>NC_080196.1:30217500-31465000 GCF_030028045.1 Hippopotamus amphibius kiboko | reverse complement strand
TTACTACGCTCTGTATGACAGTCTCTAGGTCTATCCACCTCATTACATATAGTTCAATTTCATTCCTTTTTATGGCAGAGTAATACTCCATTGTATATATGTGCCACATCTTCTTTATCTATTCATCTGTTCAACTTAGGTTGCTTCCATGTCCTGGCTATTGTAAGTAGTGCTGCAATGAACATTGTGGTACATGTTTCTTTTTGGATTATGGTTTTCTCTGGGTATAAGCCCAGTAGTGGGATTGCTGGGTCATATGGTAGTTCTATTTGTAGATTTTTAAGGAACCTCCATACTGTTTTCCATAGTGGCTGTACCAACTTACATTCCCACCAACAGTGCAGGAGGGTTCCCTTTTCTCCACACCCTCTCCAGCATTTATTGTTTCTAGATTTTTTGATGATGCCCATTTTGACCAGTGTGCAGTAATACCTCATTGTGGCTTTGACTTGCATTTCTCTAATGATTAGTGATGTTGAGCATCTTTTCATGTGTTTGTTAGCCATCTGTATGTCTTCTTTGGCGAAACGTCTATTTAGGTCTTCCACCCATTTGTGAATTGGGTTATTTGCTTTTTTGGTATTAAGCTGCATGAGCTGCTTGTATATTTTGGAGATTAATCCTTTGTCTGTTGTTTCATTGGCAAGTATTTTCTCCCATTCTGAGGGCTGTCTTCTTGTCTTGTTTATGGTTTCTTTCACTGTGCAAAAGCTTTTAAGTTTCATTAGGTCCCATTTGTTTATTCTTGACTTTATTTCCATGATTCTAGGAGGTGGGTCAAAAAGGATCTTGCTTTGATGTATGTCATAGAGTGTTCTGCCTATGTTTTCCTCTGAGAGTATTATAGTGTCTGGCCTTACATTTAGGTCTTTAGTCCATTTTGAGTTCATTTGTGTGTATGGTATTAGGAAGTGTTCTAATTTCATTCTTTTACATGCAGCTGTCCAATTTTCCCAGCACCACTTATTGAAGAGGCTGCCTTTTTTCCACTGTATATTTGTGCCTTCTTTGTCAAAGATAGGGTGCCCATATGTGCGTGGGTTTATCTCTGGGCTCTTTATCCTGTTCCATTGATCTATATTTCTGTTTTTGTGCCAGTACCATATTGTCTTGATCACTGTAGCCTTGTAGTATAGTTTGAAGTCAGGGAGCCTAATTCCAGCAGCTCCGTCTTTCCTTCTCAAGATTGCTTTAGCTATTTGGGGTCTTTTGTGTTTCCATACAAATCATAAAATTTCTTGTTCTAATTCTGTGAAAAATGCCATTGGTAATTTGATAGGGATTGCGTTGAATCTGTAAATTGCTTTGAGTAGTATAGTAATTTTCACTATGTTGATTCTTCCAATCCAAGAACATGGTATGTCCCTCCATCTGTTTGTATCATCTTTGATTTCTTTTATCAGTGTCTTATAGTTTTCTGGATACAGGTCTTTTGTCTCCTTAGGCAGGTTTATTCTTAGGTATTCTTTTTGTTCGGCTCCTTCTTGATGGCTAGCACTTGTGTGACCTTCCTTGTACTTCTCTATCCATTCATACACATTTCTTTGTGACAAAACACTTTCTCCATACTGTGCACAAAGTTGTCAATAAATAATGGCACCAGGTACCTCTTCAGACCACAAAAAATGAATCACTGCATGCTGCTCCTCTTTCGTGCAAGTCACAAGTGGGGCATCCATTTTTGCTCGCACCGCAGTTACAAATGAACTGATGTAAGATGTTCACACCTGCACAGCAGTGACTGGGGAGACAGTAGCCTTGAATGGAGAGTGCTGATAAGACAGTGTGGCCAGCAGAAGTTTTAATATAACTGGGGTGTGGATAATTTTTGACTCACTCTCACATATATATACACACAGCTATGGGAAAGAGAATTCATACCTATATGACTACACACATACATAATATGAATAACCAGAAAGAAATGAAAAATATTGGTGATTTGAGTGGTTTGGAGAAACCTACCCTGAGGTAGAGTGACAGAAGTAGGAAGGTAGAAGGTCATGGTCAGAGAATGGAATTTGAAGCATAAGACTTCAGAGGTGAAGCATTTCCAGAGGTCCTAGACGAACATGCCTCTAAGTTTCAAAAGTGGAGAGAAGATGAACAATCTTTTATTCAGTATTTTAGCCAATTCCAAAAGTCATGATCCAATGCCAAGCTTAGCCTTCATTCCTCCTTGGCAGGTCTTAATGCCTTCTGTAGACTTGGTTTACTTATGGACTCTTGGGACTGGGGTGTCACAACTGACTTGTTTGTATACATGCACACAAGACTCTGAGATCTGGCTCGCCAAACTGGTCTCCAGGACAACCTTGCCCAAGTCATTGATAACATTCCTACTAACCTCAATTAAGATGTAGGAGGCTCCTTAATCCAGCTTCCAAGTAATTAATGTCATCAGTTTCTTCCTTGCTGTTCCTACTGTTACCACGCTAATCAAGTCCTCTAAAGCTCTACCCTTGACAATTACAAAATGCTTCTTTTGTTTGTGTAAGTTACAGGTGCTCATTCAACTAATCTAAACCCAGTGTATATTGTTTTAAGCTTTTCTCTACATAAACAAGTACTTACATATGTACTAAAGTATTGATCTTTTTATAAGATTCTATTTTAGCTTAGCTGTGTAATGCTAACATTTTACCAAGCCAATAAATATACATCTACAGTATCATTTCAAAAAGCTATATATTACTTTCCCTTCTAATGGAAATCTGGGTTATTTATTAGAAATCTGGAATATTTATAAATTATAATTATTGAAATAGCACTTCAATGAATATCCTTGCAGTTAAATGTTTGTGCATGTTTTTAATTATTTCTTTGTGATAAATCCCTAGAAATAGATTTTCTCAGTCAAAGTATATGCTTTTTTTTATTGCCTCATAACTCTTTCTTTCTCTTCCACGCATGTCCCTCACCCTAGAAAACATTATTCCTTCTTGTGGCAAAATTACTTCTCTAAAATGATGAACTTGTAATCATCTTACTTCCCCATTCAGAAACTGTCAACTTTTCCCATTGTGCACAGGGAGAAATAAAGTACAGATATCCTGATGTGGCATTTGAGGCCTTCTAGGATTTGGCCTCAAACTCCTTTTTATTTAGGTCTCTTGCATTCAACTCACTTTACACTTGAGCAGTCTGGCCTCCATGCAGGGGCACCTCCTTTGCTTGGAGAATTCCCATTTCGTTGGTCTGGATCCTGACAGGGAGTATGTGGCATCCTCAAACTGGATTATTTGGTGTGTGTTTGATAAAGTGACTGTTTCCAAAAGTGGGAGCAGGATTTAGGGAACCCCACAAGGCATTGTGTAGTGCCTCTTACCACCTATGGACCTGACAGAGCAAGAGGGAAAAGCAATGACTGGGACCTGGTAACTCTATGGAGGGGGCCACCTGACAGAAGCTGTGGCCACTGCAGCAAACTCCAGGCAGGAAACCAAAGGACCAAATATTCCAACCCCACTTTCCACCCACCCTTCAAACCCCTGCTGAAAATTGGCCAGATCCAACTGGAAGCTAGAGGCACAGGAGCCCATGAGTACTGTCCATGCAGGCAAGGCTCCCAGGGTAGTGAGTAGTGGAGAGTGGATCTGATGGGGAAAATGGAAGAGACTTCCTCAAAGGAGTTGAGCCAGAGGCAGGTCCACCAGAGATGGTAGAAAAGATGAAATATCTGGACAAGGACTACTCGATGGAAGGGGTACCTGGTACCAAGACAGAAATACAAATCCCTTATAGAAGCCCATCCAAAAGTCAATATATGATAGAGCTGCAAAGACCCACATTCAAGTTGTGCGGGACCAGGAGAGGCTGAGAGCAGAACCACAGCTGTCTCTGAAGGTGGTCTCTGAAGGACACATGATGGCAAAATATCACCTGAGAGAAAACATGGCCAATCTAGAAATCCTAACTCCCCAGATCAAGCTTTCATAACTCTCATGCTGGATCGGCATACATTTCCAGCTTGTGCTGAACAGCAGCAGTGCCGAAATTCTAGACCCAGCACATCTCTCTTCTCCTGATTCCAGGGATGATCCTAGATGTCAGCTGGGGTGCTGCTCCCTGACTAGAAGACCCCATGAAAGCTCCTACAAGATGGTCATAGGAGGACGAGAACATATGACCCAGAAGTCACGCATGGAACCTGACTCTCGCCTTCCCAGGCCCAGGTGTGGGGAACCCTGGAACTTCCCTGAGATCTGGACTCTGACAGTAACACCACCAAGCCCTGAGTTTGATCAACTCTCTCACATTCAACTCACATCAGGAAGTAGACAGACCTGGTCTAAGGATGCTTACGCCCTCTGAGCCTCAGTTTCCTTGCTTGGAAACTATCTGTATTTCAGACTTGGTATTAAGATTGATGAGATAATATCCATAACTGTAAATTTTTTAGATTCAACATATACCTTTTTTTAGTCATTTATGTTTTTCTTTTTAATTCAATGGAAGTATCTCATCTCACTCTTGACTTATGAGATAGCCTGGGGCCCTCCCCCTTTGGTTGCGCCACTTCCTGGCCACCTCATGGCGTGGCAAGAAGTTAGGTGTCAGAAACCTATTATCAGGGGAGGGAAACATGTAGGAGGGGGTGCGGCCCCAGATGCATGTGGTTTGCTGATGGCCACAGCTGCGAGTTCTTACTGGTTGTACCTTATTAGATTAAAAGGTCCCCCAGGGCAGGGAATGTCCTTGTACTCTTGCATCATTCCACACATGTCAGTTGCTTATATGTCTGTTGAATGAAAGCTGAACTGGAACTGTCATGAAGCTTCGAAAGTGCTGGGAGGCACTGAGCTCTTTGACGATGGGCGTGGGGTCTCAGGGGTGTCACCTCTGAATGTAACAGGCATTCACTCATCTTCTGCCCTCCTTGACATCGTTGGTCATTACTCCTCCAACCGCGCTCCAGCTTCTGTGAAGCTATGTTCTCCTGTTTCCCTTCTGCCTCCCTGGCAGTGCTTCTTAATCTCCTTTAATAACTTTTCCTTGGCCACCAGATCTCAGAACGATGGTCTCTCTGTACCCGCTGTCCTTAATCTTATCTTACATAGACCTATGCTTTGAAACATCAAATATATGCTGATAACTCCCAAATGTGTATCTTTAGCCCTAAAGTCACAGAACTCTGGACTCCTATTTGATATTTGGTTGTCTGACACGTATCTCAAATTTAACACATTCAGAATGGAACATTTAACTTAAACTACATTTCTACATTCAAAACTTGGCTCTCCTCGGTCACCACCACACCACCAAATATCACCACCTTCCCACCAAGTCGATTAAACCAGAAACCCAAGGATCCTCCTTGATTCCTCCATTTCCCACACTACTCACGTCTAATTCATTGACAAGTCCTGTTAACATTAATTAAATATTAATTAATTCATTGAAAACCCCTAAATAATTCTTTATTTCATTCATTCGCTTCTCTCCATCATCTCTGCTGCCAAATACACAAGCCACTATCCTTTCTTGCCTGGACTTGGGCAGTAGCCCCCTCAGTGGTCTTTCTGTTTTCAGTCTTGTGTCCTTTTAGCCTATTCTCCATGTAGAAGCCAAATTTTCAAAACATATAAATTGCAGCATCTTGCCCCTGGCTTAAAACCTTTCAATGACTTCTCCTTGTACTTGGAAAAAACCCAAACTCCTTGACGTATCATAGAAGACCCTGAATGATGTAGCTCTTACCTATATGAAACTCATCTTTTCTTCTTGCCGCATACCCCATAGACCAGCTGCAGCCTCCTCTTCTTTTTCCTCACTTAAGCCTAACTATTTTCCTCTTTCTGCCTGGAACATCTTCACCAGCTCCCTGCCTCTTCTCTTATGCCAGGTCTCAGCACAGAGGTCAACTTCTTAGGCCGTCCTCTATCACCCTCTCGCTTGTTAGTCTCTGTCATGGCACATCGTTTGTTCAAGAGACTTACACAAGTTGTCACTTTACCTGTAGACATTTACTTGCTTTCTTGCTTATTGTCTGTCTTTTTCTCTGAACTCTAAGCTCAAAGAAGACAGGAAGAGTGAGTGCCCTGTTTTCCAGAGGGTCCAGCACAGTGTCTGGTAGATATAAGGCACTCACCAAATATATGTGGGAAGAAAGGATGGAGAGAAGTGGAGGAGGAAACAAAGAAAGGAGGAGGGAGAAGGACTAAGAGGGGGTAGTGAGGGAGAGAGAGAGGAAGGAAGGAAGGAAGGAAGGAAGGAAGGAAGGAAGGAAGGGAGGGAGGAAGGGAGAAGGGCTCTTAGACCAGCATCATCATAAAGATACCAGCTGCTTAGAGTAAGGGAACAAAAAGAGGAAGCAAGACGGAAGCACTTAAAGTTTTCCTCCCTCCCTCCCCTTCTTCCTTCCTCTACCCTGTGCCGGGTGCTTTATAAATTATTTCAACTACTCATCTCTCATAGCTCTATGAGAAAGGTGTTAAAACTTCATTTTTATTGATGAGAAAAAAGAGGTTCAGCAAAGTTAAAGGCCTTGCCTGTAGTCTCATAGCAGGTTCTGAATGTGAGGGGCACACGTTGTTTCCATCACTTCACGGTAGTTACCAAACAGTTTACCTCCTTCGCGGTGCGGTGGGAACTGGCGATTGGTTTTTTTGTTTGGTTGGTTTTTTCTTTTTTTGTTTTTTAATCAAATGATGTTCCAGAAGAACCTGTTAAAGACCCCTTTTGGACTACAGAAGCAGACAGGAATCGCTGAACAGCCTCAGTGCAAGCAGAAGAGCAGTCCCCGCCCCTAGCCGGTCCCCACCTTGTGAGGCTGACGTTGATTGGCGGGCTTTAATAAGGCGGGTGGGGTCAGTTTCCATGGTGTGAACACAACAAGACGGGCAGCTAGGACTCCCTGCTAACAGTGAGCGCTGCAGATTTTAAACAGGATAGTAAGTATTTTTGCATTACCTCTGTCTTTAGATCTTTACTGCAGTTATTATATATCTTTCATATTTATTACAACCTATATTTACTGGCTTCTTTTTTTACACTGAGACATCTTTCACGAGAAAGATGGAAATTCAAGTGCGCTTAATCAAATTTACAAGGATTCTAGCGTAGGAAATTTTGCTAAATTTTTGTAGTTAGTGGTAGGCTAGTGAATTGTATCTGTTTTCTACAAATAAATTTTTGGCTTTTTGTAAGAAAGTTTCTAATTAATAGTATCATTGATTTTTAAACAGCTTTTTGAGATATAATTCACATACCATAAAATTCATCTCTTTAAAGTACACAGTTCAGGGGTTTTTAATATATTCAAAATCGTGAAAACATCACCCTCCACTACCTAATTTTAGAACATTTCATCACCCCAGAAAGAAATCCTATCTTCCTTAGCTTTCTTCCCACCCCCAACTCATCCCAGTCCTAGGCCACCAATAATCTACATTCTATCTCTATAGATTTGCCCATTCTGGACTTTTCACATAAATGGAATCTTACAATATGTGGTCTCTTGTGACTGGCTTCTTTCACTTAACATGTTTTCAAGGTTCATGCATGTTGCAGCATGTATCAGTTCCTCGTTTTTTATTGTCAAAAACTATTCCATTATATGAATGTCCCATATTTTGTTTATGCATTCATCTGTTAATTGACATTTGAGTTGTTTCCACTTTTTAACAACTGAATAATGCTGCTATAGACATGTGTGTACAAGTTTTTGTGGGGATATATGTTTTCATTTCTTTTAGGTTTACTCCTAGGAGTGGATTTACTGGTCGTATAACTCTATGTCTAACCTTTTGAAGAATTACGGAATTGCTTTCCAAAGTGGCCGCACCAATTTAGATTCTCACCACAGTGTATGAGGGTCCCCGTTTCTCCACATCCTCACACATGTTATTATTTGTCTTTTAAATTATAGTTATCCTAGTGGTTGTGAAGTGGTGTCTCATTGTGGTTTTGATTTGCATTTCCCTAATGACTAAGGATGTTGGGCATCTTTTCATGCGGTTATTGGCTCTGTACATGTCTTTTTTTTTTTCTTTGGAAAAATCTTCTGTTTATATTCCATTGAAAACTTCTACTTGAATTGCAACTTCCCCGTGAGAAGTGGTGGAATATCCTAGGTATGAACTCAATTGCAAAGCCAATGGGGTTGATTTCTGCATAAACCTGCCTAAAGGTTTGTATGAAAGGCAAGCAAAGAGGCTCCCAGACACAATGATGTGACTTTTCATGATTCCTGCCGGTTGGAAATCCTGTAGTACTTCTGTTTACCATTTTCTTTTATCATTGATCAAATGCTCCAGTGTCAAGGTTTTCTAGTAAGACAAACAAGCCGAAAAGATAAAACACAACCCGTGTCATCTTTGGTTACTCAACATACACACTGAGTACCCACTTCATGCAAAAGACATGTCCTTGTCCTGCACACTCCGAGATCCAGAACCACTTTGCACTGAGATCCAAGCATCTATTCTTTTTTAAACCCACCAGTGATTCTCACGTAGTTCTTCTGTGGAGAACAACATCCTCGCTACCTCTATTTGACTTCAGGTTTCCAGTCTTGCACTCTCTTCCCTGCCTGTAGCTAGAGAGACAATGCTCTCAGAGTGTGATCTATGCACTAGTAGTTGCTGTAGGGACTTGTTACAAAGGTAGGATCTCAGGCCCACCCCAGACCTGCTGAATCAGACTCTGCATTTCAGCAACATCCCAATACTTTATATACATCAGAGACTGGTAAACTATAGTCTGCGGATCCAATCTGACTCCTGGCTCACTCCCTGTTTTTGTAGGCCCATGGTTACCTCCTGTGGTGGTGGGCCTCAGGGGGCAAGCACTGTGAGCCTCAGAGAGCCAACTGAGGTGACTCTCTCTGCCCCAGCTCCCCCATCTGCCCCCAGCACTTGCCTCCTAAGCCCATGGCTGGGCCTAGCCACTGCCCGGGGTCCTACTGGTCACCATGTACACTTAGACTCTGCTGTTGGAACTGCTGGCCACTGAGCAGTGGGATCTCAGACCAGGCAAGTCACCTTGTCTCCCGCCAGCTGTCCACCTGAGATGGTCAGGCTTTTGGAGAGAGGAGAGGTTGTACTGGGATCTGGGCATCACTGGGACAGAGCAAAAGTAACCATCCCATGGACCAGGCCCCTCTTCCTCAAGCTCTTTGCCCTGAGAACGTCTCCAGCTGAGGGCTTTTGGGCACAGTGCATACTCATCCACCCCCACCTACCCTTCCTCCCCCAGGATGGTCCACCCCTGGTAAACAGGGCAGGAGTTTTTCTCTTGTTACATAATAGTCTTGTTTATGCCTCTTGACCTACAAAGTTTAAAAAATTTCCTATCTGACCGTTTACAGGAAAAAAATGTGTGGACCCTTGGTCTACACACTTAAGTTGGAGTTACTTGCACTTTTCAGAATGTGCCTCCCTGCTGTGTGCCTAAGTTGGGATCCTCCACCACTGTCGGGCCCCAAGATGACTCAGATGCATCCTTTTGATATCCAGCTTAGGACACCTTGGGAGAAAAGGGCTTTTCACTTCCTAGTTTTGGTGAATGAGACTTTCCCTCTGTACCCCAAAAAATCACCACCATCATAACACTTAGGGTATTGCATGTTAATAACGTTATTTGCTTCTCTCCCACTCTAGAACTATCCTCGAGTTTCAGCGTACATCAGACTCACCTGGAGGGCTTACAGTGCTACAGATAGCTCCTCTCAGACCCCAGTTTCTAATTCAGTAGGTCCAAGTTGGGGCCCAATCACTTGCATTTCTAACAGATTCCTGGGTGTGGCTGCTGCTGGGCCACAGTTTGTATGGTTGACGCCAACCTCTTCCTGAGATCTTAATTTCTTGTTGAGATGAAAGAGACATTCCCAGTGGCCTCACCAGGTGACTCTCCTTGTTCTTTTCTGTCTCAGCACCTTATTTGTTTATATCAATAATTCCCAAACTTTTGGGTCTCAGGACTCCTTTACTCTTTTTTTTTCCCACATAATATTCTATTTATTTATTTATTTATTATTTTATTTATTGGCTGCGTTGGGTCTTCGTTGCTGCACGTAGGCTTTCTCTAGTTGTGGAGAGCAAGGGCAACTCTTTGTTGCCATGCTTGGGCTTCTCATTGTGGTGGCTTCTCTTATTGCAGAACACAGGCTCTGGGTGTGCGGGCTTCAGTAGTTGTGGCACACGGGCTCAGTAGTTGTGGCTCGTGGGCTTAGTTGCTCCGTGGCATGTGGGATCTTTCTGGGCCAGGGCTTGAACCTGTGTCCTCTGCATTAGCAGGGGGATTCTTAACCACTGCACCACCAGGGAAGCCCAGGACTCCTTTACTCTTAAAAATTACTAAGAACTCCAGAGAGCTTTTGTTTATGTGGATTATAGCTATCAATATTTACCCTATTAGATATTAAAACAAAGAAAATTTTAAAATCTTTCTTGATTCATGTACAAAAATTATAATAAACCTAATATACAATAATATAAATAATATTTTATGGAAATAAACTTTCTAAAACAAAAAGTGTGAGAAGAGTGGCTTTTTTTTTGGTCAAATCTCTTTATTATGTGGCTTAATAGAAGACAGCTGGATTCTCATATCTGCTTCTGCATTCAGTTCCTTGTTTTGGTTGAAGTATATAAAGAAAATCTGATTTTACCCCTTTATAAAGTTGGAAAAAAGAAGAATATTTTATAACCTTTTCCAGATAATTGTGGATATTCTTCTTTGATGCTACACCAAAATTGGACAAGTGGTAGGACTTTAAAAGTTAGTTAGAATCTGAAATGATCCTAATGTACTTTTCATACTCTATTTCACTAAGATTCATTCGTCTATCTTGAATAGATCTCTTGACCCATGCAATGATTTGGTAATGTCATACACTGGTCACATAAGAAATATTGTTTCGTGGAGTTGTGCAGACTCCAAATGTTGACACATTTTACAATGTTATAAAAACACTTTTATTAAGTCATGTAATCAAGGGTCAAAATTGAATATAAATAATTCTTATTTAATTTCTTTACTGAAGTTTGTGTGTGTGTGTGTTTTGTGTGTGTTGTTGTTTTTTTTAACTCTGTGTGTGTGGTGATGAGGAATGCCTTAACTGCTAGTCTAGTTTGGTATCATTGCCTTGTTTCATGCTAAGGCACTAGCAGTTTTCTACATCATTGCTGTTGAACAATCAAACCAGTTATCAGCACAGTGGACAAGACCAATGATATTTTAATATTGTAATGAAAATAGCTTTGACCTCATGGATCGCCCAAAAGGGTCCCAGGGAGTTCTAAATGTCTATAAACTATAGTTTGAAAACTGTTGGTTTGTGTCTTAATGTTGTAAACAATTTTTACCCATTTTATTTGTATATTTTCATCTTGTCCATCTCCTGACTTTGTGTAGCAATAATGTGTAATTTCTATGGGGTACCTGCTCTGTATCCAGTGTAAACTTTTCACGTGGGTTATCCTTGTCTCCTCACAAACCCCTGGCTAATTATACCCATTCTTTAGATGTGAAAAATAAGGCACAGAATTACACAACTGACTCAGAGTCACACAGCTAGCACTTTGGACTAGGAGTGGGAAGTAGTACTGGGAAGTGGTTTGAGGCCAATTAGCAAATGTCAGCCCATGAGGTTAGCCTATGATCCTATAAGAAGCAAGGAACTATTGATAATTTTTGGATAGGGAATTGGCAGGCAGTAACCACAGCAGCTAAGATCCAAATACACACTCAACAGGGCACACACATGAAGCAACCCTGAATGCAGATGTGTAAGGTAAGAAAGAAAGTAAACAATAAGGAACCCTATGCAATCACTTACTAAGAATCAGGTGTTGCAGAGAATTTCCTAAGTGGCATGCTTTTCCCACAGTTGTTTTCTGTGGTCATGGAATTAGCCAAACTGTCCGACATGACAAAGCTCCACCAAGCTGTGGCTGCAGGGGACTACAGTGCAGTGAAAAAGATCTTGAAGAAAGGTCTCTGTGACCCAAACTACAAGGATGTGGACTGGAATGACCGAACCCCACTTCACTGGGCTGCGATCAAGGGTGAGTGGGCAGTGCCTACGTAGATCCATCCCTTCGAGACCCCCGTTCACGAGGTTCCCAGCGGGTAGTCGATGTGGGGTAGTAGAAAGAACATTTCTTGGGAGCCAGATGAATGAATGGGAGCCATTCCAACCCTGGCACCCCCACTTACTAGTTGTAGCACCTTAAGCAAGTTATTTAACAGCTCTGGGCCTTCATCTATTCATCTGTATAATGAGCGCAGTAGTGCTGCCTTGGAATCTTGGGGTGAGGATTCGGTAGGATAGCGAGTGTGCACTGCCTAGCACGTAGTGACTCTCAATTAATAGTGGCCCTCTGCCCTCTTGACCTCTAGCAGGAATGGAGCATCATTGCTGCCGTGGGACAGGAACTTTGTCTTGTTCATGGCTGGGGGCCACGCCAAACGAGGCTCCGTTATAAAACTGGAGGAGGATGGTGGCAAAAACTCAGCCAAGGGGCTTGTCAAGACCTTCAGCCCTAGGACACCATTGAAGAATGTTAGGAAAGTATTACAGTCAACTTTGCTTTTTAAAAATGTGTTTTGACTCCTATATGGAGGATGGGTTGGCGGGAGGCAAGCCTGGCTGCAGAGAAATCAGTTGGGGGGATTTTCCAGGACAAAGGGATGGGAGCTATACTAAAGCATCTGCCAGTGAGCATTCGCTCTATGCTGGCCCTGTGCTGTATACTTTACACCTGTGATTCTTTTGTACCTCACAGCAACTCAGTAAGGTAAGTGAATATATCCTTAATTTACAAATGAGGAAACGGAACCATGGATGTTTGTTTCTTGTCCAGGATGCCATGGTTCACAAGAGGTATTTACTGTCAGGTATAAACCCACATCTATATGACTAGAAAACCAGTGCTCTTAATCTGTGCTAGCTTTCATGTAAGTGGGACTTACAGTATTTCTTATGGAGATGTAATTGACATACATACAACATTATATCAGTTTTAGGTGTATAACATAATGATTCAATTTTTGCATGTATTGTGAAATACCACGATAAGTCTAATTAACATTTGTCACCATACACATAGTTACAAAATTTTCTCCTTGTGATAACTTTTAAGATTTACTCTCAGCAACTTTCAAATATGCAATACAGTCTTATTAATGATAGTCACCATGCTATATATTACATTCTCATGACATTTACTTTATAACTGGAATTTTGTACCTTTTGACCACCTTCACCCATTTCATGCCCAACTCCCCCCCCCCCACCCACAACCACCAATCTGTTCTCTGTGTCTATGAGCTCAGTTTTTTGTTTTTAGATTCTACCTACAGTGAGATCACATGATATTCGTCTTTCTCTGTCTGACTTATTTCGTTTAGGATAATGCCCTCCAGGTCCATCCACGTCGTTGCAAAATATTTGGTTTTGCAATCAGCAGTGAGCCTGCCGAAAGCCGAGCGAGCTTTATGAGTGTCAGCACAGGCAAGGGTAGAGTGACTTGGGAGAAAAAGCAAGATTCCTGGGCACGGTCTGCAAGAATGGACAGGGGAAGAGGGTGTCCTGGGAGGAGCAGAGGGATCCTTCTAGGGCTCAGGCCCAGAGCAGGAGCAAAGGGGTGAGGGTGAGGCACTGGGTCCCTGGAAAGAAGAGGAGGAAGGAAGCGGGGGCGATGCTAGGAAACTGGGGGGCCTCAAGGGCAAACGTCTCCCCCTCTTTTGTGCCACCTAGGCTAGCTCTGGCCTTGTTCCGGCAGAGACATTTTCATCTTAATCTCCTGTTTCTTCCTGGTACATCTAAGGACACATGGAGGTGCTGCAGCTCCTGATAGAACACGGAGCCAGGCCCTGCTTGGTAACTGATGTGGGCTGGACACCTGCTCATTTCGCAGCTGAGTCAGGCCATCTGAACGTGCTCAAAACTCTCCACGCCTTGCACGCCGCCATCGACGCTCCCGATTTCTTTGGAGACACCCCAAAGAGGATCGCACAGATCTACGGGCAGAAAGCCTGTGTGGCGTTCCTGGAGAAGTAAGTTGCCTTTATTTCCAGAGAAACAGGAGTGGTGAAACCGGAGCTGGTGACTGAGGTCTTTGCCAACTCAGTGGTCTCAGGTTGACGAAAATGAAATGAGCAAATCCAGCCAGCTGTTGTTTGAGTTGTTTTTTTTGCTTGTTTTTGGTTTTTGTTTTTTATCAATTTTTCGCCAAAATGGCTAGTTTGGGAGTGGAAACTATATTGTTTTAGATTATTTAGATTATTATCAAAATCTACTGCTTGGGATTAACAGAGACACACTACTATACGTAAAATAGATAAACGACAAGGTCCTACTGTATAGCACAGGGAACTATATTCGATATCTTGTAATACTGGAAAAGAATCTGAAAAAGAATATATATTCTTATATGTATATCTAAAACTGGATCACCTTGCTGTGTACCAGAAACTAATACAACATTGTGAATCAACTATACTTCAATTTTTAAAAAGTCATCATTACCTTACAGAAAATAAAAATTAGAGCAGTATGTCAAGCAGTTAATTAATAAAAAATATTGTATGATTTTTCTGGAAAAATTATTGTTTTAAAATTATAAAACATTATAATTATACATTATTATAATTTTAATAATGTATAATTATTATAATTATTGTTTTAGATTATATAAAAACTACCTCAGATAAGAGAGGTGGGACACAAATGTGAAAATGGGACATGGTACAAAATTCATGGATCCCCCCCCGTTCAGATTCCTGAAAGGAATTCAAACCAGCTGTGTGACCTTGGGCAAGTTAAGTCTGCTTCCCGATCCTCAGTTTCCTCATATTTGAAATGAAGCAAATGAATTAGGCTACCATCCGTAAGGGCCCTTCTGCCTTTTAAAATGACTATTTATCTATGAATCTTCTACTCACACACTCACCAAAGGTGAGAAATTTTCCAGCATGTGTTAATATTTTCTCTCAGCCAAGCATTCAAACAGAATTAGTATTATTTATGTACATGAAAGTTATGGCTCTGAGAGGGATGGAGATGAAATTTAGGAGTGTATAGTCTGGTTGGGTTAGTAAGTAATTCCTACAAGAGATAGTAAAGTAACAGGGTCAGGGCAGCATTGCTTGAAAACAAAAATGAGATCAATAGCAAATCCATCTGTAGGGCAGTTCATTGGGGAAGGGGGGTGATAGTGAAATGCCCTTCTTGAAAATAAAGTCATCTTCAGAAAGTTAAACTAGTAAAATCTTTGCTGATGATGAGATTGGTTATCTGTAGAAGTAACCCAAGAGACCTCCTCTTAAAAGTGGTGTCCTACATTAAAAATATTCAAAATCAGGGACTTCTCTGGCAGTCCAGTGGTTAAGACTCCATGCTTCCTCTTCAGGGGGTGTGGGTTCAATCCCTGGTTGGGGAACTAAGATCCTGCAAAAAAAAAAAAAAAATTCAAAATCATAATTAAGGTGATTTGGGGAATAGAGGCAGAACCTTGAGTCCTGACTCTAAGACTCTGTCTTCTCTCCAATCCTGCCATCATCCTCTACATTTGATAACTTCCATCCATTGTGGACCTCAGCATCAGCAACCCTGTGCTCTGGACTCTTTAAGATTCTAACATACCACCATGTGACCATAGCTCCCTTTCTTCATTTTCCCAGTTCCCAGATCATCACACATTTTCCCAGTTCCCAGATCATCTTGCACATTTGAGTGCAAGACCTCTTCTCATTCAACTTCTTTCCTTCCCACCTGCCTTCTTTCCCACCCGCCTGCTGATTTCACTATCTTCTGTCTGTCTGCCATCTGGACACTGTGGGCTGAAAGCAAAATGCACGATGTGAGAGTTATGAGTTCAGTTTTATTCAGGGTCTCCCTGAGGACTTTAGCTGGGGAGACAGCCTCTCAGTAGCTCTGAGAAACTGCTCCCAAGAGGTGGGAGCAGGGCTAGTTTATATATGATTTTTTTGGCTAAGGGATACACCTTGGTAAAAGATAACTGCTCATCACAAAGAACAGATGTCTCCTGTTAATGATTATAGTGCTTTTCTTTGTATGGGAAGATACAAGAAGCTGGGTTCACTAAAATCCTTCCTGAGATATATCTAACTAAGGAGTCTGCTTGTCCAAAGCACAGAGCATCCTGTTATCATCTTTAATTTCCTGTCAGAAGCACAGAGTACTTCATTCATCATCTTCTTTCCTGTCTGAAGCACGGAGTGCACTGTGGGTCAGTGACTGCAGCAGGTTAATCTTTGTAGAATTGGATGGGGAGCAAAAAGCTCCTTTGTATTCTTTTGTCTGCAGCACCATGATACACTGCTTCTTTCATTCTCCTCCCACCGTTTTTAACCTTCTACTCCTTGGTCCTTCTATAACATATAATCCAGAATTTCCAGCCTTGGGTTGGTCTCTGTCTTCTCCACTCCTGTTCTTGGTCTGCTAAGCCCACAAATAAGTAGGTGGGTACCACCAGAAGTTTCTGTCTCCAGCTGAGCCCTTCGACCACTCTGGCTATCTCTTCCTGTCCTTCTCCATCATTGACAATTTCAAGTCTCCATCATACCTCAGCCTGTCCCTCAGGGGGTATGCTTTCTACTTCATAGAGAATACTGAAGCCATGGGTATACATTTTCACACGTCTCAAACCTACATATCGTATATACATCTACATCTGTTCCTTCTTGCCTTCCTGTCCATCCTTCTGTGGGAAGTATTAACCCTCCATATAGACCCTTCATCCAGTCCTTTATGTCTCCTACAAGGTCAGCATTCCCACATTCTTTGCTGTATCTTTCATGCTCTCTTCTGTATTTTTGTTTTTCTATTCTTTCCCTTCTCTTTGCCTTATGAACATGCTCAAACAGATCTTATTAAACAAACATGCAAAGAGTTAGAGGCCCTTCTAATGTTTGCTATGTCTTTCTTCTTCCCTACATTTCTAAGTTACTTGAAAAGTCATCTAAACAATTGTCTCTACTTCCTCATCCATTCTTCAGCCTTCTTCCTGCATCGTTGTACTGAATCAGCTCTCATCCACGGAGATCCTTGCTGCTAAATTTTTTTTTTAACTATATCCAAAAGATTTTATTACTTTAAAAAAAAATGAAGCCACATGGCAAGATATTTATGTTGATTATATTGGTGGGCTTTTCTGTGTATCTGAAATTTTCCCTTTTTTTTTTTTTTTTTTTAGTGTTCTTTCTTGCTGCTAAATTAATGGCCTCTTCTCAATGCCCATCTTACCTGCATTTAATTTGGTATTTGATAACTCTTCTCTATTGTTTTATCTGCTGCTACTGTCTTCTGGTTCTCCTCGCTGACCATTTCTTCTCATGATTTTTCTAAGCTCTTATTCTTGCATGCCTTTTAGATGTTGGAATTCCTCAGGGACCTGTCCTTGACTATCCTCTACTGACGTTCTCTGAGTAGTCTCAGCCCCTCCCTAGTAACCACCGGGTGAATGAATGTGATACACGACCCAGGCATAACTGAAGTGGAGGAGGAGCAATTCCTCCAAATAGCAGGGAATGAATGCTATTACCAGGAAAAGTGGACAGGCAGTGCTGAGCAGACAAATACAACAAAGGTCAACCACATCACGTGTAAGTCATTTTTTACTTATCATCTTCTATGAGGAACTTCCCTTGTGACAGAGAGCAGGCTTAAAGGGAGAGAATCTTAGTTAAGGGGAAATTAATCTGGACCCTAAAAGATAGCTAAGAGCTGGCTAATGGAGGAGGGAGAAAGATTCTTGATTTGGACTGAAGGTACCAAGTTGGAAATGTGCGTAGGTTGTGTGTGAATGTGAGGAGGTGGAGAGACAGTGGAGGGATGAGTGTCCTGGCAGAGCAGAGCATTGACGTTGGAGAGAAGTGGAGAATAAGGCCGGGTATGTGGGCAGCCACAGTGAGCTGGGCAAGAAGATGAGTGTGAACTCATCCGGGGATTGGCAAGATGAAACAGAGGCTTAAGCCAAGTTACGCCTGCAGTAGAAGAGGTGGTGGTGGTGCTGTGCAGGTTGGATTGGGTACCCTTAGACTACAGGCAAGGAGATTACATAGTGAATTACTCAATCCTTCATGTTGCAAGTAGGTGAGGTCCTGGACTACGGTGATGAAGGGAAAGGATATAGAAGAATTTTCAAAGAAACTTAGACAGTCTTTGACACTTTTCGGAATATCCTAGGGATCTTTTTCTTTCAAATTAATTTATTTATTGGCTGCATTGGGTCTTTGTTGTCGCTCGCAGGCTTTCTCTAGTTGTGGTGAGTGGGGGCTACTCTTCATTGCAGTGAGCAGGTTTCTCATTGCGGCGGCCTCTCTTGTTGTGGAGCATGGGCTCTAGGCACGCTGGCTTCAGTAGTTCTGGCACACCGGCTTAGGTGCTCCGTGGCATGTGGGATCTTCCCGGACCAGGGCTCGAACTCGTGTCCCCTGCATTGGCAGGTGGATTCTTAACCACTGCACCATCAGGGAAGTCCCCTAGGTATCTTATTGGAACAATTCAACTTTTGATTCAGCCACTCTTAAGTAGTAAATCTCTCATTCAACAAATATTTATCAGCAGAAATTAACACCACATTGTAAATCAACTATACTTCAATAAAATTTAACAAAACAAATATTTTTGAGCCCTACTCTGTGCATGGCATTGAACTAGATACTGGAAAGGATTTAAAGATACATCAGATACACCACTGGACATTAGGAAGCTCCCTGTCTGGGAGAAGAGGTAACTTGTTTACATAAATAACACTAATGCAAGACTTTCACTAATGCCAGTGAAAAGAACACTTTCCAGTGACAAGGGTCAAGAGTGGGCCAGAGGAAGGAGGCTGTGTGGTCTGAATATGGAGAGGTCACTCGCAGCTTGTTGGGGACACAGGGGCTGAGGGACAAGCAGGTTTGCGGTCCTCTGAATGAGTTATGCTTTTTATCATGCTTTGCACATATAATACTGTTTGCCCAGCCTGTACGATTATTTATCCTCTCAAATTTCACTTGTCCTCATACCAGCTCAAAGTTTATCTCCATGAACTGGCTTTCCCCAGTGTCCTTAAGCAAGTCACATTCTCACCTTGGGCCTCAAGTACAAAACAGTGTTTTTGTATTCTTCCCATCGTCCATGTGTGTTTGATGATCAATTCATCTACTTCTCCATCTATCACCTATGCTGTGATTCTGTATCTATCATCTATCTATATACATCATCTAACTATTCTTAACATAAACCCTCCTATACATACTTGTCTGATTGTGAGTAATTTTTATTTTCTTCCCTCCATGTTTCTGCAGTTTAAAATTTTCTACAATGAATAGGAATAGCTTTTATAATTAGAGGAAAAATGCAATCAAAAAATAAATGAATAGGCTCCCCATAATATGCAGGTTGCTTTATTGATGCGAGCACTTTAAAAATGAGCAGGGCCTTCTTCAAACTAAGTGCTCGTCTTTGATTCCATGAACATCCCACCCTGGCACCCCATTTTTCTCCACCTTAAAGTAGTTTCTTTGGTGTCTGAGACCTCCCTAAGTGTACACTTAGAAATGTTTGAACTTGGCTTCCTTTCTCCTTGACTGGATGGCCTAGGTGTCCAGGCCGCGTACAGAAGGCGGAGGAGGGGCACCTCCTCGGGCCAGACAGGCTGTCCAGTCCCAGGTTTGGGGGTTGAAAGCTGGCTCCCCTCTCCTAGGGCTGAGCCCCAGTGCCGGGCCCACCGCCAGGCCGCCGCGCAGAAGGGGCTGCAGCTCGATCAGCGGGACGAAGACTGGGACGCCAAGAAAAGGGAGCTGGAGCTGTCTCTTCCTTCCTTGAAACAAAACACTAATAAGAAAAAGAGTAAGAAGACCCGAGGCCCCACCAGGCTCAGCAATACCAAGGAGAGGAGAGTGTGAGAAGGCTGGCACCCCAGGGACTGGAGCTGTGTTACCTGGCGGGAGACTTTCCCTGGCACCAGACTAGATGTTGTTTGATGTGTGTTGTCCTGATGTTGTTACTCCTAGATCGTTAATTACCCACACGGCTTCTACCAGTAGCTCCTGACCTGCCATTCAATCTGGAAGTCTGGCCTGGGTCCTCAACTGGGCTGTTGCCTCCTTGCCAATACCTGCTGTCCCCAAGAATTACCAGAAGGGAACAAATGTCAGCTGCTTGCATTTTGCCACCAGTGATTTACATTGTCAGCGTCTCCTGAGCCCTTGTATGCAATTATAGAGTTTCAGGGGCAAAGTTCCTAAGGGAACTTCGTTGTTTCAATGAAAAAAAATAAGTATTATAACAACAAAATCTCAAAAATCTCCAACATTCTCAGGTCAGTTAATCTGTGAAAAAAAAATTATTTGTTGTCACATAGACCAAGCAAAGAGGTAGAAGAGATGTAGCTCTGAGTTTCTAGCTACTTGTGTGTGTGTGTGTGTGTGTGTGTAGTAGTAGAAGCCACGATCTCAGACAGGGCCATTTTTTACCAATGATCCCTTCTTCCTAGAAGAAACAATTTGGACAATAGATTAGCTCCGTGAAAAATAAAAACCTTGAATTAATTTCATCCCCCTTAGTAATGAGAACTAGTATTAAATAATGGAACACGTGACTATAATTCTACTTGATCAACTGTATATTTTAGGAAATCTAAATACAGATCAGATATTGACAATAAAAATATTACATCCAAATTGCTATAGATGTTAAAATGCCTATCATATTTTGAAGACTTAGGACAAAATGTAAAATAGCTCATTAATAATATTGATTGCATGTGGAAATGATAATATTTTGGATATTGGGTTAAATAAAATATATTACTAACATGAATTTTGCCTTTTTCCTTTCAGTTTTTAAAAAATGTGGCTAGTAGAGTGTTTAAAGTTATATAGGTGGCTTGCTTTTTTCCCCATCAGACAGCACTACAGTAGAAACCAGATGATAGTTAGAGGCTCTACCAGGCAGCTGGCCTGGTGTACTTGAATTGGCACTTCCTAGGTTTACCAATTTTTCCTCCTAAAACAATGTCTTTAGGCACCTAACATCATCTTAATTACACACTCCTCAATGCTTATGTTAATACAGGGCATGTTTGGTTGAATTTTCTGAAATAAATAAATTCTTGAGCATCTTATAGGAAAGCAGTATAGCTGTGGAGGATACCTTGTCCAGTGTTTATCCATTTCAAGCGTCAATTTCCTGTCCCTAATCCCTGCAATTCACAGGGATGGTTCCTGCTTGACATCCTTGAACAGGCAACCAGTGACCACAACCCAGGCTGGACCAACAAGTCTTCTCCTGGGTGTGAAGTGGGGAGACCCTGGGCCTGCCGGTTCTGAGGGATGAGGCTGAACTCAACCTCCCACCCCCACCCACATACACACACACTGCCCTTGGCTCTGTGCAGAGTTTCCATCCTCTCTCCAAGTTCACACGTCTCCCCCACAACCAACCACAGCCCAGCAGAGGCTTGTGGCCCAAGGGAGAAGGAAAAGGGGGGAGGGGAAAGGAGGGAGAGGAGGGAGGGGAGAGGGGAGAGGGTGGGTGGCAAAGGGCCCAGGCTGCACCACTGAGCCCCCAATGCTGGCAAAAAAAGAAAGCCCTAGAGTTTTTCCCCTCATCACCTATATTGAGCTCTGTCTTCTCCCGGGGACCCTTCACTGATGGATCCCCCCACGGATAACCTTCCTTCGTCACTGGGCCCTCATTTCCCTCACTGAGCCCCCTGCCGATTCAGAGACCTCAGCCCCCTCAAGGAGACCTCTCTTCACAATTTCCCCTCCACCCCTGGCCCTGGCCTGACTGCCTCCGAAAGCCCATCTCAGGAGCTGGGCCCAGAGGGGAGGGAGCCGTGGGTTCTGCATCTCCCATCTCAACGAGGACCCTCCTGGGGTCTTTACTCCTTATGCATCCTCAAGAGCAGGGTAGTCTTCACTCCCACTTCCCCCTTCATCATTGCCTTTGGCCCCTGAGTGACCCCCAACAGCTCTTCCTCTGGGGCAATTTGTCCTTCTGGGCACTGGCCACCAGGTGCTGGGCTGACAAAATGGCAGGGAAATCTTGTCTGGAGGTCAGACCCAGAGGGTGGTCAGATCTGTTCTGGGTGTGGGCTGTGTGCCCACTTTCAAAGGAATGTTGATGACTGGGGCTCGTGGGCCAGAGGCTGGGATGGGAGGGACTGGGAAACATTGGGGCCAGGGCTGCCTCCAGGCCTGCTCCCTCTTCCCCGGGGCAGGGCAGGGGGACCCATGGTGGGGAATTAATAGAGGCAGGAGTAGTAAAAGGGAGGGTATTTTACCAGCCAGGACTCCCACAGTAAAACTGGCTGCCCTGAGGTATCTAAACAGACGGTGAGCACCTACCAGGGGTGTGCAAGACTCCCACATAAGAATGAGCTGGACTCAGAAATTTCTGTGGCTCCCTCTTCGGCTTTCACACCCCACCTGGATAATGAAAAAAGAAAAAAAGAATTAAAAAAAAAAAAAAAAAAAGATTCTTCTCCTGGGAACTTGCAGTCTTCAGGAGAGCATAGACCAGTATCATACAACCTCAGAAGTGTGGAGTGGCTAATTCTATAACAGGGCTGAGCAAGAGTAGAGGGGGGTTCTAGAAAGAGAAAGAAAAGATAGAGAGAATGAGTGAGAAAGCTCACAACTTTCTGTTTTCCAGTTCTGGTTCGTTTCTCAGGAAATCTGTGAAATACTTTCATAATGAGATTTCCTCTTTTGCTTACAGTAAGTTGAATTGATTGTTTTTCCCTTACAACCAGTCTTTCTTCATAAGCACAGTATTTTAAGATCACGGATTTATGAGTCAAATAGACTTAGGTTTGTATTTTCCCCTATGAAATAAGCAAAATAATCCTTACTTCCTGGGATTGCTGTGCAGATGAGATGATGTGAAACCTGCTGGCATCAGCCCTCTGTACTGGTCCACGTAACGGCTATTGGATTACCATAGGAGTGAGCTCAGTTTTTCCCAGAGTATCCCAAAGGGATCCAGGAAGAATGGCTTTTACGGGTTGAGTGAGGCTCTCCATTGTTCAGTTCATAAATACCCACTGCCTAGTTTCACGGCACAGAGAATAGCCCATCCCCCATTGGCTGGATAGACCTGGACCAAACTGTGGTAAGTGTTCTTAGGGTCCTTCACCGGGTCCATAACCCATAGCCTCCCAGTGTCCTCAGTTTATCCTCATCGAGGCATTAGGAGAAGGAATACATTTCTTGTCCCATTAGATTTTGTACAGTTTATGAGAACAACAGAAAGAGGACACCAACATAGCTTCCTTGTATGAAGAATTTGTTGTGATGCAGATTCTGTACTAAGCATTTTACATGTATTATATCTAATCTGTATGACACACCTGCAAGGCAGGCGTCATTGTCCCCAGTCAACATCACAAATTCAAATTCTGGGAGCTTGCGTGACTTTCCCCAGGCCATCTAGTTGATGCTCATAAAACCTTTAAAGCCTACCTGGATTGGATGGAGCTGTAACCCTTCAGAGACCTTGGGCAGGTTGTTTAACTTCTCTGGTTTCCTCATCTGTAACTTGGGGAGGATAGAGTGTCTATACTATACTGTTGGGGGGAGAATTAAATAACTCCCGTCAAGCACTTAGTACAATGCTTTCCGCGTTTAAGAGTCTTTAAATTACATTGAAATCTTTTCTTGGCCATGGAAGATTTTAATGTCTTATTTTTAAAAATAGATTTACTGAACAGATTCTAAGAACTGTACCACAGAACAGAGTCCTCAGGGTGTATCTTCATGAAATAAAACAGGAAAAATGCAGGCAACAGTCTTATTGTTTGATAAGAACAATACCAAAGAAGTTTGATGTCAAAGAAGTTTGTGAGATTTGTTGTTTGTTTTTTACAACATAAATTATTGGGCATTGCTTGAAAGAGAGTCCCAAACAGCTTGGGTTCAGCCAAAAAATATTGTTAAAGTTTCTTTCTTACGCGTTCTGACTTTCATCTGTGACCTTATGAATTCAGGCCAACATTTTGTTTTCTGTTTCTGTCCTGTATGCTCTGTTGGCAACGTTCACTTGAAAGCCTTGAAAAGAGAAACTTCATGAGTGAACACAAAAACATCCAATAAAAAGAATGAGTTAACTAAATCCCATATTTCACACTGAATTATCCTGTAATACTTAAAATGACCATTCAGTTCACCTTCTTTTGTTATTGCAATATTGCCTTGGGAGACAATAATATCTTGACTCCTGAATCCCTCCCCCCACAAACATTTTTGTAATTAAGAGATGGCAAATTCAGAAGGTAAAGTGACGAAACTGTGGATTAAAAGATCTCTCAGGAAGGAGACTCTTAAAGTCACTTGATCGAGAATAATACTATCTATATGGGGCTACCATCTTCAGAGAAAAGACAGATTTTTAAAATAGAGATAATACAGACATCAAAACTATGAAGAAGAAGAGCATGTTTGCTATCTGATCCAAAGCCTGTAATCTAAGCTCACTTCTGAGTTCTCATCCTTAGAGACCCCAGGTGCCTGCCAAGCCGGGCTGCTCACTGCCTGGATATATTTACCACGTGTGCCGGGCATGTCACTATGTCCTAGTCAATACTTCTGTGAGGCAGATGTTGTTATAAGTGAGGACACAGGGGTTGAGGGAGGTTAGGTAATTTGTCCAGGTCATAAAACTAGCAGAGGCCAGAGCTGGAACTTGGACTTAATCCAGGTCCACAGCCTGGCCACACGGGGCCAGCCTTCCTCTGCACACTGGGCCCTGGTTCCTGCTGCCTCTGCTAAATGCCCTCCACTTCTATGAGCTTGGCTATATGGTATACCTCATATAAGTGGAATCATGTAGTATCTGTCCTTCTGTGACTGGTTCATTTCACAAAGCATACTGTCACCCCATTACTCCATCAGGTTGTGCCAGGGAATTTGTTTACTTGTTTGAGCCGAGCTGATAGGTTGAGGATAATAAGCTTGGGTCTTGAGAGCCACGTGGATTAATCTGAACGATCCCATACCAGTGCTGACACTTACCCTGATGCACCCTGATGAAACTTCTTTTTCTATTTCAAGAGCATGACAGCAAAGCGAAAAGAAATAGCAAGCTTGTGAACTGAGTTCCAAAGGCATTGGTTTGTAAAAGTAACAACTATTACTGTTACACAAGTGCGTGTGTACACACACACACACACACACACACACACTGTAAATGTCAAGCTTTATGAGAAGGGCCATAGAATTTATTATTCTCTTTTAAGATACCATGTTTGAATTTCTTGTCATAACAGAGTGAAAGAACCCTGAGTTGTTTTTGTTTTGTTTCGTTTGGCTATAAAAGATATTAATTGCCTATGGAGAAACTCCCCAGTGGAAATAAATAAAGATTGGTTAAAGTGAAAGCATATGCCTACGTTTTGGAAAAGTGCCATATCAAAGGGTAGGAGAGCATAAGGGTGAGAGTTGAGGCTTTAGCCCCAGAGGGGCTTGAGCTCCAGCGCTTCCCAGCTAAGTGATACTCAGCTCGCTGCTAACTTTTATGAGCCTGTTTCTTCATCTGTAAGGCAGGGTGAAGGAGCCCAGAGGCACCTAGGAATTCCAGTACCGAACGCTGAAAAAAATATCTTTGTGGCTTGGCTTGCTCAAAGACTAGCATGATGTGCAGAAACAGGAAGAAGACGTAGAGAATAGAAGCTCTTCTCTCCAATTTCTGTTGCATTGGCTCTTGTAATGATGAAATATTATATGACCAGGGAGAAAGAACTGAGAAAACTTGATGGGAGCAACCTTTCTCAAAACTAATCAAAACCAGAGGATTCCACAAAAAATAAGGTGGTTTGATGGAGGGACAGAGGGATGGCTAGATGGCTGGAGAGGTGACAAAGCAAGCAGTAAGAGCTAGTAGAAAATAGGTATAACAGCGGTCTCTGGAAATTTCTTTTAATTTTCTGTATGTTAAAAGTTTTCTAGATACAATGTTGGGGGAAAAATCTAAAAGCTTTTCTATAGCAGCAAATCACCTCTGGAAATGCCTGTGGTGCCCCCAAGCCAGGCAACGAGGAACATTCCCTCACACTCTGCTGTGTAGTTGGGCTTCAGGACCCAGTGTAGAGAAATCTGGGCAAGTCCAAGCAATTCAGTTTCCAAGCACTTCGAACTTGAGCAATTCAGTTAGCCTGCCTTATCCTTAGTTTCCTTGTTCACTAACAGTGAAAACTACACCTGCCTCTTAGAAATAAATAAAAGTATCCCTGGCACCACGATTAAGAAATTCGAGTTATTAATATTCTTAGTATCAGAGTCAAAAGGACATTCAAATCCATCTAACCCAAACCCCTCATTTTACAGGTGGATAATCAGATGCTCAGAGAGGAGAAGTGATTTTCCCAGTGTCACACAGCTGATTCGTTGTAGCACTGGCCTTTGAATTCAGGTCTTCCGTGTCCAGTCTAATAATCTGTCACTGAAACAACCTTCCTCCTGAAGAAGGCTTGTTTATTCCATCTTGTAAAATGATGCAGACCAACTACATGGTTATCAGGTATCACCAATAATTCCAGGGCAAAAGAGCAAACACCCAGCAAGAGACAATCAAAGCCTGGAGCAGTGGAGCTTTCTCCCTGGCTCGCTTTACTGCTCTGCCCACCACACTCAGGCAGTCTTAGATTCCATAGGATCAAGGGGCTTTGGGGCAGCCAGCCTCGAGCTCTCCAGGGACCTTGGGCCTGAGAAGCACTCTGATTTTTCTGTTTGGGGACCAGAACATGGTGTGTGGCAACTTCGTGGGTCCAACAGGTCCAGCCACAGCCTCTGGGCAAGTTATCTCTTACCCCATCTCATTTGACCAGATCAGGGCAAAGAAGCAACTCCCTCCTAGAATATGACTGTGGTCCCAGGCCCGCCTGTTTCCACCTATGTTCCTCTATGTTAGCCTATGAAACTCCAAACTCTTGCTAAATTTGCAGAAGAGAAATCAGAGACCTTCTACCTGCTAGGAACCATGTGACTGTTTAGCAACTTTGCCCCAAGGGCTCAGAAATTAGAGAAAACAACTTCTACTCTCTACATCATCTTCCTATTTCTGCATATTGTGCTAGTCTTTGAGCAAACTAAGCCACAAAGATTTCTTTTTCAATGTTTGGTACTAGAATTCTCATGACCATGTGACTCTGGGCTTCTTTATCGGTCACCATGGAACCTGATCACAGACCTTGAAGAATCCAAAATAGTGAAATATCTTCCACTGAGAAGTTAAGCTTCCCTATGAAACAGTGAACTCTGATGTCTGAATATTATTGTTTTTACAAAAATGTTAAGCTACATACAACCTGGGGGTATCTTTCCTGCTATGAGAGAAATCTCTGGAACTGGCTGGCAAGGAGCCAGCCGACATGAGATGGTGGGTTTTTTTTTTTTAACAATTTTATTGAGGTATAATGTACATGTCATAAAATGCTCTCATTATAAGTGTAAAATTCAATGATTTTAAGAATTTTAGAACATTGAACAACATCTTCATCACACCCAGGAGACTCCCTCCTGTCCAATAGGCTATCACTCCCCATTCCCACTCCCAGCAAACATGACTTTCTTTCTCTATCGATTTACCTTTTCTAGACATTTCATAGAAAATCGATAGATGGATTCTTCACAGTAGATAACTGTATTTCTATTACTCATAAATTGGATCCGTTACTTAACAATCATCACAGGCCAAGCACTGTGCAAGGTGCCTGCCTTAAATGAGAAAAACAGACTAGATCCTGTCCAGCTAGGAAGGCAGGAAGTTAACCCAAAAGGATAACAAGTGAAGATGGATTGTGAAATGGGTGACCACAGAGTAGGGGTGCGGGGCTCCTGCAGAGTAAATGAAGGCAGCTCACAGTTGGCCGTGGGATGGCACTTAAATGGTGTCAATAAACTTCGGAGGGACTTCAGGGCAGGGGTTGACATAGTGGCACTGCCAACGAATTGGAGCAGAGCGAGAATGCAGGCAGGAAGACCAACTGGGAAAACGGTGGCATGGCCCAAGGGAGAGGAACCACTGGAGGCAGTACCGTAGCCCAGTGGCTTAAGAGCTTGGATTCCCGGTCAGACAGGTCTGCAAGGTGTTTAACCTTGGAAACTTAATGAATCCAAACTTCTCATCTGTGACCTGAAGAGAACAGAGTACTGTCTTCAAAAGACTGTTACTGTGACAATTAAGTGTTAAGAGCCATGTGCAGCGTTTTACATGGGACCTGGCAAGAAGGCTGTGCACAGCCACTGCGAGCTGCTGGGCCCACCCAGAGGCCCCATCCCTCCCTCTGCTCAATAAATGTGTGTCGAGCTTATGCACTGTGTTAAGTACTGGGACTGCAGAGGACGATTCCTGCCCTCAAGCCACTTTCCTTGAGCAGGCTCAGTCCTTCACCTCTTCATACCCTGAACTCCTTTGATCGTCTGGTGACACAGACCTCATCTCAAAATCATACTTTTCAAAGCACAAAATCAAATCTATAAGAGGTCCCCATGGATTCTCATGAATAACAAAAGGGGAGGAGCACCCCTGTGGATGTCTGGTGTTGTGAGAGAAAGCCTTTTGCGTAGTCTTAGATAACCTTTTAAATAGAACAATTTGTTCAGCCTTTATTGAACACCTACTATGTACTGGGCAGTAGAAATACAGCAGAGAATAAAACAAAGTTCCTGCTCTCATGACCTTATATGAGGGGATAGGCAATGAACAAATATACTCAGAAATATGCAGTGTATCAGGTGGTGAAGGGTGCTGTGGGAAAATTAAGCAAGTTGTGTTAGTCAGGGTTTCCCACAGAAACAGAACCTATGGAAGATATCTCTGTCTCTCTCTGTCTCTCCCTGTCTCTGTCTCTGTCTCTGTCTCTCTCTCTCTGGCAACAGGCATGAGAATCCTCTTTTACCTGGGAGAGACTCAGCCTTTTGTTCTATTCAGGCCTTCAACTGATTGGGTGAGGCCCACCCACATTAGGGAGAGCAATCTGCTTTACTTAATATGGGGATGTAAATGTCAGTTTCATCCTCAAACCCCCTCACAGAAAGACCCAGAATATTGCTTGACCTAATATTTTGGCACTCCTTGGCCTAGTCAAGTTGACACATAAAATGAACCATCATCTGGGTTAATAGGAAAGGTGGTAACTGGGGGTGTCATGCTGTAAAGGGGAGTCAGGGTAGGTGCCTCCAAGGGGAGGCCATCTGGCCAGTGACCTCAATGACGTCAAAGCAAGAAGCTGTGGAGAAGCATCATTCCAGGTGGAGGGAATGGCAACTATAAAACCCAGCAACAACAGATGATTGAGCTTGGTGTACCCCCCAAAAAATAATAAATAAAATTTAAAAAACCCCAAAAAAACAAAAAACAGAAAAAACAAAACAAACAAACAAAAAAAACCAAAAAAAAAAAACACCCAACAACAAGATGAGAATGTCGAAGCTACGGGAAGAAGCCACTGTGGCTGGACCACGGGGAGGGGGTGGGGTGGGGAGGGGATGGGGGGCCCCAGGGAAGGAGCTGCGGTTGGAGAGGTGGACAGCAGCAGGTTCACCTAGGCCTTGGGGGCCAAGGTGAAAATCAGGCATTTCGTTGAAAGGATCATGGAAAACCACTGGGGAGTCTGAACCATGTCTCTCTGGCTACCGTGCTGAGGACAGGCTGCAGGGGGGAGGGTGGAGGCTGGGACAGTGTAACTGAGCTTATTGCCATAGCCAGCTGGAGAGCATGGTGGCTTGGGCTGCAGTGGCCACAGCAAAGGCCACGAGAAGCAGCCAGATTATGGACATACTTTGCAGCGTGAGCAGAGGACCTGGTTGTAGGGTGAAGAGACAAGTTAATAGACACTTTAATATAAAATACCCAGATTCTCAGGGGGCGCCCCACCAACCCTTCTCCCAGACCGTGATGATGCCTGGTGACAATTCAGCTGTCACAAAGGGAAGCCTTTGCCAGGTGGCCTCTGTCAGCTGATTATTTTTTCTGAGTGGCTTTGCATGTGCCCACTCTTCTGGAAAGTTGCTCTTGCTTTAGTCCTTCACTATCTGCGTCTGTCTCTTTGCCAGGGAAGCTGTCTCTGTGGCCTCCACTATATCTTGGAAGTGAAACAGACAGGTGTCATGTCGGGGGACTCGGAGGAGCCTGGTCCTTTATGTCTCAGTGCAAAAGGAACTCAGTGAGACGCAAGGTGATAGATGAGAAGTGACATTAGAATAGGGCGCTAGTGAGGCCTGCAAGCGGGTAGGCAAGCAATGCACTGCCTCGAGGGCTTAGAGGGTTAGATTTTTATAATCAGAGGAAGACAGGCGAGGGGGAGAAGATCTTCTGTGTCTTTCTTGAGTAGATGTTATGCTTCCATAAATGAGTGTGTGTGTGTGTGCACAGAGTGTGTGCCAGGGTCATTAACTTGATGACACCACTGGGCAGGTTCTAGGCCTTATTCACCACTGTTCTATTACTCTTTTTAGAGTATTGTGGAAAGAGCATGTCCTGGGGGGTCAAAGAGCATGTGTTGGGGGTCAGTAACTTACTGAGCTCACTGGGCTGGAGGTAGGTCTCCTGCCACCATTGTTTTATTGTTTGGGGGCACGTCTCATGATTCAGTTGCATGGTTTTGTTGCCAAGCACGTTAGCTTGATTTTGTTGTTATGCAAGCCAGTCTGGCTTTGATGCTAAGTGACTTGTTCTGTTTTATGAGTCAAGCAAGCCTGCAGTTTCAGGATTTTCCCATTACTTTCTTGAGTGATCATTAATCCTACTGTGGTCTCCCAAAGTCCCCTGAAGTTCTCTCTCTATCTACAATCCCCTAATGTGGTTTCTAAACGGATTATTGGGTTATCTTACTCAATCCCTATCAGGAGCTCAGCTTTGTTTTGTGAGCTCATTTGGGCTAAATATCAGTCTTGTTTGTTTTGTCTTATTTTTACAAAGAACTAAAATGTTGTTGGGGTATAACTTACAGACATCAAATGCACAAAGCTTAGAAGAGTAGTTTAACGAGTATACGTGTGAAACGTCCACCCTAAATAGGCTTAGAATATTCCTATAGCCCAAGCAGTTCCCCCAGACCCCTTTCCAATCAATCTCTACCACTCCCCTTCCCCCTGATCTCTGTTCTGACTTCTGTTCACCATGAATTAGTTTGGTCTATTCCAAACTTCATCTAAGAAAATCGTTAGTATTCATTTCTCAGTTTCTGGCTTCTTTCATTCAATACAATGTGTTTGAGATTCATCAACTTCAACGATTGCATCCACAGTTTATTCCCTGGATGAATATAACACAGTTTTTTAGTTAACTCACCAGTTAATAGACATTTGGGTTGCTTCCAGTTTGAGGTCATTGAGATTAAAACTGCAGTGAAGCATCAGCCACAATAACTAAAGGGATGGAAACCACCTAAATGTCCATTGACAGATGAACGGATAAAGAAACTCTAGCGTATTCACATAATGGGATATTATTCATCCTTAAAAAGGAAGGAAATCCTGCAATATGCAACAACATGGATGAAACTGGAGGACATCATGCTGTGTGAAATAAACCAGTCACAGAAGCACAAATACTGCACGATTTTACTTATAGGAGGTATGTAAAATAGCCAAACTCATACAAGTGGAAAGTGGATTGGTAGTTGTCAGGAGATGGGAGAAGGGAGAAATTGGAAGTTGCTATTCGATGGGAATGAAGTGTTACTTATGTAAGGTGATTAAGTTCTAGGGATCTACTGCACAACATCACGCCTGTGGTTAACAGTCCTGTTTTGCACACTTAAAATTTTGTCAAAAGGATAGACCTAATGTTAAATGTTCTTACTACAAACAGCAACAACGACAAACCCTGCAATAAATATTGGGTACGTGACTTTTTATTTACATGTATTTTCATTTCTTTTTGGTAAATACCTAGGAGTGGAATTTTTTGTCCACAGGGTGGGTGTATGTTACCGTACTTTATCAGAGTTTTGTTTTTAACTTTGTTTTCATGCATGGGAAGGCATATAAGCCTTAACTAGGTACATCTACTTCAGGACCTCCTTCATCAAGCCTTAAAAGAGAAACAAGGATGACAGTGATGCTGATGGTAATGAGAGTGATAATGATAAAGATAAAGATGACGATGAAGAGAAGGCAGTAGCATCCTGATGATGCTTTTGTAGTACTTACCATGCGTGGCTTTCTCTGTATTACTTTATTAAATCCATACAGCAACACTGAGAGGTAGGTATCATTATCCTCATTTTGCAGTTGAAGAAAATCAGCCTCAGAGATGTTTAATTCCTGTTATCAAAGTCACTCAAACCCATATTGAAGAAGCCCACGTTCTTTCTACTAATTTTACAACCTCATATAAGAAGTTCTTGTGGATGTCATCTCTCACATCTTCTCCTGATGCCCTGACCAGCCTCCTGCGTGGCTGCTTTGCCTTTGATGAGACATTTTAAGACCTGCTGGTGTCCGATTTGCTCAGCAGCCACTCTTTGTTGTCGGAGGTGCTGACCTAATGTCTGCCTGCCCACAAGGTCCCTTTGACTGTCCATTTGTCCATCCTCTGCCCACCCCCCTCCACTAACTCCAACTCTTTTCTCTTCCCCTGCCTTTTCCCTGTCAGTTTTGCTCCACCCCCTTCATCATCACCACTCTCCATCACCAAACCCCATTCTAATTTACCTAAACCCCATAAGTGGGCATCTTTGAAGCAACTTCTCTAAATAGTTGGAATAGCCTTCCTTCAAAACTACTCAGTTGTTCTCCAAAATGTTTTGCTGTTTTTGTAAAGAATTTTACCTCGAATCATTTTTATAATGAGTGTTTGACCCAGTTTTCTTATTTTGATAATCACCATAAAAAGCATTAAAAGGATGATGCTGATGACTGCAAATATGCTGTTTATGTGAGCACCGTTCTTCTATTTGATGAGAATTTCAAATAAATACATTTCAAGAAGAAAAACTGGATCTTGTATGATTTCATTCTACATTTTTTCTCCTACAAATATCTAATTATAATTAAGATAATTAACACACATCCCAAGTCCTGAGTTTTCAGCAATAAACTCCTGTCTAATAACAATAGCCTACATTTAGGTGCTATTTCAAGTTATTTTCGTATACTTTGAGTTAATCTCCATAACAACCCTCCGAGGCAGATCAAGCAAAAGTAACTGGGACACGCAACCACTGAGTAGGAACTTGGTAAGTTAAGGAATTGGAGATTCCCTATAGTGTTGAATAGAACTTCAAGCCTAGCTTCAAATGAATTTTCTGTTTCATCACTCCAACATCATGGGTAAAATCACAAATTCATTCCATTTGTGAGGACATGCTTTTTTTTAAAATTGAAATCTATTTGTACTAACAATTATCATTTGAAATATCTAAATAAGTTACAAGTGCGTTGTAAATTGTTTATCTTCCTGTACTTGCTGAAATTTCTCTGAAATTTGAAAGAATGATTTCTGTGAAACCAAGTTTATAACATCTAATTTGCTAGAAAGTGGGCGCCCTCTTGTGGACCATGTAATACCAAAGAGAGAATTTAATCAGGAAGTATTAAACAGTCTAAATACAGTAGACCCACCAATGTACACACTGAATCCCTAGCTTTGAATTATGAAAGCAAATAAAATCTTAGAAGTGAATGGCAAGTTTCCTCGAGACATCATAGAACTTTAGAACTTGAGATGTTAATCATCAATGTGCGACATCATATCACAGATAAGAAAATCAAAGCTCCAAGAAGTTAGTGACTTGCTCTCAAATCATAAAGCATCACAAATATGAGGTCCTGCTAAGAATTTAAGACCCTTCATGAAAACATTAATGTAAAAGACCACATAGAGATATGTGTCAAGAGATATACCTACATGTAGTATGGCAAATATATGTATGTATATAAACTGTTAGTAATGTCTTACTGTCCTGCCTTCCTTAAACATTCTAGATTGAGTGAATTGGTGGTGGTGGTGGGGCTACTTAGGAGGCTGATCCAGTTTAGAAGAGATTAGTGATGCTGACCTGTAATGGGGTGGGGATTATTGGGAAGAGTGTGAAGCAGATGGTGTGGAGAGTTGGTTATGAGGCTAAATCCACATGAAATTGATTGCTATAAGGGGGAAGAGGCAAGGATGATTCCTAAGTTTCTCCTTTGGGGGTTAGGTAGATGGTAACCGGGGTCGGGGCTGCTGCTGGCTGCTGCTTTCTTCTTCTTCGTCTTCGTCTCCGTCTCCGTCTACGTCTCCTTCTCCTTCTCCTTCTTCTTCCTCCTCCTCCTCTTTCCCTTTCCCTTCCCCTTCTCTTCCTCCTCCTTCTCCTCTGCCTCCACCTCTGCCTCCACCTCTGCCTCCACCTCCTTCTTTTTAAATTTTTTGGCCACAGGGCACATGCGGGATCTTATTTCCCTGACCAGGGATTGAACCCGCACTCCATGCAGTGGAAGTGCAGAGTCTTAACCACTGGACTGCCAGGGAAGTCCCTGTAGGGACATCTTTGAGTAAAGAATAGCTGCAAAAGTTAATAAGTAAGTTGTCTACATGTTTTTTTAGGATCAAGACACATAGTCTGAAATCTTTTGTGAGTGTGTGTGGATATTTAATTGACAACAAGGGCATTTGAGAAAGTCCGTGCCTGGTTTACAAGTGTTGGTGAGATGTAAAAAAAGAAAAAGTCAAGAACATAATGGAGGCTTCGTTCTTTGTTTTATTTTTGTTAGTAAACTTTCATCAAGCCTCAGTTTTAAGATGTAATTACAACAAATTAAGTAGCTATAAATTATATAATAATTACATTTAGTTTTAATGATGGGCTCTTATTGATTCAAGCCTCCTTGTTTGAGGTTTGTTGGTAACATAATTGCATTGGTGGGCAGACTGGTTTGCCTGGATGGTCTCCTTATTGAATCTAGATAATTGGACACATGTTCTAAAATCTCAGGTGGGCTGTACCTTTGGAGAAAGGGCTACATGTCAGATTCCTTGGCTTAAAATATTATTGTATCTATGGGTTTCAGAATTTTATAGGATGGGGGCAAAAAAAGAGAGGAGACTTTGCAACATTGGGTTCTTTAGTGGTAGCTCTTCAGAAACAGAGACAGATGATTAAGGACATGTTTTGGGCCCTAAAGAGGCTGAATAGTGTGTTTCAAGTCACACTTGAAGGATAGTTCCCAATTTTTCCTACTGGAGAGTCAAAGGGATAAAGCAGATAGATCATGAGCATCAGACAGAGGTGAATTTAAAAGCTGGTTACTGTTGACTGTATGACCTTGTACAAATTATTAATTTTTCTTGAAGTTTTCTCATGGGTGATGAGGATCGTCTCCCCAGGGCACTAGCCTCCTTGGGCTGCTATAGCAAAATACCACAGACTGGGCAGCTTAAAGAACAGAATTTTTTTCTCACAGTAATGGAGGCTGGAAAGTCTAACAAAATCGGGTTCTGGTGTGAGCCCTCTTCTTGGCTTTAGACGCCTGTCCTCCTGCTATCTCCTCACCTAGTTTCCTTAATGCTTGCATATGGGGAACAAGAAAGTGGACTCCATGGTATCTCTTCTTATATGATCAGCACCCCCCCCCATGACCTCATTTAACCTTAATGATTTCTTTAGAGATCCCATCCTCAAATACAGCCGCACTGGAGGTTAGGGCTTCAACATACGAATTTGGTGGGGGCTCCAGGCACATTCAGTCCCTGCCATACATCAAAGGGCCTGAATGAAGATTTAAGTGATTTAATGATGCTAAATACTGGCTCTGTTCTGGTTGCAGCTACAGGTCACACAAGGTGACTTTCTTTGCCCCTTAAGATACCTTCCATGTCTTTTGTGTTCATAGCCATTATCCCATTGGAATTGTCTACTGCAGGAAACATCTTTTCTGCTCTTGGTAAATGCATTATCACTTGTAGCACAGCATTTAACAAGGAATAAGAACGGACATTGCTTTGTCCATGTTATTAGTCCTCCTATCTCTCACTTTTGTGTTGTCTTCTGTAAGCCTCCAAACTGTAGCACAATTACTTTGCTTCCCTCTTAAAGAATTAGCTCTTGCGTTTTCAGGGTCTTCGGCTAAAGGAGTTCAAACCACCTTCACCTTTCTGTGACATGCTTTTAGAGGGTGGGAAAATTGGAGATCTTTAGTAATTATATTCCTTTAAAAACATAAAACTACTCAGTACATTTTGACTCAGCAGTTTTACTTAATGGAATTTGTTCTAAGGCAATAACTGAAAGTCCTTGCAACTGCAAACAGCATTGCCTGTGATAAGAAGAATCAACTGAAAATAACGTCCACACATAGCACAGGCTTGGCTAGTTACACCCGATTCATTCATTCAGTGAAATTATATGGAGCTACTGAGAAGTGTGTTGTTGAGGAATATCTGTCGACATGGGGAGACATTTATAAGCCAGTCTATAAACCTAATGTAACTAACATTCTTATAAGAAAAATAAGCATGGGGGAAAATCTAGGACATATACCAAGATGCTAGCAGTGGTTATTTTTGGTGATGGGATTAAAGTTAGCATTTTCCTACAGTGTCTTCCAACTTTTTGCATTGAATAAGCATTAATTATGAATATAGGAAAACCTATTAGACATGATCCTTTAAAAAGCTGAGGCATCCAAGGACCCACTGGGTTTTTGGTGGGGCTCTGCTTTGATGAATATCTGTTGGGGGGAGGATTGAGCACAAATGAACATTCTAGAGAAGAGTAATTTAGAAAAAATAAGTGTCATTCCAACTCAGTGACTCCTTGAGAGCTCTGGTGGCCGACATTTAAGTGGATAAAATTTTATATTATTATAAAATATGCATATATAAATAAGAAGCTGGAAGGAAACAGACTGTCAAGAATGCGATTGGTGGTAATTTTTTTTCTTTTTCATATTTTAAAATTTTTTTTGAAAAAAATTTGGCTTTGTTTGGTTTCTGTTGCTGCACGTGGGTTTTCTCTAGTTGTGTCAAGTGCGGGCTACTCTTTGTTGTGATGCACAGGCTACTCATTGCGGTGGCTTCTCTTGCTGCGGAGCGCGGGCTCTAGGAATGCAGGTTTCGATAGTTGTGGCACTCGGGTTCAGTAGCTGGGGCTCTAGGGCTCTAGAGCGCAGGCTCCATAGTTGTAGCGCACAGGTGTAGTTGCTCCAAGGCATGTGGGATCTTCCCCGACTGGGGCTCGAACCCGTGTCCCCTGCTTTGGCAGGCGGATTCTTAACCATTGGGCCACCAGGGAAGCCCTCATATTTTTAAATGGTTTAATCATTAAATGTTTCATAATGGACATCTTTTCATGTTATAAATGTTTTTGTTTTCCTGACACACTAAGTGAAGAGGCTGAACTCTCAGGAAAACTTACACTTAAAGGCCTTGAAACACAACATTGTAAAACAACTATACCCAATTAAAAAAAAATAAAGGCCTTGAGGACAAGGAATATGTAATATTCTTCCTGTTTTCTTCTCAGCATCCAGCATGGGACCAAGAGAATTTTGGTAACTGGATCAAATACCAGCTATTCATACGCCAAGCTGGGCTTTCTGTGCTACACATGTTTCTTCTTAGTGTGGATAGTGTAAACACTGGTGATTTATGGAACCATAAACTCAATAAAATGAAATAAAAATTGGTGGCATGAGAATTGCATTCAGAATTGGAAAGAGAATGTCTCCACTTCTTAGGAAAATAGTCAGCACTAAAGAAATAAACCCCTGGATGAGAATCAAGGAGATTTTCCGGACACACAGCCAGCATCAACTGCTTGTTTTGTTCTGTGACCAGGCCCCACGGATCCACCCTCAGCCTTTGTCGCTCATCCAGCCAGGCAGGGGACATGGATTTGCTCCTGAGGTAGGGATGTGTGTTCATTGGCAAAAAAGCTTCAGAAGGTATCATTTCCATTGGCTCAGCCACTTGTTGGTCCAAATACAAAACAGATGGCTGGTTCTCCTCTGAAACATGATGACACAGGACTCTAAAGCCCTGTGAGAGCCTCTGAGGCTGCCCTTCTTACAAGAAGATCAAAACCCAAAATGTTAGGAAACCTGTCAAATTAAACTCACGCTAGGCCTCTGAGAATCCAGATAGAATAGTCCTCAGTGAGGGAACGAGAACAATTAAGTTCCATACTTACATGGCATTCTGTACACGTTGGAAATTCTCTTGACTTAGCACTAAAAGAGGCGGAACAGGTCTCATGAGCCCCATATTATAAAAGAATAAACCAGAACATAGATTAGGTGTTTTGCCTGCTGCCATCTGGTATGTTAGTGGAAGGGGTGGGAAATGGACCCCAGGTTCCTAATTGTTTTAAGTCAGCTTTACTGAGATGTAACTTACCTACAATAAAATTCACCAATTTTAGCATACAGTTCCTTGAGGTTTTTTTTTTTTATAAAAAGCTCTTTATTGGAATATAGTTGCCTTAAACTGTTGTGCCAATTTTTGAGGTACATCAAAGTGAATCAGCTGTATTTATAGATATATCCCTATATCCCCTCCCTCCTGCGACTCCCTCCCACCCTCCCTATCCTGGCCCTCTAAGTCATCACCCATCATCCCAGTTTATCCCTTGAAGTTTTTTTTAAACATCTTTTTTCTTTTTTAATTAATTAATTAATTAATTAAATTTGTTGGCTGCACTGGGTCTTCGTTGCTGCACACAGGCTTTCCCTAGTTGCGGCAAGCGGGGGCTACTCTTCATTGTGATGCATGGGCTCCTCATTGCAGTGGCTTCTCTTGTTGCAGAGCATGGGCTCTAGGCATGCAGGCTTCAGTAGTTGTGGCACGTGAGCTCAATAGTTGTGGCACATGGGCTTACTTGCTCTGTGGCATGTGGTAACTTCCTGGAGAAGGGATTGAACCTGTGTCCCCTGCATTGGCAGGCAGATTCATAACCACTGCGCCACCAGGGAAGCCCCACAGTTCCTTGAGTTTTAACAAATTTATACAGCTGTGTAACCACCAACATAATCGAGATACTGAATATTTTTGTTATCCCTAAACATTTCCTTTTCCCCTTTGTAGTCAGTCTCTTTCTATTCTCGACCTTTGGTCCCTGGCAACTGCTGATTTGGATTCTTTTACAATAGCTTTGCCTTTTCTAGTATTTTATATAAGTGGAATCCCACAGCATATGGTTCATATCTGGCTTCTTTCTCTTAGCATAGCGCTTTGGAGATTTATTCATGTTGCTGTATGCACTGGTGGTACCATTCTTTTGAGTTGTGCAGTAGCATTCCTAGGTGACAGTGTCCTATTGTGATCTGTGAATACATCACAATTTGTTTGTCTGCTGACCTGATCCATCTTTACTTGGGGATCTAGTAAAGTACTGGTACATGTTTTCCTCCCCATGATATTCAACTCTGTCTAAGCTCCATGAGTGTCTGTCTGGTTCACAACTGTTTCCTCAATGCCTAACATAAAGCCTGGCACAGAGGATGCACCTAATAATAACTTTATGGATGAAGGAATGCATCGATGAACAAATGAACGAATGAATAGACACAATATGTTGGTGTAACTGAGCAACTGCCCGAGAAAGGGAAACACATCATTAAACTAATTTCTCTATTTTTATGTTTTTCAGGTGCTGAGTACGATCTATTACCTCTCTGAACTCAGCCTTTTATAAAATGAGGGCAACAGTTCTTACCTTATGGGATTGTTATGAGAATTAAATGAAACAGCCTATGTAAAGCATTTTACACAGTGCCTGCCACATAACAGGTGCCTTAAAAGTCATCAGGTTGTTATCATAATTATTGCTATTATTTGAATAGAAAGACAAGCCATTCAAGGAGGGGAATTTTGTAGAGGGTTACAAACTGCCCTTCCCAGAAATTTGATGGAAAAACCAAGGTGTGGCTAGGTTTCTTCCGTTCCTGGTGTGTGGCCATTTAGCCCATCTATTCACAGGGCATCAGTGGCTGACTTTCTTGCTTTCATGTCTATGCAAAGCTGTTCTCAGTAGCGTGCATTGCTTTGGAAAATGGCTGCCACTGTAATCTTTCCGCAGTGGTAATGAGAAAATAACTTATGTTTAAAAATTTGATTCAGCCTATGAACATAAACAGATCTTTTCCTAATTCAGGAAGCCTCCTGATTGACTTTGACCAATTACCCCTGGAATTTCCGATAATGCCCCCACACGGGCCCTTCTCTTACCTTCCCCTGGTGCTCAATCAGATTCTGGGTGAAGTGGCAGTAATGCAATTGAGCCTGAATGGACCTGCTGGCACTTGCACCAAACCAGTTCTGTGGTTTTCAAAGGGAAATGGAATTACAATTCCCATTTGTTTTCTAAGGGGGCTGAGACTTTTGTTCTCTGGATCAAGTTAGACGTACGACTTACCGTCATCTTGCTTCCATTAGATGACCTCAAAAGTGAATGACTTCCCAGGACAGAGAAAAATCCCCAAGCCAAGCCCCGTCTATTTCTTCTCCAACATCATCTCTTTTTGAAGAATTTCATCTGTCAACACTTGCCTGCCCGCCAGCCTGTAGCTCTGGTGTTATTCTCTGTGACCAACACTGTCTCCCTCCTCAAAACACTGCAGGATCCAAGAATCCTCAGATGATCAGGAAGGACTTTGTATCCAACGATTAAGTGGGGGTTTTTGTTTTGTTTTGTTTTGTTTTGTTTTGCAATTTTAGCCTGTTTCCTTGTACCCTAACTTCAGGGACAGTAGTGTTGAAATAAATTTCTAGGTGCACGGTGGAGCTGCTGTTGCCCAGGGTGACGTGTCAGCAAACCAAACTTTCGTGTTCTTGTAAATGCTCTGCTTGATCGTAAATGCAGAAAGTCCATTTGATCCCCAGATGCCAAACCAACTCTGGGGCCTACACTTATTTCCTCATTCCTTGGTCTTTCTAAATTAGGTCAGATATGCAACCCCAGCCGAACATGCCCTGTTTCCCTATTGCTTCTTCTAACTCTCTGCAAAACTTGCTTTTGTCCCAAATCCCTTGGGAAAAGTACCCCCCTGCTTGTGAGGCCTTCTACTCCCCCAGCCCATGAATTGTTTCTCCTTGAATAAAAGGCATCAAACTCACTACATAAATTGTTTTACTTTTGTCCTTTGACAGTAGAAAACAGCTACACCTCTTCTTCTTTAGAATCGTGTTTCCTTTCAGAGAAAAGCCCATCCCAATTGTGTCTTCCCTGTATTTTTATTCTTTTTTTAATTTTTATTGGAATATAGTTGATTTACAATGTTGTGTTAGTTTCTGCTGTACAGCAAAGTGAATCAGTTATACATATATCTATATCTATATCTATATCTATATCTATATCTATCTATATCTATATCTACGCTTTCTTTAGATTCTTTTCCCATATAGGTCACTACAGAGTATTGAGCAGAGTTCCCTGTGTTGTACAGTAGGTCTTTATTCATTATCTGTTTTATATATAGTAGTGTGTGTATGTCTATCCCAACCTCCCAATTTATCCCTCCCTGCTTTGTATCTTCCCTTTAATCAGCAATTTCTATGTTTCGTGTCTCCTCCCAGATGCCATGGTCCAACTTGCCCTCTTGGACAGTGATAACCCTTGTAATTAGCAGGGGTTAGAGACTCTCCCTGAAATCAGTGGGTAATCTTGGAGCTCTCAGCTGAGTCTGCTTTAATTTCAAGTACTCTATAAGGGTTCAATAAATAGGAAGAGAATTGGGGAAAAAATGAAGTAAGCTTCTTGTCTGATTCTTCCCCACCACATAAAAGATGGGTGACAATGCCTTCTTTACATCCTATAGAGGAGGAAATGCTGAAATCAAAGCCCACTGAATGCCCACCTGGACATAGACAGTAGCTTACCAAGGACCTCAGTGCCCATGAGAGGAAGAAGTCTTTGCTTGGTTCTCCAAAGGGGTCCACTAGGATGGGCTCCATACAGCCCCAAACAGAGCTGCTGTAAAGGTCAGTGGGTCTCATGTTTTCCAAATAGGGCTCACCTTCATACTTGTTAAAAGTGTGGGTTCTCCAAAAAACAGGGGATGTATGTATATGTATAGCTGATTCACTTTGCTGTACAGTAGAAACTAACACACTATTGTCAAGCAACTATACTCCAATAAACTTGTTTTTAAAATGTGGGTTCTTGAGCTGCACTCCAGAAAGGCTGTTCCCATAGGTGTTCTTGAAGTGGATTTCTTTCTGCATTGAAAAATCTCTAATTCTTCATATCTAAAATGCCCCTGTTAGGAAACTGGAGGCTGCTATGATCTTTTGATTTTTCTTATAAAAAGGGAACCAGGGGAAGCTACCTAATAACCACACTCTAAGTGGAAGCATTTGGTTAACATAAATTCACTAGACCCCTGTTTACTAAAGTGTATTCCACAGACTATCTGCACTGGGATCATGGGGGTACATATTAACAATGCCGATTCCTGGTCCTCACCCTCTGACCTGCACCAGAATTCCCCTGCCCAAGGCCCAGGAATCTACTTTAACAAGCTTTCCAGGGGATTTTTGAGACTCTATAGCTTGGGAACTGCTTCCCTAAAAAGCGAAGTCTTCTTAGTAAACTTTTGGAGATGGAGCCCTGGAGTAGATGGGGCTGTGTCTGGTGTAACTTGATGGTGAAGGCCTCACCCCTGGGCTGCCAGGGGTCAGGCTGAGGTAGAGAAAGCTCTCTAAAAAATTCAGGTGGAATTTCAGGAGTATCACCAGGAGCCATGTGATGTTGAGCAGATTTCTTAATTCTTTTAAATTGAGGTAGAGTTGATTTACAATGTTGTGTTAGTTTCAGGTATACAGCACAGTGATTCAGTTATGTATATATATATACACATATATATTCTTTTCCCTTATAGGTTATTACAAAATATTGAGTATAGTCCCCTGTGCTATACAGTAGCTCCTTGTTGGTTATCTATTTTATATATGGTAGTGTGTATATGTTAATCCCAAACTCCTAATTTATCCCTCCCAACCCCTTTTCCGTTTGGTAACCGTACGTTTGTTTTCTATACCTGTGGATTTATTTCTGTTCTGTTGATAAGTTCATTTGTATCTTTTTTTTTTTTTGATTCCACGTATAAGCAATATCATTATCATGTGATATTTGTCTTTCTTTGTCTGGCTTACTTCACTTAGTATGAGAGTCTCTAGGTCCATCTATTGCTACAAATGGCATTATTTCATTCTTTTTATGGCTGAGTAATAGTCCACTGTGTATATATAGAGAGAGATTTTTCAGTATATAAAATGGGGATAGATACTGCCTACTTCATAGAATTATTGTCAAGGTTAAGTAACTGTACTTTAGATCCTTGGAATGGTGCCCCACCCCACCCCTGTAAACATGTCAGTTGCTGCTACCTGCTGCTTCTGTTATAACTGTTATCACTATATGCATCTCCACGATCTTGGGTGGGGGTCAGCTCTCTAAAACTCAGGGGCCAGTAACTTATGCCCCTTTACTTGTTTTGGTCAATAAAGTTTTATTGGGATGCAGCCACACTCATTCCTTTACACTAATGTCTGTGGCAGCTTTCCAGTTGCAACAGCAGAGTTCAATAGTTGCCACAGAGACCACATGGCCTGCAAAGCCGAAAATATTTACTTTTTCAACTTTTCAGAAAAAAATTCGCGCAATTCTTCTTCTAAATGCCTTTGAGCCCTGGTGAAAAGGCTGATTGCTTGGAGGAACAGCAAAGGCAGCTGTGGTAGAGGTGAACAGCTGAAGACAGAGCTCTGTGAGTGAAGCATAAAGAACAGGCTCGGAAAAGAGGATAGAAAGTGGAGGAAGCAGAAGGCAGAGGACATTCATGAGAAGGGGTTGGGGTGAGAGGACGTTGCCAGCCTCCTACCTCAGTCTCCAGCGAGTCTGACCTGGGCTTTTGTGAGGCTGGAGTGTGTCTGGCAACACTTAGGGGAGGGTTTTCCCTCTTTCCACCTGCTGATGGCTTTCTTCTTCCAGTCTTCACTCTGCTTCCTCAGCTGGTCGATTTGTAAAATGCTCTCACCGAGCTCAAAGCACATCAACTACATCCGATACCTTTAAAAATGGTATTTCACTGTATTTTACCCAATGCGATCACCAACTGCCTACTATGTGCCAGGAACCAGGATACATACAGAAAATAAAACATGGACCTTGCCCCGTGGAGTGCATAATCTGTCTTTTAACTGCAAAGCTATAAGCCCTTCAAATCTAAAGCTTGAGGCTCTAGCCTTGCTCACTTGACACCCTGGGGCAAGAAGTGCCTGGGGTTGCAAACAACTGGTAACTAATTAACACCTGCAATCAAGATCATAAAAAGAAACTCACCAGGAACAAGCTATATCTGCTGAAGACCTATGCTCCCACTTGGCGGTTCCGCTGAGCAAAGAGGGCTCTGAGCTGTTTTCTTACTGCCTATCATTTGCCAGAAGGCTGTGTACATGGCTAGAAAGAACTATAGTTTACTGAGTACTTCCTATGTTTCTGGTACCTGTGGTTTGCAGTAGTTGTCTCACTGAATTCCTACATTTGACTAGTGAAGTAGGTACCAGTCTTGTTTTTACACATGGAAAGCAGATGCTCAAAATGCCACACCTGGTCGATGGTAGATGTGAGATTCAATTTCCTATCCATCTGATTCCAAAGTCACCATTCGAGTATACTGTGCAGATAGGTCTAAGAAGGAAGGAAAAGATCATCTGGCTGGAAGCAACCTAAATATCCATCAACAGGTGAATGGATAAAGAAGATGTGGTATGTATGTGTACATATATATATATAATGAAATATTACTCAACCATAAAAAAGAATGAATAATGCTACTTGCAGCATCATGGATGGACCTAGAGATTATCATACTAAGTGAAATAAGGCAGACAGAGAAAGACAAATATCATACAATATTGCTTATATGTGGAATCTAAAAAAAAAAGGAAACATCGAACTTATTTACAAAATGGAAAGAGACAGACATAGAAAACAAACTTATGGCTATCAAAGTGGAAAGGGGAAGGGAGGGAAAATCAGGAGGTTGGCATTAACATATATATATATATATATACACTACTGTATATAAAATAGATAATCAACAAGAACCTACTGTGTAGCACAGGATCTATACTCAATATTTTGTAATAACCCATATGGGAAAAGAATCTAAAATTTTATATGTATATGTATAACTGAATCACTATGCTGTACACCTGAAACTAACAGGATATTGTAAATCAACTATATTTCAATTAAAAATTAAAAAAGACTTTTTATTATAATAACATTGAATTTATAGACTAATATCAAACTAATGACCATCTTTATTATACTGTCTTCCCACCCATGAATATTTCATATTTAAATATATATGTATATGTGTATAGATAGCTCTTTCTTTTGTTCTTCAATAATTGCTTTATAACATTTACATATAACTCGAATTCACTTTTATTAGATTTAAGTAATTTATGATCATTTTATAGATTATTTTTATTTTTATTGTGAAATGGATCTTTTACCTATTATATTGTATGAACAATTATTGCCAGTGTATAGGAATGTCATTTATTTTTATATGCTTATTTCAATATTAACTTTTTCAAACTTTTCCCTGGTCTCTGGAAGCTGAGCTTTTCTGTTAAACTTAGTATGTGTCCTCAAAGGAGGCAAAGACATTTTCTTTGACGACTTCCATGCTACAGAACACATGTAAGGGTCAAAGTTTCTAACATGATAGCTAGAGCAAGGTCCAAGTACTTATCACAAGGTGTCTTTGCTAAAATCTGTTCACTTGCAAAAATGATTTGGACTAGATCCGCTTGCATTCTCTCTTTCATCTTGTTTTTTGTCCACATAGCAGCTGTATCGGTAAGTAGAGTTCTGCTCTTCAGGGTGTTTAGAAATATTAATTCTAGTATATGTTATCCATTTTCTGTATATTTATTTCTTTTCAGATTAAGCATTTTTCTAAAGGAAATGGTAAGAACTAATTGAAATGCATAGAGTGTTTTCTGAACTTTCTCTCTTTCGTTCAGCAAGACTGGTAACAATTTTTTCCCTACTTTTAACAGTACATGATGGAGAGTTTGATGAACAGAAGGATATTTCAGAAATCAACTTAGGTGGGTGTAATTTCTGCCATTATTAATGCCTTTATATAATTTAAAATCCTGTGATAAAATTGCTGAAAATCTCTTAAATTTCATAGTACGGTATTGAGTAAATTGAGGAGAGAACCATTCATTGGTGCCTCATTAGAATTTGCAGAGTTTCTGAAAAATGGAAATGTGGGAAGACAATAATGTTAGACTGAATCTTCTAGAACTAGTGAGTGCTCAGTGAATCTAGAAATATATAACAAGATTTCTGTTTATAAAAAATTCACTTTTCCAGTTTTCATTTTGAAAAAAAAAAAGGGCAAAATGGGTAATTAGTTTACTTGCTAAAGAAAAATATAAGGGATATGCCTTTGGTTATATTTAATGGGGAGAAAACCCCAGTCCCTTTACTGGTCCATCACGTTCACTAACAACTGTTTGCTTCGGACTTGGAGAAGAGTGTAGACTGTCTCTGTTCCGAGATCTTGTCCACAAACACATGGTCTCACCCATTACTGAGAGGAGAGAGATGCCAAGTAATTGTCTCTTGAAGAAATCCATTGGTCTCACCCATTACTGAGAGGAGAGAGATGCCAAGTAATTGTCTCTCTTTTCTCTCTCTTGTCCTGCCTCTAAAATGAGGAAGAAGCCGCGACATTCTGGGTGTCTTTGGTTAGAACTGGTGGGAAACAGAGGTTCTATATTCATGATTGTAAATACCTTATAGCTTACAAAGCGTTGATAGCCAATTGTATATTTATTTGTCAAATTCTATAGTGGGGCGAGTGCTGTTTACATTTTGCAGGAAGGAACGGGAGGCTCCTTTGGGTCAGAGCGACTCACCCAAGATCACAGATGGCAGTGGTAGAGCTCACCTCCAGGTCTTTTGACTCATAGCGTAATAGCTCAATCCTATGTGAAAACTGTAAAACTAAAAAACCCCATACCTTAGGGGTAAATTTCTCTGGCTTTGTCCCATTTACAGGGAAGCCAGGCTAGGTGATATTTAATATGGAAAAGCTTGAGAATGACTGCAGGGGCAAAGTAGAAATCACTTAGGGAGGTACATGGGTGAATGGGTCTCAAGACTTCAGTGCCAGGCAACAAATGACTTCTGTTTAAAGTCAGCAGGTCAAGGTGTCTGTAATTCAGAGATCTGCTGTATGTTAAAGGTCCCGAGGAGGAAAGCCTTGGGGTCTTAGAGCAGTGCTTCTCAAACTTGAGCATCAGAATCCCCCTGTGGGCCTGTTAAACACCGATTACATTAGATTTATTTCCCACCGATTAGGGGTGCTCTAAAACATTGAGGCTTTTCTGCCTCAGGAACTTTCTATTTGCTGTTGTCTCTGCCTTCAATCCCCTCCCTTCACTTCCCACTTCACTAGATTTCTGCTTATATGCCACTCCTCACGAAGGCCTTCCCTGACCACCCTTTATAAATATCAACCCCCTTCACCTCAGCACTCTTTCCCTTCTTACTCTGTTTTATGGGTTTTTTTTTTCCGTGATGCTTTTCACCGTCATCCACACTTTACATTTATTTATTTATTTGTATTCCCTTCCTCTCCAATCAAGAATGTCATCTCCCCAAGGGCTTTGTTTTATTCTCTGCTATCTCCCTAGCATCTAGAAAATGTCTAGGACACCTTAGGCACTTAATAAGCATATGCTACATGAACAAATTGGGTAGTGAGTAGTCTGGGGCTTGCTTTCAATGGATCCGTACTTCTTGGTGAAGTTCTCCTACCGCACTCTCTCACTTCTCTGTGACCCCATCCATGCTGACCAGCCCTTGGGGCCAAGGTCCCAGTGAACTTGTTCACATTGCTCTGGAAGAGCCCTTTCCTCACCTCCATCCCTAATCCACGTCAGGGGTCAGGAAATGTGTAATTTTGCTCATGACAAGAGTATGGATGGAGCCGCCCGTGGTAGCCCTACTGAAAAGGCAATTCAAATCCTGGGTCCTGCTGCCTGGGGGGCAATGGTGTCATTGCTGTTTGTTGTTGTTTAATTGTGCTGTTATATGACTAAGTTAGGGTCCTGAGGTCAAGAAAATCTAGGAAATATGTGTGGGAAGAAGGGAGTGATGCAGGGACAGCCCTAGTTAGTCATTAGCAAGTGCAACCAGGAAGCCTCCTCATACTAACACCTCCAGGGGTCATTACAGAGCTAGAACCCAGCTCCTGAATGAGCCATACATAGACTTTGCCAAATGAGACCATTGTTTCCATATGAGATTGTGGTGATTGTCCTCTAGTTTGATTTCCCAGCTGTAAATCAGGGGCTCTTCTCAGAAAGAAGTACAATCTGATGATTCTGAAGTAGTGTGCGCTCTACAGGGGAGGCTGCTTGTCAAAATTTAGGGTTGTAATAAGAAGTGGCATTCTTTTAAATGTTTTCTCACCAGGATCTTTCCTTTCAAGGATCTTATTTTCAGAAAGAGTCTGAGGCGAATGCCATCAGGGAGAAAGTATATTCTGCTAAGCTCCTGACAGCAGATGTTTGGAGCTATGGTTTTGAATGGATCTACCCATATTTGCCAGGTCTTCTTTATTATTAGGGCAAATATTTATTATTGATTATTTATTAGGACAAATATTATTTCTTATTATTAGCCTGAGCTTGGCTTTGGAGGGCACCATTGTTTTTCATGGGGAAGCACAAAGTCAACCTGTTTAGCTAAGGTGGGGAAGAAGGAGAGTATTGGGTTGGCCAAAAACTTTGTTCAGTTTTAAGTAAAAATAAAAGACATTTTTCATTTTCACCAAGAACTTTACTGAACAACATATTCATTAACTGAGTGAACTTTTTGGCCAACCCAAAACAACAGCAGAAAGGACCCTGGATGGGAAGTTGGAAGTACTACAGCTCACTCATCTGCAGACCACCTGGTATCTCACTTCTTGTCTCAGGAAGTTCCATTTTGACCCCCAAGGTGAGAGAGGCTTGCAGTCAATGACTGAAAAGTTTCCATCTAACTTGTCTCTTACTTTTAAGATTCTTGGACAAAATTTCTTTTTTTTTTTTTTTTAATTGAAGTATAGTTGATTTACACCATTATATTAGTTTCAGGTTACAACATAGTGATTCAATGTTTTTATAGATATTACTCCATTTATAGTTATAAAATATTGGCTATATTCTCTGTGCTGTATAATATATCCTTGTAGCTTATTTATTTTATACACAGTAGTTTGTACCTCTTAATCCCCTACCCCTATCTTGCCCTTCCCAACTCTTTTTCCTATTTCCACTGGTAACCATTAGTTTGTTCTCTTTACCTGTGAGCACATTTCTGTTTTGTTACATTCACTAGTTTGTTTTATTTTTTAGATTTCACATAAAAGGATAACATAGAATACTTGTCTTTTTCTGTCTGACTTATTTCACTAAGCATAATACCCTCTAGGTTTCTTGTTCCAAAAATGACAACAGAGGATGTGACAATATATGATATTTATTGGCTATTTACATTTGCTCAATTAGAAGGAATTTTTGCATTGTTTCAAAAAGTTTCACCACATAAAGATTAATAACTATAGGCTTACAATAGAAAAGACTCATTTTATTCTGAGGGATGCCTTTTAGTAATTCTCATTCTAATATTTTTCTTAAAATCCACATCTAGCTGCAGGCTTGGACCTCTTTCAAGGGGACATCCTCCTACAGGTGAGTACCTGCTAGTGATACAATAACATTCCCCAGGACTGGCTGTGTAATAGGACAGTGAGCCTCTGCTCTGTGTCCAGCCCTGTGATGGCCACTGTGGAGATAAAAGAATCTCATCTATAACCTGTATCCACAAAGACTTCCACTGTGGTCATTGGTAACAAAAACAGATGAAAACATCAGCAAACAGTACAAAAGAATCTATAAGTATTAAATTGTTGTCCACTCAATTTTCCTAATAAGCGAAGAATGAAAGAGAAGGAAGTCCACTGCCACATTGAAGGTGGCTATTTCCATTTTGAGGAATTGTAGGTCTCCTTTATTTTGTTCCTAATAATTTCTCTGGAATTTTCCAAGTCGTCTATAATGAATGTCTATTGTTTTATAATCAGAAGAAAAAAGGACTAAACTGTTTGAATTGTGTGACAGATTGTTTGTGGTATGAGAGTTTAGAGAAGGGGGAGGCCAAGGAGACCAGCTGTCCAGTTACCTTTGCCTTTGTTTCTGCAGAAATCCAGGAATGCCCTGAGAGACCCCACCACCAGGTGGAAGTTCCCCATCCCTTACATTCTGGCTGACAATCTGGGTAATATTAATTGTTCTTCATTTGGAGCTTTGAGCTTTTGTTCCTCTTTCTCCCCTCTCCTCCTGATCATCAGCTTCAGACTTGGAGTAACTGCCTACATATAAGAGGGTTTCTAAGCTCTGGCGATTCTTTATCTCATGGTCTTTATCCCATGGCATGAAAGTCATGATGTTACATTGTAACCTGTGTTGTTTAACTAGTCTGAGATACAGAGCATCAGATAATGATTTTTAAAATGCAGAACACACTGACATGTTAATCAGGCCAGGAGCAACACAAAGAACAAAAATGAAAGACAAATTGACATCACAGCAATGAAAAATGTGCACTTGAGATAATAGTTTGTTCAGGTGGATCTAAATATGGTACCAAGATACTGGTTTCAGCATGTTGATTTCTTCTCTTTCTGTTGCAAGACAAAGGTGTCACACTTTTGAGAAATAGAAAAGACTACATTTCATATGTTCATCACCTTTGTTCCCCGGTTTTAAAAATTTCTGTTCTTTTCTCTCTCTTAAGATAAAGGACAGGATCGGTTACATTTTGCTCATTGTTGGAAATAGTAATTGGTGGAAATAAATAAATATTAGAAGGCACGTGTGGACCCTGGCTGACCTCAAGCAGCTGACGGACAGCTCAGCAGCCAGCGATGATGCAATGCCTGTTTGGGAAGCCCATCCTCTGTTGATGGGGAAGATTCCAGAGGAGAGAGGAAGCTAGGACAATGTTGCTCAATTTTAATGAGCTGCCGAGCTGCTCGCACTCTCAGGAGACTAGATTATGTTTCAAGATTTTCCATCACTGTTATCGGTGCTGCCTCCCGTGCCTTTTCTGGAGAAGAGCTACATGAAAACACATGCTGTTGCTCTCAGTTATTTTATGGGAAACTGAGCTGAGTTGTTTTTCCCTAGTGTTTGCCAGCCCCGTTGCAAATTCAAGGGCCGTCCCTATTTATTGGAATGTGATTTAAGAAACATTAACTTTGAAAAGGGATTTTTTTCCCCATGACGATTTTTCTTCCTGTTTGTCTCACCTGTGCTATCCCCTTCCTGTCAAGACATAGATATACTTGATGAATCTATGAGGGTGAGTCAAAAATTATCGGCACTCTGATTATACTAAAATGTCTATAAATTCTATAGCCAGAGTGCGGATAATTTGTGACGCACTCTCGTATTATGTGCCAGGCGCTGCGGTGCCTTGACCTGATATTTTATTTACCTTTTACCAGGCCTCCCTGAGGGGTAAGTCAGTGCTCCTCAGACTTCAACGTGCAGAAGGGCCCGCTGAGGATCTTGTTAAAATGCAGAGTAGGTCAGAGGTGGGCCTGCGATTCTGAGTGTCTAATCAGCTCCCAGGTGATACTGATGCTGTTGGTCCCCTGGCCACACCTTGAGTAGCAACGTCTCCTTAGCTGCAAGGCAGGTGACAGATGAATAGACAGCAAGGGTGAAGACAGGTGGCCTGAAATAAGGTAGCAACTGTAAGGATACAGCGGTGGCTCTCAAGTAGCATCACATGAGAATCAACTTCAAGTTAAAAAAAAAAAAAAAGAGTTCAGATGCCTGGGCTCATGCCATTGCAAAAAGCAAAACGTTCTAATTAGAGTTTGGTATTTGTATAAATTCCTTTGTTAAAGTTAAATTCACACAGAGTGAAATATACAAATCAGGCTTTTGATAGATGCATAAACTTATGTAACTCATACTTCCCATAGTCTAGACAGTTCCCCGTTCTCTTTTCCAGTCCTCCCCAATAGACAACTACCATTCTATTTTTCTCCCCTCTAGATGAGTTTTACCTGATTTACAACTGATTCACAGATAAATAAAATTCCATAGTATGTTCTCTTTTGTATTGGGCTTCCTTTGCTTACCATGTTTAAAGTTTTCTGTATTGTGGTGGGCCAGTAGTTAATTCTTTTTTGTTACTCAGTAATATTCCTTTGTCTGAATATATTGCAACTCTTGATGCATTTTTGCGTTGCTGAATGTGGGGTCGTTTCAACTTTGGAGTCGACTATGAGGAAAGCTGCTGTAATCATCCTTGTACAAGTCTGTGTGGATATATGTTTTCTATTTATCTCGGGTAGATGTCTAGGAACAGCATTGCTTGATCATATCGTAAATGCATGCTTAGCTTTATAGGAAAATGCCAAATAATCTCCCAAAGTGACTGTGCTGTTTTTCACTCTCACCAGCAATGCCTTTGTCCCACTGGCTCCATGTTCTCCCTGATATTGGTGGAGTTAATCTCTTTAATTGTAGTTGTTCTAGTGGTTGAGAAATGGTATCTCACTGTGATTTTAAATTGTTTCCCTAATGACAAATAATATTTAGCAGACTTTCATATGCTATTGACTACTTATGTATCTTCTTTGATGAAGTGTCTATCCAATTCATGATTTTTAAAATTATATTGCTGGTCTCTTCATAATTTGTAGGGAAACTTTCTATATTATAGATAAGTTGTGTCAGATATATACATAAATATATATATATACACATACGTAAAATGAATATTTTCTCCCAGTCTGTGACTTTCCTTTTTTTAAAAAATGGTATGTTGATCTTCTTAATCTTTTCAAAGAACAAGCTTTTGACTTGTTGATTTTCCCTTCCTTCTCTGCTCTCTGTTTTGTTGTTTTCTGCTCTTATCTTTATGATTTCCTTTCTTCTATTTTTTCAGGTTTAATTTTCCCTTCTTTTTTTATATTTAAGGTGGAAATTTCTATCGTTGATTTTTTTTAAGAACTTCTATTGAGATACAGTTAACATACAATAAACTGCATATATTTAGAGTGTACAATTTGGTATTCCAACCTCCCAATTTGTTCCCCCCCCAGCCCTCCCTGCTTTCCCCACTTGGTGTCCATATGTTTGTTCTCTACATCGTGTCTCTATTTCTGCCTTGCAAACTGGTTGATTTGTACCATTTTTCTATAGTCCGCATATATGTGTTAATATACGATATTTGTTTTTCTCTTTCTGACTCACTTCACTCTGTATGACAGTTTCTAGGTCCATTCATGTCTCTACAAATGTCACAGTTTCATTGCTTTTTACAGTAATATTCCATTGTATATATGTACCACATCTTTTTTATACATTCATCTGTTGGTGGACATTTAGGTTGCTTCCATGTCCTGGCTATTGTAAATAGTGCTGCAATGAACATTGGAGTGCATTGTGTCTTTTTGAATTATGGTGTTCTCTAGGTATATGCCCAGCAGTGGGATTGCTGGGTCATATGGTAACTCTATTTTTAGTTTTGCAAGAAACCTCCATACTGTTCTCCATAGTGGCTGTATCAATTTACATTCCCACCAACAGTGCAAGAGTGTTCCCTTTTCTCCACATCCTCTCCAGCATTTACTGTTTGTAGATTTTCTGTTGATGCCCATTCTTACTGGTGTGAGGTAATACCTCATTGTAGTTTTGATTTGCATTTCTCTAATAATTAGTGATGTTGAGCAGCTTTTCATGTGCCCCTTGGCCATCTGTATGTCTTCTTTGGAGAAATGCCTATTTAGGTCCTCTGCCCATTTTTTTATTGGGTTGTTTTTTTGATATTGAGCTAGATGAACTGTTTATATATTTTGGAGATTAATCCTTTGCCTGTTGATTCGTTTGCAAATATTTTCTCCCATTCTGAGGGCTGTCTTTTCATCTTGCTTATAGTTTCCTTTGCTGTGCAGAAGCTTTGAAGTTTCATTAGGTCCCACTTAATTATTTTTGTTTTTATTTCCATTACTCTAGGGGGTGGATCAAAAAAGATCTTGCTGTTATTTACGTCGAAGAGTGTTCTTCCTATGTTTTCCTTGAGGAGTTTTATAGTGTCTGGCCTTACATTTAGGTCTTTAATCCATTTGGAGTGTATTTTTGTGTATGGTGTTAAGGAGTGTTCTAATTTCATTTTTTTGCATGTAGCTGTCCAGTTTTCCCAGCACCACTTATTGAAGAGGCTACCTTTTCTCCATTGTATATCCTTGGCTCCTTTGTCATAGATTAGTTGACCATAGTTTATCTCTGAGCTTTCTATCCTGTTCCATTGATCTATATTTCTGTTTTTGTGCCAGTATCATACTGTCTTGATCACTGTAGCCTTGTAGTATAGCCTGAAGTCCGGAAGCCTGATTACACCAACTCCGTCTTTCCTTCTCAAGATTGCTTTGGCTATTTGGGGTCTTTTGCGTTTCCATACAAATCATAGAATTTCTTGTTCTAGTTCTGTGAAAAATGCCGTTAGTAATTTGGTGGGGATTGCATTGAATCTGTAAATTGCTTTGGGTAGTACAGTCATTTTCACAATGTTGATTCTTCCAATCCAAGAACATGGTATGTCCCTCCATCTGTTTGTGTCATGTTTGATTTCTTTCATTAGTGTCTTATAGTTTTCTGAGTACAGGTCTTTTACCTCCTTGGTTAGGTTTATTCCTAGGTATTTTTTTCTTTTTGTTGCAATCGTGAATGGGATTGTTTCCTTTATTTCTCTATCTGATCTTTCATTGTTAGTGTGTAGAAATGCAAGAGATTTCTGTGTGTTAATTTTGTATTCTGCAACTTTACCAAATTCAGTGATTAGCTCAAGCAGTTTTCTGGTGGCATCTTTAGGATTTTCTATGTATAATAACATGTCATCTGCGAACAGTGACAGTTTTACTTCTTCTTTTCCAATTTGGATTCCTTTTATTTCTTTTTCTTCTCTGATTGCTGTGGCAAGGACTTCCAAAACTATGTTGAATACTAGTGGTGAGAGTGGACATCCTTGTCTTCTTCCTGATCTTAGAGGGAATGCTTTCAGTGTTCACCAATGAGAATGATGTTTGCTGAGGGTTTGTCATATATGGCCTTTATTATGTTGAGGTAGGTTCCTCTATGCCCGCCTTCTGGAGAGTTTTTATCATAAATGGATGTTGAATTTTGTCAAAAGCTTTTTCTGCATCTATTGAGATGATCATGTGGTTTTTTCCTTCACTTTATTAATACGGTATATCACATTGATTGATTTGTGTATATTGAAGAATCCTTTCATTCCAGGGATAAACCCCACTTGATCATGGTGTATGATCCTTTTAATGTGTTGTTGGATTCTGTTGGCTAGTATTTTGCTGAGGATTTTTGCATCTAAATTCATCAGTGATATTGGTCTGTAATTTTCTTTTTTTGTAGTATCTTTGTCTGGTTTTAGTATCAGGGTGATGGTGGCCTCATAAAATGAATTTGGGAGTGGTCCTTCCTCTGCAATGTTTTGGAAGAGCTTGAGAAGGTTAGGTGTTAGCTCTTCTCTAAATGTTTGATAAAATTCACCTGTGAATCCATCTGGTCCTGGACTTTTGTTGGTTGGGAGGTTTTTAATCACAGTTTCAGTTTCATTACTTGTGATTGGTCTGTTCATATTTTCTATTTCTTCCTGATTCAGTCTTGAAAGATTATACCTTTCTAAGAACCTGTCCATTTCATCCAGGTTGTCCATTTTATTGGCATACAGTTGCTTGTAGTAGTCTCTTATGGTGCTTTTTATTTCTGCAGGGTGTCTGTTGTAACTTCTCCTGTTTCATTTCTAATTTTATTGATTTGAGTCCTCTCCCTCTTTTTCTTGATGAGTCTTGCTAGAGGTTTATAAATTTTATATATCTTCTCAAAGAACCAGCTTTTAGTTTTATTGATTTTTGCTATTGTTTTCTTTGTTTCTATTTCATTTATTTCTACTCTGATCTTTATGATTTCTCTCCATCTATTAACTTTGGGTTTTGTTTGTTCTTCTTTCTCTAGTTTCTTTATGTGTAAGCTTAGATTGTTTATTTGGGATTTTTCTTGTTTCTTGAGGTAGGATTGTATTGATATAAACTTCCCTCTTAGAACTGCTTTTGCTGCATCCTGTAGGTTTTGGATTGTTGTGTTTTCATTGTCATTTGTCTCTAGATATTTTTTGATTTCCTCTTTGATTTCTTCAGTGATCTCCTTGTTATTTAGTAGTGTATTGTTTAGCCTCCATGTGTTTGTGTTCTTTACAGCTCTTTTCCTATAATTGATTTCTAATCTCATAGTGTTGTGGTCAGAAAAGTTGCTTGATACAGTTTCAATTTTCTTAAATTTACCAATGCTTGATTTGTGACCCAGAATGTGATCTATCCTGGAGAATGTTCCATATACACTTGAGAATAACATATAATCTGCTGTTTTTGGATGTAATGTCCTGTATATATCTATTAAATCAAGCTGGTTTATTATGCCACTTAAAGCTTGTGTTTCCTTAGTAATTTTCTGTGTGGATGATCTGTCCATTGGTGTAAGTGGGGTGTTAAAGTCTCCCACTATTATTGTGTTACTGTCTATTTCCTCTTATATAGTTGTTAGCATTTGTCTTGTGTATTGAGGTGGCCCTATATTGGGTGCATATATATTTATAATTGTTATCTCTTCTTCTTGGATTGATCCCTCAATCTTTATGTAGTGTCCTTTCTTGTCTCTTGTAACATTTCTTATTTTAAAGCCTATTTTGTCTGATATGAATATTGCTACTCCAGCTTTCTTGGATATCCATTTGCATGAAATATCTTTTTCTATCCCCTCACTTTCAGTTTGTGTGTGTCCCTAGGTCTGAAGTGGGTCTCTTGGAGACAGCATATATATGGGTCTTGTTTTTGTATCCATTCAGCCAGTCTGTGTCTTTTGGTTGGGGCATTTAGTCCATTTACATTCAAGGTAATTATTGATGTGCATGTTCCTATTACCATTTTCTTAATTGTTTCATTTTTGTTTTTGTTTTTGTTTTTGTAGGTCCTTTTCTTCTCTTATGTTTCCCACTTAGAGAAGTTCCTTTAGCAATTGTTGTAGGGCTGGTTTGGTGGTGCTGAATTCTCTTAGCTGTTGCTTATCTGTAAAGCTTTTGATTTCTCCATCGAATCTGAATAAGATCCTTGCTGGGTAGAGTATTCTTGGTTGTGGGTTCTTCCCTTTCATCACTTGAAATATATCATGCCACTCCCTTCTGGCTTGCAGAGTTTCTGCTGAGAAATCAGCTGTTACCCTTATGGGAATTCCCTTTTATGTTATTTCTCATTTTTCCCTTGTTGCTTTTGATAACTTTTCTCTGTCTTTAATTTTTGTCAGTTTGACTACTATATGTCTTGGCATGTTTCTCCTTGGGTTTATCCTGCCTGGGACTCTCTGCACTTCCTGGACTTGGGTAGCTATTTCCTTTCCCATGTTAGGGAAGTTTTCAACTATAATCTCTTCCAATATTTTCTCAGGTCCTTTCTCTCTCTCTTCTCCTTCTGGGACCCCTATAATGCGAATGTTGGTGCGTTTAACATTGCCCCAGAGGTCTCTTAGGCTGTCTTCAGTTCTTTTCATTCTTTTTTCTTTATTCTTTTCTGCATCAGTGATTATCACCATTCTGTCTTCCAGGTCACTTATTTGCCCTTCTGCCTCAGTTAATCTGCTATTGGTTCCTTCTAGTGTATTTTTCATTTCAGTTATTGTGTTGCGTATCTCTGTTTGTTTGCTCTTTAATTCTTCTAGGTCTTTGGTAAACTTTTCTTGCAACTTTTCCATCTTTGCATCCAGTCTTTTTTCAAAGTCTTGGATCATCTTCACTATCATTATTCTGAATTCTTTTTCTGTAAGGGTGCCTACCTCCTCTTCCTTTAGTTGTTTTTCTGGGGTTTTAGTTTGTCCCTTCATCTGGTACAAAATCTTTTGCCTTTTCATTTTCTCTGTCTTTCTGTGGCTGTGGTTTTCAGTTCCACAGGAGGAAATACTGCTGATACTGCTTGATACTGCTGTCTGCCCTCTTGTGGAGAAAGCTATCTAGGAGGCTTGTGGGTGCTTCCTGATGCGAGGGACTGATGGTGGGTAGGGCTAGGTGAGCAGAGCTCAGTAAGACTTGAATCCGATTTGCTGGGTGGAGCTCAGTAAAACTTTAATCTGCTTGTCTGCCAGTGGGTGGGGCTGTGTTCGCACCTGGTTGGTTGTTTGACCTGAGGCTACCCAGTACTGGAGCTTACAGGCTCTTTGGTGGGGCTAATGGCAGACTCCGGGAGGGTTCATGCCAATGAGCACTTCCCACAACCCCTGCTGCCAGTGCCCCTGTCTCCTTGGTGAGCCACAGCTGCCCCCCACCTCAGCAGGCAACCCTCCAACACCAGCAGGTAGGTCTGGTTCAGTCTCCTATGGGGTCACTGCTCCTTCCCCCTGGGTTCTGGTGAGCACACTATTTTTTGTGTGCCCTCCGAGAGCGGAGTCTCTGTTTCCCCCAGTCCTGTGGAGATCCTGCAATCAAATCCCACTGACTTTCAAAGTCTGATTCTCTGGAGATTTCTCCTCCTGTTGCTGGACTCCCATGTTGGGAAGCCTGACGTGGGGCACAGAACCCTCACTTTAGTGGGTGGACTTCTGCTGTATAACTGTTCTCCAGTTTGTGAGTCACCCACCCAGCATTTATGGGATTTTATTTTAACACGATTGTGCCCCTCCTACCGTCTCATTGCAGCTTCTCCTTTGTATCTGGATGTGGGGTGTCTTTTTTGGTGAGTTCCAGTGTCTTTCTGTCAATGATTGTTCAGCAGTTAGTTGTAATTCCGGTGCTCTTGCAAGAGGGAGTGAGCGCATGTCCTCCTACTCCGCCATCTTGATCCTCTCTATTGTATTGTTGATTTTTAAATCTTCGTTTTCCTAATACAATTTTTCTTTTGAATGATGTCAGGACAGTTTTTACAAAATTATTACAGAGTTTCTCAATTCTCCTTTTACAACCTATGCAGATGTAGGAAAGGCAGAAGAGATGTGATTTTTAAAACAACCACTCTCAGTATTTCCACCATGTGGCTTGAAGATAACAAAAGCAACACAACCTTAGGAAAGATTATAATCAAATTTTTAATTGTAATCAAACTTTTTTTCTTATACTTTTATGACAACCAAGCTATCTTTGGTACATATCTTCAAATTATTGATGTTACTCAGTGAGAATAGGTCAAAGTTGGTGAAAATTCTCCAGTAGTTGTAATTCACGCTCTTGCTGTTGTTGTGTGTGTTGTTTCCTCAAAGAAATTACTGATTATTCCAATGACTTTCTTTCACAACCTTAGTATGATTTTATGACATCTGAGTGGTGGAGTCTCCAACTCTGTAGTTTATTAAATAAGGGCCAAAAGATGTGAGATAAGTTCATTGTAAAGTGCCAAGAATTATAAACTCTTTGAAAGAATGCCTGAAATCAAATGTGCACAAATATAATTTAATTTTATAGAATTTAGCTTAATTTTTAACTTAGAGATCTACCTCCAACGAGTTGATGGGATTAAAAACCACACACACACACACACACACACACACAGAATAAGAAACAATCTCCTTTCCTCTGGAGTATCTTTCTCCCCCACCCCATCCTTGTCTTATGCAAAACCAAGTTATGTGCACATGCAGGTTAGGCAAAAGGAATGACATTTGACCTTTGGTCATTGATCCACAGAGATTACTAATAGGCATCTACTATTCTTGCCCCTTCAGGTCCATAAGGCTTCTGCTGCTTTGATTCCAAACTTGGATTACAGAAATCTTTTCTAAGACATCTGCAGAGCTGCCTGTCTAGCACTGCTGTCTCTCGGGGTCCTACAGGGAAGCAGCATAAATATTGCATGTACTTCTTATACTTTTGGAACCCACAAATCTCTCTAAGCTCTGCTCTCTTCCTCCAGCAAGAGGGATGTCTTTTTAGATTGGGGACAGGAACTGCATTCTCAACTGCTTCTCTCTAAGGTACTTTACCTGTTTATCCAAGAGACAGAAGTGGCTTGAATCACTTTCTGTCTTCTGTTCTGCCATGTGGCTCGCCTGAGGAAATGCACTCAGAATATCTGCTTAAATGGGGGAAAAGGAAAGGGAGAAGGTGGGGAAGTTATTTCATGATTTTGCTCAGCCACAGATACATAAGTGTATTCTTATTTTGTAGATATATACACATTATGTATTTAATATATGCACTTAGTGTTTGTATCCACAAATAATTTGTCAGTTTTCATTTTCAAGAAATCTAGTATCAAAAATCTATCATGGATCCTGGTGGGTTTCATGAGGTGGAAAATGATTTTCTATGTTTCTAGGTTATACGTATTATCTAAGATCTAGATAAGTTTTATTGATAATTTTATTGATTTCTGCAGAGCTCAATGCCAAAGGAGCCATTCTCTATGCCTTTGAAATGTTCCGCCTCAAGTCCTGTGTGGATTTCAAGCCCTATGAAGGAGAGAGCTCATACATCATCTTTCAGAAGTTTAGCGGGTTAGTACAAAATTTTACAGAGTGTGAAATCCATGTGTCCTCTGATTTATAAAAAGTGACACATCTCTTTCTTTCTTTTTTTAAAATTTTATTTATTGATTTATTATTTTTTGGGGGTACACCAAGTTCAATCATCTGTTTTTATACACATATCCCCATATTTCCTCCTTCCCGACACATCTCTTTCAAAGGCTAAAATAAGAAATTGGAAAGAAACTAAAAGCAAAATCAAATCTTTCACTGTGAATCTTTTAAAGTGGCATCACATTTTTAAAGTGCTCTGTAGAGAGTGAATTGTTTGGATACCTCTGGCAACCAGGGAGACTCATCTCAATTCTTTTCCTGGGTTGAGGTCATGTTTTAAATTACAGTCTTCTTTTTAGAAAAGTCAGATTTATTAAAGTATAATTTACATCCTTTTGATGGCATTGTTTTATTTTTTTTGGCCGTATATTTATTTATTTGTTTGCTGCATTGGGTCTTTGATGCTGCACAGAGGCTTTCTCTAGTTGCAGCAAGTGGGGGGCTACCCTTCATTGTGGTGCACGGGCTCCTCATTGTCGTGGCTTTTGTTGCAGACCATGGGCTCTAGGCATGTGGGCTTCAGTAGTTGTGGCACACAGGCTCAATAGTTGTGGCACACGGGCTTAGTTGCTCTGCAGCATGTGGGATCTTCCTGGAGCAGGGCTCCAACCCATGTTCCCTGCATTGACAGGCAGATTCTTAACCACTGCACCACCTAGAAAGTCCCTGACCTACACTTTTGCTGAGAAAAATTATTTTCAAAATGGATAAATATTTTTTTTAGAAAGTATCCATTTTGAAGTTGTCAAAGAGCTTTTCAAGCAGCAAGAACTTGGAACTTGAGAGGCCAAGCTCCCTGAGACAAGGGAAAGTCAACTAAGTGAACTCAACATTCTTCAAGCTACTTTCCCCCCTGGGGCATTTGCCTATTCCATTTATTTATTTATCCTCAGAGGCAGAGAAACCAACAGTTCTCACTGTGGGATGACAAAAACTGGAGTTCAGGGCTGCCAAAGCAGCTTGAGGATCAAGGTTTGTAAGCAAAGAGAGGCACAGAAGAGTGAGCGATCTTCCCTTGAGGCATGTGCCAAATTCTTTTTTTTTCCTTTTTTTTAAAATCGAGATACAATTTTCAAAAAACATTATATGATGGCACTTTTACATCATAGTACTCTCATGACTGGACCTCTTTAAAAACTTCTAGACTTAGATTTGCTTTTCAGAGTTACTTATTTCTAAGAAGAAATAAATGATATTTCTAAGAAGAAATAAGTGATATGTCAAGAAAGAAGACCTTTGTCTTCAGTGGTGTTTATGTCAACCAGTTTGAGCAAGATGAAGTTGGGAAGCAAGGCCACCATCTGCCATGACTATGGAGGTCTGTGTCTTTAAGACCCACCTGGCGTTATCTCTTCACACTGCAGTTCCCGTCATGGCCTCTAGGTGTTGCCTGGATTTGGTTGTCTAGTTCTGAAGGTGGGGATTTTGTTAATCATGGATGGATAACAGATATAAAGAAGGAAGTTAGCACATGCTTTAGCTTCTTAAGAGAAGAGTCTTAGATCTCACAAGGTGTACGCTTGGCAGGTAGAAATGGTGCAGTAATAACAAGTGAATAGTTCTAATATGCTATGGTGAGTGCTATGGGCTATAGGAGAATGGAAGCAGGACCTCTAACATAATGTGAAGCTGAGTGTCAGAGAGATGAAGACGGGAGAAGGATGTAGAGGCAGAGGAGAGGGAAGGACAAATGGGGGTGGGAAGAGAGGTATAACGTGAATCTGGGGGACTCTGACTGCCTGTGGTTGGGAGATGTCTCTATTACATTTAAGTTAGGGGAGAGGAAAAGGGAGGAAGAAGGTCCAGGGAAGGGACTAGCCCAAAGTGCCCCAAACCCTTCAGGATCCTGGTCCTCTGAAGCTGAAGGTTAAGAGCTGGGATTTTTCAGAAAGACAAGGTCAAAGATTCACAGAGTGGTGGAGTTTCGGTATTTTGCAACTTACACCTTTCTTTTGGGGAGGTATGTTTAAAAAAAAAAGATAGGTAATAAATATTTCCTCTGGATTGTGGATATTTTGCAGAGTAAACTCTAAATTGGTAATAAAATGCTACTGTCAGGTAAGGTGATCATGGTGATGTTTGCACAACTCAGTACATTTACTAAAGACCATTGAACTGTACACTTCAGATTGGTGAATTTTACATATATAAATTATACCTTAATAAAGTTGCTAGAAAATAACTAAGATCCATCTCTGAGTAGCAATCAAGCCCATTAGCATTTGAATGTATATAATGTTAGCAGTCTTAGGAAAAGAATGGCAGATAATTGAATGCGATTGTCACCAAGGAACTCACAACTCATTGGTAGAATTTAAAACTGTTGGCAAATCTCTTATTCTGTTGAGCATTGGTTAGAGTAGAGATACATATTCCTCAGCTTAAAGTAGATGAGGAGACAATTTGTGTAAACTTCTGGTTTGCTAGTAGAGGTGGAAAATCAGACTTATGAGCAAAGACAAAAATAATTGGGAAAAAGAGGGAAAGACCCAGTGCAACCAAATAAAGAAATAAAATGAAAAAAAGAATTGTCTAGAAGAAAATCTTTCTTCTCTTTAAAGGTGCTGGTCTGAGGTTGGCAACCAACACGTGGGACAGAACCTCTCCATCGGCCAGGGATGCGACTATAAGGCCATTGTTGAACACGAGATCCTGCATGCTCTGGGGTTTTATCACGAGCAGTCAAGGACGGACCGGGATGATTATGTGAACATCTGGTGGGATGAAATTCTTCCAGGTGTGTATAAACCCAAGGTGGTTGGGTGGGATTAGCTATTATCTTTATCACTTGTTCAGACCAACCCTGGGATGACCAGGCTAAACCTCTGTGTGAGTGGGAACTTCAGCTTCTCCAGAAGGAACACAGAATATGACTTCTATGGGCTGTGCTCACCTGATCACAACTGATCCCAGATAAGGGTCTCAGGGAAAGCTGAATGGTGGTTAACTAAACGTGGGGTTAACTGATAATCGGAAGCTCTTGCTTTGTTTTAGCGTTTTTGTTGAAAATCTATCTAAAATTCTATTTTCCTGTCTTAGTGAGTAAAATGAATTAGGTCTCTGAGGATGTCAGGGTCCTTTTTCTGCATGTGAAATCTTGTGCAGCTCTAGAAAACTACATGAGGTTTAGTTGACTGTGTGATTATCTTAAGACATACTTTAGAATTTTTTGGTGCTTTACCAAATCGATAGGTGTTTAAAAACAAAACAACAGCTACGATTGCCATATATACATTACTAATAAGAAAAAAAATATCAAATTGTACACTTTAAATACGTGCAGTTTTTTGTATGTCAATTATATCTCAATAAAAGTTCTTAAAAAAATGAATAAAAAACAACTACAGCAAAAAACAAAACAAAACCACCTTTTATCTGAAATTGCACTCCCAATTGTGTTAATTCTAGCTAATAGTTTGAGTGCTGATTAATCAAAATGTATGTCTTTCCTTTCTCCTTTCTAAGTACCTCTTTCCTTCTGCCTCCAGCCCATACCTTGCAAAGGATAACACAGTTTTATTTCACATATTATTATGCAGTTATTCTAACAATTCTGATGTTCTTTAGTTTTGTTAGATTTCCTTTGATACTACCTACCTAACTTTCATTGTTTGAGACAACTGAGCAGAGTGCTTTTGAGTACAAGAAAACATTATTATCAAACAGTTTCTCAGTGGGTGGGGGAAAAAATCCCATGCTGTGTTTCTGAAAACACCTTGGTTTGTTTTTTTTAAGGATTTTTTGGTTTTAAAGTCTTTATTGAATTTGTTACAATTTTGCTTCTGTTTTACTATTTGTTTTTTTGGCAGCAAGGCACGTGGGATCTTGAGGCATGTAGGATCTTAGCTTCCCAACCAGGGATTGAACCCTTGCCCCCTGCATTGGAAGCCGAAGTCTTAACCACTGGGCAACCAGGGAAGTCCCAACACCTTGTTTTTAATTAGAAATTAATTTGGGAAGTGGAAAAGCATTATTTTTGACATTGATAGCTTCATGAAACTTCAATTTATTAGAAGTGCCTCAACTATGACCACACATGGTTTTCAAGAAGCAAATCATTGACTTGTAATTATCTGTTTCATTTAGATCCCAATTTCACATATGACTTCACAGATTGCACTACATCTGTAATAATTTTAGGGACTTGGAAGAACTGGCCATACTTTAAAATTAAATATCAATCCTCAAAAGACTTCTGCCAGCACTAGCTCCTTTCGGAGTCAGCTGTATCAGTGGATCTCACAGGAGGCAGGGGTATGGATGGCTAAACCTATCAAAATCACCTATGGGGTTTCTCAATCTGCCTCCCTCCTGGCACCTCCTATTCTGATATTTCATGAATGTGGAGTATTAGTGGGAGGAGGGGAAACTATGTGGTCTGTAAAAGCCTAATCTGTTACCAGGATTGGACCCACAAATACACTCCCACCCATCCTACCATTCAACCACTGAGCTAGAGGCCAAGTAGTATTCTTCTTTGCACCCAGTCCAGTCTAGAGAAGATCTAGAGAGTATCCACCCAGGTATGAAATAATGGATCGAACACAATATATTTGTCTCCCAGGGATAATCGCCTTATATTTGGGTCTGTGTAGAGGGTACAGGAGAGTGCAGGTCACAGGCCAAAGGACCGAATCTCTCTTTGCGAGGCTCAGGGCACTATTAGATGTTGTCTGTGTGTGCTAGAGACCTGAATTTCTTACTTTCTCTTTTATATACTTAGCTGTGCTGAAAATGACATGAGGAAGCAGAAAACATTCGCATTTTTAAGTTTTGAAGAACACAGTGCTCAGTGCTTTTAGGATGGTTTTAGTCCATAAGAGGTCCCCTTTCTCCGAGGGAGCCCGCACACTTGCCGGGATAATTTGCAGATGTGCTCAGCTCTGCGTTGAGTGTGGATGATTCACCATGTTTGCTCACCTCTGGTCTGTGTGTTTATCAGGTGTAATTCCATATATCTAAATTGCCTGCAATCACTGGAGAACTCTTCTCAAATGAGACATCAAATCCAATTAGGATCATAAGCAAGGGCAGTATTATTGCTCGGGGTAATTTATGACCTTCATTGCATCTCATCTTCCGTTGATGGCAATCTTATTATTTAACCCAGGAAGATACTCTACTGGCAATACAGTTCTCTCCCCAAATCCATCTCTGTTTTCTGGATCTGTTTCCTTTTATTAAGGCAAACACTTCTGAGGTCTAACAGGGATCTACAAACTATAGCCTGTGGCCTGGCCATATCTGTTTTCTTTTGTAAATAAAGCTTTATGGGAACACAGCTATGCCCATTTATTTACGTATTGCCTATGGCTGTTTTGTGCTATAACAGCAGAGTTGAGTGGTTGTGACAGACCACACAGCTTGCAAAGCCAAAAGCATTTTCTATCCGACTTTTTACACAAAAGGTGTAAACCACATGACCTCTGGTTTACAAGATCACTTCTTCATGAAGCTCTCAGCTGTGAGTTACATGAAGGCAGGACCATGCTTTTCCTATTCACTGCCAGGGGCTACCACCCACCTAGCACAGCTCCCAGTAAATAGTAGGCAAGACAAAAATGTGTTGAATTAAATTTTAAAATGTATTAAAAACATTTCTTTGGTAAAGCATTCTAATAAGTATCCTTGACTAATAAAGAATAAAATGATCTCTTCTAGCCTGATGATTTTATTGCAAGTTAAGGAAAAGCAGCCAGTGAATTAAAAGTGCCTTGCTTAAGACACCACTGAGAGTCACCAGGAGATCCCAGACCCACGCCCCAGTCCTCACACGGCCTTGATGCTTTTTATAATTTTACCCCCTTAATGGCCATCCTAGGACCACGAGTTCTGGAAGGAATAACTTTCCTTCTTCCCTGTTTGGGTCATTTGTTTCCTGCTGTTCTGTCCCACCTTTGAAAATGCTTTGATCCCTCTCAGGTTAAGTCCCCATAAAATCCTTGTGAGTTGGGAGGATGAAACATCAATGTTCTCATTCTATAGTTAAAACAAGGTTTTGATCCAAGAGTTCATGGGCTTTTCCAAAAGCACTTGGGGACCACCCGCCAGGCTATACCACACTTCTCCAATCTTGAGTGTACCTGCGTTGATGTCTTTGAAAGGTGGTCACATTTTCTTCTAATTATTAAAAACAGTTGGATGGGAAGCTAGGAAGGGAGAAGGAGATGATGAAGTTGGGAAGTTATGGCGGGGAGAGCTATGAGTATTCTCATTCCGTTTTTCTATCACTCCCTAAGAAGGGAATTAAAAATCTGTGAAATTCCCATTACTGCCGCTGAATCAGTAAATTCCTGATGGCTGCTGGATTTTAAAAGAGAATCAGAGTGGGATCTCATTTCAGCATTTCACATTGCACTGCATATTCTCTCACTTGTGCTAATCTCATTAAAAATATTTTCCTTTTCTATTTTGAAAGAAAAGTCAGTTTTCTTCCTATTTTATTTTTCTCATCATTGGGCAATTTCTGGAACAGGAAAATGTGAGCCTTGATTGACAGGATGCCACTTTCTTGACAGGTGTTAACCTTTCCCTCTGCCCCTCGAATTTCTTTTTCCTAACTTACTGGAGATGGGTTAGGTATAGCTCTTGGTGGATGAGGTATTTGGCTGTTGGTGAGATTAATCAATCCTGAATATTTTCCTGAATTCAAAAGTTCCTTTCCCTGCCATTAGGAATACCTGCCTCCACTTTGATATTTTCTCTTCTTTTCTTAAATCTTTATACATACTTACACACATATTTCTTTATATGTATAAAAATGAATATTTGATTTAAATATACATTAAATAATACGCATTTTATATTTACATTACATTTATATTACAATGTATGTATTATATATGTAATAATATATATTTATTATTGATTATAATGTACTTTAATATTCATTGTAATAATTTTATATATTGTCATATAGTGTATTAATACATTACAATGTTGTTAGTAAATGTTAATCAATATATATTAACTTTATATACATTGTGCAAATCATAAAATATGTTAAATATGTGCATATATTTAAATCAAAGCATTATTCTGCCACCCCACCCCCCCTTTTTGTGGTCTCTGCTTGAGTGTCTAGTCAAAGAGGGTAGGATGGGGAAATGATATGACCCATCAGGACCTGTGCATTCCCTCCCCGACAGGTTATCAGCACAACTTTAACACCTACGATGACAACTTCATCACAGACCTCAACACACCCTATGATTACGAGTCTTTGATGCACTACCAGCCTTTCTCATTTAACAAGAATGCTAGTGTCCCTACCATCACAGCCAAGATCCCTGCATTTAACTCCATCATTGGGCAGCGCCTGGATTTCAGTGCCATCGATTTGGAGAGGCTGAACCGAATGTACAATTGCAGTGAGTACCTCTGGGTCTGAGGACTGGGTAAACTGCCTGACCCTACAGGTTTCCTGTACATTTTCCTTCCTGTTAATTTTGTTCATTTCCTGTCCATTTTTATTAAAGGAAATGGACAAACCACATAACCTTAGTTTCTCTATCCTAAAAAAAATTATAACACCTACCTCACAGGATGGTTACAAAAATCAATTATGTGTTTGTGTTTTGTAAAGTGAAAATATTGGACCAATGTAAGGAGCTGGAATTGTCCAGCTTCTTCAGCTTCCTTTTGAAGGATGCATCCTTATGTAAAGTTCGAGATAGTTAGAGGCTTGAAAGTATTTTGTATCTTGCAAAATTCTTTGACTGGATTAGTGGTTCCTAGAGTCATCTAATGCTCAGAGATGGGATGTTTTCTAAAATGGCCCCACTAGTTTTCAGAGACACATTCTTTAATCCTGTTTAGTGTGTATATGGAGACAGTCTACTGAGAATGAAGCCCAGCATAATAGGTACCTCATTCTTGATCTAAAGGAGTTGATGGTTGGCAATTACAGCAAAGCATGATGGTAACCCTTTTTATCATGTGACTCTCAGAGGTGTGTAGGGCTGCATCTGTGTGGGTAGGTTCTATGATCTAATGGATGACAGTAGGATTTACATTTGAGAAAAATCAAGACAACGAAAGGCTCGTGATCTTGCTAAACAATGAGGTCTTAGCCCAAGGCATTAGATATTTGAAATGAGATGCATTAAATTTTTAACCAGGTGACAAAAATGTCATTTGCAGCCACAACTCACACCTTTTTGGACCACTGTGATTTTGAGAAGACAAACATCTGTGGGATGATTCAGAGTACCAGAGATGATGCTGACTGGGTCCACGAAGACAGCACTCAGCCTGGACAAGTGGACCACACCCTCGTGGGACAATGCACAGGTCAGTGAAGGCAGAAAGAAATACATTTAGGTGGTTCACCAGGTTCAAGGGGTAACGGCAGCCAGCATGTTTTGCCTTAGTTGGAATGTGCTTTATCAAAGCTGGAACTCTGTAAAGGACAAAAAACATTTCTCATATCTTTATTATTAACTCAATAAAAAGCATCCAGGTTCTGGGCTTGCAAAAGAAACATGCATTTAAGCCATGACAAAACTGATATGGACATATGGTTGATAAGATTTGACTTTGTACTTGTTGGTTTTCTAGTTTATATATAGTAGGGTGTAGCACAGGGAACTGTACTCAATATTTTGTAATAACCTATAAGGGAAAATAATCTGAAAAAGAATATATGTGTGTGTGTGTAGAACTAAATCACCGTGCTGTACACCTAAAACTAACATGACATTGTATATCAACTATACATCAATCAAAAATAAAATTAAAAAGTTAAAAAAAAAGATATGACTTTGCAAATCAGGGAAATGTTTCTAGAGGAGTGCCTTCCAATGGGATTATAGTGTGAACCACATGTGTAATGTAAAAATTTCCAACAGTCACATCAAAAAGAAACAAGGGAAATTCTCTTTAATAATATATTTTATTTAACCCAATATATCCAAAATCTTAGCATTGCAATGTGTAATCAACACAAAAAGTATTAATGAGATACGTCACACTTTTTTAACACTAGGTATTTGAAGTCTGGTGTGCATTTTTATCCTTATCACACATTTCACTTTGGACTGGCCACAATTCACGTGCTCAGTCACCATGTGTGTTTGGTAGCCACCATACTGGATAATACAGCTTCAGGTGGTTCCTATACAAGGTTTGTGCAGTGAAAAAGCCATAAAGTTAGGAGAGACCCGGGTTTAAACTCTGGCTCCACCACTTGCTAATTGGGATCACAGGAAGTTGTTTTTGTCGTTGTTACTGTTGAAGCCCCTCTGACCATCAAGCTGTTGATACTTCACAATGAGCATACAGAGCCTTCAAAGGCAGATCAGCAGCCTCACTCCCTACTTTTTTCCATCATCTTCCCTTTCTCTCCAGAGGTTCCATTTATTTTTTAATTTCTATTTTAGCATCCTTTTATCATGAGCTGGTCATTCAAATCATGTCAATCCTATTTGGAAGCAGGTGGGATTATGGATTATAACTGCCTTCTAAAGACAGGGTTATCATCAAGTCCCTTAGTCCACACCTGTGTGAGATTTGGTAAGAGTTCCTTACCCAGCTTATCACCCAGATGCCAGGCCATCAGGGAGAATGTCAGAGGTTGTAAACCACTGCCACTCTTCCTCCTGCCTTGACAAAGGGTGAAAGTCTCTGTCACAGTCAGATTATTAAACATATAATCTCCAGTGTCCAAAGGGTGATTTACGCCTGAAGTTCTCCTTAAATTTCCATCGTAGGTGCTAATCCAGTCTCTCCTGTGGGCTTGCTGCTAGGCTAATGTGCAAATTCCAGCTAACAGAAAGGTGATCTGCATGTGAGAAGATTCTGCTGAAAGAATATTCTAGTACTTTAGTAGGAAGGGAAAGGATCACAGCCCAGAGCAGTATCTAGAAAAGTTTTATCAGGTTAACTTGACCAGCCATTATGCTTCTACGACAGGATGCACTTAATGGGACTGGGTTTCCTCTGCTAGAGAGCATTGCATTATTCAGGTAGATGCGTAGACTCAAAGAGCTCAAAGGACAGAAGCCACTTCCCATTTGAACCCCCAGAGACATGAATGAATAACCAGTTAGTGGCAGCTATAGGGTAAGAATTCAGGTCTCCTGACCCCTCAGCCTGAGTTATTGGACTTGCACTTCATACTTCTGACTACATTTAGAGGAATTCCTGAGCGAGGACCACCAGGAGACCTTCTTAGCCCTGTGAGCTCTTTTTATCTGAACCCAAGCCCTCAGAAATTGACCACACAGAAGTCTCAGGCTAGTTAGATCAAGTATTGAGAAGAACATACTGGAAAATATAATTTTCCCCTATGAAATGTTAAAGACATGACAGTATTTTTCAGCTTTGGGGAGAGCTTACTTAAACATCCTTGCTTGTGCCCCATGTGCGAGGCAGGGTGAATCAGGGATTCATATTGTCAAAGTACCTAGAACTGTACTAGATGCTCACTTCATTTCTACTCCGTGAAATGTTGGTGTTGTTTTCAAAAGATTTATTTTATTATTTATTTATTTAATTTTTGGCTGTGTTAGTTATTCGTTGCTGCGCACGGGCTTTCTCTAGTTGTGGTGAGCAGAGGCTACTGTTTGTTGCGGTGTGTGGGTTTCGTATTGCGGTGGCATCTCTTGTTGTGGAGCACAGGATCTAGGCGTTCGGGCTTCAGTAGTTGTGGCACATGGGCTTAGTTGCTCTGCAGCATGGGGGATCTTCCCGGCCCAGGGATCAAACCAGTGTCCCCTGCATTGGCAGGTGGATTCTTAACCACTGTGCCACCAGGGAAGCCTGGTGAAATGTTTTGAGCGAAACATTTGGTAAGAGGTTGGGTACTGGAGTAAGTGTAAATGACTTCTTTATACGCAAGAATTGTTCATTGCCCTTGACTTTGAAAAAGTTGCTGGTTTTCCAAGTGGTATATTTGTTTAGCTTGTTTGAGGGGAGAGAATTTTGAGATACCTGAGTTGGGTAAACCCAACCTCTGGCACAAATGTAGACCATTTATCCCCTCCTTTTAATATTCTCAAGGCTTTCTTTACATTCAGGAGAAATCCTCAGTCGGTCCCTAATATTCCTTGAATGCCCCTTCTTAAGACACAGTAAAGGTGACTCTCTACCACGGGTAGTGCACCCAGTTGTTAGGCTAGAAAGGGGTGAAATTGAATGTCTATCATTGTGAATATTTAAAATCCAAATCCTAACACTTTGAATTCCACAGTTGCTTATACAGCTAGGAGGCCAGCTCTTTTCCTTAGAATGAATCTCTAATTTAAACAATGAAGTTAATGAAGAAAAAGGAATTCATTTCACAGACACTGGATTCCATTAAACTTTGCTTAAAGCCTGTATTTCCTTAAGTCAGAGGTGTACATTTCACAGCCTTGGGAACAAAGGTAATCAAAGGAGGCAGTGGAGAACTTGGCTTTGACCAGCAATTCTGTCCACAGAGACAGACAGAATATTTACTGACAAACAACTTTTTTCTTCTCCCCAGAAGAGTTCTAGCCTTTGTTGCCTGGATAATGGCTATTGCTCACTGTTGCGCTTTGCCTGGGCTGAGGGCACCGTGGGGTATGTGCGGCCAGAGATGGGACTTTGAGGTCCTCTTTCCACAGGTGCCGGCTACTTCATGCACTTCAACACCAGCTCAGGGGCAGCAGAGGAGGCAGCCCTGCTGGAGTCTCGGATTCTTTACCCAAAGAGGAAACAGCAATGCCTGCAGTTTTTCTATAAAATGACAGGGAGCCCTTCAGATAGACTCATCGTCTGGATCAGGAGGGATGACAGTACGGGCAACGTTCGCAAGCTGGTCAAGGTGAAGACCTTCCAAGGTACTTAGAGGCATCCTGCGAGGACTGGTTGGGTTTCACAACTGGGACTGTGCTCTTTCTCCTCCTTCCCCTCCTCCTCCCTTTCCACCCTCCTCCCGCTCTTCATTCCTCCGCCTCCTTCCACTCTTCCTCCTCCTCTGTCTCCTCTTCCTTCCTTTCTTCCACCTCCCTTCCTCCTCTTCTAAATGCATAATGCCTGGCATATTTTAACCACTCAATGGATGTTTTAACCACTCAGAAACTGCGAGTTCAGGTGAGGCTGAAATATACTATTTTAAGAGGCCAATTAGGAAAAGAAAAAAGACCAAGCATAATATAAAAATCCAGTTTTCACTAGAACTTTGGAGAAAGCTAGCTAGGACAGAGAAAATTGGTGATTCAGGGGTGGAGATTGGAAGGTAACAGGGAGGCAGGAATTGACGCTGCTGGAGAGAAGGTGGTTAAATAGTGGACCTTAAGTGCTTCTGCATCTGTTTCAGCAAACTGAATCATACGATTATTTAATACACTGAAGTATCTTGAAACCTACTTGTGAAGTTGGTGGCAAGTAAGCCATTTGTATAGATTAACTCCATTACAATCATTTCATATTGTTAAGTGATACCTTATGTATTTCTATAAGAAGGCCATGAAAACCTTAACATGCTAAGATAGTTAGCTGGATGTGAGAGTAATCTGGCTGCAAGTCAAGATCCAGGGTTATAAAAGCTAAGTACTTACATCCTTTTATTGCGTTGGTGGTTTGTTCATAAATAGAAACGGAGAGACGTGTTTTTCTAGTTTTCCATTCAACAAAGAACTTTCCCATTAAAATGAGTTCCAGATAAAGGAAGCATTCTTTGTGTACTTCTAGAAGAGGCTGCTGCTCTTGACGGGTAGAGGCTTCCTTAGTAAAGGCTACTCAGTAGAACAGGGGCCCAAATCATCTCTACCGAGGCCACTCTGTGGATAGAGAATGCTACAAATATTGGTTTTGAGGGGTTCACTTTTCTGGCTGAGATTTACAGAGTATCTTTATCAAATGGAGGCATGACAGCTAGGTGCCCTTTAAGAGTTGAGAATATGCTGTGTTACCAAGGATTGTAAATACGGACATATGAAGTTGCCATCATTTGACGTTCGGCTCATCAAATGTCTGTTTCTTATGGTTCTGCCTAATACTTGGGCATTCAGTGCTAACATTAAGGAGTGAGGTGCATTTATACCAGGCGAAAAACCAGAACCTGCAGAATGAAATAATAATGGAAAACAAATTCATGATAAAAGTTTTTATGATAAATCAGAGCATGTCTTTTTCTTTTCTTTTTTAGCTACTTTCCCAATCTAGATATGTGACTTTGGAAAAGTTTTTTAACAAGTATATAGCAGTCCTTCTCTCTTATGTTCATTGTGAAGTTTCCATGAGATCATTCCTATAAAGCACCTGCCACAGTACCAGGCTCAGAGTAGGTGCTCCAAAAATGTTGGTCACAGTTGTCACCAACTTTATTCTCTGTCCTCAGGAGATTTTGACCAAAACTGGAAAATTGCCCACGTTACACTCAGAGAGGAAAAGAAGTTTCGCTACCTTTTCCAGGGCACAAAAGGTGACCCCAAGAATTCGAGTGGGGGAATTTACCTGGATGACATCACTCTGACCGAAACCCCATGCCCCACGGGGGTTTGGACAGTCCGGAATTTCTCCCAAGTCCTGCAGAATATGGTGAAAGGGGACAAGCTCCAGAGCCCTCGATTTTACAATTCAGAGGGCTACGGTTTGGGGTTGACCTTGTACCCTCATGGCAGAATGAACTCCGGGAGCTCTGGGTACTTGGGGCTTACCTTTCATCTGTGCAGTGGAGAGAATGATGCTGTCCTGGAGTGGCCAGTGGAGAACAGACAGGTAATAATGACAATATTCGACCAGGAACCCGATGTCAGGAAGAGAATGTCCTCCAGCATGGTGTTCACTACCTCCAAGTCCCAGACATCTACAGGTAGGTGGTTAGAAGAGCTGCCCATCTACCTGGAAGGGTAACAGATACAGTGCTCATCTGTAGAGGAGAGATTAACTCTCCTCTCACATTTTTTCCTTGGGCCCATCAACAGCATTGTCATGTTGGAGCATTAAATTAAAATTTTCACTTTTCTTTAATTGAAGTGTAGTTGATTTACAATGTTGTGTTAGTTTCTGGTGTACTGCAAAGTGATTCAGTTATACATGCATATTCTTTTTCATATTCTTTTCCATTATGATTTATTACAGGCTATTGAATACAGTTCCTTGTGCTATACAGGGAGACTTTGTTGTTTATCTATTTTATATACAGTAGTTTGTATCTGCTAATCCCAGACTCCTGATTTATCCCCCACACCCCCTTTCCACTTTGGTAACCAGAAGTTTGTTTTCTATGTGAGTTAAAATTTTTGATGTCATCTTCTCTCTCTTTCCTGAATTCATCTGTCAAGCGTCTAGTAAGGGCTTGCAATATGCCAAACTCTGTACCCACTCCTTAGAATGCAAGCAAACCAGGCAGTCCCTGTTTCACTGAACTCGGTCCAAGAAGACAGATCCTGCTAATCATTTATCAAATACTCAGAATTTGCGAGGCTCTGTGCAGAACTTATGTACTGACTCCTAAAATATTACTGATTGTCAGTATGTCCATGAAACAAACTTGCATGAGTAAAGGAATGGGCAAACTATTTTTTTTTTCAAAAGAAGAGACATAAGCCTTAAAAAGAAGAAGCTATAGCTGTCTCTTCCCCTTCACTGAGGAAGTCACTCAGTAGTGGAGAGGGACCCTTTAGAGCGGTGGTTCTCTACTCCTCCCCCGTCCCAATTCTCAGTTTCAATTCTCCTGGAAAGAGTACATAACCTGATTTTTTCCAACATATTGTTTCTGATGAACAAAGCTCTTATGGATAAACAACAAGGTCCTACTGTATAGCACAGAGAACTATATTCAGTATCCTATGATAAACCCTAGTGGAAAGGAACATAAAAAAGAATGTATATATATGTATAACTGAATCACTTTGCTGTACAGCAGAAATTAACACAACACTGTAAATCAACTATGTAAAACAACTTCAATAGAAAAAAAAGCTCTCTATATTAATTAAAGGCCAATGGAAAGTGAAAAGTAAAGTGATAATGTAATTTTCTGTTACGCGTAACTTTGCAGCTATAAACGGCTCTGTCATCTGGGACCGTCCGTCCGTCGTGGGGACCTATGACAGCAGTTGTGCCTGTTTTAGGAGCATCGACTGGGGCTGGGGTGCTATCATCTCCCACCAAATGCTGAAAAAGAGGAGTTTCCTTAAAAATGACGACCTTATAATGTTTGTGGACTTTGAAGGTATTTTGCTAGCTTTCCTGAATCCTATGTTCTGGGTTCTGATTTTACATGGATTTTTTTTTAAAGTATCTCATGGAAGGTGGGGATCTTTTGCGGGGACTAGGTTAAAAAAAAATGTGCTCTAAGAGAACCACATTTTACTCTTTCATTCAAGGACTCCCATCCTGATTTTAACTGTCCTTGGGAGAAACTAAAATTTTAGTGTCACCTTTTTGTATAATTTATCAAATATGACAGTTTGCTGACTTCAGTTTAGTTTCAATCAGTCTATCCATGCTCACTTTATGCTTCTTTTTTCAAGTTAAATGAATAAAATCATGATTGGACTGCTTTAAAAATAAACATAGCCAAAGAAGAATGAAATCTTGCCATGTTTGACAACATGGATGGACCTGGAGGGTATTATGCTTAGTGAAATAAGTCAGACAGAGAAAGACAAATACCGTATGTTTTCCCTTATATGTGGAATCTGAAGGACAAAACAAACAAACAGATATAACAAAATAGACTCACAGATACAGGGAACAAAGTAGTGGTTACTGGAGGGAGGGGGAGGGGGAGGGACAAAATTGGGGCAGGGAATTAAGAGGTACAAACTAATATGTGTGTAATAAGTTACGAGGGTGTCATGTACAGCACAGAGAATATAGTCAATATTTTATCATAACATTGTATGAAGTGTAATTTATAAAAATGTCAAATTACTATGTTGAACACCTTAAAACTAAGAATATTTTAAGTCAACTATACATCAATAAAAATGAAAAATAATAAATAAATAAAATAGCTGGCATTGTAAAAATCCACTGGATTCAAAGCCACTTTTCCACGTCACAAAGGTGATGTCCAAGAGGGGATCGAGGCAGCCCAGGGAACTTTCTCCAGGTGTGGAAGTGATTTGTCGTCCTCACCAGCCTTTGTCTATTTCCTCAAGATATCACCCACCTTAACCAGACTGAAGTTCCCGTTAAAGACAGCAGGCTGATCCCCCAAGGCCTCGTTCTCCAAGGCCAGGAGCAGCAGACCTCAGAAGAAGGTTCAAGAAAGGCATCCTTAGAGAAAGCCCTATTAGGCAGCCTGGACCAGGGGCAGCACAGTCGACAGAAGCGATCAGTGGACAACACGGGCCCCCTGGAGGACCACAACTGGCCACAGTACTTCAGAGACCCTTGTGACCCGAACCCTTGTCAAAACGAAGGCATCTGTGTGAATGTGAAGGGGATGGCGAGCTGCAGGTAGGCTCTGTTGCCTGGGGGGCAGCAGGTTGTGGGGTGATGGAGGGGAGCCCCGTGTCTGCTTATCCTGCTAAAAGGAACAGTTCTCAGGTCAGGGCATCCACACCATCAGATGGTCAACTGTGTCTGTCCTTGATGCCACAAAGCCGTGCCCCAAATCGGAGGGCAGAACAGGGGTCCTGCCAGAGCGGAAGAGTCCCCAGTCTCCTGTCTCTTCACTTGTATCCCTTTCCTGCCTCTGGGACATTGCCAATAGCATCTTGAATGTTGTTGGAATTTCAAACTCCACCACTGGGCTCAAAAATGCCCCAGAGCTTTTAGCTTCCATGCTCCACCACAGTGGGACTCAGGACCAAGCTGAAATCTTCCCTGACTGCAGATGTTATTTTATTATTTTTATTTTTATTTTTTTAGAAACTTTATTTTATTTTTGGCTGCATTGGGTCTTCGTTGCTGCGCGCGGGCTTTCTCTAGTTACAGTGAGCAGGAGCCACTCTTCGTTGTGGTGCGCGGGCTCTAGGGCTCATGGGCTCAGTAGATGTGGCTTGCGGGTTCTAGAGCACAGGCTCAGTAGTTGTGGCACACGGGCTTAGTTGCTCCGTGACATGTGGGATCTTCCCAGACCAGGGATTGAACCTGTGTCCTCTGCGTTGGCAGGCAGATGCCCAACCACTGCGCCACCAGGGAAGTCCCTGCAGATGTTATTATTGTTATTAATTATTATTTCTATTGTCCATTAGTTCAATTGTACTATTATCATACTTATGTTTTCAGTAATAGTAGTAAGAATATCTGACATTTGGGGGGTGCTTGCTGTGTGTCACGTACTCCCCTGAGCAGTACGCATGCATCATCTAAAGTATTCCTTACCTCTTCCCTGTGACATTAAGGTCCTTCTTATCCCTATTTAGGGCATAAGAAATGTGAAGCTTAGAGAGTAAGTAATTTCTCTGAAATTACCCAGAGGGTAAGTGCTGGAGCTGAGACTTGCAAACCAGGTCGGTCTGTCTGCACAGTTTGCTATATTTAATAGTTCTTTTTGTAATGTTTCTTATTTGTGTAAAATATTTCATAAAAGCATGTAGGTGATGGCAGAAGCATTCGTTTCATTTGACAGAATAGCAGCAGATGTGGGAGCTGGTCTGCTTGGCTCAAAATATCTACATTTCTCTTCAGTTCTTTTGATCTCCACTTTGTTCCATCTTCTTTAAGCTTTTATTTTGAAATAACTTCAGATTTACAGACACACTGCAAAAATACAACAGAGTTCCCCACATCCTAAAGTCAACATCTTACATAACCATAGTACACTAGCAAAGGCAAGAAATGAGCATTAACGAAAGTAAATACTATTCCCAGCAGTAGTCAGTAAACGACACGCCTTATCCAGATTTCCTCAGTTTTCCACCAATGCACTTCTCTTCCAGGATCCAGTTTAGGACCTCACATTCCATGTAGTTTTCACGTCTCATTGGCGCCTTCCGTCTGGAACAGGTCCTTGGTCTTGTCTTTCATTATCTTGATACTTTTAAAGAGCGTTGATCAGTTATTTTGTAAATCACTCCTCAATCTGGGTTTATTTGATGGATTCTCATTATATTGAGGTTGTACCTTTTCAGTAAGAAGAGCCAAGATGTGATATGCCCTTATCTGTGTGTCACGTGAGGGGTACCTGATTGTCAATATGTGTTATTACCGGTGATGTTAACCTTGATTGTCTGGCCAAGAGGGTGTCTGCCAGGCCTTCTCTGCTGAGAAGTTACCATTCTTCACTCTGTAATTAACATATATCTTGGGAGAGACACTTGGAGACCATACAGACATCCTGCCTTTCCTCAAAACCTCACCCACCAAATTTCAGCATCTGTTCATGTATTTTGCTACAACCATCACCACTGTGTGTCAGGAAAAACATTCTTTAAGTGTCCCAAACCTTCCTCCTGAACTTTGCATGTGGTGGCCAAGAGGACGGGGTCTGGAGACAGAACTTCGGAGATTAGACTTCGAGAGTGAGACACTTAGTAACCGTGTGACCTTCAGCAAATTATCTAACCTCTCTGTAAGATGAGGATGGTGAGAACAGCCTGGGAATAGCCACCATCTCAAAGGGTTGTTACAGGATGAAATTAACTGACTTACATAGAGCACTTTGAACGGGGCCAGGTGCGTGTAACTGCTAAGTGTCCTCTACCATTGTTGCTGTGTTCATCTTGTCGTTAGGAAGCCCTTGGGGCTCAGGTGGCTCCCACACTCCCCTGTGTCCTGTCCCCCTAGGTGCGTCTCCGGTCATGCCTTCTTCTACACGGGGGAGCGATGTCAGGCCATGCAGGTGCACGGCAGCATCCTGGGCCTGATGATTGGAGGCACAGCCAGCATCGTCTTCTTGACCTTCATCATCTCCATCCTTCACCAAAGGCCAAAGCAGTGATGCCCGCTGACGTCAGCCAGACTGCAGAGACACCTCCTGCACTCGGACCCTCCCTTCTCTTCCTGTGCTCAGTGCAGCTTGGGGCAGTTTTATCAGCTTTGCTTTGCCTGCAGCCAGCTGTGTGACCCTTATGGTTTTCCTGTCCCCTCCCCCAAATGGTTTTGTTACCCTGCTCTGTGCTACAAATGTATGTAGTGTGTTCTGTGATGATGCTCATATCACTTGATTGTATTAAATCCCTTGTTTAGTAGACTGTCTTTCTCATGGACTGTAAGTTCCACATGGGCAGACTCTCCTTTACCGTGTGAATCCAATGCCTGGGAGCCCACCTGGCCTGGCACACCTGGTCACTCGATAAAAATGAATGAATGAGCCAGTGACTGAATGAATAACTAAGATATAGAAACTCTCTCCTTTGTACTCCAGATAAGATATATACAATGAAATGTGTACGTTTTTGTACTAGAATCAAATACTCAAATACCTGTTTTCCATCAGACACAATAGTGTTATTACTCTTTTAGGGTCTTGTGTGTTAAAGAATTTCAAATAAAAGATTCCTCCTGGCAGCAGTATTTACTTTCCTCCTCTGATTCTAAGGAAAAGGCTTTAATAAATTCAATAACTATTTCATTAGTCTTCAAGGTGTCCAGAATTGTATGTGAATGTGTGTGTGTACGTGTGTGTGTGTGTGTGTGTGTGTGTGTGTGTGTGTGTGTGTAGGGGGAGAGTCGTCCAAATCTCTTTCTCAGATCTTTTTAAGTTTTAAAGTTTATTTTAATATACTGTTCATGTATAAAATTATCATATTAACAAATTAAAAGTGTCAAGTAGAAGAGAATTTAAGAGAAGTGTTTGTAAGCACACTTTCTTTCCACGGTTCCAAGGAGACAAAACTACCCCAGGCAAGAAATTTCCAAGAGAGATCAAGTAAGAAGGAAAGCTGAGGTTCCCATCCCTAATTGGCATAAGCCCCACAAAGAGCTGGCTCTAGAGGTTTACTAAAAGAAAATACTTCAAGGAGCCTGAGTGGTCCAAGCTTCACGTTACCAGCTTTCTACGTACATACTTCATGGCCACTCCGGAAACAAACACGGGGGTTAAGAAGGTGTGAGAAGGGTTTGTAGCAGGTGCAACCTCCACCCCCAACACTGACTCCCCAGCCTGAGGTGCATCAGTATCCCTTGGAGGGCTGGTTAAAACACAGATCACAGGCACCACCCTCAAAGTTTCTGATTCAGTAGATTGGGGGTGGGGTCTAAGACTCCGCGCTTCTAGCGGGTTCCCAGGTGATGCTGATGCTGAGAACTGCTGCTTTAATGGATAGAAAACCGGTCTGGATGTCAGGCTCCCTGACTGCAGGCTTGGATCGGCCATCTAGTAGCACTGCAGTTGTCCTAAAATCACTCGTGGTCATGGTCTTCATTTACTAATCTGTCAGATGGAAGTAATAGTTGGCTACCTTGTCCCAGCATGCTTTAACATCTACAGGGTTACAGAGTAATCAAATGGGATAATGGATAAGAACACAGAGTTAAAAAGTATGCAAAGAATGCTGTTTAACTATCAGAGTAGAGGAGAAGCCACCCAGCCACACAGCCAGTCTTCATCTCCAAAGACCAAATTAGAAATAACCTTCAGCTTTGCTTCCCTGTGTGCTTCACAGCCTTGCAAATCCACAGCTGACTTTAAGGCGAGGCTTGGAGAAGGCGTTCCCTCCACGCCCACTGTGTCTTTCCTTAGAAGGGAGCCTCAGGCATGGTGGTTGCTGCTATTGTTTTCCTTTTGTGTTATTAGAAGGAAATATGCTCTGGACCACAGCCTGGCTTAGCCCTGCTCCAGCTCAGAGGAGAGGTCCCATCCCAAACCGAGGGCAGCATTTCCTGTACACCTAAGTTCTCTTTGGAGGAAGCAGAAGCCCAAATTTCAAGGGTAACCTAGAATTTTGATTTAGTATTAAAAATGAAAGCTGCGAAAACAATGACAAGGAGGTACCAGGCTGAGGGTAAAACACTGTGATATATCTCAGCATCAGCATCATACTTGGTTCATCTCTGTTGATGATGAATCATCATTTCTGTTGATTGTGTGATTGATTAGGAATCTGGCTCATCATAGATCAGACAATGTGTTTAGCTTTTTTTGGAGCCTGAAGTTCTCCATCATTCCAGGAGGATGAGCAGATACATTATTCTTTTGAGGAGTTGGGGTGTTGACGGATGAGTAGGCTTTGTCATGGGGAGGTGATAGAGAAATAAGCATTTCAACATCCTTAGGCAGTGTGGGATTTGGCATTTAGATGAGCAATGTGAGAAAGTGGGAAGCCCTTTCTGTAGCTGGGTACTTGGACTCCTTGGTCTAAGGTAGTAGGGCTTAATCAGAGTAGTTTGAAAGTCAGAAAATGTCTTGTTTCCCCCATCCTATTCTTTATCCTGCCACGTGGGGCTATGTGGTACCCTGGGAAGCGCAGAACAAAAAGACAGGAAGTACTGGATCCCTGAGAACTACATGGATCCGAGCCTGACATACCAGTCTTGGACTGCTTACCTACATGCTTTTTTGGCTAGAGAAATACACTTGAATTTTAAGTGGCTATTATTTTGAATCTGTGTTGCTCACAGAGTCCTCACTGCTAAGATGGTTTCTATGGGATCGGCACACGACTCAGACTAAGTCAATCACAATTCCTTGTTCTGCTGTAGACACATGTACTGATGGGTAAGAAAAGAGTTTCTCTTCCTTTCAGATCTCAGTCTCCGGTTCATGGGCCCCATAGGTTTCTTTCCTTGAAAATCTGTCTTGGAATGAAATAAACACACAGAGGGAGACAGAGCCACAAAGGGAGAGCAAGAACTCTGAGAACATTGTTAGAGCCCCTGAATCCAGCTGAGCCTGAAGGTGTACCAACCCAGTATCTCCCCCAGTTACAGGAGCTAATAAATGTCCATGCCCACTTCAACGAGTTTGAGTTGCGGTTTCATTACTTGTAACAAAGAGAGCTTTAAGTGACTCAACTGTTACAGCACAAAACTGGCTCATCTGTAAAGATAGGAAACACGGGGCTGAGTTTAGGGATTATATAAAATCCTGTATTATGTAAGATTATAAACTTGAATTGAGATGCAGATGCTGGGAAGTTAACCAGCCTCCCTTATTTGTTCAGTGACGTATTCTTCCTTTCTGGCTTCATAATGGGCATGATTTTAAAGTCAAACCTTGGTAAAATGGTAAAATGATTTAGGATGTCATGTATCTTCGGGGTTACTTTCAAAGACTCCTAAGAATGAACTAAATGCAAAATGTGGAGGGTGTATATATTTTGATCCTGAGTAGAGATTGTGTCTAAATCTGGGTTCTCCCTCTGTGTGTGTATAATTTCTACACACATATACACCGTATGATACAAAATAATCATGGCTAACTTCATTCAACAGTAACCATGTGCCAGTTACTGTTCTGGAGGCTTTATAAGAAGCAAGTCTTCACAATAATCTGTTAGACCTGTCCCATCATTCTCCCCTTTTATATTGTGGAAATAGAGACACAAGAGACTTTACCCAAGGTCACAAAGCTAAGAAGTGATGAGATGACCATTGGAAAGCTCAAGGTCTGGCTCCAGAATGCAAGGTTTTCACCTCCACCTACACACCCAGATCGGCTGTCAGTCAACACTAGCAAACAACCCAGTGCGTCCACACTGCAAAGTGAAGCCAAGAATTCAAAAAATCCAAGTAGCAAATCAGCTGCTGCTTCAGTCTGCCCATCACACAAGAAATCACGACATAGCCAAGTCGATTACGACCAACGTCTCAATTCCCCACATGTATTCAAGCACAGCCTCGGGAACACGCTTCATTCTTGGGGAATCGTATTTTCCCCCTATGTGTCTAAATGGCATCCAATGCTCTGAGAATGCTTGCTAGGTGTGTGGCAAGAATAAAAATAGTACCACTGGCCAGTGGAATCCTATGGAAGCTCATTCGGATGAAGAATAAACATTAAAATGGCAGGTATGGTCAAGATGCTCCCTTTGGGGAGTCGACCAGTTAGCTAATGGGAGATCTATTTTCTTTTTTCTTTTTTTAACTGGTTCTAATTATCTGTGTCTTTACATAAATCATTTATCATTTCCAAGTACTGGCTTCTTATTTGGAAGCTATTATGAAACCTGAAAGAGAGAAATATAAGAAACAAAGTAGAACTGCAAAGTATTCATGTCCTGTGGCAGGTAATTTGAAGAAAGCCAGAAGGCATAACTGCCCCCAAATTGCCAAAATGCCTTGTGTTGGTGTATCTGAGAAGGCTTCATGAAATTTAAATAAGTTATTTGGGGAGGGATTAAAATTAATTAATTATTGCCCTAAAATATCTGCCAGCTAACGTGGTCCTGAGAACACCAGGACACAGGATAAAAGTGTCTGGATGGTATGGAGGTGCTTTGATAGACTCCCCGGATAGGTAAAGGCAGACTGAAGGACACAAACACTTAGGAGTTGGTTACTGACAAGGCAAGATGAGGGAAAGGTCAAAAGCTCCACTTCATGGCTTCATCCAGGGTCAGTGTAGCTATTTCCCGTGGAGAAGCAACTCTACTTTCAATAAAGCAACACAGCTGGCATCCTTTCATGCTCCATCAGAGACCAGAAAAGGAAGTTGTTCCATGTTGGCCCAGAACACTGGTCATTATGTTCTGGGCTGCCCCAAGATGAGATTATAAGGCAGGATTAAGGTTGGAGATGCCTTAACTTCTCTACCCTGTTTGCCACCAAGTTCTCCCTCTCCCATTTTCTGTGCTCAGGGCTCTCCCAGCCATGGGAGTCTGCAAACATCATGGGCAAACAGTAGAGTAAGTGCATGCGTTCTTGGTCAGACACTCTGCAGTTAACCACCTGACTCTCCCATTCTTGAACTGTGCGACCCTGGGCAAGTGATTACCCTCTCTGTGCTTAGTTTATTCATCTGTAAAATAAAAATAAAAAGAATATTTACTCAGCCCTGTAAAGGGTTGTTTTCAGACTTAAATGAGATTCTAGGACAGCACGAAACACATGGTAAGAACTCAGTAAGTGCTAGTTCACAGAGTCAGATAGTTATCCGCCATTTTCACTGCAGGGTAACTCTCCTGTCATTTGCTGTGTCCCTCTCCTGGAGGCTGGTACGGGTTAAGCCTCATCTCTCCTTGCGACTTTGTCTTCTGTTAGAGGGGTGTCCCACATAAGGGAGAAGGGCCGAGAGCTATCCTGAGGGCTGTGAGTAATATCCCAAGGCACATGACATTCTCCCGCAGTCAGAAGGCATCTGCCTCTTACACAAGGCCAGGTCAGCTCATCCCCCCGCCCCAAGGGTCAGCCGTTTTTGGCAGCCGTGCTGTTTACTTCTCATGAACCTGCTTGGATCAGACTTCGGCAGGCACAATCAGCAGACTCCTCTTCATCATGTGTCCGGAGCCTAGACTAGAAACTTAGCAGCTGGCCTCAGCTACTGGCTGGCGTGTCATTTAGCCCCATGACAGCTGTGGATTCAACACAGATTGAAAATGAAAGCCCAGCCCAGCAGTAGGTTTCTGTGGGTGAATGAGAACAGGGAATAGGACCATCCTGACTCATCTTCTCGAAGGTGCATTGATGGGAAAGTGTGAAGGTCCTGTGAAGCATGGAAGGCACCCATTTTGCTTCCTCAAACTATCTTCCACACTCCTGTCTGGAATGGGAGGACTGGGCGATTTCTGGGGCTGCTTTTAGCTTTGCCTTTGGGTCCATAAATACGATTCTGTCCCTGAGGGAGGAGAAAAAACAGAAGGAGGGAGCTATCCTGACTAATATCTCTCAGAAATGTACACCTGCCAGCAACTCATCACGTCCGCTGGAACTACGCACCTGGGATGCTGGCCTTCCCCACACCTTGACATCTCTTTCTACATCAACTCCTCTCCTCCTGCAAGGATCATAATATTGATATAAACATGTTAGGAGGTGGGGACCGAGAGTTATTCTCTCGTGCCTGGTTTATGGTTTCTGTCATTCTGTTCATACACCCCCAGTTACTTGTCCTCTGCACACTGCCCTTCAGGCTCTCATCCAGCGGCCCACAGCAGCTGCGCACCTTTGAGGTTCCGGCAAGGGGCTCAGAGGAGGCGCTTCCTCTAGTGACCACCAGGTGGCGATCAAGCCTCAGGAGAAGCCTGCGGGCTGTTGGGGAAGAGTCCCAAGCGGGGAGGCCAACTGTCACTCATCAGCCGTGTTGGCCATCCGTCAGGACTGCCCTCACCAGGACAGCTGTGAATAGAGAGCCTTTGGGCGTGGGAAAGGCTCACAGTTCCAGAAAAGCAGTAATGGGATGTATAAATTTCCTCGGTTAATCAAAATCAAATGCCTCTTGTCACCACTCCTAGGGGTGGAGGCTGCTTGGCAGGACGGAGGACGGAGGATGGTACCCATCAAAATTTGCTCCCAAAAAGGCGGGGCCCGAAGTCATCCCTGGATGGGGGGAAATGGGCTGTGACAGCAATCTGCCCAGGACTTGCCCAATCAGTGCCTGTTCCTTTTCATGCTGAGAAAAAACCGTTTGTTTGTTTGTTTATGACTCCTGGGTTTATTCTGTTTAGTTTTTAATAGTCACCGACACACTTCCTTTGGGACTTCACTCTGCATGAAAAGATAAAAACCCTGGGGTGCTAACGGTCTCCAGTAACCCCACCCTCAGCCTATTCCCGCAGAAGGACCACTCGTGACCTTTCAACTCTTCATCTCAAAGTCTACAGGTGGAACGGCAAGAATAGATGCTTAGATGATTGTTTTAAAAATAGACAAGATGCCTGTATCTAGAGCACACTCACCCCACACAGAAAATGTATCTGGAGGCAAATAACAGGGCGGCGGCACAGGGCGGGCGGCAGGAATGGTGCCCATCTTTCTTCTTTCTTTTTCGGTCTGCTCCATATGCACTAGAAGCAAAGTCGTGAAAATTATTTCCTCTCTAGAATGTGCCAGGGGATAAACTTAGACATCTGTCCACCTGGACATAAGGGAAGATGGGGCTGCGAGGCTGGTAAATGGGAAGTAGTCAGGGGCTTCCTCGCCTCGCCACCCCTTTCAGTACCACGGATGGGAACAGAGAGACGGGGCTGTCACAGGTCTGGCCCCGGGCGCAATTGCAGTCTCTTCTCTTGGCCCTTGCTTGGCATAGGCAGCGATAAGGGATGATTTGTGATGAGCTTCCAGAGGGCCGGGTGGCCTCTGAGTGATGCTACTCCTTCTCCTAGAAGAAAAGGCGCCTGAAGTCTGCCACATGGACCCATTTGATGCTGGGGAGGCAGTACTCAGAGCAGGCTACCCCTGGGAACCCACTCATCCAGGCTCTCCTGCTTCCCCAGATTTTCATCCTCTGGAACTAGGTCCTCTGGGACCTGAGCTTGAAGGGCCCTGAACTAGCCACAGGTGGAAGTTGAGCTCCAGGGGGTGCCCACCTGCAGGAGGGTTCTGAAGGCACCCGGGGTTGTGGGGCAGGTCTGGGCCTCTGATGGTCCTCCCTACACGTTTGGGCAACAGGTGTCCACTATGTGCCCGCTAGGCTGTGTGTGCCAGGGGCTGAGTCATGCCTGGGACTCCAGGAAGAGGCACTGGACCTTTGTGGGAAGCACAGCAGGTCAATGTAAAGGCATGTCTTGGGGCAACATTGTCCAGAGACTGCCAACCTGTGTGTGTGCTTTGGGCCTCATAAGAAAAGTCATCGTGACGCATAAAGGGTTAGCTTGAAGGAAATCTTCAAAGACAACCATTTGCTGAGCGCTACCTCACTCCCACATGGACACTTAATGAGAGTGTGTCCTACGCATCCTGATTCAGTGCCCCCCGATGACCCTCAACACCCAGGCTTAGACCGCCCCTGGGTTCTCACGAGTGTCACCAGAGCTTACAGTCCTCTCCCAGAGCTCCCCTGTGGTCAACCTCTCTCTGCCTTTCAAAGAGATGCTGGACATAATCTTGTATTTTCATGTTGCTTGACAGTTTCCAAAACATGTTCCTAGAAACTATGCTTTGGGGGCCTGACAACAGCCTTGAGTGGTAACTAGAATAATCCCTATTTTTCAGATGAGCAAACCAAGGACAAGAGAGCTTGAGTGAAGGGCCCAGGGGAGTGAGGAAAGGCATCCTTCTGTTCCAGGAGCCGTGTTCTTTCTACTGCGTCACACCAATGAGACAGCAAGCTCGTCCTCCAAGAAAGAAGGCTGATGGGGATCTCTGGGAAAGATACGAGGGCCATGATTTTCTGGGACTGATACCCCATGCTTGTCAGCGATCTCCAAGGACAGTTTATCACAGGGTGGCTTTCAGGCCAGCTTGGAGGGGCAGGAGTTATATGGAAGAGAAGTACTTGGGGCCTCATGGATTTATGCCCCTTCCACCTTCCACATGTGTAGCATCTCTGCAAAGACCAGCCCAGATGATGTGGTGCAGGCCTGTTTTAAATTCATTTTCCTACCCTGCTGTTCGTATAGAGAAAGAAAGCAGAATAGCTGAATGCATTTATCTCTGATTTATGCTTTAAGTCTGTGTTTCCCGGTGTAGTAGCCTCTAGATATATGTCTCCTTAGCCTTAGAAATGTGCTAGGCATCTGTGAAATACACACTAGGTTGTGAATGCTTAGTATTTTGAAAAAAGGAATGTACAATATCTCATTGAGAAGGTTACATAAATTACATCTTGAAATGCTGAGATTTTAGATCTGTTGGGTTAAATCAGATTTTACCCACTTACTTTTTGTAAGGTGGCTCCTAAAAAGTGTAAAATACACGTCACTCCCTTTATCGTCCTGCCAGGCCATGCAGCCCTCCCAGCATTTCTGAATAGTTCAAAGAAGGCTGTATTCCTTTTCACATAAAGTATTTGTAGGAAGCATGCGTTTCTTCCTGTTGTTATGAATCAAGTATAAACTTTATAAAGCCCACACCCCCCGGGGGGGTGTCGGGGGGCAGGGGAGGAAGTCTTCAAAATACGAAGCTAAACATTTTCCTTTCTAAATGATGTATACATAATCTTACAAAGAAAAACATCAGAGCAGCGAATTCCCTGGTGGTGCAGCGGTTATGGTTCCGAGTTTCCACTGCAGGCGGCATGGGTTCCAGCCCTTGTCAGGGAACTAAGATCCTGCATGCCGTGCGGTGCAGCCAAAAAAAAAAAAAAAAAAAAAGTAAAAATATCCGCATACACAAAAAATAAAAGAAAAACATCAGGGCAAATGAGCAGAAAATTCCAGACAAAGCCTTGTGACCCGTGCAAGCATGTGATGGCAGGTTAACCCCATGAGAGATGGAGGAGTCTCTTGAGATATGAAGTCTTTTCCAGTTCCAGACTCAGGCTGCAGGTGGCAGCATTTCATCAGGGTGGGGAAATTGAAGGATGAGACGTGCCCCGCATGGGAAAAGCATTCAGGCTTGGTCTTTAAGGAGTAGGAGGTCAGATGAACAAAAGTTTAGAGGACAGGCCAGCACCTGTGTGCTCAGATCTCTGCCCTGTTGGCCTACATGTCAAGGATATATTAGCTCCTGGGCGCACTCTACCTGCCACACGAGACACACACCGCGTGGGGAAGGTTGTCAGCCATGGAGTTGTGTGCCTCTTTCTATCTGGATAAATCAAGCTTTCCCACACGGCACCCTTTCCCTGAATTTCCACGCAGCTGGAAGCCATCCCCTTGGGAAGGGTGCCTTCTGTCATATTTGCGTATTCAGCAGACAGAATAAGTAGCAGAGAATATTTGCAGCACACAAGCCTTGTTGCTGATACTGCCAGAGAGACCCTTCTCAGTGTGATTACTCTTATGGGTGAAGGAAAGTTTGCAGGTCACATATCCACAGCTTAAGCCTCATTCGGATTCTACAAAACAGCGTTGGGTCCTTAACTTTGTTTTTTTAAACAATCTGAAGAAATAGTTTGTATCATCTGCTCCCCTGTACTGTGAGCAGTACACTCAGTATCACTCCCATGAGCAGATTTTGTTACAGGGTAAAAGGTGAAGGGATTTTGCAGATGTAATGAAGGTCCTTAATCACCCGGTTTTGAGTTAATCTCAAGGGAGATTATCATGGGTGGGCCTGACCTAATCAGGTGAGTCCTTTAAAAGAGGGTCTGGAGATCAGAGAATGAAGAAGTCACAGAGATTCAAAGCAGCAAAGAAGCTCTCCTGTTGACTTTGAATAAACAAACTGCCTTATTGGGAGAAGACCACACAGCAGGGGATGGTAGGTTACCTCCAGGAGCTAAGGACCTCAGTCCTATAACTACAAAGAATGAAATTCTGCCAAGCAACCATTGACCTTGCAGGAGTACCCCAGCTTTCAGATGAGATCACAGCCCTGGCCGACAGCTTGAGTTCAGCCTGGTGAGACCCTGAGCAGAGGACCGGGTTAAGCCATGCCCAGAAACTGCGTGATAACAAATGGGTGTGGTTTTCAGCCTCTAAATTTGTGGTAATACGTTACACGGCAGTAGAAAACTAACACAGGAAATGCAGGACCGTGCTGCAGAAACATCTATTGCTAACAGAACCCATGGGGCTCTGTTTTCGGCTGCCCATGAAAATTCCAACCAAAGCCACATCAGATGTCAGGACAGACACTTGTTTATTTGTTTCCCAGATAGTCAGGCCCTGAAAGATTTGCTTCCAGGTCCCCTGTTGAAAGCCTCTTAAGCTTCTGGGCTCCATATGCTGAGTGGGACTGTGGATGGTGTGAGGAAAGATATCAGCTCTGTCAGCCAACTGAGCTCAGCTCTGAGCTTCGGACACCCCCCTCTCCCCCCACCTCGCCCCCATGCCTGGAGAATACATGTGACCATTCACTGAATAAGATGGAATTAAAGTCTGGTGCACGTGGGGAAGCCTGAAACTGCAGCAGTAGCCTACTGCAAAAGTTCAGACAATTTATATAAAGAACGCGTCACTCGATCTTGTTATATTTTTATTGTTATAAGCACAGAAAAGACACAGAGCTGTATGCTGGCATGCTATTAAGACATGACTGAAAATCCCAAGTCATAATTTTAGAAACCTATAGCATCTCATGTCAAAGCTAACATCGTTGAGATGATGAGACACTATTTTCACTGATGTCCAAAAGATACGTAAGAGAGATGGATCCACTCAAAGCCCTGCCTTTATTTTGGACACTTGGGGAACCAGACTTCTGTAGGCCTGGGTCATTAACTTTCTCTGGGGGATGCAGAGCCCCATTTGACATCATCTTCATCTGCCACAAATAAAATGCCTTCCACCTACATGGCACTCCTAGGACCACCCTCGTTTCCTTTTATCTTTTCAAATGGTTGTGACTTTCTGTTCCACTCGTTTTTTTCCACTTTACGATAACTCCTTCCCCCACCTCTGTACTTGCTGGATGCTAGAATCTTTCTCATCTCCATGAAACTTTTTTTTTAGTCTTCCCAACCCTCTGAAGTTCCCTACACAAACCACAAAGGGCTATGACTGCCCACAGTGTTTCTTAATTTTTGGCCTTAGCAACCTACATCCTGAAATCCCCACAGACCGGTATTTACCTCTTTCTCCAAGTAAACAATAAGACATGGGGAGGAGGATGGCAGATACATGACTCACGCAAGAGATGATGTGTTACCCCGCACTTAGACTATTATACAGGGCTTAGAATATTTCTGTAGTTTATATTCACTACTCATTGGTGAATGCTTCAACCTCACAACCTCTGAAGCATTAGTACAGATCCCTTTGCAAGAAACTGACTTAATAGAACATCCCTTAATGCAAGAAGGTTTCGTCCCACGGAACGGACTTTATACACTGAGAGATTTCAGGGACGGGGGGAAGTACTGGCTGCTTTCCAAGTCAAGCTGACCCCACATCTCACTTTGTATCAACACCAGAGCCCATGTTCCTCCTTCCCTCAGAAATCTGCTTCCTTCCATCTGTTCTTCCTTCCCTCGGAAATCTGCTGCAAAGAGCCTTGGAATTGTTGCTGATTGAGAACTGGTGACCTTGGGGCCAAGCACAGCTCCTGCTTTCATATAATTTACAGATTCATGGACCACTCTTTTTTACAATTTTGAATTCTGCTGCTTATTTTAGGGTTTTCTTGGCAAAAAGCCATGGCTGAACTATGTATCTTGCAGTTGAGAAGAAAACCAGCATTTATCGTATTTCTCCAATATTTTGATTGTATAGCTTTTCTGGAATTTGGATCCGGTCTTGTGACTTGAAAGGTGGGAGGTACGTGCACGCCTGTGTGTGTGTGTTGGAGGTGAGGGAACGTGCCTCTGGTAATGAATGTGGGCAGAGAGCCAGGTCCACTTCCTGGGGAGTCCTGAGGAAGGTTCCTGTCATTACAGAGGCCCCCTTCACAAAGTCAAACCCAATGATTCCCAAAGGATCCCTACAGAAGTGGGTGGAATGTCAGTGTTGCTTGTCACTTAGCAGTTCTGAGCATGAGAACCACAGCCTCCAGTGCGCTGTGCTTTCCTTGGCCTATCCCAGCAAGGTGGCCATGCGAACATCCTGTCTAACCGTGCCTCCATTCTCCCTGATAGAACCCCAGAAAGCAAGTCAGTAAAGCCATTCTTTCCCTAATATCCAAATCCATTGATCCTCCAACCCAACGTCTGGGTCTGTCTTCTCAGTAGCAAGTTCTGCCCAGAGTTGATCATTCCTGGGAGAATTTTAAGCCTGACAGTCATTTCCTTCAGGGACTTTAAATAATGAACTATTCAGTTGGGATAATGATGTGACGATGTGCAGGTAACCCTGGGCATAGATGTCTATGTCATTTGTGAATATGTAGAAAAAAGATTTCATTTCCTTGAAACATTTTTAGGGCTTCTGTCTGTCCTATCTCCCCCACCCCATAAAAAAAAAAGAGATGAAAGTAGAATTTAAAATTTAAAATAAAAGGAAGAGATTTTAAAGAGTTAAAACATTAAAAGAATACTCTTTCGAAACTTGATAAATAAATGTTTGCTGAATCTCGGCCTCTTTTGTCCTTTCTTCCGGAAGGTTGGACCATTTAGATTTGTCCTTTCGAAGACCACACAACCCACGTTTCAGAGAAGCCCCACATTTTTATTCTATTTCACTGTCTCCTTGGGATCAGACTTTGATTTGGGATGTTTGGTTGCTGTAGCTACAGTACATGGTTAACTTTGATATGGGTGCTAGTTTAATAAATATTTGTATTTTTATGAAATGCACACACACAAGCAAAATACACACAGGCACATAATTCACAAACAATCTCTACCATCTGTTCATCAGGGTAAAGTGTCATCAGGAGCACAGACTAGCCAGCTGTAAAACTTCTTTCCAGAAGATTTTCAAGGTTTTGGAATAAACACAAATTAGACAGTAGAAAACTCAATATATATTGGTCTAGGAACTTAGGAACTGAAAGAATGAATACATAGAGAGCTATACAACACACCCAGGGCCACTAAATCCACAGTAACCACCACAATAATAATATACAAAGATCATTAAAATCTAGCCTATCGTGCACAGAAAAGTACCTGGTTAAAGCTGTTAAATACATGACAGTTAGGGGTGGGGTCTGTATTTCAGTGCAATATATCACATTTGGAAATGAATGCATATAAAAGTATATATTTTTTGCTTTCAAAAAGTGGAATCAAAATGTAAGGCTTTTCTGCTAAACTATAAAAATGTAATCAGCAGTTGGTCTGCTGGGATCTAATAAAGCACGGTCGTCGCACTTTCTCTGCCTATTCACTCCCCTTAGCTCCGACCTTAACATACAGTAGCGTATGTGTATATGTTTAGCATCAGGAGAAGCATGTCTTCTTCCATGAATTTCTTGTAAATATTATCATCTACTTGAAAGCATCTTGATATAATTTCTTTCTCCATTTTTTATTGCCTTTTTTGGGGTCTCTCTTAGCTAAGAAAACCATGGCAAATTTTCAGTTTGCTTTTTGGAGTCATTTTTGAATTTTCAGTGTGGCTGCATCTGAGTAATAATTGTATTAGGTCAGTAACGTGGACATCTTAAAATGTGGTCTTTACGTTGTTCTTGATTTTTTTCTTTTCCTTTGAGTTTCCTCCATGTTTCCCTTCTTCCTTCCTTCTCTCCTCCCTGCCTGCCTGCCTGCCTTCTTTCCTAGAATTCATTGAAGTATTTCCTAGGTCCTAGTCTTTCACTTATTATTTTAATTAAAGCTTATCTTTGGGCCCAGGGTGTGAAAAGTAAAAATGTCTCTGAAATTCTATTTTACAATATAGACAGAGAAGTTGGCTTGAGTTTCACTTAAATACTATACACATGCGGTATCACACAAAGGGTGGGGATGGGGCTACAACATAAATGTAACATTTCTTCTAGTCTGTCTTTGCAAAGGAAAGCCCCTTCCCTAAGGAGAAAGTCTCTTCAGCATCTGCTCCCAGAAGGCTGTGGAGAAAACATTTTATCCAAGGCTTGGGAAGGATCTCTTTTTCAGAGTACATCCACGTTCTCAGTTGAGCAATGAATAGGCACTGGATGTGTTTTCCACGGATGAGCTGGTTGTTTCCGGGGTGGAAACATTGTATGTTCCTGAAAAACATAACAGCAGCTCAGCTGAAGGCCAAATCTTCACGATCACTGGGGTGTGAACCTCTGCTGCTGGCCCAGGGAGTGCTCTGCTCCCGGAGTCAGGTAAGCTCAGGCCATGCCTGGAAAGGAATACGTGCCTGCCCTCCTCCCAGACCCAAAAGTCCTGGAGAACAAACAGAGCTGTTCTCAAGCATGCGTGGCAGCCGACAAGACAAGCACTAACTACTTCACATCATACCAGCAGCCAGATTTCTACAAAGGACAGGGGGATCTCAACACAGGCAGCCCTCCACATGCCCCCACATGCACCAGCCTGGGGGCATCTGTAGGAGGGAACATCCCTGGTCCCCTTGGGTTGGTGTGACTTGGGGAAGCTCTCGGGAGGGGACTGGAGGCTGAGCTGGGGAAAGGGAGAAAAGGAAAGAAAAGAGAAAATTACAGGGGAAGGAAAGGCAGAACTAGAAAAGCAGCAGGAGTCTGAAGATGCCAACAAAAGTGCTGAGGGTGGGTGTAGCGAAGGGCGTGGGGGGTGGGGCGGCCCGGGAACAAGTGCACAGGCTCGGGTCAGCAGGGGCGTGTGGACTGAGCACAGGGACAGTAGGGGCTGTGTGTTGGGCAGGAGATGCGACCCAATGCCCACCCTACCATCAGATGGGTGGACCGCCACGGCTAACAACGTTTCCATCATTGCCTGGGGGGCCCTTTGGGGCTGCTGACAACATAAACCAAAGTTACAGTGATTATGGAACCCTCAAATAGGCCAACCTGGATCTGCATCAATGACCCTGAAAGGCTGAATGGCAAAGGCCGAGACCGTCAGTCCCCGGGACCTCAGGAACAGGGCCCCAACTCTTGATCTGACTGGTTCAGAAACAAGGAACACATTTTACTGTCCTTACATATTGTGTAATTCTGATTCTGTGGAATCGTTTCATAGAGGTTCCACTATTCTCACTTTAATGCAAATGTTAAACGTTATCCAGGGACAGTGCTGGCCAAGGGGAACAGTTCTTTTTTTTTTTTTTTCCAGTTTCTGGCTATTTTGTTTTGTTTTGTTTTGTTTTAATTTTTTTTATTTATTTATTATTTTTGGGGGGGTACACCAAGTTTAATCACAAGGAGAACAGTTCTAACACACCCTGGAGACTTGATCATTTCACAACAGGTCCAATCAAAAGCCAAGGTCCTCCAGTTTTGTAATACATCAGACTGAAGCCCCAAACACCCAGTTCTCCCGAGTTTTAATACTTAATAGGCACTCTCAAAATTTGCTTTTGTAGAAAAAGCCTTAGTCTGGAAGGCTTTTGATACATCTGACACATTTCTTCATTTGTGGTATCTGTTCAGCTCTGAGAAGCTGGAAGGAATTCTGATACCTATTATCCCTGGCAGGGGGTTGGGCAGTGGGGTGACATGGGACAGGACTCTCAGCTTGCCAGAACAGCTGAGACCCACTGCCCAAAGTCATTCACATTCTTTATTTTACATCTCCAAGGAGGAAATGCTCACTGCGCATGTGCTTAATAGAATGGCTAACTTGGGTGATCCCTCACACGTCTGCAAAGTTTTATAAAGTGCGATATGTAAAATAAGCACAGTCCAAAAAAAGAAAAAACAAAAACAAAAAACGGAGGGGTGGGAATGAAACTCACAGCATCGCATCCTATGGTAGGATTTGCTAAATATATTCTTCACTGCACTGTAACTCAGAAACATGACCTACCTATTCTTATACAACATGAATAGAAAAGAACTGTGTTTGACCAGGTCAGCAATTTACAGTTCCCATTTTTATGGTGGATGTGGTTTTGATGGAAAGCTCTCTGCAGGCTGAAGGCAGTCGCCTTCTGTACCAATCTCCTGGTTGTTTGGGAAAATATAAGCAAGTATTTAATCTCTGTCCCAAATAAGGCCATTGCAGGTCAATGCCATGAAGTGGGCAGTGGGGAAGTAGGGGGGTGAGATTCTCTGCAGGGCAAATATGTTTAGGTCTACCCAGGAAATATCTAGAGGTCACCACGTACCTGTTTTACCAAACAAATTGTTAAATCTTCTTGATATTGGAGAACTCATAGAAAATACAGGTGTGGATGAACCTAGGGATGTTGACTAGAAGAGAAAAAAGAATTACAAAGCAAAAGTTTTAGACCAAGGCCCAGTTTTGTTTGATCTGTAGACTGATTCATTTGCTGCCCTCTAGTGGTCACTGACTGCATCTTTCGTCTCACTTTTTTGTTTTTTATTTTTTTAACATATGGCTATCTTTATTTTTTCTTAATTAATTTTTGTTGGAGTATAGTTGCTTCACAATGTTGTGTTAGCTTCCACTGCTCAGAAAAATGAATCAGTCAGAATGGCCATCATCCAAAAATGTACAAACAATAAATGCTGGAGAGGGTGTGGAGAAAAGGGAACCCTCACACACTGTTGGTAGGAATGTAAGTTGGTACAGCCACTATAGAAAACAGTATGGAGATTCCTTAAAAAACTAAAAATGGAATTACCATATGACCCAGCAATCCCACTCCTGGGCATATATCCTGAGAAAACCACAATTCAAAAAGACACATGCACTCCAATGTTCATTGCAGCATTATTTACAATAGGCAGGACATGGAAGCAACCTAAATGTCCATCAACAGGTGAATGGATAAAGAAGATGTGGTTCATATATACAATGGAATATTACTCAGCCCTAAAAAGGAACGAAATTGGGTCATTTGTAGAGACGTGGATGGACCTAGAGACTGTCATACAGAGTGAAGTAAGAAAGAGAAAAACAAATCATCTCACTTCTTCAAGGAGAGAGCCTGGATGAGCATGAATCCTATTTCACACAAATTAAGCAGGGGAGCCACCTTTTGAAACACTGGATCTCATTATGGGTATTAGGGAAATAGCTTCCAAATATATTTTTTACTGTTTGATAGGGTTTATTATCTCCTGACATCTGAAAGCATATATGTAAGTGCGATAGTTATTTTCCAAGATGAACTAGAGAAAATTCTATTTATCATTACTCTACATATTGTTCTTTATGGCCTTGAGTTTCCCCAAGAAGATTGCTTCTCATTGAAATTTGGTTTTAACTTCCAGTGGATATTATTTGACCCCTATAACCCCTATTTAAAGATGTGGGGACAGAATCTTAATGCTAGTTCTGTTTCATGGCTGTGTTTACTAGGCAGAAGGAGGTAAGAAACAAACACAGTGGAATAATCTATACTATAATTGGTAGTGGAGAGAAAGGGGTTTGTGAAAGTCTCTACAAAGGAAGTATTTACCTTTGAGTGCTGTGAAGACCATCTCGACAGTGAAAACTTATTCAGCAAGGCTTCCTGTACCTGCATCATTTAAAAGAAGCCATTGTCAACTCAACATGTCACTACAATTTAGACTTTTCTAGGAGCATAACTGTCACTGTTTTTACCTTCTGATCCCAGAGGCATCCAAAGAGTAAAATGAATAATCCCTGAAAAAAGAATTGGGAAGAAGTGCATTTTAATCATATGAAGTGTATTCATCACATTCTAGTCTAGCAAAATAGGAAGTATTGCTCGCCCAGTACAGGATTTGTACTACCTCTTTCCACATCTGCATTTATGGTCCAGTGGATGACAGTGATGTAGTAGGTTTACACCAGGGCACCTTCAATGTTATAATGTTATAAGATACTTTCAATTTCCCTATTTCTACCCAAGTGTGAGCTGGAGGTCCTGCTGGTTACATTATTAAACACACCTCTTATGTCCACAGTAGCCTTCACATCGTTGTGATGGGGACATAGGGCTTGAGGTGGAATAATCAGTTCCTTTTAGTCAAGATATATGATAAGCATCATTAAACATGAGCCTTAGAGTTTGAAGCCGTGGACCCAGGAGCAGAAGTTAGGATTGGCACGGTCTTGGCATGGACATCTAGGGTGATGTCTCAACACCCTGCCTCCTCGCCAGCTCATGGGGGCCTAGGCTCACCACTGATCTACTGGTTGAATTAGAATTAAGCACCTGCTTCCTTGTGCTCCAAAGCCTTGCTGTCTGTACCTCTGCTAAAGCCCTCCTAACAAGGTGCTTGTATTATAATTAGTTATGTGCTTCTGGAGAGCAAAGAGAATGTCTTTCTCATTTTCATATAATGGAGCAGAATGTCTACTTTACATAGAGCATCCATTCTTTCATCTTTCAGCAAATGTTTCCTGAGAACCTATTATGTGGTACAGAGCTCTCATTTCATTCACCAAATGGTTACTGAGGAGCTCCAGTGGTGCAATCGGTTAGCACGCAGTACTTATACAAATGGTTACTGAGCACCTAGCCTGTGCCAAGGTCTTTGCAGGCACTAGGGATATACAGATAAACAAGACAGATGCTGCCCCCGACCTTACCAAGGCAGAGCTCATTTAATGCTTGTGGAAATTAACCAGAGATTGTTTGGTTTAACGGTGCTATTTTCATTTAGGAGATAATAAAAGACAGGAAGATAATGTTTGATAAACAGCAAAATCCAGTGTAGGGAGGGGACTTTCCTCCTACTTGTATTATCAGGGCATTTAGAAGAGAGGTGCACATGCGACCAAATTATCATGCAGGGGATAAGAAGTATGAGGTTCCGTGGGAACAGAGGAATGTGCCCTTTTCTATCACTGCGTTCTCGTCATTACCGTTCCTTAGGGCTAGGGCCTCCTCTGAACTAAATCCTTCCCCGTTCCCGCCCCTGTTTGTGTTTCTATCATTACAGATCCTTCCTGAGAGCGCTGCCCTGCAGAACATACCTGGAAGGCATTGAGGAGGGTAAATACAATATGGAACACAGCATTGCTCCCCTGGAACACGGTGGCGAGACCGAACCCCCAGGTGAGCCCCAAGAGCGGCGTGAGGACCCCGATGCTCTTGGTGATCTGGAACAGGCTGCTCTTCTCCTGCTTGCTGGGTTTGTCCCCGATGGAAGGTCGCAGGATCTTGGTAATGACCACGGCCGTGATGGTCATGTTGGTCACCACGATGATCAGTGCCGGGATGACAAAGGCCAGCAGGGCCTTGGTGTCCTCCCAGTTGAGCCAACAGGCATTCTTCCGCGTGTAGACCTCCCGGGGCTGGGTGGCCCCCACCGTGATGACGGAGATGACCAGAGGGCAGCCGTAGCCCAGAGAAAAGGCAATAGCCTTCTGAATGGACTTGCTCGTGTCGTGCAGGATGAAAACCAGGCGGTAGAAGAGCATGAGGCCCAGAGTCAGCATCCAGAAGAAGACGCTGAGGTAGAAGAAGTGGATGAAGAAGGTGGCGGCCACACAGGCCGTCTCATTGAGTGGGTAGTGATGGTCGTGGATGGCGGCGGCTGCGATGAACCAGACGTCGGCGACCAGAAGGGAGGCAGCGATATTCACGATGCAGGTGTGACGCATGGAGGAAGTCCGGTTCTTGGTCACCGATTTCCACACTATGGCTTCCACGACGAGACAGGCTGCTAAGCTCAAGATGGAAAAGCACAGCCCGATGTAGGAAATGATATCCAGTAGTATTTTCAGGAGAGAATCAGGGTCTGGGGAATCAGGGGACATGAGGATGGAGAATGAGGTGAGGTGGTCACAGCTGCAGGACACACTGTCCTCGGCGACTTCTTTCACATAACACCCACTGCTGTCCCACCCCCCTGTGTGGTTGTTGAGGTTGAAGTTCCAGAAGACACACCGAGGTACCCCGCCCGAAGGGTTGTTGTTTTTGAAAGTCATCAAAATCCTGAATGGCGCAGTTATATTGTGGCTGACAGTGGTTGTCATAACTAAGCTGTTTGCAAAATTCTTTCCCGGAGCATCCTGGACGAGGATGGTCTTGAGAGTTGGGAAAGCCACAGTGACGATAAATGAATCTGGTTGCAGGTGTTCCAGCTGGCATTCATTAATGGTCACATTGCCCCAGAGGTCAGAGTCTAAGAAGACAAAGCTCTGTTTGTAGGATTTGGGGTGGCCAGGTTTTATGACCATGCTCTTCATCTGTACATTAGGCTGGGAGATGGTGCTATCTTCTGACCTCAGGGCTCGGGAAAATCTTTCCACTGAATCCAGTAACTGTGAGCTCTGACTGGTCCTTTGCTGTTGTGACATCATCCAGGTATTCAGGACAGGCTTGCCCAGGATGACGCTGACTGTGGCGAGGACGTGCTGTAATTGACAAGGCATGGGATCAAACCAACCGAATGTTTTCAATCATAAAAGAGAAAAAGAGAACATCTCCCTGGAAACTGGTTAAGTGGGTCCAGGGAAGAAGAATAGAGAAGAGAAAAAGGTGGCATCACAGGCTGTGGGGGACTGTTTCACCGGCTTATAATTAGCAGAGGATGGGTCCCCACAACGGTGAGACTTAATAATATTTAAGGTTGAGCAATCGTGATGGTGAGAACCAACCCCACCACTCACTAAGTTCGACTCAGCAGGCTGGCAGAAATATTTATTAATTGTTTTATTTTATTTTAAACCTCAAACCTGTAAAGGCTTTTGGGTGGGTTATATTTCACCAGCAAGGGGGAGGTAGTCTCAGAAGACCCTCTCAAATGCTGAGCATCAAATAAGCCATGGGAGTTTGTTAAAGGCATCTTTCTTTTTTTGCTCAGAATTTTGATTCTCTCTCCCATAAACTTGGAATTGCCATTGGTGGCTTCTTTCCATGGAGAGATGTGGCTTATCTCTTGCTCTTCTTTGCCTTGTTCTGTTTTCTGAAATGATGAGCCCTGGAGTTAGTTGAAAGGTGGCCCCCAAAATAACTTGTCTTAATACCCAGACCCTATGACTGTGACCTTATTTGGAGAAAGGGTCTTTGTAGATGTAATTAAGGATCTTGAGAGAAAAATCAACCTGGATTAGCTAAGTAAGCCTTAAATCCAAGTATCCTTACAAGAGACAGAAGTGGAGAAGGTAAATGGGGAAGAAGAGAAGGTCATGTGAAGACAAAGTCAGGGGTTGGAATGAGGTAGCCACAAGTTAAAGAATGTCTGGAGCTGCTAGAAGCTATAAGAGGCAAGGAAAGATTCTCGCCTAGAGCCTTTGGAGGAAACATGGCCCCCAGACACCTTGCTTTCAGACTTCTAGCCTCGAGAACTATGAGAGAGTAAGTTTCCATCATTGTAAGCCACCCAGTTTGTGGCAATTTGTTACAGCAGCCCTAGGAAATCTGTATAAGCTCCTTGGATTCCTGTTACCCAAGCTGTTTGCCAGTTGCCCCTGGTTGGGTTTGGTCAATAAGAAGCACTGACAGGAGATGGAAGGATGGGAGAAGAAGGAAGTTGATATATATTTTCCGGCTACCCACTGCACCCCCGTTTCCACTGTCAGCACATCTTTGGTGATGGTTATGTCCTTCCAATACTATAGCTCCTGCTCAGTGATTCCTCCTCCAAGGCTATGGGTGACTCATTGCCTCTCCTTTTTCCTGTTAATCCTCAGGGTAGTAAGGGCTTCTAAATGTTGCTGGTCTCTGGGTGCCTCATACCCTTTTTTTAAAATTCCTGGGTTTACCTCTGTAACTGTCTCTTCACCAACGTCTCTTCATCGGAGCTCTGGTGGGTGAATGCTCTTTCCTCTTTGAATACTGACTGCTTCAAAGATCATGCTTAGTGAGAGACTGTTGAGCATCCTAGCTTGTACATATTCTGAAAATCTTTCATTCCTCGTTTTCTTAGAAAGCAGATAAGAATTAATTCTCTTTTAGTGAAGAAACTAAAACAGAGATTCTCTAAAGAAATCTTAAGATCCCAAAATGTACACTGGAAATACTCACTGATAGGCTAAAAGCCAGAGCTGGCAAAGCACTGCTCGGGAAAAGACAGAGAAGAAGTTGCAATGGAGAGAAGTTATGTTTCTTGACCCCCAAGTCTTGAGGGATGAAAAGACGAGACCCCAAACTCTTGTAAGGCTTAAACAGACTCACCGTCATCATTTCTGAATTCACTTGGGTTGGAACTGTTGACAGCAAATCAAGGATGTTAATAATGGCTCCCAGGCTCCCAGGAAATGAGCTGACTTCAAGTTTCACCTGGTTTGTGCTAATGGAAAGATTCTTTAGGTACGAAGGGAGCTTCTCATCCTGAGAGGGGCTCTTGATCAAAGCCTAGTAAAACAAAAGCCAACACAGACGGACAAAAACAAAAACCTTGCCCATCAGTCATCAAATCCTGCTGATCCCACCAAGACAAAAATCTCTCACATCTGTAGTTTCCTTTTTGATTTCTCCATTCTCATAAGTATATCCCATAAGATAATGTACTTATCTCTTAAACTGTGCTTGATCTTCAGAGTGGAATATTACATGAGACCTCACACACAGAAGGGGAACAGTAAAGCATATGTCAACCTGATGGCTAGTCGAAAAGAAAAAGGAAGGGAAGTAGATATGATTGCTAGAGAACTAAAGTTGCATAAAATTGTCACTTGATTATCTGTGTGAAAGCACACTGGCCTCTCTGCGTTTTCTCATCACTTACCTCGCTGACCATGACAGTGGTTTCCATCCCAAATTTCCTGGGACAGTTCCGGTTTATACTGATGTCCCAGTGTAATTATTAATAGTGCCCTCTTTCATTTTCAAAAATGATATAGATGAACTTATATATAAAACAGAAATAGCCCCACAGACATAGATATCAAATTTGAGGTTACTAAAGGGGAAAGGCGGGAGGGAAAATTAGGACCAACAAGGACCTAGTGTATAGCACAGGGAGCTATACACAATATTCTGTGATAACCTAGAAGGGAAAAGAATATGAAATATTCTTTTCCAGATTCTTTTTCCTAACACACAGTGTAAGTTAACTATACTTCAAAACAAACAAACAAACAACAACAAAAACTCAAAAGCACAAAGTATCCTGGTTTGGATGATAGATTATAGGATCATCCTATCTATAACGATCACATTTGTGTTTTCTAACTAACTCCTCATTATAAGTAAAGAATGAACTAAAATATGATTTTCTCCATAAAGAACTTTGACAAGTGTTGCAACCCAGGGGAGTTTCTTCCTCTGAATGCAGAAGCATTTGTTTTATTTACCAGAATTTACATTTGTGACATCTCTACCAATGTCATCCTGTGTTTTAATTTCAATCTCTTTCCCATTAAATGATAAGCTCCTTAACAATGGGAACCATGTGTTATATTTCTTTATATCCTTCTCATCTCCCATGACCCCTAACGTAGTCATTTAGCTTCGTGCATAGTAGGTATTCGATAATATATGTTGAATGGATAAATTAGAGGGAACATGATAGGTGAGCATGTGCCCTTTTCATTGAAAATGTATGAATGTATGTAGTATCTAGAATTGGGACCAGGGACCAATGCTGAGTACAAATTATAATTTCTATCTTCCTCAATTGGGATAATTTATATTCCCAACACTTCATCCATCAAGGTCTAACTCAGATGCAAGTTTCTCAAGCAGAACTTCCTGATTATCCTAGCCCATATTAATATGTATATAACATCTATATTATCTCTCCAATTGGAGGTCAAGTTCTGATTTAATCTCTTTACCCTGATAGCACCTACAATAATGCTTTATACATAGCGGGTATTTTAATGAGTTTGACGTAAGATAAGAGATAATTAGGTAAAATGCAAACCAATATCACCCCTTTTCCTCAATTCTTCTTCCCAGGGTGAGAGGGTTTGGAGCTAGTTGTCTGAAGATGTCACCATTAGCTATAACCCCACTAGTTGCCTCATTTATTGTAACTCATGGAGTTTTAGGAATCTCGAGCTCTCAGCAATTTAAGTGTGAGAGGTAACGTATATTTATTTTAATGAAGTGAAACATATTTTTCCTACTGCATGGCAGTAACCTCTATTCTAGGTAAGAGAGGTCAGCTAGTTCCCTCTATAATATAGGTTACCTCTAAGGATTAAGGAAATCTCAGTTGTAAAAGCATAAAGCCCAACTACTTTTTTCCACGGATGAAACTTCTTTTTATGTTGCTCCTCTTTTTGAAAAGATTAGCGCTATTAGCTTGGTATAAAAACTCTTCAAAGGAGAGCAGTTAGAGGGGATAACATGACTCCCATCTTGGAGGTAATGGAAAAAAGGTATTAAGAAGTCAAAGTGAAGGTGTACAGCTGGTCCTAGAGCAGAACACATATTTTATGGCCTCCATAGCTGTATTCAAGCAAAATATTAAGCATTTCTAGGGTTGCATCTTCTTTGGAATTAAATAAGTACAGCTTTGAGAGCAACACAAAGCAGCTCAAAGCCCACTTCCTTAAGTTCTGAGAAATAGGATCAGCTAGACAGATCTCCCTACCAAAAGCTTAGAGTCAAGGGTTTAAGAATCACCTCGGCCAGCTGGAGCAGAATATTTATTGGGGCGGAAATACAGTCGTTTCTCTTGACTTTCCACTTGGAGCCCACACATCTGTAAGTTATGATCCCGCCAATGGGACTCCCAGGGATTCTGGGAATGTTCGAGAACTGGCAAAGCTTCTGGATGACTTTTCCAGGCTCCCCAGCACCTATGATAGGATCTTGGCATGTGATGTTCTCCCCTGCATTGGAAACATGGACATAAAAGGGACAATTGAAAAGAGGAGGAAAGATAGTGGAGATAGGGTCAGGCATAGGTAGAGTTTTGATCTTTGAACTCATCTTCTTTACTTTCAGTGATCTTTTCAAAGTTACCTAATTTCTTTATTTTGCCCCTCACTTTTCAAAGCCCCTTAGTGCTTTCCACACAAATCTAATTCTAATCTGCACTGGCTTTCCCTAACAGAAGTTATTTTCTCTATGCCTCATTCCCACCTCCGATCTCTAGGAATCTCCTCTCTGCTGCCTGTAAAATCTAAGCCATGGAAAACAATAAGAGCTTAATGTGCCCTCATCTAGATAAAAAATATGCAGGTGACCAGGAGTGTTAGGAACATTATGCCTTAATCCAAGGGATTCTCAAGTCTGGTATATTAGAATCACCAGAGGAGGTTGGAAAATACCCAATGTCTAGGTTCACTCCAACCCAGGTAGATCAGAAGCTCTCGGGCTGGAATTCAGGCATCAGCAATTTCTTAACCTTGCCCAGTGATTCCAGAGTGCAGCCAAGATTGAGAAGCACCACCTTAATCCAAAGATATAATTAGTAGTAGGAATTCCAGGCACCCACGACCTGAATATTCTGGGCAATATTTGTAAGCATTTATTCCTTCTGGTTTCCCTTAAGGATGACTTCCCTTTACCTCTACTCAAGAACAGACTTGAATGGGAAAATGGCATATTTTCCAGTATCTCTATTCTCCAGGGGATCCTGACTCTCTGATGAGCAGACCTCCCTCTCATCATCTTTTAATGTTAGCATGAATTGAATTCTCAGCCATTGTATAAAATCTTAGAATACCTAAGTAATGTTCTGTTAGGAAACGGAAGAGGAATCTGACTTGATATGAAGAAAGAAGAGAAGAACAAAGGTAAGTGAGTAAAACATGATGATGCCTGGACTCAGATGGGGGAACACTGGAGAAGTGACCTTGGCTGCCTCCTGGAAAAGGCGTGCTTGGTTGGGTCAAGGGGACGGTGGCTCAGAGAGATAGGGAGCTCTAAATTACTTCCTATGTTGGTGTCTAGGGCTCAGATACCAACATATGTAAGGAGGACCACAAATCCCTCTGTAAACTCAAACACACTTGGTTATAGAGCCATGGATCCTTCAGACATCACGGGTTCTATTAGAGAGATTTCTAGAGGGAGGGGATTGCTTATGATGTAAACACAGGAGCATCCTTTATCCACTTGCCCCTCAGTTGCTACTGGGGAGAGCTCTTCGGCATGGGTTATTATCGAGATGGCTCCATAAATCACGACATTTTACCTAGAAAATAGTATATGGGGAGATACTGGCTCAGTGATGACAAAGGATGGGAAAGACACTTTCTGATTCTTTTTATGTAGTTGTGGGAAACAGTGCTGGCGGGGGCACCCTCTCTTTGCTGAAAGCTCAAAGTCTCCTCAGCCCCACACAAACACTGTCCGCTCTTAACTGCCCAGGGCGGTTCTTCAAGTCCCAGCATCAGCGGAAATATGGCTTCATCTGCAAGGCTTTCTTGATCAATTTCTCCCTACCTAATCACTAGCAGAGTTAAAGCAGGCAGCCTCGTCTAGCCACCTACTACCGTCTCTAGTTTAGAATCTATCACATTATACGTGATAACATTTTAGAATCACGTTTATCTCTACCCTCGGCTTGAGGCCAAGAAACATAGCTTATTTCTTTTCAAACCCCCATGCTCAGCTCAAGGCTTGCCACATGAAAGAGATTAACATATATTTATTGATGGATGAATGAGGGAGTGAATGAATACATGAACCCCTGCTCATGACTATAACATTTTAAAATAATTTAAAATGCTCTCACCAGGAACCAGATTAAGCTTCATTGATGGGCTCCTGACTGAATTATTAGCAGCATTGGTAAAGTGACAAAACACTTCCACATTTTCTGGACAGGAAACTGAGTTTCCCATGAAATGGTGTTTGTAGCACACTTGCTTTCCATTAACTTCTTTTGCTAAGATAAAATGAGTGAAAGAATGAAGTCACAACATTAGTATACAAAGAACAAATTTTGTTAAAATCATCCAATGTAGATAAACTTGTCCAAACTCTTCCCAGGAATGTGCTGCATTCACTTTAATGTGGTTTTCAAAATGCCTCTAGCCTAGAGGTAAGTCAGCCCACATTGGCATGTGTGCTAGCCAGAACCTTACCTCCACTATTCATGGCTCCGAATCTGTGCCCACCCAGTTTTGGACAATCAGAACACTTTCTCAGCATCCCTCTACCTATTGAAATCCCATCATGCTCTGTGCTTTATTCTATCCTGCTTCTGCAGCATTGGCTTAGAGGTCATCTCTGTACAGGTCTGTCTCCTCCACCAGACCCTAAGGTCTTGGAGAGAAGGTACCTGGTCTGATTTATCTTAGCATCTCCCAATGACTAGCTCAGTATGTGGCACACAGAAAGCAGTAAACGCATGTGTGTTGAACATACAATGTTAAATATTTCAGTACAGATTGATTCCATATCCTCCTACCCTGCAGTCTCCTCTAAATTGTCCATCCTGTATAGGATCCCTGCTTTTCTGAACTTGCATTGTTCTTTCTATCTGTAGTGCTCATTTTGGATATTTAACGTTCTACGTATTGTTTTTTATGACATATACCTTTCTAGATATTGATATATATACCCCACTTCTTTGATCTCCTTTTCACTGCCTACTATCATGTTTTGTATTAAGCAGGAGGTTCCCAAGAACAGTTTTTGAAAGTATGAATGAGCTCATAAATCACTCATGATGGTGTCTGTGCATTAAGACTTGGGGTTGTGAGCTCATATTTGGACCTTAATCTGTAGGAATCCTGAGGGATCTAGATGGAGGGTACATTCTACCAGAAAGGATCTGAATTTTTTTGGCCAGTTACCATTGAGTGCTACCAATGGACCACTTTAAGTTAACTATTCCTTGCCTTGGAGTTCTTGGACCACATAGGTAGTATAAATTCAAGCCCCAAATCTGAGTGAAGGCAAGACAGTTAAAATCAGGAGAAATTTTTGCCCACCTAGCATGGAGGCCAAGCTCTTAACTCTGGCAGATGAATTTTGTTTTTCTAGATTCCTCTTTTACTGAGCATGTCATTGTTTGAGGGTCCTGATATTGTGCTGGTGGGGTGGGGTGCTTTAGTTCCTGCATTGGGAGCAAGGCCTTTTCTTTCATGTACTTCAGCGCCTTAAAATCCAAGATTCTGGGTTTCAGATATTGGCAGATGTCCTCAGGGAAACCCCAGCATTAGCTAAAGCATTGTCTCTATTTTTCTTGTCTTCTATATTTTCAGCCCTTGGATATTTCTCTTACTTTCTTACCTGCTCATCTATGCGTCTCAAAGGATTTTTGTGGTACTTTTATAGCTTGCTGACTCATAACATGGAGGTAAGGACTATCAGAACATCTCGTCTACTATATTGAGCGTGTGGAAGGCTTGTGCTGGTAACTTAATACTGTCTTCAACAGCTGTCACTAAAAACAATGGGCTCCATGCTCACAGACTCTCCAGATTTTGTCACAAACCAGTGAGCCACTGGCCACACAGCAAAATAGAAGACCATAAAGCCTCATGGGTTTCCCTCTGTTACATTCTGTTTCTGATGCGATCCCTCTATCTCTTTACCCCTATTTAAGACTAAATTTGTAGACTCCACCAATATGGAATCATATGTCCTAACAGTTCAGCAGTGGGCATCTTACCAGGTGGAAAGGACGAGGAACCCACTTGGAAAGTGACCTTGTAGTGTCCATCCTCCTCAATGCAGCATTTGATAGGATGGGAGCTTGTGCATGGAATTGCAGCTTCCAAAGGATCAACCATGATATTAGGCTCTAGGGGCAGCGGGTGGATGGTGACATCTTTGGCCACAACACTGTACGAATTCTTATATCGAAATATGCAGTGATAGGTTCCTGAGTGGAAGGAAGCCAAGATGAGATGGAACAAAGTCATCGCTCCAAAAAAGGCATTTGCTGGGAAGGTTAAGAAGAGGCTTGGTTTTCCTGGTCAAGCTGGGGCAAGGGCACAGCACCCCCTCCTGGGCCCTGGATGAGAAAACGCCCCCTCGGCTCCCCTCCTGGGCTCGCTATGCATTTGAAGGACCAACCTATTGCCACCTAAACATTCACTTACTTTCGAATAAAATCGGGTGGCGTATCTAGAGTCAGATAACCTGCTGGGGTGGAATCAAGTTTCAAATCTGGTTCCCAATCCCTACTCCAAGGCTCTTTCTTTAATGAGGAGTGGGGGTGGGATGGGAATTTTGGTGTGTGCTGGGCTGGGAGTTCTTTGAAGAAAGTTGTCAGCGAGGTGGGGCACTGTGGTCTTGCGAGGCCCCCCTCTCCCATCTTGAGGCCCCCCTCTCCCGTCTCTAAGGGAGTAGGTGCCTCTCCGTTCTGGGCACCACTAAGGAGAGGGGGAGGGATGGGGGAGGGAGTGAGAGAAGTTGATTGTGAGTTCTTGGGAGAGCTTGATCTGTGGACTCTGAGATTAGCTGTCTGACTCATCTAGAAAAGTCTAAAGATGAGAGCAGGCCGACTCTGCAGGAGTTGACTGCATGCCCAGTGCTTGGTGAAGCAGAGTGGCCCGTGGACAGGGCTTGGGTTGAGCTTCGTGAGAGGAACTTTTCCCAGTGGACTTCATGCCAGAGCCCTTCAGAGGATGAGCCACCATTGGATCAGCTGCCGTGGGGACAGGAGGAAGGTTATAACAGCCTCTACAGTGAGGGAGGACCTTTCAGTGTTCATGGTATTCCTTCTCTGTGCCCTGACTCTGTAAGAGCCAGAGCAGCCGCTAGCCAGAGAACAGAGAGGAAACAAGAACAGAGAGGAAACACCTTCAGATTCCCTTTGGGAGGGAGGGGAAATTTACATTAAATATAAAATAAAAGTGTAGTCGATTATGATGAGATTTAGATGATTTCTAACAGCTGCGTCTGGGACTGTTTAACAGTTCAGTGTGACTGGAACAGCTATAGCTCATCCTAAGTTATTGCCTCATAGTAGGAAAGGGCAACTGGGCAAAGCTGGCGTGAGTTCAGCACAGGGGGAAAACACTGCCATTCCTCATTACATCCACCAAGTCCAGCCGGACAGTAAGTAGTTATTTCTACAATGTTGCCTAGGCCTTCCTCACAGGAAAAAAATAAAGAACTTATAGATCTGGACTGATTAAGCTTATAATGGGTGAAAAGCTTTAGAAGAGAGTAGTTAAGAGTTGCCCTCTGGAGCCAGACAGTCTCTATTTCATTTTGGCTGTGCTGTTTCCCAGATATGTAACCACAGGTAGTTTACTCAACCTCACTGGGCCTCAGTTTCCTCATCTGTGAAATGGAGAGAATAATGGCACTCTCCTGTAGGGTTATTGTTTTAAATTAATTCATACACTGAAATACTTAAAACAAAATCACATAGCAACAGCTCAAGAAAGGTCAGCTATTATTGAAGCAACTCTATCAAATTCCCTTTTCTTTAAAAAATCTGCATTTCCTCCCAACCTAAACAATGTCTAGGGATAAGTAGAAAACAAATTTTATTTTTTTTTTGCCTTTGGAACCAGCCATATAAAATCTTTATGTAGAATTTTTTTACCTCAGTTAGGTGAAACAGAAGAATCTGGTAAAAATACTTAAAAAAAAATCCTTTTAGGGGTTGGAATTAACATATACACACCATTAATATATAAAATAGATGAACAACAAAGACCTACTGTATAGCACAGGGAACTACACTCAGTATTTTGTAATAACTTATAATGGAAAAGAATCTTAAAAAGAATATATATATATATATAAAACTGAATCACCTTATATGTAAAGCTGAATCCTATATACACATGTATATACACGTATATGCATAATGGAATCTCTGCCATGTACTTGAAACTAACCCAACATTGTAAATTAACTATACTTCAATTAAAAAACAAAACAAAACAATGCTCTTAACTTAATGGCAAAGCACAGGCTCTAGGATCAGAGAGACAAGTTCTAATCCTGGCTCTACCACTTAAGTTGTGGAAGCCTAGGCTCACTTTCCACATCTGTAAAATGGGAATAGTGACACCTTCCCCCGAGGGGCTGTTGCATTAAGTGTGATGACATGTCATAGAGTGGCTGGCACAGGCATGGCTCAGGACAGGCCCTCCAGGGGTGGTAACGATTACAGTGTGTTTCCAGGGGTTCAGGGAGCAGGGTCCAGGGTATCTGGGCTTTCACTCACCATTCCACTCCCTAGTTGAGGTCTTCACGGTCAGCACCGACTCTGCTCTATTAGGATACCTCCTCGTGGTATAAAACTTTTTGTATATTTTAATTCCAGCAGAAGTGTTCCAGTACACCTCATCATAGTTACTCACATCACTGATGCACTTTATAGAAAAGCTTTGTCCCTCAGAAACAGAAATTGGGTCCGGGGTTATTTTTAGATTGGCTAAAAGAATGCAAACAAAACAGACAAAAGAAAACGGACAACAGGTATAATGTTTAGTCTTTCTGGTGACATCAACACCTGAGTGAAATCTCACAGAGAGACAGAAAGCAGGGGCCGTCCTGACTCTACTTGGGTCAACGCGGGATTGGTACCTTGCTGCTCCGGGACTTTACTTGTTTCTAGGCTGCTCTCGGTGGTGCTCTGAACTGTATTCATTTCCATCACATGCCTTAGGAACTAGTGCACTTCCCCTTTGTGGCTGGAATTATCTCCTGATGATTAGCAGGGCAAAAGGTTGCAAACTTAGGCTGTTGACTTAACCTAAACTCCCCTCCAACCTCTTCCAGGCACCTCAGGGAGGACTCAATGGCTCAGTTCTTATAACCACATCATTCTCTACTCTTTTAAAATAACTTTAAAAAATACCATAATGTATTTTCATTTCTCTCTTCTGTATCTCTTCTCCATAAAAATGTGAGCCCCTTTAGAGCAGGACCCTCTCTCATCTGTGTCTTCGCATCCCCGGCATTAGCACTGGGGCTTGTATACAGTCAGTGCTTACTAAGCAGATGAGTGGTTTCTGGAATTACATGTTAAGTCCACACTTAACACTTAATTTTCTACAGCTGAGTGGTTTCTGAGGGTGGAAAGGAAAAGGCACATGGAACCTGAAATCTGGTTCTCTTGATTTTCAGATGAGACCCAAAATACCAGACCCGTGGTTTTCAGAAAAGGCTAAGTGTATCCCTAAGACAGCCAAAAGCCCACAGAATCAGCACAACTCTTTGAGTTAAAACTTGCCATAAGTAACTGCTCTCACTCTAGAAAACCACAAATACCTCAGAAGACCCTGAATTTTTCTACAGCAATAATGTTTCAGATAAACCTAATTTGATCTTTGTAAAAATGCTGTTACGATAGTAGAAAATGTGAACAAGAGGTTAGTACGTTTATCTGAGTCCTTTCTCCAAATTGTTCAAAAGGGCGGACTGATGGCTTATCTAAATTGTTCGTTTTTGTATGATGGGTGCAAGAACACATTTGCCTGCCCCATTTTTGCAGATGGGGTGAAGTTATAATGCTTTATGATATGAGCAGATGAAATGATACTTTTAAGAGGCCTAGAATTAATTGAAATATTTTTAAAAACACACTGGTTAAATAACCACAAAATAGTAGACTCTTGTCAATACGATAGTTTTATTTCCTCCTTTTCTATTTCTTCTTTTTAAAAAAAAGCTCTTTATTGGAATATAATTGTTTTACACTCTTGTGCCAATTTTTGAGGCACACCAAAGTGAATCAGCTGTATTTATACATACATTCCCTCCCTCCCACGACTCTCTCCCACCCTCCCTATCCTGGCCCTCTAAGTCATCACCCATCATCTAATTTATTTCCCTATGTTATGCAGGAACTTCCCACGAGCTATTTATTTTACATTTGATAGTGTATATATGTCAATGCTACTCTCTTACTTTGTCCCAGCTACTCTCTCACTTTGCCCCCCGCCCCCCGGTGTCCTCAAGTCCGTTCTGTACACCTGCATCTTTATTCTTGCCCTGTTCATAGACTCTTAAATCTTCCTGCAGCATTGGAAAAGGTGAAATGGGAGAGAAAGAGGGGATAAAGAATGGTGGGGAGTGAGCTAGGCTACTGGAATTCAAGGGAAGGAGAATGGGATTATGGGAGGAAAAGTAGGGAAGTAGGGGTGTTATCCTCATTCAGTGACTAATCTGAGTGTGCAACCTTACTTCCCGTCTCCTTTCCGCCTTTTCAGTACAATGCAGGCTGTTCCTTCCTTGCCACCAATGTTTCCTACCCCTACCCTTCCTGATTTTAAAGCCTTCATATGAATTGAAGTGACAGAGATGGAAATCCATTATGTGATTTACCCCAACCACACTCTCACCACCATTGGAAGGCCCTGCTTTACTGCTTATGGATATTCCCAGTTGATTGGCAGCCCGGAGTTTGAGGTGCAAGGCAAAAAATTCTAGGGAGAGCATCCTTACCCACAGAGATGAATGTCACTTTTATGTCCTTACTGCCTCTGGCTCCGTGGGCGCTGATGAACTCGCACGTGTAGACCACTGTCATTCCAGACGACCTGCTCGGACACTGAGTGCCATTGGGCGTGAGGGTGTATCTGCTGCAGCCAGAGTCTATGCCTGTTTCAGAGATTCCTGCAACAACATAAGAGGTGCTTTTACTCTCACAGTCAGCTGACTCTCTGATTTGGTAGCAAAGAAGCCAAATTTGTGAAAAAAGAGTTCTTATTTCATTCATTTTCCTCTCTTTGAATGGAGAGGCAGGATTGCATAATGGTTAGCCCTGCTGCCTCAGGATCCAGGTGGCCTGGCTGCAGGTTCCGAACTCTACTACTTACCAACAGGGTGCTATTGGGAAACTCACTAAACCACTCTGTGCCTCAGTTTCTCCAGACGTAAAATGGGGATGAATAATAACAGCTATGACCTAGGATTGTAGTCAGGTAAAAGGAGTTAATACGTAAACACTTAGAACAGTGCCTGGCTGGGGCCAGCCCCTAACAAAGACCATTTGTGATGGTTGTTGGAGTGTAAAAAAAAAAGAGAAGGCATGTGTTTGGATATGATTTCAACTGGAAGGAAAAAAGATGTCAGATTATTTTGACTATTATTATTGTTGAAAGGAGGAAGAAAAGGACTTGGAGCTTTGATATTCATCTCATTTGAGACCTGTTTTCATAACTTTTCACTTCTTATTAGTATATATGTTTTAGCAGAAGCTTCAACTTCACATTTTCTCAGGTGACCAGCAGTTTACCCTTGAGAATAGCTATTCTTCCCTATCTTCCTTTCTAGTCCCAAGATGCTCTGCCCTCCAAGCCATCCTCACTTCCTGCCTGTGGCTCTAGAACACCCTCTTGGCCATTTTTCCTACTTCTGTTCCTTTACCCTCTCTCCTCCAACTTTGCCTTCTGTGATGTACTCTGCAGGCATTCTTCAAACACTGGTAAACTTTCAAAAGTTAAAGAAAAAAGAAACCCTTCTGATGAATTCCAACAGAAATGCACCTTTTTCAGCCTTGGCTAGATGATCAATAATATTATTTATTTATTTAATTTATTTTTGGCTGCATCGGATCTTAGTTGCGGCACGCGGGATCTTCGTTGCAGCACGTGGGTTTCTCTCTAGTTGTGGTGTGAGGGTTTTCTCTTCTGTAGTTGTGGCATACAGGATCCAGGGCACGTGGGCTCTGCAGTGGTGGTGTGGGTTCCAAAGCGTGTGGGCTCTGTACTTTGCAGCATGTGGGCTCTCCAGTTGAGGCGTGAGAGCTCAGTAGCTGTGGTGCATGGGCTTAGTTGCTCCGAGGCACATAGGATCTTAATTCTCTGACCAGGGATCGAATCTGTGTCCCCAGCATTGTAAGGTGGATTCTTTACCACTGGACCATCAGGGAAGTCCCAATAACATTTAAAATATTTTGATTGATAAGTCACCAGCTTTTCTCTCCAGTCCCCAAAATGGTTGTTCAGAACACCAAACTGATTTCCCACGTTGAGTAAATTATCTCCTAGCTCATAGGTACAACTGTCCCATTCATCTCCAAGGCTCACTCCTCCCCTTATTTTTGGAAAATCTACTTCCTCCAACTCCTCCAGAACCTCACTCCATCCTTTATTTTTCCTCTCCCTGGACTGCAGAATAAGGGAAGTTACTTAATGCAGCTTGTAAGTTGGTGCTCTGTTTTCTGGGGTACAGGTGGTAGGTGGTTACAAATTTGCTGCTCAAGGTTTAATAATAGCCAGTGAAGATCTCCCACAACACTGAGATGTGAAGGTATGGTTCACAAAGCTTTCATCCTTATCAGAAAGCAGTTAGATGCCAAGTATTGAACTCTGTTTTAAATGTTGACATTTATCCTCTCTTATTTTCTCCTCTCAAAAGTCTTGCAAAGTGGGTACCATTGTCACTATCTAAAAGATGAAAGTCTGGAAATTCCCTGGTGGTCTAGTGGTTAGGATTCGGTGCATTCACTGCCACTCCCCGGGTTCAATCCCTGATCAGGGAACTAAGATCCTGCAAGATGCGCGACACAACCAAAAAAAACAAAAGGTCTTGGAATCAAGGAGGTGACCCAACTTGCTCTGCAGCAGGAAGAGGGCAGAGCTGGGATGACAGCGCTTCAGGACTAGATTCTGTCTTACTGGAAAGCATGGGTTGTAAGGCTAATTTTTCTAGAGTAGAAGATTGGCCTCAAGTTCTTTTTTTTTTTTTTCTTTTTCCTTTTTTAAGCCCGATTTTGTGTGCTTTCCTACAAGTAGAGAAATCACTATCTAAAACCGGATTTGTCTATGGCATCGTAAAGACCACAGAGAAAGGCGCGGAGGAGGAGCGAGAGCAGTGGGTGAGGAGGGGAACCCTTGGTGCTCTCGGGGAGATGGTGGGTGGCTCTTGGGGAGACGGTGGGTGGCTCATGGAAAGCCTCAGTCTCCTCAGGTGTAAAATGAGGGATGGGATGAAATCCGTGGTTCTCACAATAACATCTCCTGTGAAACTGAAGAAAATTAAATTGCCTGGAGCCCAAACGTGGAAATTGTGAATACGTTGCTCTAAGGTGGAGCCTTGACAGCTGGTCTTTTTCAAAAAACACCTGCGGTGACCCTGAGGGGCAGCCAGGCCGCCTCTGACGGGGCTACTTGCCACTTCTAGCTGCTTCCCTAGGTCTCGCCTCAGCCCCCGAGGCAGGCCTGCTTCTAGCAGCCCTTTATAGCATGACTTCAAGGCCACAAGACTGATTTCTACTCAGTAAAGAAAAAAGAATGTTTCGCTTCTTTATCTCTAACTCATGCCCTATTGGGCTGCAAACATAACATTCAGACAGCACAGAAACATAAATAATAGCACGCAATTAAAAATGTAAGTGGGGTCATTGGAAAGAAAAGGCACCAGGAGGGAGACTGTGGTGTTTGAGCCTGTTCCCCCCTCCAAGAGTCACTCGGGGAGCTGTTGTCATCTACACAATCAGCCAAGAAGATTTCACACCCTCTTGTAAAGACTCGATTGTCTTATGAATACTCTGCGTGACCACGGGCCAGAGGAACACGGTAGGCAGGGTGAAGAAGAAGCTTACGAACTCGTTTGGAAACTGTTCTATCAAAGAGGGAATTAGATGTCGTTATTTTTTCATCATTACATAATAAGGGCTACGGTGAGAATACGAACACTGTTGCCTTTAAATTCCCCCAAGTGGGGACTTCCCTGGCGGTCCAGTGGTTAAGACTTCGCCTTCCAGGGCAGGGGGTGCGGGTTCGATCCCTGATCGGGAGGCTAGGATCCCCCATGCCTCACGGCCAAAAGACAAAAACATAAGAAAAAAAAAAAAAAAAAAAAAAACAGAAGCAATATTGTAATAAATTCAACAAAGACTTAAAAAAAAAAATTCCCCCAAGTGGTCCGTACCTTTCTGTACAAGCAAAAGCTAATACTAAGTACAAGCAAACTAGAAGCTGCACTAATGACTATGTGTACCTCTGTTATTACTACCAGTAGCAGTATTAATACTATTACTTCTGTCACCATCACCATTTATATCATCAGCGCGCACACCCCACGATTTGAAATATCCCAGAAAGCCCTCCCTAGTTGAAAAAGACCACCTTCTTAAAGCTAGAAATCCCATCACTGCTGATTACTTCCTTTCTGTCTTATCCCTTGCCAGAAGTGCTCTGAAAATCCCATGCAGCCATTTCTGAGAAGATGTAATACGTTCATTTCCAGATGCTTTGGGGTGAATTATTTAGCTGGACTGCTTTCTGCTGAGCTGGAAAAATGGGTGCTAAAGGAACTGGTGGAATTTGGAGAAAGGCTGCCACAGGGAGGGGACGGCCAGGGAGGCAGAAAGAGGTCAGGGTGCTGAGAGCAGGGGCTAAATTCATCAGAGGACCAACCGTGTGGGCCCCTGACGGCCAGCCCTGTGGCAGGAAATCCATTGTTCTGCTGTCGGTTCAGCCCGCCCTGGGCATTAGGAATGTCTGTAGCAGGGGTGGCCACAGGGAGGTCCCTGAGCATCTGCACCGCAGACTTCCTGGTTCCTTTGCCAGAGGGCGAGGCTTTTCACCTCTCACAGTTGAAAGAGTTTAAGGCAGTACCACGGGAACTGTGCAAGGTCTTTCTCCCATCTGGCAGTTCCTCCAGGATGCCTATACCTCCTCTTCCTTCAAAATGGGGGAAGTGACTAAATGGGCCATATGTCAACATGTTCATCAGTTACCAGGTGCCTTTCCCATTCTCCGGAGTACTTTAAGGTGGAAAACAAATGTGCTTTGCAAACTAGATGTGCTCAGAAAACCTTACATCTAAATTGACCCTTATTTTATTTACTGTTTAATATTGTCTGATGGCAACAGCTTTATAAAAGAAAAGCTCCCCAACATTGATGTATTTTATGGGTAAAGCCACAATTTGCTTTAATGGTTTTTTCACTTAAGATGAGCACATGGGACTTCGCTGGTGGCACAGTGGTTAAGAATCTGCCTGCCAATGCAGGGGACATAGGTTCGATCCCTGGTCCGGGAAGATCCCACATACCATGGAGCTAATAAGCCCGTGTACTTCAACTACTGAGCCTGCGTTCTAGAGTCCAGGAGCCACGACTATTGAGCATGAGTGCCACAACTACTGAAGCCCTCGAGCCTAGAGCCTGTGCTCTGCAAAAAGAGAAGCCACCGCAATGAAGAGCAGCCCCCACTCACCGCAACTAGAGAAAGCCCGCACACAGCAACGAAGACCCAACGCAGCCAATTAATAAATAAATAACTTTATAAAAAAAATAAAGATGAGCACATAATACTGTCATTTCTTAAGGGAAAGGTTGGATCTTGTTATGTGAGGTTTCCAGGCAGAAAACAGTCTTCTGTTTCAATACTAATTCTGCCGGATCAGCTCACTGCAGTGCTAGCTCACCAGGCATGTGTGATATAGTGTGACCAAGGCAGAGGTTGTGAAACAAGCTGAGTCCCAATTCTTTTCTTGTCCTAATTGTGACAACCTTGGATAAGTCATTTAATTTGAACCTCGATTTCCTTATTTGAAAGTGGGAGGCAAAATAATGCCAGCTTCAAACTTGTGGTCAAGTTTAAATGTGATTGAAAGTGATAACATATTTTTTAAAAATTGGTTAAGCATATGGACTTCCTAGGTGGCGCAGTGTTTAAGAATCTGCCTGCCAATGCAGGGGACACAGGTTCGAGCCCTGCGCCAGGAAGATCCCACATGCTGCGGAGCAACTAAGCCCGTGCACCACAACTATTGATCCTGCGCTCTAGAGCCTGTGAGCCACAACTATTGAGCCCATGTGCTGCAACTACTGAAGCCCATGAACCTAGAGCCCGTGCTCCGCAACAAGAGAAGCCACCACGAGAAGCCCACGCACCACAATGAAGAGTAGATCCCACTCTCAGCAACTAGAGAAAGCCCATGTGCAGCAAAGAAGACACAACACAGCCAATAAAAAAATAATAAATCCAATAAATTAATTAATTAATTTAAAAAATTGGTTAAGCATAAACTATTATACAAAACAAAGTCATCAGTGCTATTTTAACTTCTTCTTCTTATTATTATTCATCAGTATAAACTGGAAGGTGGGGAATTTCAAGTGAGATCTCAGATCTGCAAACAGGATCGGAAATCGACATTGGTTGAGAGACAAACAGGTCGACAGAGTAAGATATAAAACCAGAGACATGGAGTCAGATAATACAGAAAGAGGCATGGATACAAAGGCAGAGAAGTGGGAAGGAAAGACACCAAAAGGAGAGACACAGGAATGAAACTCTCAGAGTCAGACCCCAAAGCAAAGCCCATGACCTCATCCTTGGCTCCTTGCTGAAGAGGGAAAGGAGAGGGAGGTGGGGACAAGCTTTTCTGTAGGGAAGATACCATGGACTTACACCATCCCGTCATCCCACCTTTTGGGTCTTCTCTGCCAGGATCTTGTCTACAACACAAGCATGAATCTTGTATGTATATATTTGGAGAATTTTGTTCTGGAATAGTTAAGCTGGGGCTGGCATCAAACCTAGGATGCTTTCACAGTCTGGAAAAAAACGGCTATCTGACATTTGCTATTTTACCCACCACATCTCCCATTTTCACTTGACCAAGAGGCAAAAACTTATTTGCAAACAGGTTTCTAATAGTCTCACCTAGAATGCTTATATTCCCCTCTTGCTTCCATTCAACTTGACTCCAATTCACGTTCATCTCACTGCAGCAGTTCAAAGACACAGGATTGTTGTCACACATCACCTTCATGTCTTCATCTGCCAAAATCTGGATGGATGTAACATCTACTTTTTTTCTGGACTCATATTCAAAAACATCTAATGTCAGTTTGCAAATATATTCACCTGTATTGAATACACAAAGGCATTTATTATTATTATTATTATTATTACATGTCTATTTCCTGAGAAGAATGATAGCCTCATCTCATATGTCATGATGGTACTTTGTGAAACATCATTTTCAAAAGTATCTAAGATTTGATCTAAACAACCCTAAAGGAACATTCAGGAAGTGCAGAAGGTCCAGGCAGGTATTTCTGATGCCACAAGGTAAAGAGAAGAGAGATGTTCTAAGGAGAGAGCAGAAATCTGAGTCCTTGCTAGTAAGAAAAAAAGTGTGGGGATGCTTCAGAGGTAGAAAGGTAAAATGGGAAAACCTTGGAGATTGAGGAGATCATGGATAATTTTGGCATCCTATGTAGCTCTGTGACGAGGTCAGAGTCAACAAACATGTGATAGAACCCATGGGTCTGCAGCCTAATTTCTCATTCAGAGAAAAAGAGATGGCATCTGGGTTACAATGGAGCTATTAAGTTCTAGAATCAGATATAAGACTTATGCGTCTGTGGTTGCTGGGGGAGGGGCACGTGGGAGGGATTAAAACAGAGGACAAGAAAATGGGGGGGACAGTGAAGGATATGTTCACTATCTTAATTATGGTGCTAGTTGCACAGGTATACACACATGTCAGAACTTATTAAATTATACACTTTACATATGTACAGCTTATTATATGTCAATTCTACCTCAATAGGGCTCTTCTAAATTTTTTCAAAATCTTGAAAAAAGGAGTCTCCTTTTTGTCTTAGGTTCCAACTCATAAGCTTCAGTAAATGTGGAAAATTATATTTGTCTCCCAAGGCTAAATTTGCTTGGGTCATTCATCACGGGATTAATTTTCAGTTGTGAAATGTTAAGCCTGCTGACTTCTTTTTGAAGAGGAAAAGGCTAGCTACATGCACCACCGTGGTCTGATTCTTTTTTTAGCCCTTCATTCTTTTCCTCGCCCCGGTTACTGGATGGCAACCCACCCGCATCATCCTGAGTGATGTTGTGAATGGTGAGGCAAGACACGGAGGTCGTGTTGTTGAGCACGGAGGTGTAGATGGAGAATCTGCTGCTGTTCTGGATGTCGAAGCCCGTTTCCATGTGCTGCCAGGACACGTTGGAGGATGAAACTTCGTTCTCACACATCAGAGTTACCGTATCCCCTTCAAAGATGATTTCTGGTGTGATGGAGAACTTAGTTTCATCTGGAAACCCACAGAAAAGGTATTAGGGTCCCAAAGCAAATAAATGGAATTAATGCTACTCCCCGAATGCCACCACCACTGGGGTTTTCAAGAGGTCTCCATGGCGATGAGTGAGGAAACCTGTCCTCCTCATTCCATCCCCCGGCAGCTAGGATCTGAGGCCCTAGAGTGACAGTCTGCCAGCTACAAGGTTCCCAGTTTGGGATCTTTGCACACTTAACAGTCCTTGTTGGTATTAATGGGGATCCCAAAGCTATTTTCAATATTTCCAATAGTCTGTCACAGACCTAGAGAACAGACTTGTGCTTGCCAAGGGGGAGGAGGGTGAGGGAGGGAGGGACTGGGAGTTTGGGATTAGCAGATGTAAACTATTACATATAGGGTGGATAAACAGCATGGTCTTACTGTACAGCACAGGGAACTGTATTCAATATCCTGTGATAAACCATAATGGAAAAGAATATGAAAAAGAATGTATTATATATATGTATAACTGAATCACTTTGCTGCACACAACATTGTAAATCAACTATACTTCAATAGAATTTATTAAATAAAATTAAAATGCAAAAAAATTTTAAAGAGTCTTGTAGACAATTGCACATTCGCTTATGAAAAAGCCATACCAGCTAACTGAAACATCAGGTTTCTTTGCTTCTCAGCGATAACTGATACCTCATGCTGACTGAAAGTTCTGTCCTGTGTCTTTGATGAGTTAAAAGTGGGAGAAAAAATTAATTTTTTACCAGAAAGTATGCTTGGGAAATAAGCAATTTGTTAAATACCTCACACCCATGGGCTCATAAGAATGGGAGCTTTATAGCCACACAGGTCTGGATTTGAATCCTGGTTCTGTACCAGGCAGAGCTGTGTGACCCTGGGGAACTTGCTGAGCATCTCTGAGCCTCAGCTCCCCTCATCTGGAAAATAGGAGCAGTGAGAGCTACCTCAGGACGTGATTTGGAGGAATAGTAGCTATTCTAACTCTTTTCAAAGTGAAATTCTGGAGAACCCTGGTATTAAGCCACTTCACAGATAGAAATGAAAACACGGGATCTGCTATTTTTGTACGTGTTTTTATGGTTGTCTCTTGTTTACACAACATGCAGATTTTCCCCTCTAAGCTGTGCTGTGTCCTTCATGAGCTCCACGTGTTGAGAAAATCAGGGGAGCTGGGGAAGGAGGTTTGGAGAGCCCTCTTTTGGATGGTTCTTTATGCCCAGGCCCCACCCTGTTCATAATGGAAACATGGGACTAAAATACCACACAGCTAACTTGGGGTGCTATGATGTTCTGGCCAAAATATCAAGGTATCTATTTTTTATCCCTTTTTTTAGGCTCCTGAATAAAATAAGATTTCAGAAAATCACATTTGACTATTATGAATACTTCATATAGTGAACTGACCAGGAAGGCACACAAACGTACGTTACTTACTACATAGCCTTGAGCAAATGATTTGAATCTAAGCCTCCATTTCCTCACCTGCGAAATGGTGATAAAGTACCTACCTTGGAGAATGTATGAGGATGGAAAATGTGTAACACACTGGGTTTAACATAGAAAAGATACAGTAGTGTTGGCCCTCATCTCATGGCTCTTATTGCTAATTGCAATGATCAGGAAAACCGCCAGTATCCTACAGTTACGTGGAATTGGTCAAAAATATATTGGGAGCAAAGAAAGGGCTGTTCTGGCTAAGGGATCCTGCTGATTGATGAAACATCACCAGAGGGTTAATATAGGACAACACAAAAGGGACTCTTCTGAGTACTGCCATGTGCCTTTCCTGTTTCATGAAGATGGACCTAAAAATAAGTTCCTGATGCCAACTCATTCCTTCAGCATTTCTCTCTCTCTCTCTTTTTTTACCTTTATGGGAGTATCATTGCTTTACAATGTTGTTAGTTTCTGCTGTACAGCAAAGTGAATCAGCTGTATGTATACATATATCCCCACATCACCTCCCTCCTGAGCCTGCCTCCCACCCTCCCTATCCCACCTCTCTAGGTCATCACCAAGCATCGAGCTGATCTCCCTGTGTTATGCAGCAGCTTCCCACTAGCCATCTATGTTATATGATGGTGTGTATATGTTGATGCTCTCTCGCTTCGTCTCAGCTTCCCCTTCCCACCGTGTCCTCAAGTCCATTCTTTACGTCTGTGTCTTTATTCTTGTCCTGTCACTGGGTTCATCAGTACCATTTTTCTAGATTCCAAATACACGCGCTAGCATACGGTATTTGTCTTTCTCTTTCTCACTTACTTCACTCTGTATGACAGACTCTAGGTCCGTCCACCTCACTACAAATAACTCAATTTCATTCCTTTTTATGGCTGAGTAATATTCCATTGTATATATGTGCCACATCTTCAGTGTTTTTCTTTCTTTTTCTCTTCCTCTCTCCTGTACCCCTCACTCCTACTGCCAAATGTAATTATAATCTTTTAAAAAACCCACCCAGGGACTTCCCTGGCAGTCCAGTGGTTAAGACTCTGTGCTTCCAATGGCAGGGGGTGCAGGTTCAACCAGTGGTCAGAGAACCAGGATCCCATATACCATGTGGCCAAAACAAAACAAACAAACAAAAAAGCCCATCCAGCTACTTGACTTTTGGGGATATTTGTATTCCGGATAAATCCCGATAGCCCTATGGAGACCAGGCTGTGTTTGAGTTCCCGGGTGGAGTTGCATGTGACGTAAGTTGCATTGGTCTAAGGCTGTATGTATCACAGAATCACACACTAGTCTTTGAAGGACAGAGATGAATGTAGATTCTCTTGCAAAGAGGGGCATTGAGCGCCATTCACAACAACTTTGTGGCTCTTTGGAAGAATAAGCCACGGACACTAGAGCACTTTGGTGGTTTAGGACTGACAGTTAGCCACCCATCAGGGAAACTGCTGGATATTCACTCCTGTAAATGGCTAACTCTTCAGCACAACTGAAATTTTGGGGTAAGAGTCATCATAATTGAAGCTCACGTGTGCTAGAGCTTGCCATTCTCCTTTGCTCTCAGAACCATAAATAAAAACATTTTTTTCAAGCCAACACATCTGCTGGTTGGTGGGGGTGGCATTAAAGTTAGGAAAGGGGTGGCAGTACTGGGATTGCTTCCGTGTGAGTCCACACTTGGAGGCCACTTATTCCCTTTCTTTGAATTTCTCAGTTTTCATCCATGTGGTTACTGTCTTATTCATTTTGAATTTTTATCTTACTGTTTTTCTCTTGCTTATGTTGTAGCGCTTTATCATTGTGTATATCCTTTTCAAAATTTTATTTTTAAAAATGATTTGATGTCGGGCTTCCCTGATGGCACAGTGGTTAAGAATCTGCCTGCCACTGCAGAGGACACAGGTTCGAGCTCTAGTCCGGGAAGATCCACATGCCACGGAGCTACTAAGCCCGTGCACCGCAGCTACTGAGCCTGTGCTCTAGAGCCCGCAAGTCACAACTATTGAGCCCACTGCCATAACAACTGAAACCCACGCACCTAGAGCCCGAGCTCCACAACAAGAGAAGCCACTGCGATGAGGAACCCACATACCACAATGAATAGCAGCCCCCTTGCTCCCACTCTCCACAACTAGAGAAAGCCTGCATGCAGCAACAAAGACCCAATGCAGCCAATAAATAAATTAATTAATTTAAAAAAATTACTCATCACACCCCAAAAAACTTTAAAAAATAAATGATTTGATGTCTAAAAATATTAGCAGTGAATGTAAAGAGAAAGAGTATGACCTGTTGTAAGGACGGTCTAACTCTTGAGAAGGGGCACTTTCCTTCCAGCTGTGCCTCAGACAATCCCTTCAGCGCCCTCCCCATGGTGAACCGTGTTGTTCCAAAGAGGAGTCACTTTCAGTCCAGACCACAGACCTGAGTTATGCAGAATGCCTGCCAGCCGATGCCTGTCCACCAAATCTCTGCCCAGTTGGCTCCCCTTTTCATCCCCCAAGTAACAACAGGTCCACCCAATTAATTACACAACAGAACCCAACTCTATACCCCATTTGTAAAAGGAGGGAGAACATCTAAAATACCAGGACTCTTACCACTGCTACATGTGATCCAAAAGCAGTGGTTCTCAAACTTCCCATGTGTCAGAATCACGTGGAGGGCTTGCTGAAATACAGATTGGCCCAGGTTGGTCTGGGGGAGCCCCCAGAATTTGCCTTTCTGACAAGTTCCCAGATGCTGCTGCTGCTGCTGGTCTGGGGGGGCCACACTTTGAGAACCACTGCTTTAAAGTAACAATTCCCACCCCTTGTCAATATCAATGCATTTCATGAGCATCCCACACCCTGCCCTCCACCACCACCGCAATGTTAGTTCTACTTTTTTTGGATGTTTCGGGCCTGTTAATTAAAAAAAAAAAAACCCATGGACCCAGATGGGTCTGTGGCCCCCTTATAAAATCTCTCCCCTCTGGGATGCACTCCCCCCCACCCCGCCCAACTGTGGCCATAGTAGCAGCGTAAGGGGGATCTGAACGGTCCTAAGATGGGGAGAAGGCACCAAACCTCTATGCCGGGAACTGGAGAGCCTCTCTCCATGGAGGAGGTTGTAATGTGATTTCCCAGGTTTAAGCATCATGATTGATACTGTTACCATATCTAAGTAGAATCTATGTAAAGGAAAAATGTAGCGATGTTCTACTTACTACTGTAAGTACCCTGGTAGGAATTGCTGTCCATCTTGTAGGTCTGATTGAGGGTCTGTGTGACTTGCTTGTTTGCTATATGCATTAATTCAGGTGGTGCTCTTGTTGTCACGACTTCATACATCACAACCACACTTCCGGGCCTGGATGGAGACCACTCCATTCAGTAAAGCAGTAAGTGACCTGGAAGAGTCTAGATCCTTATGGTTTATTTGCATAAGAAAAAAATTGCAGGAAGAGCCTGGGGACCTTTATCGTCAAGAGTTCACTGAAATCCACCTGTTTCTAGGCTCTAGTTGAAAGCCTGAGGCAGGACTTGAACACTCAAATGTCTGCGGACTGGAATAGCCGGATGGGGTGGAGTGAATTGAATCCCACAAGCGGGTCAAAGGGTATAAGCCACAAGGTAGAGACTGTTGTCACACAGCCATGCTGGCTCAGGGTTACCAGCTGTGCTGAATATCCAGTGAAGCCAAAATCCTCAATGTTTCTGCAAACATTCTTCATTTTTTTCAATTGCCACCTAACTTTTAGAAACACTGTGCAAACACACTCAGGGCTTGCCAGGGTGCCTAACTCCAGGGGGAGGTGTTCACATGGCAGTGTGCAACTCTGTGGCCATGGCTGGCTGGCTAACTGTTTTTAATAGAGGTATCTTTGCATGACATTATTTCATTTTTGTATTTCTGGCTTCCCTAGATGGCAAATGTATCTCACATCTCTGTTTGCAAAATTCTTGCGTGCGCAGAATGAACGCACATTTTTCTCATCTTAGGTACCTCTCTAAGGAGTGAGCTACTGTTCTCAGTATTTCCTTCCCTTTAAAGCCCCGGAAATCTAACATCATCTTCACCTTTACCAAACCGCTCCCATCGGGTATCCAGATGGTGCCCTTCTAATGGGTTTTTGCTTTTCCACTGACGTTTTGGTACCTGCCATTGGACAAAAATGACCCAATTATAGCATTCTTACCTGAATTCTGTCACGGTCACCGATTTAAAGCCTGGTAAAATACTGTAGCCCTTCCAGAACTGGAAAATAAAGCAAGACAAGTGTCATAGATGGAGGTCCACTGAGAGACATGTCAAATGATTTGCAACAGAGTAAAAAGCATCTATTTCTTATCACCCTGGGTAAAATGCTCTCCTGTATATTTTGTTAGCACTAGCACTGGCAGATCTTTGAAGAAGTAATGTCTATCTACCTAGGTCCTTCTGGGTTCTCCAGGAAGCAAACACCAAAGTAAATGTGCAAAAAAATGACTTAGGGAAATGCCTAGGGGAAAAAAATGGGAAGGCAGCGGGGAAGGCAGGGAGAGACATCAGACCCAAGTGAAACTGAACAGGAGGGGAGGTTGGATGAAATCATCCTAGACTCAGCCTGGGTTCAGTACAGCCTGCGAAGGAGTCCCACGTTTGCTAGACAGAGCCTCCCTGCTCATTCACTAGCAGCGGGCAGAAAGAACTGCCACAGGGCAGCAGCCGGGGGCCCTTGGTCAATTGCATTTCCTATAGTTGGAAATCTACGAGGTGCATTCTTGTAGCCTCCACACTGCCCCCATCCCTCACTTAATGCATCACAGCTTTGGCTGAGCCAATGTGGTTTTTACTGATGTTTTAACTCCATTTTGTTTCCCTGAATTCCAACCCCGCAGGAAATTCAATTTGAATCAAGTCACATTTACAGGGTGGATGCCACGTGCAAAGTGTTATGTTAGCAGCTGGATGGGTGGGATCCAAAGATTAGTATGTAACTCTCCTTCTTCCTCCAAAGTATATGATTTAATGTGCCGTGTGTGCGTGAGAGGAGGATTCTCATGCCGTACAGAACTATTACGTGCCAGATATGCAAACTGGATATCCTACAGCTCTTCTGCACCACAGCTTCACCGTGGCACCCATGAACAATGGTAATATTTGACTGGGGTAAGTGGGAGGCTGCTCCTGGCTTGAGAAGGGGATTGGCTGCCCAGAGAGTTAAGGGGAGTCATTACCTCAGCTCACCTGGTGGCAATGTGTACCACACCAGTTGAAAAGCTCTAGTCCAATGAGTTGACTCAAGCAAAGCATATAGGTTTAGATGAATTAATCCAATGCAAAGCACTTAGAATAGTGTCTGGCACACAGTTTACACTGAGGGAATATCCTCTATTTTTACATGAGTAAATTTACATATGTATACATTGTATTTTATATTCTTTCCATTACAGCTTCTCACAGGATATTGAATATTGGTATACAGTAGGACTCTGTTGTTTATCCATTCTATATATAATAGTTTGCAACTGCTAACCCCAAACTCCCAATCCATCTCTCCCCTTCCCCCACTTCCCCTTGGCAACCACAAGTCTGGTCTCTAGGTCTGTGAGTCTGTTTCTGCTATGTGGAATCTACAATATGACACACATGACCCTTTCTACGTGAATAAATTTAAATCTGCCTTAAGTGTGAATGCCTTGGGACCTCTAGTGTAGAGTAGTTTGGAATCCTCTGTGCCAAACTTGAGCTGATCTGCACAAAAGATGTTTGGGGTTTCACCCATGTGATGTATGAAGATAAATAGAAATGCACCATCTGGTGCTTCTGGATTCCAGGTTCTTGGGCCTTTTAGTAGGTTTCAGTGAGTTGATGCCACCAAATTTTATGTGAATCAATTCTGTCCTGGGAAGAAGTTCCACCTATAGGTCAAGATGATGTCAAATCATCCCCCAAACACTGTCTGATTTGAACACTTCATTCCAGAGGTATAGAAATAGTTTCAACATTCACATTCATAAATTCTGACAGATTCAAGCAAATGACCCACAGTAAATGCAATAGATTCAGTTCAGCTCAGAGTTTGTTGATTAAGAGCCTCCTGTGATCAAAACCCACCGCTGTTTCCAAGTCAGTCTTGTAGGACCTATAGAGGGCAGAGGAAGAGTTCCTGAGATCTTCTTGAAAGCCCACATTGAGTCTGACCGACATTCTTAGGGTAATATCTGCTGAAGAACACAAGGTGATATTTTAAAAATCCCATGTCAGCATTTGAGTACACACAGGGCAGAGAAACATTTGCTTGAGTTGATATCAAATAGCCACTCAACAAACAAACATTCAGTAAGCAGGTACTTACCTCCCTGGAGCTGGCAAAATGGTCCCTTGGGAGGCAGTCCCTTAAGGCAACTGCAGGGGGAGCCATCACGCCCTTGACAAGTGAGATTGTGGAGACACCTGTCCTGAGGCCACTTATAGCCGGTCTCACAGGAGCACCAGATTTCATTTCCAGCTGGTCTGCAGACTGTCGTCAGCCAGAACAGTGAGGAGGGAAAAGGTGGTCACCACCTTCGCATTTACAGATTACAAGTATTTATGCTTGTAGGAAATCCTAACTCCACTTCATACGGCCCTTCTGGGAAGTTCAGTCGTACTGCATGAGGGTCTCGTGATTCGTGATTCCTGTACGTGTCGCCTTGCTGTTAGGCATGGCCATCTAAAAGATGACAACTCTGACTACCCCAGGGGGTGCCCACAATGATGAAGTGATACACAGATTCCCAGACGAGAGCATATAGCAGCCAGCCTCCAGGATGGCCCCACCCATCCCTGCCTCTGGGTACTCACACCTTTCTAAAGCTCCCTCTCATGCTGTACTAGGGTTGGTCTGTGTGACCAATAGAATAGAGCAGAAGTGATGGTGTATCACTTTTGAGATTAGGTTATAAGAGACACTGTGGCTTCCCTCTTGTGCTCTCTCTCTCTCTCTGATCACTTGCTCTGGGGAAGCCAGCTGCATTGCCTGAAGACGTGTCATGGAGAGGCCCACGTGATTAGGAACAGAGGTCTCCTGCCAAAAGCCAGTGAGGAGCTGAGGGTTGCCAATAACCGGCGTGAGCTTGGAAGCAGGTTTTCCAGTCTCAGTTGAGCCTTCAGATGAATGCAACTCTGGCTGATGGCATGACTACAACCTCACGAGAGACCCTGGGCCAGAGCGACAGAGCTAAGCTCTTGCTGGATTTCGTTCGTTGTTTTCTGTTTTTGTTTTTGGTGGTTGTTGTTGTTGTTTTTCCACGTCGCTGCAAGGCTTGTGGGGTCTTAGTTCCCCAGCCAGGAATCAAATCCGGGCCCTTGGCAGTGAAAGTACAGAGTCTGGATCCTAACCACTGGACCACAAGGGAATTCCCGAGTTTGTTGTTTTAAGATGCTAAGTTTTGGGATAATTTATTATGCAGCAATAGATAACACATATAGAGTATAAGTCAAATAATAAACATGTGCCTTTTACATTTCAAGTCAAATGTGAACAGCCCAAACAGACTCCGATCCAATTGAAAACTGACATTGAAAAACTCTCTGAAAACAGAGGGCTTTGAATTCATGCCTAAAACTGGACTAAAGCCACATCACTGCGAACTGTTTGCTCTGCAGGTGGGCATCTAGGCAAAGGCCCACAGAGTGACCACCCAAAGGAAAGCCATCAAATAATTTGGTTGTCCCTCCTGAAAGAGGAAGGACAACACTGCCGTACTGTGCTCCAGCAGTAGGAGGGGGTGGGGCAGAAGCAGAAGGCACAGAGGAAGTCACGGCTGCTAGTAAGTGTGGTGAACACTGGCCACGGGTAATTCAAAGGGAGCAGCAAGACCCGCTTTGTCAAAATCTCTCTCCCACTGACCTGAAATCCCACTGCTAAAGCATTTTTTTTGGTTGTTTTTATTTTCGTTGTTGTTGTTTTTCTTTTGATTGTTTTTGAGATGGTTGTGGGAGTGGTATTTGAAGAGCTTCTGACTCCCATGTAAACTACAAATGTGCTTTAGGAGGATGGCAAAAGCAATCGCCCCTGGACCACCTACCGCATTCCAGGTATCATTTAGTGCTTGACACACATTGTCTGGCCATAAAAATCCTCAGTTTTGTGTACTATGATTAAAAATGCCTTTCAAATGACTAATGAGAACCTACTGAATCACACAGGAAACTCTATTTAATGCTCTGTAATGCCCTGTATGGGAATAGAATTTAAAAAAGAGTGGAAATATGTGTGTGTATAACTGACTCACTTTGCTGTACAGCAGAAACTAACATTATAAATCAACTATACTCCAATAAAAAAAAAATTTAAAAAATGTCTTTCTTGAAAGGATCATAAGCTAAGCTGTTGGAAGAGTCGGTGAGGGAGGCACGAGAAGAGGAAAACAGAGAAAATTTGGGGTGCTTTGATATGAGTATCATGGTCAGTAAGTCTAATCTTCCCTACCCACCCATCCCACCACTCCTCTCTGAGGTCATCTCTCCCCAGGCTGCCCCCTTCCCCATCCCCCATCCCTTCTAATGGTAAGGAGCTCAGAGCAGCATTTCTCCTGATTGACCCAATCCTCCTACTTAAAGCAACGGGTCTTTTACTCACCTGTTGTCACCTCCATGCTCAAAATGTTGGTAGCTGGGTCAGTGTCATTCCCTTGGATTGGAAAACTGAGGCTGTTCAAGTAAGCTCTGATAGGCTCCAGGAAGGAGGCATTTTCAAAACTGATCTCAACGTCAACAGTGAACGCTTCAGCTGCAGGACTACTCATGGCAACTGGAATGAAAACATACAAAGGCTGTGAGAACTGACCGTGGTGGGGTGGAGAGAGGACACGACAGACCTTTTAGCACTGAAAACCAATGACACTTTAATTAGAAGTTTGGGATTAACACATACACACTACTATATACAAAACAGTGAATCAACTAGTACCTATTGTATAGCACAGGATACACTACTCAATATTCTGTAATAACCTACAGGGGAAAAGAATCTGAAAAACAATGGATATATGTATATGTATAACTGAATCACTTTGCCATATACCTGAAACTACCACAACACTGTAAACCAACTACGTGCCCATATAAAATAAAAAGCAGACGTTTCTTGGGAATCCCCTGGGGGTCCAGTGGTTAGGGCTTTGCCCTTCCACTGCAGGGGGCGGGGCTTCGATGCTTGGTTGGGGAACGAAGATCCCGCATGCTGTGTTGTGAGGCCAAATAAATATAAAAATTAAATTAAAAAAAAAAGCCAATGACGGGGACATGTGGATGCCAGACACATCAACTTTTAAGAATTTCTAATGAGCTTTCTTAGAGAAAAAGAAGTTTGTTTACTGACCACCACCAAGCCCTCCCTTCACAGTTCTTCCTCTCTACCACTCTGCTATTTAAAGGAGAAAGGAAACAGATTTATCTGGCATCAGCACCGTGGTCTCCGGCGATGTGAGAGCTTCACAGTCCAAGCTCAGGATTTGTCCATCCTCTCCATTCCCACACCCACCTTGGTGTTCAAGGTCAAGGATGACTGTGTGGAGAATGGACTCAAATGGGACAAGAATAGAAGCAGGGAGACCCAGAAGGGAGGCTTGGCAACCGTCTAGACAAAAAACGGCCACGGTCCTGACTCACCAACGTGAGTCAGCATGTTTCTGACACCACTCAATGGTCACGCATGTATTTCGAGAGCTGAAGGATGCATGGCTTGAAGAGCTCTGGGAAAAGTCATCTAGTTAATTCCCTTTGCTCTTAGCCTGTGCGCGCAGTGTGGGCTCTTTTTTCTTCCTCTATATCTCTGGTGTCCAACACAGGCTAGGTACTCAACAAAAGCAAAACTGGCAAATTGGAAAGTAAAATAAAAGAGATCTTCAGCAATTCATTGTTTTTCCAAATTGTCTCCAGGTTGGTTGCCTGGCTGGCATCCTAGGTGCACCTGCTTCCCAATCCAGGCAAGTCAGGCAATAGATCTGTTTAAATGTGCCTACATAGCTTTCACTATTACATCATGTCTGGGCGACTGGTTGTAAACTTCTCAAGGGCAGGAACTGCTTCTTTCACTTCTCATGGCCTTACCCACTCCATCTGGCATGGAGCCCAGCCCATAATAAATTCATGCCCAATCAATTCTTAATAAACCCGTGATTTCTTAGTTGAGTCACAGAGTCACCTTTCTGTCATGGCCAGAGTCTCTGGCTCATTCTTGGCTGAAATATATAACTGGAGCGGAAGCCATGGCCTTGGTTAGTAGCTAATGAAGAACCTTCAAAAAACAGGAGAAATTTTTATACAGATGCCTTGAGAAGACAAGTTGTGGCTTATTTTATCTTGTTGGTCAAAGAAGGAAAAGATTAGTGAGCACCTGAAAAACTTTTACTTTAAAATATAAATAAAATCTAGACGTATGAAATATACATATATGTATATAACCATGATATTAAAATTCTATGTCTGTTTTCTAAAAGGGCAAAGAATTTTCCCCTATAACATTGCAAGATTTGTTTTAAATATTCCAAGGATTTTTTATGTGAAACACTAAAATAGAGTAAGTTTATGGTTACTCCGACCAATAAATGTTTATGGCAGAAAATGGTAATATTTGTCCACTTAGAGCCGTAAACTATGTGTGTTAGGAGTTTGGTTTTACTTATCAACCTTGTTGAGAATTATTTCATTTTGGCATCTTTTAACTTGCTGTAATTAAACTGTAAAAAATGTCTGCGCACATTTTCTTAAAATTGGGAATGCATCTTAACGTATGTTCCTTCCTCCCATGCATCCACAGGGCGTGCGGTAATTAATAACTTCAAAGACTTGTAAAAATGTATTTACAAGTAGAACACAGTGACTTTTAAAACCCAGTGCGGAATCTCAGTCTGTCACAATATTATGGCATGGCTTGAAATTTCCTGTTTTCTTTCTGATTTGCAAATGGTTCTGTGATGAAAAAAAGCTTCCTGGAAGGACTGCTAATTGTCATCTGAGTGATCCTGACCGTAGGCATACAGTATGCTGCCTGCTGGGAACATGTGCAAGGAGGGTGGCTGCATGATATTTACAAGGTCTGTTTTAGAGCACATTCTTTTTCCTGAAAAGGAATGCAGTAATGCTGATGCCCTCCAGAGGATTTAGAAGCTCCAGGATCCTCTTTGCTGTGGTCCGTCTGCTCTCCTCCCATGAATGAATGTAAACAGCATTTCCTGGACGGTAGCTGCTTTTGAGATGAGTGAGGCCAGTAACAATCCCATATCACCCACTCCATCACCTGTATTATTGCCTCCCGGGGTCTGATCCCAGCATGATTTCAATGCCTCCCTGAGGGTCGTGAGTATCATCCATCCCTGAGCCCTCCTCTCTCTGCTCTTTACAGACGTAACTGGAGAACAAGTGTGTGCCTGAAAAACACATGGTGGTGATTCCTGGATGTCCCTATTTCCCACTGAAACCAAGGTAGTTCTTCTGCTGAGATCCTACAAGGAGCTGAGCCACAAGTTTCAAATAACACGGAGAACAATTCCTGTGACTTCAGCGAGTTCCAGTCTATGGCATTTGTGCAAGTATTACTTGAAACATCAGCCTCTAAGACCCTCTTCCCCACATCCACCTTTTATGATCTTGACAACTTCTAAGGCAGTTTTAGAATAACCCTCAGCCTGAGCATCCAGTCTCCATAGAGACTGATAAGGATGGAGAACCCTTCATAGAGAAAGAAATATCTTCTTGAAAATGGTCAATTCTTCAACACAGGCTCAAAAACACCATAGTAACTCAGAAGGCTACAGGCTTGCCCTTGGAAATCATCTGTTCCAATGGTCTATAGGGATGCTATACACACAGATACTGCAGAACCTCAACCCAGGTGAGTCCAAGTAGAATCTTTACAGGTTAGTCCCAGAAATCTCCGCTTTTAGGCACAAGAAAAATGATTCCCCCAAAGAGTAAATGACCTGCCCCAGCTCCTGCTGCTAGTTGGTGGCGTCCACAGGACCAGAACTTGGGTCTCGGACTTCTAGAACAGGATTCTTTCCATTACCTCATTCTGACAGTGTGACTGAATGGTGCCTCTAATGGTGCCACTTGTTCCTCAGGAAAAGAAGATAAAGGATGTTTGGGAGGTGGGTTGGGTGTGCAGTAATTAATAACTTCAAAGACATATAGCTTGGCTGGTCTTACCAGTAATCATTGGCTTGGCCTGAACCCAAAATGTCATGGTGTTACAGGCAAGCAGAACACGGAAACACCACTGGGCCTCCAGTCCCTGTAACGCCTGAGGAGAGCATCTGAGCTTAAGGGAAGAAGCCCAGATGGTCAGGATCAGTATAACCTGCATACGGTGGGGTTAGGGGTCCACGATTTGGGGGTGAAAGGCCACGGCCTATCCACCATACCTCCTCCAAACTGGAGGACTTCAGACCTTGGGAAAACGATGCTGGTGGTCCTGCCCCAGGCTCCAAGGGACCCAGGAAGAACAGGACCGTTCCTCCCCTTCTATGTAATCGTGTATTTTAGAGGCTCTTCCACACTCTGCTGCTGCTTCTGGACCACCTGATTCCAGACAGGTCAATGTGTTTTCTTGGTGTCGGGCTCCTTTGCCCTGGTGTTGTTTGCCTGAGTTCTTCTGACTCACTGATGGCCCAGTGGAAGGTAGCACATTCCAGGGGTCATTAGCGTCACAGATGCAGGCCTATCCTTGACCCAGAGGCACACACCAACCAGGATTTCCCCTCTCCCTCCCCATAAATCACTGCCCGCCACACAGCACTTATCTTAAAGAGACATTTCTGGAAAGTTGGCCACAAACTTCGACAAGCAGTTCTGGGTCTTCATCACAGCTGTTTAAAGCAAACAATACTATTTTTGCCTGGCCACTCTACTGGGAGCCTAAGTCAGTGCATAAATGAATCTCCCACCTGCAGAGAGTGAGGACTGCTGACGTCACCCAGGAGAAATGTGGTTCGGGTGGTTTTCTTTTGACCAAAGAGGACCATGCCTCTTTATCACTGAAGATTTGGCTCTCTTGTTTCTCCCTCTTAGTTCCTGTGGCAGGTAAATATTAAAAGCTACCTGCTCTGTTTCTTTCTTGGCACGTTCTCGTAGGCACCAATTTGGCGGCAGCATCTGGATGTACTGTACCATTGACAGAAGAGAGTCAAAGATCCTGTTCTCCCTTCAGGTTTTGAAAGGTTTGTTCCCATAGGGGAAAACCGCAAGAACCCCAGGCTATGGCTTAGGGGGCTGGTGTGGATGGGGGAGAGGGCAGGCAGCACTGTGGCAGAAAAGCACTGGGCTGTGAGGTCTGGAGGAAAGAATCAGTTCCACTAGCTTGTCATACACCCAAATCGTCAAAGTCAGCCCCATGTAAAGTTCTTCTAGTGAGATGAAGACAGCGATGCTGGCGCCCCTTTATCTACAAGCGTCTCCGAGAATCAAGGAATGCCTGGGAAACCTTCCTCTAGATGTGGTTAGAGACAATGCAGTCTCTTCCTGCAATTTATGCACAAGAAAAAGCCCCAGACCATCATTAATTTCATATTCCCTCTACCTGGAGCTCCCTCCTCCCTCCCTTCTTCTGTGCCACATCTGCTCCTTCTTCCATGCCTCAACCTCCATCAATCCTTTCTTGGTCACTCTCTGAGCCTATGCCTGCTCACGGACCTGAGGACTCACAGAATCAAGGCATCGTGAAGTCATTTGAGTATTTTAAAGATCATTTTTGGGTAACCACTCATCAGATGCCATGACACCCTCTACAAACACTCCTGCCAAGTGCTTATTCAGATTGGCTTAAATACCTTACATGACATGAAACTCACCTCCATATAAGACGGTCCAACCCATCTTTAGTCAGTTCTGTCAGAAACTTACATTTAGCCCTGACCTACTTCTCTTTAGATTCAACCACTTCCGTGGCAGTAGCTTTGCCTTTTGCAGGCTCCCAGTATGGGCTGACTCTGCTTTCCATATTACAAACTTTGAGTTTAACTTATGGTGCGTGTATATCCTATCCTCACAACCAGATTAAAAGATGACAGCAGGCAGTCAGCATGTTTTATGTTCTTTGTGCCCAGTAAGTGCTTAATAAATATATACTAAATAAATGTTGGAAACATTTCTTTGCTTAAAAAAAAAAAGAATCATGGCATGGAATCTCACAGGCAAGAGCCAGAAACACATGTTGAAAACTATGACTTTTAGCTGTGAGCTTCGACTTGGAACCAGAGAGAGCTGGGGTAGATGGCTTCTTGCTTGGGAGGCTACTGAACCTGTGCATGTGTGTGTGTGTGTTTGGGTGTGTGTCATGTATTTGTGATACAATGTTATAAAGGAAGAATCCATAGCTCAGAATAAATGTGAGTATTGATCCTACCTTTAAAGGTGATTGTATCCCAAACCTTAAAGCCCTAAAGATTTTGTGCATTGCTTCAAAAGGAAATTCCTTTCCAGAATCCTCTTTCTCTTAGAACCTTTGTTTGCCCCTTCCTGGCATTAAGGCTCCAGGACACAGACACTTCTGGGTGGCATCTTCGGAACGTAACCCTCCTATTGCTTGCTTTCCCAGTTTTCCTGGAGAGTGATGCCCTTAATTGCAACTTCTCTTCTGAGTATCTGTGGCCAGGTGCCTGGGGCTTTCCATGATCCGTTCTACCTTCAGTGATTTTGTAAAAGTGCCAAGGCCAATCCATCTTCTACAGATGGTGGGTTGACTCATTGACACTTCCAAAATGACTCTAGAGGCCCCAAAGCTCAGAGGGCCATGCATAAAAAATGGAAAACATGTTTTCATGGTGATTTATCATTGTCATGATTGTTTTTAATGAAAGCACATCTGGAAAAATTTTGGAATGTCAAATCCTTAGAAGTGGAAGTGGTTTCCTCTCCGAGGGCTAACCTCTCGTGCTGTCACCAAGGATCACAAATAGCCTGGCTTGGAAGTGCAGGAAGATGTTGCTTTTCCAGCTGTAGGGTCACCAACTGGCCCTGAGTCAGCTGGCAGCCTGAGCCCTAGAAGAAGCTGGCAGAATCTGGAGCTGGAAATTAACACAAGTGGTTTGATTTTAGGAAGAAAATCTTTCAAAATATTGAGTGGGGACATCTCTGACTCTGCTCCTGTCATGGGGGCAGAAGGGTTCAAGGAGTTGTCAGGGATGGGGTAGAAGTGATGATGCTTGTTTTAAAGCATAGGAAGTACAGTATGTGCTGTAGATCACTTCAGGGAAGGAGAGGAGGGCAAGTGAGGATCCCATAGGGATATAAAACAAGGCTAAAATAGAAAAAAAAAAAAAAAAAGAGGGAAAGAAGGGAAGGAGAGAGAACCAGTGGTATGAACTTCCAGTAAGCATTTCGAGAGCTTGTACAATATGATCCAATTCTCATTTCAAGCACTGGGCAACAGTCAGATCTGGTTACAGCCCTGTGGAGGGCTCGACCAGACATCTCTATCCTGCCCTTGGGGCAAGCCTGCTCTCTCTGGCAGCTTAAAGTCTCTTTTAGACCACAAGACTGAACAGACCAAGTCACAACATGCAGGCAAAAGGATTCAGTCCCAATGCTACAGGTCAAGAAGTTTCTAGATGGTTGGTCCAGCCACAAAGCCAGCAGCATCTTAGCAAAAAGGAACGTATCCTCTGAACTCACACAGGGGCAGCTATGACAGAGACATGCCTTCTCTTTATTTGTTAGCTCATCTGTTGGGACACTGGGCTACATGCCAGGCTGCAGAGAGGAAGAGGGTTCAAGGCAGCTCATGTCTCCTGGGAGTGGCAAACAGGAAGCAAAAGAATTACAATGTGTTGGGATAAATGTTGGGCTATGAGGATGTATCATGGGTGATGGGAACCCAGGAAAACAGCCCCTCCCTGTCTGGGGAATTGATGGAAGACCTTTCAGGGCAGGAAGTGTAGCTTTTCAAACTTCAATGTGTGCATGAATCCAGCTGGGAAACTTAGTGCTCCCCAGACAAGCAAAGAGGGGTGGTGGGTGGGACACTGAATCTGGGAAAAGAACAGGAGAGCGAGTGGGCAAAGCACGTCAGGTCCAATGAGATGTGAGCAAATGATCGGATTTTATCTCCAAGGCAATTGGCCGCTCTTGAAGGATTTTATGCAGGGAAATGACAGAATCAGGGTGATGCTTTTGTAAGGTTGCTGTGATGGAAGGAGGAGCTGGTCCTTGGAAAATGCAGCCTCCAGACCTGCTCAGGGTCCCACGTGGAGGAGGGGACACGGAGGATCGTTTATAGCTCTCACCTGCCCCCAACCCCCCAAAGGGCAGAGCTCTGTGTTTTCCAAACTGCTTCTTTGGAATTTAGTGGGAAAACTGGAGTGGGAGGCAGAAGAGGACTTGGGTCTAGCAGTTCAATTGATCCACAAGATAAAGAGCTGAGTGAGAGGAGATGAGGTTAAAAGAAATACAAAGAGAAAAATGGCAAGGCTGCTGGGTTGAGAGGAGAGAAGGAGGCTTCTTGGTGGTGGTGAGGGCACCTGATGGAAGGGCCTTGGGGAAATTTGCAGGATCTCAGGAGAGGTGATGGGAGAGGACCTGAGCTTGAATGTGCTGATAAGACCCTTTTAATGTCACTTGATAGAGAATGGAGTTTCTTTGCAGTTACTTCTAGAAATTGAACCCTGATGTGCTCGGAGACTGAATTATGTGGATCCCAGCGTTTCAAACCACTTTTTAAGTTTCCTTATAAACACAGTGACAGGGCAAGAATAAAGATGCAGATGTAGAGAACGGACTTGAGGACACGGGGTGGGGGGCAAAGGGGAAGCTGGGACGAAGTGAGAGAGTAGCATTGACATATACACACTACCAAATGTAAAACAGATAGCTAGTGGGAAGCTGCTGCATACCAGGGAGATCAACTCAATGATGGGTGATGATTTAGAGGGGTGGGATAGGGAGGGTGGGAGGGGGGCTCAAGATGGGGGGGATATGGGGATATATGTATAAATACAGCTGATTCACTTTGTTGTACAGCAGAAACTGGCACCACAGAGTAAAGCAATTATACTCCAATAAAGAGTTAAGAAAAAAAGTTATAACAAATGTCATTTGATGGGACTTACTAGAAAAGATGGCCAAACAAAGGGTTACATACCAGCTCGTTTGTGCCTTACTGGGTCCTCCCTCGCTAGCTCATGTTCACCGAGAAGCTGAAAGAACATTTTAGAAAATAGTCAGTGAGGGTTAGAGATGTCTCTTCAAGGTGGCTTTCTGCTCACGTTGCCCGGAATCTTCGAGCTGAGCGTAGGGCTGCGGATTCTGGGCCAGCACCTTGTGCCCCAGGATGGCAGGCAACCAGCAACTGAAGGGTTGGGAAAATGAAATGGATTTGCCTCTATGGTTTGATCTGGACACCAACTTTTTATACACCAGTCTCTAGATCCAGGAACAGAAGAAATCAGTCAATTTGAGTTTCTCAGAGTTCGTACAGCTTGAGGTCTGTCAAGAAATATAAATGATGCTGTTCTCTACTGTACTGAGACGTCAAACCTGAATTATTCGAGTGAACTCTGAGACGAGTCTCATGACCTCTCCTCCACACTCAGCCCACTCCACCCCAATATTACCGTGGTATTAGACTGTGCATGCTTAGAAATCATTTTTTCCTTCTCTACCCTTTTTCTCCTAGATGGTTCTGTGGTTGCTTTCTGAGGCGGGGACTTTGAGACCCAGCTCTAGCGCCAGACTGCCTGGGTTACAGAGCTATGCCCCTTACCAGCCATGCAACCTTGAGGAAGTTACTTATCCTCTCTGAGCCTCAGTTTTCTTTTCTGGAAAATGGGATAATAATAGTACCAACCTCACAGAACTGTTATGAGAATTAAGCGAACTGCAGTGTGGAGCATACTAAGCTCTTAATAAATGTTAGTTATATCATATAGTGAGAGAGTTAAGTGTAAGGACACCATAGACATTGAATTCAAATCCTAGCTCTGCATAAAATGGCTGTGTGACTTTGGGCAAGTTATTTAACCTCTCTGTGACTCAGTACTTACCTATAGTAGAGGAATAAAAATAGCTTACCTCATTAGGTTGTTGTGGGGATCAAACGATTAATCAGTGTAAAACCTTAGAATAGTTTTGATGACATAGTAAGTGCTGTTCTGGGACAGGGCATCAGGCTGTTCTGGGGGCACCGCTCACATGGACCCCCTCGCCCCCATCTGCAATCTGCTATTTGTTTCATCTCCATAAAGCTCATCTACTGTCCTCATGTGGCTTCTTTGTTTAAGAACTGGCATTGATTGGCTTTGCTGCTGAGTTCACTGCCAGCTCTGTAGCTTATAACCTCACCTTGACCTGATATGGGGTTCCTAGCTCATCCCTGCCTCCAAGTGAGTTTTCTATGATGTGCTTCCCAATACAAACTTCCTTAAGTCTCAGTAGTCTCAGTAGAAGAGCCAGATAACCCCTGCCCTCCAGGGTGTGTGCTTTACCACGAACCCCATGCACCAGTGAACACCACCCCAGACAGAGCTTGCTCTGCCATCTGTGGTCTCTACCATTTTTCCTAGTTATCTCACATCATGATAACAAAAATAATAATTCCTAAGACGTCTTCAACACCCTGTGTCAGGCACTGTTAAGTGTCTGATGTGTGCTTGTTTATTTAATCCTCGTGACAATCTAAGGCGTAGACACTGTTATTACCTACATTTCATGGATGAGAAAACACAGGCGCTGAGAGGTCAAATAACTTGTCTAAGGTCACACAGCCTTGAAATGGCAGAATCAGGACTCAAACCCAGCTAGACTGCCTCCTAAGTCTGTGCTTATCCACACAGGCACGGCATCGTCTTACCAGGAGATACCCTGGGAAACCATAGGGAAAATGGGTTCCTCTCCACGACCTAATCTCTCTTAACTAGTACCTTTTCTCTTTCTTTCTCTATTGCCTCCTCCACCCCCTCCTTTTCTTCAACAACTAGTATTAACATCCATAGAAACTGTGGAGGGACCTGAGGGTTCACAATTGTTCTTGAAGAAACGAACGGAGGAATGATGGCTGATGACTGGAATTTCCAAAGCTCAGATGCTGCTTCATTTGCAGTGAGGTTATTTCAGCTCTACCGAAATGTGCAGAAACCAAGAAATAACCATGCATAGGACTGGTTCCTGCCTGGCTTCTCCTGGAGCCTGCTCTGGCTCTGTGCCCAGGGCAGAAGGAAGGGTTCTTCTGCTGCCTCCATCCTCCCTGCAGTTTGAGGGCGGGAAGGGGGAGCCACCGGGAAGTTTTCTCTGTCCACTCCTCAGGGCTGCTGTTGGGAGACTTAGCCCAACAGCAGCCCTGTCCTCATGTGGCTTCTTTGTTTAAGAACTGCCATTGATTGGCTTTGCTGCTGAGTTCACTGCCAGCTCCGTAGCTTATAACCTCACCTTGACCTGATATGGGGTTGCTAGCTCATCGCACTATTGGTGGTCACCTTTGAGAAGCTCTCCCAGGTCGAGATTTCCTTTTCCCCATTTTTCAGGGGGGCTAAAGAAATAAGGACTTGCTGCTGGCAGTTGAGGGTTAAAATTAAGGTACAGTTCCATCTTCTTGTGCAAAGCACTTCAAATCTTTGTGAGCATAGGGATCACCTCCCGCCCCTCCCCCAATCCAACTTAGGAGGTCTGGGGTAGGGTGAAGAAAACTGCTTTTTCAACTGACACATCCCTGGACACCAGACTACCTTTTGAGAAACATTACTTTTTTTAACTATTGATTGCATCTTCATGGTGATTATTTGAAACTCTCACGAGACCCTTCTGCCAAGTTCTGCTTCTGTAACTGTCGCCTACTGGCTCTGTTGCTTAGTGAGGATTCACAACTTTTTGTGAGAATAACAGACTTTTTTTATTAATTAATTTATTTATTGGCTGCGTTGGATCTTCATTGCTGCGTGCAGGTTCTCTCTAGTTGCAGAGAGTGGGGGCTACTCTTTGTTGTGATGCATGGGCTTCTCAGTGCAGTGGTTTCTCTTGCTGAGGAGCACAGGCTCTAGGTGCATGGGCTTCAGTTGTTGCAGCACATGGGCTCAATAGTTGTAGCTCACTGGCTCTAGAGCGCAGACTCAGTAGTTGTGGTACATGGGCTTAGTTGCTCCCCGGCATGTGGGATCTTCCTGGACCAGGGATTGAACCCGTGTCCCCTGCATTGATTCTTAACCACTGCGCCACCAGGGAAATCCCAAGAATAACTGACTTTTGCATTTAAGCCCTGTAATCATTGGGGAAAAAATGGAGGAAAAACATACTGAAAGCACTGAAGCCTTTGAGTTGTTCCCTGGTGATGCTGGTGGTGGTGAAGACCCCTGGCCTCCCAGATTTGAGAAGGTACAAAGGGTTGGGCTGCCACGTCATGGGGCCTGGATTTCAAGACAGGAGATGCTGGAGTCACACCAAGAACTGAATCCCTCCATCTTCTCTTTCTTCTAATTGGAAAAGTCATTCATTCATTTCAAGCCTCGGTTTCCTGCATTACAAAACATAAGGCACACACCAAATGCTTGTGCATCTCTGGTAGTGCTGTGAGCCCATGTGCCCAATGGCCTGGGGTGCACCAAGGGACAGACTTGCCCTCCTCAGTCTCATGTCACCTGAATTCGTGGAACTACGAGGCTGAGCACAGATCCTGAGTATGATTTCAGACAAAAACCAGAGGCTCCGTTGGGCTCCCTTGCCTGTCCATGGAAAGATACCCAGATGGGCATAGGAGGACAAGGACCAGCTCTGTCCAGGGGGGATTTCCTGTTGGTCACGCTTCAGCTGGAAGACGCAAGGTCACCGATTCCAGGAAATGCCCCCATCATGTTGGACATGATGACTTCACAAGTAATTGGGGGCGGGGGGAGGTGGCTCGAAGTGGGAGCAGACAACCAGTCAGGAAGAAGGGGTGGCATTTTACAAGTGGAAAAAAAAACCAAAACAAAACAAAAAACAGGGAACCAGATGACAAACAAGTTGTCGTGCGATCTCACATGATTTAGCATCTTTGTCTGCAGTGAGATCATCGTCTCAGCAAGGGTCCTGTTAGAATGTCTCCTCCCTGGGCATGTGAACCCAGGGTTAGCTGTACCAGAATAGTAAAAATAATCACCACCAAATCTTACATATTTGCTCTGTGTCAATCGTGATGCTAAGGCATGCATGTATGAGAACGCTTAATCTCACAACAAGCCGACGAAGGAGATACTATTTATTCTCATATTACGTAGAGGAAACAGGTTCAGGGAGATGAGGAAATGTGACGCAATTTCCAAAGCTAGTGAGTGCTAGCTTAGAGCTGGACTTCGGAGTCAGGGCTGATGCCAACGTTGGGAATCTGTGGCCTTGCTGTAAGTATGTTCCCTGGGGCCAGAACAAGGGTAACTGGTCAGAAAGGCAACATCCAGGGCCCCACCCCCAGACTTCCTGAGTTGAAATCTACATCTTAAGAAGGTTCCCAGCTGGATTCACGCACTCGTTGAAGTTTGAGAAGCTATATCATCATCACACATCAAAAGCCTGTTATCCTATGTTTTCACCCCTGTGTTCATAGCAGCTTTATTCAGGACAGCCAGGAGGTGAAATCAACCCAGTTGTCCATTGATGGATAAATGGGTCCACAAAGTAGGATATACATGCAATAGATCCATATGCAGACTTAAGAAAGGAAGGAAATTCTGATGCGTACTACGACATAGATGTATTTTTAGGACATTGTGTTAAGTGAAATAAGCCAGTCCTGAAAAGACAAATACTGTATGATTCCACTTGTATGAGGTACTTAGAGTTCTCAAAAATCATTGACACAGAAACTAGAATGGTGAGTTCCAGGAGCTAGGAGGTGGGGAGCTGGGGAGGTATTGTTTAATGGATACACAGTTTCAATTTTGCAAGATGGTTTTGCAGATTGGTTGCACTGACGGTGTGAATATATTTAATACTACTGAATGATACACTTAAAAATGATGGATATGGTAAATTTTATGTGTGTTTACCACAATTTTTTTAAAGCTCATCACCGCATGTTGCTTTTAAAATGGTAGACATGGGAACTGAGTGGCAGCTTAAGCTGATAAGGGTAGTATAAGCTGATAAGGCAGATTCAAGGTCATCTCTCCAACGGAGGTCTTCGTGTCTGGGCTGGATGACGATATTATATCTTGAAAGCAGATCCAGTGGGGGTAAGTGGGGCCCTTTGGGGTCATGGTGGGAACATCCAGGAAGATGAAGTTCAAGTTCCACAAGCATCCCTGGGAGGCCCATCCCCTCACCAGCCTAGAGCAACAGGCAGATGGAGGGGCTTTGTTAGAGATGCTGTGATGAGGGTGGAGCTGGCACCGTGCAAGGGCACTGCTGTAGCCAGGAATGCTGGGAAACTCCAGAACAGAGGTAAGGCTGACCCCACTGCTGAGATCACTTCATGCTCTGGCTTTCTCCCCACATGTTTGCGGTAAGTAGGGCTCTGTACTGACCGTGCAAACCCACAGGAAAGGTAATGTTTCCCTCCTCTATTTATAAGAGCAAGCTGCTGCATATGGTTGCATGGGCTGTATCTTCCATATCGAAGTTTGGAAGAAGACATACAAAGTATACCTCCCAAGTCATGAGAGAAATAAAAAAGACAAAGCCTAGGTCCAACAAAGAAAGACACAAAAACAGAAAAGAGGAAGGAAATATGTAAACTCATAACACAACATCCTGAAAGTAAGAGCAGGCATTTTAAATATGACATCAAATGTGAATAAATTACACTCCCCTAATCATAGTCAGATTAAAAGAAAAGAACCTCAAACATGCATTGTGTATAAGAGCACCAGTAAAACAAAGGAACATACTAAAAGTGAAACAAAAAGATAAAGAACAAAGGCAAAAACAAATACGAAAACAGAACTGACCACTGGAATAGAAGACAAAGAATTAAAATTGAAAAGTACCAAGTAGGGCAAAAGAGACATTTTCTAATGCTAAAATCTGCCAAGGAAGCTCTAACAATAGTGACAGAATGAATAAAGTAGCACTAAAACATCTTTTAAAAAAATAAGTAAGAAAAAATACTATTACAGGAGCAGAAATAATAATAGCAAACACTGCTAGAGCCTTTTTTAGTGTGTCAGGCCCTATTCTAAGGCATCTTATAAATATTAACTAATTTAATTCTCATAGCAATCAGTAAATCAATACTATTATTGATATTTTCATCATTTTACAGAGGTAAAAACTGAGACACAGAGAGAATCACATCAGTCTCATGAGGCTTCATAACCAATAATATGCTCTGTCTCTGATGCATGGAGTAGTCTAAGGAAAGGAGATCCCAATGATTTCCAAGGGGGTACTTATCGCCGTCTTGAGTTAAGCTAAACTCCCATTAACTTCCCAGACAAGACGACCTGGTTAATTTGTTAGCAAAAAGCTTAGATGAAATCTATGGCCCCTTCAACTATAATCAATCTGTGATTATAACACAGACACAAATTAACACCTTTTGAAATGTGTTCTAGTCTGATGCTCATGTTAAAATGAATCCTTTGAGAACATAGGTCCTGCTCAGTCCTCAAAATCTGCTTTATTGGTGTTGCTGTCAGTTTCACAGGGTGGACCTCCAGGCCTCAATTTGTTAAGAAGGGAAGGCTGGCGGATGTTCCCTTGACACCACCACTGATTTCAGAGTATGGCAAGTTGCAGCCCAGTAGATACTTTAACATCCATTTATATTCACCACCCTCTCCCACCATTTGTGATATTTTCTCAAAGGCCCTAAACATTTGTTTAAAGCAATTTCCGTCTGTGACATTCCCAGGAAATCAGAAAAATGTGACAGGGAAAATATAGCAGACATGGATTTACTCACCGAAGGATAAACAATAGACTCTAACTTCAAGTTCAGTGTAGCTCGGGAAGAAAAAATCACAATAATCAGGAAGCACAAAGTGGTTCTCCTTGGGGAGTTCATGTCTTCAAGTTTGAGTTGCGTTGCCTAAAATGGAAATAGGATGTTTAGAGATAGAGTAATTCATTTATCAAACACAGAAAGAACTAGCAAAGACCCGTCTCAAAGGTCACACTACAAAGGGAACTTTTCAGTGGAGGGGAGAAAGGAAAGAGCATAAAGGCATCAACTGTAGAGAGCAGACCCCAGGGGGTGAGGGAAGGATGAGGTCAGGAAGGATGGGGGCTGGAGAGAGCTGGGGATGGTACCTGCAAACAGGACAAAGGTAGCAGGTGTGTGGGTACCTTTCCTAGAGATATAGAGGAGGAGAGAGAGAAGATAAGAGAAAGGAGAAAGAGGAAAGAGAGGGAAAGCAAGAAAAAGGGAAAGACTACCCAGTATAAAATACTCTTAACCTTGTGGTTCAGTACATAGCATATGAACAAAAGGATTCAGAGAACAGTACTTTCCTTTGCTACTTGCAACACACTTTGACATTTTCAATTCTATTCTATTATCTTACCCTATTTTTTTCTTTTAAATCTGGCAGCAGACCATTAAATTGACTTTATGACCCATATTAATGGGCTATGACTCATTACTATGAAAAATCCTGGACTTAGTCATAAAAATACAAGCTGTATTTTAGAGATTTTTAGAGTGTATAATATGGAATATTAATACATTATATATCTCAATATATTGATTTTTCGATAGCTGTCTCTTTGCAATATTGGCAATGAAAACAAAGTTTTTTGGTGGCCAGCTTAATCATTGTTGCATTTGAAAACTAGAGTATCACGTGGATGAATCCCAACTCTCATGAGTCTGGGGACCACGACAAACTGCTTTGTGTAGACTCCTTTCCTTACTGACTTCTTTATGTCCATGTGTTTTTGTGAAAAGAATACTTGACTAAGGGTCAGGAGATGTGGATTAGGATCCAGGATGACTACAAACTAATGGCATCCTTGACACTTATCTTCTCCGAGTCCAGTTTGCCCATCTAGGAAATGGGGATACTTAGACCTCCTCTAATTCTCTCACAGACTTTTCTGAGGCTCAGATGTGACCAAAAGCTGTGCAGAGCTCCAGGGATGCCAGCTGCGATTGTTTCACCCTGACCTTAGTGGAGTCCAGAGGGCAGACATAAGGAAGGGCAGGCCTTGGTCCAGGCGTTGCCGGGAGCACCAGGGGACCCGGCCAGGATAACACATGGAGAGATGGCCAAGACTTACATGCCAGGCAGGATTGTGTTTCCATCACCAGCTGTCGGCTGCCCCCTTTTCCTCTTCCCCAGTGGAGAAGAAGGAAGTATAAGGCCCTGGAAAACTGACCCAATTTGCAGATCTGGCAATCCAATACATTTTTTAAATTCTGCAACTCAACAGCTTTTGGAAAATGCTTTGCAAAATAGGTTATGGGAATAGATATTGAAGACCAGATGCATCTACTGTAAGGAAAGCATAGCCACTCATTCCTTGTGGAATAGAGTGGGCTTTTGTGGGTGGGGAGCCGGCTGATTTAGCCTGGGGATAACAACTCTTTGGGGGATGAATCAGGTATTTTGGCGGGAATTTAATGCTTTTAAGGCATCGACTTGATGCACTGTCCTAGCTGATTCCATTTTGAGGCAGTTAATCAAGAAGATGAGAGATAGTACCTGAATAGTTAATGAGCCTTCCTTAGCAAGTGACGGCCAGGGTTGGACTCGGGTATTAAAGGAATTCGAGCTACTCTACATCTCTCTTGTTTCCCAACATTGGCCTTTGTCAGAGTTACAAGGATTGTCTTGATCGTGATAGATAATGACCAAATAAATGGTCACAACCCCAATGGTCATATCTGTCCTTTTGTATAATAACCACTGGCCAATACTGTCCACTGTCATCATCTTCCCCCAGCCTCCCTGGGCATAGTTCTTGATGAAATTGACATCCCTTTCTCTGTTGACCCGTTTTGTGGTCACAAAATCACAATGCAGTAGAAACACAGATGTAGGAAGGACCGCACTGTGGGGAGGGGTGTTCTCTGGATGCAGAAGAAAGATAACAGCTACATACGGTCATCAATTACATAGGCAAGGTGAAGGGCAGGTTCTCTACTTGAAGGAAGAAGGCCATCATTTGGAGGGAGAGGTAATATTAAAAATATTTGACAACCAATATGGCATGAGTATGACCAATCTGAACAACGATACCAGCTGAAGATCAGTTCAGCTTTTAGGGTTCCCACTATGTTTGGGGAGAGCCCTGAAGACAAACTTTTCTCACCTATATTAAAAACCTCTCAGTAACCCCGAAGCTGTTCTCATCAATGAGGAAGCTAGGAGAGGCTGTTTAACTTGGCTAACAGGTAAAAAATTCCAAACCCATCCAATGAAAAGTCCAGAGTAGCATCCCACTGTCAAGGCAATATATCTTCAGTAGGGCCCCTTTAATTGTTAATCCCCAAGAAGTTCATATTTACTCCAAATTCCTGGAGTAAATGGCAGGCAGCACCTACGAGACTCAGAGACAAGCAGAGGAAGAAAGAGAAAGAAAATTATCTGACGTCCTTTCCAGTTTCTTTCTCCTTTTAAATTATAAATTCTGGACACTGCCTACTAAAACTCAGCAACCTATATGAGCCTGCTATATCTTAGAAAAAGCTGAGAGATATGACCTCATGCTCAGTAGTAACCCTGTGGTGATGAGCAACTTCCTGGTTCCTCAGACTCTATTTTCCTGTCTGTGAAGTTAGAAGGGGGCGGGCGTGGCGGAAACCAAGCACCCTGACATCATACACCTCATTTGCCGGGAAGAAGCCGCTGGGATTCTCAGCATCACTGCATTTGGAGGATGAGGGTCTGGGTTCCTTGACATTTTAAGGACATTCGGTCTTGGAAGGATTGTGTACCAGGAACATATATTATGAAACTGACCTGAAACACATCAGGGAACTGCTCTCCCACATCTTTGAAAAAACCAGTGCTACAAATCAGCTGGTCTCCAGGAAACCTTCCATCAGCCCTGAGCTGCCCAGATTTGATGGAGGAGGTGGGAGGAGGAGTCAAGGGGTCTGTACACCTTGTAAATTTAGAAGGCTGTTCATGAAACAGCCACATCCATGAGGCCTGATGACTCAATGTCATCAAGTTATGATTCCAAGCTCCGTATAAATAGGGCAATTGTGAGACTCATTCTGGAAATGATTTCTTAAGCTCTATGCAGCTCTGCCCTCCTGTGCTCTCTGGCATCCTTGGCCCCTCTCCCCTGGGTTGGGGTTACGGTTAGGCCTCGATACTTGATATTCTCCTTGGCTCCTCCCAGGGAGAAGGAAAGCAAGAGGTGAAAGCAAGCCCACATTTGATCAGCCTCTGCTCAGATGCCTCCTCCTTCCTCCAGTCCGGGGCTCTGCTCCTGGCTTGGGCACCACATGCAACCCCTCCCCTTAGCATCGCCCAGGTACCACCACCCTGGAAGGAAGTTCCCTGGAGTACTTGAGCACCGTCTGATTAAATGGTTCTTATCCCTGGCTGCACGTCAGAACAAGCACCTGGGGAATTGCTTTTTCTTCCTCTTTTCATTTGTTTGTTTGTCGTTTTAATGTCATGCCAGGCCAATTGAATTAGCACTTCTGGCAGGGAGGGGAGCTGAGCATCTGTATCTGCCCCAGCTGCTTCTGATGCAGAGGCAGGTTTGAGGTCTACAGGTCTATGTTTTCAGCATCCCATTGCCCTATCCACACTCCTGGCACTTGCCATCACCAGCCTATAGTCCTCTCTCTACTAAAGAAACTACACAGGAAGAGAATCATAAGGGAGCTGCATTTAGGAGGCAGTCAATCAATGGTGGATGGGAGGACAGACTCAGAGGTGATCTACTCAATAGTTTTTGATGCAATTCAGCAGCCAAGGCTGTTATTTGAGGTTGTGTTATATATCTCACATAGTATCAATCATGGTGCACAATTACAAGCCAACAAACACTGAGAACTTTCCATAGTCCTGAAATCATGCTACACATTCATGGATTGAAATGTGTCATGGCCCTTGGCCCTAAGAAGTTCTCAAACTCACTGGGAAGGCATGAAACAGAGACTGGAAGGAAAATGTAAGCTTAAAAGATGCTATTTAGGGCTTCCTAGGTGGCACAGTGGTTGAGAATCTGCCTGCCAATGCAGGGAACATGGGTTCTATCCCTGCTCCAGGAAGATCCCACATGCCACGGAGCAACTAAGCCAGTGCACAACTACTGAGCCTATGCTCTTAAAAAAATAAAATAAATAAATAAATTAATTAATTAAAAAAAAAAAGATGCTATTTACTGGATGAATTGGGAGGTTGGGATTGTTGTATATACATTACTAATAAGAAAATAAAAATAATATCAAATTGTACACTTTAAATATATGCAGTTTATTGTATGTCAATTATATCTCAATGAAAGTTCTTAGAAAAAAAAAAGATGCTATTTGCTAAATGCCTATGAGGTACCAGGCACAGCCCTCAGTGCAATTAATATGTTCCTTCACTTAATTTGCCTCTCATTATAAGCCTGTGAGGTAGGTGTTTTAATCCTAATTCATAGATGAGAAAATTAAGGTTTTCAGAGAGGTTACCGCACTTACCCAGGTCGCCCAGCTAGTAAGTAACTGAGTGAGAGTCTCTCCCAAGTTGGCCTGTCTCCAAAGTGAGCTGCAGTGTGAGTAATAAGATGACTAGAGGAAGTTGGACAGGGGGAAGTTGGGTGATTTGGGAAGTGACCGAGGTCACTGGCCAGACCCTGAAGGATGAGCAATGCTTTCATGTATAATGGGGAAAGAAAAAAAAATTTCAGGCAAAGGAGAAGAGCGTAAGCAGAGGCCCTTGTCTCTCTTTAAAGGGAAAAAAGCAACCCAAAGTGCGATGTTTAGCTGTCCCTTGAACCCTTTGTGGATGTTGCCTTGGGCAGCTTGTCCAACCACTGTGATGAAGGCTCAGCCGCAGTTCCTGGGAGTGTATTGTTCTCCTGAACAATCACCATCAACAGAGAAGGCAGAACTATTTTTTCGCTCTGACTTGGAAAGAAAATGAATGTAATGGCATTAGGGTTCCAGTGATTCCCTCCTTCCTGTAACAGACTGTAGTGGAAAGAGCACCGGCTTCGATGCAAAATAGGCCTGTGTTCTGATTCCAGCTCCATCGCTTAGTAACTGTGGGTGAGACACTTGGCCCTGCGGAGGCTCAGTTTCCTGGTGTGAGTAATGGGTATCACAGTACCTGCCCTGCAGCATTGTTTTCAATACTAGAGATTGTGCCCACGAAGCACAAAAAAGCCTGGTCACAGCTGAATTTGTTAAGGGTTGAGTTGTGTCCTCCAAAATTCATATGTTGAATTCCAACCCTCAGCTGCTCAGAATGTGACCTTATTTGGAGATAGGGTCTCTCAAGAGGTGATTATGGTACTTTCCTGGTGGCGCAGTGGTTAAGAATCTGCTTGCCAATGCAGGGGACACAGGTTCGATTCCCTGGTCCGGGAAGATCCCACATGCCTTGGAGCAACTAAGCCCGTGCACCACAACTACTGAGCCTGCGCTCTAGAGCCCGAGAGCCACAACTACTGAGCACACGTGCCACAACTACTGAAACCTTTGTGCCTAGAGCCCATGCTCTGAAACAAGAGAAGCCACTGCAATGAGAAGCCCATGCACCGCAACAGAGTAGCCCCCACTCTCTGCAACTAGAGAAAGCCTGTGTGCAATAATGAAGACCCAACACAGCCAAAAAGAATAATAAAATAAAATTCTCTTAAAAAAAATAAAAATAAAAACAAAGAGGTGATTACATTAAAATGAGGTCATATGGGTGGGGCCCTAATCAAATAGGACCTTATAAGAGGAGGAGATTAGGCCACGGACCCATGCAGAGGAATGACCACGTGAAGACACCAAGGAAGACAGCATCTACAAGCCAAGGAGAGAGGCTTTCGAAGAAACCAATTCTGCCAATACCTTGATTTTGGACCCCCAAGCTCCAGAACTGTGAGAAAATAAATTTCTATTGTTTAAGCCACCCAGTCTGCAGACTTTATTATGGCACTCCTAGCAAACTAACATAGAATTCAATAAAAATGATACCTCTTTTTATTTTTATCACTCAAAAGGTGTGAGTGGTGTATGGCTCTCTGGTCTGCTGCCCAACTTTTATTGTTTATACTGGGAATGTTTTTATGAAATGGAAAAATGGATTATTGGTGTGTCTGAATAGAGCATAAAACATATACAGTTTAAAATGGACAGACAGGCACTTCCCTGGTGGTCCAGTGGTTAAGACTCTGTGCTTCCATTGAAAGGGGCACAGGTTCGAGTCCTGGTCAGGGAACTAAGATACTGCACACTGCTCAGTGTGGCCACAACAAACAAACAAACAAACAAACAACAACCTTGAAAGACAAGTTAGAATTCATCTCTAGTTCAAGCTATGGTAACTCTCTCCAGCATTTATCTCCCCCACCTCTGACTGACTACACAGCCCAGGCCTTCACCGCTCCTCACATGCACCCTTGCATGTGAGCCTTCTTTTCCTCTCTGCCTCACCATCTACACAGATGCAAGACTGACCTTCCGGAAGCACTCTTCTCACGGGTTACCTCTGTTCAGCTCCCCACTGCTCTCGGAACAAAGGCAATGGCTTTTGCTGCTGCTGAAGGCCCTCATGACCTGGATTTTATTTTTCAGAGCTGGCATATTTAATAGGCATCTATCATATTTTCACTACTGAAGCTGGTTGCTTTTTCATCATTTAAAATAGTGCAAGAGATTTTCCAGTGTTCATGCAAAAGTAAAAATATGAAAATTAATCTTCGAGACTTCATCCTGGGGATGGGGAAGAGTAGTTATTATTGTCAAACTATTTTTCAGTGTTTGGCAAAACAAAAGTCATCCTGTAGTTTACTTGGTTTCTTAACTTCCATTTTTTTCCTGCCCCTTCGCCTCAACATTATCACCGCATATTCAAATTCTATCCACCCTTTAATGCTCAGGCAAACGACTGCCTCCTGGTTGGAGGTTCCCTGCTCTGTTCAGCTGTAAATGGGAGGTCAGGACTTGGAGATGGTGGGCACATAAAACTCAAGCCATTTGGTTAAAAAGTGGAGAGTAGCGATGCTTCCCGTAGGTAAACTGCTTGGTTTCCATGTCATGCACAGAAGGTGATGTTATATGCATGGCTTTCTTTTTAAGAAAGGAAGGATTGCATTGCCTGCTAGGACACTAACGAGGGAAGCCAGGCATCTTACTAAGTCCTGGCTTGTGTCTGACTCACTAGACAGGTTATTGTGTTCTTTGAAAGAAGCCAGTGGTATATCTTCCTATGCCCTGTTGCCCACGTTCTGGGGCACATACTATATGCCACACTGTCTGAGCCATGCACTTCTGATCAAAATAGTGACCAGATGAGAGACTAAAAATAAATACGCACATATACCATTCTACTGCTAGAGAATAATTCAAAGCAGAGTTCCTATTGATGGCAAATAACGAATGGTAGTACAAAATTTCAGGACTTTCATTGCAAATTTGACTGAGACTATTATTCTTTGCTCAGGGTTGCAATAAAGACAGGATGTCATCAATAACCTCCCTTCTGAACTGCAGAAGTGCAGATTAAAAATCCTCGAGGAATAATTTAAGAGGTCTGCCTTCTCAGATCTGTATTTTCAACCACAGAGGTGATAAGATTTAACCTTTGCTGAACTTATCTAATGAGATGATTCATTCCTCGCACATGCAGAACTGTAAGCTAAATATTTATTAAACAGAAACACGAAACACAATACCAACGAAAGAACGGCCTTGAAAAATTTTTTTTTTCTATTTAATTTCCCTTTGCCTTAAAATAAGGTCCTGCCTCAGCATTGTGTCAGGGTAGCTCAGTCCTATCAGATTACAGAGGAACATTTGTTTGTACACAATGGGGGTCAGGTTTTCCAAAACACACTGCACATGTGCGCGGCGTTGATAACCTTTCATCCTTCTTCACTGGTTGTAAATCACTGGAGGATCTTATGCCGTCTCCATGAAGACATTAAGTTCTTAACTCCGATCTTCTCTCAACCATCTTGCTACTTTCATTTACCACATGGAGGGGTTTCCCTAAGCTCTGGCAAGACAATGCACTCTGACTACCATGGAGGCTGGCCCTGGGGTTGGCTGCCAGGCTGTATAGAGCCTCAGAGGGCCTGGGTGTGGGTCCAAGCCTTCCAGTTCTGTGGTTCTACTCTTCACAGGGTGAGATTCAAAATAATACTGAGTGTTCTAATAACCACAGTAGTGGACCAATCAGAGCAGTCTCTGGTCACTGCAAGAGCACAGGCCCCAGGGTCCTCATTGCCAGTTAGTAGGGGATGTCTGTGCGAGGGTCCAAGGCAAAAAACCGGATGACGGAGGCAGAGGTGGGAGGGGGCACTCCGGACCCTCCAGGGCCCTTGGGGCAGCAGTTATTTATCTCCCATGTGGTTTCAATTATTGCAACATTTTAATAACTGGCAGGGCCGTTTTAGCCCTCTGTGTTCCCTGCTTCCCCAGACCCCATTCACTCCGTCTCCCCGACATCAGGCATTGGTGTCCTTAGCCAGTGACTTCGCTTCTCTTAAATATCCATTTTGTTAGACTTTAGAGTAAGGTATGTGTGCTACTTAAAATGAAAAAAGTATCATCCCCCCCACCCCACCCCACCCTACAGTATCCTGAGAAGTCATGGCCATTCCAAGATCTCCTTAATCTGGATAGTCTGACTTTAGTCCTCACCTTATGAAAAGTATTTTCTCAAGTGTGACATTCCTCACCAGTCCTCATCCTCCCTGGTTTCTCGTTGGTTTCTGACAACACTTAGCACCTCCTCCTTCACAGCCCCCCCCCTTTTCCGCCCCTGGGGTCTCTCCCTGCTCCAGTCTTTGCTCTTTCCCTCTTCCTATGATCCCATCCTCCTCATCCTACACCGTCTCACCACAGGTCGGACAAACCTTCCCCCCGGGGGCCTTGGGTGATCTCTCTTGACACCCTCTCTCTTAGGGAGCTTGTCCATGTCTATCGTTTTAATTATCAATTGATATGCGAATTCCCCAAACTTTATCTCCACCTTGATCTCTTTGCTAAATATTAGGAACGTCTTTCCAACTGGACTATTTCCACCTGAGTCTAATTCAGCTCATCCAGAACTAATGTGTCTCTTCTCTCCTAACGCATCTCTTCCCAGACTGGCCAACTGCTGGCTTCATTCTCCAGTTTCCCAGACTCACAACCCCACGGGTATTCCGGGTCACAAGAATCGCGGGCCGGAGTGGGAGGAGCAATTGAACCATTGGCTAAGTCCTGTGGATACCTCCTGCGCCCATGTTTTCTTTTCCTTGGCCTCCACTTGGTGTGGATGTTATCATCTCATCATCATCATCATCACTGGATAATTGCAGCAGTTTCCTGAACCCTCCCTCCTTTCCTCCCTGTCCAGTATCCAATACCATCAGCTCATTCATTTGCCTAGAACACTAGTTTTCATAGATTGCTTGTATACCGCATTCAAATACTGTAAACATTCTCAAATGCCCAGAGAATATTTGGGCTAATTCACCTGGCGAGCATGGTCACCGCAATCTAAGGTAGAGCCAGCCCTGCCACATTTTCCTTCCATTTGACACTTGGATACAGAACAGCCTGACCTAATCACAAGCTTTTATTGTACCTTCTTTTGCAAAATTTCTCATAAATATTAACAGAAAATATTGGTTGAAGAGATTGCTACCCCTTAGCTTCTTCTCACACTATTCTTGGTGACTGAAACGCCCCGTTCCCACCTTCTGAGATTTACATGTTATTTCAGGTCTTGCTTATTCCCTTGGTAACAACAATCATTGCTGTCGTTGATCCAACCCTTGCGATATGCTGGCACTAGACTAAGTGCTCTGCGTGTACTGGACTCGTTTAATCCTTAACTCCTGCATTGTTAAAACTCTTGGCATCCCCCCTTTTACCGATGAGACTTGGTAAATTAAATCACACACCCAAGTCACACAGTAAGTAGCCAACTCTGTTGCCGAATCTGAACTCTCAGCCTTTATAGCGCATGCCTCTTTTCTTGTCTTTTTGAGAGAAACATCTTTCTTTGGAATATGCTGAATTTCTCTCCTCGGCTACTCCACTGGCCCTGGCATTTGGATTTTTTTTTTTTTTTCTTTTTCAGCACTATTGTGGTTTTTGAAGCATAGCATTGTAATTAGGCACATGGACTGGTAAGTCAGACTGCCTGAGCTGGAATCCCAACTTCACTACTTGCCAGCTTTGTGTGCCTCTCGGACAACTAACTTAAAATTGTGTGCCCTTTTGTCTATAAAATAGGATAAAATTATAATAGTACCTGAGGGATTGGATACTTGGAATAACTATGTGATTTAGCAATCTTGGTAAAGCACTAAACACAGTGCCTGGGACATAATAAATACTCAGTAAATATTACCTGTTATTATTAAAATTCCCAGGGCCTGTGCCTTGCCTCCTGTTACGAGTATAAGCTAATTAAAGGAAAGGATTCTCTGTCTTTGTGATTCCACAGCTCTTTGCACATCCATCAGTGTAGATGCTTCCACTAAGCTGTGACATTAAAGGTTTCACTTCTGTGATTATCTTTTAGGAAACAGGCAAGATTCCAATTATTTTAACCATCATCACTAGAATCAGGCGATGTGAGTTGAAATGCTGAGCTGGGAAATAATGTGTGAATTCATAGCGTCCCCACAGCCAACACAGATATTTAACTCAATGAGCCTTCCTGCAGCACCTACTCTGTGCTGCAACTCTCAGGACCTGGGGAAACTGAGTCTGAGAGGACCCCTCCCAGTGCTTCCTTTAAAGGAGCCAAGGATTACAGCGGTGAGTGATGCTGATTTGGATTATACTGAGAAATGTTGGTGGGGACGTTTCTAGGGGCACATCTTCTGATTAAGAAACAGCTCTGATTTATTGTCTGTCCATCTATATAGATCACTTCAGAAAGTGGCACATCATGCAAAGGATACTTCGTATTTCTTTTTCTGGGAATTGAGACATATGTTAAAGTGACATTGAGTAAAATGGATGGTGCCCCCACCCTCGTAATCATTTGGCAGTACAAGAGCACATCCTGTTTACCTAGAACATTTCATCTGGTTTTGTAAACTCTGCAAGTAGCAGGGAGCCAGTGAATCTGCAGGGAAGCCAGCAGGGTTGCTCCAATTTAAACCCGAAAGGCAGTGCCATTGTTTGGGGAGCTGGAGATGCCTCTTCATTCTCACCTGCAGCTGTGAGAGGGGGCTTTTCCTCTCATAAACGGCAGCAGTCAGAATCCTAACACATGATGCTCACGGCTGCTGGCACTTTTGGCCCCAACTTCTTGGCGCCATAAAGCGGTATCACTTCTGCTTCTCAATTGAGACTTTCTCTCTTACAGTTTTGACTCAGTGGTCCTCAAGCCTCACTGCATAAAATAATCACTTTGGAGATTTAAAACAAAATGAACCAAACAAAAAAGCCGTGCCCGAGTCCCTTTCCCCAGATATTCTGACTCAGTTGTTCCAGGGAAGTGTCTGGGCATTGTTTTCTTTTTGTTAAGTTTCTGGGGGTGATACCAATGGACAGCAGGTGTTAGCATCTGCTAAGATCTGGAGAGGCAATAGCTTGATCTATCTACAGACATCCAGCACAACTGGGAATCCATGTTGCTACAAAGCTGATAGAATCCAGTCAATCACATTAATTCTCCATTCCACATGACTTTTATCCTCATGTTACCAACCAAGAATGGGGTTGGAAAGGCAGAGATCTGGGCTTCTTCTCATTTCAGTGCCCCCAAAAGATTCATTGTGACATGCTAAGCAAACAACGAAACCTCTGAGCCTCTCATTTTTGTATTCCATAAAGTGGCAACAAGCTACCTGTTTTACCTGTGATGTGGTGAAGGAGGAGGAGGTCTCTATCAAGGGCTAGCACTGTGCAGTAGGGTGAAATGGTTAATAAAATTACCCAGAGAAAGGGTCAAGGCAGGCGAATTTAACAGGATGGTCAGGAAAACACTAGACAATGTCCAAAATCAGCAGGGCCAACTGGTCCTCTAGTTTGGGATAGAGAAAGCTTGGGAAGGGCAAGAAAATGTTAAATAGCAACTGAAAGTATTTTGTGATCATTCTTGGACTTGACATTGCTTGTGCCAAGTTTATTCCAAATCCTCTCTCCATGATCGATACCGACCTGTTCATAGTCTTTTTCTTATTCACTTGTCTCATAATAATGTATGGCAGGAGAAAAAAAATAAAAGGCCACCTTTTTACAGAAAGATAAAAGAAACAGAAAATGAACCCATCTATTAAGCACATCTATTATCCATTAAACAACAAGGGACTCTCTCCCACCCTCCCCCAATTTTCCCAAAGCCAACCACTTAATCTAGCTGGCTAGCTATCATCTATCTATCTATCTATCTATCTATCTATCTATCTATCTATCATCTATCCATCCAGTTTCTAGTCAGTTAATCTTCTTTTATTTTCCATGACAGAATGCCTTTGATGGTCTTTAAGAGGGTAGCCTAAACTACTAGTTGCAAAATCTAGAATTTAATCCACTAGAAGTTGTTACGAATACTATTAGTTGCCAAAGCCAAAGCCAACACAAAAATAATAATGGTGAAAAGGAATAAAACTCAAACTTTTCTAAATATTAAAAGAGCTGTGTAATGCATGGATTGGACAATAAGGATTTCTTATATTCCTATGTGCCTTGGTTTGTCCTAAAAGCCAGGAAGACAGAAAAATAAGGCATTTAACTGATAAGATACACAGCAAACAATTGATGGGATAACTTTGGGGAGGGGAAAAAACTAACGCGTATGGGGTGGGTGGGCCTTAAAAAATTGTTAGACATATTCTATTCCAGTACGAAAATAGTCATGTGTTGCTTGTGTAATTCAAAAATGAAAGGCCCAAAACATTACCCCTCATGAAGGGAAAAACTGAGCTGCTGTGAAGTGGGGTGGCCTGGTTTTCTACAAAGTACAAGAAAACATGGTTTAAGCAAACCACACATCGTAGGGCATTTGCTCCCTTCTGGAACACTCGACGCAGGCCTGCCTGCTCTTAATCCCAGCGCTTTTCTTGACCTCCATCCCAGCACTGACTTGCAAACCCCCTTGCCCTCAGTCATGGGCAGTAGCTTATATTTTACATTCCCAGAACTGCCTAGGACCTGAGGATACCCGTGCCCTTCTTGCTACACTCGGGGTAGCCTCCCTGGCTGCCTAGCAAGGAAACAGTCACATAGCAATTCACAAATGCTCTGGTCTTTATGGTATTTTCTGGCTCAGGGATGGGAAAACTCATTAAAAAGAAAGAAAAAGGAAAAGGAAAGCTCTTTTTATTATAGAGGAAATCCTAAAAGCATCCCAGCTCACTGCCTGACACTCAAGCTCCCTAAACGCAGTCTCGCCAACTTGACCATCAGCCTGCACACACAATGCCCTTGACCAGACACGCTTTGCGCTCCCAACATACATGTCACAGCTACAGAAACGAAAATCGCGCAGGAGGTTGTAACTGAAAGATGTCTTAAAAGGCATGTGGGAGTGACCTCGGTGCCCCTGAGGTCTTGCTACAAAGAGAGACAGACCCCCCAGCAGGAGAAATGTCTCTTACCTGCCCAGCACCGTCGTCCCCAGGCCGGTTCCTGCTCTGATCAGACGTCTAACAAACTTCCAGATCTCCACTACGAGGCCATTGGCCCCCCAGCCTCATGCTCGGTGGAGGGAGAGCCGAGCAGGACTCATCAGGAGGGCTCAGGCAAGCCCAGCAGCTGCGAACCGAGTTCAGTCTCGCCGCTGACCGGTGCCTCCCTGCCGTGGTCCTCTGAGCCTCACAGGGCCATCCCTAGTGGCTCGCTGCTGTTTGAAAACAAGAAGTGATTTCCTGACCCTCTTCCCCGGATGGCGTGTGTGATTTCCTTCACGCCCATGGGAAGTCCTTCAGATCCTTCTTATCTGGAAACCTATTCACTGAGTGGCCGGACTTGTTTGGTCAAGGCCCCTAGTTCTTGCTTTCACTTCTCCAAAGAAAAGAGTCATAAAGTGAAATCAAAGAGAGCCCCAAATGGGTTCGAGCTCATGGTCAGTGTAGGATGCCTAGTTTAAACCTTTGAAAGATGTCCACTAGATGAGATTGTGTTTTCAGATTGGAAAGAAAATTTAAATTATCAACGAGTTTCATTTCTAGGGGCAGCAAGAAATTAGAGATTGAAAAAAAAGTCTTGAATATGAGAAGATCTAGTGAGGTCATTTAGTCGAAGCCCTGGGCTTTAGGGAGGGTGGCACTTCCAATATGCGACATTCAGGGACGTTCAGTTCTCCCAGATTTCTAAGGAAACTCTATGAACATGTGTGCATCAAATTACAAATTCTGTACCACTTAAAATATCGTCTCAATAACACTAATGTTAAAGATAAGGAGATACCTGGGAAAAGGTAGGTTGGCAGGCTGCAGTCAGGTTGTTGGGTTTAGTGATGAATTAGAATCAGAGTTTTTGAGCTGGAAGTGACCTACTCATTCTCATTTTACAAGTAAGGAAACTGAGGTCCAAGGAGAAACAGTGACTTGCTTAAGGTCAAAACACCGATGGGAAGTAATAGATGGTCATCTAATTGTTCTTAAACTTCTGTGTGTGGAATACTCTTCCATTTCCTACTCTGAAGCCCTGCCCACAGAAAGTTTGATGAATGGATCCTGGCCTAGAGCCCAGGAATCTGCATTGTAAGTGTTCCAGTAAGTATGACACAGACTGTCCCCGAACTGCACTGAGAGAAACTCTCCTAGTGTCAGGACTGTGTGTCAGTGCAAGAACCCCAGAGTCAGACTGTAGGAATTCAAACCATAGGGCCACTGATTCCTATTTCCGTGGCCATGAACACATTAGGAGACCTCACTGAGACTCATTTTTATTACGTGTGAACATGGACTAGCAACACTACTCAGGCTATAAAAGCTCCGGGAAGAGCCTGGTGTAGAGAAAGAGCTCCAGAACTGGAGATCTGGGCTCCAATCCTCCAAGCTCACGGGCCTTCCCCGTCCCACACCATCTCCCTCCCTCCTTGCCAGCCTCCCCTTCCAGCCAGAGCTATTGGCCCATAGGCGCGTCAGCAACCACCGGTGTATTCAGGCTGGAGACAGGGTGAGATGCCTTGGCAAAAGGTGGATGCACTTTCAGAATATTATGATTCTGCTTCTCAGTACTGATTCTCCGTTGTATCCTCCAGCCCACTCCAGGCCATCATGGGAGATGGTGGCAGGTGCCCCCCTCCACAGCTGATCCTCCACTTCCTCCCCACTGCCAGCCTGGGCCCAGAGGTGTGTTCAGAGGGTGCAAGACGATCGGTCTGACACACAGCAATGTCATTCTTCTTGCTGGACCCTGGGGTATGCATGGACACGTGGCCAGTTGTGGATGTACATTACCTCTGGATTTACTGTCGGTGGCACAATAAAGGGCCTTATTATTTAATCCAGTTCTAATTTCATTACCTATAGTAAAGTAAATCACTATGAAAAACAAATCTTTTGATGCCATAGAAAATATTCCCAATATAGTAAATCAACTCTACTTCAATTTAAAAATAACTCTACAAAAAATAAATAAATTATAACCCTTGGCCAATAAATAAACAGAATATTAAAACACATACACACAGAGCCAAATAACTTAAATCATATTTTAGAATATAGTTGATCCCTGAACAATGTGTCTTCGAAGTATGTGGGTCTACTTACACGCCAATTTTTTTCATTAAATACACACCACTGTATGATACGGTCCACAGTTGCTAGGTTGATGCCTCATGTGTGGAACCAGGATACGGAGCACCGATTGTAAAGTTATGCACAGATTTTCAACTGCACAGGAGTGGGTGCTCTTAACCTCTATGTCGTCCAAGGGTCAACTGTATTCCAAATTTCTTATGCTAAATATTTGTGGTATTGACTTTTCTATACAAAAGGGACAAAGATACTCCAGATTCTTTTTTACACTAAAAACCTGTAATATTAAATAAAAGTAGTAGAAAACACCTAGGTCTTGAAAACACGAGTAGCCTGGGGCTAAATGTGTGGACACCAGATCTGCCCACTAGTATAGCTTCTCGGAAACTTAACAAGTTATTTCACCTTTCTGTGCCTCAGCTTTCTCATCTGTAAAATGAGAGTAATAATAAGACCTACCTCAGGGCTGTTGCGAGATTAAATGAGTTTGATACACGTGAAAATGCTTATAACTGCCTGGCACTTGGTGAGCCTGTGTAAGTGTTGGCTATTGTTATTTTTGCAGAAAAGAGGTTTTTGTTGTAATAACACATAGGGATTTGGTACTGTCTTTGCTTTTGTTTTCTGCTGGCTTTGCCTCTGGTCTGCAGATTGGCATGTTGAAGATGCCTCTAAAATATACCTTCCTGTCTCTGTCAGGAGATGTGGTTCCTTTGGGGGTTTCTTGAGTGGCTTAGCATACATGTAGATCAATGACACCAGCTGTGTTGGAAGGAATGAAGAAAACATAGGAGGAAACTGTATACAGCAGTAAAGGACACTAAAAGAACTTTGCAGACTGACAGCTTTGGAAGGTAATCATAAGAGAGAACTGAAAGTCTGGTTGCAGAGTTTGCCCACTCCAGGAGAGGAAAGCTTGCAGATCTGATCCTTCAAAAAAGAGTAGCTATGTGGGGGACCTTGACTCGTATGCATCTTGCCTTAAAAAGCACCCAGCTGTCAGGGGCAGCTCTTGGGTTAACGCTCCTTCGAAAATGCTCTCTTTTTCCTGTTTGCATTGTGCTGTGGGGCACCGTCGACTCTGACACAGGACAGGGCGTTGTCAAGGTGGCTGTCCCTTTGCCTCCCAGAGGAGCAATTCCTCTCTCACCCATAGTCCTGTTTGTTGCTAGGAACACTTTTTGCGTGTGGCACTCACTTTACAAGGAAAACAAAGACAAACAAGGAATGCAACCACCATATGGTCTCGGCTGCAACCCAGAATTCACTGCTGATGGGAAGACTTTGCCCTGTCCCAACTACAGCTGCCCTGCTGTTGGCTGGGAGAGAGCCCTTCTCCTGAGTTCTAACATGTTGGAGCTGGTGGCAAGTTGAACCCAGACTTCAACCAGATTGCAGTGGTGCAACCAGAGTAACTAATTCAACTAGTTGCGTTATCTATGCTTGTGTTAGTATGAGGCGTTTCTTAGGACTTGAGGGGATAACCTCATTGGAAACAGGGCTATTTGCTCAGGCAGAAATGTCAGCACCAAATAAATGTGTCTTTCCCGGTACTCTCCAGGCTGTGTCACGCCTCTGCCCTTCCACCTTCTTCATCTGGCTAACTTTTAATCTCCAGTTAATTTGCAGATGTTATTTCTTCCAAGGACTCTCCTAGTCCTCCCAGCCCAGGCCAAGTGTTTCTTCTTCCTGACCCCAAACTCTCAGGTAGGTGACTTTCTGCAGGTACCAGACTGCACTCAAATGATCGTTTTAATGCATTGACTGTAAGTGCCTTGAGGGCTGGGCCTTGTCTTATTTACTGCGTGCCCAGCTCCTCGCTCGGTGCTGGCAGGACCTAGGTGATCCATAGACGCAAACAAAAGGACTACCATATGACCCAGCAATCCCCCTCCTGGGCATAAGTCCAGAGGTAACCATAATTTGAAAAGATACACGCATCCCAGTGTTCACTGCAGCACTATTTACAATAGCCAGGACATGGAAGCAACCTAAATGTCCACCAACAGATGAATGGATAAAGAAGATGTGGCACATATATACAATGGAATATTACTCAGCCATAAAAAAAGAATGAAATAATGCCATGTGCAGCAACATGAATGGACCTAGAGATTATCATACTAAGTGAAGTCAGATGAAGAAAAATTATTATATGATATCACTCATATGTGAAATCTAATTTAAAAAATGATATAGGGACTTCCTTGGTGGTGCAGTGGTTAAGAATCTGCCAGCCAATGCAGGGGACATGGGTTTGAGCCTTGGTCCAGGAACATCCCATGTGCCACGGAGCAACAAATCCTGTGTGCCACACTATTGAAGCCGCCCCTCCGCAACAAGAGAAGCCACCATAATGAAAAGCCCACACAATGCAACAAAGAGTGGCCCCAACTCACCGCAGCTAGAGAAAGTCCACGAGCAGAAACGAAGACCCAATGCAGCCAATAAATAAATAAATAAAAATTTTAGAATGATATAAATGAACTTATTTAAAAAGCAGAAACAGACTCACAGATTTGGAAAACAAATTTATAGTTACCAAAGGGGAAATGTGGGGAGGGAGGGATAAATTAGGAGCTTGGGATTACCATATACACACTACTATATATAAGATAGATAACCAACAAGGACCTAATGTATAAGACAGGGAACTCTACTCAATATTCTGTAATAACCTATACGGGAAAAGAATCTAAAAAAAGAGTGGATATATGTATATGTATAACAGATTCACTTTGCTGTACACCTGAAGCTAACAGAACATTGTAATTCAACTATACTCCAATAATATTTTTTTGAAAAGCCAAAAAAAAGGAAACCACTTCACCTCATTCTATCACTGGATTCTCTTCTTAACATTGGCATGTCCCATGGCTCAATCTTTGTAACTCTTCTCTGTGGACATTTATTCCCCAGGTGATCTCCATCAGTTTCATGCTTTACATCTTTGTGCTGATGACTTCCAAACACCTACTTCAATCACAGACCTCACTCCTGAACTCCTGACCTGTACATCCAACCTCCAACATGTTATCTCTACTTGGATCTTCAATAGGCTCTCAAACTGATCATATCCAAAATGGAACTCCTGATCTTCTGTCCCAAACTAGCTTTTTCAGCAGTCTCTCCCAACTCAGTAAAGGGCGTCTCCATCCTTCCAGGTTACCCAGACCAAAACTCTGAGACTCATCCTTGAGTCCTCTCTTACACAGTTTGTATTTAATTTGTCATCAAATCCTGTGAGCACTACCTTCAAAATACATGTGTGATGGGGCATTTCTTACCACCCCCCTCCACTGCGATTTCTCTCATCAAACCATCATTACCTCTTGACTGGATGATTACCACTGCCTCTAATAGTTCTCTGTGTAAGACTCACGTTAGAAAGGTCTTCATGAGACATAAACTATGTAAGGTCCATCTGTGCTGTCCGGTGCTCCCATCTCACACAGTCAAGGTGAAAGTCCTTTCAATGGCCTGTAAGTTCTACACATCGGAAGCCTTGCTCCTCCTACCACATCCTCCCTTAATTCCTCTCCTTCTTTCCACATTGCTCCAGCCACACTGCCCCATCTCAGAGTCTTGGCACTGGCCATTCTCTCTGCCTGGATGTTCTTAGCCCAGATATCCTCATATCTCGTTCCCTCACCTCATTTCCACCTTTGCCCAAACATTGCTTTCTTAGTGAGGCCTTCCCTGACCACCACAAGTCACACTTCAGTCCTCCCAACCCCCTGCCCTGATGAAATTTTTCCGTATCACATATCACCTCTAATACACTATAATGTACTTATTTGTTTTATTGGCTGTCTCTACCTTGCAACCCTCCACTAGAGTGTAAGCTCCCTGAGGGCAGAGATACCTATTTGGTTCATTAAAGAAACGTATGTGAAAGTGTAACGTGCAAGCAAAGTCAAGAATGCCAGGATATTAGTATATACACAGCTGAAGTGTATACCAAAGTCCATAACTTTTCCAATTGCAAAACACTCACACCTCTATGCCTTGGCAGGGTAAGCCCCTTTTTTTTTTTTTTAAATCCACAACCAGATGTTGGTAACCCTTTTGATCCAATGTGGCTGGGTCAGGTCTCTTTTGGTATTTCCATATCTAGGCCAGGAAAATTCCCCTCTGGCACTGAACTGTCCTTATGCAAGGAAGGAACCGACAAAATAATCGGGCGGTTTTATATTATACAAATGGTCTTATTCTTATCTTTCGTGTGTATATCTTGGCAGAGTCTCTGCTAATTGGAACTGGTCACGTTTGTGCTTGGCTGTGGCCTCTCAGGTTTTATTTGCACTTGTTGTTCCTGGACCCATTCCACCAATAGACAGATTTATTTCAACTTCTTGGTGTGCATATCTTTCAGATACTTACATTATTTTGCTGTGGTAGATCCCAAAGATTTCCATCTTTTTTTTTAATTTTTTAAAAATTTATTTATTTATTTTATTTTTTATTTATTGGCTGCATTGGATCTTCGCTGCTGCGTGAGGGCTTTCTGTAGTTGTGGAGAGCAGGGGCTACTCTTCATTGTGGTGTGCGGGTTTCTCACTGCAGTGGCTTCTCTTGTTGCAGAGCATAGGCTCTAGGCACACAGGCTTCAGTAGTTAAGGTGTGTGGGCTCAATAGTTGTGGCTCACAGGCTCTAGAGAGCAAGCTCAGTAGTTGTGGGTGCATGGGCTTAGTTGCTCCGTGGCGTGTGGGATCTTCCCTGACCAGGGCTCAAAACCTTGTCTCCTGCATTGGCAGGCAGACTCTTAACCACTGTGCCACCAGGGAAGCCCAAAGATTTCCATCCTTTGGACCAATTGGATACAGTTGACAGCATATTCTACCCACCTTCTTATGTCTCCAATGATGGCCCCAGTTTTAGTCCGAAATCCAAAGCACCCTCCAAGTGAAGCCTTGTTTGGACCACTGCCAAGACTACCTTCCCTGCCTTTTCTTGGAAGAGGGAGAGACAACATATGGGGGAAATGGAGGCAGATTCACCACACTGCTCCATAGAGGCATCATCAAGAGCCCCCTCTTGACCTTCATTGATCTTCTCTTATGGAGGGTTGACCATCAGTGGCCTGGGAATCATCCCTAGCCTTTAGATTCCACCTTCAGCTCTTACAGGTGATGTACCATCCACGTAGAAGGAAGTGCCCGTTGATGCCCACAGCATGACATATGTCACCCACATGCTACAGCTATGATGTGCATGATGTCAGAGTTATTGACTGACCACATTTGTCATTGATTCCTCCTCCTTCATTCCCGCCCCCACCCCCACTACCCTCACTTTCAGTATCATGGAGAAGAGCTGGGTATCGAGGACATGGACATTCCTTTTTGTCTTGGTCTGGGAAGGAAGCTATTTTGAAGGAAGCTGCATTTGGTCTCAAGGGTGCAAGTTCTTTTGTTCATGAACACTGGGCAGTCACTCCTCTTCTGACTTCTGCTTTCTTATTGTGTGTCCTGGGTGCAGGTGCTCTGCTTCGGCAGGTGTCATACGCCTCAGGCAGCATAAGGACATCTGCTAACACCTGGCAGACCCTAGTCCCCATAAGAGCACTTTCCATCCCGATTCCATGGCTCTTTACTGTTTTCAGGGCCTCAGTACTTCCTCTGACACCAAAACAAAGGTTCCCCCATTTTTACCTTTGATTGGAGGGGTAATTTCCTCAGAATTTATCAAGTTGATGAGTGAACAGCCATGATGCTAAAACCACCAGACAAATATGAGCTGAAGAGTCATCCATGCCAGGAGAAAAATCAGAATCACAGGATTCTACAGTCAAGGGGGTCTGGTGATCATTCATCCCAGCGTCCATGCTAGAGGGAGTGGAGAGGCTTCACCAAGGTCACAACACCCATTAGTGTCAGAGCCAGAATTAGAACTGAGATTTCCCATCTTCCTAGGAAGGACTGTTAACATGGTGCCTGCCCTGACCCCCTCTGGATACTCAGATACCCTTTCTTCTTACCTCTGAATTAGGACAATTCCCCAGGTACAGGTAAGGGGTTGATGCCTATACCTAATGCCAAGATAGAGTGATGATTTCTGAATAGAGAGACACAGTATTAAACTTGTGTTAAACTTGTAGTCTTTTCTTTATGATGCTTGGTCCACAATTTAATTAGTGCCAGAAATGACACTCTAAATAAATTATTCCAATTTTCCAGTGGCTATATTCGTTCAAGAAAGAATGTTGGGACCTCCTCCTTGGGGAAGTGGTTAAGACTCTGCACTTCCAATGCAGGGGGCCCGGGTTTGATCCCTGGTCATGGAGCTAGATCCCATGTGAATGCCACAACTAAGAGTTCACATGCCACAACTAAGGAGCCCTCATGCTGCAACTTAGACCTGGCAGGACCAAATAAATAAATATTTTTTAAAAAAGAGAAAGATCGAGGGGGGGGTCGGGGAAGGGAGGGAGTACGGGGATGTGTGTATGGAAACAGATGATTGAACCTGGTGTACCCCCAAAAAAAATTTAAAAAAAATAAAAAAAAAGAGAAAGAATGTTAAATGGTTCTTTCTATGGTACTAGGATACAGCTGGACTGAAAGTGAAGCAAAGTGCACCATAGTGGTCTGAAAAACATGGCGCCAGGTGACATCAACAATACAGACTGTCACCTCTGTGGAAGGATTTGAGAAGCAATAGAAAATCCCATGCCCACCTGCTCCTAATTCCTAAACTTACACTTTTAGAGACAAATTGCTTTAAGTGAAAGAACAACCTCTGCTCTGACTCAAATGCCTTTGAAACGTGGACGTATTGTCCATTTGCAATGAGTTGCATGTAAGTATGAATTAGTTTAAATCATCAAAGAGGCTTTAATATGAAAACAAGCAGAGATAACAAGAGAGCAATGAGGTAAAGGAGGAGAGATAAATTGGGAGATTGGGATGGACATATACACACTGCTATAAATAAAATAGATAACTAATAAGGACCTGCTGTATAGCACAGGGAACTCTACTCAATACTCTGTAGTGGCCTATATGGGAAAAGAATCTAAAGAAGAGTGGATATATGTAAATGTATAACAGATTCACTTTGCTGTACATCTGAATCTAATACAACATTGTAAATCAACTGTATTCCAATAAATTTTTTTTAAAAGAGATCAATGGGGTTAGAGAGAAGTGGGAGATAGTGGAAAGAGGGGAGTATTTCCGAGAGCAGTTCTTAACTGTGTCTGAGGACAGACAAACAACTTATTCATTAAAATTATTCTGCTAATTGTTGCTGGAATTGCTACAATCACATGACCTGACAATCCTCTTATCTATGTTAGTTTGTTCACTCCTCAAAGTCACCATTTCAGATCTTCTCTTCTCTCCTCACTCTTGACTGTAGCCTTGCCTCCTACTTCATTGAGAAAACAGAATCAATCAAAGGCTCATCTTCCTTCGTGCAAAGTTCCCACCCTCTTGCACCTGAACTGCCCTTTCTGCCCTCTGGTTTGCAAGGATGACTCAGCCGGTCTCCTCCCGATGACCTGCCTCTTCCCCCAAGACCTGCCTCTTCCCCCACGCAGCTCCGGGTCCCATTTCCTCTTTCATCCTCAGCACTGGCTCAGTCCCAGCAACACGCAAGCATGCTTTAGAATCTGTCTTGAAAAGCCTTGATTTAACATCTGTCTCTTTCCTCATTGACTGTGATATTTTTCTGCTCCCCTTTACAGCAGCTCTTGACCAAATAGCTGAATACATCAACTTTCTCACCAGTTCCTCATCCCTCTTCTCTGGCCCCAAGATGAGTCAAATCTATCTGCCTCCCCTAGTCCTGCACTAACGGCTCTTATGACGGTTACCATGGTTTCCGTGACATCATGGTCAATGGTCCATTTGCTGTTCTCATTCTTGACCCTGCAGCACAATGTGACAGAGTTGGCTGCTCCTGCCTCCTTGAAATCCCATTTTTTTCCAGGCTTCTATGACATCCAGTCTTCTGATTTTCCTCCCACCCCATGGGTCCCTCCCTCCTCTCAATCCCCTTGGTGGCTTTTCTTCCTTTACGTGACCTCTAAATTTAGCCTGCCCCAAGCCTAGTCCAGGGTGCCACCATCCTTTTTCACCTGTGCTTTCTTGCTTAGTGGCCTCACCTGGCTCCACACTTGGAAAAAACATTCATGGATGAAGGCAAAACAAAGATATTTCTAGCCATATAAAGACTGAAAGAGCTTGTATCTCCCTGGCCCTGGCTGAAAGGACTATTTTTTTAAAGCTCTTTTTTGGAAAATGATTGCTTTACACTGTTGTGCCAGTTTTTGCTGTACAACAAAGTGAATTATCTGTATTTATATATATATCCCCTCCCTCCCACAACTCCCTCCCACCCTTCCTATCCCACCCCTCTAAGTCATCACCCATCATCAAGTTGATCTCCCTGTTTTATGCAGCAGCTTCCTACTAGCTATCTGTTTTACATTTGGTAGTGTATATGAAAGGACTATTAAAATAGGATTTAAAAAAAAAGATTTTGTTCTATGGACCCTTTTGGCCATCTGGTGAAGACTATATCTCCTTAAAAGGGTTATGCTTTTAAATGCATAGAACAAAATACATAGGATTACAAGGAAAAATAATTATATTGAAATATAGTTATCAAAATATTAAAACGATGTGATTTAGTAATATATGTGCTTCTTTCTTAATCTATTCAATTAAAAGATTTAATGAGGTACCTCTGATGCTTGGAAGAAATATGGATCCAATTTGATTAATGTTATAACTTTGAACTCCTAACTTTCTCAATGTCATGGCTTCTAAGTCACCTCCATGTGCTTTCAAATGACTTTTTAATAGATTGGTGTTGGTTTTTTTTTTTCTTTTCTTCTTTTTTTTCATATGTCCATAAATGTCTGAGAACAGTCAGTGTGACTTGTCTTACACATTTTTCTTTTCTTTGCCTCCGGAGATTAACTGTCACCCAGATATGCATATAAATTGTTAAATGCAAAGGAGCAAACGTTTGGGGAGAGAGGAGTAAATACTGCTTTTGTGTTCACTTGTTTTAAATGAAAAAAATAGGAAAATGTATCTCATTTTATAAAAATCAAGAGTCATGAAAACCCTCTGTATTTGGATTTTTGGAGAACATAGCTTCTCTCTGAGTAGGATACCTCAGGATATATCGTGGGGACAGCAGTGGGATCGCAGTTAGTTTGCTTGCTCTCGGTGTCATGTTTGGACGTTAGCATGAATTGTTGTACACATCAGCGGCCTTTGATTTCAGAAATCGCTCAGAGCGGGCAGAGCATGTAAGGGACGGAAACCTCTGTACCCAAGAGAGTGGCCTGGGATCACGGTGTGGCCATTCCCCATTTCCTTGAGTCCCTTCTTGGCGGCCCCCACGGCAATATTTCCACAAAACCCTGGTGAATGGCCTTCCGTTGGCTTTCCTAAGAGCCAGAACCTCTCTGTTCAGCGTGCTGTGCTATGGCTTGAATATGGAAATCCTTTTAATTTCTTCTGTTGTGAGGAAATTTCCATGCTTGGTTTGTCAGGACAAGAGAGTTCAAACCTTATTATTGAAACATAGATGAATTGAAACAAGTAAGAAATCAAAGTTAAGCTGATTTCTGTCAAATAGTTTAAAGTCTTCCGTGGTACACAATAAATTAAGCATTGTAAAATGAAGTTAATTCAGATAATCACTCAGTCTAACTATATATATCATTGGTAATACAATTTATGGTGTAATTAAATTCTCAGAAATCTGCAGAACTCCCTCTAATTTGGTTTCTATACTTACTTGACAAGGAACAAATGTATGTCAATGTGTAACGTAACAGAGGGAACGTGAGTGGATGAAATTACTGCCTTTAATTGTTGGGAACTGCTCAGTACTGGGGTTGGATGTAATCACATGAGTTGTATTGCCGTTACAGCTACTTATCAAAAACCTTGTTAATTAAACAAAAATCAGTGAAACCATACATTTGATCCCAAAACACCTGAAAGGAGTGGGTTCGACAGATTCCCCAGAATAAACTTTCTTCAATCAAAGCAGAAAGCCAAACCCTGCAGTCATCACCAGGAGAGCTCTCTTCTCCCATTGGCCTTATCCTCTCATTTGTTTTGTTTAAACTACGAAAATAGTTTAAATAGTTGTGCACGCCTAGGGGATGAAACTAGTATGTAGTGTAAATGAACCTGTTTTATGAATAAAAAGTAAAATTTTTTAAAAAAGTAAAAAAAAAAAAAGATTTAATGAGGCAGGGTTAATAACTATCACACATTTCATGTGATGGGAATAAACTAGATTTTTGAGGGTCTGCAACATAGTAAAGTGATATCAAAATATCTGCAATTTCCATTGGTGACAAAGTCATAGGTACTCTTAATGCTGCTGTGGCTTGTTACCTAGGTTCCTAATTACAGGAAATCCTAAATTGCAATTAGAGGTTAGTAAAAATAAAGATATATTTTTTCCCATTCAAGTTCATGGACCCCACCCCAAAATTTTATTCCTGTGGTATCCATTGACTTAGGATAACGTATTTAAGAAAGAAAAAAGCACACTGAAGAACTGATCATTTAAAACACGGGGGGATGGGGCAGAAGAGGAGTGGTATGAATTGGGAGATTGGGATTGCTGTACGTGCACTGCCTTGTGTAAAACAGATAGCTATTGGGAGCCTGCTGTATAGCACAGGCTGCTAAGCTTAGTGCTCTGTGATGACCTAGGTGGGTGGGATGGGGGTGGGGCAGGGGGAGGGAGGTCCAAGAGGGAGGGGATGTTTGTATACATGTAGCTGATTCACTTGTAAAGCAGCAACTAACACAACATTGTAAAGCAACTATACCCCAATTAGAAAGTTTTTTAAAAACCTATTTTTTAACTGTTATTTGTTTAAAATTATTAGTTAAAATGACTACTTTGGAGGTGGGATTATAAAAGAAAATATGAACTAACATACTAAGTAGCTGTGACAAGGAACATAGTAGGTGTTCAATGAATAACTTTTTAATGACTAAATGAATCAGGGGAGATTTTGTTTTGTGGTTCATCCCTTTTTCAGGGGCTAGGATGTGTACGCCATCAGGAGAATCAAGTACTTCCAAGGACAAAGTCATGGCATCCTTTTGGCTGCTAACACATTGTGCTCACCAATGCGCCCTGCTCATTAATAGGGTTGCAGGAGACCCCTACGTGGATGAGGAGGTACACTACCATCTTAGCCGAAGAGTGAAAATAGCTTCTAAGGTAGAGTTAGACATCGTAAGCACATAGAGGTGCTCAGTAAACTTCCCAAGACCTACAATACAAAGGTAACACTACTAGGTCAATATCACCTTCTGGTCAACCAGCGAAGGCCACACACACCCCACTAGGGACACCTCCTGCCTCCCTTCTGAGTCCCTGCTCCATGGCTCCTGCTTCACGTCTAACAATCAGGATCCTCCACCACCACTTCCCTCAGCTCTTCAGAGCCATGATGTATTCTTTTCAAAATGCTCTTTCGAGAATAGATACTATGTCAGGCACAATGACAACGTTTGTTTGAGAAAGAAATCGGAAAAGGTCGGGCTGATGCCTGTGTCTGGGAACAACAATGGTTCTGAACTCCAGCCCCAAGAAGGGGCCTAAAATAAGCTCACTGAGGAGAAACATAAAGTTGGGAGAATAGTGGTGAGAATGGAAAATGAAGTACAAATGGAAATTAATCAACATTTGTGAAGTTCAGCTCCTTGGGGAGCAGGAAGAATGTGCTTTTAAAAGCCTAGAGATGTGGAATGCTGGAAAACCAGACGGTTTGTGATTGAGCCCCCTTGGGAAATGACCTATTCCATCATTAGCAAGACCTTGTTAGACCACGATCACCACTTTTTATTTTACCTGACATCAATCGCTTTTAAAGAAAATGGAAGGGAACACATTTTCCATATACGACACATATTACTCAGTAAACTAGCTCCTGTTCAAAACAACTTTTCTGTTTTAATATTGGGAAAAGTATTAGCTGTTCACTTTGAGTGCCCTACCCGTAGCTTTATGGAATTCCCTGCCTCCCCAAATCTAAGTCGTGTACAAGCTATCTCTTCGGAACCTCCTTTATTCACTCGTCTGTTCCATGTCATACTATGATGGCAAACTCTGAGAGCCTGTCTGACCTTTCAGTGTGCTTGGTGATCAAGTTGGTAAACCCAAAGTTTAGTTGCCCTGAGTTCTAGCCCGTACTTTCTGAGTGTTGCAGGGACATATGGAGTTAAGAGATGAAGGGAAAGTTGTTCATGGCGGCTGCTACGACCCTTGGCAATGGCCCAGCACTGCGCGAACTGTCTCTGTGCTGCATGGAAGTTGCCCGCCCCACCCCCTGACAGTTCCACGACCTATCCCAGAACAATGGGTTCACATTTCCAAGTTCAAGACTGTTCCTAACTACATCACCATCTATAATTCAAAGCCAGCCTCTTGGGACCACTAAACTATTTTTAGACCTGATGCCTAGTACACAAAACACAGCTACTCTATTAACAATTACTGGTGATTCCAGGACCACACCCCTTCAGTTTGCCTTTTCTGACCTGGAACATTAAGAGAGGGAAAACCACATATATTTTTAGTCTTTTCCCGAATTCCTCAAATGTTGTTCCATTTTCCGTCTTATTTACGGCCAGTAAGATCTGGCCTTGTGCTTTTATCCAGCAGGATGTTCACACACATACCCCTTCCTGGGACTCTTTATTTGAACCCGCTGTACCCTCACTAAATAAGGGTACTCTCATGAATGACCTCCAGCCCTTGGATCACTTCCTGGTCTACCTTAGAAATGCTGCCATATAGTCCCTTCTTAAGTGCCAGAATCACCTTATACATCCAATGCCTGCCAGGGGATATTTATGTATACTAACAGGAGCAATATTTAAGTATAGTTCTATGGTTGACATCATAAAATTTCCCAGGAATCATGTAATGACAAAGAGATAAAATTGGTTCCCTAAACCCATGAATACACACGCGTGTGCACACACACACACACACACTAGTCTGCATTGTAAAATTGGATTGAAGAAGACAGCAGACAGCGCTCATAATTCAAGACCATGGAAGCCTCTAGAATATTTGACATCTGGACCAGATCTTTTATTAATTCTACCTTCTTTTACATGAGAATATTATTTTCAGTAATCATCCTTATGTTCTTAATTAATTCTTTAGCTCTAAAACAACTAAAAAAGAAAAAAAATTACTTAAATATTTTCGGTAAACCATTGAGGTGTGAGCTAAAATGTGTATTTGTCAAATAAAAAGAGTGCACCATGTGGGTAGTACTCGAGGAAGGAAGAACTGCACAGTCTCTTTCTCAGTGCACTTCTAAGCCTTCCCAGGCCACCTGGAAAAAAAAGTGTGTGTGTGGCTCTGACCTGGGGTCAGAAGGGAAACCAGCTTTTACTCCACTTAACTCTGAAGGAAGGAAGCAGGAAGCCCTGCTCAGGGATGCGGCAAAGTCTCTTCCAGAATCGGCTGTCCTGTTACCTCCTGACCCTCTGCCTGATCAAGGATCGCTCACAGAAAACAGAGCCTCTGCCGCACATCCCGCGCCTCTCCCAGGAGCAGAGACAAGAAATAATCCTTACTGTTACTAAGCATTTGCACGGTGCCAGGCAGTGAGTCAGGACCCAGCCGAGCCTCACATCTCTGGGAGGGAGGAACCATTGTCATCCCCATTTCATGGCCAGCCTGTAAAGCTCAGTCTCAGAGCCTCTGACTTGGTGAGGATGGAACCAGAGCAGCCCATGTCCAAAGCCTTTCTGCCCTTCCTGGGAAGGGGTGGGGGGAGTTAGCTGGGGTGAAACTTCCCCTGACTTTAGCATCTGTAGACACCAGAGTGTGAACCTTCAGACCCTTGTGGTTGTGCTGTTGGATGTACAGTGTTGGGGCCCATCTATTACTGTGAATGAAGTCTGGTTGCTCATAGAGCAAGATTTAGCAATGGGCATGAAAATAATACAACATTGTAAATCAACTATAACATAAATTTTTAAAAAAGCATAAAAAAGGAAATGGGCAAAGTGAGCTTCTGGATAACTTATTAGTATAATATGTGTACAATCAGACACTGGGCATCTTCTCATTCTTTTCATCCAGGTCTTCCTGGTGTACCAGCCCCTCTAACTATCCCTTTACGTGAAAGCATTGTGAATAAGGATGAGTTGAGTTAAATATAACAGGGACAGTGTGTGGGGTTTGCATCACGCATTCTATGGAACTTTTACGCCCCTTCTTCCAAGTCATGCATCACTCACTCCTTCACCAAATGTTGTTGAAAACCTGTCCACCAGACACTAATGGAGAGCTCGGAGGTAAGCAGTAACTAACACAGCTGTGCCCGAGGAGTTTCATTCCAGCTGGAGGAACATGCTGGCTGGCCTCCTGTTCCATCTCCAGCCTTCTCTGCCCTGCTCTGTGTCCCGGTGGACACACCCCACACCTTGCAGTGCCTTGTCATCTGGGAGAGCGAGAGTTTGCCAGCAGATCATAGGATGTGAGGAAGGTGGAGCCAAGGATCTACTCCCCTCCCTCCTTGCAGGGCTGCAGTTTGGCAGTGGCTGTGTTGCTCCACCCTCAGCCATGGAATCCCCTCTCCCATATCCACAGGGCTTGCCAGGCTCCTCTGACACCCCATCCCAACCTTCTGGCCCCTTCCTTCCCTATGGGAGGTGATCAAGGGCTTCCTGGTGCTGCTGGTTCCCTGTTGACAAAATGCCTACACCTTTTCAATTAATCTTTGAGAAGAGTAACTTTTCTTTCCTGGTGTGGCCTTGACTGATATAGTAATATTGGCAATAAACAAACAAGTTATGTATCAGAGGAGCAAAAATGCTATGCAGAAGACACAAAGGCAGCAAAGAGTATGTGCCTGTGTGTTCATGTGTGCTGGTGGAGGTGGCACCACGCCCCTCTTTTTAACAAGTTACTGAAAATCCCCTTTCCAACCCTTGCCCCATGCCTCCCCACCCTCACGAGCTCAAATCTCATGGTATTGGGTTTTCCAATGGGTCCTCAATTTTTCTTTTCTGTATTAGCCAGTGCAGGCCAGCCTATGACAGCTCCAGCCTTCGAATGTATATCCCAATTTCCCAAGCAAAGTGCCCTCCACCTGTCACCACCCTAGTTCCAAGGTGATAGTATGAACTATCGACAACCAGAAATGTTTTCTATGACAAGTAGTTTGTGAGTCAGCATGATTTATAGTTTAATTTTCTATGTTTTGGAAGCCTGTACACTCTTTACCCATGGAAAGCCTGCAGAACAAATTCCAATGCTTGTTCTGCAAACTTTTCACCAGAAGCAGGACAACGCTCAGGTTGCCTTCAAAGTATCTTCCTCTCCTGCCCTGCCTGGCTGCTGGCTTTAGACCCCATCAACTGTTGACTGCCAAATCACGCTCATCTATTTCTTTTTGTTGTTGTTGTTCTGTCAAGCTTTCTCCTTGTCTGCACCTCAGACCCATGGGTGAGATCTTGGGGCCCACTGCTCTTCTCACCACATGAGGGAATCTCTCAGTGGGTACCAATCAGCACCTGGACTAGACGCCAGCGATTTTCATGGGGAGGATGCTTAATAAGCCCACATGGTCCACTGCCTGGGACTCCCTGGCCCTACCTGCGACTTTCTCATCAGAATCTCAGGGTGGAGTCCAGAGTCATTATGAACAAACTCTCTGGGTGACTCTTGTGAAAACTAAACTATGAGAAGTGCCGTCCTAGAGACCACCCACTGTGTTTCACCACAAAGTGCTTTGCAGGGGCCCTTACCTCTCCCCCCAATTCATCTTATTTTTCCTTTTTTCCCTCATTTTTCAGGTGACATCAAAGCAAAAGAGACTCACTGGTCCCTCGTTTAACTAGTGATTCTTTTCTACGTGTAGGAATCAGGCTTAAACACACGGTCAGCTGCATGGCCAAGCGCAAGGCATCTAGATGGAACGCAGGCTAGCAGGGTTCTAAGCTGGGGTTGGAATCCAAGGAGGTTCAGAGGTGTGGGGGACCATCAGGAAATGTGAGCGCCGTGGCCACCTGTGAGCCTGGGGAGGCACAGGGTAACTGGACAACCAAACTGGTGAATTTGGGGGGCTTCCACTAAAATCCCTATGTGAAAAATTAAACAAATGAGGGGAAAGAGCAAGTTATTAAAAATTTATTGTTTCTTGGACTCAATGAAAGTAGTTTTCTGCTTATTTCCTTTTCATACAATTACCGTTCATTACAATTATTTTTAGTATCTTCCTTTTGACCCCATTGTTTCAAAACTCAAAAGTGACTTTCAGTAAAGGTTGTATTTTATTGTAAAGATATGGAATGGGGAACTCCACTAATTAATTTCCCTGGTAAATGAAGGTGAAAAATTGGGTAGTATTGAAAAATCTTAAAGCATATATTTAACCCATTTCTTCTTGTGAAACAGAGATAGTTAATGGAATTGACTCTTTTTTTTTAAGAACTTTGACTCTACTTTGGATGAAAGAAATGTTTCCAGATATTTGGAATGGCATTTGCATTTCAATACTCCAGATAGAGGGCTTCCCTGGTGGCAAAGTGGTTAAGAATCCACCTGCCAATGCAGGGGACACGGGTTCAAGCCTTGGTGCGGGAAGATCCCACGTGCCACGGAGCAACTAAGCCTGTGCACCACAACTGCTGAGCCCACATGCCTAGATCCTGTGCTCCTCAGCAAGAGAAGCCACTGCAATAAGAAGCCCATGCACTGCAATGAAGAGTAGCCCTCACTCTCTGCAACTACAGAAAGCCCACACGCAGCAATGAAGACCTAATGCAGCCAATAAATTAAAAATTAAATTAATTAATTAATTTAAAAAAATACTCCAGATAGAGGAGTTTAAGATACCAGACAGGTAATAAAACCCTCACAGGAACTTGGATTTTTATGATTTGTAATTATTTCTGTTCCTGGGAGCCTTGCTTTGATTCACCACGAACTTGTACAAAAGATTGTTAATTGACCACATGAATACTTTTTTTCTAAATCTCTGCTGTGAGAAATTTAGTCTGTGACCATGACATTTAAAAAAGGTAGTTTGGGGGGGCTTTATTTTTTATAAGCATAGGGAAACATGAAACATCTAGGATTCTTTTTCCCCATCCATCCTTTCCCTCCTTCCTTGTCCGAGGTGCTTTTGGGTTTCCCAGCCTCCTCCTTCCTTATCTATGAAGGAGGAAATAGCCCTTGGGACACATGTTGGCCTTAGCCAGTTGGCCACACTCAAAGCCACCCACCTCACAGTTCCACATTCACAGCCCATTCCTTCAAGACTCAGATTCAAGCTGTTCTAAAAACGTAGAGAAACTTGCTCAAAAGCCGTAGATCTAAAGCCCTCCAAAGGGGCAAACCCTTCACCTGAGTGTTTGCTCTGGGCACTGAGTGACTTCCTGCTTTGCAAATAAACGTCTCAAAGGGCTGATTTCTAAAATTCCAAAGAACCCTACAAGTCACCATATTTTGACCACTTACAGGGCAAAATGAACCAGAATATCAGGAATATTTGGATTTGATTTTCTTACACTACAGAACTATTTAAAAGTTAAAGGGGCATTATAGCAAAGAAGATAAGAGATTTCAATCATTCTTCCTCCCAGGAATTTTCAACTTTTAGTGCAGCTTAAGAATCGCACAAATACCGTAGCCTAACTTCCTGACTTCACACTCTGAGATTCTGCTCTGTAAAGTGCCAAATACCAGCAGCCTTATCACCACCTGGGAACTTGCCAGAAAGGCAAATTCTTTGTTGCGTGGAGTCCTAACCACTGGACCGCCAGGGAATTCCCTAGAAATGCAAATTCTTGAGCCCACTCCAGACCCCCAGAATCTAAAACTCGGGATAGGACCCAGACATCAGTGTTTAAACAAACTCTCTGAAGTGATTCTGATGCACATAAAAGCTTAATAACCACTGAGATACAGCATGATTATTTTTACCATGACAGTTCTCACTTTGTGAAAGTACTGATGCCTGATCTCTAGGTCCAGACCAGTAGGATCAGAAGCTCTGCCTACATTTAGAGAAACACTGGCAGACAGATAGCTGCTGGATTAGTTATTCGTGGAAAGTCTCTCATCTCTCTAAAATGACATACAACTATCTTCAGCTAAAACCCTGAATAATTAGGGCTTCTGCCTACACCCCCAGCTTCACTTCTCTCCATCACTTTCATCTTTTCTCACTCTCCCCTCTCTGAAGCCCCTCAGTGCCCTGAAAACACTGTGTTCTCCCGTCTCTGCCTAGAACTGCCTCCTTCCTCCGTTTTCACTGGTCTAATGCCCCTGGTCTTTCAAGGCCCAGGTCAAGGTCCTTCCAGGCAAGAAGCTGCTTTGACTCCTCACCTCTGCCCATCACTTCCTTCCATTAGGGCATTTGCTGAACTGCATTAGAAAGGTTTATTTATGAACTCTTCCTCTACCCTATGATCCCCTGGTCCCCGCCTTCACGCTCAAGGCGGGGCCTTATTTGTCTAGTGCTGTGTGCTTAGCATCTAACACAGCGTAGGCTGGAGCTCAATCACTGTTTGTCAGGAATGACTCCCAGGTGGCACATTATAGGTTTTATAAAACCCTAAGAGCATGGGTTCACGTCCTAGTTCTAGCATTTACTAGCTATGTAAATTTGGACAAATTACTTCATCTCTGTTCCTCAGTGGTTGGTGCTGATGAAACTTATGCTGTTTTTTTTTTTATTGATGTGTAGTTGATTTACAATGTTGTGTTAATTTCTGCTGTACAGCAAAGTGATTCCATTATACATTTATATATACATTCTTTTTTATATTCTTTTCCATTATGGTTTATCATAGGATATTGAATACAGTCCTCTGTGCTATGCAGTGGGAGCTTGTTGTTTACTTGTTGTTATTTTTAGTTGCTCTCTCTTGCTGAGAAACCACTCTGTCATGGGGTCTGTGCTGAGTGCCTTTAAAAAATTGTGTGTGCATGATATCATTTAATTTCCACAACAATCTACGAGCTGGCTAGCTATTCCCACTCGAGAGAGGGAGGCTTGGAAAGGTTAATCAGCTTGCCAAGCCTTGTTTAAAAAAACTACATAGATTGGAGGTCAAAAAAATTGAAGAGTTTGAGGTAGAATCCAAACCTCAAACCCAGCTCTTGCCTCTATATTATCTCTTGCTCTGAGACGAGCTGCCTAGATTTAAGCCACAAAGAGTTAAACACAGGATGATGTGAAGGATGGTACAAAGCGCTATGGGGTTGTCTTCCAAACTTGTGGCCCAGAGAAGGGTTACAAATTCAGCAGGAAGGATGTCACAGCAAAGAGGAGCCCAGATGGCAAAATCATTAACCTACCCAGTGGGAGGCACGGAGGGGAGGGATGCTCAGTGTAGACACATTTCTAAACACAAGCTGGCAGGTATCTCCTACATACTGTTACGTAATATGCATAACTAAATGTCCATCGGACTTTGGAGGAACCATCTGAGGTGCTGGTTGAAAAATGCAGATTCCACAGCTCTGCTGCCCTTCCTGCCCCCAGCCTCATCTTCCCCCCCACAGACTGGATTTAATAGATCCAGATAGAGCCTGGCAATCTGCATAATCACCAGAGCTCCAGTCCATGTGCCTCCTGGTGATCTCTAGACCACACCTGGACAAACCACACTTTGTATCTCTTGTATTTTACATGCCATTTCCTGTTCTCTTGTACCAATATTTTACATGCTTTATCATAAAAACCTAACATAGAGATTTTAAAGGGATGACATTTTTCAACAGAAGTAGCAGTTCTTGTACTTTCTCCTCATAGACCCAGGGAGGTTGCAGAATACTGTCACCATCCGGAGTTGGGTGAGCCTATGCCCTGCCTTTTCTGAGACGCAGCCCTGCCCTACATGCTCCTGGGAGACAGGACCTTGGGTGGATTCAGTACTGACCCAGTGATCAGGCTGATTCTCCTGGGGTCCCCCTGGTTCTCCTTCAAACCACTCAGCAAATCAATCTCTGTTGCTTCAAAGGACCTGCAGGTGTAGCTGTGGAAAGTTTATGTAATGCCAGCTGCACAGTGAAGTGGCAAAACCTGGACAAAATATTAGCCCTGTTCTACCATGGCAACCCCACTTCAGGTGCACGAAAAGACAGTGTCATTCATGATACATTCAGACGTTTTCCCTGAGGGGAAATTTAAATTCAGCATGAAATCAAGTTGTCATTCCTTTCTGCTTTTAAGCAGAGACTGAACACTCAAATAGGAAGTGCTCAGAACTGTGATTTTGATTTTATGGAAAAGTGAAATATTGTTAGTAGTCTAAATGTGAGTAGTTTAACTTCAAAAATTATATTTAAATATAATTTTAATATTTTTAATTTAAATATATAATTACATAAAGATTTACTAATATTTTTATCCCCAAACAGTAAAGATGTTATTTAAGCTCAGGGATTAGTTCACCAAAATGTCTGTTCGTTAAGTGACGCTTGGATGTTCCCAACTCTTTATCAAATGTTTATTGAAAACCCAACACGTCAGGTGCTGTGCTGGGGGCTAGGAATAAAAAGGTGAATAAGATGGTATCTCTATGTCGTAGGAAAGAAGTGCACAGGAACAATAACTAAGAATACAAATACAAAAGCCACTGTAATGAAGGACTCTGAGGATGCCCAGAAGAAAAGTCAGATCTGCACATGGATGGAGAGATATGTAAAAAGGAAGTAATCTGGTGGCATTTAACATAGGCTTTGCATGATCAATAGTTTACTTAATAGAGATGGGAGAAAGGAGGACTCTGGACAGAGGGATGAACTGCAGCAGGGAGGTGATGCAGACAGAGAAGGGAAGGTGGTCCAGATCTTGGCTGCTGGGAAGTAGAGGGAACAGCAGAGGGAAAGGAACCTGCAAAGAAAACTGAGAAGTAGTTGGGAAGCCAGGAGAGACTGTGGAACCCCAGAAAGCGGGACAAGAGCAGAGAAAGTCCATGAGGTCACATGCTGTAGACAATGAAATGAGAGAGTCTTGGCAAGATGTTTGCTAAAGTATTGGGGGAGGGGGGCGGCGAGGAGATGAGAAGACAGAATAGAATGGTTTCCTGGGTGAATGGTTGATGATGACACGAGGACATGAACATCAGCAATCCCTTCATGTATTTCCTGGTGAGGAGGAAAGGAAGATGGAAGAGAAGTTGCGTGGTCAGCAAAGCTTGTTTTGCCATGAGGAGGTCCCTAAGCAGATTTAAGTGACAGCAGAAAGAGCCAATCAGGGTGAAGTGGAGTGAGGCCTTTGGGGGGGTGGGAGGGGGAGAGAGCCAAGCTCTGGATGCTGGGAAGGGCCGTCTCTTCCCTTGAGGCAGGAAAGGAGGAGGAAGAGATGGGTGTGCAAGGAGATACTTTCGTGGAGTTGGTGGTGAGAGGCGATTTCCTCTGAGACGGCAAAGCTGTCTCTTGACGTGTGTGTCTATGTCCCTGTGCGTGCGTGTGTGCACTTGGCTGTGCTGGTGCTTGGAGAGAAGAGGACACTGGAGACACCAGGAAAACATGTCTGGGGATCACTAGCGTCTCCCGCTGCTCGAGGGCTCAGGTGCCTCTTCTGATCTTTCTGGACTTAGGTCACACAGTTAGTTCTCTGGCTGCTTTGCTCTCTGAGCAAAGTGTAGAACACAAGTGTGCGTATCTAGATATAGGTATAAATAGATTAGATGTGCTTGAACTCTCTTGCCGGCAGAACTTCTGCTCTCCCTTGGTTCCTAGTGCAGTTCAGGTAGGTAGCAGATGCTCCATAAACAACTGGGTTCATGAAAGATCTTTCCACTCATCACGCCCCCTCTTTAGCTGACTCCAAAAGCGAAAAGCAACTATCCTCCTAGAAGGATCCTGCCCTGGGGACAGGGAACTGAAATTGGGGCAGCGTTTTTAGTACAAAAGTAGACTTTCATACGTAAAGTAGAAATTTTACCTGGTCTAAACTAGGACTGGGTGTATGTGGCAATACTGAACAAGAGGTTTAAAAAAGATAATTTTTATGCTTTATTACCTATTTCCTCTCTACTCACCCCCACCACACACACATATACATGCCTGTCTGCGTATATACCTGTGGGTGTCTACACACAACCCAAGTCTGAAATCTTTCTGCTTCTTCCAAGGCTGGTGGAGGGGATTTGTCTGCGATGTGGAAGGCAGACAGGAGAAAGGGTTAAGTAAGGATCTCGGGCAAAGCTTCCACTTGTCCTCTGAGGAGTAACAAAGAGAGGAAGCACAGCCTCTGTGGAAGGAAATTCCCAGGCCCCACTTCGGACATTTGTGACCTGCCCTGTGAACCCCTGAGGGGTGTCTGATAATAAACACTTCCAAACAAAGCCATCCATAAAGGCGTTTTTTACTAACATTTGAACATTTTTCACCAAGGGGCCAGAACAGCTTTTCCTGCACCTGCAGGCCCGGAGGGGGCCTAGCCATGCACCTGCTGGCAAAGTCCAACCATCTCGTCCAGGCTCAGGGCTGCTGTCTCTACGTGCAGGTCTCCTGGCCCCTGGGGTCTCTGATTGTGTAGGGCCCCCATCCTGGTAGCGGGCTGCTAGGATGCAGATGGTAGACCCCATATAGGGTGGGTAAAGACAGCTGTGTGCAGACCTGAGACCCACTTTTTCCTCTTCTGTAATAACCCCCAGACGGGACCCTGAGCACGGCAACCTTGACTATTAATGCAGTGATCTTCCCAAGAGTATGGAGAGCTTGACAAAGGCATGAAAACTCTCCTAGCAAAGTGTGTCCATTAAGTAACAAATTAGCCTTCTTCCCCTGCAAGGGCAAAAAAACCAAGCCAAACCAAAATCAAAACAAAAAAGCAAATCCCCCAAACAACAACAACAACAAAAACCCCTAGAGACTTGATGGCAAATATTCTTGCAAAAAAAAAAAAGAAAGAAAGTCTAGTTTGGGTCAATTTATGTGTAATATTGCACTTATTTCTCCCCAGACTAGTAGGATGTGAGGTTTATTGCATCCATTTTGTAGATAAATAAGTCAAGGATCAGAAACTGGTCTAGGTACTAGGAAAGATCTAGGTGACTCAGGTGTCAGATAGCTTTTCTTGTGTGTATGTGTGTGTGTGTGTGTGTGTTGGGGCCGTGTGTACATACATCAACTTTTTTTAAAACTATAATATGCTTAAAAATCCCTTTATTAATTGCAATCTAACCCAGGATCTTCAAATGACATCCCCATTTCGGGGCTAGACCAGAGCCCACTTCACAACAAGGGTGAAGGTTGAGTAAATCCTCCACTACAAATAGAAAGCTGAACCTTTGTTTCTGAAATGCCATCACTGGTCTCTGGGATATTTTTAGATGAATTAATCTTCCACATCTACTCATTTGCATGTGCCCAGAGTTGCCAGGCGACCTGCATGGTGACCCCAGCACTGAGGACCATGTAGACCTAGGGAATAACAGGTTCCAGATTTCACAGTGGGCGGGGTTACCCAGAGCCTTGCACTCAGGCCCCCGCTGCCCTTTGTACCATAACAATGCGCGGAAGCACAGGCTTGTTAGAGGAAATTCCCAGGGCCTTCGTTTGGACATTAGACCCTTGCTTTGCTCTGCTGGGCGGACTGATGGGCATCTAAAAATAAACATGCTGGTCTGCATGGGTTTCTATGATTTTGTCCTGCATAGTTGACTTTATTTCAAAGGTTTTTTGTTTGTTTGTTTTTAATAATTGTTTTCAAGAAAGAGACCCTAGGTAAACCTGGTGCGTAAAATATATTGTAGCTTTGTTTCAATTTGACAAAATGCAGCATTTGCTGACATCCACTTCTATTGAAAGAACAACAGTTTCTTCTCCCTGAGATTTGAAAACAAAGATGGAAGAAATGAGAAGCATGTGGAGATGCTGCCCAAGCAACTGCAGAAAAGATACAAGTGTCCAAAACTGCAAGACCAGAAAATTCTTCTGAGTCCTGGAAGGATGAAGTATTAGCAAAGCATCGCAGGCCGCCTGGAGCAGTGGGTGATGTGTGCAGGACCCTCTCCCACTAAGCTAAATTCTCCCTTTTGTAAAAACCTGCAGGTCCTTAGTTGGCAGAGAGGCTATTATCATGTGGCTCATTTAGCAGAAAAGGAAAGATGAGCGGAAAACAATGGCCGATGAACTTGACTAAGAGCAGGCGCCAGCTGCAGCCAGCTCTCCTTTCCCTGCAAAAGTTAAAAACCCCATTCACAGTTCCCATAATTTAGAGGATGGTAGACCCATTTATTTGGAACTTTTTAAAATTAGATTTTAGGATGGCAAAGAATACATAGCCACATAGTCATGTTTTCATTTTACAGATAGAGCAAAAATCAGGGACAAAGCTCTGAGTCTTGCTGTTCCTTGCCTGACCTCAGTTTGGCTGAAAATGTGGCAATTTTCCATTAAATGGGAATGTATTTGCAGCTCAAGAAATACCCCACAATCTAGTTAAAGTGTAACCCAAGACTGGCGGTTTGGAGTGAAATTTTCCCATCTCATTGTTCTCGTTTCTTTTTTGCTTTTTCCTGGAAGTCCAACCTTTTGATTGTAGCTGCAAAGACCCTATTTAAAAAGCATCGCAGCTGATGGGTAGGGCTAGCTAGTCAAAGGGCAGCCCCCAGTCACTCTGCAGCCTGGTGATTTCTTTTGCAGACCTTTATTTGGTGGCTTGGGCTGGAACCCTGACATCACAAGACTCTTGGTAGCTTTCAGCGGGAAGGACCTTGAGGTCATCACTCAGACTCCACCCAGTGCGGGCATCCCTTTGGGAACACCCTGGCCATGGTCTTCCAAGGTGCTGGAACACTGCCCAGGACAGGGCGTTCACCCTGCCACAAGGCAGCTCACCCAATTTTAGACAATTCTGATGGTGGGTAAATCCTTCTGTACATTGAGCTAAGACCTGTTACCCTATAATTTCCACTCATTCATCCTCTGTTGGCCTCTTTTCCCACATAGGGCAATGTTTAAATATTTGCAGGCAACCTTCATGGGCTGCAAGACTTACTTCTTATTTCAAATGTCCCCTGGTTCCTTCAACTATTCTGCACACGACAGTTTTCTTATTCTCACCATCTTGGTCAGCCTCCTTTTTCTTTTTAGATCTGATGTATTTTTTGAGGCAACATATTAGGTACTTTGGCTTATTAATCTTCTCTACAACCTTGCTTGGTAAATATTATCTGCATTTACGTATCTAAGACTTGGTGAACTACAACCACTTACTGAAGGTGGTGGCAGATGGAGGGTTCAAAAGCAGGTCTACCTCTTTGTAGCCCATCCCATGCCTCTGATGAAAAAAGAAGTGTTGGTCAGTTACAGGCAACGTTGATCCCAGATACATCCTGAGATCTGCGGCAGGTCATTAGAAACCTCCCATGCAGGCGGACTTCTTTTTTGGTTGTTGTTGCTACAAGGTGTGCTTACTGATAGAGATTAACGTTATCTTGAGAGGTTGGGAAATGACCGGCAGAAAACACTTTGCCTGCTGGGAGGCAACCATAGACAAGGTGAGTGTGCAGGAAATTTGGAGGCAAAGAGATGTGTGAGGAACAGGAAGAAAGAAGGAACTCAGCAGGTCCGGAAGGCATTTCGTTTGGAAGCTTCACACAATGATTGAGCAGGAAGCGAAGGCTCAGACAGGGAAAGGGTGGTCCCTTGCAAGTGCCTAAAGAGTTTGCTGCAGCCTAAGCTCAGTGGTTGTGTCTGGAGAACAAATGGAAAGTAACTGTTTTCTCCCAGCTGTGCATGCACCCCATGGGGGTGCAAACCTTGGGGATAAAGGATTTTCTGCCTGGCCCCCAACCCCTGATTCTAGACGAAATGAATACAGATTAGAAAGAACCCAAGTGTAATAAAAAATAAGGGAGTCCTTACAACCATGCCACAGTGAGGCTCGGAGTTCCTTTCTTTGCTCGATGTCTATAGGTTTCTAGATTTTTCCTGCACTACTTGGTTGAGCTACTTCCTTCCCTTCTCCTGGCTGCTTTCCAAAAGCAGAGATTGCCTGAGGATGACACTGCCTCCCTCCTCAGCAGCCCTACTTCAAACCAGCTCTCCACCCAACAAGAATGCCAAGTGGATTCCTCTAAGCTGCAGGGCGCTTGCTCCCTGGAAGCCATTGCCACATAGTGTTCAATGGAAGTTGCCAAGAGACAACATTAATGGCACAGCTGAGCCCATGGGCATAGTCCTGAAATGATTCCCTTAAGATGTCCTCTTTGCGAGTTTGACCCAGAGAACGACAGAGCTCTGCCCTCCAAATCATCACGTAACAGGACTGAGTGCAGAGGCTCTCTGGATATTACCTTCTCTGTTTGCTCATGAAGGCAGGGGCCTCTTCTCCTTATCATTCTCGGTCTTGTTCACCACTTGAGAAAATCCAGGTCCAGAAACTGGACGTGAACCCACCCAAGGTCACCTGGTACGGGGGTTACAGGTGCTGGACTAAATCAAGTTGCTGAAACACAGCCCAGCTTTCTTTCTACTAAATCACTCTGCCTTCAAGCTCCTGCTGTCTTCACTTGGATCTGCCAGCTTTGGTTAGAGATAAGGCTTTCAGTTTTCCTTCAGGCGTTTTAAAGAAAAGCAGGATAGAGGATGATCAAAAGTACATCCTCCCTATGGGGAGCTTCATGGAGGCAGGACTCACATCTGTGTCATTGACCATTGTATTCACAGCATGTAGCACAGTAACTGGTATGTGGAAGGTGTTCAGTACATATTTGCTGAAAAGTGAGTAAGTCTCAGATTTGCAGTGGTGGCAAATGAGGGGCACTGATAGAGAAACACCTCCTGGGAGAGACTAGTCACAGCGACATAAAGAAATAGATTTGAAAAGGTATAGCGCACGGTAGGTACTCAAAACATTTAGTGAAAAAAATGAATCTAGCACATCTCATAAAGGAGAGTGTGGAAAAATGTTACAGAGATTAGCAATCTCTTTGGAAGCCTTCAAACTATAGATCTCAATCTGGCAATGATTTGGGGCTCTTCAGACAATGTATCCATTCATTTGTTAGTCCATTCGTTCATTCATGAATTTAAAAACACTGAGCACAAGCTATGTACCTGGCATTGGCTCAAGTGTTATGGATTCAGAAATCAATGACCAGTAACTCCTGGAGGATGAAAATAAACCTAGCAACGATCATTTAATGTACTAAGGGCTGTGGCAGAAGCATTTCGCTAAGCGCCATAAAATCGCAGACTCGAGGGGCACTTAGTGTAAGGTGGACTGGATGGGGGTGGGAGGGGAGGGACAACGGGCTGCAGTGAGTGGTTGGGTGGAGATGATGAATGATGTTATCGGGGATGGAGAAAACAGCACACGCAGATGTAGGTAGGCATTAGAGCTCTCGTGTGTTGGGGAAATACAAGGTACTAGGTACAGCTGGAAAGTCAGGGGGTGCGAGGTAAGGCTGGCAGGATGATAAGGACCAGACCTTGTTCATCCTCCTTAAGTCGGGGCTTTGCAAACTTTGATGCATATGAATCACCCAGGGACCTGGTTAAAATGCAGATTCAGTGAATCCGAGAGGGGTTGGAGAAACTGCATCTCTAACAAGCTGCCCAGTGATGCCTGGATGCCGCTGTCCCTGGACTACCTTTTAGGAAACAAGGTTGTGAGCAATGGGTGCATTGGAAATATTTCAGTGAAGAGAGCGACATTATTAGAATCGTGTTTTCCCAAGAACCCTGTAGCAGGGTATGGAGGATGGAATGGAGGGAGACTGTTCTGGGGTAAAATACAGAAATGGCAAGACATTTTTAGCATCTGAACTAAGTAAAGTTAGGAAAGAACAGTCAACGTTCAAATAAACAGGGGCAGACTGGTATTCTATGGAGTAGCTAAAAAATATTCCTCCCAGAGGAAAGGTTGCTTGTGGGGACAAAGATGAAACACTAAAAGCATAAGAGGCAAAAAAGTCAAAGAAGCATGTAGTCTTATTTGAATAAGTCTAGACCCCACCCTGGGTCTTAGTGGACACATCATCTTAAACCCCAACAACAATTGGAAAAGCAGCCAGGTAAGGGGAGCAGCATCCCTGGAGACAATTTTCACAGCAGAGCAGTAAGATCAGCCTTCTCAGCCAGCACTTGAGAGACACTTGCATCTAGTTTCAGGAAGCTTCAGAAAGAACAATTGTTTCATCGCAAATTCTGGAAAATAACATGGCAGTCCACCGGATCCTGAACACAGAGCTTGTTCATTTCTTATAACTCATAGGTATCCGAAATTAGAAACAGCTATTTATATTCCTGCCAGAAGATCCCCTATCAGCTCTAAGACATCTTTAACTGAAAGGAAAAACTTAGAAAGGAGTAAAAAAAAATCGAGGGAGGGGTCCACATTCTTGAAAAGGAAAGGCAGGTGGGAAACATTTTTTCCCTTGTGTGAAAACCCCAGAATGCAATTTTTGATGGGATTTCCCTCCAAAGGAAAGAAGAAATCAGCTTCATGTTCTAGGTACTATTCTGAGTGGCTTTATCCAAAGATGTACAAACTCAAACCCCCCCAAGGTCAGCTCCCCTCTCACTCATTTTCCCCACGTTCCTGTAAATGAGTAAACCTCAACCAGACACACAGGTTGAAAACATGCAGCCAGCTAGAAAAGCCTTATGGACACAAACCTTAGAACAGCTTAGTTCACAGTCAGTAAGACAAAAGAAGAGAGTGCAGGGGACCTACCTTTCTCTTCTGTGCTTCACAGCCTCCTGAAATTTAACCCTGTACTTGAGAGCTTCCTAAGAATCTCTTTGGGGAGTTGAAACTGAAGGGCCTCCCCTTTCAATCACAGCCTCGCAGGAGGGTGGGGTTTCCCAAGATGAGACTTCAGCTCCTCGGGCTCACAGGGACCTCAGGGAGCAGAGGTGAACTGCCAGCTAGTCCCTGCTGCAGGAAGAAGCGGGGGTGACTCGGTGTGGCTGTAGGTGGGGGCGGAGGCTGGGGGAAGGGAAGTAATATGGGAACCGCATTAAATAAGAGATCCTCTCCACATGATTTCCTGTATTAGGTGCCTGTTGCCTCTCTCCAGGCTCCCTGGGGAAATAAGACATTTAAATGTGTCCTTTGGCCACTGGTGAGAAGAGAATAAACTTGCTAAGAATCGTGGAACTGAGAATTAGCAGGGCAGCAGGCAGGGGGCTGATGGGCCAGCTAGCTTTAACTTGTACCAAGTACTTTCTTCCTGAAGTTTCTCCAAGTGTTTAACTCTGCAAAAGTCAAGAATGTCCTCATCCTCTTCCACTGAGCTGAAGAATTTTCTGGCCACACTCCAGATGTCGTGCTGCAGAGCCATTGGTGAGAGGGAGGCTGGAATAGGCCTGAGAAGAGTCTGCTTCCCAGCCAAGGGAAAGACCCTCTCAGTTCTGTCTCTGGAAACTCCCCGACGACGGTCTAATTCTGGAACACTTCCTCAAGTCCCCGGGCCATTTTACCCTAGGGTTTAAAGAACTCTCTCAAGGCTAGCATCTGTAGCCTACATAATTGGTGGGGCTCAGTGTAGAATGAAAATGTGAGGCCACTGCTTCAAAAATTGAGGATTTCTAGGGCTTCCCTGGTGGTGCAGTGGTTGAGAATCCGCCTGCCAATGGAAGGGACACAGGTTCGAGCCCTGGTCCAGGAAGATCCCACATGCCGCGGAGCAACTAAGCCCATGCGCCACAACTACTGAGCCTGCACTCTAGAGCCCGCAAGCCACAACTACTGAGCCCATGTGCTGCAATTCTGAAGCCCGTGCACCTAGAGCCCATGCTCTGCAACAAGAGAAGCCACCGCAATAAGAAGCCCGTGCACTGCAATGAAGAGTAGCCCCCGCTCGCTGCAACTACAGAAAGCGTGCGCGCAGCAGTGAAGACACAACACAGCCAATAAATTAATTAATTAATTAATTTTTAAAAAATTAAGGATTTCTAGATGACAACAGAACCTTAAATCAAGTGCAGAACACTTCTGAGTACAGGGCTGTCTGTGGCTTATGTAGGTGGTACATCCATGAAGCCTGTCCTGCCACGGAGTCACTGAATACAAGTTCATGTGCCCGACCCACAGTGAGGCCGCTCAAACCGCTCAAACCGAAATATTGCAGTCTGGAGCTAAGAAAGGTTTTTTGCAGGTCCATGCATGGAGAACAAAGGGCTTACACCCACAAAACCCCAAAACCCCACACTCCCTCAAGATCATCTCGTAGTTAACTTCTTCCATTGGGTGGTTGTTTTTAGCATCTGAAAAACTCAAGAAAGATGCATGCAATACAATTATCTGGGTACTTCAGAGAGGAGCTGAAGCAGAGGATAAGGGGGAGGGATTTGCCCCAGGGATGGCCTCATAGGGTCCTGCTTGGTTCCAATAGGAGGAAGGTTGGAACTGTGGATGTGCTGGTTTTAACAAGCTGTGTTATCAAGAGGCCTGGACTATGGCCACTTTGTTCTGAGGGGTGACAGTCAGCCTTTGAAGAACAATGCAGTCAGAAGCTGGTACAAAGAGGGGAAAAGCTGGGTTGTGGGTGTGAGTGGGCACAGACCGCAAACACATCCCTGAGTTAAAATCCCACCCGTTGCCTCCTCGGTTCTCTTGGTCCACCACCCCACCCCCATCCATTGTCTTCCCCAGAGTCAGAGCAACCTCTCAATTGCCATCTTCACGAAATGATCTGCAAGCTTAAAATCTTCCAGTAGCCTAAGGATAAAGGCCAAGTGCTTGAGCGTGGCTCACTTCAGGACCAGCACTGGCTATGCTCTCCCACCTGACCTCAAAGCCCACCTCCCCCTCTCTCCTTACCCCCTTTTCCTTCCCTCCATCCCCACCTGTCTCCTCTCCTGGTAATCGCTCTATGAAGGATGCCCTCTACCAACCCCTAATCCTTTCAATCGCACATCCTCTAGAAAGTGCTTTTCTGATTCCTGGGCCCCTTTGGTGTTCTTCCTTAGCCAGCCATGCTTATCTCTCTCGGAACACTCATAACTCAAAATGGGGAAGGTCTGTCACTTGTTCCCGTCTCCTGCTGGGCTATAAATTCGACAAAGTCATGGATGGTGTCTATCTCAGCATTACGCCCCTAGACTTAGGACCCAGGAGGGCAGTATTTGTGTAAGGTGAGTGTTTGCAGGAGGAACACTATTAATTACAGCTCTCCACTTTTTGAAAAAGGGAAAACATATGACTCAGAGGAAAACATAAGAGTGTTGTTATGGTTTTATAGTTTAAACTCTGGCAGACAAAGTGGAGCGATTTCACAGGCAATATGGCAGTGCTGTTGTGGAACAGTTATTAAAATCCCACAGTTTGTCAGGTGCTGTCCATCCCTGTTTGCACAGGGATCGTATTATGAGTAGAAAATGACCTCTATTCAAAAAATGAAGCTTCAGACGTGCCAAGAGGATGGAGAACTGAAGTTAGTAAGAAAGGGTGAAGGAACATGGGAAGCCGTTGAGGTGAGAAGGGGGTAGGGGGGACACCAAATGGGAGAGAGGAAAGGAAAGAGGGAGAGAGGAAGGAAGAATGTGGGAGGAAGGAAGGGAAGACAGGTAAAGATGGAGAGGTGGGAAGAAACACAGGATCCAACAGAGGCTGGAAAACAGTGGGGTAGAGGGATGGAGGGATGGAGAGAGTCACCGTTTCATCTAGAAACATCTAGGAGGATCTAGAAACTCCTTGTTCCCTCCATGACTCCCCAATGCCTTTCCTGTTCTCCCTGATAAATCAAACGGATGTTTTCTAAAATCCAAAAGGCAGAAGGGGGTCTAGGGTTGTGCCACACAGGTGCTGTTACAACACAGAAATTAGCTTCTGTGTTTTGCTTGGATTTGGAAACATTTTGAAAGTCACAGAATTATTTTTCTTTTCACGGTTGTAAATACGTCATGACAATGTTCCTGCTAGAATTTCTGAGCCTGTGTTCACGCATTCTGGTTACTTCTCATGGTTCCTATGGATGAAAAGGTCACTTCGTGTGTATATAAGGGCTGTGTTTAGCTGAAAGGCCTCAGCTGAAGCTATCAGATTGGACACAAGCTGTAGCAGTGAAGAAGCATAATCTAACATCTATAAAGATAAGGTAAAGGTGCATTATTCTGAATATCTAGTTTTGTGCAGTTAATTGTAATTTAGTATACGCAGAGATCTATACTAAAGCAAAGATTTTCCTTAAACCAACAGTTTGAAATTTCTTCACAGATTCTCAGTTTTGTTCCTACTTAGTGGGTATTATTTCCATGGAAAATGGAATAGTTGAGAAACGTAGTGAAAAGCACTAAAGTGGAAAAAGATGACTGGGTGTCCTGTCAACAGAACGTTGAGTATCATCTGCAGACCCTTTGTGAGGTGCTGAATCTATAGGGGTCTATACCTTTGATTATTTTGGCTGCTTTATCATTTTGAAAGATGTAGAAACTGTCAGACGTGCAGACGATTCTTGTCCATAGAAATACAAATTAACTTTCTCCAGTAGAGATACCATTGATTTTTGCCCTGTAAAAATGATTATCCCAAACATGGCATTTGAACGCTCTGTAGGATGAGTCAGTTTTGCATCTATGAGCCATTTCGGTTCAGTGTTCCTGATTTGCCTGCACCAATATGTCTGCCCTTGAGATTTGTCTTTGAATGAGCTTTAATGTCCTACCATCCCTTCATTAATAGATGAGCTGAATAAAAACTTTGTCACGTGCTCATTTTATATTTGCATGAGAGTGACAATTTCACCTTTTGAAAATGATCTTTTAACAGAAGTCAGGTGATAATTGGCGAATATAGTAAGTCGTGTTAGGAATATGCAGTGGCAGAACGCGGTTTTATTCAATGCTTTGCTGAATTTTATATGTTCCCTGACTATGTAAAGGAAAAACAGGGAAAGAATGAAGCACGTTGATTATCAAAGTAAATGATGAAACTGCCTGAGCAGAACAATTAGGAGGGTACAGAGTTTCAGGAGGGGCAGAAGTATAGGCAAAGCCCAAAGTGGGATGTTACAAAATGTAATTGGATGTAGGTTTCTCAGGTAAGGAAAAAGCACTGATGCCTGGACTCACTGAAATTCCTAGTTCCTTGGAGGCAAGAAGACCTTGATAAGCAAAGGGCATATATCCAAGGTATCTGAAAATTCTTTAACACATTATTTTCAGAGACTGTACCCACATAGACAACCATCCAAAACTATCTTACTCTCAATATATTTGTGTGCTTTCGTTTTTCTTTAATTGTGATACTTGCTGTGTTTTTAATGTATGTGACTTGCAATATATATTTTTTAATATCAAAGACATAAAGTGATTTATCTTTAAGGAATGTTCTGGTCAATCAATCCAATCTGCTCCCTAGTGCTCTTGAATAGAGATAAGCAGGTCAACATAAAGGCTTCTATGTTTTGTTTTGTTTTTCACTTGTAAAATTAATTTGTCCTCGATTCCATTATTTGGAGCAGAAAAAATAACACACCTAAGAGCTCAATGTGGAAGTTTGGATGCTTTCCTGAGAAAAATGTTTCCTGATTTGGAAGGCATGATGAGGAGTATGAAAAATCATGGCAAATAACAGAAAAAGTGTGATCTACTGGATGCTGAGATCACTTTCTGCAAACATGGGGCTCTTTCTGCACAAGTTCAAAGTGTCTCCTGAAAAGGGAGTTGTCCCACAAGCTTTGGCTCCACCCACATTGGAGGTGAGATTAGTCTTTTTTTTCTCTTTGCCAACTACTAATATCACATTTGTCATTGAAGATGGAGCACTGAGAGGGGACTAGTAAGGAGTTGTATGACTCTCATTGTGTCACTGAGAGATAAAGAGGAAATGTATGTTCCATAATATCAACCGTCAAGGAAACAATACATGAAAGAAAGATCAGTAGGATTGTTCTTGGAAAATGAATGTTCACCTTAAGTAAGACCACTGTTATATGCTCCCCTGGAAAATAAAGATGTTAGGAAAAATTAAGGCAAAAAGAAAGAGAGAGAAGGAAGGAGGGAGGCAGGAAGGAAGGAAGGAAGGGAGGAAGGGAGACCTAAGTCCAAGTGTTTTGCGGAACCAGGAATTCTCATACACTGCTGTTTGGGGGGGAATTAGGAACTCACACCACTGAGTGTTATGTGTTAAATCACTTTGCCTATATATACAAGAGAAAATACAAGAATGTTCAATTTCATAATTATTATTAATAGTGAAAGAAACATTATTCTGAAAAAACGTATATGTGCATCAATAGGAAATGGATAAAATATTTTAGTATTATTACAGGAATAGTGGACTAGATCTATATGTGTCAACGTGGATGGATAATTTTTTTAAGTGAAAAAAGAAAGGCCAGGGTGAAAAAAGTCAATTTCAAAAATATGTATACACAATGATATATAATGAAAAGATATGTACAATGCAATCCAGGAAAAGAAAGGTATGGAATAGAACTAAGCAGACAATATAAGATTTTACATTTTATTTTATGTCTTTGGTATAAAAAAAAAGAAAAATCACAAAATATTAATACTTTCATTCTGTTTGGCATGTAATACAGATGCTGGTTTTTCTCCGTAGTTTGTCTTTTTAAAAAGAAAAAAGCAAAGTCACTAAAATATTATTTTAAAAAATAGAGACATGGTGAGTCATAGATGAGACACATTCTTTTCACATCCTCCACCTGCAACTGGAGTAGACAAAAATTATCAGGAAAAGAAGTCTGGGAAAATGATAATTATCTCCAATCCTTGATGGAATGGCAGTACTATCCTTGCCTGGATCTCAGATTCGCTCATTTCTTCCATGTGAAATGAAACCTTGAGGGTCCTCAGGGGCCCCTTCAGGTACACAGTGACCCTTCATGTTTACTGACAGCTGAGCATCGTCTATACCACCTGCTCTTGGATATAATTCACGAGAGAACCTATAAAATCTCCATGAATGCATCTAAAATTTTCCCAAAGACAACAGACTTTAAAAATGTGTGTATCTTAGAAAGTTTGAAAAAGACATCATTTTATTTGGATCATGTAAAGAGAAGCTTGTTTTTAAAAACTAAACTTAGATATTCTGCCTCTGAGCATAAATCCTGTTTTGTTTGTTTGGTTGGTTTGGTTGATAGAGTTTTAGCAACAAACTAGGGTGGGTTGAAGAAAAATTGGGGGGAGGTTTGGTGATAGAGGAAGAAACTGTGGCTTTGTGAGATGTGTCCTAAATTTCTCTAAACTCTAACTTTCTTACTAGGTGAGAGATGAGAGGTAAGTGAGTTTCAGACTCCCCTCCAGCCTGGCTAGTCCATATCTCAGGTAGAGAAGTGAATAAACAGAGAACACTCTCTTTAAAGATGTGAGAAGGAAATCACGCATCACCCAGGAGACATTACTGTGGTGATGTTACAGCCTTTGGTGATGCAGGTCTTCCTGGGTCCCTGCACCCTAGATTGTTACCCTGAGGCATTTCTGTGTCCCACCAGCACAATGCAGGCCTGGGTTGAAAGCCTTCTTCCTTCTCAGGAGCCTCTGCCCCCAGTTCCCTTTCTATCTCCCTGGGTGCCACATCCTGGTCTCCACACCTGCCCCCCATCACCCCCTCCCCCGGGGCACAAATCCTTCCCCTTCCCTGTTCCCTTCCATCCCCCTCGTACTTACCCATCACCCCTTGCTCTTCCACTGTTCCTTGATCGCTGGCACCTGTTTCATGCTTTGACTCCTCTGCAATTGTTCTCTGGGATTTCTGCAACCTCAGGTTCAAGACCCTGGTCTCTCACCTCCTTGAGCCCCTCCATGCCAGTGACTTGCATCCCACTTTAGCGAATCGCCATGTACCACCACAGTGTGACCATTTGGAACTGCTCTAATTTAAAAATAGATGATTCTAAGTTTGAATTTTTTTTTTGGTGGGGGCACACCCTTTTACCTCCTCTTCCTCACTCTCATGGGACATCTGCCTTCATTGAGAGGCCCAGCTCTTCTACACCTCCTTCCTTAGCTTCCAACTATTCAAACTACAACTACCTTCCTATCAAACCAGATGCCATGCGAAGCTATTTATTTTATTTTTTTGTATTTGTTTTATTTATTTTATTTTTAATTTATTTGGTTGTGCCAGATCTTACCTGCAGCAGGTGGGCTCCTTAGTGGTGGCATGTGAACTCTCAGTTGCAGCACGTATGTGGGATCTAGTTCCCTGACCAGGGATCCACCCCGGGCCCCCTGCATTGGAAGCACAGAGTCTTAACCACTGTGCCACCAGGGAAGTCCTCAAAGTTATTTAAATGCTTTCTTAGCCAACCTTCCCTATATATGTCCCTCTTGACAGACATTCCATTGTGCCACTGTTTACTCCTGGTCCTGAGGGACCTACCAATGCATCCTCCCTTCTCTCTCTGTGATTGATGGGGAAAGCCACAACAGGTGGCTGAATGAAGAGGTATTCCCATTGAGAAACACAACTGGATCCTCATAGCTGCTTGGCAAGGATTTGCAGGACCCAGTGGCCTACCCATGCCCTTGAGAGCTGACCCTTCACACCTTTTTTGTAACAATCCTCTTGTAGCATATTAATCGCTCCCTTTCTACCTGCTCCTTAATCCTTTTTGCCTAAAGAGGTGTTCATATCTCTTTCTCCAAAAGCACTTCAACAACAAACTTTCCATTAACTCTGCCTACTCTTGAATTACCATCCTAACTTCTCCCTTCCATTTTCAACCAAAGTTATGGGGGGAAAATTGATAATCACCCAGCCTCTTACTCCTCTCTCTGAAGCGCTAGTAATCCATCCCTCTCTCGAAATCAGACTCTTATTAAAGTTACCTATGACTGTAGGATAACGAGGGCTTTTCTCAAGTCTCCTCTTTTTCAACTTGAAGCTGTTAACATGTCAATCTATTCTTTCTTGAAACTCCTCTCCCATCTTCCCTGCATCTGTACCGCCTGGGGTCTCTATCCTAGGACTTCCTATTTCCTCCCTCCTGATCTGGCTTTTCTTCATTCCTCTTTAAATGAGGGCATTTCCCCAAATATCTCACATCCTGCTTTTGGAACCACCATTCTTCCAGTTCTTCAGGTTCACATCTGGGGTGTGATAATTAACTTTGCTTCTGCCTTTATTTTCTCAGCACTCCATCCCTTCCCCTAGCCCGTCAGTTTCCAAAACCTGTGGATTATGACTTAGACTTTTTGCATAAGTCTCTTTCTTTGCATACCCCCTGCCATCACTTCATGTTTGTATTTGTCTCTTCCAGCCTAAATGACAAAAAAACCATCCTAGTGATTTCTTTCCTGGATTCCCTCCTCCCAGCCACTGACACTCTGCTGTCAGGTGAATTTCCTTAAAGCAGTGCTATCAGTTTGATACTCCCTTCTCAAATAGCTGTCCATGACATCTGTGTTGCATACACACGCTACCGATCAAGAGACTTTGCTCTTTGTATTGTTATTCGAAACACTCCCAGTCTGTGCCCAGTCTGCCTTTCCAGTGTAACTTCTGCACATCTTCTGTACTTAGCCTTGGCTCCAGACCCAAATGTTGGCTCCAACAAGCTTTGTGTTTTCCTTTCTGCAAAGAGTTGGGCATCCAGATGGAGTCATCCATCAGTCTCACCCAAGTCCACATGCGCAGCATGAAGCCTTGCTCTTCCATAAACCTTTCTCTGACAAATGATGCCACAGGTAATCTCTCCCATCACTAAAATCCTAGAACACATATTATTTGTACCTTAAGTAACTCTTCTCCGTCTTGTATATTATCTATTTAGGGTTTCATAACCCAGCTGCTCAAATAATAATAAAATTAGTAATACCCCAAACCCACCGAGAGTTTACTGTATGCCAAGCCCTTGATATAGTAACCTATTTGATTCTCCCAGCCCACAATCTTCTGGGATGATTTCAGCCTTTCCTATATGATAGGAAAAGGAATGCCTGGAGTTTCCATCCCATGTATTGTGGGAAATCCACCACCAGTCTTCCCACCCTCTATCCCTCTGGGATCCTCAAAGAAGGAAGTGGGGGAGAGAGCTGAGTTCCTGTGAGCCATCCTTACTGGAGGCTGCACTGGAACCAGCACCAAATGGCTTGCTGCCAGGATATGGCTCTTGGTTTCGTCCTTTGAACCCTAAATCCTTCATTTCCCAAAAGCCTCATTAGCATAAGGCTGCTGGGTGGAGCAGATTTTTTGTTGACAGCGTGAGAAAAGAAAGAGGGTAATTACATCAAAACTCAGAAAACAACTTACATTGAGCACTGGCTTCATTGTCCTCCAGTCCGTCTGCACCACCCCACGGGGAATTTTCCTGCTTGATGTTCTCCTGAACCCTTTATCTATCTCACATGCCTGCGCTTTTCTCCCTTCCCAGAGCCTCTGACATCTCCCTCCTCCCATTCTCTCACTGCTGCGTAAATTCCTAATTCTGCTCACCCCCATCATGCAGAGCAACTGAGCTCTCTTCTTGTTTTGCACTCACTGATCCAAATGCCCAGCGGGTTTTAGCTTTCACCTCCAAAATGACCCAAGTGAAGTATCTTCTAAACTAAGCTTCGGTATTACTCAGCAATAAAAAGGAATGAAATTGAGTTATTGGTAGTGAGGTGAATGGACCTAGAGTCTGTCATACAGAGTGAAGTAAGTCAGAAAGAGAAGAATAAATACCATATGCTAACACATATATATGGCATCTAAAAAAATGGTATTGATGAACTCAGTGGCAGAGGAAGAATAAAGATGTAGAGGTAGAGAACAGACTTGAGGACGTGGGGAGGTGGGGAAGGAGAAGCTGGAACAAAGTGAAAGGGTGGTACTGACATTTATATACTCCCAAATGTAAAAGAGATAGCTAGTGGGAAGCAACTGCCTAACACAGGGAGATCAACTCGAGGATTGCTGATGACTTAGAGGGCTGGGATAGGGAGGGTGGGAGGGAGTCGCTGGAGGGAGGGGATACAGGGATGTATGTATATATACAGCTGATTCACTTTGTTGTACAGTGGAAACTGGCACAACAGTGTAAAGCTATTATACTCCAATAAAAATTTTAAAAAATAAGATAAAATAAAATAAGCATCCATCTTGATGCTACTATATTATGATCCTTTGTCATTATTAGAGACTCTGGATCAAATCCTGATAGCAACAAAACTCCCAGGCATCCCTCTTCACGCAATCCACATAGAAAAATACATAAGCTTTATTGTTACCGGCACGGGGGGAGGGGGAGGGGGAACTGGATGCAGGCAGTCAAAAGGTACAAACTTCCAGCTATACGATAAACAAGTACTCAGGATATAATGTATAACATGATAAATATCATTAACACTGATGTATGGAATATACGCAAGTGGAGAGTAACTCCTAAGGGTTCTCATCACAATGAAACATTTTTTTTTTCTATTTCTTTAATTTTGTATCTTTAGGAGATGATGCATGTTCACCAAACTTCTTGTGGTCATCATTTCATGATGTATGTAAGTCAAATCATTATGCTGCACACCGTACATGTGTACAGTGCTGTATGTCAACCATATTTCAGTAAAACTGGAAGAAAACAAAACTACTTAAAAAAAAAAAAGACTCAGTGTTTGGAGAGTCACCGGAACCAAGGGAAGGTGTGGGCATGATATTGAGAGAGTAGGGACCCGACACCAACCAGAGTCCCGCACTCCTGGGGAGGGGTGGCCATTTGAGCTTCAAAATTGCCTCACCCAACTCCACATGCACGTGTCCTGCAGGTGCTCAAAAGGAGGCTGCTGAAAGCAGAGAAAGGAGTAGGACAAATTCTTCTAGGGTCATCGGAAAAGCCTTGGTAGCAAGGAAGGCAAAATTGTTTTAGAAGCTGAACGGCTATGGGTGAAAAAGAAGAGCCTGAGGAGTACCTAAGTCACAAGTGAGGGTCCAAGATATTAGCTTAGGAGGGGTGTTGCTTTCCCCATCTCTTCTCACCTCTGAGGCGCTTTGTCCTGGACCATCAGCGTCTGGGCTCAGTGGAATACTGGGTAAATCCAGAGAACAGAGAAGGTCAAAGAAGATATCTTGATTTTCAATGGAATGGTCAAAATCCTACCAGTGGGCAAAACAGAACAGACACAGCAAAGAGAAGATAAGGAAAGTGAAAAACGTAGCGATTTGGGATCAGATTTGGAGAGGACATTTCTGGGGAGAAGTACCATGTGTGCAGGCCTGTCCCTCCATCTGGAAAGCTGAGCAGTGGACACGTGGAGACTCACACACTCTATGTCTCAATATTTAAAAACTTACCAATTAAGCTAATTGTACTGTTCAGCATTCCACTGTCAAAACAGATCCTGATGGAGATATGTGTATATTAGGAGATTTATTGGAAAAATTGGTTTATGCAGTTGGTAGGTAGGCGAGTCCAGGAGCTGTAGGGCAGGTGGTCATTACGCAGAGGCTCAACATTTGGGCACCTGCTGAAGCCCCTGAGCACAGGCAAAATTTCTTCTTGCTCAGGATACCTCAGTTCTACTCACAGGCCTTTCAACTGATAGAATCAAGTTCACCCAGACTATCTAGAATACTCTCTTTTACTTAAAGTCAACTCATTATAGACGTAAATCATATCTACAAGATAGCCTCAGGGCAATACCTCCATCAGTATTTGATTGAATATCTGTGGACTCTAACCTGGCCAAGTTGACACACAAAACTCATCAACACACTGACAAGCTGTTCAAAAACAATGCAACAACTATCTACCCTGAAAAAACACACATCATGATGATAATATTAAAAATATATATTGGGCAATGGCTTTGAAATGAGTGAAAAACCAACAAAATGTCAAAGATGGTTGAAAGTTATTAATACCTATTTCTTGGTGTTGTCTTGACCAGTCAGGGATGTTTGGATGCTTCATAAAATAAAGATATATGTAACTTTCCAATTATATACTTATTTCAGAAAATCTATTTTTCTTGTCTTATTTTCCACAAAATTGCAAATTATCGAGATTTTGATATGTTAATAATAATGTCAACTCGGACAACTTTTCTTGAGTTATTATTGTTTCTAGGTAGTTTTATAAATTAATTTAAATTTGGAAAACTTTGTTCTGTAGGGGAAGCAGCAACTAGAATTGTCAATAAATGTCTTAAAGAAATATTTAGATTGAGAAATAACCACGAATTTTATGTATGTTGCTCAAATCTTATAATAGAATCACATGCGATAAATTAGCATTATCATGGAAAATTCTATAAGATGTTTTATCATATAAATTGCCATCATAGATCATGATTTTTAACCATCTCTGAAAGCAAAATTTAGATCTGTATGATGTTTTAAAATTTCCTTTTCTTTCAAGTTTTTCAGAGCTGGGATAGTATAAAGAAAGCTGAAAATAGCACTATGTTGCTGCATTTGCCCAAATCTCTCTTTAATAGGAGTCTGTCTTGATGCATGAAGACCAGGAAATCATCCTTACAGAAATATGTTTGGGGATTATTTATACATGACTTCTTTATGTTCATGTACACATTTTTATTTCCTTGTTCTTATATTTTATTGGAATGTCACTTTACTATACAGGGTATATGCAGTTTCTTTTGATTTATAAAAACACTTTTTCCTTAAAAAAAAAACTGTAACCCTTTTAGAGTGAAAAGGGCAGGCTGATTTTTTCTTTTTTATAAGGTTTTCCTTAAATGTTCATGCCAAATAAACAAAGTTCCAAATAACAAAATAACGTGGGAAGCTCACATTCAAAATGAATTTAATTTTCTGCTGAAGACCACAGTTGGCTGTTCATTTAAAACTCTTTAATTGTTTAACTTAACTCTGCTATACATCTGACATCTTGTCTAAATTAAATCTTACTGCTTTAACGGCATTCAGTTAGCATTACCGTGACGTGTTTAAGGATGGTTGCATGGCTGCATTTGATATCGGTTTCTTCCATTTTCCCTCTTTTGGCATATACAGACATTAACATATATAATCTTTAAATTGGTCCATAGAAAGCCATTGTATCCACAAGTTGAAACCTTGTCTCTTGGTAAGAAATTCAGACTATGTTGAGTCCTCTTCTGGTCTATGTGTTTTTTCTTCTTCTGAGCAAACAATTCTCAGCAAACTTTAAATCAATGCCTAAAATTAAAATTTTTTTTTTTAGCTTTTTATAAAAGCCAAAACTTAGCTTTACAAAGAATGTATGAGTAAAAGCCACTAAAGCATTTGTAAATGTTCACTTCTTTATTTCTTCATCTAGTAGTTTCTAATCATTGATATGATACATGTAGGCATACAAGAAGAGTTTTATTACTAATATAATCCAGTTGACCTGAGATATGCATACTTAAACATTTTATGTACTAAAAATCCTTATTTTACTACTGTTAACAATCCCTTTTATAATTTTCCATTCTAGATACTGATCATTTTTTTCATTATTTTTTATATGTGTTTTTAATCTGTATTTGGCTACTTTAGCATCCGATTTCGGAATCATTTCTGCTTAACCTAGAAATTTTCCATTGTTTTCTGTAAATATTGTTCTGTTATTGCCACAAAAAACATCATTATGCTTGGATAAATATTAGACACAATATTATTCTTTTAGTAATATCACCAATGCCCAATGGTCTATTTTAGTGATTAAATACTATGAACTGTTTTCCATTTACTCAGCCTTCTATTTTCAGTTCTATTAATTGCTATTTTTTTTTCCTGTGTATATCATTTGTGTTCCTTTTACTGAGAGTTTGCAGTCACAAATATCTTCACTGGCCAAAGCTGATCTTGAAAATGGATTATAAAACTTGCATCAGTAATATCAAAACACTCTGTCTTTGAATTTAAAATAAAAACCAATTACATAGTTAGAAGCCATAGGTTTTGTTTTGTTAAAATGCCTGGAAACTTTTATACAAAGATGTCTGTGAATTTTAAAAAGTAAAAATTTTAAAGAACATCTCTAATGAGGTGTTTTAGGATCCAGTCTAATGCTTATATCTATACATAAATATGTTTGGAAGACAGGCCATTTTGTCATACCATTCAAATTATCAAGAAGGACTGAGGCAAAAATTATAAGCTTTGTCAGTGGTAGTTCTATTTATTTGCAAGGACAGAATTTTCTCCTTTCAAATTATTTTGCCTGCTATATTGGAATTTTAGCCTATTTCAACTGTGTGAATGAAGCCACTTCCTCCACATTTAGCCCTTCTGATAATAGCATAGCTGTCCCTCCATCCCTTGGGCTGGACACTCATTCCTCTGCTTCCCCCCATGATCCATGTCAATGGTCAAGCACTGACAGTCTTATCTCAGCCATGCCTCTCCTATCTGTCCTCCCTCTTCGGTTTCTACTAACACTTCCCCAGTTTGGGCCATCATTACAGCATGTCTAGGCTTTTAAATAGGCTTCTAAGTTGGATGTCCTTCTTCCAGGCTTTCTCCTGCTCAAGTCAGCCCACCCACTGGTACACATTCTTTCTCCACAATCTCAGCCTGATTGTCATTTGTGGATATCCTATGCATCCTTCAAAATTAATCTCAGTTGCTTCCTCTTCCATGAAGCTTTAGCTGATCCTCCCAACCAGAGATACCTCCTTCTTGGAATCTCCTAGTATCCTCTGGGAAGAACGTTCTTCTTGTTCTGTTTCTGTCTGATTCCTTCTCTTATTCCCTTTATAAACTGTGAGCTTCTTGTACCCAAAGTCTTGATCTGCCTACTCTTTATCTCCCCTGTATCCCTAATATGATCCCATATATACACAAAATTATCTAAAATTTTCACTAAAAATTTGCTGAATTAAATTAACGGTGTAGGGGTGTTCCTTTTTCTCCAATCCTCTCCAGCATTTGTTATTTGTAGACTTTTTAATGATGGCCATTCTAACCTGTGTGAGTTGGTACCTCATTGTAGTTTTGATACAAGGGTAACAATCTAATTGCTAATTGAGAAAGAGATCTCTAAGTTTTCATGGGAGTGAAAACACCCCTAGAAAAAGGAATAAATACTGCTTTACAGAGGTGAGAGATTGTGGAACACGTTTGTTTTCAAAACTTCTGTTTGAAAAATCTCAACCGGAACCATAACATCAAACAACAGAAACTCTCTCTAAGCATGTTTGTTCCTGTTTGTTTCAAAGAGAATATGCTAAGATATTTTGGCTACCTGGTCTGCTTGTTTCCATGCTGAGGGACATTCTGTTCTCTGAAAGGAGAAAAGAAAGAACAAAACTTGAGCCTGGGAAAAGCGGAAGTAATCTCTTTCCCTGAAGCTAATCTTTTTGCAAAACCATAAATATGACACATTATTAATGGAGGATAATTAATTCATTCCTCATAAATATCATTCTTATTTCATCAATGTGGCTATTTTCTCCAGTGCTCTTATTTGACCCAAAAGTACAGACAGCTCCTGATAAGACCGGGAAAACCTGACGAAACTGACAAGTCCCTCCCTCAAGAAAGTAAACATTTTGAGATTTACTACTGCAATTCACATTAAAGGCAAATGATACATTTATTTCAACACTGTTCCTATCTCTCTGAAACTTTAAAGCAAATATTTACCCACATCATCAGGAAATATGGCTGTGATCAACACAAAATTGATTTTTCATATACATGTCAGTCTCAGAAAGGTAAGTTATAAGAGAATAGATTCATGGGTCCACTGGGGACTTTGTAAAAATTTGAAAAGGGAAGCTATTTTTCTTTACACAGACATTCTTAGTTTGAGGGGAGGGGGCTTTCAAACAGCATGATTTTAACAGTATAATTTGAAATATAAAGCAAAAAATCTTAATTGTCTGCCGTCAATTATTAGCTTGCATGATTTGTACATGACGTGATCACACAAAGTCCTGATATAATACAAAATATTTGCAGAAACAACAGTATAACACACCTGTAAAGGGCAATGGAACGAAAGTGAGAGCATTACAACCTTGAACTGTTCTTCAGTCCTTGACCACTTTGGGAACTACTGGTAATCCCCAGACCTGGCCTTGAGAGATCGGAGGTTAAACCAAGCCAGGCTTTGTACGTTCATCTCCAGGGTCCTTCTCTGAACTAGCGGATGCAGTGGGGATAAAGAAAAGGGGGCAGATGGGAGAAATGTTTAGGAGGCAAAAAGGATTTGCTAGTAGACTGGTTGATTGAGAACATGGTGAGAAGATGAAGGAGTTGAGACGATGCCCATAGTGACTAGAGGGACCGAGGAAATCAATGATGGAGGCATTTTCTGAGACAGAGAGTATAAGAGAAGGATTCTGTTTGGTGTTTAAGATCAGAAAGAATCACGGATGACTGCCCTCACTACCAAAGGCTTCCTCCACAGTGGAGGCATTAGCACAGAATCTGGAAATCTCCCAGTTAGATTGTGGAAGGCTCCCAACACCCCAGACTCCACCTGCATCACTTCTTGTGTCCTTAGTTTAGCCAGGCGGGTGTTTACAACACATTTAAAGATCAAAGTTAAACTTATTCAGCTTAGCACCATCAGCATAGTTGGCGTAAATAGATACAATTTAATTGAGGTTTAGAGAAGTTAAATACTTGCCCAAAGTCAGTCACACAGTTAGTAAGTGTTGGAGCTAGTATTTGAACCACGCTGTCGCTCCTAAACAAGTGGGGAACCATCAGGCTATATCACTTTCTTATACAATGGCCCTGTAGTCTGCATGCAGCCCACATACAGCTATCACTTCTCAAATCCTTTGAAATATAGTCAAAAAGTGAGAGAGAGCTGAGCATGAAAACTAGAGAGGAGACAGCCTTCTGCAGAGACTGAGACCTTGGTTAAGGGACATACATGCTTGAGAAGAGAATGTATTCCTCCCTGGTTACTTAGGAGCACAAAGTAGGGTCACTTTAAACTTGACCTTGGTTCCAAATGCAGTTCCAACTTTCTCTTCTTGGAACTCAGGGTTGCAACTTCCAGAAAGAATACAGTCTGCTGATGGCATTTTTATTCTCTTTCCCATCAAGTGAAGAAATATTTAAGAAGTCATCCATCTGGAAAACTCATTTGAATGAGCTTTTTCTCCCCTATAATGTGAATAGTACAAAAAAAGATCTGTCTACCCAAATAAAACAATGTGATACAGCACATTTTCTCTTAGCAAGTTTTGCTCAAAACATTTCTTTTGGTGAAACTAGCATTTTTCATACCAGTTAGTCTCAGAAAGTCTTTACATTAAACATTAGAGCTTTTGTTGGTGTTTATGTTATTCTGCTGTGAAGCTTTATCAACATTAACCATGTTGGGAATTAAATCAGAATTTAAAGTATATATATTTAGTAACTTGTTTTATTTTTTTTTATTTTTTTAACATTTTATACAATTTTTTAAGGTTACACTCCATTTACAGTTATTACAAAATATTAGCTATATTCCCCATGTTGTACAGTACATCTTTGTAGCCTATTTTATACTTAATAGGTAATACCTTGCACTCCCCTGCCACTATATTTTCCTCCCTACACAACTGGTAGCCACTAGTCTGTTCTCTATATCTGTGAGTCTGCTTCTTTTTTGTTATATTTACTAGTTTGTTGTATTTTTTTAGATTCCACATATAAGTGATAGCATGCAGTATTTGTCTTTGTCTGACTTATTTCACTAAGCATAATGCCCTCCAAGTCCATTCACGTTGCTGCAAATGGCAAACTTTCATTCTTTTTTATGGTTGAGTAGTTTCCGTTGTATAAACATACCACATCTTCTTTATCCATTCATCTGTTGATGGACATTTAGGTTGCTTCCACATCTTGGCAATTGTAAATAATGCTGCTTGAACACTAGGGTTAGTAATTCATTTTAAATGGCAACAGTAAACCCATTACATGTTAACAAAACATTTTTTGTGTGAAAAATAATCATGTTCTCCAAATAAAAAGCCAAATTGAGTGACGAGTGGCACTGTTTTACATTTTTGCAAACCTCTTTAATATTTTTAATAGGAGATAGCTGGACTCTCATGTTTGCTTCTGAATTCAGTCTATGCTGTATCACACATCATGCTGGCTTTGGGCAGACCCATTGTACACATGTGGGAAAATGAGAGTAAAAAAGGCAAATCGTATTTTAATATTATTTTGAAAATAGTTTTGACTTCGTGGACTTCTCATGGACTCTGATCGCTGGCCCGTGCTTTGAGAACCTCTGGCTTAATCTCTGCCAGTCTTTATACTTTTGTCTGCAGGGTGCTTCTCTGAATGGTCCTAGTCTCTCCTGCAATAGGCTGAATTCTACCACAGGCCACCATGGTCTCCACTCCCTGGTGTTACTCCTGTATTAGGTTATTTTACATGGAGAAAGCAACTTTTGCAGATATAAAGGAGGTCACTAATCAGGTGACCTTAGGATAGGAAGATTTTCCAGTACACCTAACCTAATGACATGAGCCTCTTAAAGGCAGAGAGTTTTCTTCAACTGGAAACAGAAGAGGACATCAAAGATCTGAAGTGTGAGATGGAGGGTTCCCTGGAGCAGGGAACTGAGGCAGTCTCTAGTTACTGAAAGCATCCAACAGCCAGCAAGAAAATGGGGACTTTTCCTTAGCAAAGGGCCCAAGTCCCAGATGAGAATGCATGCAGCCAATATGTTGATTTCATCATAAGCAGAGAAACCAGCCATGCCAAGCCAGACCCTGACCTACAGAATGTGAGTTAATAAATGGGTATTGGTTTAACCTGCAAATACACTTTAATGGAAAATTTTAGAACCATTTCCTTACTATTGTTTTTCAGAAGAAAGCCTATCATTGTTTCAAATCGCGTGTAAGAACTATAAGACTTTTGGGGGTCTTAGTAATTTCCCTCGTATTAAGAAGCCTCTGAGTCTAGACTCTGCTCGTGTGACAAATGATCTGCTTGCTACCTATTTCCTCTGAATGCTCTGGAATGATCAACTTTTACATAGGTCTTGATGAGGGTTTCAGCTCCCTCAAATTCTTTGTGGAATGAGGTTTAACGACAGCTAGCCTCTTGCAAGGCCTGAAAGTCTCAGTGTCTCCTGCCTTGCAGGCCTGTAAGCATTTTGAATGACTGTCATAAGGGTATTTACCTTCTTAATCCTTTTCCTCAAACCCTCACCTGTGCAAGCTTTCATTCTGCTCAGCCCAGATCATTCTCTCACTGGCCTCCCTGCCTCCATGCATCAGCCTCCTCTCTCTGACCCACCTGGAAGGCTCTTCACCTCCTTCCCCATCTCATGCTGCACATTCAAAAATCCACATCCTTCAAGCTTGATGTTCAGGACTTTCAACCCATTAATTTTACTTTTGTGAATACATATCAATGTGTATACTATATGTTGCTATGTTATTTTATATTACCAAAAAATGGAAACAATTTTCTTAATTTTCTTAATTCTAAGAGCCATAACAACACATAACATAACATAACAACATAACAACAACCTTTCTAATGTATATTACAATGATGTACACTTGAGGTATTTATTCTTTATTCTACAAAATGTTATTTTAAACTCATATTTCATTTTAAAATCTTTGACCATTTAGAACAAAGGGAAATATTAATGCTCTTGTGAAGTTAGAGAGTACTGTCTACAAAACCACCCTCACGTCTGATGCCAACTGCAGAACTGGGGGAAGGTTCTCAAGGCCACTCTCTGCTTTGATTATTCTCTAGAAGGATTCACAGAACTCACTGAAAGCTTGTATACTTATGGTTATGGTTTATTACAGTGAATGACTGCATATTAAAATCAGCCAAGCACAGAGTCCCAGAATATTCCAAAGGTGGAGTTTCCATTTGGCCTCTCCCAGTAGAGTCGTGGACAGTGTGAAGTCCCCTCACAACAATGTGTGACAACATGCCTAGAGTATTGCCACCCAGAGAAGGCCACCTGATCCTTGGGTGTCCAGAGTGTTTGCTGGGCTCAATCGCATAGACGTTAGTGGCTGCCTGTGTCACCATGTGGTGTACCCTACTCAGTTTCCAGCCCCTCTGCAGGTGGAGCAGATGCCGTGTGGCCTAAAGGGCCCATCAGAAACCATACTGTTAGACTGTCCAGTTTGGCACAAGACCCCAAGGTAAACAAAGGCATTCTTATCGGGCATGACAGTCCAACGGCCAAGAGAATACCTTCCTATAGCCAAGGTCAAAGGCTAGACTTCCCTTTGGGTGAGATTAATTCTTTGCTGCAGAGCCCCCCGCCCAAATGAGTTTAATTGGTTAAATCAAACACAGTACAACAACGTGATGAAGGAGCATGCAACGCACTAAAAATATGTTTTGAAACTTACTTATGACATGGGGAAATTTGTAGAGCATAGTGTTTACACATCTTTTAAATTGTGTGTGTGTGTGTGTGGTCTTTCAACTAACCAATGATATATTTACATTGTTTTGCCTTAATGATTTTTTTCAATTGTCCACAAATTTATTTTCCATGAAATGCTTTTTTTTTTCATTCCTCAGTTCAAGTTTTGTATTTTCTTACAGATTAACAGAGGCCTCTTCTTCTTTCCTGTTACCTTTGGCCCCAAACCAGGCCTTGCGGCAATGTTTAAAGTCAAAGAATGGAAAGTCACTTTGGAAAGTCAGTTGTAGAGAGGAGAGAACTTCTCTGTAAGAATTCTCTCTGTTTCTCTGCTTAGTAAATCTATTCTTTATTCCTTCTTTCATTGAACAAGCCTTATAGAATGTGTGCAAGCCTGGGGCTATAGAGATGCATGAGCTGTGTGGTCTCACAGTCAAAGCGCTGGGAATCTGGTGACAGAAGGAAACGTATAAAGGCTAAGCTCCCAGCTATGACAAAGGTGTCCTCTCGCCCCCTAAAAACCCAAAGTGCTCCAGCATGTTCCAGTCTAGAAACTTACCAAATCAGTGAGAGGTCACTCTAGCTGGAGCCACAGAAGCAGGGCACACACATTAGAACTCACCTCTCTCCATAGGCCCTTTACCTTCCAGGCTACAGACAGATCCCCGGATGCGGTAGAGGATGAGGACCCAGGTATCTGCCACCTTATGGACTCAGAATCTCAATTATCTTTCTTTTCTTCTATTTACTTTGGAATTTGAACACTTGCTCCCCTTCCAACCCTCATACTCTAAAGGCACATTGCTTATTATATTAAAAAAAAGGATTAAAAAAAGGCACATTGCAATGCTATTCAAGACGTTAGAACAGCAGGACTGACACCTAAAGGAGACGTCTCCAGTGACTACAAGGTTTCCACACCTGATCTTTGCTGATTTGATGGTCATTTTACCTAGCACCTTTTCTGGTTTCACCATTTGTTGTAGAGCAAAACAAACGAAACAAAACAAAACAAAATAAAATATAAAAGACAAGTTTATTTTCCATCAAAATAAAAGATTGAATGAAAAAATAAGTTATAAATATTCTTTAATATATGCAGGTATACACACACATGCACACTGTGGAAAATACTTATAACATCTGAAAAAAAGACTGTAAAAATACAAACACAAAATTGGCATATCCTACTTGGGGAAGTAAGATGTCACTCCCCACCCCCTCACACACAGAATCTGCCTCAACCCTCAATGGTTTTTGGTCTGAGGACCCATAAAAGTTGTCTTTGGTCCCTTGTCTAATGACAGTCACAGCTGCTATGTGTCACATCTAAGTCAGCTGTTTTTGATGCAGCCTTAGGTATTTTCTCAATTTCTTCATAACAGCATTGTTATTACTAAGTTACAAAACAATCTCCACCTTTCTGCTCTATTCAAAGCCCAAGGGCGTGGGGGAAATCTGTCTACCTACCATCTGGGCAGTGCACACACAAGCACACACACACACAGGTCTACAGACCAAACAATTACCAAGAAGGAAATGTGCTTCATTTTAGCTTGTCCAGAAGGGCTTGGTAAACAATAGAGAGACCTGAGATGGGAAAATACCAAAAAGCTGCTTGAAGTGCTCATTTGTGTGTTTAAAAGAAAAGCAGAGAGATGTGAGTGGCTCTGGACTGCCATGTGCTGAGGTGAATGTACACTCATATTAAATGAATGAGCTTTGCTTTTCCTCATCTCCTCCAACTGTATTTTCTCTTACATCCAGAGCTACTTTCCTCTTACTCCAGACTTACAAATGAATACTATAGAAGGCAAAATTGTTTTGACCAGAGAGATGCCCATTTTTCAAATTGCATGAAGAGGGAGACGTCTGTGAACAACTGATGACTTAGGACTAGTTCATGGATTCATAGGTTAACAGTGAGAAAATGCAGGTCAATTTTCTGGTGGTTCGCTTTCTACGTTTTCAGCATTTGGATAATCAAACCTTTTTAAGCTTTTACCTAATCATCAGCTTTCCTGTAGAAAATTTTAACGTAACATAAAAATTCTCTAAAATAGGGCAAAGCTGACCTTTCCTCTTATAAACCAAATGTAATACACGCCACGCACACTCATGAATGCACACTCGCACACATACACACACACAAACAATTTCTGGCAACAAAATTACAAGAATTACAACAGATTTATTTTTAATTTTAAAATTGTTGAATCTTTCCTTGGCTTTTCTTGGCTAATTTAGGAAAAAGTAAACCCCTTAAGGGTATATATTATGTGTTCAACTTCCTTTCCATTCCCCTCAGGGTCACATGGTTTTGGGCATAATAGGAATTCAGAATACGTTAAAAAAAAAATATATATATATATATATATATATATATATATATATATAGACATACATGAATGACTCAGGACATAACTCAATTATTAAATGCTTTTTTAAAAAATGTATTCAAATGTATGCTATTTATTTATTTATTTATTTTTATTGACGTCTAGTTGATTTACAATATTGTGCTAGTTTTAGGTGTACAGCAGAGTGATTCAGTTACATATGTATTTTTTCAGATTGTTTTCCATTATAGCTTATTACAAGATATTGAACATAATTCCCTATGTTATGGTAGGTCCTTGTTTATGTATTTTATACATAGTCATGTGTATCTGTTAATCCAATACTCCTAATTTATTCCTCCCCCTCCTTTCCCCTTTGGTAACCATAAATTTGTTTTATCTGTCTGTGAATCTGTTTCTGTTCTGTAAATAAGTTCATTTGTATTATTTTCTTTTTAGATTCGACATCTAAGTGGTTATCCTATGATAGTTGTCTTTCTCTGTCTGACTTACTTCACTCAGTATGATAATCTCCATGTCCAGCCATGTTGCCGCCAGTGGCATTATTTCGTTCTTGTTTGTGGCTGAGTAATAGTCCATTGTGTATGTCAAATGTGTGTGACTGATATTCAAGTCTAATGCCAATGAGCTACCTATCATCAAAGAATAAAGCACAGTCCTCCCTGGTGAGAAGTGCACAATCCAGCAGATGAAACAAGGTTAGTAGAGATAAAAAACAGCAAGTAACAGAAAAACTATGCAATCAGTACCCCCTGTAACGTCTTGGTGGCTACTTGAGTACGATAAGGCTCAGAGGAGAGGGGAGTCAATGGAGGCAGAAGCAGGCAGGAATGTCTTCAAGCAGGACGTGGGCCACCTGAACCTTGAAGAACTAAGGAGGTTTGCAAAGGTGGAAGGGAGAGTGGGTGGGCTTTCTAGGTGGAGTGAAACAACATGGAGAGTGGTAAGTTTTTCCTTTGAAACTAGAGCATAAAAGTAGATGAATATCAGATTATTCCAAATCAATAAAAAAAAATAACCTCTCAAAATGTAACAGAGGTTAGGAGAGACTGAGCAGACAAGCTGAAAAGCTGTAGGCTTGTGATGGCTTTGTACCCATGTGGATGGTGAGAGACACATAGGAGCCAAGCTCTTCATCTTGTTCGCTGCTGTACGCCCGCTACCTAGAGCACAGTGTCTGGCCCATAGCAGGTGCCCACTAGATTTTTGTCAAATGGATGAATGAATCTTGGAAAGACTCAAAGTGAGACCTGGGCTCATACACTTCCAAGGAGAACCATTTCAGGGGACTTCCCTGGTGGTCCAGTGGTTAAGAATCTGCGCTGCAATGCTGTGACTACAGAGCTTACGGGTTCTGGAGCCCATGTGCAGCAACTAGAAAGAAGCCCACTCACTGCAACTAAGACCCGAGGCAGCCTAAAAATAAATAAATATTGTTTTTTTTTTTAAAGGGAACCATTTCAGACCTGCAGAGCTAGTGTTGTTTGTTTTCCTGAATGGGTTAGTCTTCAGTGGTGTTTGCGAAAAATGCAAACCGGTTTGACCATTAGCGTAAAGGTGAAAGAACTCAAGGAATGTTCTCTTCCCTTCAGAAGTGTGTGAGAGGAAATGTCCTTTTCTGAGCTGACCTGTTCCCTGGCCAGGCCTGGAAGCTTGAAGTTTGATTGTTCACGCCAACCAAAGTTTGCATGACTACCAGTGTTAATAAAGGTCGCGCAAGTGTTCAGCCCTTTACAAACAAGTCAATTATTAATGTTGCCAGAAGCATCTGTATACTCTGAGGATTGAATATGTGTGGTAGTTTATTGTGCATAATGCCTCCACATCTAGTCAAATCCCCTGATTGAGCATCAACTAAATACAAAGGAAAGATTTGTCCCAAGATTTATAGGATATATTTGGAAGGAGGAAATGTTCCAACTAACAAAATACAGCCTGAGATCAAATGCAACTTTGTAAGATGAAAATAAAAAGGAAACCATGTTTTAGGGGCTTCCCTGGTGGTGCAGGGCTTAAGAATCCACCTGCCAAAGCAGGGGAGACGGGTTCGAGCCCTGGTCCAGGAAGACCCCACATGCCACTGAGCTACTAAGCCCGTGCGTCATGACTACTGAGCCTGGGCTCTAAAGCCTGTGTGCCACAACTCCTGAAGCCTGTGTGCTACAGCCACTGAAGGCTGCGTACCACAACAAAGAGTAACCCCCACTCACCCCAACTAGAGAAAGCCCATGTGCAGCAACGAGGACCCAGAGTAGCCAAAGATAAAATAAACAAATTAAGTAATTAATTAATAATAAAATAAATCTTAGGAAAAAAAGAAAGGAAACCATGTCTTATTCCTTATCCTAGAACTAAAGGAACTGTAATATTTCAGGGTTTTTTTCTGAAAATGGACTTTCCCTCTCCTTTCAACCTCTTCCACCTTGACATTTTACTTCTGACAAATGGAAGAAAGTAAAGAGTCTCCCAGTACAAATCTCTTTTTCCTTGTGGGGCCTCATAAAGCTGTTCAGGAAAAGAGGGAGAGCAATGTCCTCTATACAGTAGTCCCTAGCGTCTGCACTTTGTTTTCCTTCTAGGAATATAAAATCCTTTGGAATTTCTCCACAACGTGCTCTCAGTAGCAATAGGAATAGAAGTGATTTCTTTTTCCCCTCCTTTTTACTTTTTTTCTCCCCCTCATGCCCTCCAACATCCAATAAAGGGTTTTGTTTTTTTTAATGTATTTGTTTGTTTGTTGGACAGTGCTCCCCTGCCCCCCATCTCCGCTGGAGATGAGCTGAGAAAAAAAACAGAGGATTTCCTAGGGGCTTCTCAGTGCCTGCTTTTGACTTTTCCACTGTGGGAGAAAGATCAACAGTTACCTTCACATTCAAGAAATTCAGCCTGGAAGCCTGGCTTCCTGAGAATGTGTCCTCAGGCTCCTAGGAGGTAAGTCAAATTTCTTGATCTTCTCGTCTCTCCATCAATCGTGGGCACTAAGGAGGGGGAAGCAAGGATTGGAGCTTTGATGCCTAAAATAGCTGCACAGCCTGTGAAGGATGGAAGGAGACCCAGCAGTAGAACCGTCAACCATGATGTCCATGGCCAGTATGTTAATGGCTAGGTGATATTTCTTGCAGGGGCTCAATCCACAGGTTGATAGGAAGACATTAACCAAAGTAGACTAATGCAATAGATACCAGAAGGCATCTTGGTAATCCCTCCCTCACCAGTCTTTTAGTGATTCTTGAGTCTCGAGTAGTTTTTGAAGCAGAAAGAACATGGGCCTTGAGGTGAGAGAGCCCCTGATATAAATCTCACTTTTGTCACTTTTCTAGGTAAACTTGGTCTCTGTTTCCTCATCTATAGAACCGAGAAGGTAATTATAAGGAGGATTAGGTGACTTTTTTATGTAAAGAATCTAGTATTGAGACAAGTACCTGGAACACAGAAGATGGGTAATACAAGGCTCGTTGAGTCAAAGAGCCATGGATCTTTAATAAGATGTGCTCTGGGTGGAGTGGACAAGGTGGTGGTGATAAATATGAGTGTCACTCAGTGGTGGCACAAGAGAAAAGTGCGCTTGTATCTAGGCAACTGTTCAACCAAGAGCCAGAGCTCTGTCTTAAAGTGATACACATGGACCTTAACTCCTGGTCTGCTTGTTCCCGCTCCTCCTCCTAGGACACTTGGAAGACAAATGAGCACATGTAGGAACCACATGCTATCATGTACTGTTGTTTATGCTAAAGAAGCATTTGCAGAGGAAGAGCTGGACTTCAATAGTGGAGTCTCACCTCTTGGCAGTAGAAGCTACTGGTCCCTGCCAAGATAATGTCAAATCTTGAACAAAACTGCTCATGGCCCATTTCTGTGTCTACAGTGTATCTTTGCACATGACCATGGGTTTATCAGCTGCCCCGGAGGGGGAATCCTAGTTCACACTTTGATTTGGGGCTTTACAGCACTCTTGGGCTGGCAGGGAGATCGGAGAGGAAGGGTATGGTGTACAGAATTAACATTTCCCCACCTTTACGGCCAGCATCATAATCATCTAGATCTGCTAAATATCAGCGGCTTTGAGAAGGATATGAATTTTTTTGAGAAAATAACATTCATCCAGACCCACTTTTTGTGAATATAAGTAGCCATGTAGAGCAAGGTAATATTTATTTTAAAAATTAGGTATAACTCCAACGCTCTAAAGTTATGAGCTCTATTCCATCTGTATTTCATGCCTGGTCCAGTCTCATAGAAATTTTCCAAATCTCTTCTGTGAATTCTTGAAATAAACACCAAACATAAGCTGACAAGGGAGAATACATACATACATAAAGTGGATCCCATTTATGTGGAAGGATAAAATCTTGAAGGATGTATTCCAAAAACAATGATTATTTCCTGTGTGTGGTGGGAGGGGTTGGGGGGGGTACTGGGGAGGCAAAAGTAAATAAGGAAAGGGATTTTTATATTCTATCTTATGTACTTTTATATTTATAATGAAGGAAAAGCTAAAAGCAATTATAGCTAACATATATTGAGCACATACTAGGTTCCAGGAATTTTGCTACACGTTATTTTATTTATTAATAATACTTCTCACAGCAACCCTGTAGGCAGCTACCATCACTGCAAATTGAGCAAACTGACGCCTTAGATGGAATAAATCATTTGCTGGAGGCCACAGGGCTAAGTGAAAGAGCTACACTGTAGTGCAAACTCAGAGTCCAGATTCCATACTTCCGGCCACAGTACTCAGCTTCCTCAAATGAATAAATAAAGTTAAAATCCCTTTTTGGGAAACAAAGAATCAATCTCACTACCTTACAGTTATACCTCCTATACCTCTTACGCTTTATCCTTGGAAGGTACACTTTGGTTCATTTAGACACTCAACCTAATGTCTGTGACTATACAGCATAACCCCTCCCAGCACCTGCAACACCAGGAAGGAGAAAATGTATACAGACTAAGGGGGTGGGGTGGGGGGTGAGCAGAAAGGAAGAGAGGCCGGAAAAAGACCTCTGAGGCTTGTGGCTGGTCTTCCTTAAAGTAAAAAACAAAAGGCAAAGGGAGATGGGCTAGAAAGAGATCGTAGTTTAAGAACCTGAGAGTGCTGCACAATTGGAAATGTCTTAAGTGGAAGTTGTGATAATGCTTTTGCTATACTTAAAGTCTATTTTATATTAACAAGGGAAAAATAATTAGATATTTCTTTTGATTTGTGAGCCTCTAGGATTCTTCCTTGTAAAAGCCTTCTTTGACTTGGGCTATTTTCCTTTCTACTTATCAAGGATCATTACACTTTTCTACAGGACAGGGAACAAGAAAAAGAAATATACATCCAGGGTCACTCTCTCCTTCACAGCTGCCCCAAACAGCTTTAAACAAGCATTTTCTAAGCCACCTTGATAGAATGCTCTGATATGAATGTTCCACTTGATTAAATCCCTGACACGTTGACCTGCATACCCTTGAAAACTGGGTTTTAGTTTTGCACTGAAAAAGAGGAAGAAAAAAGAAAATTTATTGAACACCTATAGTATTCAGGCATTAAAGAAGCTGCTTTACTTACTTTACTTACAATAGGTAATCGTCTTCTCTCCCATTTTTAACAAATAAAGAGAAATAAGATAGCCTGTCCAAGGTGGTCACTAGCAGGACTGAGATTTGAACTCTTGTCTCTGGTCCCTGAATATTGTATCTTTCCTCTAAGTGCACTGCTTTGGGGCAGTGACAATATCGGATAGAATTCATGCTACTTCATTAATCAGCATTATTAATGTTAGCAATAGCCAGTATTTGTTGGAGGCTTACCAAATACCAGGCAGTAGGCTGAGAATTTTTCAGGCTTCTCTCATGCACTCCCAACAATAACTTTACAAAGAGTTATTACCCGGACTTCCCTGGTGCCGCTGTGGTTAAGAATCTGCCTGCCAACACAGGAGACACGGGGTTCGATCCCTGGGCGGGGAAGATCCCACATGCTGCGGAGCAACTAAGCCCATGCAACACAACTACTGCAGTCCTGCGCCCTAGAGCCAGCGAGCCACAGCTACTGAGCCCACACACCGCAATTACTGAAGCCCACAACCTAGAGCCCGTGCTCCCCAACAAGAGAAGCCACCGCAATGAGAAGCCCACGCACCACAAAAAAGAGTAGCCCCCACTCGCCACCGCTAGAGAAAGCCCGCGCGCAGCAACAAGGACTCAACACAGCAGGGAAAAAAAAAGTTATTACCCTTTGCTTACAGATGAAGTAACTGGGGTTTGGGGATGGAACCAAGTTAATACCATTGGCAAGTGTCGGAACCAGGCCTCAACCCCTTTTCCTTTCTTAATAGTTCTGTTACATTGCCCATCTACCATTAACACTTCTCTGCTCACACTAGTACCAAGACTGTCTTGATTCCTGAGGCTCACGGAAGTGCTGGAAATAGAAAATGAAACAAAAAAGTCCTTACTCCCTGCCCTACCCTCCTGCACAGGGCAAGCATTTGTTCAGATCCTAATCTCCAACCCTCAGCTTGGAACATTCCCTCTTCGAGTTCTCGAAGTCAGTGGTTCCCAAATGTTCGCGTGCAGCAGAGTCCCCAGGAGGGCTTGTTAAAACAGCGGTACCGGGCCCCACTCCAGAGTTTCTGACTTAGGAGGTGTCTGGGGTGGGGCCCAGGAATTGGACTTTCTACCGAGTTTCAGTCGTGCTGATGCTGCTGTGTGGGAGTAGATTTGGGGAATCACTGCTCTAGTCTAAATGGAAGCAGGCAGGCGCACGACATGTTTGCAGAATTGAATATGCGAAAAAAACAATTGTCCACATAAATTCTGGAAGTGATTCCGTGAATGCGACTTCTCATATATTCCTTTGAACGCTTGATGGGGAGGAGGGCTGCATAGCATTCCCGTCATCGGATGGCACTGAGGACAGGTGGGGCTGGCTTCCCTACCCAGCCTACTTCAGGAAAACAAAGTCGCGTTATCACCAGCACCAGGCAAAGCTTTCAGGCCACACAGAGTTGTCCTTGGCAGTGCCCGGCTGTGTGTTGTCATGGGATCCACAGCTGCCTTGCCGTGCCCTGTTGGGGGACATGGCTGAGATCTAAGGATCAGGAAACCTTATCCACAAAAGCAGTGTGTCCCTTGGCAACACATCACACTGAGGCGCTCCTCTGCCCTGGTTTCAAGTATCGGGTCAGAATTCCAGAGGGGTGTTGCCTCCCATCTGGTTGGCGTAAACGTAGCTGTTGGCAATGCTTTGTCTGTGATTCCTACCCAGAAAGATAAGGTTTTGCCAAACTCACATGGTACTCTTCGGTGATAATTCTCTCTTCTCCCAGGGTGTTACCTATGAAGAGACACAGAATCAGAGAAAGTCAGGATTGGAAGGGATCTCTGAGCTTATTTAATGGATGCAGACCTATAGTTTTACGGATGAGATATACACCCGCAGAGAAAGGACTGAGGAAAACTAGAGGACGGGCCTCCAAAGGACTCCATCCGTCCCAGAGAGAACCCTCTATATTAGCCCCACGGGAGCCTATCAAGGAAATGTAACTGGGCACATTTTTTTAGGATCAAGCCAGGTGAAACAGAGACCAATTATAGAAGACTTTGTGGTCGTCGGTGGACTCTTCCCCTCTCACTTGTCCTTTTCTCAAGTTCTAACCCTTCCCCGACCTTGCCCAGGTTATCAGGAGAATCTGGAGTCAAGTGTCTGGGAAAATTCATGGTACAGCCTCAGGGTCCCATATTTATCCCAAAGCAATAAATCTCTATTCACAAAATATTAGGAGTGGTTGCTGCTTGCAGAGAGTGAAGCCGGGAGGCTTTCTGCACAAGGGAAGTGAGGCAGAGTGCAGTGCTCCAGACCCTCCTGCTGCATGCAGGCCACCCAAACTCTCTGAGTCCTAGCGTCCTTATCTATAGAAGGGGGAAAATAATAGGCGACTTACTGTGTTGTTTTGAGGGTCAAAGGGCGTGATCTCTGCCGAGTCCAGCACAGAAACTGGAATCCTCAGTTTCACCTCTGTTCCTTCTTCTACCCTTTCTTTCAAACCTTATTGTATGCTGATATAATAGGGAAGAACAAATCTGACCTCACAGGGGATCTGTTTCTTTTACTTTAACCTTTGTATTCTATTGCTTTTGCTACCAGTTAATCACGAAAGGGATGTTGCCTAAGGCTTAAAGTATACATAATGGCCCATCTCTGGGAACCCCGACTCCCATCTCTGAGCATTAAGCTAAAATACCTTTGTTCACCTCACAGGAACATTCTGACCAGGCCAACCCATGAATGGCTGCAGGAAAGAAGACATTAACACATCTCTGGTGTCTGGCCAGAACCGGGAAAGGTTTGCAACAACTTACCACCTTTTGCCCTTTACTTCCTAACCTCCCCCCTCTTGGCTCTATAAAAGACATTCGCAAGATGGTTCTTTGGGACACTTGTCCACCATCTTCTTTGTCTGCTGGCTTTCCAAGGAAAGTCACTGGTCCTTACCCCAACACCTTGTCTCTTGATTTATTGGCCTGTCGTGCGGCCAGCAGTACAAGCCAGGACTGGGTACCTCTACGGCAAGACCTGGCAGCAAAGGGAAGGCTGAGGAGTAAATTGCAAGCAGCCCCATCTTTCCTGATTAATCTTTGAGAACCTAGTAAATCTTTGCTCTGAATGAAGTCCCTATTTTATGTTTCTTTTGTTTTGTTCCCTCCTCCCCTGTGACCTTGCGTACAAAATAGAATCTGAAGAGTTTGGGTAATTCGTACATGGAAGCCCATGTGTGACAAAACTGTACAAAATTTGCCAAACCATTTTCTTCCAAAGTAAACAATGAATCCAAACATCTAGAACTATCCCCAATCTACTCGGCACCACATAGTTGAATTAATGTGCATTTGCCCACGTTACCCAACGTATACCCCATGGAGACAACCCACATTTAAATAAAACATTGGTTTTCTAGCAGTTGAAAATCCCCTGCCAACCATGGCTAGTTCCTGCTTTGCTTAAAAGCAGCCTTCAACTGTTCACCAGCACCCTTCGGCATAAACCCAGGAAACAGTGGTATTGTTTCCCATCCCCAGACAGAGCTATTATGTTCTTAGTCCCCTAATCTCTTTAACCAGACAAAACACAGCAGCAATGCTGTAAATGGTTCCTAATTAGAGTAGCTGGATTAAAACGTCTTTCATCTCCCCAAATTCCAGGCTGGATCTCAGGTGTATTTAAGCTTTGAGAAATTTGTCCAGGATTTATATCTTGGTCAGAACCTGCCCCCTGAAGTTTGATAAAGGTAAGTACAGCACAGCTCTGCTGCCTTCTTAACAAAAGGCAAATTGTCTTAACACATAAGAATCACTTAGAAAGAAATAGATTTGGGGATTTTACCAAAAGCTGAATCAGGCTGGGAAACATTCTAGGTGCCACAAAATGACCATCCTTCATCCCTCCATTTGTTCTGGAAGCATCCAAAAAAAAAAAACAGGGAGAAAATTAATCTTTCTAAAATAGCAAGTTGCGAATCTGGACGAGCTTATCCAGTATGAGGCATGGCAACATCTAAACACGATTCCATTCTCCATATTCAATGTGAAACTTTCCACTAGTGGAGTTTCTTATTCTGAGTGTCTGTTATATTCATACATTCATGATCTTCACACTCAAATTCGAATGGGCAAGTTGGACTCGTTATCTTTTTGACTCTGTTGATTTAAAAAATATATGTATTCACCATGTGAGAGTTGCAAGTTAAGTTTTATTTGGGGCAAAATGAGGACTACAGCCCAGGAGACAGCATTTCAGATAGCTCTGAGAAACTGCTCCTAGGAGGCATGGCCAGGGGCCAGGATACGTAGGAATTTTCAACAAAGAGCAGATAATTGGGAATGTCAAAAGATTATTGTTAAATACAGAAAACTAGATATCTCAAGTTAAGGAATTTAGTGCTTTTCTAGTATGGGAAGATGAAAGCTCTGGGCTCACTGAAATCATTTCTTTGATATGCACCTTAGCTATATGGGGCCTGAATTTTCACATCCTGAGTTTCCTCAGGGCCCACTACAGGGAGTGGCTGTAGCCTGATGGCTGCTAGATGGCAGGTATTCTTTTCAGCCCTGAGTTTTCTCAGCCCACTGGCTCATGTTGGAGGGCTGCGAAGGTTGATGACTATGACATCCTTTGTTTATTCATATGGCAGGAAATATTCCATTTATCAATATTCCATTTATCAACTCTCAGCAGTAGTTAACCCAGTTGCTGAATCTGGGGAAGACACAAACATTCAGATCATAGCATGTCTAACTGTGGGTCTATTTTCACTTATACTGGGCATTTGGTGGGCATTTCAGTAGAGAAACTCATGTCCCTTAGTGACCAAAAATTGTCCTCTATTCATTTCTTTAATGATGCCCTTCCTTTTGTTCCTCTAGTCTTTCTTTCTCGAAACCCTATTATTCACATGGTGAATCTCTAGGTCTAGTCCTCTAATTTTTTTCTCTTTCATTTTACATCTTTTTCTTTTATTCCTATTTTCCAGCCCATTGCCTCAACTTTATCTCCCATCCCCTCAATGGAAGTATTTTAGTAGTTATGTTATTCTATTTTTAGTTCCAAAGATTCTTTTTGTGGCCCCAATACTCCTTTTTATAGCATCCTGTTCATAAAAGGCAATGCTCTGTTGGAAGGTAGTATTGATCCGTGCCCTTCCCCCTCTTTTTAGTCGTGTTTTTCCGCACCCCCAAGCTGCCTTTCTCTATTTTCTCCTTCATCTTCTCGTTGAGCCCATAGAACTGGATTCTAGGTGACACCATACTGGCTCTTTCTGTCTGTTTTCTTTTTGTTTTGGCTTCTGCATTTAATACTGGGTGTTTTCCGAGAGAGCCTAGTGGGCTGTGAGAGTTTGGCTATATTTTCCAGAGTAGAATATTAAAGACTTGATTGGAAGGTCTGTGAACAAAGTGAGAATGAAGGCTCTTGGCCTCACTGTAGTATTTCATTAGCAAATACTTTGAGTCAGTATCTTTCAGTGTTTTTTCCTGGTACAATCAGATCATCCAGAGAGGACCATCCCAGTCTCTTGCTGGAAGGCGATAAGCCTTGCTGCTGGTGTTATATGTTAACTTTCACTGAATCTCCTATTTTGGAGATGGTAAACTCTCCCTCAAATGCTTCTGGAGTCTCCCAGTCCCCAAATCCCGTTTTTCCCCACATATCCATATAATCTATTGCTAAGATGGAAGACGGGATGGTTACTTGATTGCTTGGGGTGAGGGGGGCATCTGAGAATCTGGTTCCTAAATTGACTTTGAACCACCTGTACTGTTTAGACCCACATTCACTTCACTTCTTAAGGACACTGGTGCTGCCAAGTTTTGAGTCTCTTGGGGGATTCTGCAGGGTGAAGCAAGTTGGTCCTCGGCTTTCCCACTGCTGGCTTAATATTTAGCTTTCTTAGGCTGGCTAAGTCAGTTTGCACTCACCCCACTTGCTTTCCAAAGTTCTGCTGCTGTTGCTTCCTCTCTCACTCCTTATCCTTGGTAGTTCATGTCTGTGACCACTGGTAATCCCTTCCTCCTGCTGTTCACACTTTTAGAAATCCCCTTCCCTTGAGTGTGGCCAAGACTTGTGACTCACCTTAGCCAATAGAATATGGCAAAAGTTATAGAATGTCACTCCCCTGATTACCTTATATTGTACAAGACTCTGTCTTAAATGCAGACTGGACTAAGAGACTCTCCTTGCAGGCTTAATGACATAAGTGGTCACATCGGAAAAACCCAGTGGCAGGGACATTAGGTGACCTCTGGGTCTCAAGGTAGCCTCTGGCCAATAGTCAGCAAAAAGTGAAGGTTCTCATTTCCACAAGCTCAAGGAAATAAATTCTGCCAATAACCCAAATGAGTTGGAGGTGGATGCTTCCCTAGTCGAGCCTCCAGATGAAAATGCAGACCAGCTAGCTCCTTCATAAGAGTCTTGTGAGACCCTGAGTACAGGACCCAGTAAAGCTGTGCCCAGATTCCTGATCCAGGGAGACTGTGAGATCATAAATGCATGTTATTTTAAACCCCTGAGTTTGTGGCAGTTTTTTACACAGCCATATAAACTATTCCAAAGTCTTTCTTGTTTTTAAATTCTTTTATTGTTGTTTTAGTAGCATTCTGGAAGGTGAATGTATGTGTAATCAGCGGGTTAGACAAACATGGCATATGGTAAATGATCCAACACACTTTTAAAAGACCCTAATTTCAATTAAACAGGCAAGTAAAAATTTTAGCTACTTGTTTTGGACTGAATCGTGTCCTTGCAAAGTCCATATGTTGAAGCCCTAAGTTCCAATGTGATTATTGGGTCAGTAGGAAGGTAATTAAGGTGAAGTGAGCTAATAATGGTGGGGTGCTGATCTGATAGGATTGCTGTCTTTATAAGAAGAGAAGGAGACACCAGAGAGCACTGTTTGCATGTGCATGGGGAAGAGGCCGTGTGAGGACACAGACAAGACAGAAGAGCAGTCTCACTAGAAAACAAGCCTGCCAGCACCTCCAACTTGGACTTCCCAGCCTGCAGAACTGTGAGAAAATACATTTCTGTTGTCTAAACCACAGGCCTGTGATGTTCCGTTATGGCAATCTGAGCTGACTAATACATTCCTACAGATAGCAGTAAATATGGACATGATTTGCTGTTGTAATCACAGGCTGCCGAGATTTAGGACATCAGGGCTACGTGTAAAACAATGGCTAGATGAGGCCTGAGCTCCCTTGCAGACCAAGACATCTAGGATTCTAATTACAATTAAATAAACAATGCCAGTCCTGCTAGGCTGACTTACATAACCCTCTTCTTACTGTAATTCAATTTCCATAACTTCTACCCTGGCACAGTCATTTGCCATCCACGTTGTCCTGCTCACATTATCTCGCCTCTCTGTGCCTTAATTTCAGCAGCTGTAAAACAGGGACAATAACATTCCCCCCTCACAAGCTTATTGTGACGATTACGTAAGTTAATAGATGCAAAGCACTTAGAATAGCGCCTGACATACAGTGAGCGCTTCTACATGTTGCTTCTTCTTTTTTGACTTCTTACCACCACCACCACCATCATCACAATCATCATCAGCATTATCATCACTGCAATTCTTACTGAAAGAAACTAACACTTGCTTTAAAAAAAATACCACTGCAGATTTTTAGGAGACTCTGGAAGCAAGGATGAATCAAAGGGCCTCGTTGTTTCGGGGACTGTGGTCAGGGCTGAAACTCAGGGGAGCCCAAAATGAAGACATATGGAAGGGAAATGCCGCTTCCTAGAATGTCTTCACCTGCTCCTCTGCCTCTCATCCAACATCCGCCTCTGCCACACGTGTAAATAACTTCCAATAAGTGCCTACCGTGCATTACAAAAGAAAAGCAGGTGCTTTAAGGTTTTCCTGGAAACTGGCAACCAAACTCTCCCTCACATTGCCTCTCACATAGAAAGAATTCTGGGAGTAAGAAACCTGGGATCTAACCTCGCAAGGCTTGCTTAAGGTTGCAGGTCATTTTCAAGGCTGTTATGTGGCTATAGATACGGGCTAGGAACCAAAAGTCGTAAAAGAGCCCAATACCCCTTTACAGGCTTCACTTTGGGAAGTCAACTCACTGTCCAACCCCCCGCTTCCTCATCTCTGCACTAGGTCTGCCTGGATGCCTCACGTCACTGAATGGGGGACCAGATGAAAGTGCCTTGTAAACTGAAAAATACTGCATTATATATGCAAAATAAAATTGTTATACTTCCTAAGTGACGGATACAAAGCTGTCTGAAATGGACACTTTCCATTTTGTTTCTGATTAACTTTCAAAGTTCAGTGACTGAACCTGAAAAACAAGAACAAGCATAAAATCCAACTGGAAATTTTGGGAGGAAAATGCCTTTTTTCTAGGAAATTTCACCAGTGACTTTTTTTAAAAGAAAGTGAACATGGTCCATCAATTTGTATCTAAAGTAATTTCATGACATTTCCTTACTCCAATTCAGATGATTGGAAATGTCACATGAATAATGCTATCTTATGAGAAAGGAAACCATAGTTTGTGGCAGTGAGAGGCTAGTACAAGTGACATAATTTCTGACAAAAAACCTACTCTTCTACATTTATGAAGCAATTCCTTTGAATCAAACCCCATGGAAGTAAATCTCTCCATTTAATTAAAGATAAAGATGGCGGTCATGAAGCTGTTGAAAGTTCCTTATTTTATTCCCAGACTCCTAAATCAGAAAGTTCCACCGAAGATTGAATGTTTTCTTCACTGACATTTAGCTCTAAATGTCGATTTGCTCCAAAAAAATTGTCCTCGATTTTAGGGTTCCCGGCCTTATTCAGTTGATGAAAACTGAGTTAGCGTGATGTCATTTGAGGACTCTCCAGTACTAGAAAGTACATAATTGCCTGAGAGAGGAAAAAGAAGATAAGAATTATTGCTATTATGTTGGAATCAAGCATGAGACCAAAATGAATATAAGCCTATGCAATTCCATACAATTCTGGACAGTTTTAAGAAGAGGTTAGGGTGTACAGCATTTTATTAATGCCACAGAAGCTTACATTTGTCAGACATCACTCATTTGAGAAGAGAAGCACCGTATTTTCAGATGTTGGGGAATGAGATAAAGGTTTGAGGTCACTGACTGTTACTGCTGGAAGGAACCTTAGTGATCTCTTAGTTTTGTTATTTTACTGATTAGGAACAAAGGTCCAAAAAGGTAATGAGATTTATTAAAAGCCCTCAGGCTGGTTGGTGGCAATGATAACAGGAGCCAAAATTTCTGGATGAACACATTGAACATTTCGGGAGGGAAATGCTTTTTCAAGCTCAGACACTTGAGCTTTATCTGAAATTCAAAGAATTTTGACTGGAATCTAAAGTGAGTTGCCTCTTTCCCACCCTTAATAAGGATCAGAACATAATTTAATGTGCAGTGGGACTTATGCTCTAAAGTATGACTTCAGTATAACTTGTACTAGAAGAATTTCTCCTCAGCTCCCATGCTGAACCCTTCTCCTCCAGGAAAACCGCGACTATTTGCAATGCTTAAATATTCTTCATGTTTTCCAGGAGCTGAATATCATTGACTTTAGTGACAGTCAATATGTGAGCATGGGATCAGTGCATGTCATAAGCAGAGGAGACCGTGCTCCCTCACCCACAGCAGGTGGTGGCTCCTCCCTCCCTAGGGACATTTTAGGGAGAAGGATATCCAAATGTGGGTCACAGGCCTGGCCCCTTGACCCCCCTACTCAGCAGCTGGCACAGAGGAATGATTCTCCAGCAAGGACACAATGGTTAGTCTAACCACACTCCTTCACCCCAGGGGCCTTGATGGTCATAGATTTCTATAATGTCTAACTGAGGAAATGGAGGTGACTTGTGATGAAATTAAAAGTGACCCTTGCTTGTCTCCAAGAGCATCGAATCCCCAACATTGTTCTCTCAGCCCTGAGCACTGTCCAGATGAACTCCAGACACATGTCTGGCTGATAATTGCACAGTTCTCACATGAATTTTTAAAAAGCTACCGCTGGGACTTCCCTGGTGGTCCAGTGGTTAAGACTCTGTGCTTCCACTTCAGTGGGTGCCAGGTTAGATCCCTGGTCTAGGAACTAAGATCCTGCATGCTGCGTGGCCAATTGAATTTTTCCCACTTGATGGATTTATATTCTTCCTTCCTACTCCTTAGAACCTTCAGTTTGTTACAACTCACCTTTGTATTGGAATAAGTTGAAAGTCTTTTCCAATCTGGGTTTGACTGATGAATCTGAGGTGTTTTGCTGCACAAAAGAAAACCAAGTCATTTAAGCATTCAAAGTATTCTTTTAGGAAATTGCGTTTCATTCAAACTCCCTCAGAAGATTACAAAAATTCATCTTTTCTTCTGCCAAATGTGCATTCATTTTTAGGTAAATGAGCCATCCACCCAGAAAACAAAATCTCATCTTTGTCATCTATTTGAAAATGAAATTGGAGAAGGGGTACAAATTCAGGAGGTCCTCACGGACCATCGCTGCCTTTCGAAAAGTGTTAACACTTTACATTAGAAACAGGGAGAAAAACCACTGTTGGGGATCTTTACTTTGGTTTTGTTTTGTTTTACTTTTGAGTGTTTTTCTCTCTTCTGCTTTCCAATGAGAAAAATTCTGACTTCCTGCTTCGTAGGGTGGGGAGTGCCCTGCCTTGCTTTACTAACTAAAAGTTTGTCTTTAATGCAGTCACACATGCTGTAACTCCCTTCTTTTCTTAAGAGTAGAGAATGATTCATTAATTTCACATTTTCTAGTTCAACGGATTTTAGTTCAAGACATAAAATCAAAATCACAGAATGTTAGAACTTCTGCTTTGAGTAACTAGTCTCACACTTAATTTTTACAATTTGAGAATATTGAAACCAAAAGGTACTAACTGACTTTCCTGAGATCACACAGCCAATTGGTTACTGAGTCAGAAATACAGAGCAGGTCTGCCAGCTCTGGGCCACAGCTCTCTCCTACGAAATGCAGACCCACAAAAATTATTTTAATGCCAGAGGCTAATTTCCTCACTGTTTTTTATTTTGAAAGTTATATTGTCCCTTGCTAAAAATCTCTAAATATCCATGTAGTTTTTCATGCACTTAAGTCAGCTGATTCTTATCAAACACAGAAATATCTGCTTTAGAACTCTTTCTGAAAGGTCCTCTGTGTCTTGCTAAAGGACAAAAGCCTGTGTCTCACTAAAAGACAAAAGTCAAAACTACAAAATAGGAAGGCAAGTACTTTTGTTTCTAACTATACTGGATTGCACTGATGTGGCAAAGAATGAAAATGAGAATCCTCTGTTTCCATTCAAATTTATCGGTTTGTAGACTGAAGAGCTATAGTTCAAGGAACAAGGTCAATTATACCAACATAAGAGAGAAAATTCATAGAGATCATTTTATATGTTAGAAGTTAATGAAGACTTCCCTCTCTCCTTTTCTGAAGAAGGAAGAGGGATCGAGAGGAGATCTGGAAAGTCAGGCAGAGAAAAGGACCCCAAGGATTCTAGATATTGGGAGACCAATCAGACTACAGCAAGTAATACTGTTCAAATGAATTTGCTCACAAGAGTGCCACAGACCCCCATGCTTGAGCATCCTCGAGGCTTTCCACACCGTCACATTCATTCATTCACTCATTCACTCACTCATTTAACAACTCTTTAGTACTGACCATGTGCTGGACATCATGCCAGACACCAGGAATATAATGGTAACAGGAACTCAAGGGGTTTACACAAAAGTGGGCTTGATGTGCGACTGGCTAAAAAGTGCAAAACTGGAACTTCATGAATTGCCTTGACTGCAGCAGGAGATAATTACCTTTGATGCTTGTTTCCAAAAGCTTAAAGGAGGTAACTTGTTGAGTAGCAGCTGTTGCAGCTATAGGACAACAAAGAAATATTGAGGAGCTATATGCAATCATACACAGACCAATCAGGAACACAACTGAAGAGTGAAATGGTTATTTAGTAACAGTATTTCCCGGAAGCATTTAATAGGCTATAAGCATGGGATCCGATGAAAGGATATCTTTTCTTTTCTTTCTTTCCTTTACCTGTAAACAAATCTAGAATGAAACAAAGAACAGTACCAAAAGCCATAATAATTCAGATTCTAGACACTAGTAATTGGCAATAATTGCTAAATCAAAGTTTGTCTTTGAAGTGAAGAGTCTCCTCACCGAGTGAATGGTGCAAACAACAGAATTATTTAGTCCAATCAAGAAGGAAGGGATGTCTCTGGTGGCACCCTGGTTAAGAATCCGCCTGCCAATGCAGGGGACACGGGTTCGATTTCTTGTCCAGGAAGATCCCACATGCTGCAGAACAACTAAGCCCGTGAGCCACAACTACTGAGCCCATGTGCTGCAACTACTGAAGCCCGAGCACCTAGACCCCGTGCTCCACAAGAGAAGTCACCACAGTGAGAAGCCCACGCACCGCAACAAAGGGTAGCCCTGCTCACCACAACTAGAGAGAAAGCCCATGCAGAGCAAACAAGACCCAATTCTCCTAAAAATAAATAAAAATAAATAAATAAATCTTTTTGTTTAAAAAAAAGAAGGAAGCACTAGAGGGGTGAGATAGGGAAGGTGGGAGGGAGGCTCAAGAGGGAGGGGGTATGGGGATATATGTATAAATACAGCTGATTCACTTTGTTGTACAGTGGAAACTGGCACGAGAGTGTAAAGCTATTATACTCCAATAAAGATCGAAAGAAAAAAAAAAGAAGGAAGCAAATTGCTTCTTTGTAAACAGGGGTTTGGGGACATGTGCAACAAGTATGACAATTATAAAATATCCTTATCTTCTTATTAAAACAAAGGCTAAATTTATTAGCTTACTGTCCTTACCTCTCTCTGCAGAATTGCTCAAAGCTTGGAAAAACAATGAAAGAAGTTTAAGTTTTCTTCTGTTATCTTTTACTTATATTGATCGTCCTTCATTAGGAATTCTATTTAATATTAGAGGCTACGTAATATTTACTATTTAAAATTCTAGAAACATAAAAATAGACAGGCCTTTCAGCGTATTCTAAATAAATGAATAAATTAAGTAAAGAAGCAAAAGGGAATTCACCCTTAAGGGAAGTATTTTTTGCTGGTTAATTATGCCAAATCATAATTTATAAGTAAAAACAGATTTCCCCTTTGTTTCTATAATGTTCATGTTGTATGTTGTGGTTAGTTCTCTAGAGCTCTGCTATCTGCAATGAGTGTTTAGTTTCTTTGTCTGCTGACTGAACCTACCTTTTGTGAAATTATAGAATTTTATTATGCAAGTACCCATGGTCTAACTTCTTATATATGAATAAGGGCCCTAGAACTGAAGGGGAGGAATTAGATGCCTGGGTTAAAGGAGGAAGAGAGAAGTGAATACACATACCTTACTGTCCAAGAGTATTCCAAAACATAAGATGAAAAAGCCCTTAAAAAAAGGAATAAAGTACATGTTTATCTTTTCTTTTTCCAGAAAAGAAAGCACTTATATGTATCACTATTCTGTTATGTCCTCCAACACTGAAATTTTTTCCTTGTCTGTCCCCCTGTTGGCTGTGGGTTCCTTGAAGGCAAGGATACTGTGTAACCTCTATGACGTCTGGATTAACACAAAGTACTCAAACATTCTTGTTGTTGTTGCTGTTGAATATATAATTAAATTATTGATTGAATAAAGTTGGAAACACATATGGAGCTTCATTTTCCCCTTTGTGTCATCCTAAACCCAAAACAAAGAACTTCCATTTGCTTCTATGTCTTAGTCTTTCTTTAGACGTTAAACAAATGTTAACTAAGCTTCTATGATGTCAGCAAGCACTGAAGTCCAACCCCAAGGCCAAGTGGAGGAAGTTGACTACATCAACATCCTTTCCATCAGGTCCAGCCCTTGGGGAACCCTTGGCAGATTCTTTCTTGGACCTTGAAATCCTCCTCCCAGTCGGAGCACCCTCAGTTGGTGCCTGTTCAGACAGCATGTCACCAAGAGCCCTGGACATAAGCTCCCTAAATCTGTCACCATCAGGTCTGTGCTCTCCATGACTGCCCTCTGTAGGCCACCACCTAAACACACCCTGGTTTGCTGAAGTAGGTGGAGAACCGACTGGTTTCAGTAGACACTTTCTAAGCTCTTACTCTATGCCAGGCACTGCACTAAGTGCTAAATGACCTCACTTAATCCTCACATTTACTCTACAATACAGGTAATAACATTATCCCTGTTTACCAGACAAAAGAATTGAGGAATAGACAGATTAAATAATTTTAGTGGTCACAGAGTTGGATAACACGACATATTTGAGCCCAGAGCTACTTTAACTCCAGATCTCAAACGTTTAACCACCACTACCCTGAGTCATTGTCCAGAGAAGACCCAGCAAATGTTCCTGGAACCAGGACTGAAGGCTCTCTTTCAGGTTCACCAAAACCTAGGGATTACGTTGCCCACCTACTCCCTGAACACTCTCTGATCGTGGCATGTAAAACCCATCCTTGGCAGCAGAGGTCGGCAAACTTTCTGTAAAGAGCTGGGTAGTAAAGATTTCAGGTTTTGCAGGTCATCCAGTCTCTCACAACCGCTCAGTTCTGCCCATGTAAGGAAAACAGCCACAGACCCTGTGTAAATGAATGGGCATGGCTGCGTTCCAATAAAGCTTTATTTACAGACACAGTGCTGCCTGCAATCGGCCAGGCAGGCCCTGTGCTATGGTACCTTAGGGACTGCCTTTGCACCATTCAGACCCAAAAAGTACTCTTGGTTTATTTCCCTTTCCTTGTGTGCTTTTACAGAAATCAGCACAAGACAAAGAGGACTGGGTCAACAGCAAGAGAGATTAGCATTAGCTACGTGAACTCTAACAGATTTAAAATCCTGGAACGGATTACTGAAGAAGCCTAATATTCTGCTTCAGTATGAGAATAACCGTTGGGAAAAATGGATCTTTTTTTTTCCCCCATTCACTGTTGCCAGGCAGTTTTGGTTACAATAGTCTTGCTGGAGGCAGGGAAGTAAGATCGCCTCCAGACTGGTCTTCTCATCCTCAGTTCTCTACAATTATTCCAACTCACTGATGATATGATAGGTTTCTCTTATCGCTCTCACCTGTAATGCATTGAGTAATGCGAAAATAACGTGCCAAGCCACATTCTGGCTGTCCACCATTGTTCCTATGCCAAAGCCCCAGGTGAGCCCCAGCAGGGGGGTCAGGATGAGGAGGCTCCTCCCCACGCGGACGACAGTGGCCTTGTTGTCCTGAGTCAGCCTTTCTCCAACAGCGGGCCTCCAGAGCTTCGTGAGAACTAACAGCACCACCACCAAATTCACAACCACAATAGTCAGGGCAGGAACCGCAAAGGCCAAGAGAGGTTTGCTCCCATCGGACCAGTTAAGCCAACAGGCATCTCTCCTTTTGTAGCCATCGCTGGGTTGTGTGACCGCAATGGTGATGATGGATATAATGAGAGGGCACCCATAGCCCAGGCAGAACCCGACAGCCACCATCAAAGGCGTGGCCATGTGGTGGAACATGAGGACCACCCGATATGCCAGCAGGCAGCCAAGCATCAGCATCCAGAAGAACAAGGAGAGGTAGAAAAAGTGCGTGAAGAACACTGCAGCCGTGCAGACCTCAGACGGGTTTGCCGTGGTGTCTACGGTGGCAGCAACAATGAACCAAATGTCTGCAACCAGGAGGCACAGAGCTATGTTCACCATGCAAATGTGACGGGTGTGCGAGGTTTGGTTTTTGTTGACCTGCTTCCAAAACAGAGTTTCGATGGTCAGGCATAAGATGAGACTTGCAATGGAGACCCCCAGTCCCACAAAGGTGATCCATTTCACCACAGGAACGATGTCAGAGGGGATGAAGGGTGACATCAGCATGGAGAAGGAGGTCAGGTGAGTACAGCGGCACATCACCGAGTCTGGAGTTTCATTCACCAGGTGGCAGCCGGTATCGTTCCACTGCAAATGCCTGAAATCCCAGAACACACAATGAGGCTGGCTCAGATTCGATTCTATCTTGGAAAAAGTGAGGAAAATTTCATCGATGGAATAGTTTTGGATAACCGTGGCTATCACGGGCCCATTGACCTGAGCATTTCCATTTTTGGTAACGGGGAGAATGTTCCCCAGGGTCAAGGAGGTCATGCTGATGATAGTTTCTGGAAAGGGCTTCTGGAATTGGTCTGACCTAATTAACACATGGCCTTTGATGGGGTCGGAGGTATTTTTTTTGAACATTTCAGTCTGATAGTTATAATTGAAACTGCTTTGATTTGAGGGTGTTGGAATCCCTCTCCAGTTAATGAACTTTCCAGAAAAATTCAGAGGCAGAGCTGTTGGAGGGACCAGAAGGCTGATGTTTTCCAGTGACGCTAGTAGCTCGGAACTGGCATTCTTTTCTTTCTGCAGCAACACTGTCCAGTTGGTTACCGAGGCTGAATTAAGGATGCGGTCAGATATATTGATGACATTCTGAAATACAAGGATGGGAGTCAGTTTGGATTTTGAGTAAACAGGTCAGAGGACTATGGGTGGATAGTTGTTAGTTTTAAGCTCAGAAAAGCTGCCCAGAGAATTGGCTCCGTTGAGGACCACGTTAAAACTCAGCAATGAAACTCAGCTCTGGTGCTCCACACAGTGGAAGCATTGGGTTAGGAAATGAGTGTCCGCAGAATCATGTCAGTTCCGGGGTGATCACCCCCAGGAATCCATACTCCAATCGGGGCTTCCGTGTGGAGGAGGAGAATCCTGAAATGGGGGCTGCAGAATGTGCATTTTCTTCCTTCTGGGGTGGCAAACGGGACTGCATGACGCTTCAGGCTGAGGGTCCAGGAGTGAGACCCTACTTGTAACTGCTTTCCCATGTTGTTTGCTTTGCTAGCATCAGAAGTTCTAAATTCATGTCATGGATGTTCACGTTTTAATTCATGTGTATTTCTGACTTTTCTTTAACAGAGGAGACTATAAAAGTCCTTAAACACTGGACATGCAACAAGGAAGCCTTGAATCGTTATGGATTTTAAGGGTCAGTCTCAGGTTAAGAGATTCCTTTTCAAGGAATTCCCTGGCAGTCCAGTGGTTAGGATTCTGGGCTTTCACTGCTGAGGGCCCGGGTTTGACCCCTGGTTGGGGAACTGAGATCTCTCAAGCAGCAAGGCCAAACAAACAAACAAAAACAACAACAATAAAAACCAGGTTCCTTTTCCAAACATACCTGAAAGGCAGCGTTTTCTCACCCAGGACCCTCACTCACTCTTACGGGTCTGGTTCCCAGGCACCTGCTGCAGGCTTCTGTCATTCTGGCGGAGTCTTACCCTGACAGGGCCCTCTGTGGCTTCTGGCCCAAATCCCATAGTGGGCTTCTCCTATTGCCCGAGCAACCTCTGCCTTCTTTTGGTTTGCGTTTGCTGCTCTGTTTTTGTCCTTCATTTTATTTTTAGCCTTTTTGTATCATCTTACTTTAGTTGGTCTCTTGTAAACAACACATAGTCAGACTTAAAAAAAAAATCTGAGCATCTTTGATTTAGGAAGTTTAACTTATTCACATGTAATGTCATCTCTGATGTTATGTTCACCTTATACAGTTAAGGACACTTGTGTGCTTATGTAACAGTATACATTATATAACCCAATTTTGTAAAAATATTATATGCTTTAACAAATAAAATGCACACATCCAAAATGTTTGGGAGGATATTTATTTAGCAAATGTTTATTGAGTACCTGCTATGTGTCCTTTGTCAATTCTTTAGGCACTGAGGTGACACCTAAAATGTAAGCAGTGGCTATTCTAGGGTGACAGGATTACATATCACTTATTTTTCTTTTTGTTTATTTGCATACCTTATAGTGAGTATGTCTTACTTGAGTAATTTTTAAAGTTAATTTTTAAATATCCAAACTAAATCATGAATGGAGTTCTTAAAATATACTAAACATAATATACTGAAGTCTGAGCTTATGGCCATGGGAAGGAACAACTGCAGACTCAATATCAAATATTAAAAATTTGGCACCTCTGTCATTCAGTGTCATGCGGGGCAGAGGCTCATACCGTCCCCTCAGCCAGGTGCTGCCCAGGCAGCCTGCCTGAAGGCAGCTCCCTCTTACTTTGAACTCACATAATTGATCCCAAGGGTTCCTTGTACACTGCAGAGGAAGCAGTGAAGCTCACACAAAGACTGTCACATGGCTCTTTGGTCCTTTTTAACAGCAACCTATCAACTGGGGCTTCTGCCATTCCTCCTACAAGACTGAGCATTTAAAGTGAGCCATTTGGACTTCCTAGGTGGCACAGTGGTTAAGAATCCACCTGCCCAATGAAGAGCTATAAAAAAAAAAAGAATCCACCTGCCAGTGGAGGCGACACAGGTTCGATCCCTGCCCCAGGAAGATACCACATGCTGTGGAGCAGCTAAGCCTGAGCACCACAACTATTGAGCCTGCACCACAACTACTGAGCCTGTGAGCCACAACTATTGAGCCCGTGTGCTGCAACTACTGAAGCCTGAGCACCTAGAGCCCATGCTCCGCAACAAGAGAAGCCACCACAATGAGGAAGCCACGCACCACAGTGAAGAGTAGCCCCCAGTCTCTGCAACTAGAGAATGCCCATGTGCAGCAATGAAGACCCAACACAGCCAGTAAATAAATTAATTAATTAAAAAAAATAAAAGTAAAAAGCTTTCTAAAAAATAAAAAAATAAAAATTAAAAAAACAATAAATTAAGCCATTCAAACTCAGGCAGACTTTACCTCCATTGTCGAAATGGACACCTTTAATTTACTTTTCACAGACAGGGACGCGACATTGCCCAGAATTGACACCACAGAAGCCAGATTCCCAGCTGTGGTTGATGGGCTTTGCTGAATGACCATTGAAAGATTCTGCACCAAGGATGACACGGTTGCCTCAGTGGCGTTGTTGGCGATCACATTGAGATTCTAGGAATAGAAATGGTTACATTCTAGAAAACAATGAAATGCTTGTGCTTCATCAGACATAAATCAGATTGCATGGCCACATATAACTAACATTTGTATGCTGCGTTGTAACACAGGATAATCATATAACAATGATAACGATATAATGACTGTCATTCAGTGCTTTCTATTCTCCACACACTGTGCTAAACACTCTACCAGAGATTCACTGATTTATTCCTTACCCTACCCTTTAAAGGAGGTACCATGATTATTTTCATTTTATGATTAGGGAAATTGAAACTTGAAGAGTTTCACTAGAAGGCATTTTTATATAAATTGTTACCTTAATTATACAGAACCTGATGTTCAGTGAGCATCAGTGACTTTCAAAACAGTACCCAGCTAGGAATTAGAAAGGTAGGGTATACTTGGCACGAAATCCTATGTTATATCCATTATACCATGCTGAGAAATCCCTATAGAGGATTACAGAGGGACATATGTGGAGATCTGACTACACTTGGTCACTGGATTTTGGGTTTTACTTCTTCCTTGAGGCTCCCATTTGCTCCATGACACTGAGCTAATTTGAAAGGCAGCCAAGAAGGGATATTCTCTTTGTTCAAAGCATGTCAATGCAGGATCCCAGATATCCCTTGTTTTCCTTTTTACTCTTTGGCATTGACAGAGCTGTTCTCTGCCTCGGGCTCCTGGCATCTGCCTGTCCTCACACCCTGGAGTGACCTAGTCCCAGACATGTATGGTTCATGTCCAGTACTGAGGCAAAGAAGGCAAGAACAAGGATAAACCTCAGAAGCCATCTGCTCCAATCTCTCTCCCCAGTTTGCAGATGAGAAAACTGAGGTCCAAAATGAGAGCAGTAAACTTTCTGCAGTCCCCTGGTGAATACTATTGTGGGGTTCTCTGCTTCCAAAGCAGAGTTTCTGGCTGGGACTGAAGTTCTCTCACTATGAAGATCTATCTGCAGGATAGTGTCTGTGAACTGATCTTGAAGTCTCTCTTCCATGACTTGAGTTTTAACTCCTCACCATTTGCTTCCATCTTTCTATCTACCACGTCTTAAGTACTTGAACCTTCCTAAGAGAGCATCAGGTGGAGGTTATAGCACTGGACTGGAAATCAAGTGACCATGTTTCTAGTTCAACACTATTGCTACCAGAGGGACCACTAGCCCCTTAGTCTCTCCTTTTCTGATCTATAGAAGGAAGTTGGTAAGGCGCATCGTGGCCGTGGAGAGCCATTGAAGTTCTATCATTCTATATGGCTGACCCATTCCCTGCCCCGGTTTCTGACACATGTACTTCCTCGTTGTACTAATGTTATATTTTCTGACTCATACCTTCACTTGGATCTTTGATTCCCAAGCTTTCTGAGTCCAGCTTAGTTGCTGTTCTGCCATCTACGGTAGCCCTCTTCAGCGTTAATTCTCGTCTCTGCAGCACCCTCCCCACAAAACCATCCAATCTGACATTTCTGACGTTCTCAGCTGCTACCTAGACTCACTGCTCACGCCCACCCTTCCTGGTTGCCCAGGGTCTGATGTCACCAACTTCTGACCAATGAGACAAATTGGTACATTTTACCTTCCACCCAGCCATGCTCGCTGGGAGACACCCACTGTGAAACTCAAAACCAGGGCAAGTGGGCAAGGTGGAAATGCTTTTTTTTTCTTTACCTTCTTCAGTTCCTCCAGCTCAGAGAGCACACACGTCTCCCTGAGGACATGCCACTCAGAGGGCTGGCACCTGACGGTGATGCTTCCGGAGTAGCCACTGCTACAGGGAAGAGTATACTCATCATTTTTAGACCCAAATCCAAAGACAATGCTGTTACACTGGGCTGAAAATGAATGGAAACAAAGAAGAAAAAGGTCTCAATATTTTGACACTCTATAAACTTATTATACAGCAGTGATTTTTAAGTCATATTTTCAGAAAAAAGCCCAGGCAGAATTTAGGAACAGTTTGTGTTTGATGCCCAGCTTCACCCCATCAGCCCATTTTCCTCTTTCCTGATGTCCTACCCTCCCCAAGGCTGGCTCCCTTTCCCTCCAGGTGTCTGATCTATGCTAAAAATCTGCCTTTTAATTGGCTATCAAATAGTAAGTATTCCTTGAAAATAAGACAAGATGTGATCCCTCCCAGGAAATATTTTCACTCTTTAAGGGAATGCTAGAAAACCAGAAAATCTTCAAGACACTATGGGACAAAGCAGGCATGATAGGGTTAAAAGATAGGCAGTTGCCATTTGGGGGGGTGACATCCTACTTTGTACCCCTTTAAAAGCTTCTCACATCTTGACCAGCCACTAGTTCCTCTTGCAACTGGCCCTTCAAAATATGTTCTTACCATGATTGGGACTGGGAGGAGGAAGCCTTGAATGGAAGAACCACAAGGGCTATGATTTTTGTTTCTTTTCCCCACTGCTGTGTCTAAAGTGCCTAATCACTTTGGACATTTGGTAAATATTTGTTGAGTAAATGTTGAAAGTGGCACAAATCTTGGTAAGAGAGGTTTAAAACTGAATGTAAAGAATTTTTCAAACATCTGAAGAAAAGAAGTGGGGTGTGTGTGTCTATGTATATCTGTGTGTGTTTATGTGTCTGGGTGGATGGGAAAGACCTGGAAAAAATGCATTCTTTCCTGGGTCCCTTGGGTTATGATTTAGGAATATCATCAGCCCCAGGGCTCTTCCAATGTGTATATCAGTAAACTATTGCTGAATCATTTCTATCAGAGCCTACAGTGAATCAGTCTTGTGCGATGTTTACATTAAGAATTGGAGGTCGGATCACTCATGAACAAGAGTCTGAAATTGTCAGCTGAAATTGAGTTTCATCCTGATGGGGGGTGGAAACAGCTGCTTGTTTCTACTCAATCTTAGAACAATTCTGTTTCGGGAACATCTCCAGTATACAATCTACTAAGCAGGCTTCCCTAACTTACTTCCCTACAGAGGATGGGAATCCATTGTTACCTTTTCCGAACACTCTAAAAGAGTTGTCTTCTAGTGCAAACAGCTGGTGCAGGCCTGTCTTAGCCTTCTCAGCTGCCTGCTCAATGCCTGACAGCAGTTCAGATGTGCTGCTGGAACCAACAACTTCATACCCAGCAATGATGCTTCCATCTCTACCATGATGACTTGGAAAGAAAAATGAGATTCGTTCATCCAGGGCTTGCTCTGTGTGGGGGTGGCATTGGGTTGATAGAAATAGATCAAACAGATTTGGTCTTTGCCTCATGGAGCTTACATGTTAGTGGAGAAAGCAAGTCCAATAATAAATAACCACCAAATACATACATACACACACACACACACACACACACAGATATATACATATATGTATATATACATATATCACATATACACGCACACATATATAAATATACATACATATATTTGTATATATAAAATTCCAAAATTTTTTAAGTGTTATGAGAGGCAAGTTCAGGGATAGAGTTACAGACACAGAAAACAAACTTATGGTTACCAGGGGTAAGGTTGGGAGAGGGATAAATTGGAAGATTGGGATTGACATATACACATTACTATACATAAAATATATAACTAATAAGGACCTACTCTACAGCACAGAGAACTCTACTCAATACTCTGTAAAAGCCTATATGGGGAAAGAATCTAAAAGAAGAGAGTGTATATATATATATATATAAAACTGATTCACTGCTGTACACCTGAAACTAAGACAACATTGTAAATCAACTATACTCCAATAAAAATTTTAAAATAAAATAAATTTTTTTCATATAAATCTTAAAAGAAAGGAATATCAGGTAGACGTGAGGCCCACTTTAAATAAGACTGGTCAGGAAAGGCTTCTCTGTGCAGAAGGTCTTTGAATCTGAGAGCCAAAGGATGAAAAGAAACAGCCAGTGATGAAAAGAGCATTGGTACAGCATGACCAGCACCTGAGAAGGGCCTGAGGCAAGAAAATACCTGTGAGTCTGACAAACTTCAAGGCTAACATGGCTAAAATTCAACAAGCAGGTGAGAGATGGATAGGAGATGACCCTAGAGAGGTACCCAGGAGCCAGATGGAACAGGGCCTTCAAGTTGGAATTTCTTTTTTATTAAAAGATTTTATTCTTTATGAAAAAGGCAGAGGCATAATCAGATTTATTATTTAAGATCATCACTCTGGCTGCTGTGTAGAAAATAGGTGAAGGGAGGAAGCAGGGAAGCAGGAAGACTACTTAGGAAGGAGGGGGTGGCAGCCTGAACTGATTGAGTAGCAGTGTGTGTGGGGAAAGTGATCTGGTCAGTTTCAGGTTGTATTTGAAGATACAGCCAGAGGACTTGCTAATGGAGCAGATTTTGGGTGTGGGAAAAAGAAACCAGGCAAGAAAGACCTCAAGGAATTGAAAAATAAATTGTAGTATATTCATACGAGGCTGAGTCAAAAATTATCCACACTCCGGTTATATTAAAACTTCTGTTGGCTACACTGTCTTATCAGCACTTTCCCTTCAAGGCTACTGTCTTCCCGGTCACTGCTGTGCAGGTGTGAATCTGTTACATCAGTTCATTTCTAACTGCAGTGCGAGCAAAAATGAATGCCCCACTTGTGATTTGCAGAAAAGAAGAGCAGCGTTCAGTGATTCGTTTTTTGTGGTCTGAGGGTGTGCATGTCTGCACACTTCCGCCCACACTGTCAACACTCTGCAAAAACTTCCTTTTGAGATGTTAAAGCATCCTCCCTATAGTCCTGATCTTGCGCCATCAGACTCTCACCAGTTTGGTCCCCTGAAAGTAGCGCTACGAGGAGAAGAAGTGAAGACAGTGGTGCATTTGTGGCTCGAAGTTCAGCCTAAAACATTTTTTAATGAGGGAATATGAAAGCTTGTTGACAGATGGACAAAGTGTATTGAAAAGCAAGGAGATTATGTCAAAAAATGATGTATTTGTCTTTTCTGAAAGTTAATTAAAATAAATTCTACAGTCAGAGTGTGGACAATTTTTGACTCACCCTCGTACAATGGACTATTCCTGGGCCATAAAAAGGAAGGGATCACTGATGCTCAGAAAACCAAGGATGAGTCCCAAAGGCCTTATGCTGAGTGAAAGAAGCCAAGCACACACAAAAACTATATACTAGATGATTCCATTTATGTAAAATTCTAGCATAAGCAAAACTAACCTGCAGTGATAGAAATAAGATCAGTGGTTATTTCTGGTAGGGAGGTAGGGATGTGTATGGAGATTGGCTGGAAAGGGGCACAAGGGAACTTGGGGGATAATGGAAATGGTCTGTCTTGATAGGAGGTGGTGTGTACCAGCATTTGTCAAAGCTATTAAAGCTGTACAATTAAGGTTTGAGCATATCATTTTATGTAAATTATGCTTCAATAAAATAAATTAAAGCAGGATAGCTCTAAGATTTGGGTCTTTGCAATTAGAAGAACAGCATCTCTGGAACTGAGGTGGGGAACACAGTGAGAGGAGGCTAAAAGTTATGATGGTGGGGAGAGTTGGAGGACCCCCGTTTTGGACATGTTACAATTGACATGCCTGCTAGAAATTCAATTAGAGATGTTAATATGCATTGGATATTGGATTCTGAAGTTTAAGGGAGAGGCTGAGGTCAAGTAATAAATTTAGAACCCATCTGCATACAGGTGGTATTTGAAGTTACGAAAGCAAGTGAGATAACATGGATTAATTTAATCCTGAAACTCCATGAGGGTTAGGGTTAAGGTTGTTCTCATTCTTTACATACGAGAACTGAGCCATAAAGAGGTTGATTCAGGTTATTAATTATTAATTATTAATTGATGGATATGAACCTCTGGCTCTCCGAAGTGCAAACTCTTAATTTCTACATTGAACTAACACTGAACTACACTGAACTCACAATAAATAAACCCAAATATCCTTTTATGTCGTGATGGTCACATGTCTTTTCATTGATATGGCCCTTCTATAGTGTTTAAAAAGTATTTTTCAGGGACTTCCCTGATGGTGCAGTGGTTAAGAATCTGCCTGCCAATGCAGGGGACATGGGTTTGATCCCTGGCCCAGGAAGGTCCCACGTGCCACGGAGTAACTAAGCCCGTGCACCACAACTACTGAGCTCGTGTGTCACAACTGCAGAAGCCCACGTGCCTATGGCCCATGCTTCTCAACAAGAGAAGCCACCACAATGAGAAACCTGTGTACTACATCAAAGAGAAGCCCCTGCTCGCCACAACTAGAGAAAGCCCGCCCACAATAATGAAGACCCAACACAGCCAAAATAAAGAAAAAGAGTATTTTTTTGCCTGTTATTTTATTTTATATAATGAGGTTAAATCAGATTCCACAGGTATTAACAGTCCAGTTTGACAAATAAATGAATTGAGATGGTGAGAGATTAAGATTTACTTTAGATCATGTATGTAAAGAGTAAGACCAAAATAGTTGTATTTTATGGACTTATGTCTACTTTTACTGTGATTTTGTCTACAAATTATTGGAGACAGTTTGTAAGATATTGGGTTTGCCAAAAAGTTCGTTTGGGTTTTTCTGCACCATCTTACAAAAACCTGAATGATCCTTTTGGCCAACCCTATATATATCTATATGATGGACTATAAACTAGAAATATAAATAGAAAACCAGGACCAAGGAAAAGGAAAATGTGAATATTGAATACAGAACTGTTGATTGAGTTTCAATTTTGTCTATGAGCTCAATGACGGTAAAGTCAAAAACAGAAGTTAGATTAATTATATAGAACTTGATATAAGAAAAAAGAACCAGTGTTTTTCCTAGCACTGAATTTTAAAGAGTATTATACGTGTGAGCCTTTTTATAAGTACATGAGAGGACTTAAAGGATAATGTCCAGGGCAGCATATTTATAGCAAATGTTATTGAAAATTTCCTATAGCTAGTCTTTAACTGTGAAAAATATATAAGAAGTTAAGTTCTCTGACCTCTAAGTCACTTTCTCTATCAAGCAGACTATAAATAGCTGGTAATCAATACACACACGGGTAACTAACCAAATAACTTTTGAATTAAAGTATAAACAAAAGGATAATTTACTAAATATCTCTTTATTTGCTATAGACAATGACTACCGGGCTTTGAACTATCATGCATTCATGATATCTACACAAAAATATAATATTTTACCCAAGGAGCCCCTTCTGGCCCCCAATTATAAACATCACACCCTCTGTGTTAGTGGAAGGAGAAAACGCAGCGGTCTGCAGCCCACAACCCTCTTCCCCACCCCTCGCCCCTTCCCATGCACACACACCATGATCTCCTGCTTCCTTTGCAGCTCTGCCCTGCCGTGTGGGTTTCCAATTCTAGTTTCTGATCCATAGCTTTGAGAATGCCTTTTAATATTTATATTCGTAAAGGCATTTAAATGAGAATATAGGATTTCCTCTTCAGGCTTTTTAAAGCATCACAGATTTTTATCCAGTTTTAGTAAGAATCCTACTTCAAAGACCAGTTCCGACCTATTTTCTGTCCAGGTCACTTGGAAACAGCACGAGGCATCCTGTGGGACCGGTGCATGATTCCCGCGACGCCCTTCTAAGACCATTGCATTACTTACCGAAATTGGGTGACTCGAACGGACTCAAAACCTTGGATACTTTTGTATGCTTCTTTAAGCTTTACAAAGAGAGCAAAGGGCAACATGTTGATCTTTATCCCCACACAAGAAAGACATTTTCGCAAAAAGTAGATGCAGACAATAAATAAACCAAGGGAAGCACCAAGCAAAGGAACTAGTTGCATGTTATATAATTGCAATTAAAATGACAGCAGAGAATGTACACATGCACGCCTGTGCACACACATATAATTTAATTTTGAGGTTGCCAGTAAAGAATGTAGAGCCAATTGCTTAGACTAGAGGGTGAACTGGGCTCCAGATAATGTAATAAATTCACCCCAAATCTATTTCCTTCTTCCTCTAAATAAGCCATTGATTTCGATAGATGCTTAACCTGAATCTACCTGCAAAGTGTTTGTGCATGTCTTCAGTTAGATCCACACCTGAACCAACAACTAGGCAGAGGTGGTTTTATGTGACTTCATCACGAAGTCCAAAATTTTGGGAAGTACAAGAGAATCTTCTTTAAGGGACAAGTCTCAAATGCCAACAATTAAGCTTAGATCATGAAAACTTTCTTTTGGCAAATAAAAACCAGAAAGTAATCAAGAAGGCTTGGTTTAACCCTAACAAATTAGCAAAGCTGAATGCCAAAGAAATGGGAAGAAGTCAACTGCTTAGTGCTCCCTGAAAGAAAATGTTCAAAGTACATCACCTGTGGGCAGATTGATTAACTGCCATGTAATAACTCATGAAAATGAATAATTAAGGATATGTGTTAAATAAATATGTTGAATTGGGAACTTATGTTTAGCCAATGATTTCTTACATAATAAGTAGAAGGTGCTTACTTGAATTTCAATTCCAGTGGTATATTTGGAGTATATAGCAGAAGATGAATCCAAAAGGTCTTTTGTAAATCTTTCATTAATTTTGAAAGTACCCCAAACCTCTACGAAAAATAGGAAGAAATTTACAGAGGTAAAAATTACTCACTTGATATAGCATAAAATTATAGAAGTCTAATCCAGCCCATCTATTTGACAGTGGTACTTTGATTCCCTTTTCTTTCTTTCTCTTTTTCTTTCTTCTTTCTTTCTTTTTTCTTTCTCTCTCTCTTTCTTTCTTTCTTTCTTTCTTTCTTTCTTTCTTTCTTTCTTTCTTTCTTTCTTTCTTTCTTGTCTATTTCCTTTTATGATGGACGTTCACCAAAAGTAATACAGGAAGCATTCATAAAACCAGAATTTTCTTTTGTGAATTTGGAACGTAATGGGAAAGTGTGATAATCAAGACAACCTTATAAGCAGGTAGATGAGTAGCCACTCACATATGATTACAAAAGGCAGTCACTTAGCAATAAAATATATCCCAATCTAGGCACTGAGCTTAAACATTGTCCTTATTAAAAAACATTTTTTTAAAATCACTACTTGCAAACTCCACCTTACCCCTTGCTTACCCATCACTGGAGCTTTTCTGCTCTGGGACAGGTAATTCCCCACCTCTGGATGGACAAATCCTGTGTCTATTTCATTCAGGACTTAGTTAAATGCCCCTCCTTAGCAAGGCCTTCCCTGGGCCCCAGATAAAAAGAGTCTTTCTCTCCTTTTAATTCCTACAGTACTTCATCCATACCTCCCTTCCAGGCTCTTCACCTGCAAATCTATTTGTGAACATACCTCATGTATCTATGTCCCCCCTCTACTGTGGGAAGCCCCTTGTGAGTGTAATCCCTGTCTGATCCATCTTTGTATCCCCCAGAGATGGATTAGCCATGGACCACTTTTCAAACAGTAGGCTTTCATCAAAATTTTTGTAAAGATCACATTGTCTTCTTTCCTGTGTTAACAGCCTGGCCTCCCCGAGTAGCTTGCTAATTCATCAACAGCAAGACAAATGCCTCCTGGTGATCTCCCAGAATTTGTGCCAGATCTGGGTATAAAGATGGTGCTTAATAAGTACATGTTACTCAGGGAGGAAAGGATTGGGAGTTTGGGATTAGAAGATGTGAACTAACATATATAGGGTGGATAATCAACAAGGTCCTACTGTACAGCACAGGAAACTGTATTCAACATCCTGTGATAAACCATAATGGAAAAGAATATAAAAAAGAATATATACATTTATGTATAACTGAGTCACTTTGCTGTACAGCAGAAATTAAACACAACATTGTAAATCAATTATACTTCACTAAAATTTTAAAAATAGATAGATGATATAGATAGATAGATAGATAGATAGATAGATGATAGATAGATAATAGATAGATAGATGATAGATATATTTTACCTTAACCTGATCTGCTGTGGTCCTGGAAAATGGACCTAGGGAGACCCAGGAAAGCTGGCCTATCTCAGGTCCTCCTTTACTCTCTGCTCCACTCAACCAAAATCTGGAGCTTCAAGATAACTGAACTAGGGACTTCCCTGGTGGTGCAGTGGTTAAGAATCTGCCTGCCAATGCAGGGGACACGGGTTCCATCCCCGATCTGGGAAGATCCCTCATGCCATGGAGCAACTAAGCCCGACCGCCACAACTACTGAGCCTGTTCTCTAGAGCCCAGGAGCCACAGCTATTGAGCCTGTGTGCCACAACTACTGAAGCCCACAAGCCTAGAGCCCACGCTCGGCAACAAGAGAAGCCAGGGCACTGAGAAGCCTGCACACCGCAACAAAGAGTAACTCCCGCTCGCCACAACTACAGAAAGCCTGTGCGCAGCAACGAAGACCCAATGCAGCCAATAAATAAATAAATAAAATTGTTTTTAAAAATTAAGAAAAAAGGTAACTAGACTAGTCTTTAGGGACATTTCTTAAAGTTCTTCAAGCTGCTGGAGCCCATGTCACCTGGCTGCCCTCATCATCCCCTGAACATCAACCTAAGTCAACAGCAGCTCCCTGAGCATCCAGGGGTTTCCTAAGCTAGACTTTCAACTTCTGTTTAGTTTTGGCAGTTCATTCGCTACATGTATTTGTTGGCAATTTAGAGCATTTCTTTCAATGTAATCACTAAGTAACCCTCCCTACTTTCACACCTCTAATATTTTTATTTTCTGGAAATTGATGTTGGCCAAAGAGATGAAAAGAAGGTGGGGAGAAAAACGTTATTTACTCAAGCAGTTCTTACTTGGAATTTCAGGCAATCTCCCTAAATGTCAGAAGAATCACAGAATTGTTGAGGTGAGTTGGATGTACCTCCAGGCTGAACTGGCACCCAAACATCAGCTTGCATTTCTGAATTTTCTGCACTTACAAAGCTCTCACTGTGTCCAGCCAAGCCTAGCAGGGTACGCCATCACTGCCCTTCCATCTCCCTGTAAACATTGGCTCTCCTCTGGCAGGCAAAGAGAAACACCTGGGCACAGACCTAGAGGTCCTTTCTCTCTCTGCCACTTGTGGAGGTGGGAGGGGCCCCAGCCCAGAGCTCCCCTCTTGGCATCCTTAAGCACTTACTTGTTCTTTCACAGAAATGGACGCTCTGGGTGAGGTTTTTGAGAGGACAGTCACAGCTCTGGAGCGATCCCTCCGTGTGAAGGTAACATTTCTGGGGATCAAGGCACGAGGGAGGAAACCAGGAGTAGCCGTCCTCACAGGCACAGCGCAGGACCCCACTCAGGCTGCTACAGTCTGCACGAAAAATAGAGCTTGGTCTCACAGGTCCTTGTTAATAAATTGGCGGTGGCTGAGTTCTCATCCTTGGCTCTGACACAGAACCTGAACCAAAAGCTGGAGGTATTTCTCTCCAAAAGCTAGAAGTATGAAACTAAGATGGAAACAACTATGTTTAAGGTTAACGAAACGCCCCACTCAATAGATACTGAGGCTGGATCAGAAACCTGGCAAACATAACAATCAAGTGTCTAGGACTAGCATCCAAAAGAAGAATGCATGCCCAGTAGGTACCCCTTGAGTGGAGAAAGAAGCAGAAGAGGGTATGTCAACCTGAGAGTTATTTGATGGGTTCTAGAAGGTATTTGTCGACTGTCTTATCAGATGCTCCTGTCCAACCAGCATCACTCCCCCAAAGTCCCTGTTAGCAATATAGCAAGGGCAGAGAGAGCTTTTTGTTGAGAAACATGATGAAAAATTTTATTAACCAATCCTGTATGCCTCTATTTGAGCTAAAACTCCCACGGTGGGGGTGAGGGGGGTGGGGAACCCTTCCTTTTTAATAGGAAAAAAAATGGGGCGAAGTTACCAGATACTGTTGTGAAAATATGGTGTGCAGTGCATGGTTCTCAAACTTGATCATGCATCGGAAACTTCTGGGAGGAGTCTCACCCCAAAGTTTATGATTCAGTAAGTCTGGGATGGGGCCAGGGATCTGCATCTCTTTTAAGCTTCCTTGATGCTGCTGCTACTGCCGGGCTGGGTACCACACTCCGAGAACTTTTGCTTTAGATAAATCATTTAACTTCTCCTAACCCCACCGTGGTGGTCATTAGTGCTGTTGGCCAGATATTTTCTGTAAGTGTTTATTCTTTTCAGCCACAGATATTGTGGGCATGGTGGATTCCTCAGTATAACCTAACCTCTCCCGACTCACACACACCACCTTCCCCAGCTCCACTCCCAGTCACCAGACACTGACTCACACGTGGTGGCCTTGGCTCTGATAATCTTCGTTCCCCCAGGTAAAAAAAATGACAAAGGTTCCAAAGACTTCAGAAAGTTTTTCATGTCTCTTTTCTCCTTGGAATTCCTATAGGCCACCTGAAATAGCAGCTCATATTCCTGGATTGAACCTAGAGAGAGAAAGAGAGAGCTAGTCAGAGGCTTCCTTTCACAGGCCAGGAGGGAGACACCACAGAGCAGGGGACCTTGGAGCAATGATCAGATTCAGATTCAGCCTGAGGGTCACGGACGCTGCTTGGTCACTTCCACTCATCCAGACATGGACTAGAAATAAGCACCCAGAACAAAACATGCAGACCGTCTACAGGTGCCCGAGACACATCTCTCCTCTGACTTTTGCAAGGCCAGCTGCTCTGTGCTCTCCGATCTACCCCAGCATCACCCTCCTGACTTTACGCACTTCTCAGGTCACATCCAGAGTCAAGCTTCAGAGTCAAGACTGAAGGGAGAAGGGGTGAGATAGTCCTGCTACTCTCCCCTCCTCCTCCTCCAGCTCTAGACTCCTGGACATATCTCTGATATAAAACCCCCAGTCTGTTCTTTCCTCTCCAAAGAGCCCTTCCTTCTCCTGTACAAACGCTGCACTAATTAGCCGAGTTTGATACTGAGATGAAATGTACAAGTAAAACCAAACCAAACCTTACTTGAGCCTTGATGCACCCTTATCTCCACCTTATCGTTTCTCAGCAGTACCTTTTGTTTCCCTAAGGAGAGACCATTAGGTGTTTTGGGCTGGGAGAGAGGAACCCCGCCCAGAATTCACTTGGGCACATTCACATGAAACTCGGTATGAAATTTCACGGGGTCTCAAGATCCTCCCAAGGTCCTCCACGGACCCCAAGACTGAGGATGTGAAGGACCTCGGAGAAGAAGAGGCAGAAGGTGAACATCCTTGTTTTGCTGGGTCCCATTTCGTTGTCATTGGCAGTGAAGCCTCTTAGAAGCCTTAGATCTCTCTGGATATGACTATGCTTTCTACAGGCACAGATGAGGTGGGGAACGTCTATGAGACTGCCCCATTTCTTAGGGATCCAGGGGAGCTGCGAGGTTTATAGGGAAGAAAAGCAGCTGGATCAATCCCTAGGCTTCTCAGAAGGAAATCCAGAGTCTGCAGCATGTCCCAGGGCGTTTACAGGAGCCTCCTGTCCATCGTAGCTGCCACTAACTCCCCTCTCCCCTGCCGTCTCCTTAAGGCTAGAAACTCTGTCCCAGCCTTGGAATTACCCCAAGTGATGTAAGCTAAGGGGATATCCGCTCCCTTGGCCCAGGCAGGTAAGAGGAGGGGAGAGGAAGGTTGATGGCTCTGGTTCTGGAGCCAGACTGACTGGGCCTTGAATCATGCCTCCTTCCTCCCACCCCTGCCCGGGCTCTGTCAGTTTCACTGCCTGTGAAATAAAGATGGCGATTGTACCCAATCCAAAGGATCTGTGGCAGGATTTAATTCATCTAACACACTTAGAATAGTGCCTGGCACTGGTAACAGTTCAATGTACACTTGTGCTTTTACCATTTCATGGCATTCCAAGTTGAAATTCTGATTTCATTTTCCCAAAGAACTGTAGCCTTGCTACAACGTGGGAACGTCTACGGCCCTATTAGCACATGGTTGGATGGCAGATTCATGGCACTGTAAAAAGGCTTTTGTGGACTGACCCAGGAAACTAGGGGAAATATATACAATGCTTAAAACATCAGACTCACGAATCAGATTTCAGACCACAACTCATTCCTAGACTGAGGTTTGCACCATTAACTACACAATTGGGATCAGGATGAGGAAGGATAGGAAGAGCATCGAGCAGCTGGTTATGAGACAGGATACTATGCCTTCGTTATATTATTTCATCCTCACAAGGAATTACTATTATTATCGTTTTACAGATTTGAAGTCTTTAACGATGTGCCAAAGATCATACAACCCATCAGAAGCATCTCTGGGGTCTGAATCCTGCCCTCTTGGCTCCAGTGTACACTATATCATGCTGTCTAGGGGAGTCTCACCTGAAGGCTTTCCCTTATTCACAACGAGTTCTTGTTTTGCTTTGATGCCATCACTGCTCTGTTAAAAAAAAAAAAAAAAAAAAAAAAAGAATAATTACAGTGAGGCTTTGTCATGCTGTATTTCATAAGGCCTTTTTGGATTTCCCAGATAAACTGAAATCATGGATCTAAAGTGCAAGCCAGGGATGGTGGGGGAGTGGGCAAGAGAAGACATTCCTGAGACACATTTTGAGCACAAACCTGAAGGAGGGGGGAAAGTGAGGATCCCTGAGAAAGAACTTTCCAGGAGGAAAAAACAGCACATGCAAAAGCCCTGGGGTAAGAACGTGACTGGCACATGAAGGCTGGAGTAGCCAAGTGGGGTGGGGGAGGGAGGACGTGAGGTCAGAGGACCTGGGGAGGCAGGTCCTGTAGATCTTTCTGGGCCGTGGCAAGGGCTTAGCTTTTACGTGAGTGGGATGGAAGCCCACTGGAGCGTTCTGAACAGAGGAAAGATGTGCTCTGCTCCACTTTTTAGGAGGCTCAATCCTGCAGCCGTGTTGGGAATAGACAAACACAGAAGCAATGGGAGTGGTTCAGGAGTTATTGAAATAATACAGGTGAGAGATGATGAAGGTGTGGATCAGGATGGTAGCCATGGAGATGGTGAGAAGTGTTTGGATTTTGGATATATTTTAAAGAGAAAACCAGAAAAAAAGAGCCAATAGTTTAGATATGGATTGTGAGAAGAATGTAGCATAAAAATAATTTTTTTCCTAAGCAGTTGGAGAGACCACTTGCTGAGACAGGCAAGAAGGATCAGTTTTGGTGAGAAAAAAACCAAGAGTTTAATGTTGGACCTACTAAGTTGAGGGGGTATTTGCACCCAACTGGAGATACCAAGTAGAGAGTAGATACGTGAGTGCGGAGTTGGGGGGATGGGTCTGAGAGGGAGACACAGGTTTGGGAGTCATCGGCTTGCAGAGAACATGAAAGCAGTGACCCCAGATGAAAGCATCAAGAAAGTGACTATAGTGTGAAGAAAAAGGAACCCTCCTACAAAGATGATGGGAATGTAAATTGATGCAATCACTATGGAGAACAACTGGCGTTTCCTTAAAAAACTAAAAATAGAGTTGCCATATGATGCTGCAATCCCACTCCTGGGCATATAACCAGAGAAAACTCTAATTCAAAAAGATACATAAAACCCAATGTTCACAGCAGCACTATTTACAACAGCCAAGACGTGGAAGCAACCTGAGTGTCCACAGACAGATGAATGGATAAAGAAGATGTGGTATAGATGTACAATGGAATACTACTCAGCCATATAAAAGAATGAAATAATGCCATTTGCAGCAACATGGATGGACCTAGAGATTATCATACTAAGTGTAAGTCAGAGAAAGACAAATATCACATGAAATCACTTATATGGGGAATCTAAAAAAAATGATACAAATGAACTTATTTACAAAACAGAAACAGACTCACAGACTTAAGAGTACGGGCTATGGTCACCAGAGGGGATAGTGGAGGGAGAGATAAATTAGGAGTCTGGGATTAACACATACACACTACTATGTATAAAACAGATAAACAACAAGGACCTACTGTATAGCACAGGGAACTACACTCAGTGTCTTATAATAACCTATAATGGAAAAGAATCTGAATTACTTTGCTGTATACTTGAAGGTGACACAACATTGTAAATTAACTATGTAAACTAAACTAAAATATGTAAATGATTACTTCAATAAAAATTGGCTATTGGGAAAAAAAGAAAGCAAGTATAAGTAGGGAAGAGGCCGAGCATTGTTAATGTCGATCTATAAGCTTTTTCTCCATCAAAGATTCCATAGGAGAGGGTGCGCTGAGTTAGGAGAGATCTCCAGGATGGCTTAGTCCAAGAGCCTGCTTTTGAAGTCAGGTCATCTGAGCTCCAAGAGATGAAGTGACTCATCCAAGGCCACACGGCTAATGCTGTTAATGTTGAGACAGGAACCCAGCACTTTTGATCCCAAGTCTGTGAAATTATGTCATGTCAGTTGCCTGGAGAGTGATGGACGCTCAAAGTGCCAGAAGGACAGAGGCAGGTGGTAGAGAAGAAAACGGGACATACATCAACTCACCCCCAGGAAGCCATTCCAGCCCTGGATGACCATGAAGAAGGAGAAGAGCAAGAGTGCAGGAACTCTCATCTTCCCTGGCCCCTCCTGGTCCTGGAGAGGACACCAACAGCTGGAGTCACAGTCTGTGCCTAGACGTGTGCACTGTGCAAGGCTGAGGCATAGAAACAAGTCATTAGAACCAAAAGTTTAAAACGCACAGGGATAAAGCCTAAGTGGGCTCATCAGAACCTCTGAGCATTTGGTTATTTTTCCACTGGAGACACCATCACTTCCACTCCCACTGCAGAACTAGTGAATTTACGTCTTTATAAACTTACTAGAAAATTTCTCCAGAGCTCTCTTCTAAGTGATCAAACTTGACTCAACACAGCATATTTTAAAATCATGACTTACTTAACTTACTTAATCATAACTTTACTAGACATCCAGCCTTTTATATCTCACTGAGGTTTTCTTTTCATCTCAGTGAAGACAAGCATTCCAATAACAAAGGACCCTAGGACCGTTAGTATTAAGATAGAATCTGAGTATTTCAGCATAAAAATAATAATGAACCAATCCAGCAAATTTCCTTCTTCATAGTTCATGTAATTAGCAACCAATTGTCCTCAAGTTCATGATTATCTTAAAATAATTTGGACAAAACTCAGCCCATAGTCATGATCATTTATACGCAGGTTATTTGGTGGCAATGAAAAAAATCACCATGAGTTAGAACTATCCTGTTCAACGCAGTAGACCTAGCCACAGGCGACAATCTAAATTTACTTTTAATTAGAATAAAATGAAATGAAAAACTCACACTAGCCACATTTTAAGTGCTCAGTAACCACATGTGGCTAGTGGCTACCATGTTAGGCAGTGTAGACACAGACCACTTCTATCATTGCCAAAAGTTTTATTAGGCATGGAATAATATTCAGCCTTTAAAAAGAAAAAATTCTGTCACATGCTATAAACATGGATGAACCTTAAGGACATTATGTTACATGACATAAGCCAATCACAAAAAGACAAGTACTGCATGATTCCACTTGCATGAGGATCTAAAGAAGTCAGACTCATAGAAATAGGAAGTAGGATGTGGTTGCCAGAAGCTAGGAGGAGGGGGTAGAGGGGAGTTGTTATTCAGTGGGTATAGAGTTTCAGTTTTGCCAGAAGAAAAAGTTCTAGAAATCTGTGGCACAACAGTGAATATATTTAACACTGCTGAACTGTACACTTAAAAATGGCTAAGACAGTACGTTTCATGTTGTGTGGGGTTTTGTTAACAAGAGTTTTAAAAAAGCTTTAATGGCCGGTATTGACAGGACATGAAGGGATACGACCCAGTGACCTTCCTCAGAGTTGATGTGGTTAGCAACAAATTGTCCCCAAGTTCACGGTTATCCCAGAATAATGTAGACAAAACTCAGCCCATTGTCATGGTCATAAAACTCCTTTTCTCTTTACATCTCCATAGGCAAAGAGGAAGAGCTGTGATTCCCAAGCTCAGTAACCCAGCACTGGAGCAAGTGCCCAGAGTTAGCAGCACAGAAGCCCAGGGTTGGTTCTCCAGCCCTTAGCTTACTTCCTGGGGGCGCTTTCAACTTCACACATGCTCTGCGATCCCGACAGCGCCGCCCCACAGTTTGCTCTCTAACCTACAAGAAAAGAGAATAGTTGGGGGATGATGGAGAGGGAGTTTGGGGCTAGCAGATGTAAGCTTTTATATGTGGAATGAATAAACGACAAGGTCCTACTGTATAGCACAGGCAACTACATTCAATATCCTGAGAGATATTCAATATCCTGAGATAAACCATAATGGAAAAGAATATAAAAAAGAATGTATATATATGTAAAATCACTGAATCACTTTGCTGTACAGCAGAGATGAACACAATATTGTAAATCAACTATACCTCAATTTAAAAAATATTGATTAAAAAAAAGAAAAGAGAAAAGGCATTAGAGACAGGGTAGCAACTCCCACAGATGTGGTCTACGTGTCAGCAGAGATTCTTTCTAGGGCATTCTGGGGAAGCATGAAGAATAAGTCATGGGACACATACCCCTTTTGTATTTACCCTCTCCCCTTAGTGAATGGTCCTCATGTGCCTCCACCCTCCTGCCTACCAAGACTCCCCCTACATCGACTGCTTTAACTTTCTTTGGGCGGCAGTCTGGGATCCAGATCATTCTTCTCCATCTTGCTTCCCCAAACCTGCTCTGAGTCCTATTCCCTCTGGCCTGTGCTCTCTACTTTCCAAATGTAATGGATATTTGTCTCTAGAGTGGTGTTTTTCAAACATTTTTGACCCCATAGAAAGAAACGTATTTTATAACATGCATATATAAATATATTAAAAATATAATATAGTATATATAATATATATAATATATAAGGTGAGTATATATAATATATATATAATACATATATACACACATATGTACATATATACATACATAATAAAACATCTATATATCCGTATTATGTATACATACTGATATATATAATGAAAATTTTATATATGTAAAATAACTGATCTGTTTTGTGAGATGGAACTTCTTTTTCTGTGCCCTTGGATATTTTCTATTTATTTTTATTTACATATTTATTTATTTGTTTGTTTACATATTTACTGGTGAATTGCCACGTCCTGCTAAACTGATTTCCCAGTACCTCCCTGGAATGCAGCCACATTGCAGAGGGAGCTTAAGCCTTTTTTAGCCCTTTTCCCACTTTTTCTCCACTTCCAAGGACAATTTTTAACGTGATTTACCCTCTCTCTTGTGCCAGGGCGTACTTCCAAATGGGAGACCTGGCCCTCATATCGCTCCTTCTCTCCAACTCTCTCTCTCTGAAAAACCTCTTTCTCCCACATGGCATCCAAGCCTGAGGCCGCAAACCCTGCACATCCAGGCGAGAAGGCCTGGGCGACAGCTCCGAGCGTTGTGAGGAAACTCTTTCATCCTCTTGGCCTCTTTACTCTCTCTTCTTCCCACACTGGAGGGTGGAACCTGGGCTGTCTTCCTGGACTTGCTAGAAATGGTAAACTGGAACTTATTGTCAGGATTTCAGACAAGTGATTCCCAGTAGTTGGGAAGGAGACACAGAAACACTTAGGGGATCATTTGAAAATAATGGTGCCCCCATTCCACGTTAAACCTACTAAATCTTAAGTAGCCAGGCCCAGCCATATACATTATTAAAGCTTCTCAAGCGAGGCTGCCTCCCACCCCAGACAGCTTTGAGAGCTGTTACTCTAGACTGCCTCTAGAAGAGGAAAAAAAGAGTTCTGCACTGAGGCTAATACTGTAATCTGAATTCTCCTCTTGGGATTCGGGACCAAAGCTCCAACCTCTTAAAATGTTTTCTTTGCTTCCTTGGTGCTCTCAGCTCCCTCTGGGGTAGGGTTGGAAGATTGACTTTAAGATAAATAAGGAAAAATTTTTTAGTGTAAGTATGCGCCACACATATTTGGGATAGTATTCATTGCCAAGAATTACTGCTGTTTTTCTGAAATTCAAATTTAACTGGTCATCCTGTATTTGACAACTAAGCAAAAGCAGGAAAATGGTATTTCGTGATGCATGGGTCAAAACAGGCTCTGTGTTTAGCCTGCTCAGGGTTCAGTTCCCGGCTTTGACGTTTACCAACTGAATGCCCTTTGACATTTTCTTAGGCTTTCTATGTCTCAGATTGTTAATCTATGAGATGGGGAAAGTAGTATCTAATTCACAGGTTCTTCGGAGAATTGAATGAGTAATTGAATAGAGAGGACCCAGAACAACGCCCAGCAGGTGGTGAGCCTCAGTGACTGATAGCTGCTGATATTAGTATGGCTAGCATTTCAACCTCACCACCTGTTTTTATAGTTACTTGTTGGACTGTGTCAGAATTTGACTTCAATCTGAGTCAAATTAAAAGGTACTCCTGGGTTGATGGCCAGCACAGTATAAATGGAAGGATCGCAGCTTCTAGGTAGTGAAAATACATTTTTATGGTAACTGAGTTATTTGACTTTAAAGAGGGTCAAAGGACTTCCCTGGTGGTGCAGGGGTTAATAATCCGCCTGCCAATGCAGAGGCATGGGCTTGAGTCCTGATCCAGGAAAATTCCACATGTAACTAAGCCTGTGCACCACAACTACTGAAGCCTGCACACCTAGAGCCTGTGCACCGCAACGAAGAGTAGCCCCTGCTCACCACAACTAGAGAAAGCTCACGTGCAGCAATGAAGACCCAATGCAGTCAAAAATATATATAAAAAAAAATAATAAATCTTTAAAAAAATAAAAACAATAAAGAGGGTCAAGAAATATTGTGTGTGTGTGTGCACGCATGTGTGTGTTGAAGAGGTGTAATCTTAAACCCTACTTAATTTTGCCTTCGCTAGAGGCACACACACGGTATTTTCACCCTTCCCTTCTAAGTCAGAAGGATCCTGATTATTAAAAAAAGAGTTCTCAGAATCCATGTGTCCTTGCCACAGGTGAGAAGCTGTTGTTGTCATCAGATCCTGTATGTTTGTTTATATCACACCTTGCTTTGCACAGCTGGGGGCCAGGAATGCCCCACCTACAGCTGTGTCGGCCCTGGTGTCCATGGGAAGGCTTGGCCAGGGTGGGGACCCCCCTCACTTCCTTGAATTCATTCAAGTGAATTCATTCCTGATAATCCCTGTCTTTCAGTTTTTGGAGAACAATCATTAGAATTTGCTATTCCGCCTCTGGAGACGGCTGCCCATTGTGTCCTCAGTCTTGCAGTTATGTATTTATGGGTCCAAATATCATTTATTTATGTCAACAGCTGTCTCCTTATCCACAGTGGTGCTCAACTGGCACTGCTCTCACCTACAGTTCCCAGCGTTTTTAGCAACAACCTATTCTTAGGCAGAGTTGAACTCTTGGGCTGCTTTCCTGGCATCAATATTTATGGGATTATGTTTCCTCCTCTATAAATAGAAGAATTCCCAGTAGAGTTGTCACCGTCCTCTCTGCCTTGGACTCACATGTGCACACACGCATCTCTCTCTCTCTCTCTCTCTCTCTCTCTCTCACACACACACACACACACACACACACACGGAAAGAACCGATCTCCAGCTGGGATCTCAAAGAAATCAGGATTCAAAGAGAACTGATTAACAGGCAGAGGACCTTCAAAACCTTGGTTTTATTTTATCTCTTATTTGATAAGTTTTTGGTCACATTTTCATTGGGATCTGCCTTGGTACAGGAATCCTTGGGGCGTTTGCCTTTGAGAAGAGTTTCTTTGCATTCCTTTCAGTAGGCAGATAGGGTAGAGAAGACTGGTGGGAATGTGGGTGGGAGACAGAAAAGATAACCCATATCATATCTGGAAAAATGGTTGGTGGTTTGGTAATTTTTATGAGCTAGATAAACTTCTTCTGGAAGGACTAGAAAGTTATTTAAAAGTTCAGTGAGTGTCTGTATAAATGTGTTCCCAGGAAAATTGTAAACACATATTTTATATTTCAGCATGCTTTTAGTATGTTAATGTCGAATAAACTTAGTGGGAAAAGACCTACATGGATTAGACCCTAACTTCAGGTTTGTGCTTATCTGCTAGAATTTGTGAAGTTAAAAAGAAAACTCACTGAACTCAGTTTCCTCTTCTGTAAAGTAAGCAAGAAAATAGGGTGCACTCAGACCTGTTCACATTCAGATTCCATTGTTATATGCCCATTTCCCGGTTTCTATTTGCATATTATTTATCTAATTTTTCTTTTCTTTAGTGTCTGTCAGTCATCAAATCTGAGCCTAGGAAGATTAAATTTTTTCACTGGACCCTATTCCTGTTTTCTCCTCATATTATCACTCCTCATATGTTCATCTTTTGAGATGGGCTGAGAATCTTCTAAGAATTAAGTCCTTAGGTTGAGAATAGCAGTGTGTTTTTAAGAACTCCAGAGTTATAAGACTGGAAGAGACAAAAGGAAATACTTTAGCTAAGTTGTCCCTTCCCTTGCAATACTACCAATCTGCTGAACTTTAATTTGTCCAATCAATGTGTTTTGAGAGGTTCCAGTTTCCCAGGCAGGGTGTTCATGCATTGTAGCTCCAACCACTTGGGGAAACTCCAAGAGCTGCGATCAGACATTCTTTTGAAAATAACGGCTGGGTTACCGGGGTCTCCCTGTTCCAAGGTCCCTATTTAAACTCTCCAATGTTTCATTGGATGGATCTCCCTTCAGAGTCCAGTTTGTAACCCTACTTCTTGTCTGAATCTCTTCCCTCCCAAAATTGAGATACATTTTTTACTAGTCCTTGCGTCCTTTGCCACGAATTGGAACTTCAGCTAGAGAGCGTTTCTACCGTTGCTGGTGCTGTCAGCCTAGCTCAGCTGCCTGCTCCCTTCTCACAAGGATTCTGGTTTTTTTGTTTTTTGTTTTTAATTCATTCACCTCTGCTTTGTATCTTAGAAGAGATACAGAATGACTTGTCATTCCGAGCTCATCACCCAGTACTTCTTCGGGTGTCCTCATTGAGTTTATTACTCATAGAAAAGTCTAGCTCAATTCTGTTGTAGGAAGCCTGACTACCAGCCTCAACGGTTGGCTCTATTCCAACCTCCTGTAACTGAAGATTTTCTCCAGTCACTCATGGTTCAGTAGAGCACAAATTACCACCAAGCCCTTAAAGCATGATTAATGGCATTCCAGAGAAGGTGCCAGGTTCTTTCTTGCAGCCAAGACTGCAGCTTAGCAGTGGGGACCCCGCCTTCCTGGAATCCCCAGGTCATTATTTTCCATCTTCCCTGCTCGACTTTGCTTACCGACAATTAGTAAAGCCCAGAAAATACGAGCTTCCTCTTGGATTGTTTGCTTGAAAAAAGTACCTGAAGAGCACTTAAGGGAGGGGATAATTACATAAGAAGAAATAAAGATAATTCTTTCTAATTTACAAAATGCTTTCCTATATATTGCTTTGATTCTTTTGGCAATTAAGTGGGAATTATTTTGGTTTCACCCTTGTGTAGAATGAGAAGGGCAAGCCTGCAGTCTAAAAAAAAAGAATGGATCTACTATTTCCTTAAATTTCTTTCCCCGAAGAACCTAACATTTCTCTTGGACTCTGGGCCCAGTTCATTTTGTTGCTTGGACCATGATTTTAATAAAGTTATGACTGTTAACATGATCTGTATCTGAGTTCCCAACAATTAAGCTCTCCTTGTACAGGAAAAAGAAGAATATATGTTTCAAAGCTATCTTCCTAACAATGTGAGTGTCACCGGTGTCCAAGGAAACTCAGCTCTTCAAGGGAGAAAACACAATTCATCAGGCCTGTTAGAAAGGACTTACAGAACAGGCTTTTGGGGACTTCATGGGTGAAAGGTCAGGTTAAAGATGTTACAAACTATTCTCGTGTGATCTATTCTTAAATAAGAGTGAAACATCTGACTTTTCATTCAGTGCTCACACTGATAAACCTTAATTGTTTCAAATCTACCAAAAAACGTTCATTCTTTAAACTTCCCTAAGCATGTTAAAAATATTTTCATCATAATTTCCAATAAGTAAAAGTACATTTCCAATCATATTCCCCAAATGATTTTCCTAGAAATAAAACCAGTTGCCTCCATTCTACCTATCCTGCAAATATCATGCCAGTCCACACTCTTCTGGGCTTCACATTATGTACAGATGAAAAGCTAACACATTATCATGGCAAATCCATTATTTAGACTCCTATAGTCTGCCTCAAATATTCCTTCTATTACCCTTCTTCTTGTGCATCTTTAATTCCAGATTATTACATTTTGAGTTTTGATAGACATGACCAAATGGTCGTCCTAATTTGTACCCATTTACAGTCCCTGTTAAAGTGTAGAAATGCTTTTCATCACACTAGCCCCAACATCTTTTTAATACTTGCCAAACTAATAGGCAAGTTTTTATCTAATTGCTTTAATTTTAATGGCTTTGATTATTAATAAAATTAAGCATTTTTTCAGATGTTTATTGGCTATTTATATATATTTTTTTCTGGCCTGACTATTTAAGTCATTGTCCTAAGTGATTCTATTGGAATGTTCACCTTTTTCTTAAGCACTGCTTCTAGGAGCTCATCATAGCATGGATATTTGCTCTGTCACTCGTGTTATAAATATGTACTCCTCATTTGTCTTTGGTGTTTTAACTTTTTTTTTTTTGCATTTTTTTAAAGGTGTTTTAACTTTTTATGTTGTCCTGTTTGGCACAAAACTTTAAAAAATTCATGGAGGAATGAATTGGGAGATTGGAATTGCCATATATGCATTACTAATAAGAAAAAAAATACCAAAATGTACACTCTAAATATATGCAGTTTATTGTCTGTTAACTGTATCTCAATAAAAGTTCTTAAAAAAAATATTCATGGAATCACCTTTGTCAGTCCTTTCCGTTATGGATTTTAAATTTGGGGTCATGCTGAGAATTTTTTTCTATAAAAAGATGGTAAACATGTCCTCCTATATTTTCTTCTGCCACTTCTTTAGGTGAGTTAGCTCGTTTGTTCATTGTATACATTTAAATCTTCAATCCTTCTGGAGTTAATTTAGGTTTTGGTATAAAATAGGAGTTTACTTAGGTCCCATTTGTTTATTTTTGTTTTTGCTTTCATTACTCTAGGAGGTGGGTCAAGAAAGATCTTGCTGTGATTTATGTCAAAGAGTATTTTAGAAAATCATAAACAAGACGAAAAGGCAACCCTCAGAATGGTAGGAAATATTTGAAAATGAAGCAATTGACAAAGGATTAATCTCCAAAATATACAAACAGCTCATGCAGCTCAATATCAAAAAAACAAACAACCCACTCAAAAAATGGGCGGAAGGCCTAAATAGACATTTCTCCAAAGAAGCCATACAGCTGGCCAAAAGGCACATGAAAAGCTGCTCAACATCACTAATTATTAGAGAAATGCAAATCAAAACTACAATGAGGTATCACCTCACATTGGTCAGAATGGCCATCATTAAAAAATCTAGAAACAGTAAGTGCTAGAGAGGGTGTGGAGAAAAGGGAACCCTATTGCATTGTTGGTGGGAATGTAAATTGATACAGCCACTACGGAACAGTATGGAGGTTCCATAAAAAACTAAAACTAGAACTACCATATGACCCAGCAATCCCACTACTGGGCATATACCCTGAGAAAACCATAATTCAAAAAGGCGCATGTACCCCAATGTTTATTGCAGCACTATTTACAATAGCCAGGACATGGAAATAACCTAAATGTCCATCGAAAGATGAAGGGATAAAGAAGATGTGGTACATATTTACAATGGAATATTACTCAGCCATAAAAAGGAATTAAACTGGGTCATTTGTAGAGATGTGGATGGACCTAGAGTCTGTCATACAGAGTGAAGTAAGTCAGAAAGAGAAAAACAAATACAGTATGATAAAGCATATATATAGAATTAAAAAAAAAAACAGTACTGATGAACCTAGTGGCATGGCAGGAATAAAGACACAGATGTAGAAAATGGACTTGAGGACATGAGGTGGAGGCAGGGTGGGAAGGGAAGCTGGCACGAAATGAGAGAGTAGCATTGACATATAAACACTACCAAATGTAAAATGGATGGCTAGTGGGAAGCTGCTGCATAGCACGAGGACATCAACTTGATGATTGGCGATGACCTAGAGGGGTGAGATGGGGGTAGGAGGTAGGTTCCAGAGGGAGGGGATATGGGGATATATGTATACATATAGCTGATCACTCTATCGTACAGTAGAAATTAACACAACATTTTAAAGCAATTATACTCCAGTAAAGATGTGAAAAAAAAGACACATGTACCTCACTGTTCATTGAAGCACTATTTATAATGGCCAGGACACGGAAACAACCTAAATGTCCATTGAAAGATGAATGGATAAAGAAGGTGTGGTATGTATATACAATGGAATATTACTCAGCCATAAAAAGGCACGAAATTGGGTCATTTGTAGAGATATGGATGGACCTGGAGTCTGTCATACAGAGTGAAGTAAGAAAGAGAAACACAAATATCATATATTAATACATATATGTGGAATCTAGAAAAATGGTACAGATGAACCTATTTGCAGAGCAGGAATAGAGTTGCATGCATAAGGAATGTAAGGGTAGACACGGTGGGGAAAGGGTGGGTGGGATGAGCTGAGAGATTAGGATTGATGTATATACACTACTACCATGTGTAAAATAGATAGCTAGTGGGAACCTGCTATACAGCACAGGGAGTTCAGCTTGGTGCTCTGTGATGACTTAGATGGGTGAGGTGGGGGTGGGGTGGCAGGGAGGTCCAAGAGGGAGGGAATATATGTATACATATAGCTGATTCACTTCATTGTACAGCAGAAACTATCAATACTGTAAAGCAATTATATGCCAATTAAAAAACAATAGAAAAAAATAGAGGTTTACATTCATCTTCTTGCAAATGAATAACCAGTTATCCCAACTACATTTCTTTTTTTTTTAACCTTAATTTTTTTTTTATTGGAGTAAAATTGCTTTACAATGTTGTGTTAGTTTCTGCTGTACAATGAAGTGAGTCAGCTACATGTATACATATATCTCTTCCCTCTTTGACCTCCCCCCACAAATCCCATCCCACCCATCTAGGTCATCACAGAGCACCGAGCTGAGCTCCCTGTGCTTTACAGCAGGTTCCCACTAGCTATCTATTTTACACATGGTAATGTCTTTGTGTCAAACCAACTACATTTCTTGACTGAGCTGTTCTTATAAAGACCACCTGGAAAATGATCAATTTTAAAGGTGCACATGGTCATATAATAAAATTCTAACCTAAATATTTTTTAGATTCTATGTTATCTGTGTCTTTTTTTGCTAGTTACTTGCTTAATTGCCGTCTTGGTAGACAATGTAGAAGAGTGTTATATGCCTAAGAAATAGATCATTAAGTGCCTTATTAGAAATAATTAGCCCAATTCTCTTAAGAGATTAAACATTAGGAATGTCTTCAAGCAAAATTAGGCTAAAGTACAAACAAAAGTGTGAAAGGTTTTCATGGAAAATATAATCTGCTGAATACAAAGTCTCTTTACCCAAAACTTTGCAGGTGTGAATCTGTTCTGTTGTGACAAGCTGTTCTAACACCACAAATTTATAGTGAAGGTCTGCTTATCCCTAAATAATATAGAAACTCTTATGATCAGATTTTTAAATTTTTTATCTTATGCGAAAGAAGCAAAGGATAAGGAAATTATCTTCAAGATTTTATCTAAAGTCTTTATTTTAGAAGACTTTCTTTAAAACAAAACCCCCCAAAACCTAGAGTTTCCATGGTTCTTGGGTCTCTGGAGATTAAGGACTGACATTTGCACTGAGGACCTGGAGGCACCATGAGGCCCAGATAACCCTCATCAACAAGATTTAACTATATTGTGCACATTTTAGAACTACATCCCTCATGGCTGTTCACCTCTTTGCACTTTGATTCATTCAACTGACTGCATGGGAGATTTTCTTTAACTCTAGGAAATGCCAGGGCACTTTCACACTTATTAATGCTTATGGATTTTTGTCCTCAACATGCCAGAGCCCAGAGTTTCATCTGTCATTGAACTGGAGCCTCTATGAGATTATCTGTGGCTTGCTGGGAAGGGGGCTTGGTAAGGGGCCCTCCCCCACACTTTCCTCTGGTTTTGTGTACTACAGTGGTAGGATTCAGTATGGCTAGAACCAGCTGGGCATGGGAGAGAGGATGTTGCTCTAGATCTTTTGCACCCACCCTCTAGGTTTCTAAGATTATTTTCATAGCTATTAAGATCATGTGTCCAGTCCAGAACTATGGAGATCTTGACATCCTGTGAGTGCATCTCTGCTCAAACACAATCTATGTAGCTGTGGTATTCCCTGCCAAAGACCTTCAGAAAGAACATGGCAGAATGTTTTGAAAGCGGTGAAGATGGATGTTTAGATTGGATAGAATGTGATTTCTTAAGGAGGGGCCGTAAACAAAACTGAATTCAGTGACATTGTCCTGGGGATGCCACCCCTCCACTTTCTGAGTCATTCACCCTGGGGACACATCCCTGCCACTGCTCACATCCTTCCATACCCAGTACCCTCTTGCTTCTTCCGGTTCACACTTGCTCCCAACCAAAGTGCTAAAAAATGTCATTGACACTCTAGTTTGAATGAACGTGTTCCTTTACTTTTCCTAAGGGAATATTTGTGTTCCTTTCATTGCAGAATGAATGACACTAGAGGGCACATGGATGCCAAAGTATAGTGCTCCCCTAACCCTCAGCACCTCAAAAGATAAACCCTGTGATGGGAACCTTGTCCCTATTTTAAAAAAAGAGTAAAGAAATACACTGTCTTTGTAGAGAAGCAAGACATGTCTATCTATGAGGCATATCAGAAACAATTTACATCGACTTGTGGTCATGCACTAAATAGGAGTGTTTGCAAGTCAAGCTTCTAAGACTCAGCATGCTCCCATTTTAACACGTCATGCTCATGGCTACCATTTTGCAAATTAAATAACCAGAACAAGAAAAGCTAAATAATTTGCTCAAGATTATGCCTCTTGTTAATGGTTGAATAAAGTACTATATGTGGCCGTGTAACATACGATCCTTTTAAATTTGGGTTATAGTTGAATAATTAGTAGTGGTTTTATTAAGAACATAACAAAAGGCTTGTACTAATACTCTGATAAATTACAGAACGTATTTTTATCTATTTTTGTTACTTCTCTCGTCTCTGCAATCTCCAGCCTATGTGTGTTATTAACTGGTTTGGTTTAATGGACTACACCATGGAAATGCCAAAGTCATCATTTTTCCATACTTCTCCACCCTGACCTTCTTTTCATACCTCCTTCGGTAACTTCCTATCATTTAGTCTCTGGCATGGATGGATTACATAGAATATCAGTTCTGCATAGATGGATTCTTCACGAAAAAGAAGAAAAGGGAAAAGAAAAATGACTAATTTCCAAAGCCTGTCAGAAAATATAGTGCATCCCTTTATATTTATTTGGGGAGGGAGCAGAGGAAATGATTAAAAGGGTCAATTTCTGGATTTTTCAGAGTCTAGGGAAGGAGTTAAATTGGGAAGCACTTCCTGGAAATATATCAATTAGGTCAAAGCTTAAACTAATTCATCATAAAGTGAAAATAAACTTGATCTTCTCAAGAGTATTTTTATTTCAAGAGATGGCTGAGGCTAATATGTCACTAATTTGTGCAAGTCATGAGAGTGACATTTTTGACAATTATCCTTGGCAGAGCCTTCTTTATCCCAGTCAATCCACCTCCCATGCACAACCCCAAGAATAGGGAGTGCTGTGTTGCAATTGATAAAGTAGGCTGTGCTCTGAGTATGAGACTCACCAACTCCCTCAATTTATACAGTTACCAAGAAGCTGAACTATGTTGTACCTGCTCATTGTTTCTTCCACTCTGTGTTCCTTTAGTTACCCTTCTTCAGGAAATGGAATATTGAAATCAGAATTTTCCCCATGGGGAGGGGCAAAATAATCTCAGATTAACAGGTTGTAAGCATGATAGTAAGATACGTTCTAAGGAATCAAATCACAGCTTTGGGACTTACCTGTGATTCCTCTCTTCACATCACAGCCCCAGGGAGCTCTTCCTCTGGTGTAATCACGGCTCAATCACTTCTTGTTCTGTTTGGAAAGATAATCATAATATCTGAGCCACAGCAGCTCTCTGGCAGATGTACAGGCCACTGATTCACAAGCAACTCTGAAGCACGTTCCTGCCCAGCAGTCAGACAAGCCCAGAACACACCCCCTTTAAGAAGGAAGAGAGAAATACATTTCTGTTGACTCACCCTCCCACTTGCGTCCCCAATAGCCCTGGTAAGAGGAAGGAGATCAGAACCCAAGACCTAATGATGCTCCCAGCAGACAGAAATCACAAAAGGAAAATGGGAGAAAAATGCTCTAGGGGAATTCAGGACCCTTCTGACCTAGATTCTTGTGTTACACAATGTCAATCAAGCTTTTACATCCAGCTTCTGGACACCCAGGGTCATACCCCATAAAGTGGAAGGAATGCAGGCCTTCATGCATAAATTTAAGGTGGGGAGAGGTGAGTTGTTCCAGTGGGGTATGGGGAGAGGCAGATATTATTTTTCCTTTTCCAACTTTCTCACTCAAGCCTGAAGAATCAACCTGCTACTTTCCCAGACAAAGGCACCTTGGACTTCTGGGTGGAATACTATGGAATGGGGGAGGGCAAAAGAGAGCAACGGCAGGCGTGCCTAGGGCAAATGCTTTCAGTTTGTTCTTTGTCCTTAGAAAACCTCAAGAGAAACCTTATTAACTTCTTTCATAAGTTACTTTCTAAGGAGTCATCCGATTTGAAAACTAACACTCCACATTTACCAATGACTTGAGGTAGTTGACATTTTAAGCCATTCTGTAATTTACAAATGATTTGAACCATCTTAAAGTACTAACGCAAAAAATAAAATTACATTAGAACAGACATAAACAAAAACTATAAAAGTTCTACACATAAACTATATATATGTACATGAACTATAAAAAAGGGAAACTATAAAAGTAGAGAGTCAACTAAGAAAAAGAATGTAAGTAAAAACCTATGAGGTATTTACAGTGTTTTGTAAATTTAAAACTTAACTCTAGGGACAGAGTTTCCTAGCAATGAAAAGAGGAAGCTAGTCAGATACGTTGTTCTTTTCTTTTCTTTTTTTTAATTGCAATATAATTGCTTTACACTCTTGTACCAGTTCTTAAGCTACATGAAAGTCAGTCATCTGTATTTATACACATATCCCCATATCCCCTCCCTTCCTCGGCTCCCCCCACCCTCCCCTTCCCAGTCCTCTAAGGCATCATCCATCCTCGAGCTGAACACCCTTTGTTATACAGCAACTTCTCACTGGCTATCTATTTCACAGTTGGTAGTATATATATCTCTATGCTACTCTCTCACTTCGTCTCAGCTTCCCCTTCACCCCCCGCCCCCCCAAACCTCGAGATCTCCAGTCCATTCTCTGCATCTGCGTCCTTATTCTTATCTTGTCACTGAGTTCATCAGTACCATTTTTAGATTCTGTATATATGAGTTAGCATACAATATTTGTCTTTCTCTTTCTGACTTACTTCACTCTGTATGACAGACTCTAGGTCTATCCACCTCGTTACATATAGCTCCATCTCATCCCTTTTTATAGCTGAGTAATATTCCATTGTATATATATGCCACATCTTCTGTATCCATTCATTTGTTGATGGGCATTTAGGTTGCTTCCATGTCCTGGTTATTGTAAATAGTGCTGCAATAAACATTGTGGTACATGTTTTTTTTGGATTATGGTTTTCTCTGGGTATATGCCCAGTAGTCGGATTACTAGATCATATGGTAGTTCTATTTTTAGTTTTTTAAGGAACCTCCATACTGTTTCCCATAGTGGCTGTACCAACTTACATTCCCACCAACAGTGCAGCAGAGTTCCCTTTTCTCCACACCCTCTCCAACATTTGTTGTTTCCAGACTTTGTGATGATGGCCATTCTGACTGGTGTGAGGTGATACCTCATTGTGGCTTTGACTTGCATTTCTCTGATAATGAGTGATGTTGAACATCTTTTCATGTGTTTGTTGGCCATCTGTATGTCTTCTTTGGAGAAATGTCTATTTAGGTCTTCTGCCCATTTGTGGATTCGGTTATTTGCTTTTTTGATATTAAGCTGCACGAGCTGCTTGTATATTTTGGAGGTTAATCCTTTGTCTGTTGTTTCATTGGCAACTATAGATACCTTGTTCTTATTATCAGAAAAGAGGAAGTATCCATTTTCTCAGGAAGGAGAAAATGGTCTTTGGAGCACTAAATTCTAATAGAAATATCATTTTTTTTAGAGTGAACAATATTCCCAATAATATTAGGGTCCATAACTTTATGTTGAAGACCTTTAGTGGCAAGCAGGTCTAAACTCAATATGATCCTGTTGTTTCCAACACCGTCAGGGCCACTTGGTCCACATCCTATCTCTTCATGACCAGGCCTGGATCTGGTCCAGTGGAAGAGCTGTCAAGAGAACAAAACCATTCTGACAACTCCAATTGTTCAAGGGCATCAACCATCGCTCCTGTGTCCCCCACCAGCCTGGGTGGAATAAAGCCAATCTCATAATTTAGCCACGTTAATTCCCTTCTTGGGGACTTCCTGGTGGCACAGTGGTTGAGAATCCACCTGTCAATGCAGGGGACACAGTTTTGATCGCTGGGCTGGGAAGATCTCACATGCTGTGGAGCAACTAAGCCCATGAGCCACAATTACTGAGCCCACGTGCTGCAACTACTGAAGCCCCCATGCCTAGAGCCTGTGTTCTGCAACAAGAGAAGCCACTGCAATTAAAAGCCGTGCACTGCAAGGAAGAGTAGGCCTCACTCGCTGCAACTACAGAGAGCCCAAATGTAGCAAAAAAGACCCAACGCAGCCAAAAACAAAAACAAAAAAAACCCAAAAAACTTGGAAGTTAGAGCTGTGCTTTACCCACTGGATGATGGTTATGATAATAAAAAAAAATGTGTAAAAGAAAGTGGCTGACAAATTGTTGATGAGAACTTAAACTCCATTAAAACAGAGGTACTGATATTATGGCTCAAAACAAGGCAAACGCATCATTCAGCTTCTGCAGATCAGTAAATATATAAATCTGGCAATTTCCTGGGCTAATCCATGATCAGAAAGCTACCAGGAATGCATATCTTTGAAGTGAAAAGTTTAGGTCATAATAATGATAACATGTCTTCAGTGCCACAGGAGACAAAGAAGGACATTATATAATGATAAAAGGGTCAATTCACCAGAAAAATATAACAATTATAAATATATATGCACCCAACATCAAAACATTTAAGTACATAAACACTGACAGAACCAAAGGGAGAAATAAACAGCAAAAAAGTATTAGTAGGAGACTTTAATATCCCACTCTTAATAATGGATAGAACATTCAGACAGAAGATCAATAAGGAAACAGAAGATTTGAACAACACTATAGGCCAAAGGGACCTAACAGACATATATAGAATGATTCATCCAACAGCAGCAGAATACACATTATTTTCAAGAATACTCAGAACATTTTCCAGGATAGATCACATCTTAGGTCACAAAACAAGTCTTAAATTTAAGAAGACATACCAAATATCTTTTCTGACTACAATGGAATAAAACTAGAAATCAACAGCAGAAGGAAACTGGAAAATTTTACAAATACGTGGTAATAAAACAGCATACTCTTGAACAACCAGTGAGTCAAAGAAGAAATCAAAAGAGAAGTTAAAATGTATCTTGAGGTGAAAATGAAAATATAACATCCTGATACTATAGGATACTGCAAAAGCAAAACTAAGTGGAAGTTTATAGTGATAAATGCCTATGTTAAAAAAAAAAGATCTTAAGTAAAAAAGCTAACTTTACATCTGAAAGAATTAGAAAATGAAAAACAAACTAAGCCTATGACCATTTTCCAACATACACACCAAGCTCCACATAAAAATCTAAACAATTACTCATAGAGATATATCCAATTATTGACTTTTAATTTATGGCCTGTTCTATTTACCTATGTATTTTCTTATGTTTTTGTCTATATGTATATGCAGTAAGAATTGTGAGATGTTAGAAATTTTAGCTTGTCTTCAATATATTTTTATAGTATTCCCTTCATTATGACAATGAGTAAAGTTATTTTTTAAACCATTCTAGTGTTTCAAAAGAACAGCTTAAGTTTACATAAAAATTACAAATTTAGATTTTTTTCAAGTAGAGTCCTAAAACTGTATTAAATGGGGAAAAAACCCAAAACACTTTTAATTCCAAGAATTTCACAATATAAATAGAAAGAAATGCATCAAGGGGATACATGGTACTCTTATCTTAAAAACTTAAGATATTGAATAATTTTACTTTTATTGGTTGATTCAAAGTATCTCTGTTGTTTCACCTGCAGTTTATTATCTTTCTTTATAGGAAAATCTTTGCTAAATATTATGTCCTAGAGATTTTTTTCCATTGCTGTAGTTCCTTAGAAACAAAACAGATAATGATTTGTAAGTTTTTAATAAAGGAGAAACAGGTAAAAAGTAAACAACAACAACAACAACAACAACAAAATGTTAATTCTCTTCTCTTCCTGTGCCTTTTCTACAGGGTTCTGCCTGTTTTCAAGATCCACCAATGGTAAGTGGAGACCAAATTTCCATTCAATACAAAGGGTCAAGGACTTCTAGAACTATATACTCTCACTCAGTTGATCTGATGTCTAACATTCTAGGATTAGATATCATCTTTTTCAGTTTAGTGCTGCCCCTTTCCTATTGTCTGTATTAAAATGCAGGAGTGGGACTTCCCTTGTGGCACAGTGGTTAAGAATCCTCCTGCCAATGAAGGGGACACAGGTTTGATCCTTGTTCCGGGAAGATCTCACATGTTGCTGAGCAACTAAGCCTGTGCACCACAGCTACTGAGCCCACGCACCATGACTACTGAAGCCCAAGTGCTCTAGGGCGTGTGCTCCTCAACAAGAGAAGCCACCATGATAAGAAGCCCACTGCAATGAAGACCCAGCACAGCCAAAAATAAAATAAAATAAAATTAGAATAAAATAGAAGTAAAATAAAATAAAATAAAATAAAATTAAATTAAATTAAATGCAGGAGCTTGTAGGAGCACATAAGTCACTGACATCTCAGTGGGAATGTGTCTACAAAGTGGGACTAATAATTTACTAATTACTTAGGGAGAAAGTAGCTATGAATTGGGCAAGGGCAAAGGGGAGGAGGAAGGAAGCAGTGGAAGAGCAGACAACGTGGCCAATCAGTATGGAGCTCAGCGTGGTGAGGGCTGATAGCTCTGTTATTCACTTCCAGTTCTTTGTGTCATGAAGCCCAGTAGCTTCCTAGGGGCTGGTGTGTAGCCCTCAGAACCAAAGAGACCCCTGCAGTTTCTTATTAGACCAAAACCATTTAGCAGATACTAAAAAATTAGGCAACCAATAAACATCAATGATTTCATGAGTACATTGATTTTGGTGAAACTCTGAATCCAAATAAATGAATGTGTTTAATACCTAATTTCATATTTGATAGGAGATCAAATATGAAACCCAATATTTAGGTTGTTTCACAAAGAGGGTGTGCTTCTAATTACTGATGACTCACTACCAAGCCATTTAATCACCCCTTCTAGCTTCCTCCTAATAATCTGTTAACACATACAATGATGAATTTTCAATGTTTCCTGGTTAGGGGATGGGGCTCCCCTATCACTGCAGGGGACGAAGAGCAAAAGGATGAAGCATGGTTTGAACATGTCTTTGTTACGAGCCCGAGATGTGCCATCTTCTGTGAAGGCAGAGCTGAGGAAGAAGCATTGCTGCTGTGCTGTGATTGCAATGTTCCTTCTGTCCAGAAAGCTCACACACTAACCTATGAAGCAGAAACAAGGTTGTTCACCTGAGGCTGCAAAGGGAGCTAAACAGATGTGTTTGGGTCCATCTTGTTGACTGTACATTGTTTTCTCTGGTGATCTTGACCACAGAGCTTCCTTGGCGAGGCTGGGTCCAGCATCCACAAATGCCGGAGAAGAACAAGAAAGACCAGGGGGCTGAGGAAGAGCTTCAGGCCTTCTAACTCCATCTGTTTGTTTTGGTTTCCTGAACAGTCTGAGGACTTGGTTTCTCAGGAAAAGAGCAGACTCACAGCAATAAGCAGCAGCAATAAGCCTAAGGCCCAGGAGAAAGGAAATAGCAAACAGAATCGTGTTATTGGAACTAGTTATCTAACTCTTATGACCTCAACAAGCTTTCCCTGAGTGACAGCTGTGGGCTTGAGACACTATCTGAATTCCATCAGCAGGCAGACCTGAGAAGGACATGAACCCATGCCGAGGAGTGTCCATCCATCAGAAGTGTTGGCTATCCCTTGAGCTTGGTCTCTGAGAAGCTCTGATTCAGGAGCTGCAAACACAAAGGGTCACCTTGAATGATATGGCGATTCAAGGGAGGGGTGGGTCCTGAACTGTTTCTGGTGGCTTTATTCCATAATTAAGGGTGAAAGGGTTAAATGCAATAAAAAAAATTAGGTATAATTAGAAAAAAAACTGAAAGGAGAAGTAAAGAGGGGAAGAGTTGATTGTAAAATGTTAATTACAGTGAGTAATATGGTAAGTCTTACAAATATGGTAAAACAATCAAAATTGATGTAGTCTCTTAACACTCAGAACTAGGACTTAAAGAGAGATAGGTGGGGACTTATTGGACTGTATGGGGAAGAAACTTGGCCAGTGTGACTTATGAGAAACTGTTTTGGGGGGCAGTGTTATTGCATAATAATTGTGTTGCCATTTAACATTAAAATAAAGGACATTCAAACAAACAAGGGGATGCACTTCCTCGGTGGCACAGTGGTTAAGAATCTGCCTGCCAATGCAGGGAACACGGGTTCTAACCCTGGTCTGGGAAGATCCCACATGCCGAGGAGCAACAAAGCCCATGCGCCACAACTATTGAGCCCGTGTGTCACAACTACTGAAGCCCACACACCTAGAGCCTGTGCTCCACAACAAGAGAAGCCACCGCAATGAGCCTGCGCACCACAATGAAGAGTAGCCCCCACTCGCCACAACTGGAGAAAGCCCACGTGCAGCAACAAAGACCCAACACAGCCAATAAATAAAGTAAATAAATAAATAAAAATTTATAAAACAAAAAAACAAATAAACAAGTTCACATAACTGTACGAACTTTTCCCAACTACATCAAAGACAAGCGTAACAACCTACAGACTCGGGAACCAACCCGAACAGCAAAGAGAGAATGAGATGAGCTGCCAAGCACTGAGTATCAGCAGTCTTTACTGAGCACTATGTCCCAAGGACTGTTCTGAGTCATTTCCATTTGCTTTTACATCCTCAGCAACCTGGGAGGCTGTGACCCCCATCATCCCCATTTTATAGATGAGGAAATGGAGGCACAGAGCAGTTGAGGAAATGACGAATCAGGACACCAACAGAGCCTGACTTCAAAGTCTGTTTTCTGAACCTATACTGCTTCTCAAAGACAGATGAGAAATACAGAGAGAAGTGTCCAACCCTTGCAATATAACCAGAGAAAAGGTAGAGTCAAGACTATGCCTCAGGTACTAATGAGACACGGCGTTCTTACCATCTGAACCTGTCATAAGTTGGAGAGCCACCAATGCCCCATAGAATACACAGTTCCATTTTATTCAAGTAGCTTCCAGAGTCATTAAATTCAAAGCCCTGGGACTTCCTTGGTGGCGCAGTGGTTAAGAATCCACCTGCCCATACAGGAGACACGGATTCAATCCCTGGTCCAGGAAGATCCCACATGCTGTGGAGCAACTAAGCCACAACTACTGAGCCTGTGCTCAAGAGCCCACAATCCACAACTACTGAGTCCATGTGCCACAACTGAAGCCCACGCGCCTAGAGTCCATGCTCTGCAAGAAGAGAAGCCACAGCAGTGAGAAGCCCTCACATTGCAATGAAGAATAGCCACTGCTCACCACAACTAGAGAAAGCCCACACACAGCAATGAAGACCCAATGCAGCCAATAAATAAATAAATAAAATTCAAGGCCCTGGATAAATTTAACAGTCAGGAAGGAATCTTCCATCCACTGCCCTTAATCAGTTCAGAACATACTGTGTTTAAATGTCAGAGATAACACTGAGAAGAGAAAGCCATGGACTATAAAAGTATTGAATTTTTTATCCCTCACTCTGCCTGTCTTTAAAGTGAGAATTATACAGCACCAAAAAAAAAGAAGTGGGGGGGCTGGGAGATTCCCTGGAGGTCCAGTGGTTAGGACTTGTTGCGCTTACTGCCAGGGCCTGGGTTCCACCCCTGGTTGGGGAACTAAGATTCTGCAATCTGCGCACTGTGGGAAGAAGGAGGAGGAGGAGAAGGAGGAGGAGAAAACACCAAGCAGCCCACCTTTCCAAGCTCAGCAGACTCTTGTGGGGCACATGAAAGACACAACCACAGGCAGCAAAACATATCCCCTGTGTTCATGTGATGCTCAGGAATTCACACAAGCATCCGGGCAACCTCAGTGGAGAAGTTCGTCCTGATGCAGCTTACAGAAATTCTGCTTTTACTACACAGGTTCTAGAGTCCCAGACCCTTAACAGTAAGAAGCATTTCTCCACCAGCTGAAAGCAGCAGAGAAAAGTAACACCAATGAGGCTTCTGGAGAACAGTCATGATTCTACTGGATTAGAGGCTAAAACCCAACAGTTATTCAGTGCCCCCAAGGGTGCATTCCTGTGGATGAAAAGTTCTCCCAGAACAAAATAAATCTGATTCTGTCCCTGGGCACTTTTTCTTTGACATTGTGGCTGTCTTCAAATTCTTAAGAGGACAAACATCTGTAGATGTGGCCTGAGATTAAGGCATTCTTTTTTACGTAAGTATGGTTTCTTTTTTTCTTTTTTAAGCTCTTTATTGGAATATAATTGGTTTACACTCTTCTACCAGTGTTTGAGGTACACCAAAGTGAATCAGCTGTATTTATACATATATCCCCATACCCTCTCCCTTCCGCGACTGCCTCCCACCCTCCCTGTCCTGGCCCTCTAAGGCATCACCCATCATCGAGTTGATCTCTTTTTGTTATACAGCAACTTCCCACTAGCTGTCTATTTTACAGTTGGTAGTGTATCTATGTCTATGCTACTCTCTCACTTCGTCCCAGCTTCCCCTTTGCCCCCTCGCCCCCAACCCCGGGTCCTCCAGTCCAGTATTGTTTCTTTTTAGCAAACCACAAGTTGACCCCAGGGCTTCAGAATGTCCTTTAAGCAAAGGGAGACATCTAGTGGCCAAGATTCACAACGTGGAAGAGGCCACCTGTTAACAAAATCCAGTACAACCATTGAGATTGCCATGAGTGCACTAGGGGACTCGGGGGACAGAGGGTGGGGGGTAACCTCTGAGAACCTGAGCTACTTTGTCTAGATACTTGGCAGGGATTCTACTTGCAGTGGAGTTTATTCATTCATCTACTTATTCATTCAACAAATGTTCATATTAAATGTCACCGAGGTGCAAGATACTGAGTATAGATGCTCTATAAATATTTCTATTTATAATTTTGTAACAACAGAAAGGCTTGAGCCTCAGAGAAAAACTAGGCCACCAACAATCAATTCAAATCCATTGTGATAAGGGCTGATCCCACTATGGCAGTCACTAGACGAGGCACTTAAATGAATCTTTGAGGGTAAAAGGAAAACATGTCTAAACCACAGGTCTCACACTGGCACCCTGAGGGCCCCATCTGGCCCACAGATGTGTTTTGCTTGGCTCAGGCAATGTCTTTAAAACCCTGAATTGGTTGCTAACATTTAAACATCCGGGGATTTCTCATGAAAATCCAGATTTCAGCTTCCTTTGAAAAATGGGCGGGTCTGACAATGCTGTTTCCATATTTCTGCCTTGGTGACATGTAACTGGAGCTGAGTAGAGGCTGCCCATGTTCTTGTTGCTTTGTGTCATCACAGCCAAGAATTTCCTAATTTGAATGAATTTTTGGTAGGTTTCACATGAACAAGATACAAAACTCAAAATTACAAAAATATATTCATTGGAAAATTAGTCTCCTACAACTCATGTTTCACAGTCCACAGATGATCACCTACAAAAGCACCACTCTCACCAGTTAGAGATGGTATAAATTTGTATTCTTCCCTTGCAGTTTACACCAGAATCAATTCCATCTGATTTAAAATTTTAAAACAAAATATCAAACTATAAAGATACTAGAAGAAAACAAGGAATCATTGCTCTTGTATCCCTTAATTTGTTGATTTAATGACAAAACTTTTCCAAACCATAATGCAGACGTGACTAAAAGAAATAATTGGTATTTGACTATATAAAAAAGGGGGGGGGGTGGAGTTCTTCATGGCAAAAAATACAATGAATAGCATCCAAATATACATAATTACTTGGAAAAATAATGTCAATGTATATCATAAGTGAACCTTTTCTTGAATATGTAAAAAGTTCTTATAAATCTATAAGAAAAAGTTATATCTGTTCAAATCACTTTCTGGGCCCAAGATGGAGCCACTTCTGCCTGGAGTGCCACATGGCAAACTCAAACCTTGGTAACTTTTGTGTCCTTGTAAGTGCTCCACTGGACCTGAAATGTAGTCTGTCCAGTCAGCCAAACACCAAGCCGACTCTGGGCTTTACACTTATTTCCTTGTTCTTTCTCACCCCAACAAGGTAGACTCTGCAGCCCCAGTCAATCAGATATTTTCTATTTTCTCTTCCTTATTCCTTATCCTTTACCCTATAAAAGCTTCCTGCCATATGCCCCACTTTGCATCTCTCCAAATGGAGACTGTCTACATCATGAAGTGTTAAATAAAGCTTGTTTGGATCAACTGAACTGTCTTTAATCATTGTTAATACAACCAAAGAGAAATGCACAAAGGGATATGAAAAAACAAAAAAGAGATAAAAATAGTTCTGAAATATATGAAAAGCAAGGAAAAGTCTAACTAGAGAAAATGAAAAATAAAACATTAACGAAATATGTTTCACCTCTCAGATGGGGCAAAGATCAAAAGGGTTAATATTATTGTTGCAGGTAGGAGGAAATAGGCAGTCTCATACACAGCTAATGGGAGTATAAATCAATGTCTCTGCCAAATTTTCTTGATTTATTTATTTATTTTACATCTTTATTGGAGTATAATTGCTTTACAATGTTGTGTTAGTTTCTGCTGTATAACACAGTGAATCAGGTATATGTATACATATATTTCCATATCCTCTCCCTCTTGAGCCTCCCTCCCATCCTCCCCATCCCACCCCTCTATGTTATCACAAAGCACCCAGCTGATCTCCCTGTGCTATGCAGCAGCTTCCCACTAGCTACCTACTTTACATTTGGTAGTGTATATATGTCAGTGCTACTCTCTCACTTCATCCCAGTCTCCCCTTCCCTGGCTGTGTCCTCAAATCCCTTCTCTACGTCTGCATCTCTATTCCTGCCCTGCTCCTAGGTTCATCAGTACCATTTTTCTAGATTCCATCTGCCAAATTTTAAAATGTACATATCCTTTAACCTAGCAACTCTATTTTCTAGAAATAGAATCTACAGATATACTTGCCCATGTGCAGAATGGTACATATACAAATATGTCCAGTGCAGAATTACTTGTGATAGGTGATAACTGGAAGGAGTATAAAAGTCCATTGATAGGTATGGTGGCTTTTATTTGTTTAAAATATCTTATATGCATAAAATGTAAACCTTTTTCATTTTAAGCAACTGAAATTTTACCACCATGTGACTTCCCTGGCTAATACAGAAATTAGTTCCTAGAGTGGGGCAAAAACTTCCATTAGAGAAATTTGAAAATTAATGGCTTTGGTTCTGGTCTGGCTACTGGGCAGCAAAGAAACTGTTACAAGAGACTAAATTGAAGACAATCTATGTAATACAGTGAAACTTTTGTGAGAACTTGTCTGGCAGATAAAAATATGCTGAATAAGCTTGTGGTCTTAGATAAAGAAGTTAGAACCACTTTTACCACAGCTAGTGGCTCTCTTGACGGTGTAACTCTCTTTAAAACGTAGTTGGCTTTTTATCTGTTTTATTCTAATTAGTTTCATGTGCTAATTGCTATGCCCCAGTTCTTTTCCAGGCAAGCATCTTGAGCAGATCAGGCTTTGGTAAGAGAGCCGTACCTTTGGTCTATTTTCCTGGAGCAATTTTCTCCAACTGAAAGGATTTACTTAGAACCACCTTAATTATTCCAGATGTTTAAGCAAAAGGTTTGGTGGCCATACCCTTGACTTGCTCCTTGTCATGAAGCTTAGCTGTAATTGGCCTTAATCACTCAAAGGCCATCTCAGTTTTATGTTTTTCTAGTTAGAAATGGAAATTAGTTACAGCTTCTGTCTGACAGGTCCTGGAGTTTGAGGACTTATTTTTTTTCCCCTTTTATTCCTTCTTGAGAACAGCCATCTTTTTCTTACAGTACATAGTCTAAATCAGCCAAAGGAATTAAAGGATGCTAGTAACTGTTTGTTTTTTTTCCGGTTATTAACCCATTTGTTCCAACACCGTTGATTGAATAATTCATTTTTTCCTCATTGATTTGAGGTACCACCTTTATTAAATATGAAATTCCCATGTTTCTTTGTGTCTATTTACGGACTTTACATTCTTTGCATTCATCTGTGTCTACTCAAGAACCAGCTCAACCCTATTTGCTATAGCTTCGTGATACGCTTCTGGATATTTACCCAAGGGAAATGAAAACAATCTATCCACACAAAGAGTTGTATGTAATGTTCATAGCAGCTTTATTCATAATAGCTCAAATCTGGCAACTTTCCAAATCTCCATCGACAGGCATAGGGACTAACAAATTCAGAGATAGCTAAACAATGGAATACTACTCAGATGATACATAGCATTCTTAGCATGATATCTGAGCCTGTAAGATATAGTAAGGAAGGTGTGCTCTGTGCAAGAACAATGCTGTACAAATACAAGGTATTGCCTTGCTTGGTCTCATCTGTACTCTTCCTACTTTGAATCATAGTGTCTCCATGCCTGTTTGAGTTGGATGATAACCTCGATTCTATTCAACAAGTATATACCGAGACCCTCTATGCCTGGATCCCAGCACAAAATACTAATATCTAAAAACTGTCAGAGACACAATAATAAATAAACCAGGTCCCAGGATATAAGGAGTTGACAGTTTTGCATAGGAGACAGGACTAATGCATTTAAAAAAATTGAGAACATTAGACATTGCAATGAACATTCCCAATGCCTGTTAACCTGCTTACATTCAATAAAAGCAACAAGCAGAAGAATAACCTCAGTATCATAAGAACTTAATCAAAACCTTAAGCTATGCCACACTTGTGGGTCCCCTCTCCCTTCCACGTGGTGGGACAGCCAATTTGCCCTATGATGTCACCTTCCACAGACTGGGGCTCACACTTTTGGTTTTCCTGCTTATTTTAGTAAACCATCACAGTATTTTATATTACAGTTTTAACCCTTTGCTGAACTTATTTTGTCTTCAGCATGGGGCAGCATCTCACGGAAGTAATTTTAACCCCTCTTAAAAGAGTTCCTTTAATGTGCCTTAATTTTAATTTTTAGACCTCAAAGCACACTCTTATGCAGAATAGTCTTCAATTTAGTGCTTCTTTCATAAACTCTGTAACCTTTATTCGTAAATTTGGTCACATTCTCATGCTTACACTTTGCAAGCTGAGGACCTAATTTGTAATTTGTCATATGCAAAACTTTGTAACAAAAACTTTTTTTAAAATTCCACATAGGGACTTCCCTGGTGGCGCAGTGGTTAAGAATCCGCCTGCCAATGCAGGGGACAAGGTTTTGATCCCTGGGCTGGGAAGATCCCACATACCATGGAGCAACTAAGCCTGTGTGTCACAACTACTGAGCCCATGAGCTGCAACTACTGAAGCCCACGTGCCTAGAATCTGTGCTCTGCCACAAGAGGAGCCACGGCAATGAGAAGCCTGCACACCACAATGAAGACTACCCCCTACTCTCTGCAACTCGAGAGAAAGTCCATGTGCAGCAATGAAGACCCAAAAGCCAAAAATTAAAAAAAAAAGTTTTAAAAATCCACATAAATTTAGAAGTTTTTAGGAGGAGTCTAAATTTATCTTTATAAATCAATATTCCCTTCCTTGGTTCTTTCACATAACAGCAGCTCACTGTTAGACAGCAGGCCAGGGTTTGGGGTACAGATACTTAAATGCAGGAAAGCAAATTTAAGTGGCCCATTGAATGCCTGGAGATACTAACACAGCCAGACAAAAGCATGTGTAATTTACCACGTATAATAGTCAGAGTTCCCCAGAGAAACAGGACCAATAGGAAATACGTATATACCTGTATAGATAGAAAGAGATGTATTATAAGAACTTGGTTCATGTGATTATGGAGGCCGAGAAGTCCAAGATGGGCTGTTGACAAGCCAGAGTCCCAGGAGAGCCAACGTGTAGCTCCAGGCCGAGTCCAAAAGCCTAAGAATCAGGAGAGCCAATGGTGGAAGTAAGTTCCAGTCTGAAAGCTGGCTGTCTCTGGATCCCAGAAGAGTAGATGTTCCGGTCCAAGCCTGGAGTCTGGAAAAGAACAATGTCCCATCTCAATCAATCAGGCAGGTGATGTTTTCTCTATTCACAGGAGGGTCAGGCTTTTTATTCTATTTAGGTCTTCAGTTGATTAGATGAGAGTCACATATCACATTAGGAGGGCAACCTGTTTTATTCAGTCTACCAATTCAAATGTTAATCCCACCCCAAAACACCCTCATCAACACAGCCGGGAAAATGTTTGACCAAATATCTGGGGACCCTGTGTCCCATTTGACTTGACATGTAAAATGAACTGATGCACCAAGCTGACTAGCCATAGACCGTCCAGCGCAGAGTCTACGGTTCCAGGTTTTTCATGCTGCTCTTCCAGGGTTCCACATGACTTCTACCACATTCTTTAAAAATCGTAAAATTATACTCTTCTGTTGAGACCCATCTATTTAACCCATCAGAAATAGATAAAAATCAGTGAGGCACAGGCATAACACAGAAGCCATTAATAGATCAAGAGAAAGGGAGAATATCAACGGTACGGAAAGTTTCTGGCACTTCGCCCAGGTCACCTTAGCCACACTGATCCCACAGATGACTCCTATGACCTCAGTCAGAGGACACACAGCACGTGAGGAGCCCAACACTAAGTCCAACTTCCACCAACAACTCTGACTAGCTAAACAACATCTGGACACTTTAGATTCACTAAACAAGAATCATTAGAGTGTTCACCATGACCCAACATTCCAAGAGGTCTCCAAGGGCAACATCTTTTCAGAGTGACCATTTAGGCATGGGGAATACACTGAGAGGTACTCATATCAGTTCTAGTCATTAGGGCACTTTCAGGTGTTGGCTTGCATATGAGGTACCAGAAACAAAATCCAAAGAAAGAAGCTTTGGCTGCGGGTAGCACATCTTGGGTGGCCTTTGGGAAAGAGGTGTAATGATTCACAGAACAGATTTCTATACTAGGGAACGAGGAGAATTGCCCTTCAGAGAAAATGTGAGCCTTCTCCCTTTCTCTGCGGGGTTAGGGATGAGAGGCAGTGAATGTCTTCAGGCGTAACAGCACCTGTGCATTTCCCCCACTGACTCATGCAACCTGTTAAAGGGTTCTCCATGCAGTTGTCCCACAACATTTCCTCCACCCACTCGGCCTCCTTTGCCACCTACACCTTCCCAGGAGACGCAAATAGCCTCTGAGTGAAAATAGCTGAGGCAGTGCCACTAATTTATTTCACCTTCTAATTTCATATTTAAAGAACACTACCTAGTACCAGGGAACCCTCTGGATATATTTTCTCAATTAAATTTCACAACAACCACCTATGATGGGTTCTATTTTTTCTTCCCTTGTACAATGGTGAAACCACGGCTTTGAAAGGTTAGCCACCTCACCCAAGGTCACACAACCAGTGGAAAAACTGACTCTGGAAGTCAGGTCTGTCCACCTTGGGTTCCTGAGCTTTTCATGGTTGATCTTGAAATCATGTCTTAGTGCCTCTCTGTCCAAATTTAGAAATCACAAGACCTTAGGTACATGGTTGAAAGCAAACTTTACGAGAAGTCTTGAGACATTTCAATGGATGAAGTTCCTCTCCAATATGCACAATGCATAAAAGTTTCTGGACCTATGGGTTAAAAGAAATGTCACTTCAGAGGTTTTCTTTGGGTCCCAGAATATAAATTTAAATTTCTGTTTTAGATTCTTAAAAGACGTTCGACCATTTGAGAAGGAGGCAATGGAGGCTTTGAGCCTAACTTCTTTGTGACTCTATTCAAACTCATATGGTTGAAAATAAATGTTTTCTTCTGTTTCCAGCCTTATTGAGATATAATTGACATACAGCATTGTGTAAGTTGAAGGTGTACAATAGGAGGATCTGATATATGTATATATTGTGAAATGATTACCGCTAAATAATCTGATTTAATTAATTAAACTTAAGAGCCAACGGAGAGGACCAAGGGAACTGGAGAGAGTTCCTTCAATTACTGAAGGACTTACTGAGCTAAATACTAACAATCCCCAGCTTCAGGGAACATGTAAGTTAATAAAGGGCACAGACAAATAGTAAGAGTGAAGCCACATCACCTATAATAATAGGAATTGGGGTCTAATAGGACTGACGATAAGCAGATTCATCCAGATCATTTCATTAGCCTCCCAATGAATTGACCCTGCATCATATGAACCTGAATTTGGGGGATGCTGTTCACATTGTTACAGCAGGATTTTCTATAGCATTAATAAAATGGCTAAGTGCTAGATCAGCAGGTGCCCAAAAGAGTACTGAGCACCGAACCCATGTCTGATCACAGAAAATGTATGTCAATTGCAGCCACTCTGCCAATTAATCCCCACTCCCCATTTCTTCTCAGGACACCCTCTTGTCTCTCCCGTTCCACCACGAGAAGCAGGATAGTGCAGGGATTAAGGATAAGGGTTCAGGGGGACAACTGTTGGGTTAATCATCTGATGATGCTGAAGGAAGTATTTCGCTGCCCCCGTCCCCACCCCCAGCCTCATCCACAAACCTGGAACAAGTCATGCCTACCTTACAGGGTTGTTGTGGAAAATTAAATGAGATAATGTATGTAAGGTGCTTTGCTAATGACTAGCATTTAATAAATGCTTTAAAAAAGTAGCTTCCTGGAATGCCCACTTCCCTCTTCTCTATCTCATCCAATCCTACTGAGACTTTGTGGATGAAGAATGTCTCCTGCCATACCCGTAAACAAAGCATGGTGTGGCCATCAAAGCCATCAGCCACTGTAGCAACCCCAGACTGCGCACCCTGAGGGAATTCAGGATGGAGAAAACCAGGATACTGGTCTTAGATAACTAAGGTGCATGTCAAAGGAGTGATTTCAATGAGCCCAGTTTCTTGCATCTTCCCCTACATAGAAAAGTGCTCAATTCATTAACTTGAGATGTCTCATTTTCTTTCATTAACAGTAATCTTTTGATGTCCCAACTACCTGGTTTTTGTTGCAAAAACTCATATATCTGGATCGTCCCTTATCTCTTCGAAGCAGTCCCTCGAAGCTATCTGAGAGGCTGCCTCCCTGGCTTAAGTCCTCAGCAAGTCCAAGTCTGCCAATCAAACATAATTCTCAAATTTTAGGGTGTGTATTTTTTTTCATTTGACAGCTTTAAAGCCTGAATCAAGTTCTCTTCTTCATGGCTAATTTCTCCCTGACTACTCCAGCTCTTATGGGAATGACTTCCCCTAAATAACCCACATCACACATGTAAGCCTTGGATAAAAGATTTATTAGATGCTGGCCACTCCTGAGAAGGAGGTGGTGGCATGTGGATGGGTTGGGGTATGTATGGGGCAGACAGGCAAGACTATTGCCACAGTGTCACTAATTCTGGTCCAGGCTGACCAGGTTGCCAGAGTGTTCTCAAGAGGGGACAGAGGAAAAAAAAACTGCATTTCTACTTTACCCTCCTTCCCCCTCAATCTACTTTCTAGCCGTATATCTTAAGATAAGGCCAGGCCTTGGTTGCTTTGTCTGTAAACTGGGCAGGCTCCCGTTTTTCCAAGCTGAGGTCAGAGAGTTTCACCACATCAGAACATAGGACCTCCTCCAGCTCCAGATCTGGTGTTCTCCCAGTGCATGTGGCCCTGGGTGTCAGAGGCTACATCACCCTGCAGCCGGCTGCCCTGCACATCCAGCCACTCTAGAGGCCTCCATACCCTCCAAGTGAATAGGACATGTTGTTCTTATTTCCCTCCACTCCCTCCAAAATCTGGAATCTCTTTCCCATCAGGCCAAGAGCCAACAGCTACTAACACCCAGGCTGCCAACAGGGCAGTGCCCAGAGCTCACTGATGTAAATACTGAGGAGGAATGATTGAAGTTTGGCTCTGCCTGTCTCTTTCTATACTATCTTCAGCCAAAGGCCTGCAGGCTTTCATCTGCTAAGCCCAGCTGTGTTCAACCACATCTTTCTTCCTGCCTGCCGTGACTCCCACCCCTTCCTCTGGCCACTGTCTTAAAGGAAATAACCAGCAAGGACCAGAAAGCCCCCACCATTTAGACTTCTTATAAATGGGAAGGGTGCTGGCAGAGACAACCAGCTTCTCTGCTTCCTTTAATGTGGACCTGGTGACAAATCTCAAGGAGGAATGAGACATAGACAGAAGAGGGGATCGGAGACTTCCTCTGGCTGGAGAGAAGGGAGAGATTTGTGATCAAAGAGTCCCAACTCAATCTGTAACCAGACAAGGGCTATCTGCCTCCAGATCTCCCCTAGACACTGCAGGAGAAGGTCCCTGAGGACAGTAACCAGCAGTCAAAAATTCATCTTTATGGCAAGACAAGAAAAATTTAAACAAAAATTTTCTCTGTCCTTTTTTCTTCTCTCCACGCACTGTGCATTGTGTATTTGCATTTGGCATCGACCAAACCTCCCCCATCAACCAAACTTCCCCCATCGGCAGAAATACCTGCTCAACCATAAAGAGCAACATTCTCCTAGCATCAGTAAGACAACTCCTTAAATATAACATGTCTTCCGGAGCTTGTAAGGGGTCGCATGTCCCACCACCATGGCACTTAGACCTGGATGATGTAAACTGTCAATAATAGGTCATTTGATGTTTGCCCTCTGTCTCAAAAAACTTATATAACTGTGCCTTGACTTCTAAGGGGCAGAAAAATTCTCAGAGCTTTCTGAGATGCTCTTTCTGAGGTTATAATCCTCAAATTTGGCTCAAACAAAATTTTCCACTTCTTTCTTAGTGGACTGATTAATTTTTCATCAACAAAGCAAAAGAGGAAAAAATCACACCATCATATTAACTGAAGCAGGAAAACATGTCAAAATTCAACATCTATTTCTGATTTAAAGACTACCTCTAAGAAAATTAGGAATAAAGAGGAACTTCCTCAGCTGGATAAAGAACATCTACAAAATGCCTGCAGCTAATACTATGCTTAATAGTGAAAGCCTGAACACTTTTCTCCTATGATCAGAACAAGGTAAGGGCATCCACTCTCATCACTCTTATTCAGCTTGGTGTAGAACTTCTTGCCAATGCAAAAAGGCAGGAAGGGAAATAAAAGGTATACAGATCGGAAACTAAAGACTAGAATTGTCCTTCTTTGCAGATAATGTGATTGTCTACATAAAAAATCCCAAGGAAGCTAAAGCTCACACACACACACCCCCCCCCCCCGCCACCCAACTCCTTCAACTACTCATAATAAGTGAGTTTAGCAAAGTTGCCGGATCACCATGCAAAATTTGTTGTATTTCCATATACTGGCAGTTTTATCCCTGGGCATTTGTGCAAACATATGGCCACACAAAAAGCGGTATATGAATGTTCACAGCAGCTTTATTTGTAACAGCTCCAAACTGGAAACAAGTCAAATGTCCTTCAGCAGGTAACTGGTTAAACACACTGTGGACACCCATGCCATGGAATACTACCCAGCGATGAAAAAAACTATTGGTACATGGTGACAACCCCTGGATGAACCTCCAGAAAATTATGCTGATTAAAAAAAAAAAGCCAATAAAAATTATTACATACTATATGACTATGTTTATATAACAGGCTTGAAATGACACAATCACAGAAATAGGGAACTGATTAATGGTTTCCAGGGGTTAAGGAGGAAGTGTGTATGGGAAGGAAGTGTATATGACTCTAAAAGTGCAACACTAGTGATTCTCATAGCAATGGAAGTGTTTTATATTCTGACTCTATCCAGGTCAATATCCTTACTGTGATATTGAACTATAGTTTTGCAAGATGTTACACTTAGGGGTTAAGAGTATACTGGATCATTCTGTACTATCAATATGTCTTACAACCTATGTGATCCTCTAATTGTCTCAAAATAAAAAAGTTAATTTTAAAAATGCAAGTGTATACATCATGCAGCTATGCAAGGTAAATGTAGTATCAAGGTTTTCAGGAAACAAACATCAAATTAAAGTCATGCAAACTCACTCTTACCCAGTTCTGTGGGTTCCATGTGAGTCATAACACCATTCCATGCCCAAGGAGAGGGGAACTAGATTCCACCTGTTGATGGGGGCATCAAAAGCTCACGTTACAGAAAAACATGTGGAATGAGAGGTGTGGCCATCTTTGGAAAATACAGTCTATTCAATAAATGATTGACTCCTTTCCCTCATTTACTTCATATTTTTATCATATCCTTTCTCTTTCAAAACAAACTATCCATCTCCCTTTACTTAGGGTTCTGCCTTCTTGGACCATTTTTCTAAGACATCTTGATGTTGAGAGAGTTGGCTGGAATCTTCTGAATGTTAACACTGGGATGTAAGGACAGATACAAATAGGTGCTGGTAGTGTATCTAAGATGTGTTTCTGGAAAGGCAAACTGTGTTTTGTAAATCAAGTTATCTCTTAAAGTTCTTTAGGGGACTTTACCATTGAAAAGACTACTATCAACTTTAATAAATGTTTTTGTACTTCTTTCACTAACTTACACATCAAATTGTCCTCGATTCATCATTTTTGCAAAAAGCAAATGATATCCTTTACCTGTTTGGCAATAGTTTTTCAACTACTTCCTTTAGGGTAAGAGGCCAGGCTTTTGCTGTTTCCAAGTCTCTTTGTGAATTGTTTTCCAGTAGCAGTGAAGAATTTGGGTAAATCCATTCAAAGTTCTTGGTTGAATTCCCACTGCTGGACCTACCATGGCCTGGGGATAGTGACTCTTTTACAATCCATGCTCTGCTGAAAAAATAGATAAGAAGTCTAGATCAAGTGAAGAAAGGAGGCATGTTCCGCCCATTTAAGTCATGTGATTTGTTCAATCTGTAAGACAAATCAAAGACCTAAGTATAAATTTTTGCTTAAAATAAGATATAGCTGAATTTCTAGCAATGATTTCATGAATGAGAAAGACGTCCTGCCTTTTCAATACCAATTATTAAAGACAGAGTTTTCACTGCAATTTCCTTTGGAGAGAAACTCGCTGGCTTGCATTCATACTAATAAATGAGTACTCACTCATTAGTCTCTGAGAGGTTTCGGTGGATGGGCTCTGCCTATTTGGATGGCATAGAGATTGAATGCGAGACCAGGTGAAGGACTGGTAGTGGCCCCAAAGGAGGACAGTACATTATGCAGGGGATTTAGAACTATAGCTGTGGACCTATGTAGAAACATCACAACTTACACTTTCGACTGGTTCTAGATCCTATAACATGTTGTCAGGAACACATGACTCATCCATTGACCTGGCCTATTTCTTCCTTTGAATGTTTTCACTTCCACTTCATGCAGAGTCTTTAAGGTGGCAGTTTAATATTTGAAGTCATAGCATTTGAGCCGGAAAGCACTTGAGAGATCATTGTGTCCTACCTCCTCTGACTCTGGAAATCTTCCCCTTCATACGCAGAGCAGTTGAAAACATTAGGGAAGATTAATCTAAAGCACAAACTCAGGGATCATAAGGGCCTTAAGGCAGTTAAAAGTTTCTCCTTTCTATGAACTTGGGGGATCAGAGTCTAAAAACTTGCTAAAGGTCAGAGCATCCCAATGTTGGAAAGTGTTGTTTTCTATTACACAAACTTCACCTGGATGCTCTATAGGGAATTCAGGCCCTCAAAGAGTTGGAAGATTTAATGACTTTGAGTTTTCTTTCTGCCCTGGGATTCCAGAGCTATGCTATCCAATGGGATAGCCACTAGCCATTGAGCACTTGAAATTTGGCTAGTCCAGTATGTAAAATACATACTAAATTTCAAAGATGTAGTACTAAAAAAATGTAAAATATCTCATAAATGCTTTTTGTATTGATTACATATTGCAATGGCAATATTTTGAATCAACTAGGCTAAATAAAGTGTATCATTAAAATTTAGTTCACTGGGTTCTTTCTTTGTTTTTGCAATATGGCTACTAGAAAATTTTAAATTCCATGTGTGACTATGTGTCTAACATGATATTTCTATTGGACAGCACTCTTCTAGCTAACCTGAGGCACTTTCTCAACTCAAGGCCTCACGCTTTACTTACAATAGTGTATCTTTCAGCCAACTGTGACATGACCCTTTCTCACTTCATGCCTTGAAATTTACCTGAAGACTCATCCTTTGGATAAATGACACTGGCACTGTGTGACACTGTTTCAAGAAGGCATTTAATACACATTTTCTATATGAATGGGGAAGATAGAAACTCTCTAACCCTCCCCCATTACCCAGTAACATAGATTAGTTTATAAGATTGGAAGATTAGCTTATTTGATCTTGAATAAAACATCTGGCTCAAGTTGAATTTCAGAGGTGTTGAATTTCACAGGATGAAACAAAGTGACATTTAGTTCATCAGGACGCATGGAAATGAGTGGTAGAAGAAGATGTGTAGAATGACACAATCAGGTCTTTATGCTGGGTGGTTAGAGAAGGATAGAGGTCTCAGGGCAGAGCAAAACTCAAGGTGATTGGCAGGTACCAGAGGCCATTGATTGGCAAGGATTCACAGACAAACACCTTTGCCCCCTTACCACACTCTGTCTGAAGACATCATCAAAAGAAAAGAAGGCTCTTGATTAAAAACCTACTGCTAAACAGGAATCCTTCTACTGAATGGCATGTGTAAAGCTTCTTTCATGAATGAAGCCCTGCATCTTGAGGCTATTGAAATGATTGAATGAAAGCACCTGCTGTGGAGTATATATGCTCAGTAAGTAGTCGCAGGTATGTGTCTTTCAGCTGCCATCTTTAGGCAAATATTTCTCATAGATGAACCTGAAGATGTGTTCCTCACAGCTACCAAGTAGTGATACTGTGCTTAAAAAAAATAAAATAGCAGAACGCAATCAAATTAGTTGTGTTACTAGTACATGACAGTCAAATATAAATCCATTTGCAAAACTCATAAATCCAAATTGCCGAAGTGTTCCCTAAGCAAAAGCTGTAATTTTGTCTGCAAAATACTAAAGAGTATTAAAAGCGCATAGTCTGATGGAGACATTTTAATATGTGACTAACAGCAGGGAATGTTTTGTGCTACCTAACACTCAATAAACACTCTACAAATGCTAAGTAGGAGAAAATTCATACTCTTGATTATTAAAAATACTGGGTAAGCCAAATGGCTTTATCTACTTTTTCGTAACATATATCCTCTCGGGCAAAACTCTTCAGTGCTTAATACTTGAGACTTAAGTTTACACTTGTCCAACTGGAAATGGTTGAGAGTCTATTCATTCACTCAGAGAAACATTTATTCAGTTTTGACACTGTGATCAGTGCTGAAACAAAAATGAATAATATTAGTAATAAAGAGCTATTGGGTCCATGTTAAAGAGAGTACAGAGTGCCATGAGACTCAGAGGAAGGTACCCTTGGCTGTACCTGGAGGTAGGGGATGGGTTACTATCCAGGAAAAATCTCCCAGTGATTAGAGGTGAAATAAGTCTAGAATTGGGTCTTAAAACAGATATAAAGGACTTCCCTGGTTGCACAGTGGTTAAGAATCCACCTGCCAATGCAGGGGACACAGCTTTGATCCCTGGTCTGGGAAGATCCCACATGCTACTGAGCAACTAACCCTGTTCACCACAACTACTGAGCCTGTGCTCTAGAGCCCATGTGCCATGACTACTGAAACTGTGTGCCACAACTACTTAAGCCCAAGTGCTCTAGGGCCTGTGTGCCACAACTACTGAACCCGCATTCTACAATTACTAAAGCCCACACCCCTAGAGCCCATGCTGCACAACAAGAGAAGCCACCGCAAGGGGATGCCCTCACACTGCAATGAAGAGTGGCCCTTGCTCGCCACAACTAGAGAAAGCCTGCATGCAGCAACAAAGACCCAGCACAGCCAAAAAAACAAAAACCCAGAAAACAGCAACAAAAAAATACATATAGATAATGTGGTACTGCAGTGAGTTTAAGGTGGAGGGAAATGGACCAATAGCAAGTAAAGAAAGTTGGAAAAGGAAGAACATTATCCTGGGCAAGGTGAAAAGAGAGTGTATGTTTAGCATGCATCTCTATGGGGAGTAGAGTAGAAGAGGTTTAGGAGAGAGGAGAACTGGAGAACTGAGGGGTAGGCTCAGGCTACATGATTTACTGGTCCCACTAAAGAGTACAGGTCTCATCTTAAAAGCAACAGGGAGCCATTGAAGGAAGTTCACTCCAGATGCTTTGTGGGAGATAGATTGCAGATGAAAAAAACTGGAGGTAAGAAGAGCATTTTAATAATCCAGGGAAAAGTCAGGGATGGGGAAAGGAGGGCAGCAGATACATATCAGAGGTGCTATGGAGATCGAGTCAACAAGACTTGGTAACTGATGGGTCATAGGAGGTGAAGGAAAGAGAGAAAGCTAGGATGACCACCCAGGTTTCTGGTGGTGTTGTTTCCTGGATGGTGTGCAGGAGGAAGAACAGGTTTTACAGGAAAGGTAAGTGCAATTTTGAGTATGTTGAGTTTGAGCTACCTATGTGGTATCCAGGAGAAGAGCTCTTGAAGGAAGCAGTTGGGACTTAGGGGAAAACATGGGACAGAGATATGAATATAGGGACCATCAGTACCCAGGTAGGAGATGGACCCACGGACATGGGAGAAATTACCAGGACAGACTAAGAAGGGACCATATCCAAGGAGCCCGAGGAACTTCGACATTTGAGGTTTGGTGTGGAAAGGAATCACCAGAGGGGGAGAAGGAGAATTAGGAGGTGGTGGTGCCTTAGAGATCAACAGTAGACTTTCAAGAAGGAAAGGGACTTCCCTGGTGGAGCAGTGGTTAAGAATCTGCCTGCCAATGCAGGGGACATGGGTTCGAGCCCTGGTCCGGGAAGATCCCACATGCTGCAGAGGAACTAAGCACCACAACTACTGAGACTCAGCTGTAGAGCCCGCAAGCCACAACTACTGAGCCCGTGTGCCACAACTACTGAAGCTCGATACCTAGAGCCCGTGCTCCACAACAAGAGAAGCCATTGCACTGAGAAGCCAGCGCACTGCAACGAAGAGTAGCTCCTGCTTGCCACAGCTAGAGAAAGCCTGTACGCAGCAACAAAGATCCAATGCAGCCAAAAATAAACAAATAAATAAATCTTAAAAAAATTTTTAAAAAGAAAAAGAAGAAGAAAGGAGTGACCATGGAGACAAGTGCTACATAAAAGCCAAACAAGCTGAGGATAAAACAAGTCCTTTACCTCTGACAATTAGGTCCCTAGTGTCCTATTCCAATCATTTTCTTGGCCTCGGGGGCTGGGAATGGGAAAGTTGTTATCGGGGAGGTTGAGGGTTTAAAGAGGAAACCATAGTCATGAAAAGTGAAGCAGGCAGTTTGGCTAGCAGTGGAGATGTAAAATATAAAGTATCCTTTGAAGGATCTTATCTGGGAAGAGAAGAGAAAGGGAAGTTATCTGGGGAGATGGGAAGAAAGACACAGGTTAAGGGGGGCTGTTTTTAAAAGATCAGAGAGACTTGAGCATCTTTACAGGGTATAGAAATGGAGCCAGTTGACTAAGAAAAAGGACATTACAATGCAGGGCAGACATAACTTGGAACCAGCTCCTGGAGGAGACATTTGAAGAACACAACAGGAGGGACCAGCAGTAAATTGGAGAAAGGCTGCCTTTGTCTGAAACTGGAGGAAAAGAGCGAAGTGTAGGGTGGTGAGTGGCTTCCTTTTCTCCCCCAGGCTGGAGGCCAGGAGGTCTGCGGGCCGAGGAGGCTTGGGGTGAGAGAGGAAGGCTCAGGAGGGCCAACGTGGAAGAGAGAACATGACCGTTGTCTTGATGCTTGGAATTAAACCTCCTACATGAATAAGAACATCCTGTTAGAAACTGTTTAGGCCACGGCCGCTGGCGGTAGTTTTCCTCTGAAGAGATAACCGACTTCCTTGGAACTTCTTTTGCCCTTTATTTTTTCACACTTCTGTGTTCGTTTTAGTTACATCGGCCTTCATTCTGATGAGTCATCAAGGAATATTCTGGGATGGAGCATGTGATAGCATGCAAATCAGCTACACTCATTTCTCCCCACGGATCAAATTAGCGGCCACCCAAGGCTCGTCATCACTTTGCTAATTCAAGTGACACAACTGTCCTTATGGTGGGGAATTAGAGTAAGTCTGGTTTGACAATCCGCAGAGGTTGTTAAGGATCCTTGTGAAAGGGGTGAGTTTCCTGGTACCGAGGGGACAGATCTGCTCTGTGTAACATTAGTGTGGCAGAAAAGCTCAGACCGGAAAGGGCACAACATCTCCTTTGGAGACCAGATCATGGGACCAAGCAAGATGCTATCTGGCCTTGTCAGCCTCAGAGGGAAAAAAAAAAAAAGATGGTCTTGGAACAATTTGGGCAGGGAAACAATAGAATTCTTTATTTCTTGGCACAGGAATGAATGAATCTTTATTCCAAATGCAAAGCAGGCATTAAATCCAAGGACAATAAATGGTGAGCCCAGTATTCCAGGAACCATCATGGGCTTTCTCTGCGCATTCACAGTGAAAACAGCCCCAAAGGGCTTCAAAAAGACGTGTGGACTTCTTTTCTCTTCTTAAGCAAACAAAATTAAGAGAGAACAAGCACTTCCTACAACTGCGAATGCCCAGAATTTCTCTCTACCCTATCCCAACCCTGACCCCAACCCAAGGAGTCCTCATCTTTTCTGACTTAAAGCAGCGTGGTACACAGAGTGATCCTGGGGGTGAATGTGAAGTTTTCCGGGTACTGCTTTGAGATCAAGCTTGAAACATTCTCCGAAGCAAAATGAACTTTCCTAACGCCCTTTACTTCACTGCATTTTCTCTGTTCTTTAAAGATATATTTCTATGTCTTCGAAAAAGCCCCAATATTGATTACGTAGGCTTGCAAAATAAACGTGGAAAGTGGGGAGGGTCAGATGGTTCATGTTGGAAAAGTGTGCATTGGGGTACTTTGAATTGCCAGCTCTCAGATGCATTTTAAAAATTAGTTTTTATTTATAGAAATAAGTGAATTTGGTCTTGCAGGACAAAGAGACACACCAGTATATTCCTTGAGCTCAGGTTTCCACTCCCAAAAGAGAAACTTCATGTTAAAAACTAGGCTGAAAAAAGCTGGTGCTGGCCAGGATGGGACCTGGAGTCAGCTGCCCCTTTGTTCTCTACTTCCGGTCAGACTGGCAGGGTGCCACCCTCATGGAAAGTCTTGTCTTTGAAGAGGCTAACAAGGCTCTTTGCGGAGTCACCTCTTGCTACTTCCCAGAAGTCACTCCTGAGTCAGGGAATTACAAATAAAGTTTGCTCCCCATCACATTGTCCCCTCCTCCCACAAACATCCCCCCTTGAATCTCACAGTTTACATATTCCCACAAGGTCAAGTCAAGGACATTCGGTCACATAAAAAGTTATGAAAACAGCACACAGAGGGCTGACAAACTCAGAGATTAAAAATTTCTCTAATTTCCATGTAAGATTTCACATGGGACTGCTTCCTTTTGACAGAGAGCTGTCCTTTTCCCCGAGCAAGACCACAGTGTGACCCATCTTTACAACAGATTATCCTGGTTCACTCCCATGAATATTTATGCCCTGGTCCTACCTTTTGCTAAACATGAGGGTGTTAAAAGAAATTGAAGACCAGGTCTAGGACACTTCCCTGGTGGTTCAGTGGTTAAGAATCCACCTGACAATGCAGGGGACACAGATTTGACCCCTGGTCCAGGAAGATCCCACATGTCGCAGAGCAACTAAGCTTGTATCACCACTACCAAGCCCTCATGCCATAACTACTGAAACCTGAGCACCTAGACCCTGTGCTCTGCAACAGGTGAAGCCACTACAATGAGGAGCCCACGCACCACAATGAAGAGTAGCCCCTGCTCACCACAACTAGAGAAAGCCTGTGCACAGCAACAAAGACCAAATGCAGCCAAAAATAATACTAATAAATAAATAAATAATAAATAAATTAATTAATTTTTTAAAAAAAGAAAGAAAACCAGGTCTGGGTCTTAAGGACCTTACAATCCAGACAAAAAGACAGGAAACACACACACACTTGAAATAGTTTGTTGATTCATTCATCCAATCAACAAATTTTTGTGAAGAATCTCCTTTGTGCCAAGTACTACAGGAGGTGCTGGAGAAACAGCAAGTACGTCTTGATTCTTTCCTTAAAAGGCTTGCAGTCTAGCTGATGGAAATAGACCCATCTGTAAGCATAACCTCTACTGAAAGGAAATGTGTCAGGGCTGGGGTGGCAGGAAATTGTTAGGGGCAGAAATGACTTGGACATATAATAAAAGCTGTAGGAGTTTGTTACTGAAGAGTTGAAGGACAGCAAGAGAGCAGGAAAAACTACCTGGAGATAAGATTTGATGTGACCCTTAAAGGATGGTTAGTACCTGGATAATTAGAAGTGAGGCCATTCCAAGAAGAAAGACCATTCTGAGATTACGGAGCAGAGTATTTCCCAGGACATGGAGGAGAAGTCACAGCTGGAGTGAATTACTATGTATACTTGAGTCCTTTAAAATGCAGCAAAGTATCCAGCCTCATGCTAAAGAATCCACCACAAAGAAGCAATCATTGAAATGATGATGTAGACATATACAACTCATCCAACTCTGTTGCTTCTTTGCTCTGTATCTTTGAATCAGTTATTAAACTTCTCTGAGCCTTTGTTGCCTTGTTTTTTCTGGTAGTGCCCACTAGTTAGGATTGCTGTGTTACTAAGTGAATTATACATGAAATATGTTAGAACAATGCCTGAGACAAAATATGTGTGCAATGAAAACATGATTATTAAATATAGAAAAAAGCACTGGGGGATATGATAATGGCTAGTGTTTATTGAGGGCTTACTATCTGCCAGGGAATGTACTAAATGCCCTTTAATTAGGATTAGATAATTTCATGTACACCAAAATTTTAACATCTCTGGGCTCTGGAGGCACCAAGAGATGGCATGGAAAGGTTTCTCCCTACACTACTTAAAACATCCATTAGTACCTGTTCTTGGTCAGGTCCCTGGATGCAGATCTTGAGGCAGGGATTCTCACACATGTGAAATATTGAGGGAGCTTTCAAGAGAAAAGGAGGGAGAGAAGGGGATGGGGCAGGGAAAGAGCTAGACTAGGATGTGGCCTCACCGGGGATCTAGACTTAGCCTAATCCCACAGGGAGCACCAGAATGTGAATTGTACCATAAGAACCAATTCTACTCTGAGGCAAGGGGACCACCTTTTGTTTAACCAGTCATTGGCTGCAGGATGCAGGATGGGGGTGGTGGACAGAACGTCCCTTGTGACTCCAGCCAGCCCAGGGCAATTCTGTGTGGAAGGGAGTGGTGGTAAGCTGTTAGCATCCCACAATCACAGTGGCTGGACTATGGATACACTGGCTTGGGAAGAGGGATTCGGGCTCCACATAACAAACCACCCCAAACGTAGTGGCTAAAAACATTTATTTCCCCTACAAATCTACAGGCTGAGCAAGGTTTCTCTGGGACAGTTTGTGTTACATGGTATCAGCTGGGGTAGCCTGAAAACCAGAAGTGACCTGACTGGGGACCAGGACTGAAATCGTGCACCTCAGATTGTGACTTGAACCCGCAGGCTGGGACTCAAACCCAGCCAAAACCCTGATTGGAACTTGAACCCACACAAACCCAGCCAAAATCCAAGATCTTCCAACTGAGATCACACACCTGGTCTCAGGACTTAATAAAGCTCAGGTTCTTGATGTCTCATCACAGAAAAAAGTCAGTGAGAGACAAAGTGATAGGTAAGAAGTTTATTTAGAAGCTGGCGATCTATTTTTTGAGTGTGTTCCCTATGGGCTCATTAAAATGTGTGCTGAAAGGTATACTTATTCAGTTCAAAGTCCAGATGAATATAGTGGGAAGAAGTGTTTACTATAGTCTATGTGATTCTTCTTTATCTCCAGATAAAAGTGGTTATTACTCTCTAAAAAAAAAAGATTTATTTAGAGAGGAACACTCCAAAGAGTGTGGGCCATCTCAGAAGGTAAGAAAGGCACCAGGGTATGGGGCTGTCAGTTTTGTAAGGGTGGGTAATTTCATAGGCTAATGAGCAGGCAGGGTATACCAGTTATTTCAGGAAGAGGCGGGGTTTCCAGGAATTGGGCCACCACCCACATGTTGATCCTTATGGTCAGCCTTGGAACTGTCATGGTGCCTGGAAGTCGACTTGTCCTCCATCATGGACCTATTTGGTTCTAATCAGTTTATGTCATGTCCTCAGGCTATCTCATTCTTTCAAAGGTTGTGCCCTGCCCCCTTGCCTCCTGTTTCAGGACTATTTGAAGACTCATCCTGACTGGCAGTTGGTACTGACCGTTGATGGGAACACCTACCCATGGCTTCTCCGTGAGGCTACCGGGCTTCCTCTGCAGTCTGGATTCCAACAGTGAGCGTCCCAAGAGGAGGAGGAGAAATTGCCTGGCTTTTTTGTGATTAGCAGTAATCTTTTGATGGCTGCATAGCTTAATTTTTTTGTTTTTTTGTTTTTTGTTTGTTTGTTTTTCAGCAAAAACTCCTGTATACCGTGGCTCCTCCCTTACCTCTTCGGAACAGTCTCCTGGGCTCTAGCCCTCAGTAAGATCCCCAAATAAAACATAACTCGAAACTTTTAAATTGTGCATGTTTTTTTCAATTGATGGAGCTCACTGCAGCTCTATCGGCACTTTATTTCCATTATATAACTAAGAAACTTGAAGCTCAGACAAGTTTTAAAAAACAGGCCCAAATCACACAGCTAGTAAGAGGCAGAACTGGGGAGTTCCAACTTGGATCTGTCAGACCCTGAAGTTCCTTCCCTTTCTACAGCTCCTGCTGCCTCCCTGCCACCTGTGTTTTAAGAGAAGGCTGCTATGTCCTTGAAGATCCATAACAATTGAATAACAGCCACAGTAATCAAGAGGATAACCGTGCTAATAAAGATGACAAGGACCTTGTTGTTGTTTTGAATATCATAGAATTCATTCCCTTGCAGTCCTGGAACATGTACGGTTCTGGAACTTCCATGTTTATCGGAAAGTAAGGCCCAGCTGGTTCCCACTGGCTCCTGGCCATGTGTCGACAATCCCTGGTCACTAGTCAGCGTTCCCCACGGGTGCCTGCTTCATGTTAAAATCCTGGCAGCGTGCCTCATTTCACTGTATAATTGCAGTGGCCATGGCCAGGCTGACAAAATTCTCTTTATGCTTCTGCTAATTCCATGAGCCCTGCAGGCTTGAGGAGCCCAGAAACAGAACAGGGCACACCCAGGAGTGCAATCCAAAGCCTGGAGGCTCCTCTGGCTTTTTGATGTGAGTAAACTTTCATTGTCAAAATGTCAACATGAAAATACAGGTAGGGCTTTCTTCTGGGTTTGAATAGAATACAAAGACTGGAGTTGACATCATTGATCCCCTAATACAGTGTTTCAAACTGTGCTCTGAGGACCCCTAAGGTGGTGGAGGAGGTTTCCACAGGGGCCCCTGTCAGGGATCAGGAAAAGCTGAACAGGTCAGGGTCTTGGTTTCACACCCCAAGTTCAACCAAATCAGCCACACTTCTAACTATGGCTGTCACACTAAATTTATTTGAAGAAAGGGCCCCCAGCTAAAACAAGTGGGAAAACCACTTTATTTTACTGGTGTACAAACTGAGGCTCCGAAAAGGTTTGCTGTGGGCAGACCATGGGATATTAGAGGCAGGACTGGGAGGAATAGCTGATTCCAGGGCCAAAGCTCTCCCCACTACCTGGGCTCCATCACCACCCCTAGTCCTCCCACCTCCTTTGTTCTGGGCTCTTATTCTTATGAATTTGCAGCCAGTCATTCCCCAGCACCTCAGCTGTGAATCAACTCATCCTGAATTCTGAAAAACCCCTCTGTGAAGCAAGCTTTCAGTCCAAGTGTTCTTGGCTTTTCCCTACTCAGTCCTGCTTTTGGCATGTCTTGCTCAGTTGAGTACCAGTCTGAGACCTATTGGAACTTGAGGCAAAGGAAAACTGTGCGCACCTATGTACACGTATTGAAATCTCCTCCCAGATTTTGAGCCAAAAGAAAACATTAGTGAAAGCTCTACAATTAAAAAAAAAAGTATCTATATTTAAAGTCCAGTGAGGACTTCCCTGGTGGCGCAGCAGTTAAGAATCCATCTGCCAATGTAGGGACACGGGTTCGAGCCCTGGTCCGGGAAGATCCCACATGCTGCGGAGCAACTAAGCCTATGCACCACAGCTACTGAGCCCATGAGCCACAACTACTAAACCCCACACACCTAGAGTCCCTGCTCTGCAACAAGATAAGCCACCACAATGAGAAGCCCGCGCACTGCAAGGAAGAGTAGCCACCAATCACTGCAGCTAGAGAAGGCCTGCATACAGTAACAAAGACCCGATGGAGCCAAAAACAAAAAAAAGTCCAGTCATATCCAATTGGTTTGTTCACTAGTATCAACCCTCATATACTCATATACACACCGAAGGGGATACAATAGCAGTGCAGACCAGGAACCAAGGCAGATTGGAAATGGCTGTATAACAGGGTCATTAAAAAAAAATAGTAACAGCTGGTTTATATGTAAAATTTTGATAATTTGTTTATCATGGATTTTTACATGAATTTTTATTAAGTATTGCATTCAATGTTGGTGTTTTTTTTTTTTTTTAATTTATTTATTATTTTTTTTGTGGGGTACACCAAGTTCAATCATCTGTTTTTATACACATATCCCCATATTCCCTCCCCAATGTTTTATTTTGATGAAAAAAAATTCTTTATTACTTGATTCTTGTTTACTGCGGGTATGGTTTTTTTTGGAGCTCCCTTAACTTTTGTGCTTCACTTGCCTGACCCTACACCCAGTGCTGCTGCTCACTTGTACAGTCTGACAGCTCCTCTCCACTTCAGGGCTTCCTAGACCCCTGTCTTATATATAGAACCCAAGGATACAATAGCCTGTATAGTCAGCCAGTATTTCACCTCTTGTGTCCCCCTCAAAACTCCTGGAGACCACATTACTTTATTATTTATCTCAGCTCTCTCCCTCCACCCAGCTTCGCATCAAGAATGCTCTCAGGACTTCCCTGATAGTGCAGTGGTTAAGAATCTGCCTGCCAATGCAGGGGACACGGATCTGAGCCCTGGTTCGGGAAGATCCCACATGCCTCGGAGCAACTAAGCCCTCGAGCCACAACTACTGAGCCCATGTGCCTAGAGCCCCTGCTTCACAGTAAGAGAAGCCATCACAATGAGAAGCCTGCACACTGCAACAAAGAGCAGCCCCTCTTGCCAAAACTAGAGAAAACCTGCACACAGCAATGAAAAAAAAAAAAAAGAAAGAAAGAAAGGAATGCTCTCTCAAATCATAATTCCATTTGGAAAGTGATCTGCTCTTAGTCTTCCTACCAATTCCTTTTCCTGTGGATGCTGAATCAGAACCAGGGCAAGACTTGGTTTTCATTAGAACTAAGTCAGATATGTAGATTCCAGAAAACTGTGTGAAGGCATTTCGAATATGTACATAGATGGCTTGGTATTTCCCATTTAACTTGTATCCCTAAGACTTCTTCAGTCTTTGTAATTCCTTGTTTAGACAAAAATAATATAGACTTGGGAGGCTGACTTAGTACAGACTTCTCTGATACTTTCCTTCCCCCACAGCTATTGATTTTGAAATAGCCAACACCGACCTGAAAATTGTATCCTAAGAGAGTATGCGGTATGGGACTAGACTGAGGGATGGATGGCGACTAGGTTATGCAACTTTCGCTACAGGGTGACACACCAACACAGGTGCGAAAACACCAGGTTGAAGAGAGACAACATGTTGTTTTGCTCTTTTCCTCCCTTCTGCAATATCTTGGAAGCATAGTTAGCAACTTACTTAGCCACTTGTTTACCCAAATTCATCCGAAGTGCTGGTTGTGTTTGACTGTGGCTGGTACTCACCTCCCTCTCTCATGCCCGGGGTAACCAGCTGCAGGAAGCAGGCTCAAAACAAAGGCGCCCTGAGCCTCTTACACATTTCCCATCCTTCTACAGTGACTCTGCACTTTTTTGTCTACATGCCCTTTGTCTTGCTTGTGTTCCTAAATCTGGGATGTCCCTTCTGAGCTCTGTTTGTTTCCTCCTTGTTCTCATTAAGGGTAGAGGGGGTCAGGTCCCTGGGGAGCCCCTTTTTGTGCTGCAGTTATAATCCGAGACTGCTGTTGGGTGGGCCTGAAATTCTGCAGTGGGAGCATATCTGGGAGGCACAAATCAAATGAAAATAATTTAGAATTTTGCTTTATGTATTGACTTTCTAGTTGTATTTATTGCATTATATTTTTAGTATTTGCTCTAGGGATTACCATATACATTCTAAATTTTTCACAGCCAGTCTAGAGTTAATATTGCACTAATTCATGTAAAATGCAGAACACATCATTTATGTATTACACCCACATACATTATAAAATCCATATGACAAGGTTATAATTTTTGCTTTCTGTTATGTATGGATGATGTTTTCCTGTTTCTTCATACATCCATCAATTTTGGATTATATCAATATTTCAGACATTATGAAAAATGTTATAGAAACTCTGGATTCTGTTATGTTCCACTGAAGAGTATTGATTTTTTTAAAAGTCAATTTCTTGTGCACACATGATTCAGAGATCATTTAATGATTTGGGCAGAATCTGGGGCTTTTTCTCTCTGATTCTTTCCTTTTCAGGATTTTCTCTTCACTTTCCAGCAGCTTTGGTTGCCCTGGATTCCGTCTTTTGGTTCTTCAAGCCAGAAGCTTACAGTTTTCCACTGGCTTTATTCACCTTCCCAGGTCACAGTTTGGGGCTTGTTCTCAGGCTGAAAGCTGTAAATTTTTAAAACATTAAAAATAAAAAAATAAAGGGAAGTGTACCCAGTGCACTTTGTGCAGGAATCAACTCTCTTCCAGTATCTGCATGCTTTTATTCACTTCCTAGTGCCTTCAAATAATTGGGTTTTTCGGTAGGTTTTGTCCACAGTTCATAGTTTTTATTTTTATGAGGGTCAGCTCAACAGGGGCTACTTGACCCAACCAGAAGCAGCACTGTCTCACATGATGTTGGTTTGATATTTCTTCTCATGTAAAAATGTGATGGGGGTGGCATCCCATCCCATCCCAGAGGGACAACCTGAAGTTTTATTAACAACCTGGTGATATTTTCAGCTTCATAAATATTTTTGGTGTGCCTTCCAGGTTCTAGGCACTGTGACAGGGCCTGAGAATACAAAGATAAACAAAGCCCACTAACCCTGCCTTTGAAGCGGTTTACACTTTCATTCCAGTTAAAAGGGAAATAAATCTTCCCTTCCTTCTGGCCCGCAAAGTATGAGCTCTTTCTTGGCTTCTGCCAGGAAAAGAAAGGGGTTAAGTTCATTACCACAACTGACAGGGATGGGTAGAGAGAAACACATTTCTGTACCAGGTGTATCCTCACCTGTGCTATTTTCACCTTTCCCCCGTACTAACCCCAATGATGTCATTGTTGTTTGTTCTTTGCCTTCCCCTTACAGATGGGAAAAAAAAAGGCTCTGAAATGTTCAGGGTAACTTATCTGAAGTCACATCATGAGTCAAGGGAGGAATTGGCTCTAAGCTCTGGTTTCTTTCCACTTCCCTTAACCAAAGTTGGAAATATCTGGTCTCTACCTCGCCCTTTCTATCTGACTCTGAGCACATCAGGAGACTTCAGTTTCCTTGTCTGTAAAGATAAAACTTACATGTGCTCTTGGTACCAAACCCCGCCTTTCCAAGATCGACTAGATGATTTAAGGACGCTTGAATTACTCAGGTCTACACTTCAAATACTGTGAGCATGAATCACTCCAGGGTATTTGGTTTTAATCTAGAAATCTCTGAGTTCCAGGTAACCTGCAAACCTTGGTGGTGTCCTTGGAACTCCTGTGGCTCTTGTTCTACCCCAACTCAGCATGCATGGTCTTTCAGTCTTCTCTCTGCAAGGACTGCAGGACCTTAGATGCAGCAGTAGTGTCTAATAATAACAAACAAACAAACAAACAAACAAATAATAAACATAACAATGATGATTGGTATCTAAAGTGTGTCTTTGACTTTCCAAGTCTCTTTTTGAGTCATTATTTCATTTGATCTGCGCAATGCTTTGCGGTCCCCCTCCCATTTCCCTTTCTCCTTTTCCAAAGGAAAGACTAATTACATTTTTAATGTCTTTTTTTAAAAACCAGAACATTATTTCTATTTTAGGAAGGCAATTTTTATGTGCCAAAGAACATGAGATCCCAAAGAGAGTCTCAGTCCCTCACTGTCAGGGTTTGTTTCTTACTGTTTTCTCTGTTTCCAAATCATCTAGCCCTGTATTTATAACATAATCAGTGCTTGACAAAATTAATAATAATAATAAACCTCGTACTTATAAGTTTCAATACAATGTCTCCTTTTATAAATGGTGCATAAACAAATGTCAAAAAATTCAGGCTCAAAATGCCAACTCTGCCACTCACTAGTGTCAGGATTTTGGCCAAGTTTCTTTACCTCTCTGGGGTTCCACTTCCTTATGTATACAGTCTGGGCAACAATTCAGGGTTGTGAAAACGTGAGCGTACATTTTGGGAAAATGCAGTATAGTATCTGTGTACAGCGTGCTCTTCAAAATACTGATTTGTTGGTTTTTTAAATGAGGATAAATGGCATTTTCCCCTTGTTTTTAAGATGTAAAAGTTAAGGCTAGCTTGTCCAAGGAACACAAAACTTGGCAGTGTCAAAGATGCCCCCCCACCCCACTTCCTCTCCACTGCCTCTCAGTTAGACTGTGGCGGCCCTAAGCCTGACACACACAGTAGATATTTAACAAACAACAGTCATGATATTTCCTGCCATGAAGACCCTGCTGTCTGCTGGACACTGACGATTTCTATACCCACATTCTCCAAGCATTAACAATAACCCTTTACCCTGTACCTGGTTTATAGATGAAAACCGAAGGAAGGAGATTTTGAAAAGTTAGCCCACTTACTCAAGGGCTTACAGTCCGTATATAGCAGATCTGGAATTTGAACCCACATCCCAAGACCCGTGGTCTTTCCGTTGATTCTTTTTCCTTTATGCTATCTTTACAAAGGGAAAAAAATAACAAGGAGATATGACAAATTATTGGGAAATTTTTACACTGTGTGACCACTTGATGCAACGTATTTAGGGACCAAAAAAAATTTTTTTCTGCCTAACTGCTGCAGTTCTCAAGTAGTTTATCAAGCAGTGCTGTTTTCGTCTACCCCTGAGATGCAAAGACGAGGCAGGATTTGCAAAGGCTGTTCACCCCAGCAGTGATGGGCAAGGTGGGTCCCGTATAACAAATCCACCCAACAAAGTCTAAAGCCTCATGGGCTCCAATCCTGTTTTCAGGAGGAACATGCTGAACTGAGTCATTTGGATATAAACATGTGTTTCTTCTCAGCAGAACCAGACTCCCCAACAAGCTGTTTCAGTGGTATAAGCTCGACCAATCTGTTTGCTTGCGAGGGTCGACTCCCAGCTGATGTATTTTGGTTGTTCTTGGCTCTCCAAGCATATGGCCATAAGGGAGTGGTTGCTGTGGCTTCCCCACTTTGGCAACCAAAGCTCCTGGGTGGTTTACTGGGCACGTTCAATCCTGACAGCTACTTTCAGCTCTCGGGAGGGACACAGGCAGAGAAGCAAAGAAGAAAGCCGGGTGGTAGGCAACGAAGAAGACCTAGGTCAAGTCAAAGGTGGATAAGGGATTGTCCAGAGACCCTAAAAATACATAATCAAGACAAACAATATCTCTTCTGAACTTCCATGGGGCTTCACCCTAGTACTGATTCAGATGTTTTGCTCAGAGCTTTAGACGTAAGCTTTTTTTTTTAATTTTTTTTTTTAATTTTTGGCTGCACTGGGTCTTTGTTACCACATGTGGGCTTTCTTTAGTTGTAGCGAGCGGGGGCTACTCTTGGCTATGGTGCACAGGCTTCTCATTGCGGTGGCTTCTCTTGTTGTGGAGTCCGGGCTCTAGGCACTCGGGCTTCAGTAGTTGTGGCTCCCAGGCTTAGCTGCTCTGCAGCCTGTGGGAATCTTCCCAGACTATGGATTGAACCTGTGTCTCCTACATTGGCAGAGGACTCTTAACCACTGTGCCACCAGGGAAGTCCCTAGATGTAAGCTCTTCCCGAGGAGAAACTTACGTACATACATCTGAGCAGCCACGTGTAACTGTGGTCAAGCTATTTCCGCAAAGGTCATTTTGATAATACAGGTGGAATGGGCAGAGGGGTGGGATGTAATTGTGCTGAGTTACATTCAAAGTGCATTTCCAGACCCATGAACCAGGAGGCCAATCAGCCACAAGGGAAAAAGCAAGAGGATGGTTTCAAACTTAAGCATGAACCCTATATACTGGGGGAAAATCCTAAGCTTGCCCATGGCAGGGAGAACAGGGCTGAGTAACTAAATTCCAGAAGCCCTGGGTTCTGGTGTGAGCGCTTCCATTCTCCAGCTTTGCAGCTTTGGGCCTCAGTTTCCTTGGATGTGAGTTTTTGGCTCTCGATACACGAAACAGAGAGGCAGCACAACATGATGAAAGGGCATCAAATTTAGACTCAGAGGGCCTGCAGGAAGTTATTTAATCTCTCACAGCTGACTCAATGCAAGAGTTATTTGTCAGCAGTTATAGATGGAGCATGAACTAGGTTCTGGGAATGTGGCAAAGAGCGAAACTGACCCAATTCCAAGGTCTTTGTGGACCTTACCTATTAGATGGGCAACTAGAGAATAACAAAGGAAATAATATGAAGACATAGGATATAACGCCAGACAGTAACAAGCTTTATGGAAAAATAAATAAATCAAGCAGGATAGGGAAAGAGAGAGGGTTTGCCATTTTCGTGAGAATGGCCAGAGGCAAATAATACCAACCTCAAAACATTATTGTGAGAAAGCTAAAAGAGAATGGATTTTAACATATTACATCATGAAGCAAACATACCATAGCATTGTTATTTTTGAACATATCATAGCACTGTGTGCTTTTTTTTTCCTTTGAATGGCAAAAAGGACTACTTTCCATAAGATAAGAGTGGAGTTCCCAGGCTCTGTCCATGGCTGAGAAATAAAGCTTAGCATGTCAATTCTACCATTTCCTTTTCCCTGGTTTCTTTTTTTTTTTTTTAATCTTTATTGGAGTATAATTGCTTTACAGTATTGTGTCACTTTCTGCTGTACAACAAAATGAAAGAGCCACATGTAGACATATATCCCCTCCCTCTTGAGCCTCCCTCCCAACCTCCCTATCCCACCCCTTTAGGTCTTCACAAAGCATCAAGCTGACCTCCCTGTGCTCTGTGGTAGCTTCCCACTAGCCATCAATTTTACATTTGGTAGCGTGTATATGTCAATGCTACTCGCTCACTTCATCCCAGCTTCCTGGTTTCTTTCAAAGCTGCCTCCTTAGATTTGGGGGGTTTTTTGTTTTGTTTTTCTTTTTCTTTTTTTTTTTTTTTCTTCCATATCTGCAGTGGGAAATTGACCTCTGGTAGCAGGGACTTAGTGAACGTGAAAACTTCTTGCAGCGCTGCCACTGATGATAAGTCTATGGTTCCTCTCTTCTGCCTGGAGTTCAGGGCTCAGCACAGAGCTCAAAGCTGGGAGGCGGGAGGCCTGTTTGTTTTGGAGAGATCTGCCCACCAGGTGGTAAAACCTTTCCATCCAGGAAGCGAGCCCGGAGCAATCGGGCCAGTGGGCTCCCTCTGCCCAGAGCACAACAAAGGGCCCCACTGTGCAGCCTGATCCTGGCCCAGAGAACCCTGGCAAGCAGCCATACCCGCACTGCGGCCCTGCCTGACTCTGGGGATTAAGGTTCTGACTGACATCTCTGAGAATTCGTGGATTTTAGGTTTCAGAAGAAAACCAGTCATCTGAGAGCTGACTCTTCCACATCAAAAGCATTCTCTGTTGTGCTCAAGTGTGACTCTGTTTACACATTTCTCAGGTGTTTCCACCTCGGCAGCAGGGCAGAGCTTTACTGTGGGTTGTAGAATGTTTGACAAAAAGGTTACAGGCCATTACCCATAGATAGTATTATGGGAAATTACAAAATAAGAAAAACATTTTAAGTGTTTCTGCTTGTGCAGTCAACAGGCACTTCCCAATGTAATTTGAATCTGTTGATTTTCCACGTGCATCTCCCATAAACCCTTACAGGGGGTGAACTTTCCACTAGAAACCCACAGTAACCAGCCTCCAAGATGACCACCTCCTGCTATTCACTCCCTGTGTGGCCCCCTCCACACTGAATCAAGACTGATTTGTGTGACCAATTAAAGAAAGCAGAATTGAGAGTGTGTAAATAATTTCAGAGGCTAGATCAGAAAAGGCATTACAGCTTGGCACCTTGCATCGCTCCCTCCAGCATAAGTCAGCCGCCATGCTGTAAGGATACTCAAGCAGCTCTGCAGAGAGGCTCACGTCAAGAGCAGCTGGGGCATCTCACCCTTAGCCAGGCATGTAAGTAAGCCAGGGACTTCATTTGGAAGCTGATCCTCAGCCCCAGTCAAGCCTCCCAAGGACTGCAGCTCCGGCCACGCTCAGAGAGACCCTGGGCCACCACCCAGGGAAGCCAGTCCTCAATTCTTCTTCTTCTTTTTTTTTTTTTTAATTATTTTTTTGGAGGGGGTACATCAGGTTCAATCATCTGTTTTTATACACATATCCCCGTATTCCCTCCTTCCCTTGACTCCCCCCCCCCCACCATCCCTCGAGTCAGTCCTCAATTCTTGACTCACACTAACTATGAGAGATAATATGTGAGTCTTGTTTTAAGCTACTAAGTTTGGGTCCATCTGTTACACAGCAAGAGATAACTAATATAAAACCTATTCCAAGGTACCAGGATTGAATGGAAGAGACTACAGTTTGCTAGACCCACCAGGCTGGAATCTCTTTGGGCTGAGCACTAAATTCTGATAAATGCTATACCATCCTGCCCAGCACCACACTAGTGATTTTTAGAGAATTATCAATTGAAATTGGCATTGGATTTTGGAATCCTAATAAAGGCCCAATCTCTGCCTTTAAGACACTTGCAGGCACGCTGAAGGAACAGCCCTTTAAGCATTGCCTCTAAGCATGATCTTACAGATGTACTAGGTTTCACAGTGTCCTTACATTCTGTAGATGATATATTGAATTTCCTATGGTTATTGGTTGAAGGCTACTGGTAAGGTGGACCTTAATTCCCTGGCACCTCTGGGTTGCTTTGCCCATGGCCAGAGTGGGTTCCTGCCTCCAGAGGAAGCCAGCAGGTGAGTGGACACAGGTGCTTGTGGTTGCAGGTTCAATCAGTGAGCTCAGTAATGGCATGAACTGACAGGATGTGGGTGGGTTCCCAAGTCAAGGCCTCAGCCACAGCAAAAAGGCACAGATCTAGTCACCAGAATTGTTACTATGACATGTTACTGACACTTAGGAATACAGTCAAAGCCCAGCTATCCAAACAGGTATTGAAATCAGGTACAGACTATTAGCAAAGGCCCCCTAGGCCTGAACTTCCTAAATCACACTTGTTGGGGAAAAAAAAAAGAGAGAGAGAGAGGAAGCTTAGAGTCTGGGAATCCCTCTCCTGCCCCCTCAGCCCAACCATGGGCATGAGATTCACCAGGTTCACCCTGTTGGGACTGTACTACCACCTCCTTTCCTTACCACTGGCTCTCACCTGAGCAGCCCTACTATGGGCCATCCTATTTAAGGGACAAGTCTATCATTTAGAAATAAGCTCAACCCAGGGCTTAGAAAGAACCAAAGCAGAGAGTAGCACAGACATATATATACTACCAACTGTAAAATAGTCAGTGGGAAGTTATTGTATAACAAAGGGAATCCAACTCGAGGATGAAAGATGCCTTAGAGGACTGGGGTGGGGAGGGTGGGGGGGACTCAAGGAGGGGGTGTCAAGGAAGGGAGGGAATACGGGGATATGTGTATAAAAACAGATGATTGAACCTGGTGTACCCCCAAAAAATAAATTAATTAATTAATTAAAAAAAAAAAAAAAGAAAGAAAGAACCAAAAGATGGCACTCCTCTTCTTAAGGAAATCAACGAGTTAAAGTAGGACCCAGCACACAGTAGGTGCTTAACAAATATTAGGCCGGTTTCTTCCCAGCTCCTGCCATCACTGGCTTAGGACTGCCAGGCAGAAACAGAGCCATCGAGTCAATCTACATCTGCTCTCTGGGCCTTCTTGTATCTTAACAAAGAAAACACAGACAGTGACCCTCTGTGTGTACACACTGTGTGTGTAGGGATACTGCCTTCTCACTGGGAATCCCTCCCCACGGTGAAAGATGCTGCCAGGGCCCTGTTACCTTGATGCAGGTAAACAAGATAGAACACACAGGAAGATCCATCATGGGGGACAAACCAGAAGCTTAGACATGGATTTGAGGAATCACTTGATTTCCTCATCGCTAGCCCAGTGGTTCCATATTTCACACTTGGGTTCACACTAGGAAAAATGTTCCTCCAAAGTCCCCCAGCCTTTTTACTTGGGGGCAGGGACTTAGATAAGAAGGAGCAGGGACAGAAAGCTCTGTGTGTCCTTCTCTCTCGCCTTTGCTTCTCTGAGTTCAACCTCCAGAGGGCACTAATATTCAAAAGACTAAAGCCAAACACGGAAACCGGGCACTGCAAAATGCCAGCTGTTCTCCTTACAGGGAAGGGAAATCCTCAGCAGTGGTTAATTCTCTGTGAATAATTGATACTGGTGAAATTGAAACAGAGATTTCATTAGCACTTACAAATGGGCTGTCTTCCCCCAAAGAATACAAGGAAATTCCAAAGCCATGGTTTCTGCTACTCTTTGAGTTTTTCTGTTAGGGTCACTCACCTCCTCATTGCTAGCTCCAGGCATCTTGCAGGCTTTCTCTGCAAAGAATCCAACACATCCTGGTCACAATTAGTATCTGGGTAACGTCAGAAACTGGAAGAAACCTGGTGGCCCAGGAGCCAGTCCAGAGATTTTCAGGGCCACCAGGAGGCAGCAGTGATGCTTCAGGGCTACACGCCTGCAAGGGAGAATGGAGGTTTTAGAGTTTAGTGGACCCGATTTCAGATCCCACCTCTGCCTCTCACCAGCTGTGTGACTTTGGGTAAGTTATGCAATGACATCTCAGCCTTACCTGTAAATGGAAATGATCATCTTGTAATATTTCAGCATGGAATAAATTCGTTTAGACACGTAAAAAGCTAGCCATATCATATGCCTGGCACAGAATAAGTGATTTGTCAGTATTAGTTCCTTCACCACATCCTTTTCTTTTGCTTTAATGATACCGTACAGGTGATTCCTAAGTTTTCCTATGGAAGCCTCTGTCACTTACTTGAACCCAACCTCAGTCCCCTTAAAAAAATAAACTTTACTCATTTGTCTGGCATCCCCCAAACAACAAGGAAAAGTTAAGGTCATGTGAAAATCAGAAAACCATCCAATGTAGAGGTTCTGGGGCTGTCTTTGGGTTTTTGTTTTGTTTTTGTTTTTGTTTTTTAGAGGAGGGGTGGTTTATAATTTTAAAAAATTTTATTGGAGTACAGTTGATTTACAATGTTGTGTTGGTTTCAGGTGTACAGCAAAGTGAATCAGTTATGCATATACATATATCCAATCTTTCTTTTTTTTTTTTTAAGATTCTTTTCCCATATAGGCCATTACAGAGGGTTGAGTAGAGTTCCCTGTGCTATACAGCAGGTTCTTATTGTCTTTGTTTTTGTACTCTGACTCCTGTGGAATTGGGAGGAGTAAGCAGAGTCCCCAGGACAGATCAATCTTTAGGGAAATGGGATTCGATGCTTACTTAGCAGGAAATTCTCACATGATATAAGGTTCCCTGTTCCCCCTCCCCTACCTCAAGTGCCTTCTATGTTTCAAGGATGATACCAAAGCCAAGTTTCACGATGAGTAGAGGAAGTTCGGAAATAAATCTTGAGTAAATATACCTCCCTTGTACCCCAGATGCTCGCCAATGGGTCACTGAGCTGCTGCCGTGGTGCAGGCCAGTTCTAAGTCCTGAGACTACTGGGCCTTTGACCTCAGTGACCTTTCTGTCCAGCAAGGGAGACAAGCAGTGAACAAGCAATGACAGCATCGTGCAATAAGCTCTGTGCGTTTGGAGCCGAGGATCACATGTCCAGGACTGAAACTGTAAGAGATGCAGATCCGGGCTAGATTAAGGATGACCCACATCCTTCATCACTCGCCATCTTGGCCGCCACGATGACTCGTCTGGGCTGAACCTTTTTGAATTCCCTTTTCCTGTCCTATCATGTAACCTCTGTGCCTCAGCTTATTTGTCTTAAGGAAGGGCCAAAAGCTAGACTTAGGGTACTGCAGGGATAGATCGAACCAGAGCCTAAATAGAGGGAAAATATGAAGAAAGTTACACTTAAAAAAAAATGTTAATGTGTTTTAAGAATTTATTGAGGTTCTCATTACAAAACAAGCTACCTTTGACAACCTGACATTGGGGGGGTGGGGGAGGGAAGGATTGGGAGTTCCGGGTTAGTAGAAGCAAACTATTACATACATGATAGATAGGCAGCAAGGTCTTACTGTATAGCACAGGAAACTATATTCAATATCCTGTGATAAACCATAATGGAAAAGAATATGAAAAAGAATAGGTATATATATATGTATATCTGAATCACTTTGTTGTACAGCAGAAATTAACACAACCTTGTAAATCAACTATACTTCAATTTTAAAAAAAAATGCCTGGCATTTACCAACCAATCTGGTATGTCTGGCACTGTCCCAGTTTTAGCGCTGAAGATTGCACGTCCTGGAAACCCCTCAGCACAGAACACATCGGAACAGTGGGTCATCCTAGTTCTGTTCTGAACACAGAAGTACCAGCGGAGCACAGAGAAAATGTACAAACCTTGTATTTAATCTTATGATTTATGAATGCATAAAATCATACACAGTCAATCCACAAGTCCAAGTTGCTTCCTGGGTATGAATGGGGAGATATGTAATATTTAACAAACACTTGATAAGTAATGAATGAATATGAGAATATATTCAATAATACAAGGAATTGTGGTTTCTTGTTCCCGACAAAATTGCCCAGAGCATAGCCTTCCAAGCTACCAAGCGTGACTGGCATTTACATTTTCCTGGCGAAGCTTCACAAAACAGCCTAAAGTTTAACAGCATGGGCATTGATATAAGACAGATCTGACCTCAAATCATGGCTTTATGCTTACACACTGGATGACCTATGGTAAATGTCTTAACCTCTCTATGCATTAATTTCCTTTTCAGCAAAATAATAATTCCTACTTTGAAGTGCTGTTCTATAAATTTTTAAAAAAATTATCACAGTACATAGAATATAATGATTACTCAATAAATATTAACTGCTATCAATAAAAACAAAAGCAAGAAGAAAAACCTGGTATTTTATTGTCTCTGGAGCACCAAGTAGAATTAATAAGGGGCTACGAGTTAGACTGCTCATGAAAAAAATTTTGCCATGAAATATTTGCAATATAGTTTTTGATTGATTGGGGTACCATTTTATCTCCATATGTTTCCACAGTGAAAAACAGCATTGGGCTGAATGTCTTCATTTGCCCCTCCGGTCACACCCTCCACCCTTTTCTCCATCCCTCTTTGCATTCTCAGAGGCTGGCCTGGGTGGTCTCTGTCAGTGGACTTCCTGCCCCTCTGGATTCCAGCTGGACTGGGCTCCAACCATTTGGTTGCTTCTCTCCATTGAAGGTCACAGCTCCTGTCAAGAGGCCCTCTCCACCCAGCCCTCTCTGCCTGCAGTTTTGGGAGAGCCCACTCCCTGCCCTCCCTCAGGCTTAGAGATACTAACAGTTGCCCCCTGTGACCTGCCATTCTTCAGGGGTTTCCGACAGCCTGACCACACCTTTGTACATCATCCGTTTGTAAACATCCCTTAATTTATCCCACTGAATGTGCCTTTTGTTTCCTGCTGGAACACTGACAGATACAAACATCAAGAGAACATCTAGCTCAGTGATTTCTAAACATAAGTTTGGGAGCAGTTCTGGGCCGGACACATCAGAATCGCTTAGGGAGCTTTTGGAAAATACGGATTCCTGGACCTCACACCAGGAGGACAAATTCAGAGGCATCTCAGGTGAGGTTTCTTGCTCTGCGTTTCTTTTTTTTTTTTTTTCCTTCTTCTAAATGTATAAATTATATTTCAACAAAATGTGTACAGGTATAAAAATATTTCCCCTCTCTGTCTCTCTGTCCCTGTATATCTCTCTCTGTCTTTGTCTCCCTTTGCAATCTCTCTCTGTCTCTGCTTCTCTCTCTTTCTCAGGCGCTCTGTATTTCTAACAGCTCCCCTGCCAATTCTGCAGCACAGCCAGATCTGGGAAGGGCTCACTGCTGGGGCCTCTGTGGCACCTGCGCCCTCTTTCCTCATCCGTGCTTTTTGTTCTCACTTCCCATTTCACTCTCTTTGATTTCATTTTGGTGATAAACAAAAGATACAGCTCACACAGAAACTACATATATCCTCCATCAGCGTAGGAATTTTGGCCTGTCTTTTTCATGTCTAGAGCATTGCTTGGCACAGGGCTGGCACTTAGTAAATATTTGTTAAGTGAACATTGAATGAGTAATTTATTAAGAACATTTACAGAACTTTGCAGGGCTTAGATATGTTCAAGCTTTTGACCTTGAGAAGAGTGTCACCTAAGCGCCATATTGGATTAAGATCCAAGCAAACAAAAAACTGATTTGGGTAAAAATGGGTTCATCATCAAAGCTGAGTGAGTTGCTGAATATAGGTGTCAAACTAGTGGCTTTCCTGGCATTTCCCCTCATCTGTCCTTTGAAGCCTTGACGTGCACAGGGTGGCTTATGCTGAAAGCCAGGAGGCTGCTGTAGACATTAATCAAGGCCATGGGGAGGTACTTTTGAGTTGAAAGCCCGATCTATTCAAAGAACTCATGGTGCCACTTTTGATGCAGAGGTTGCTGTGCATTTTCAAATTGAGTGTTCAAAATAAATTTCTAGGGAAAATAGAAGCCCATATGGAAGCATATATTTCCCACTCCTTGACCAGTGCTACCTGGTCCTCAAGATTAAGATTGCTGCTCATTGCCTAAGGGGACTCGTCCCTTCTCTTTGTTCTCTACTTTCCTTATCTTTTTGAGCTGCTAACAGAAAATTTTCTTGGCTTACATTTCTCTGACAACATACACCAGTAACATTTCTAGCCCATCGACCTCTTTTCATGCCAAGACTAACTTTACTGGAATAAATTTGGTTGGAAAGCTTTCTAAAGGAAGAAACACACTTCTCTAACCCTACGTGGATTCCACTGCTGATACCCTTTGCAGCATCTTTTCTAAAGACCCGTGGTCATCATTATGAAAATCAATGATTGATTTTAAGGTTTGTTAAACCATTGACTGCCCGGGAGCCAAGAGGATGTATAGAGCTGGTTGGCCCTTTATAACTGGCCCCGGTCTGATGCACTGGCTTAGTCTATTGTCTGCCCTTTACAGTTTCACTCTCCCCTCCACTGCTGATGGTGTCTCACTGTGTCAAGATGCTTAATCCCGAAAGTCAAGTTGCCAAAAAAGAGCTCTCTGGGTAGGTGGAGGGTCACTCAGGGCTTTTATACAAATGTTTCTGCCCTGAGTTATGCAGGAACTGAGCTGAGAAGCCTCTTCACCATTTGAGAGATGTCATGAAATGAGAAAGTTCTAGGAATTAGCAATAAACCAATCATTCATTAGAAGTCTGAAAATAGTTTTAAAGATTTGAAGAAAAAATGTGTGTTATTTAACTTAGAAAATAAATCTCATGAATGATTAAATCTATTTTTTGAATATTTGTTACTTTTGAAGACTATGCAGCTCCAATTAGAGAGAGATTTAGAATGGATAAAGGAAAAACAAGATGACTATGAAGTTTTCTTGATTCTTTATAGAATCGCCAGGGCCTGTGATCTCTACAGTTAGCATGACCTACTTTATTTACATGTCCTGCTGCCTGAGGACAGGGGATTGGACGCTATAGCTTCTCCAATTTCCTTTTTTAAATTAATTAATTTATTTATTTATTGGCTGTGTTGGGTCTTCATTGCTGCACATGGGCTTCATCTAGTTGTGATGAGTGGGGGCTACTCTTCATTGTGGTGCCTGGGCTCCTCGTTGCCGTGGCTTCTCTTGTTGCGGAGCACAGGCTCTAGGCACGTGGGCTTCAGTAGGTGTGGCACACAGACTCAATAGTTGTGGCGCACAGGCTTAGTTGTTCTGCGGCACGTGGGATCTTACTGGAGCAGGGATTGAACTTGCGTCCCCTGCATTGGCAGGCGGGTTCTTAACCACTGAGCCACCTAGCAAGTCCCTCCAATTTCCTTTTAAAGGCAGAATTCAGAAATATTACTCCCCCGTGCTTCTCCCTCAACTTTATGCACATTTAAGGTATGTTGTCCATGGATTCACAATTAGGTTCAATCTCTTTCATAGCTTGGTTTTTGTTGGAGAATTACAGAGGAATGAAACCTTCCACTGTCTAGGATAAATGGAAAAACAGGTGAAATGGAATTCCAGATCTTTAAAATGTAATATTATTTCTGGTCCTTGGAAGGACTTGTAACCTAAAGCATCCTGACTCAGTTATCCCAATACCAGTCTCTTAGCAACATCTGAGACACTTTTTTGTGTTACACAAGGAGGATGTATGAAATATTAGGAGGAAAACCATGCTGAAAACCAACATCTAGCAGAGTATCCAGCATCTTCTCTAAAACACCAAATGCATATATTTACATACGAAGAAGCACGGCATCTTGGATTCAGTGTGGGCACGTAAGGTTCTAATCTTATCTCTTCTATCACAAACTCGAAGATGTTCCAGGCACATTACCTCTCAGTGCTGTGTTTCCCTCCATAAGACATGAGCCCATTATTCTCTGATTTCATGTTTATATCTCAAGAATGAAAATTCAAGCAATGGAACACAGAATGACTGGCCCCTGGCCTCCTAGAATTGGTCCAGCGAGGTATTTGCTGTTCAAGAAAAAATGTCCTCTCATAACTATACAGAGCCCTGGCTTGCCCTGTAAGGCCCTCTCCTAACTTAGTCATCACTCCACCCAGTTCTAGAGGAGGAGTGATCAAACAAATGATTCAAAACATTTTCATTCAAAAACAAATAATAAAACTGACAATGCCTTCCTTTCAGACCACAACAGGAAAATCTTCATTGACAGGGAAAGATACAGCTTGTTACCTGCACGAATTGGCAAAGGGGGACCATTGCCATGTCGGTGGTGCCACAGTGGCTGAAAAAGAGCAAATACGTCCTTGGAGCAACTGTTTGGTTTAATTGCTGAGAAGTCAATCTAGCCAAAACTGCTTGCTTTTAGCAATTTTTGTTGATTGTAGTTCTCCAAGCAAACATCAAGTGACAGAAGACAGAAGGAAAGAGAAACAGCTTTAGGGCCAAAGGAGGCAAAAAAGCACAAAAAAGAACCAACTCATCCTTCCATTCTCACACATGTACGGGTTTAGGATTTATCGGCCAATTTCAGGTACAGCAGGCATTGAATATCCTTGGTCTGAGCTCTGATCAGGACATAAAATCACAGAATTTTGGAGCATCAAAGAGCTTTCAAGATCCAATAGGCTACCTCTTTTCCTTCTGCAGATGAAGAAGTAAACTCAGGATTTGTTTCTTTTCAGTGTCTCTAAAGTGACTTATTAAATGTTTCAGAAATGGAGTCAGGATTAGAACTCAGGTCCCCCAATGACAAATCCAATACTTTTTCTGTATGTCATTCAAGGAGATTTCCTGGCTTAACAGCCCAAATTATGGGTCACAGGCTTTAGGTTAGATCCATTTGTGGAAAAGAGGGGAGCAGTGGAATGTCAGTTTTTACAAGAACCTCCCAAGGAAGACTCATGGTCCTTGTACCCATGGGGGCCCTAGTCCCTCCAGAGGACATATTGGTCTTCTCTTGGAGACCTAGCAGAATGTGGAAATATATTTTAGGGGAAACTAAATGGTTTGCTTTTGATGGCAGCCCAGACTTCCAATCCTCCAAGGACAACACACCTGCCAGCCCTGGTACTGGTTTAGATACTTCCCACAGTCCACCCTAGGCTTTGAGAAAGCCAGTGTCTGGAGCCATCCCAGCCATCCCAGCTGGCCCAGGAGAAGAAGCCAAGACACCATTCATCTTTGGCCTCCAGAACTAGCCTCTGTGCACTGAGGGGCAGAAGAGGATTTGTGTACAAGGAGAGCAAACTGGAGGAGCCCACTGTGACCCCTTTTTGTCATTGTTGCTGTTGCCTCTGGGCCATGAACATTTTAAGGTTTCAAGCATCCCCTCTGTGGTTGGCTTCCTCTTTAGGTCTCCACCCCTGAGTCTTCTCTTGAGGCACAGTTCTGTATCTCCGTTGCTTTGCTGATATTTCCAGTAAGACGTCCTCTATCACCTCCTTCCCAACAAACCTGAAACTGAACTCACTCTTCCCCTAAAAGATGGACTTCTCCAATTCTGTTAAAAAAAAACAAACAAAAACAAAAAAACAAAAAAACTCGCTATTCTCCCAGTCATGCCTCTGAGTTACTTTTGGATCTGGTTTGCCTTTCCCACTTCCACCTGGCATATCAACTGTTCCCCAAGTCTTATAAAGTCTCCCCTTGTAAAGTTTTCTTTTATTGCCTACATCATGCTAGAAAAACAAGTCATTCTGGGCTCCTTCTCACCTCTACCTCTACCTTAATCCATGCTGCAGGCACATTGCATTTGCTTTGTGTGTGTGTGTGTGTGTTTAATTTTTATTGGAGTACAGTTGCTTTACAATATTGTGTTAGTTACTACTGTACAGCCAAGTGAATCAGCTATACGGGTACATATATCCCCTCTTTTTTGGATTTCCTTCCCATTTAGGTCACCACAGAGCACTGAGTAGAGTTCCCTGTGCTATTCAGTAGGTTCTCCTTATTTATCTATTTTATACATAGTATCAGTAGTATATATATATATGTCAATATCAAGGCTCATTCGATTTGAGACAATACATTCCTGATAGCTAAGTCACCCAGTTGGTGTTGGTATGTGACAGCAGCCTAGCAAACTAATACACTGCCTGGCCCTCTTTAGGTGGCCCCAGGGTGTCCCCCCATGTGTCATCCCTCCATGCCCCGGCTCTGGCTGATTTCTTTGCATGGAATGCACTCCACCCTGGCCCCTTTGTCTGATTTGGCCAACTTCCTCTTGTCCTTTAAGATGGAGCTGAAACATGTCTTCTTCTGTGACTCTTTCACTCAACATCACCTCCCGAGGAAAAATGATCTCTTCCTCCTCTGCCATGACCAACCCGAACTCACACATTCCTCTCCTATCACGTGGAGTTGCACCCGCCTACCTGCTCTGCCTTGGCTTGTAGACCGTTGGTCTCAATCTTTGCTGTGTATTAGAGCCACATCGTGTGATTTTTCAAAATACTGATGCTCAGATCCTTACCGCTGAGATTCTCATTGGGTGGTCTAGGGTGGGGCTCTGGCATTTTTCGATAGACCTCCAGATGACTCTAATGTGCTCCTGGGATGAGAAACACGGTATTAGGGCTCTTGGAGGATAGGGCATCGGCCTTATTCTTTGATCCGCTATCACTCTTCAAGTAAACACTTCCTAAATGTTCGCTGAACTGGATAAAGGGCCCCAGGTCCACAGTCTGTCCTCTGCTTTTCTCATTTCTTTTCATTGAACATCTTCACCTCTCCTCAAAAAAACACCTGGAAGAAACCCTCTGTAAAATGTAGATTGGAAGTTTAGAGAATTAGGCCACCTGGAGTCAGCTTAGGTGGAGGGACATAAAAGTATGATCATAGTATTTTGAAATATGATAAAATAAAAATACAGAAGGAGCTCATTTAAAATACCCATTTACCCACCTTCTAATGTTTCAAGCCACCTCTTCTCTCTTCCTGGACCTAGAACGTGGGAAAGTATTTCATCAACTCCTGTTCCCCGGCGATGCCTTTTCCCCAAGGAATTTCAGAAAGGAAATGCAGTGCTATATTTATGCTTTTCTAATGTTCTTATCCAACCATCCCTCGGTAAAAATGGAATCTGGGAAGATTTGGGACGCCCCAGCTTCCCCTTCCAGCACCCACTTTAGCTCCTCTCAAATACTCAATGTTCAGTCTTTTTCCCTTTCTTCTCCCTCTATATAAACACTTAGATGAAAATAACTAAGTGTTGCTTGCTTTCACTTTTTTTATGGGAATAAAATGAACACATGTTCCTTGTACAAAGTTCAGAAAATACCCCCAAAATAAGCATGAATAATAAATAAGACTGGTACCCCCATCATGAAGAATTAATAACTGTCAAGATTTTAGTGTGTTTCATTGTACACTGCACATCTAGATAAGGAATAATGTATATATGAGTAAGGGTGTACATGTGAAAGAGGAAGAGAATCAAGCACATATTAACTTGTCATGGCGGGGAGAGCTGTCTTCACACACTGTGTTAAAGTGCTTCCTTAGCTACACAAAGAATAAAAGCTCAGCCCCACAATGTATTAGACTGAAGTGTTCCTGAAGATCCCAAAGAGGAGATGGAAGAGGCTTGTCACCCTGCTCACCCTTAGCCCTCACCACCATTGTCCCAACCTCAACTCCAGCCTTCCTCTCAACACTCTGCCCGAGTTCATTTCACTTGGCACCAGACTCCTCACGCCCAGCTCTTTTTCTCAGCTTCCTTTGTCTCCTTTCCTAGACAGAGCGATTCAGTTCACCTTTCATTCTTTCAAGCTGATATCCTCACCCCTATCCTGTAATTAGGTGGAGAAAGGACACTCTGGTTCCTAGGATGTATTGTCTTAGAAAGTAGGAGAGTAGTAGGGAATTGTTAATACAAAAAATAAAGAGAGAAAGGAGGGGGAGGAGAGAGGGAGAAGGAAGGGAGAAAAGAGGAAGGGGGAAGGGAGAAAGAAAGAAGAAAGAAAAAGAAAGAAAGAAAGAAAGAAAGAAAGAAAGAAAGAAAGAAAGAAAGAAAGAAAGAAAGAAAGAAAGAAAGGAAGGAAGGAAGGAAGGAGGGAAGGAAGAAAGAAAGAAAGGGAAAGAAAGAAAGAAAGGGAAAGAAAGAAAGAAGAAAGGAAGAGAGAAAGGAAGGAAAAGGAAGAAAGAAAGGAAGAAAGGATGGAGGAAGAAAGGAGGGAGGGAGGAAGGAAGGAAGGAGAAAGAAAGAAGGAAAGGAGGGAAGAAAGGAAGGGAGGGGGGAGGAAGGGGGTGAATCCTGGAAGGAATACAAATACACATAATTTTAGAAAAGCATTAGGTCACATTACTTACAATTTTGCACCCTTATTTTCCTTTTTTCACTTTTTTAAAAGAACTTTTATTAAGATATAATTGACATACAATAAACTGCGTGTATTTAAAGTGTACAATTTGATTTTTTTTTTCTTATTAGTAACATATATGCACCCTTACTTTCAAGCTCGACACTATATTAGGATGGCTATCCTCTTTTTAGTTAGGAGCTGAACTGAAAGCTAAAGGAATAGACTCACAGAGAGTGAAAATGCAAACAGCAGCCCTCTGGTGTGGGTGGGATTGAGGGCACAGATGGCTTCCTCCCTTATTCGAGGGAAACTTCCTATGTGAGGACAACCTCATTTAACACAGATTTTATCCGTGACAGAAACACGTGGGGTTATTTTTTGCTCCCAGTGATTTGTGGAAGATGTTGGCTTCATTTGGTGAAGACTATTCTAAAGTCCTGTTCTTTTTATCCCAGGAAAATGATGCTTGGTTGCTTTTTTTTTTTTTTTAAGATCGTTATTGGAATATAATTGCTTTACACTGTTGTACCAGTTTTTGCTGTACAACAAAGTGAATAAGCTGTAGTTATACGCATATCCCCATATCCCCTCCCTCCTGCGACTCCCTCCCATCCCCCTATCCCACCCCTCTAAGTCATGACCCATCATCAAGTTGATCTTCCTGTCTTATGCAGCAGCTTCCCACTAGCTATCTGTTTTACATTTGGTAGGGCATTTATGTCAATGCTACTCTCTCACTTCGTCCCAGCTTCCCCTTCACCCCCAACCCTGTGTCCTCAAGTCCTTTCTCTACATCTGCATCTTTATTCTTGCCCTGTCACTGGGTTCATCAGTACCATTTTTTTAGATTCCGTATATATGAGTTAGCATATGGTATTTGTTTTTCTCTTTCTGGCTTACTTCGTTCTGTATGACAGACTCTAGGTCCATTGATCTCACTACAAATAACTCAATTTCATTCCTTTTTTATGGCTGAGTAATAGTCCATTGTATATATGTGCCACATCTTCTTTTTCCATTCATCTGTTGATGGGCATTTAGGTTGCTTCCATGTCCTGGCTATTGTAAATAGTGCTGCAGTGAACATTGTGGTACATATTTCTTTTTGGATTATGATTTTCTCAGGGTATATGCCCAGTAGTGGGATTGCTGGGTCATATGGTAGTTCTATTTTTAGTTTTTTAAGGAACTTCCATACTGTTTTCCATAGTGGCTGTACCAATTTACTTTCCCATCATAGTGCAAGAGGGTTCCCTTTTCTCCACACCCTCTCCAGCATTTATTATTTCTAGATTTTTTTGATGATGGCCATTCTGACCAGTGTGAGGTGATACCTCATTGTAAAGTCCTGTTCTTGAGTAAAGGAGAGGGAAATCTTGAAAGAGACAGTTGTTTTGGAGCTCAGTGGGGAGACCCTCCCACACATCCACACCTCAACATGACCATACATGTACCTACCAACAGAAGAGGATCTCGAGAACAAACCCCAGATACCCTCCAGGCTCTGCAGCTTCCTAGGCCTTGATGCAGGACTGCTGGCAAAGGCTGTTAGAATATTGGAGGATGTGGACACACAGCAAGGATTCCAGGTGAGTATAGAACTAAAAACCAAGCAAAGGTATGCTTTCCTTCTCCTGAACTGGCCTTTACAGAAGATTCAGTTTTAGGCTCTTGTACGGGGGATGGCAAACCACAGCCCAGAGACCAAATCCAGCCAGATTCATGTAAGTGTCCCCCAGATTGTTTGCTGACTAAAACAGCTAGATTGAAACATTGCAGCAGAGACCACATGGTTCACAAAGTCAAAAATATTTACTATCTGGCCCTTTGTCGAAAAAGTTTGCTGATGTCTGACCTAGGGAAATTCATTCTAGTTCCAGGGAGTCCCAAATTGAGGATTCCTGGTTTGTTTTGTTTCTGTTGTTCTCTGGTTGGGGAGGAAATCATTCTTGGTGGAAGACAGGAATGAGGGGAATGCCGGCCTTTCAGTAGGAGGAGGGGCAGTTTTGCCTCAGAAACTAAGCCTTCAGGCCTGTTAAGACAGCCTGCAGGGGGAGGACGGAGCAGGTTTCTTAGAATCAGATACAGGAATCAACTTCCTCCAACATCACCCCACCCTCCACACCCATAACCATTGAAACACCCTTTGTCAACCTTCCATGGGAACCAAAGGGGGTTGAATCCCCCTAGTGCTAACTGGGGAACATTTTTAAAGAGTTAGACCACAAAAGAAGGTTTTACACACGACAAATCTTTCCGTGAGGGATATCTTTTTCTTCTTCTCCTTCTTCTCCTTCTCCTTCTTCTTCTTCTTCTAATATATTTTTTATTGGAGTATAGTTGCTTTACACTGCTGTGTCAGTTTCTGCTGTACAGCAAAGTGAATCAGCCATGCATATACATATATCCCCTCTTTTTTGGATTTCCTTCCCATTTAGGTCCCCACAGAGCACCAAGTAGACTCCCCTGTGCTATAACAGTAGGTTCTCATTAGTCATCTGTTTTATACATAGTAGTGTACATATGTCAATCCCAATCTTCCAATTCATCCCACCCCTCTCTTTCCCCTTTGGTATCCATACATTTGTTCTTTACATCTGTGTCTCTATTTCTGCTTTGCAAATAAAATCATCTATACCATTTTTCTAGATTTCACATATATTCATTAATATATGATATTTGTTTTTTTCTTTCTGACTTACTTCCCTCTGTATGACAGTCTCTAGGTTCATCCACTTCAATGCAAATGACACAATTTTGGAGACAAAGCCTTGCACCACCATAATGTATTGTTTTCGTTTTTGTTTTTAATTTTTTGGCTGTGTTGGGTCTTCGTTGCTGCATGTGGGCTTTCTCTAGTTGTGGTGAGTGGGGGCTGCTCTTCGTTGCGGTGCACAGGCTTCTCATTGTGGCTTCTCTTGTTGGGGAGCGTGGGCTCCAGGCATGCAGGCTTCAGTAGCTGTAGCCCGTGGGCTCAGTAGTTGTGGCAAACGGGCTTGGTTGCTCCACGGCATGTGGGATCTTCCCAGACCAGGGATCGCACCCATGTCCCCTGCATTGGCAGGCAGATTCTTAACCACTGCGCCACCAGGGAAGTCCATACTGCATTATTTTTCAAGAACACATCCCTTTTCATGGCCGAGTAATATTCCATAAAAAGGGCTGTGTTCTTGAAAAATGATGTAGTGTGGTGGTGCAAGGCTTTGTCTCTGAAGTCAGTCAGGTGTGGGCTTGAGTTCTACTAGCTGAGGGACTTGGGACAAGTTGCTGTAGTCCTGGAAACTTCTCTTGAGTCAGCTGAAAAATAGGAAGAATAATAGTAGCTTCCTCATGGGGTTGTTTTGAGTAGATTAGATAACGGATGAAAAATATTTAGCACAATTCCCAACATAGGAATAGTGTTCAGTAAATGAAGACCGTCTTCTGGCTGACTCACAGACAGGGAGAGTATCATTGTCACTTCCTAAAAAGTTTTCTTAAGCATTGTTGTTAATGTGCCTGGAAAATTTTAGGCATTTCATAAATGGTAATAAAGATCTAGGTTGGAGATTACTTTGGAGAGTGGAGCATCTTTGAAACTTGTTTGATGGAATCCATGAGAAGGAAGACATTTTATAATAAAACCCATCATGTACTCTTGTATGTGTGTTTACAACTTTAAAAAAATGCTTGTGAAATCCATAACCTTCCTACACACAATGCACTTTAATATTTTTATACTATATTTTTTCAAATAGTGGACATAATCCACTCAAGTTTACAACACTGAGGGGTTGAGACCCACCCTTTGAAAACACGTGTGCCACAGAATCATCAAACTTTAAGTTTGAGGCAGGAATGTCTCTTGTCCCTGACACAGCCATTTTTGGCAATTGGGAGACCGATAACACTTCCCACTATGATTTGTTTTATGTTTCTATGTCTTGCATCCTTAATTATATCTTTTGAATTCAAAACAAAGTTGTTTGCTTTCTTAGAATCTTGCACTATTTTCTATTGTAGTGATGGAAACAAAAGAGCTTTCAATAATTGTTCTTAGGTGCAAATGAATTTATATTTGCCTGAAATTTAAGAAACAGATTTTCTGTCTTCCACAGGAAATTTCATAACACAAATTATAGAAGATACTCAGATGCCAAAATTATGTATACTGGGATGTGAAAGCTTCTCAGAGAAGGGATTTTTGTTTTAAATTGAAGTACAGTTGATTTACAATGTTGTGTTAGTTTCAGGTGTACAGCAAAGTGATTCAGTTATATATATATATCTTTTTCAGGTTCTTTTCCCTTATAGGTTATTACAAAATGTTGAGTAGAGTTCTCTGTGCTCTGCAGTAGGTCCTGTTGGTCATCTATTTTATATAGAGTAGTGTGTATTTGTTACTCCCAACCTCCTAATTTGTCCCTGCCCCAGAGAAGGGATATTGAGCAAAATATATAGGAAAAAGAAACAACCCACGACCAGTCTTACTGGTTTCTTTCTCCACCTACCCCCTCCCACCCCCCCAACCCCCCCCCCCCCCCCCCCCGCACCGCACTGGTAATGACAATTGCTGCAAGGCCAATGACTTATCATGAAGATGTTCTGTTCTGTCTTGACTCTTCTCCCTCTAACTATGCTCTTTCTAAATTCCTAAATTATGATTCCCTCTGTCACTGACAGAAACACACCCAAAATCTACTGTTTCTTAACAAGTGTCTTAACCAGAACTCTGCCCGTGAAGACCTTAGGAAGAGGCCCCAAGACTCGGAGGCAAACTCCAGCTGCAGGACTCCACCTGCACTCCAGAGGCACCCTGTGCTTCCGGCACATTCTACCATCTACCATCCTGAGCCAGATGTGACCAGCCTGTACAATTCCAAATCCTCAGCCTCCTTTCCTGTCTATTTCACACACCTTTTCTAATCTTAGTCCCTATAACCTGCTGACCTTTGCCCTCACTGGAATTTCTAAACAAGCTATCCACGCTCAGCCAGCCTAGGGAAACGATTTGAGTTTCAAGTTTTTAAATTTTTACGTGAATCTTTATCCTTCAAACTTTATGCCTGAGATAAATACTACAGAAAAAACCCTCAAGGTATTAGTGGTATAGTGTTGACTCCTTTTCTTTCTTTCTCCCTCCATCTCTTTCTTTTTCTTTCTTCTTTTCTCTCTCTCTTCCTTCCCTCCTTCCTTTCCTCCTTCCTTCTCTCTTTCCTTCTCCCTTTTTCTTTCTTTCTTTCTTTCTTTCTTTCTTTCTTTCTTTCTTTCTTTCTTTCTTTTTCTTTTTCTTTCTTCCATTCTTCCTTTCTTCCTTTCTCCTTTCCTTCCTTCCTTCCTTTCTTCCTTCCTTCCTTTCTTCCATCCTCTCTTCCTTCTTTCCTTCCATTTGCTGACTATCCTACCTTTTCTTCAATGAATTATGAGGTGAGGGATATTTTTTAAATTGCTTAAGAAAAAACTATACTCTTCTCCCTCTAAAATTTCAAAGAGCTTGTGTAGGAGAATTTATCATAGCTGTTGTACTCATAGCTGAGTCCCAGAGGCAAGATCAGGAGAAAAGGACATTTCTTTGTAGAGTAGTAATTAAAGGAACGATAATCTGGTCCTTCTTCCCTTTGTTATTTGATAGCTGCGTGACTCTAGAAAGGTCTAAGCCTCAGCTTTTATCCAAAAAAATGAGACTAGTAATAGCACCTTACTCACAGCATCGTTGTAAAGGTAATCACAATAAGCGCTTCGCACACTCACTGGTCCCAGGCAAGCACCCAATACATAGGAATAATAATAACAAAATTAATATACAATAGTAATATTATTATTGCCATAGTAGTTCTAAGCCAAGGTCAGAACACCTATGAGAGGAAACTTATGGCAATGACAAAATCTTTATTATCTTGATTATGGTGATGATTTCACAGGTGTACATATATGTTCAAACCCATCAAATTGTATATATTGGATATATGCAGTGTTTTAAAATATCAATTACATCTGAAAAAAGCTTAAAACAGTAGAGCTGGCATGCATGCAAATAGGGATGGGGCACCAATAGCATCTGTCTCTGCTAGAAACCAAACATGCTATTAATAGATATGTTAAAAAAATTTTTTTTCCAATTAAACAGTAGAAATGGCAGAAAACAAACAAACAAAAAACCGAAACAAACAAACCAAAACCTCACAACAGCCAGAGCCCATAATCCTGGATAGAAAGAGGATTCCAGCAACGTAACAGAGGGAAAAGTTTACTTCTGGTCCCATCAAGAATTTCCCACCAAAGAATAGCCTGTGACCAGAGTTATGGGAAGGACCCCCAAGAAGAAGACGTGACCTCCTGCACGTCCTGTAACAAATCATCAAAATCTTCAGATGCGACTGGCCTGCTGTTCTACACAGACTCCCCAGGGCCAAGGAGCCCTAGGAGTTCACCTGCCCTTTCCCGACAGTCCCTGAAAAGCACACTGTCAGTGATGAAATGGGGCCAGATGGAGACGCATCCCCGAAGATCCCCCACATCAGCTGGGGAGAGGTTCCCACAACACGGGTACCAGGAGCAGATAATGTGAGGCAGGATGAGGAGGACGAGCTGCAGCTTGTGTTTTGCAGTGTTACCCAGAATTCCCCAAACTCCACAACTTTGACCCTACATCCTAGAACCATGAGCTGGAAGCATGAGAGCTGGGAATAAGGGGTCATATGTGTCCGCAGGGTTTCCCGCCAGGCTTCTTAATGGTTGGGAATGCTTTGCAGGCCCTTAAGGAGATGTGAAGGCTGATCCCCAGTTCGCCAAACCTATTGAAAAGATAACTTCCTTGCTCAAAGTAGCACCACCTATGACCAGAAGGAAGAACACTATGGATGTCCCTGAGGCCAGCTCTCTGCTCTTTTCAATGCCCTGGGCTATACCTTAGCCCATAGAGGGCGTAATGAAGTATGTGGTGACCTCTGGCTCCTCTCTCAACCCACCAGATTAGTCAAGGTAAAAGGTAAACTTTGTTTTTTCTTTTTTTTTTAATTGGGGTATATTTTGCTTTATAATGCTGTGTTAGTTTCTGCTGTACAGCCAAGTGAATCAGCTACATGTATGCATATATCCCCTCTTTTTTTGGATGTCCTTCCCATTTAGGTCACCACAGAGCATTGAGTAGAGTTCTCTGTGCTATACAGCAGGTTTTCATTAGTCATCTATTTTATGTATAGTAGTATACATACGTCAATCCCAATCTCTCAATTCATCTCACCTGCCTTCCCCACCTTGGTGTCCATTCGTTTGTTCTCTACAACTGTGTCTCTATTAGAGTCTGATTATCTAAGTCTCCATCTGAAGAAATGGACTAAAGACATTCCCCTGCATTTCCCAGCCTTCAATGTTTTGGCCCTGAGCCCTGGAGACCCGGGAGGCTGAGAACAACAAAGACATTTCGCCTCATACTGAATTCCCATCTCCTACCATTTCCTGTCAAATCCGCAGCTGTTCTCCATGCCGCGCCTTCACAAGGCACAAGTCACATCCCTCCGGCTGGGAAGGACTCTAGGGAGCATTCAGGCCCCCCCCTTCCCGCCCCCCCCCCCTCGCCTCTTAGGAATTACACTCAAATCATGAGATACGCTCACGGCTTTGTAAAGGGGATTGCCTGTAAACATCCACCAGTCCCTTTCCAGGATGAAGTTTTCAGGGTTGGCCATCCTGATGCAGAGTCAGGCGCTGCTCCTTCAAGATCCCCCCCCCACCTCCTGCCCGTGTGCAGCATCTCTGATTTGCACTTAACAGGAGCCTTGGACGACACATATGCCATTGCCACAGATGATAGAAACCACAAGTTTCTGGTCAGTGTCTCTGGGTTGAGCCAGGCCACTGTGTGATGGACAAAATCAGGATGCATCTCAGGACTCAAGATGAACTAAAGGTGACCCTGTAGTCTTGAGCCTGAATGACAGGGGTGCTGTCTCTGATGGAATAAGCAAGTCAAGAAGCGGAAGAACGGTGAGGGTGTCGGGATGAAGAGAGCAGATTCTTGAAGTCATGTTAGAGGGCGTTTAGGCCTTCATTCTGAATCCGGAAAGGATGAGTCTCGTTAGGTAAATGAAACTATTTCTGAAGACTTAAGGTGGGGGAGATTGTGCTATTATTTGTCCCAGGAGATAGCTAGAAGAATAGGAAGGAGATACTACAAGAAGACACTGGAAGTTACTTGACATTTATACATATAATAAAATAATAGCATTCTTCCATTTCCTGTAAAATCTCCAGGGAAGAGGGAAATTATCGGGGAAAGTATAGGGGAGCAAATAATGTTCCCTCTTGCAAAGTCAAGCTGAGTCCTGAGTTTTCAGCTAATCTCAGGATTTGAGACTCGTTCTCAAGCCTCCCCACAGCCATCTGTTTTTAGTACAAGAATCCCCAGTTCATACATGCCTGTTTCCAAAACCTTAGACACTTACTCTCCCCTGAATACATTCTAGTTTGTCACTGTGCCTCTGAAGATGTAACATCCAGAATTTTCAAAAAGTCTCTAAATGCAGTATAATCTCAAAAAAAATTTACAGACCTATATGGAGAACAGAATGGTGGTTGCCAGAGGTAAAATGAGTGGAAGGAGGGACAAAAAGAAAAAAAAAATGAGCAGACCTGTCGTGTACCTCATGCTGCCCGCGTTTTCCCCTTCGTGCAGCCGAAGGCCATCATGGATTTTTAGCAGCAAAGTGGTGGTCACAGTTGACTTTGTATTACCTTTGGGCCCATTAATTTCAGTTTATCTTTTTCAAACAAATTGTTTTCTTATATGTATTTAGCTGTTTGGGTTGTCTTGTTTTATTTTTGTCTGACTAACAGCAAACATTTAGCCATGTTAAACTATATTGTAGAGATGGTAGATGCCTACCAATCTCACTTACTGAGACCTCTTCCAATCTGGATTCTGGCTTATCAACTATCCTCCTCAACTTTGTGTTATTCCCAAATTATAATAATAATCAGGCCACTTAAGACTTCTTTCATATGCTTCATTGAAATATTGAATATACTGGGGAAAAAGGAAACCAAGGACACTGTGGCAGGTGATATAATTTTCCTCCTTAACTGGGTTCTTCAGGATCATACTGTTGCTTTTTTTAAAACTGAAGTATAATTGATTTACAATATTGTGTGAGTTTCAGGTGTACAGGAAAGTTATTCTGTTGTGTGTGTCTGTGTGTGTGTGTGTTACATATATATATATTCTTTTTCAGATTCTTTTCCATTATAGGTTATTAGAAGGTATTGGCTATTGTTCCCTGTGCTACACAGTAGGTCCTTGTTGTTTATTTGATATATAATAGTGAGTCTGCTAATCCCACACTCCTAATTTATCCCTCCTTCCCCCATCCCCTGGCTTCCCCTTCAGTAATCATAAGTTTGTTTTCTATGTCTGTGAGTCTGTTTCTGTTTCATTAATAAGTTCACGTGCATCATTTTTTAGATTCCACATATAAGTGATATTATATGCTTTTTGCCTTTGTCTGACTTCTTCACTTGGTATGATAATCTCTAGGTCCATTCATCAGGGTAACATTGTTAATGTGAGCTTCATTTACTTAGAAAGTACATCACTGTATAATTGAAAAAAATTTTTTTTAATTTTTAAAATTTTTTTTAATTATTATTTTTCTTTAATTTTCGGCTTCATTGGGTCTTTGTTGCTGTGTGCAGGCATTCTCCAATTGTGGTGAGCAGGGGCTACTCTTCGTTGCTGTGCACTGGTTTCTCACTGCGGTGGCTTCTCTTGTTGCGGAGCACAGGCCACAGCCACGTGGGCTTCAGTAGTTGCGGTTCATGGCTTAGTTGCTTGGAAGCATGTGGGATACTTCCCAGCCCAGGGGTCGAACCCCTGTCCCCTGCATTGGCAGACGGAGTCTTAACCACTGTGCCACCAGGGAAGCCCCAATAGTTGAAAATTTTAAAAACTCTTTTTGCAATGCCTGTGTCAGGAACTTCATTGGGCTGAAGAAACACATTAGTAGCTATTTCATTATAAGAAAAAAGTATGTCTATGTTGTTCAATTGGAATAAAAACAATGATAAGGTATTCACCTTGAGGCTCCCATTTGATGTCATGACATAATAACTTTCTTGCCAGAGGTCAAAGATTCAGGCTAAAGGGAGAGTTGGGAATCCATAAAAGAGATGTTGACAGCGGCTAACAGAGGTCACTCCCCCGCCCTCAGCAGTGTGGTGACGCCACAGTCGCTTCATGGTTGTCCAGGAATGTGAATCACTCTAGGGCTTGACACAAATAGGGTAATAAAGAAAGGCCATTTACAATACCATTTCCCTCTTAAAATGATGTTTGCCACTGAGTGTAAACTAAAGAATTAGCGTGATTGAGTGGCAGATTTTGACATGATTATAAAGAGGGCAGAGGGAAACCTTTGCGAGTATGTTGATATTCGCCTAATAAAAATTGCATAAGTGAATTAAATCGACTTTCTTGCTAGCTGTGAATTCCTAAAGGATAGTCACATTTCCTCAGGGAAACAATCTCCAGCCTAACCCACACTCTTATCTCCTCTGGTGTCTGTAGAAGAAGTGGGCTTGCCTGCAATCAGATGTTTTGATTGTTGAGATGGATGTTATCCTAGCCCTGCTGTGACACCTCCCCAGGCCAGTGGCCTTAGGGGAAGGTCCTCTCACTGCCAAGGCATCGGAGGCCATGTGCCCTATAAAGGGAAGTGAGAAAGCTGGAAACAGCCGCAAAAAGAGGGCCTAGAGCTGGGTGAGGAACCCACTGCAGGTCAATGATTCTTCTCCCTTCTTGGTTCCACACGGAACTGAATGTGTCAGGAGTGCTTCAGATTCAGGTGCAGAAACCTCACACTAGGATGACCAACAAAGATGGGGAGGTGAGTGGTGGGAGCATTTCAGGCAGAGGGAACAGATAGCATTTTCAATTGCTGTAAAGTTTGGGAAACATGCTGCTGAAAACCTTAAATCTCATGCCCTGGGAATCCCACTGATAGATGAGGGCCATGGCAAAGACTAAGAGTTGTCCCCATCCTCCCCTTCTTCCTTTCAGGAGTAGGACTCTGATCTCCTCTGGGTTTCAGCTGAGCACATAGACCTCAGATTCCCTTGAATCTAAGTGTTGGCCAATGTGCCAACTTCCAGAACACATTTTTAAAAAAGGGAATCTGACTCACTTCTTGTGGGCTGGACTGTGAAGATGTGAAATGAGCCAGTTTCATCCATGCAAATGAACCCTGTATCCTAGGAGATGGAAGAACCACATAAAGGAGGGAATCTAGACCTTCAAATGGCCTGACGGAGAACAGACTCCTTGCACCACTGCTTCTGGACTAGTTCAAAAGGTGAAACATATAAACTCTTTGCCCTTTTTTAAGATCTTGGGGGTCTTTTTGTTATAGCAGCTTATCACGTACTGTAACTATGAGAAAGACAGGGAAAACAGAGGGACAACATTGGAAGGGGAAATGGAGTGGGAGAGTAGAAAAGAGGAAGGAAGACATGTGAAACCTGGGGAAGAAGGATAGAACTGAGAAGAAAACAGAAGAGCTGTTTAAGCTTCCCTGTGCTTAAGTGGCTGAGAGTAGTACTATTATCGACTAAGCAAATCTAGCAATTGAGGAAAAGGTGGCCTAATCAGGCAAGAGAAAAAGAGGCATATTAGTGAGCTGATCCAAGGGCTGGTCTCCATCCTCTCAGGCAGAACTGCCTCCACCCGTCCAAAGCTGAAGGAAAACTTAGTGATGAGCACTAACTCTTCTGGGTACTTACCGTAGGACGAGTACTTTACATGGGTGCCCCCACTTAATCCTACAGTGACCCTAAGGGTAGGTCCCATTATCATATTCCTTTTACATTCTAGGACTAAGAAGTTAAATCATTTACCCAAGTTCACACAGGTAACAAGTGGATCCAAATTCAATCGCGTGTCTCTGTACCTATTTGTTTCACTACTACATTACACTTCCTAGTAGGTTGGAATCTCATGGGGAGCCCTTGAAGAACACTGAGAATTCTTAAAAGTTTCAAAAGAAAGTGCAGTTTTGATCATAATGGGGTAAATTCTCAGCCACTTTAAAAAGAACACAGAAGAAATATGCTTTGTACCAGGTAACCCACTCTACCACCCATAGCTAATGGGCTCTAATGGGGCACCTGGCCCGAGGGCAGCTGATCTTAGTGTTGCCCATGAATACGCTATGACTGGCACCAAAATATGACCAATTAGAGTTCTTCCCTTATAACTTTGGGCTTGAAAACATCAAAGGAATGTGCAGTTATCTACTGGAGCTTAAAGTAAAATGCCTTGCTATTGAGAGGGAGGCTAGCTGGAAGTTGAGGGAGCAGAAAGTAAGAGAAAGGAGAGGAAAGAAGGAGGTGGTGAGCTGTCATGTATAAGAGAATGTGTAGTCCATGACAGAGAGCACCAGAGGGTCACACAGGTCACGTTCGGTTCACCTGTAGTCATAAAATAAATCCCTCTTCTGAGATAACCGAGCAAATCTTTATTCTAGGTAAGCATAAGAGCCGAAAGGGGAAAAGAGAGAGAGAGATTATTTACCTAGACAGTGGGTCTCAGAATGTGTTCTAGGAACACTTAGGGCCCCCTCAGACCTTTTCAGAGTGTCTTTGAAGTCAAAACTATTAGGAGGAAGAGGAGGAGGAGAAGATGGAGGAGGAGGAGGAGATGGAGAAGAAGGAGAAGAAGAAGAAGGAGGAGAAGAAGGAGAAGAAGAGGGAGGGGGCAAGGGGGGAGGAGGAGAAGGAGAAGAAGAGGAGGAGAAGGAGGAGAAGGAGAAAAAGAAGAAGGAGGAGGGGGGAAGGGGAGAAGGAGGAGTTGGGGGAGACATGATATTCTCTTTTCACTCTCATCCTTTCACATTCGTACAGAGTATGCAAAGTTCATTGATATAGCTTGAACTGTCACATTGCAACTAGTCTTTAAGAATCATAGGTGAAGGGGATTAAGAGGTACAAAGTACTAGGTGTAAAGCGAATAAGTTACAAGGTGTCATGTACAGCAGAGAAAATGTAGTCAGTATTTTATAATAACTTTGTATGGCCTGTACTCTGTAAAAATATCAAATGACTATGTTGTACACCTTAAAACTAATACAATATTGTAAGCCAACTATACTACAATTAAAAAAAAAGGAAAGAAAAGTCTCCCTTGGAAACAGCAGTAAAGACGAATGAAAAAAAGAAAAAGAATTGAACACCTGTCAAATGTTAGTGTATTATCAAAGGAGAATATCCATAACTTCCTGAAAGGCTATTAAAATACTTCTCCCTTTTCCAACTAAATATGTGTGTAACAAGCTAGATTTTCAACCAAAATGATAGACCACAACAGAGTAATGAAAAAGCAGATAAGAGAATCAAGCTATTTACTGAAAAGGTTTAACAAGGTTTGCAAAAATGTAAAGCAATAACACATTTTTTGTTTGTTTTGGAAAATATAGCTGTTTTTCATAAAAAATGATGGTTTTTATGCTATCAAGACATAAGTTTTATTATTTTTAAGTGAAATTAATAAATATCTTTTAATGTTGCCAGCTTTAACATCAAATAGGGTAAAAATAAGAGAAACAGCTCATGTACACAAAAGCGCTCTGACATCTGCAATAATTTTTCAAGAGTGTAGCAGGATCCTGAAACTTAAAAGTGTGAAAATCGCTGCTCTAGTGTGTTTCATCCCCCTTCATCATTTTGCTTTTTATCCACCTTGCTTCACACGTTGGCCACAAAGCCCCGGTCACTGCTTTTCCACCATTTAATCCACGGCAATCTCAGGTCACATAGAGGATAACAGGAAGTCAAAAGCTAGCATGCATGGCTCTCTGCGAGGCCTGTCCCCACCACCTAACCTGCTGGCACTGTTTTTAATTCGCCCTTTAATTATAGCCTTAAGTTATAGCTCTCCAGCTGATTTCATTTAGCAGGAGCTTGTTGACAAATTCAAATGAACTCACTTCATAAGTGAGATTCATGGAGATTGCCTCCTATTGAAATCGCCTCCCTCCTGTTAAATTATTTATTTCATTCCAAAGACACACGCTGATTTCACTTTGCACACCCTTTGGGGACAGAAAACACTAGGTAGCCTTGATTGAGTCTCAGGATGGCTGGGCACAGTCTAAAGGGTATTGCCTGCACAGCCTGACTCCTATGGACCATCCTCTGGGGTTGCTATTGAAATTAAGGGCTTAGAAATAGAACGTGTCCAATAAACAGGACATGCTCAGGAAATGATGGTTGTTATAAAAGCCTGTCAGCCGCCTTATGAGTTACTTATCGTTATCGCACCCATTTTGCAGATGAGAAAACAGACAGGAAGCAACTCCTCCAAGGTCACCCAGGCAGCACAGCCAGGCTTGGAACCCAAACACCCTGACTTTGGAGCCCATGTTTTTCACCACTGTACTTATGACTTTTATTTGCTAAAAATTTAATGAAAGTTTCAAGTATGACAGATTATTTTCCAAAATTTTATTTTAGACTCCTAATGGTCTCTACAAATGGCGAAATAATCTTCCATTTAAATTCTTTTGAGTGGTTTTTCAGAAGCAGCTGTAAATAAACTGACAATTAGTGCTGATCTTATCAATACTGTGGGAAAAAAAGGAGTAATGAGTTGACAATTACCTAATATTATAGAAAATATGTGGATAATTTGTCCCCAGATCTTTCAAAAGATAATGCTTCTTGGGGAACTCCCTGGTGGTCCAGTGGTTAGGACTCTGTGCTTTCACTGCCCAGGGCCCGAGTTCAGTCCCTGGTGGGGGAACTGAGATCCCACAGCCATGTGGCACGGCAAAAAAAAGACCTATTTCTACAGGTGAAATTCTTTGCTCTCTCTCCCCCTCTCTCTCTCCTGCCGCTGGTTATTGATATCACTAATAACTCCCTTATTTCGGGTTCTGGACTGTGGCTCCTACAGGTTGCAAAATAAGTATTGCATTTGGTTGCTGCCCAGAAAGATTGTGCCACAAAATGTCACAAGCAAAGTTAAAAGACCGGCAGGGGAGAGGCCGTGTATCTGCACGTCAGTGATGCAAATTTCTGTTACTATTCGTTATAATCACCACAGTGGTGCTTTCACTGCACCAGGCCCTTCTTCTGAGGATCAGGACACAGGTTACAATTCATACCTACCTTTTACACACCCACTGAGTAAGGGACAATTCCCATTTTACTTCCTGGGGTGCTGAAAGGATTAATTGCAGGGTTAAGGTTAAAAGCAGCGAGTTGGGGGCTTCCTTGGTGGTGCAGTGGTTAAGAATACGCCTGCCAACGCAGGGGACACGGGTTCAATCCCTGGTCCGGGAGGATCCCACATGCCACGGAGCAACTAAGCCCGTGTGCCACAACTACTGAGCCCAAGTGCCACAACTACTGAAGCCTGAGTGGCTAGAGCTCATGCTCTGCGACAAGAGAAGCCACCACAATGAGAAGCCTGCACACCGCAATGAAGAGTAGCCCCCGCTCACTGTAACTAGAGAAGGCCTGTGCACAGCATCGAAGACCCAATGCGGCCAATAAAAATTAATTAATTAATTAATTAAAATAAAATAAAAGCAGTAAGTTGGGGGAAACTGAGGTATGTGGGGTCTAAGAGTTGGGTCATTAACAAATAGACTATTCAATGAGGAAACGTTGGAGTCAAACTCACTTATGCCTAAGAGCGTAGTTCGGCATTTATCAGTGGGTAAACCGAGGCAGGGTGAGAGGGTCCTGAGTTCTCAAACCAGCTTACTCTTTAGGAACAGAGTTTAATTTTAGTTTAGTACAGAAGACACATGTCCTCTGTTAGAATAGGTGGGAAAAGGACCCAGCCCTTTGGTTTCTCTTAATGTTTACAATTAACAAGAAAAATAAATAAAAACAGAAGTAACATCCAAAGAGAGGTGAGGGAAATCTCATCACACATAAGAGAAGTTGGGGAAATGTTGCTTTTAGGGATTTGGCAACAATTGCATTTGTACGTGTTGAAAGGAAAAAAGAGAAAAGGAAAGCCAGTGCTTTGCTGTGGGTCTCACAGACAACCAAGGGCCAGAGACACCAGCACTTTGTACCCTCAAGTCTGAAGACCACCCCCACCCCACCCTGTCCAGCTTTGAGGATGTCAGACCCAGTACCGGGACTGTCTTTGGAAAAGGCACCCAACCAAGTATAAATAGAAGTTATTTATACTCATAGAAGGAAGCGTTTTAATTCATCACAAACTGAGCTTCTGCTACTTGAGAAAAGGATCAGGAGCGCATGGCACCCAGGTACGATACAGGACCTGGATAGGGAACTCCTTGGCAGAGACCAGACAGTGGAAGTCGACAGAACGGGACCTGGGACACTCTGGCCAACTTGACAGAGACCAGGCAACACCTGACAGGGAAGGGTCAGAACTGTTCCGAGGTCTGATGTTCCCACGCCACATCCCGAAGAATCTTGGGTTTGTGGGGAAGCGATGTTGAGCGTTTCATCTGAGTTGGCATTTAGCACAGAACGCGGAACACAGAGCAAAATCAGATGCAAAGAGGAAGAAAGCCCAGATCTTGGCCTGGAAGACGAAGACCTTCACTCTCCAGAATGGCTATTGGGAGGAGACACAGGTGAGAGGAGGTCCTTCTCAGCCGACCCTTCTGTGTTCTCCTTTCCATGACTCTGTGGGGAGGATTTGCAGGATTCTCTGTGTGGGTGACAAATATTTTGACGCTCACTGGAGATATTTTTAGGCAGAATGTGGAGTGCACCCGCCCCCCATGGAGTAGGATAAACAAAGGCTACATAACTCCTTGCAGGGGAGAAAGCATTCCTTCCTTTCACCATGATAGTATTTCTGTGAGCTGAGCAGGGATGTGGTAGAGGGCAGACCCAGGACAAAGCCGCAGCTGTCCCCTGTGGCTGTCATCTCTGCCTCCTGAGACCTGCAATAGCGAAAAAGAAAGGGAGAGAAAAGAAAAAGTAAGAAAGAAATAAGAAATTTCAAGGAAAGGAAATGTTGGCGCCACTACCCGCCCCCCCCCCCCACCCCCATCTCTTGGCTTAGAGGCTGGGATACATCATGCTTCCTTTTTTTTCTGTGTTAATGACACCAGAGACTAAGAAGCAACTTGCATCTAGAGGCATAAAGCCACCCAAATTGCCTGAGATGTTCTACGGCCCCCAGTGCCACCAGAGACAGCAGGAGTGTTCAGAGACGATGTTTTCTTTTTTTCATGTGTGTTTAATATATGTGGACCCAAAGGGTACACATTATTCCCTGCAGTGGCAGCACACTTGGCAGATGGTGAAAAAAACCAACATGGACAAGCATTTCCCAATCCTGCTTTTAGGATTGGGAAATGGGCCAGGGACACACTGCTCTGCGAGCCCCACCAACACTGAAAGGCAGGTGAGGGCGAGTCAAAGGAGCATCCGGGGTACTATTTTGACAAATAAGTTAATTGTCAGCGTGATTTACAACCGGCCAAACAACGCTGAAATGTACATTTACGTCTACAGCCAAGATCCTCCTCCCCTCCCCTCCATCCTTGCCCTCCAGGTAACTAGTATGAACAGTTTGGTATGTATTCCATCAACCATGTTTCAGTATAACCAAGCAAGCATACATGTGCATATCATAGTGAGATTTTTCTTTTTTTTCACTCCAACTCATCAGGAAATCCTATTAGCAATATTTTCACAAAGCATCTAGAATCTGACCACTCCCTCCCTCCACGGTCAGCACCCTGGTCTCAGCAGCGCCATTTCAGGTTCCTGTCGTAGCTCCCTAAGTGGCCTTCCTGGTCCCTTTAGGATTTGTTAAAACAAAAGATGCACAACCTTTCTGGGCCTAAATTCTCTAAACATTCCCCTTCTCCTCAAAGTCAAAGCTAAGGGGCTTACCCTCCCCCCACAAGCCCTGCCCCACTCCTTCATCTGAGCCACCGCCTCCTACTCCTTAAAGGGTACCTTCTGCGCCCCTGCCTGAGCCCCAGCCCTCTTCAAACGCACCAGCTACACCACCCCCGACCTCTCCACAGCTGGCTTCCCCTGTTCTGAATCTCCTCGCTCCGATGTCAGAATGGCTCTGTCCCTCATTTCCTTCAACCCTTTGATTAAATGTCACCTTCTCCGTGTGGCCCACCCTGCAAACCCCATCTTCAAGTTCAAATGCTATGTGCCTCTCTACCTCCCCCTTACTGACACTTTATTTTGTTCACAGCATTTGTCACTTTCTAACATAATTTTTATAATTTGTAGTGTCTAGTAGTTACTGTTTCTCCCCCAGCTAGAATGCATGCAGAGGTTTCCACCTGTTTGTTCTGTTTTCCAAAGGCCCAGATCAGTGCCTGGAACACAAGTCGGAACAATCAACACAAGTTGAACCATAAAGGAAAATAACTTTTGCAGGATTGTTGGAAATCATTGTGTGACATTCCATAGGGGTGTCCCCTATCAGTGATACACCCTTGATGCGAAGCTAAACAACAACTACCACCAAAGGATCTTGACAAAGAAGTAAAGTGTGACCCGTGGAGTAGAATAAGGAAATTGTGGAAAGCGGGACTGGATGCCTCAAACTTGTCATATATTAAGAGTAAACCTTTTTATAAAATAGATAAAGAACAAGGTCCTACTATATAGCACAGGGAACTCTATTCAATATCTTATAATAAGCTATTTTGGAAAAGAATAAATATACATATATGTATAACTGAATCACTTTCCTGTACACCTGAAACCAACACAACATTGTAAATCAGCTATACTTCAATAATAATAATAAAAGCCTGGACCTTTTAACACATAATAAACAGCACTTTCTCTGGAGTGTTGCCTGGTACCAGTGGTCTCACTGGTGTCATCTGAATAGTGGAACCAACTAATAATAACAGAATAAAAATGCAAAGTTTCTAAAAATAATTTTGGTCAAACCTCACGATTTAGGAAAAGTCACTCTTCACTCTTTGTTCTCCTTTGGGCTATCTTTCTGAAAAGTGGAAGTTAACACTCAGCTCTGTCTGCCTGGTGCAGATGTGAGAACTAACACAGCCAAGGGGACTGGGGGAGATGGAGATGAGGAACAGAAGAAGCCCACAGCCCACGGAAAACCAACCCTTCTACCCTCTACTGTACAGAGTCTGCCAGCCATACACCTTTGCTGTAATTCATTTTGTTTACTGTGGCTCCTTTTATAGCCTCCCCATCCCATTCCCTTTGCTGTCAAGTTGCTAGGGGAACAGGAAAGGGTAGGGATATGGTTCGGGTGAGGAGGGATTAGAATGCCCACGCTGCTGGGTGAAGTTTGTTTAGATAATGGGGGGGAGGATATATACTCCAGGAATTATTGTGATGGCTCTCATGTCTCTAATGGTCTATAAATATACATGCCAGAGGTGCAAGCCTCTCTCTGCTTGCTGCAGTTCACGAGCCTGACGGGACAATTGGGTCTGGCTAGTGGGGAAAGACTGGCAGGCTTTCAACTGGATCATATGAAATTCAACTGCGTTGTTAAACACCTAGCTGGTATTTGAAATTTCTTCCCATCCAAGCTTATTTCTCTTCCTCCTGGCTCTTTCTTTCCCCCAGAAAAATCAAAGATCCCTTTGGTCTATGCAAGATTATCACCCAATTACCACAGTATTGGCCCCACTGAGCCAGTCAGATTGGCAGCTAGATCCTCTGTTTTACCACGTAGCTAAGTACCAGCCCTGTGGCTTAAATATTTTCAGATCCAGACTTTGCCTTTTTCCACATGTTGTGGCCCAGAGGGGAGGGTGGGAATGGAACACAATGGCAGAGGATGGTCTGGACGTTGCCACGGCAACTTGCTATTGCGTGAAATCCCAGTGTGGATGGCTGAGTGGTACCTGTGTGTAGCACATTTTGCATTCATCTGTTCCTTCACTCAACTCATTCAACAAATACGTATCCAACACCTGATATGTATCCCACACTGTGCCACCATAAGGAGAGTATTTATTTTTGAGTCTGCTGAAAGACGTTCTTGAACCTCGCAAAGACACACACAAAAACCCTGTCCATAATGATCATCTATTTTTAGAAGAGAAGTGGAGTGCCTCTGTTTGTAGCTACAACACAAGGTAAAAATTAATCCTTGGGTACGGGAAACATGAACAAATGTCACGTGATGAAGTGGGGTCAGGGAATCCAGAGGACTGAGTCTTATGGCAGAGATAACATCTAAAGTTCCCTTAAAACATGAATTCACTCCTGAACAACAGAAGGGGAGCACCGGGAGAGGAAAAGAGAAGGTGACATTGGCTTTCGGATCTGAGAGGAAGCTCCCGGAACCAACGTCAGTCCATGGAAAACAAAAAAAGGCATGAAGTTGGACCCCACTCACCTGCCCATTTTCATGCCTCCTGCATACCCAGGCCCGCCCCACCCCACCCTCCTGCCCCCTCCTCATCTGAAGGTGGCAGGGCTGTGAAGTCAGACTCCTTCACCCCTGCACCTGGTCTTCAGTGTACTCTCACATTTTCCCCATCGAGGGCAGATAACCTACTCTCAGGAAATGACTCATCCTAAGGTGTAAGTTACCAATATTGACACAGCACATTCCCCACAAGGAGATCAGGCCGCTTTTATCCAAGCAGATGATTTTCCGGCCTCAGCCTGCAGGGTGCTTGGAAGAGGCAGTGAATTGCTGGAATTGCTAGGAGAGGCAGCTCTGTGCACCTCACCCAGATGTGGGCTCTACTCCCCCTTCTTTCTGGGCTTATTTTAGGGCTTCCCTCCACTCAAATGTAAGCTCTTTGTGGGCAGATTTGCCCATCTTGTTTACCTCTACAACCATCGCCTGAGCTGGAATGGAAAAGTGAGGGATATTTGTTAAGTGTGGGTTTAGTGAATGTTGTCTGTTTCTAGGGCCCGGCAGCAAAACTGACAGAGAGGATGGCAGGCAAGAAAGCCTGAAATTTTTCAAATAAATATAACATTTTTTCATATAAACTACATGTTCATTTTTAGAAAAAATAATTTAAACAGATAAGCAAAAATAAGAAAGTGAAGGGACTTCCCTGGTGGCACAGTGGTTAAGAATCCACCTGCCAACGCAGGGGACATGGGTTCGATTCCTGGGCCAGGAAGATCCCGCATGCCAAGGAGCAGTTAAGCCCATGCGCCACAACTACTGAGCCTGTGCTCTAGAGCCTGCAAGCCACAACTATTGAATCTGCTTGCCACAACTACCTAGAGCCCGTGCTCTGCAACAAGAGAAGCCACTGCAATGAGAAGCCTGCGCACCACAACAAAGAGTAGACCCCACTCACCGCAACTAGAGAAGGCCCACACGCAGCAATGAAGACCCAACTCAACCAATAAATAAGTAAATAAATTTATTTTTTTTAAAAAAAGAAAGTTAAAAGCATTCATAACCCTGTCCCCAGTCAATTATTGTTAACGTAGTGATGTAGCCCCATCCAGATTTTTATCTATGTCTATATCTCCCTTATATATATATATATATACACTTTAACCAAAAAAATCAGTGTCCTCAATGTTTTATGATTTGCATTTTAAAAATACAATAGGGGCGTCCTAGGTGGCGCAGTGGTTGAGAATCCGCCTGCCAGTGCAGGGAACACTGGTTCTATCCCTGCTCCAGGAAGATCCCACATGCCGCAGAGCAACTAAGCCCCTGCGCCACAACTATTGAGCCCATATGCTGCAACTACTGAAGGCCACACGCCTAGAGCCCATGCTCCACAACAAGAGAAGCCACGGCAATGAGGAGCCCGCGCACCACAACAAAGTGTAGCCCCCAATCCCCGCAACTAAAAAGAAAGCCCACGCACAGCAGAAAAGACCCAACACAGCCCATAAGATAAATACATAAATTAATTAATTAAAAAAATACAATAAACCGTAAACATCTTTCTACGTAATAACATATTTTATAATCATTTAAGTGACTGTTTCATAGCCTAGCACCTTGCTGTACCAGAAGGCTGTGTTTTACCAGTCCCTTATTGCTGGACATTAGGTTTTTTCCAACTTTTCACTATTAGTTACAAAAACACAGCTAAGAAGGTCATTATTGCTAAATCTTTGTGCTTGTTATCTGCTTATACAAGTAAAAATGTCATGATGGAACCCTGGCAGTATTTGTTGAATGCCCTGCCTGTGTCAGGACTGTTAACATCATTTGATCTTCTCCCAAACCCTGTTATTAGCAGATGAAGAAATGACCTAGCAGATATGGAGTAATTTGCCCGAGACTACTGTGAGTCATGTCTTTACTGTTTGGGATACACATTGCCAAACTGTCTTCCGGAAATACACTTTGGGATGCTGCAGGGAATAACTAGAAACCTGCTTCATCAGGTAAACCCTCTATTAAGGCAGACACTACACAATCTCCTTCAGTGAACAATTCCCATGTTTTATCGACTAGTCAACATTTCTTTTCCCCTTATGTTTACCCAAAATCTTTGTGATAGTTTAATCACCTAGTACTTCCTGGCAGCCAGAAGCCTTTGACTCACTCTCTAAGTGAACCACACTCCAGAGAGGCAGTGTGGTCCAGGGTGCAGGGTCCTAAAACACAGGCGTAACCCCTGAGTTCATCTCCTTTCCTGCGGTGGGTGCTCAGGCATATCAGTTCACTCACCTGAGCCTTGGTTTCCATATAAGATGACAAAAATAGCACTGGCCTAATTCAACTCCTAGGTTGTGATGGGAGGAGAAAATGGAATTGAAAGAGCTTTGCATGCTGGAAAGAATAATGGAATTCGAGGTATTGTTAGCAGTATCAACATCATCATCTTTATCACCACCCTTAAATCTATTCCCCGCTTCTGTTTTCAGACCTTAGCCTCTGTAATAAGTAAAAGCAATCAGAAAGAGAAAAAAATAAATAGAAGATAGGAGGGAAACGAAGTTAGAAGAAAAACAGAGGTCAGAAAGGAATGGACTTTGTGATTGGAGGACATTTGTGGGAACACCCTGTAAGAAGGAGCAATTAGTTAAAATCCAGAACAAGCTGAATGAAACCAGGTTCTACATTCCAATGTCTGCATTCAGAGGATAGTGAATTAGAGAAAGTACTCACGGGAAACCCAGCCAGACCTGTATAAACCTGTGGGCTGCACCCATAAGTGACTTTGCATCTCATTTTCTTAATCTTTAAAATGGAGTTAAATTATATAGTGGGACTCCTTTAGTCCTGAATTCTACAATTATCAGAAGTCTTTCTTACCTAATTCCTTTGTCCTTGGGACTTTGAAAGTTTCTTATCCTCTTTCCAAGATCCTGGAGGTTAAGAAAACTGAAATGTCACCCTGCGGGGACAGATGAATAGATTAATAGTGCCCTGTATCTGTTATCCCAGATGTGGTCCAAAATGTATTTTGTCTTTCTGGCAACCACAATCCAGCACGAAGTGAAGGTTTTACAGGGGATCCCATTCCTATCGCCAGCAAGGTCTAACGGGCTTGAGAAAATCCACTGTACAGAGTTGAATTTTTAAATTTAATGTCTGCTTGCTAATCAGTCATTCCCAAAGAAAACAAAAAGAGGTTAATCTAATACAGGCCTTGAAACAAAGCAGAAGATTAAAGTTAACTTCCGTGTCAGGAAGAATTCTGAGTCAAGCACAAAGAGAAAGGAAGATGGATAACTGATATTAAGTATGACATGTCAGAAAGAAACTTGATGATTTCTAAATAAAACTATTCTCTCCCTTAATTTCTTAAAGATACACTCCCCGCCGCCCAAGGATGGATAGGAGACTAATGGCTTTCCTTCTCCCCCTTGTTTAAATCTGAGAGCTGAATGTCATTTCACTGCCAAATTATTCTAATATTATTACCTGGCTTTTAAAAGGCAACATGGGATGTTTCAATGAATGGCTAGAGACAGTAAAAATGCAAATGCAAATTTACAAAGCTGTTGGTTCAGGGAGGAGAACTGAGCCCAGAAAATTGGGTCCTGATCAGACACTGGTTTTCAGATTCTGTGGGAGCCAACAAAAATGGTTCGGCCCAGATATCTCAGATTCTTTTCACGGAAAACTGGAACCTATTCTCTTAAAGCCCATCATGTTAGATTAGAAAGTTTTGTCTTAAATCATTTAAGCAAGAAGTTGGGCAATGAGTCCTGTGAAGAAATCCAATTCCTGGAACCAAATAGAAGGAAAAAAAAATTTAAACTGATAGGTGGCTACGTGTCTTGTAAGTGGTACTTTGGAAAGAAATTTATTGGAAATGATGGGAACAGAACGAAAGTTACTGAAGTGGATGGTCTCAGTTACAGAAGCTGACGGATTTTACGGGGTTACCCTGAAGATTTCTATTGTGGGAAAATACCCAGGAAGTGACTGGGCCAACCTCGTCATTATTGGAGGCACACAGAAGAAAGGCAGGGTTGGCTGTGAATCTCTTCAGGGAACACTCTGGAAAGGGGTAGTCGGGTGCTGGGATCAGGTCAGCCCCACATGCCCTCACTTTGCAGGAATAGAGAGAAAAAAGGAGGGTAGGCAGGAAGAACAGCGTGGTCCTGAGAACCCAAGTGGAAAGGGATAAAGGAAGGAGAAGCATGGTAAGTATGGTGGCATCAGCTGTGACAGCCCTGCATGCAGAACTGAGCCTGGGGGTCCCTCTCAGCCTCCCCCACAAGCAGAGTGTACACACCTCTGAATGAAACAATTCCCCTTTCAGCCTGCTCTGAAATCCCCATGTATTTCCCTAAGAACAAAAACACAGACCCCAGTACAAAAGCATATAAGTAGTTCTTGGGAATGTTGGAATAAACTAAACCTTGATTACTCATGAGTGTCTCGGAAAATTTGCATTTACCAGAAGTTATCCCTTTTGCAGGAATTCTGACGAAATAGGTACAGTTATTTCTGTATTAACAGTAGAGAGGGGACTTCCCTGGTGGCACAGTGGTTAAGAATCCACCTGCCAATACAGGGGACACAGGTTCGATCCCTGGTCCGGGAAGATCCCATGTGCCACAGAGCAACTAAGCCCGTGCGCCACAATTACTGAGCCTGCGCTCTAGAGCCTGGAAGCCACAACTATTGAGCCATGCACTGCAACTACTGAAGCCTGAGTGCCTAGAGCCCATGCTCTGTAGTAATGAAGACCCAGCGCAGCCAAAAAAACGGAAAAATTTTTTTAATTTTAAAAAGAAAAACAAAAAACAGTGGGGAGAAGGAGACAGGAAAATGCTTACAAAGGGTTTTATCCATGAATATGTTTAACAAGTATTTACTGTGGCAACATGGATGGACCTAGAGATTATCATACTTAGTGAGGTAAGACAGACAAAGACAAATATCGTATGATATCACTTATATGTGGAACCTAAAAAAAGGATACAAATAAACTTATTTACAAAACAGAAACAGACTCACAGACTTAGAAAACAAACTTATGGTTACCAAAGGGGAAAGGTGGTGGAGAGGGATAAATTAGGAGTTTGTGATTAACAGATACACACTATATATAAAACAGATAATCAACAAAGACCTACTGTGTAGCACAGGGAACTCTACTCAATATTCTGTAACAACGTATACGGGAAAAGAATCTGAAAGGGAATAGATATAGATAGATAGATGATAGATAGATAGATAGATAGATAGATAGATGATAGACAGAGAGAGATAGATGATGGAAAGATAGATAGATAGATAGATAGATAGACAGACAGATAGATAGATAGATAGATAGATAGATAGATAGATAGATAGATAGATAATAGATAGATGATAGATAGATGATAGATATATACATACATATATACATACATAAATGTATAACTGAATCACTTTGCTGTACACCTGAAACTAACACATCATTGTAAATCAACTATACTTCAATATAAAGTAAAAATTAAAAAAAATATTTACTGAGCACCCACTCTGTGCGAAGTCTTAGACTTGAAGTGGGCACTTTCAAACAGGCGAAGGACAACATGACTGCTTGGGATCTAAGCAAGCTCTGAACTGTAAGAAAGGGAACACTTAACAGAAGGCAGGACATGGCACCCAATGAAAAGTAGAGTCGATTCTAAGTAATGCAAGAAGTCAGAGGAGAGAGAAGACCTTTGAAGAGGTTCAAAGCTACCCCAAGAGAGGGTTCTGAATAGGATATTGCAAGAGGCACAGACAATGCGAAAGGGATGGTGAGACCGGGGCCGAGATGGGGCTCTGAAAGTGGGTGGCTAGAGGATGAAGAGGCACAATACAGGAAAATGAAACTCAGAGCAAGGAGGAGGGCTCCAAAAGAAGATTCACAGCTGGAAACCTGAATCCCGCAAGCCCAGCCATTATACCTATCGAGGCAGTTTGGTAAAGCAGAAACTATGGGTTTGCCATCAGAAGAGCCTTGAGTCAGATGACTGGCTGTCTTGTGTTGGGCTCAATGCAGTGCCGTGGTGTCCTTGTTTGTAAAACTGGGGTAAAAACCCCTATCTCACAGGGTAAAAGACATAGCGGTGAGCCTGATGCATGGTGAGATGGTCACACAAGCTCAGTCCCTTCCCCTGACTTCCAGATCCTTACACACACACACACACACACACACACACACACATCCCCCTCTCCAAGAAGCCAGGAAGAGAAAGGACAGTCATCATATGTTCCTGTTTAACCTGATCCATAAGTCAGTGCTGTAAGCTGTCTTTAGGAGAGTGGACTAGAGGAGATATAAAAGGACTCTGAATGTATAGGGGTAGAACATCTTCTAGATTGGGGTCTCTTAAGAAAAACCACCACTGGGAGTAACATAGAAAATATTTTATATGTCCCTGGAATGGAAAACATCTCTGGTTAAAATTAGCGCTCTACAAATACAAATGTTGTTAGTAAATCAAGATTCGTGTAGCTGTGGTTACTCCCCTTCCTTATCCCCTAATATTCTATTTCATCTAATAATTGCATCAGCTTTGGTGTTTTCTTGGAGGTGAGTTATAGTAACTCCTCCTCCGAGTCTTACAACAATTTCCCCTCATTCTTGATCATTATTACTCAAAAACAGTGATGCTTTTAAGAAGCATTCTCCTCCATATAGTTAGGATTCTCCACCAACTCTATTCTTATTTATCTCCAAGAACAGACCCTAAAGGCCAGATGAAAGAGAGATGGTGATGGAAGAAAATGAAAATTTCAGTAAAAGTCAAATATTTGACTATACACCCACCTTAAAAGTACTGAGCACTGTACTTAGGTTTTGTGTCTCACACACAAGATTTGTGGACTAAGAACTGGTTTATGTTCCCTTAGCTTTTTGGTACCTGTCTTCTCCCTCCTTTTATGACCACTTCTATTACCATTTTAGCTGCTCTGGAAAAGATCGGTGTCAATAAGACCTAAAATGTTTGACTTTAAGGTTCTAGCACATACATTTAGAATGTGCAATAAAGATTAATTACAATAGGCTTCATGTCACAAAGACTTAGGAATGCTAAAGTAGTTCAAAAATTTGCCCCTTTCAGAATTCTGCCTGCAGTTTTGATAAAATACTCTAAGATTTACTAACTCAAAAAGCTACGTATCCCTTTCATATGGCTAATAGTACACATTTTTCTCCATTATACCTTTAAATAAAAATAGAATTTAAAATTTAAATAGTGTGTCAGGAAAAAAAGTCAAAAACTTTGAAATGGGCAAAAAAAAATACTAAATAGTCTTCCAATGAAATATTACACATTATATAGTGGACTTTTAGAGTTATCTGATACCATAGGACAGGTGCCTTTCATTGTCTCTGGGCCATTTTACAACTTTATAAATTACAGAAAACTGATAGTAATGCAAACGAATCTTGTCAATAAAGATGCAAATGAATTTTGCCCAGTGGAAATTCAACTGATTTCTCCCCAGTGGAAGAGACCGGTTTTCCATTTATTAGGAAATCCTCTTCATTATTACCAACCACCTGTTTAAATGTCTGTTCTATGAATTCTCCTTTGAACTGGTTGTAACATCTTCCTGGTTTCCTCATTAACTGATGGCTTAAATAAACTCTTTGAGATGTATTCACTTTATAGTTGTAGGAGAGTCAATTTTACCATGTTGAAAAATTTTCTTTTGGAAAAGTATAAAAATTATTGATAACTAATTCTGTGCTGAAAAAAATTTAGAGAACGAATTATCTGATACATGTTAAGTAGATAAATTTACTGATAACTCCTATCAAGCCCTCCCAAAGAATTGCAAAATCCTCCTGAGTCTATTTCCATGTGGTCATTTCCTTAAGGATAATCTATCAGTTCAATTTTTTTCCTGAAGAAATCTCAGCAGGGCCATCCTTCCTCCTCTTCCACTGAAAATGATTTGCTCCACTGCAGTCCTGGGACTTCCCCTTCCATCTCTGTATTTCTGGTCCCATGTTTTCCTCTTTCTTTGTTTAACCCCTTGTTTTTGAGAGGCACATCCTACAGTATCATTTGAGAAAGAGTTTACAAGGAATACATGTTTTGAGACATTGCTAGTCAAAAGATAGCCTTATTCTACTCTAACCACTGTTTTGTTTGGCTGCATATAGAATTCAGCTCCCCCTCTACACACACAAAAATAATAGTAATAATAATTTCTTTAGAAATGTGAATATGTTTTTTCATTGTCTTTTTTGCTTCCTATTTGTATACTGAGAAGACAAATATCATTCTTATTCTTCTAGCAATGATCTAATTTTCCTCCTAGAAACATTTAGGTTTTTTTCTCTTTCCCACTTTAGGGATATTTCATGATAAGTCACATTGGTATGAGTCATTTTTTTCTTTCATTGTACTGGGTCCTTGGTGTATACTTTCTATCAGAAAATGCAAATTCTTCTTTTGTGAAATGGTTACTTGTATTTTTTTAAATTATTTTTATTTAATTAATTAATTTATTTATTTATTTTGGGGGCTGCATTGGGTCTTCATTGTGGCGCGTGGGCTGCCTCTAGTTGTAGCGAGCAGGGGCTACTCTTCGTTGTGGTACTCAGGCTCTAGAGCTCGCAGGCTTCAGTAGTTGCATCACATAGGCTCAGTAGTTGTGGCATGCAGGCTCTAGGGTGCACGGGCTTCAGTAGTTGTGGCTCGCAAGCTCAGTAGTTGTAGTGCACAGGCTTAGTTGCTCCTCCGCATATGGGAACTTCCCAGATCAGGGATCGAACCCATGTCCCCTGCATTGGCAGGTGGATTCTTAACTACTGCGCCACCAGCAAAGTCCCTACTTGTATTATTTTAATATTCTCCTCCCTCCTCTCAGTTTGGTTTTTTTTTTTTTTTTAATTTCTATTTCTGGAATTCTTGTTATCTACTAGGTTGATTCTCCAAGTTTCTTAATTTTTCTCTAAATTTTTCAGGTTGTTTTTGTGTGTGGGCCAGGGGGTGTTTTTTGTTTGTTTGTTTGTTTGTTTGTTTAACTTTTTGCTATCTATCCAAGAAAATTTCTCTAACTTTATTTTCCAACCTTCCTTTATTTTCCTTCTCTCATGGTTTTAAGCTTCCAAGAATTCTTCTTGTCTTGAACTGCTTCTTTCACTAGGATGTTAGTCTTATTCCATGGATGGAGTAACTTCTCTTAATTCTCTGAAGATTTTAATTACAGATTTAAAAATTTTTTCTTCTATTCCTTGAGTTATTGCTCTTTCCAAAAACAATTTCCTCAACTCAGGGAATCAGTTGAGTCCTGCCTGGTTTCCTCTCCCTGAACCACAGGCTGGAAACTGTCTAAAGGCAGTAAACTGGAGAAATCAGAAGACTCATAACATTTGATTTCCCTGTTTTAGGAATCACTGTCCTTCATTGCCTGATGTCCATTGTTTCAACACCTGTTGTTTTATATATTTCATCAGGTTTTTGGTTGGTTCTGTTAGGAAGGTAAATTTAGTCCCTCTTATTCTATTTTAGGAAGAAACAAAAGTTCTGTGTGTGTGTACTTATTACTTTTGTAAAAACATACATTTTGGGGATCTCATTGTTTTCATAGTTTTTTCAATTTATTTTCTTAGTTTTCTTGATATAGTATTTCTGTCACTTATTCCTACTTCTGTCTAACTGTAGTAGACTGTGCATAACAAACAATGTCTCAAAATAGTCCCTAGAGTGGGAGGACTTGTTTTAAAGTTTCTAGTGTCTTTTAAAGTCACATAATGCTAACTTAGGGTTTGAAATACATTTTTTATTGTTGTTTGATGAAGAAAGTATCCTTCTATTATAGTTTTCCTATATGTTTGCATGTTTGTCTGTGTTTCTAAATCAGAACTAATTATTGAACTTCATTAAATGTCTTTTGGCCATTGATTGATGAATATTTTTTTCCTTTGATGTATATTAATTAGTACAGTGCATTATCATAATATATGTCAAGTACTTAGCTTTCAAAATGAACTTCATTTGCTGTATTTTAATATCTTGTTGAATTATGTATTTTTAGTATTTAATTTAAAATTGGTCAGCCCTAAATAAAATAAAATAAAATTTGTCAGCCCTATTCTTTTTTATTTTTTTAAAGATTCTTTTGATGTGGACCAGTTTTAAAGTCTTTGTTGAATTTGTTACAATATTGCTTTTGTTTTTTACGTTTTGGTTTTTTGGCCAGGAGGCATGTGGGAATCTTAGCTCCCAGACCAGGGATAGAACCTACACTCCCTGCAGTGGAAAGCCCAGTCTTAACCACTGGACAGCCAGGGAAGTTTCAGCCCTACTCTTAAGTGAGATTGGATGTTAAATTTCTTCTTTAGTGCTATCTTTGTAAGATTTTGGTACAATGTTACTTTGGCTTTCTAAAAATAATTTGAAAGCTTTGTATATTTGTCAATGCTCTGGAACAGATTAAATAGCACTGGAATTATCTGTTACTTAAAGATTTGAAACAATTCATCCATGAAGCAGTCTAGGCTATATTTTCAGTAGTGGCCAGCAGGTGTAGGAGTCAGGGAGGTGGGTGGTAGATCTTTAATAATCTTTTCCATTTCTTTTGTGTTGGTTGTTCTGTTTCATGTATTTATATCTTTTGAGGTTAATTTTGTTACTTAGAAAATTATCCTCTCATCCAAGTCTCCAAACACATTTGCATATTGCCTTGCAAGGTGCTGTTTAATAGTGCTTTAAATATCTTCAGAATGTGTGGTTATTTCTAATTTCTCATTCATAATTATATCCTTGATCAGTAGTGGTTTTTTCTTTTGTCTTCTTCATTAAGCTGGGTCAGGGTTAGCATACCGTTAAGATAAAATGGGCTCCCAGGTAAAAATGCCTGGATTCAAATCATATCTCAATTACCATTTGTCCTTAGTGTCTGCATCTATAAACAAGTGTATCCATTAGGACAAATTAGGTTATGCCAAGGAAACATACATCAACATCTCCCTGACCTGCCCTCCATCACGCTGCATGTTCACTACTGGTCAGCCACATCCCTTCCTTTTGTCACATTCTCCCTAGGACCTCAGCTAACAGAGAAACCTCTTTTTGGAATCTTGCCTAACTCTTAGCAGAGAGGAACATAAGAGGACACAGAGGCTCAGATGCTGGTTCTTAAAACTTCTGTTCAGAAGTGATATATATCCCTTCTGCTGGGATTTCACCAGCCAAAGCAAGATGGCCAAGCCTGCCTCAATGAAACAGATAAATTTAATCCTTTCCAAGGAAGGACAGCAAATATCTTGAGGGATTCTACAGTCTACTGGAGTAGATGATATTAATACGTGTCAGGATCAATCCACACAACTTCCCTGTACATGTGCTTAACCACAATAAAGACTCACTAAATGATTCCATTCAACAAATATCAAAGAACATGCACAATGGCAGGGATAGAATGTAAGTACAGGGGTTCTTAGTTACAAATTTATTCTAGCCAGTTTAATCTGCAGAATTGAACACTTCATGTGTACTAGCTATCTCCCAGAATCTGCAGGAGGTCCAGAGAATCTGGTTTGGAGGCTACTGGTAGATGAATGATTCCCAGTCCAACCACAGGCCCACTCCAGGCAGAGCACACAGCCCCACGACGGGCATGAACACAACAGACTGTCCCCACATTTCTGGATGTCAGATGCCAGAACCTTCACCACTCCTGTCCTCTAAAACTTGATGCCTTTACTGCCATCCTGGCTAAAAGATGCTTTCCTCACGGGGCCTACTTCTTCATATGGTCGCTTCTCAAGCAGCCTCATACTGGTTAGTGTGAGTGATAGAGCCTGGGCCACTTCCCTGAACCTAAGTTGCAAGGAAAGATATGAGTTCTGCATTCTTTCTTTAAGACATACGACTCATAATGAAGAAACTGGCCACATTTTTAAAGGTAGTTCAAAAATACCAGATGACCTCATGCATGATAAACATCTACCACCCAGTATGAGGAAAAAAGTATAAGAAGAAAGGCCCTTACTCTGTGAGCTTTATAGTTCAACAGAGATACTGATATTAATCAGATTTTAATCAAATATAAACATAAAAGGAAGCGTACACAGTTCTATGAGAGCTTAGAACGTTCAGGCCTAGACAGATGGTCAAAGGTTCCCTGAGGAAATGGAAATTGAGTTGAGAGCTGAGTAGAAAATGTAGGAAGGGGTTGATCAGACTGAAGGTGAGGAAAAAGCATAAGAGGCAGAGGGAAGGATCTGGGCAAAGGCCCCTCTCAGGAAGGAGCTGGGAACCTCCTGAGGGACTAAAAGAGAAGTCCCCAAGTCAAGCGGTTGGGAAACTTGCATTAAGAACGTGGGAGAGGTGGGCAGGGCTGCCCCTGGGAGTCCCCTGCAGGGCTCTGAGATGCTCTCCTTGCCTGGGGAGGGGGAGCATCCCCCTCCACTTGTGAGCCAGTTACTGAACAGGGAGACAGGGGCATGTATAATTGTACACTTTCCCCAGGGGCTCTCCTGCACAGTCAGGACTTGGAAACATCAGTTTGGCCTAGCACTCCCCCTTCAAGTGACTTTTCCAAGGGTATCAGTAAGGGCAACGAGAGGAAAGGATTGTTCTTTAAACACCTACCATTTGCCAAGCACTGTGCTTACAAGCTTTATAGGGATGACCTCATAAGTGGGTGTATTCACACCAAGGAGGGAATTGATTCCCAGCAAGGTAAGTAACTCGCTCAAGGTCATACAGGTAATGAGGAATAGGAACAAGCTTTGTGTTTGTAGCTCTCTGTTCCCAAACTCCAAAGTCTGTCCATCACACTGTGTAACCAACAGCAGGTTGGGGGAACGAGGCTCCAGGCCAGTGGTTCCCCAAGTGCGGTCCTCAAACCAGCCACATTAGCAGATTTAACAGGAGCGTGTAACACCCTAAATGGGAAAAGAATTTGGAAAAGAATAGATACATGCATTAAATATACCTATAACTGAATCACTTTGCCATACACCTGAAACTAACACAACATTGTTAATCAACTCTACTCCAATACAAAATAAAAATTAAAAAAAAAACAGGAGCTTGTTAGAAATTCAGATTCTATCACATGCAGGATGGATAAACAGCATGGTCCTGCTGTATAAGCACAGGGAACTGTATTCAATATTCTGTGATAAACCATAGTGGTAAGGAATATGAAAAAGAATGTATATATGTGTAACTGAATCACTTTGCTGTACAGCAGAAATTAACATTGTAAATCAACTATATTTCAATTTAAAAAAAAAGAAAAGAAAAAAAAAGAAATGCAGATTCTCAGACCTCACCCCAGACCTACTGAATCAGACCTTCTGGGGATGGCCCCAGCAAATGACCTGAGTCGTAGCCAGCCGTGCAGGTGAGTCTGAAACACACCAAAGTTTGAGAACCAGTACACAAGGCCAGTCGTTCTCAAGGGTAGTTGGTGAAGGGCCTCTAAACCTGCATCGACTACTTTCCTTGCCTCTCTTCTCCTTCAAACAGGAAACGCCATCTTAGCAGGAATTTCTAGGAAGGACCTCGCATTGCTGCTCTGACTCTGCTGTCAGCAGCAGCCCAGTGAGTTCACACCGGTCCGTACAGAACTGGTGTGTTCACAGATGCTATTGCCCTGCTCTAAAAATAGCCCAACGGAGCCTGCCCCAAGGGCCGGTGAGTAACAGCATGTGTTTTCTCCCCTCCCCTGGGGAATAGAGAGCATAGGAGGAAGAGAAAGACTTCCTGTCCCTGTGTACTTGTAAGAATATAGAAGAACAGGGGCAGTGGCCTTAGTGCTCCAGAAAGAACTCTCACCATCTTTCACAAAGGAAATGCAGCAAGAGGGGCCCTAACTGGGCAGAGGTACCCCAGGGAAGCACGAATCCATCACTCGCTTGTGCATTTTTTAACAATATTAGCAGCTGAAACCCTATGTAAAAGAGCATGGTAAAAAGAGCAAAATAATGCCACTTTCAGCAACATGGATGGACCTAGAGATTGTTACACTGACAATCTCTAGGTAAGTCAGACACAGACGAGTATCATATATCGCTTATTTGTGGAATCTAAAAGAATGACACGAATGAAATTATTTACAAAACAGAAGTAGACTCATGAATGTAGAAAACAAACTTATGGTCACCAGGGGATAAGGAGTGGGGGGAGGGATAAACTGGGAGATTGGGATAGACATATACACACGGCTATACATAAAACAGATAACTAATAAGGACCTGCTGTACAGCACAGGGAACTCTACTCAGTACTCTGTAATGGCCTATATGGGGGATGAATCTTAAAAAAAAAAAGTGGATATATGTATAACTGATTCACTTCGCTGTACACCTGAATCTAATACAACATTGTAACTCAACTATATTCCAATAAAAATTTTTTTAAAAATGCAGTGGCAGTGGGGTAGGCAGGGAAATAAGGGAAGTGAGATGCTGTCTGCGGTGCCCCTGGAGGGAACAAGAAACAGTGTTGCCCATCAGCCCATGTGAGTCTGCCTGACGGAGGCATTTGGGGGTTTGCGGTTTACCCACGAGACGCTTGCTGCCTTTTTCACACCAGCCGGAAGAGCTTCCTCCCCTCTGTCTCCTTCCCCAACTTCAGCCATCCCCCTCACCTGCCAGGGCCCCAAACAACTTCAAGCTTTCCCCAAAGCATCCATCTCAGGAAGAGTGACCCAGTTTCCTGTCCCCTGAGAGGGCCTGGCATCTGGGAATTGCAGTGTGAGGTCAGACTGCCTCTTTGTCATTTGCTCAAGACATGTGTCAAATGTCAGTTTGGTGCCAAGACAGAGCTCAGATCTGAGGGTACGATGGTGACACCAACCACAGAAACTTTACTTTGGATCCAAGTCCTCAAGCAGAATGATGCTGACACACGAATTTTCAGTCGGGGCACTGGGCAGTTCAGAGGGTTGGTAGAGGGAAACAGGAGGTTAAGTAGGAATCAAAACCCATCGTTTGCTTCAGTCAACAATAATGAAAGAAAAGGAAAACTCACTGAGTTATGCCCACAGGAATCATGCTTGTCACTCTGCCCAGGGCAGAGCCGGGCCACTTGTGAAATCTCAGTAGCCTCTTTATATGGTAACAAAAGAAACAGTAAGAAGAAAAATGTTTGTTTGCTTTTCATTAAGCAGATGCCTCCGGTGGGAGTCAGGTGTGTCTCTCTCTTTTCCTGGAGAATAGGGTTTTTGTTTGTTTATTTGTTTTGTTTGTTTTTACCAGGTTCTAGTTACAGGGAAAGGGCCAGGATTCTCAATGAGTATTTTTCTATAGCAAGGCTTGTATCGCAATGCACCATTTGTGAATTATACTGCAATGTTCACATGAAGAATGGAAGTGGGGACTAAGCTGATGCTAAAAAAGTGAGCTGAATTTTTTAGTGGACTTAATAACAGGGCTGCTTCTACTTACCCTTAAAAACTAGTTCACCAGCTTCAGTCAAGAGGAGAAAATTAACCTTGAGGTTAAAGAGTTTCATTAGTGTGAATCCAACTCAACATCCCTCAATCAGTGGGGTCCAGAGGTGCTTCTCCGTTTTTAGAGGTTCTCCCAGCCCACAACTATGACTGGGGCCTCTTCAGTACTTTCCTGTGCCTACCTCACCGCCAAATTGAATGCCTGGCTCTCAAATGAATATGAACTGCAGACTCACATGTACGTAGTAAACATTTGTCATTTTCCTTCAGTCTTGCAGTACCTTCAACACCCTCCTCATGACTGGGCAATTCCTCAACATAGACACCAGACATTCTTTTCTGGATTCCTTTGCAGCTAGAGCCTGGCAGATGACTTAGCTTTTGACATCAGAACCACCTGCTTCAGACTTTGCTTTGAAGCCTGTAGCATAAAGGAGTGGGTACCATGCACATTCCATTTTGGTGAGGATGTTGGCAGGCAGATCCAGTTTCCTAGGGCAACAGCGATGGGGGATTCTAGCAGTACCTCCCAGTGTCCTGGCACTGGGGGTGGGGGGGTGGGGGGGGGTGGGGCAGTCCTGTGGCCCGTAGACTAGATCCTCTACCAAATCTTAGCCATCTCTGACTACATATCGCCTAGGCCCAATCCTCTAGTCCTGATGGAGATTCTATAGGTTACCCATTCTCCAATAAATTATTTTTCAGCTTAAACTGATCCAAATTGGATTCTGTTGCCTGCAACTAAGAATCCTAACGTACACAACATGCTCTATCTCAATCCCCTATAACAGCCCTGTAGAACAGGGTTAACCTCATTTTACAGGGGGGAAAACAGAATCTTAGTGGTCACTAAGCCTAACAAATAGGAAAGCTGACATGTCTTCTTTTTCCAATTCCATGGACTCCCTATCTTCCAGTGAACTTGGAGTAATACTTTGATGTTCTGCCTCTGGTATTCTATCCCGAACTCATCCATTATTCTTTCTCATTGCTCTAGGCACTTAGGACTTATCTCTCAGTGTGACCTTTCAGCAGCTGGGACCCTATCTAATACTTATGTTATATCACAGCTAGCTTTTTTCTCTTTCCCCTCTTCTTACTTATCATTTTTATACAACTAAAATCTAATTTGAACGAAAACATTATAGATAAATTTCAATGTGTACATCTCAAAATCAGCACACAGCCTCTGGAAATCTGTGGAAGGAAGGAGGGCAATATCTTGCCGGGTACCAGTTTCCATCTTGCCTATTGGTGGGGTGCTGAAGGGCATCATTTCTCCTTTCACAGCTGTGGCCTCCTCAGCTATGCCCACTCCTTCATGCACATGTGCTGCAGCCTCTCTGAGTCACTCAAGTCTTCTTGCCTCCAAAGAAACTCAAAAGGTTCCCTCTGAACTCTTCCTGAGTCCATCTCCTTTAACCTCCCCTTGCCATCAGCTCTGGGGCACCTGGACCAAGGCTGTCCTAAGCCCCATCATGGTGCAGCAAACAAGATTTGCCCAGCCTGGCATTGCAAGTGGGGTTGGCAGCAGTTGTTAATTGCCTGACACGAGGCCTGTGTTCTAGCTGCAGTGTCACCAGTCACAAGCCACTGGGACCCACCCCCCCGCCACCTTGCAGCAAATGAGGTCGCGGATCATGTGGCAGCCACTCTAGGCTCCATCTCTCCCACTGCCTCCAGTTTCCTTCTTCTCTCTCAGCTCTAGGGAGGTTTGGGGTATTCGTGCTCCTCAAAGTTCAACAGCTTCACAGGGTCCTTTGGGGCTTAGGATTCTCTCTCTCTGGAATCTTCCCTACTAGTGAGTGTGAAGTGGGTACTAGGAATGAGACAGAGAAAGGAGGTATGGCGTGGAGGCAGAGAAAGGTGTAGTCTTTGAAATCACTGACTGCCACGCAGATGTTGTCACAGACTAAACATTTGTGTCCCTCAAAATTTTTTTATTTTTTTAAATTTCTTTAAAAAATAAGTTTATTTATTTATTTATTGGCTGTGTTGGGTCTTCGTTGCTTCATGGGGGCTTTCTCTAGTTGCGGTGAGCAGGGGCTACTCTTCATTGTGGTGCGTGGGCTTCTCATTGCGGTGGCCTCTCTTGTTGCAGAGCATGGGCCCTAGGCGTGTGGGCTTCAGTAGTTGTGGCACACGGGCTCAATAGTTGTGTCTCATGGGCTTTAGAGTGCAGGCTCAGTAGTTGTGGCACACGGGGTTAGTTGTTCCGCAGCACGTGGGAATCTTCCTGGAGCAGGGACCCAACCCAAGTCCCCTGCATTGGCAGGTGGATTCTTAACTACTGCGCCACCAGGGAAGTTCTGTCCCACAAAAATTTACATCTTGAAGCCTTGACTCCCACTGTGATGGTATTTAGAGATGGGGCTTTGAGGAGGTAACTAGGTTATGAGGAAGTCAAGAGAGTGGGGTCCCCATGATGGAATTAATGACATTGGAAAAAGAGGAAGAAAGACCAGATTCTCTTTCTCCCTCTCTCTCTCTTTCCCCTGCCCCCTCATATGAGGACACAGTGAGAAGCCAGGAAAAGGGTCCTCACCAAGACCCCAATCTGCCAACACTTTGATCTTGCACCCTCCCAACGTCCAGAACTGTCAGAACAGTGAGAAATGAATGTCTAAGCCGCTCAGTCTGTTGTATTTTGTTACAGCAGCTCAAGCAGACAGGCAGATGTTATCCCATTGTAGCCATTATTGATTCCTTCTTTTTTTGTTTTTAATAAATTTATTTATTTATTTATTTATTTATTTATTGGCTGTGTTGGGTCTTCATTGCTGCACACGGGCTTTCTCTACATGCGGCGAGGAGGAGCTACTCTTCTTTGCGGTGCTCAGGCTCCTCGTTGCTGTGGCTTCTGTTGTTGCAAAGCACAGGCTCTAGGCATGTGGGTTTCAGTAGTTGTGGCACATGGGCTCAAGAGTTGTGGCACACAGGCCTAGTTCTTCCACAGCATGTGGGATCCTCCTGGGGCAGGGATCGAACCTGTGTCCCCTGCATTGGCAGGCAGATTCTCAACCACTGCACCACCTAGGAAGCCCTATTGATTCCTTCTTCATAGAAACAATAAAAAAAAAAGGCATGGAAAATAAGCAACTAATATTTCCCAAGCTCCTTGTATGTGCTAAGCTCTATGCCAGATGATTTAAGTTTTTTCCTTAATTCTCACAACAACACCACGATATCATCTCTTTTGTTTCAGGTTTAGGAATAAGAAAATTGAGTCAATAAGAGAACAAATAATCAAAGTTATACAGGGACTATCTACCAGAACTATAATTTGAACTCAGAACATTTTTAAATTTATTTTTTAATTGAAGTGTAGTTGATTTACAATATTGTGTTGATTTCTTCTGTACAGCAAAATGACTCATTTGTACACATATATACATACATTTTTATATTCTTTTCCATTATGGTTTATCCCAGGATATTGAAAATAGTTCCCTGTGCTATACAGTAGAACTTTGTTGTTTATCCATCCTATATATAATAGTTTGCATCTATTAACACCAACCTCCCACTCCATCCCTCCCCCACCCTCTTCACCTTGGCAACCACAAGTCTGTTCTTCATGTCTGTGAGTATGCTTCTGCTTTGTAGATATGTTCATTTTTGCCATATTTTAGATTCCACGTATAAGTGATATCATATGGTAATTGTCTTTCTCTTTCTGACATACTTCGCTTAGTACGGTAATCTCTAGTTGCATCCATGTTGCTGCAAATGGCATTATTTCATTCTTTTTATGGCTGAGTAGTATTCCATTGTATATGTACCACATCTTCTTTACTGAACTCAGAATTTTTGATCCCAAAATTTCTGCCACAGTAAAATGAAACTTTTGAATAAGATCTGCCTTCTTAGAGCACACACACCATAATAAAATGAAGATAGACAAAGATTTTGTCTTTTAAAGTCCAGACTGTTTGTTTTTGCTCTGGGGTATTTTGAGAAATGTAGATGCTGGTTGCTTCTTCCTTAAACCAGTTTATTTCATGCAATCACTCATAAAAATTATTTTCGTAGCTAAGCAGCCTAGAGAGTCAGGCACAGACATATCTCATTCATCTTAATATATCTCACTGTGACACCACAAGCAAAATGCAGCAGGAAAATAGCATTAAGCTCCGGATGGCTTTAAAATATGGAGCAAAATGGAGCTAGCACAGTCCTCACGATGTCAGGTCTGTCTTTGAGGCAAATTTTTAATGGACTATAAAGAAAAGCCGGCAGCCAGAAAACACTGGGAATTCCAGAATTCTGCTCCCAAAATTCCAAGTGTTATCCCTATTTTCATAAACCAGGGATTTTGAAAACTACCATAACAACCCAATATTTTGCACAGAATCAATTTCAAAGGTCTGCAAAGCAAATAGAGAAGGAAGCCTTCCTTTTTACTTTTTTCTTGTTTTTTTTATTCAATTAAGTGTGCACTGCCAAGATCTTGTGATTCTAGGAATATGGAAGATGGTTCTGCTAAACAAACAAACAAAAACATTAATGCAGATTCACTCCAGATCTGGAAAAGCAACAAAGAAATCTTTCACTCCTGGTGATGGAATTCAAAGAGAGAGACTGAAAGAGAAAGAGAAGTATGCCGCCTTTGGAATCACAGTGTTGTTTTTTAATCCCCTTCATCTGTGACATCTTTCTCCTCCATTACCCTTCCATGTGACAGATACTCAGCAAATTATAGTGAAAACTTCTTTGTCACCATACCTAGAAATTTGGGGGTATAAACTGTACCCACTAGGTGGGTTTGAGGTCACCTGATGGGCAAATAGGCTTCTTCCAAGTCCTCAGTACCACGCCAAGTGCTATAGAAAGTAGAGATGTTTACAAACTCGTCCTTACGTTGAGAGTCTATATACTTTTATGGGAAAAGATCATCACAAATGAAACAAGAGGGAGATAAGTAAAATATTAAATTATTACCCTTTCTGGTATATACTGCAAGTGCTGTAAGGTTTCACAAGGAAGGGGAATTGATTTGAAGGCTGTGGGTAGGCAGAATCAGGTTCATTAAACTCCTTAGCCTCGGGGATTCTCTGGTGACACAGTGGTTAAGAATCCCCTCCCACCCTGGGGGGAACACGGGTTCAAGCCCTAATCTGGGAAGATTCCATGTGCCAAGGAGCAATTAAGCTTGTGCGCCACAACTACCGAGCCTGCGCTCTAGAGCCAGAGAGCCACAACTGAGAGAAGGCCACACACCACAACAAAGACCTAACGCAGCCAATAAATTAAATAAATAAATAAATAAATAAATAAATAAATAATGCCTTAGCCTCAACTTACCTCTTCTGCAAGGCCAGCTCCGAGCCTGGAGGCTTCCCTGCCAGGCCAGTTGGCACCTTACTTTGATATTAACCATAAAACTTCAGACATTCAACCCTCACTAGCTTCCAGCTCAAATAAACAGAAATGTATTAATAAACGACCATGTGCAAAGTACTTCCTGTCTTCTGAGGACACAGCGATCACTAAGAAACCAGCATTCTTCAACCACACTTGCCTTCAGTCTTTGAATTTGGGCTGCTGCAGAAAGGAGGCGTGTGCCCTTGGGCAAAGCAACTCTCTTTAGCCAAGGTAAATATTGCAAAGTGCTGACAGCTGAGGGTATCCGCACACAGCACTCCCAGCAGGTAGAGGAATAAGCCCTTCAGTGCTGATGGGGAATCTAGGCAGGCATCACAGCATACACTAGTCTTTCCCTTATACTGCTTAAATCCAGTACTTTAAGTTCTGGAAGCATCTCCTCTAGAATTCCAGGCTGGGTTGTGAGGGTTGGGGAGATTCTTTTGAGGGAAACTTAAAAGAGGCAGGTTAGGGGCGTCCCTGGTGGCACAGTGGTTAAGAATCCACTTGCCGATGCAGGGGACACAGGTTCGATTCCCTGGTCCAGGAAGATCCCACATGTCGTGGAGCAACTAAGCCTGTGTGCCACAACTACTGAACCTGTGCTCTAGAGCCCGTGAGCCCCAACTACTGAAGCCCATGTGCTCTAGGACCCACCCACCTGACATGACTACTAAGCCCATGTACCACAACTACTGAAGCCCACGAGCCTAGAGCCCATGCTCTGCAACAAAAGAAGCCACCACAATGAGAAGCCTGTGCACCACAACAAAGAGTAGCCCCGCTCGCCACAACTAGAGAAAGCCTGTGGAAGCAATGAAGACCCAATGCAACCAAAAATAAAATAAATAAATAATAAAATAAATCTTTAAAAAAAAAAAAGAGGCAGGTTAGCCCTGGACACTGCAGTTGGTTTCAGGGTCAAAACCAACAGTCATTAATTCCTTCCTCTTCAACCATTGTGGATTCTCCTACCTTATGGCCAGCACTTCCGGGGTCTTGGTGGCTTACTTCGTGGCCTCACCCATGTCCTCATCCCTGAGGAACCTCAGCCCTGTTCATCCTGCCTTTATCAGACTGTGGCTGCTGCACTCTTATCGTCAAACAAGGGAATTCCAAGAGGCACCCAGGTGAATTATTTAGGTGCCTGCTTTGTATAACAGAATCCATACTTGATCCTGATAATCAGGGCTAATTACCCCTGTTGGACTGCGACGTGAGCTCACATACACAGCCACCTAACCCTGAATCAGCTGAGGTTTTTGCCACATCCATCAGCTGATTTTTAGGCATCCTCCCTAAGGTCATAAGTATGAGCTGAGGGACAGGTCCTGTTGCAACAGTCATCCTCTTTATCTCCTATCTCAGCTACTTGCTCAGAAATCTTGCTTGTCAAGAAATGTTGACTATTTTTATTGCTCAAGAAAAAACCTCTCTGTTTTCTAAAGCACTGGCCCCACTCTTGCTCCATCCTTCAAATGCTGCTTCTGTCTTGCAATGGATGGTTGTTGGACCTGTCCAACTTTCAGACTAGGTGGGTCCAATAGAACTCTGACCACGATGGACAGTTTTGACTCCATGATCATTGCTGTCTCCTGATCAGTCATTCCATCACTTCCATGGCTCAGTAGCACGGCAGAGGCTATTTTTCAAAAAGTATAAAATTATTTGTTAGAACTGGCATGGTCGGGCATCCTCGGTGGCGTAGTGGTTAAGAATCCGCATGCCAATGCAGGGGACACAGGTTCAATCCGTGGTCCGGGACGATCCCACATGCCACGGAGCATCTAAGTCCACGCGCACTCAGAGTCTGTGAGCCCAGAAGCCACAGCTACCGAAGCCCACATGCCTAGAGCCCATGCTCCGCAACAAGGGAAGCCACCACAATGAGAAACCTGTGCACCACAACAAGGAGTAGCCCCAGCTCGCCACAAGTAGAGAAAGCCTCTGTGCAGCAACGAAGACCAAACGCAGCCAAAAAAGGAAGGAAGGAAGGAAGGAAGGAAGGAAGGAAGGAAGGAAGGAGGGAAAGGAAGGAAGGAAGGAAGGAAGGAAGGAAGGAAGGAAGGAAGGAAGGAAAGGAAGGAAGGAAAGGAAGGAAGGAAAGGAAGGAAGGAAGGAAGGAAGGAAGGAAGGAAGGAAGGAAGGAAGGAAGGAAGGAAATAAATCTTTTTAAAAAAATAAAAAAGACTCCATGCTCCCAATGCAGGGGGTGGTGGGTTCCATCCCTGGTCAGGGACCTAAGATCTGGCATGCTGCACAGTGCAGCCAAATAAATAAACAAATAAGTACAATTAAAAAAAGAAGAAGAAAAAAAAAAAAATCGGCATGGTCTTGCTCCAGAATTCTATGGTCTGTGTTGTGATTCTTCTTTGGTGCTTAGTATAACTTCTACGAGGAGTCTTTTCTCACCACTGGGGATACTTCTAATCTTATAGGTCTACTAGGTCATAACGCCAAATGTTAGGGCCAAATACTGCATAGCCGCCTTGACCTGCTGCAGGGCCCTTTCCTGCCCCAGCCCCCAATCAAAATTAGTGACCTTCCGTGTCACTAGGTATATGGGCTGCAGCAATATTCCAAAGTGTGGAATGTTCAGCTTCTAGAACCTCAAGAGGCCCACCAGGTGTTGAGCGTCCTTCTTTGTGCCAGGAGGCACAAGATTGAAATGACTTGCCCTGTTCTGGTATACCCCCCAAACAACTGGACACCTAAAATTTTTGCTAATACGGGGTCTCCTAAATTTTCAGGGGTTTTTCTATCCTCAGAAGTGTATGAGGTTCCAATGAACTAGCCATTATTTTTTTCGTCTGCTCCAATTAGCATGATTCCATCCATATGGACCAGTGGATGTTCTATGGAATGTCCAGCAGGTCCAGATCTCTGAAAGTTAACACAGCCTTAGGGCAAGACTGTAAATGTATACAGTTGTCCCAAGTAAGTCTGTAGTGTTCCAGATATGTTTTTCTGATAAAGATACAAAAGAATGGATTGGCCAGATCAGGGACCATGTATCATGAATATGAGGCTATGCTTATCTTAACTAAAAAAATACCCCTGGGAAGCAACTGCAATCAACACTAATCCTGTAGTATCTACAGTCATCCCACAGGAGCCATCTGATCTTTTCAGGCTCATACTGGTGAATTTAATGCAGGTAGGATGGGAAAGAATTTCAAGGATGACACTCATTTCTTTTGTGCCCTCGGAATGTAATATTCCTTTTCATTTAATACCCTGCTAGGGGAGCAGGGTGTTATTTCAGAGGCTTCCTTCCATCCAGTCTTCCCTATTACAATAGCTCGTACTGCACAGGCCAAGTAGCAATGTCAAGATTGTGCCTATTACCAAATACGTCTTCTCCAATTATACACCAGGGACCGGAAGAAGAACTCCAGGCTGAGTCCATCCAGCTAGTGGACATTGCGCTTATTGAGAGCTACCCAATTTCACTATCATTAGAATTACATTTCCCATAGGTCCCCAAAATGGCACCTTTGAAAACATTATCTCCCACAAGAATACCCTTCCAGTTCACCTCCGGTCTAAGTGTTCACCAATGCACTGCTGTCTTGTGCCAGGCACTGTCTGGTGTCAGCGGAGGTCCCCAGTGCCAACTGAGAGGCAAGTGACCCAGCTCCAAAATCTCATCTTAGCATCTGGCTCCTCAAACCACTCCTGGCAGCAACTGTCACGGGCTGAGTTCCCAGGAAACAGTCGCTGAGACAGAGAGTAGCATGCAGGAAATCTGTTCCAGATTGCTCCGGAGCACAATACCTGTGGAAGAAAAAGGGTTCAGAAGCAGGACTGTGCAGAGGGAGGAGCTGGGCTACAAGGCAGTTTTGACAAAGCATCAGTTGACTCATCAGGCAGCTCAGAACCTGGGATGACCTGGAGAGTTGTGCAGGGTTGGGGTGAGGGGCCAGGCATTGTGTCCACATCAACTAGGCACTAGGTACAGGTTGCCTCAGGAAAAGGGTCCTCAATTTGAGTAAGGTGACCCTTTTTAAATAATTCTGAAGAGCTGAGGGCTTTGTGGACAATGCTCCCTGCAGCTGGGGGACGACGGTCCTTCTGGGATACAAGGGACCTAGGCACGTTGAAGCATCTACTCCTGAAGCATCTACTCCAGCCGCTCTCTTCATTGTGTAAGGAGATATAACTAACGAGGGCTAAGAAGCTTCAGGGCACCAACTTTGAACAGCTGGCACTGGAAGGTTATGTGCCAGAAAAGGACTGTTTTGTCCAGAAAAGGACTGTTTTGTCCAGAGAAGCTGTGTGCATTAAATTGAGGAAAAGTTGCTGAGTCATCAAGGTACGCTCTAGGAAAGGCACTGCACGAAGATTTAGGAGACAAAGATTTTGACCTTTCTTTCCACAGCTACTAAGTGATGGGGAAAGTCACTGCACTTCTCTGTCCTTTACGTTCCTCACCAGAAAATGAAGAGGGTCCCTTCATTTTACAGGAGAAAACCTAAATGATCTCAGATATGGAGATGACTTTTTAGATCCAACAGCAAAAGCTTGATCCAGCAAGGAGATTCAACCACCCACTAATTAGAATGGTATGAATTCAAACCACTGAGGACATCAAATGCTGGTTTGGAGGATGTGGAGCAACAGAAACTCTCATTCATTGCTGGTGGGGATGCAAAATGGTACAATCACTTTGAAAGACAGTTTGGTGGTTTGTTACAAGATTAAACATACTCCTACTATACAATCCAATACTGGTGCTCCTTGGTAATTTACCAAGGAGAAACCAGATAAGAACAGAAATTACTTAGGAGGAAATTGCCTGGAGCCTTGAGAGTGACAGGGTGGGGCAGGAGCAATGTGCAAGGGCCAAAGTTTAGGCTGGAGGGGCCGACGGGGAGGCTGGGGGGCGGGGGGACGGACTGGGGCGGGGGCGGGAGGGATGGACTGGGGTGGGGTGGGGTGGGGGGGCGCCCAGGGGCGGGGGTGTGGGCGCGCAGGAGCTGGAGGGGCGGATAGGGGCGAGGGGGGTGGGGGCGCAGGGGCCGGAGGGGCAGACAGGGGCCGGGGGGGCGCACAGGGGCCGGAGGGGCGCGCAGGGGCCGGAGGGGCGTACAGGGGCCGGAGGGGCGTATAGAGGCCTGAGGGGCGGACAGAGGCTGGATCCTGTTAAGCTTCCAAGGCCATATTAAGGATTTTAGCTCCAGAGTAATGGGAAGACGTGGAAGGGTTTCGAGCAGGGTAAAAGGTGATTGCAGCTGCACCAGAAATCTAAGCTGTTTTAGGAACTTTACGATTACAGTAGTAATTTAGCACTGGGATAGATTATCAACAGAGCTTGGGGAAACATTCACCCAGAATAAATTGAATTGACAGTTGAGGAAGATAAATAACTTCACATGGGAAAATTGCAGAAGAGAGCACCAGGAGGCTGCAAATTAGGTCAGACTTGGGCGGGGGGGGGGTGGGGGGGGGGGGGTTGGGGTGGACAAAACAAAGATTTCAGGCTCTTGTCTCTGAGATCAGGGTCTTCAAAGCGGGAGGGGTGGGTGCCGGTAGACACTTTGCTCCTTTTGTCACAAGCTGAAAGTCTATTTTGAAGGGATGTAGGAGCATTTTCCTGTTGTACCTTAGGCTCACTAAGATGCAGGATAATAGGACAATATTTCAAAAGGGTAGGAATGATTACGACAGCCAGAAGAACTGCTCCCCCAAACATCTGCAATGACTGTTTCAGAGATTCCTCCATCCACATCAATGGACAACTATTTTCCTGGAGCACAGCCGGTCCCCAAGGTGGGCAACTCGTGAGCAACAGAAATAGGAAAGGAGATGGTGTTCATTTTCAACAGATTCCAATGAACTTTTCCCTTTTTCTACCCAGTCTCCCTAATCTCAAACTAAATTCTGTGTGACTCCTTTTATTTTGATTCACAATTTTTACTACTGAAGGATGAATAGTTTCAATGCTGGAGTGGGGAAGCTTGTAAAATCCATGGTAACAGTGGTCCACAGTGATCATTTCTAAGTACTTTCTAATTCCATTTGTACTTAGTAATGACATGAACATCTACTGAGGACATATTAAGTGCCATGCTACTATAAATTTTATGTTTTATACATGTAATTTTTAGAAAAGTATTAGCGTAAATGTTTATTGAATGAATGTTTGAACAATAATTGGTAGTCACCGTTAGGTAACTGGAAACTGACAGCTAAACTATGTGAATGGATCACTTAGGGGATGAGTGAAAAGGGGCCCTACTAAGTTAAATAACAAAACAAAACCGTAATGGTGCACATTTATCAGATAATAAATCTGGCTGAAAAATAAAAGGGCAATAATCCTCTAATTACCTGTATTGAGAGATCTCTAAATCCCTTGAAACCCTGAAAACTCAAGTATATTCTGGCTTGAGCCAGTTACTAATTTATTTGATGGGATTATCAAGGAAAAGTTAAAGTAGCCGAGATGCCTGCATAAGCTCAGATCTTGTGTAAAAGAGATTGGTTTGAATGCATCTAATGGGAACTGTCAGTTAAGAATCCTTTAACTGAACATGACCAGAGCTAGAAATGCTGAATAAACTATGGAAATCGTGACCACAATGCATAGGAAAGGACATGTATATGTACATGAATATTGTTGGAAATTGAAAATTCCATATCTAGTAGCGTTTCAACCCAAGTCTTCAACTCTAACGTCTTATTTTGGTATTTAAGATTCTTCCTCACCGCCCCTTCTCCACTCCTTTCTTTCCATTCATTACACCCAGGTCTAGAAATTAAAGGAGACAAAGCTGAGAAGCTGTTGAATGGAAAAGAGATCAAAACATATAGTAATCACCAACATTCAGGATGTTTATTGTTCTATAACTTGGGTCCCTGAGCAAAGACCCTCTGTTGACCCGTAGTTGAGCAAGAAGCAACCTTTGTAGCTGTATCTTGCTAAGGACTGAGAGTTGCCTGTTACTGCAGAATAGATCTAGATCACAGGTCCACTCCTACAAGGAGCTCCATAAATGTTTTGTTTTGTTTTCTTGAACAAGGCGCACAGAATTGAAGCATTTGTAATCTATGGCTCATGAAACAATATCAGTAGTCATCCACGCATGTCCCTCTTTCGTTTTACATATTTTCTTGTATTTGATTGTTTTTATAATGAACATCCATGAACCTCCACCCTGGTCGAGAATGAGTAAATTGTCAATAACTTCATCTCTGTACGTTCTTCCCTTAGCCCATCCTCCATCCTCCCTTAACTGAAATAACCTCCATCCTGAATTTTGTTTCTCATTTTCTTGCTTTAAAAAAATTAATCCATTTTATATTTATGATAAATCCCATATAAATATCAATCCAAATATATATAAATCTAATTTATATATATATAGTCCTAGGCAGTATATTGTTTTGGCTTTTGAACTTTAAAAAAAGTATATCGTACTATATACATTCTCCTGGAACTTGCTTTTTTTCAATCTAATTCACCTATATTCTTATTTATAGCAGTGATTATTCACTTACTGTATAATATTGTACTGTGTAAACATCTCAATATTTTAGCCATTCTACTGTCATGGACATTAGAGTTGAGTTCAGGGTTTTTGCTATTATGAATTATGCTGCTATAATCACACTTGTACAGGCCTAATAGCGTACATTTGCAAGAATGATGAAAGAACTAAAAATTAAAATAATAAGATACCATTAGGTATAAAATTACTCAAAGTATCAAAAATGAAAAGGTCTGTCAAGAATCAAGGGTTGGAGTGAAGAGCATCAATTAAGATCTTGTTTACATTGCTGGTAGGAGTGTAAGTACCAATGCCATTTAAAATAACTTGGCATTATTGTTAAAGCCGAACATTGGCATACGCTGTAACAACTCTCAATAATGCCGAATGAATACATCAATGGGTAAGCAATCACTCAGAGAGTTAGTTAAGATCCTTTCTACCTCTTCTTTTTAAGAACTTTTATTCAGATATAATTGATATGCAATAAACTGCATATATTTAAAGTGTACAATTTGATATATTTTTATTAGTAATGTATATATGGCAATTCCAATCTCCCAATTCATCCCCCCCACCCCGCCACTTTCTGCTTGGTGCCCATATGTTTGTTCTCTAGATCTGTGTTTCTATTTCTGCCTTGCAAACTGGTTTATCTGTACCATTTTTCTAGATTCCGCATATATGCGTTACTATATGATATTTTTTTTTCACTTTCTGACTTACTTCACTCTGTATGACAGTCTCTAGGTCCATCCATGTCTCTACAAATGTCCCAATTTTGTTCCTTTTTACAGCTGAGTAATATTGTATATATGTACACGTTGTATATATGTACCACATCTTTTTTATCCATTCATCTGTTGATGGACATTTAAGTAGCGTCCATGACCTGGCTATTGTAAACAGTGCTGCAATGAACACTGGGGTGCATACCTCTTTTTCATGTTTGTCCCTTATCAGTCTCCTGATGACTTTCCCATAATCATGGATTTTTAGTCCCTGGCCCACCATTTTCCTCTCGGTCTCATGTCCTGCCATCATTTAGGTTAACTTCAATTCCCAAGTGGATGGGCCATCATCTAACACGGTAGACTTCTCTTTACATGACATCAGTTAAGAAGACTAAATAAATTAATAAGTCCAAAGTTCTTAGAATGGTACCTATCACAGAGTAAGTGTTACATAAATGTTCATTATTGTTGTATTTCCTTCAGTGCTCTTATACAAAAATATGACTATGGCCTGGTACAAAATTCAGGTGTTCTTGGTTCCTTGGTCAAGTATATTTGTACACCCATTTCCATTTCATTTTTATTTGTTTCATTTGTTTCATTTTTATTTGCCAAGATATTTGTTTTCCTATCAAATTTTTCCACACTTTCCAGTGGAAGTCCCCCAAGGGAAAGATCAAATTTCCATGAGTTCTGGCTTGGCCCAAATCATTCATTATTCAAATAAGTCACACTTCCTTTTCCATTCCTTTGGAAGGATAATTCCACTCTGATGCTACCTGCTCATGGTCATTATAACACCTAATGAAGATCTGGGCTTCACCCCTTGGAGCAATGCCTGTACCTCCTTTAGTGAATTTCATCTCCCCCTAGAGCTCTGACATTATACACTGTCCAAGTGTATCAGTCCTTTCTACATCCTCCCCTTCAATCACACTGCCACCTTGAAACTTACTGACCAATGCTCAGAACAGCTTACTCTGATCTCATTCTTTTCTTCCTCCAACCATCCAAAATTTCTCCACTGCCTTGTATAGCTGTCCCAGTCATCAAAGGCAGGTTCCTCTATTGAATTTATTATTGTTTCCCTTTCTATAGCTTTAAGAGAACTGCTGGAAACTTTCCTCCTTTGTCAGGATCATACATGTGTTAGGTGTTGCTATTTTGAGACTGAAAGCATGTATGAATGGCCCTGGAGTTCACCAACTAGAATTTCCTCTAAGCCAGGAAGGACTTGGAGAGCACAGTGGAGATTTAGATGAAGTGGCTTCCATACTGATTATGTGAGCCCTCAAGCACAGTCTTTCATTTTTATCTCCACCAAGCAGAGGTCATCAAAACAAGTCAACTTCCAGGGTCTGTGAGAGGATTGTGTCCTGAGCAGCCTGGACATATTGTTTACAGGCTTCTGGGAGGAGGTTTGGAATGGGATATGGGGGTCTCATCACAGTGCCAGGAAACAGCCTGCTCAGTCAGAAACCATAGCATGAACTGGTATGGGTCAAAAAGAGAACAAGAAGAAAGGTGGATGAATAAGAAGAGTGGAAAACAAGAATCAGATAACAAGGGCTGGAAAGGGGTCACACACTAGACCATGCATGCCTTAGAATCATTGAATTTCAGAACTGAAAGTGACCTTAGAACATGTCTAATTTAACCACCTCACTTTACAATTAGGAAAACTTAGCTCACAGGGGTGAATGGATTTGTCCAAGGTCTTAGAGCAGTCAGTTGGATGGAAAATCCAGTTGTGGGAAATCAAATCTTTTGTTTGTATCAAGAAGTTTATCATAACATGCAAAAGTGCTTGCTATATTGAAAGCTAAAAATAATATGATAATGTACTATGATAAGATCATAATAAAATAAAATTAGCCAAGAGTTAATATTGTTCCCCTGGTCAAGATACCATTATTATTATATGTAGGCTTTAATCATTAATGACAGTTTTCTCTGGTGCAAGGAATTAAAGGTATTTTTTTCCCTTCTACTCTTCTGTATTTTCATTATAAGCACATATTTCTTCCACAATGATTAAAAAATGTTTTCCCCATTTAATTTAGAGTTATTGGTCCCCATTGGGTTGTTCAGAAGGGAACAGTAAATTAGTCTAATATTTCATTTTATGATATGGGAAACTTAGCAAATTTCTTTTGGTTGCTATTTTTAGGAGAGGACCATTTTATCATTTTGTTTCACAAAGATTCTCAGATACCTTTTCTGCTCTCCAGTTTCCAAAGCACGATTACGCAGTAATCTAGGAGATAGAACAAATTCCCATGGGAAAAAATTCCTTTATATGTCAGTCATGTTAAAAACACAAACGGCGGGGAGGCATAAACTGGGAATTTGGGATTAACAGATACACACTACCGTATGTAAAATAAACAACAAGGGTAGTACAGGGAACTCTATTCAATACCTTGTAATAACCCATAATGGAAAAGAATTTGAAAAAGAGTGTATATATATATACATACATGTTATAACTGAATCACTTTGCTGTACTCCTGAAACTAACACAACATTGTAAATCAACTATACTTCAATTAAAAAAAAAATTTTAAAAAGACACAAGCCTAGGAGGATTCTAGAAAGATGGTGTGTTCAGTTCCAGACCACCACAATAGAGTGAGTTACACGAATGTTTTGATCTCCCAGAGCACATAAAAAAGTTATGTTTACCCTACACTGTAGTCCATTAAGTGTACAATAGCATTATGTCTAAAAAAAAAGTACATAGCTTAACTTAAAAATACTTAATTGTTAAAAAACACTAACCATCATGTGAGCCTTCAGCAAGTCAGTGTTTTTGCAATGGTAACATCAGAGATCACTGATCACAGATCACCATCACAAGTATAATGATAAAGAAAGAGTTTGAAACATGGAGAGAATTAACAAAATGTGACGCAGAGACACGAAGTGAGCAAATGCTTTTGGAAAAACACCACCAGTAGACTTGCTTGAGGCAGGATTGACACAAATGTTCAATTTGTACAAAACACAATATCTGTGAAACACAGTAAGAAAATTAAGCAAGAAAACAAGATATGCCTGTAACAAAATATATATACTCTATATGACATAGTATATAGTACATAGAATTATACATACAGTTTCTAGTTTTATTGGGATATTGACATATACCACCTTTCAAGTATGCAATACAGTATTGTCAACTGTACTCACTATCCTGTACATAATATCTCCAAGATTTATTTATCTTGCAACTGGAAGTTTGTTACAAGATAAATAAGTTACAAGATAAATAACTTCTGATCACCTTCACCCATTTCCCCCATCTCTCACCCCCCAATTCTGGCAACCACCAATCAGTCCTCTGTTTCCATGAGTTCATTTTCTTTTATTTTTAAAATTTTTTTTAAATTAATTAATTTATCTTTTATTGGCTGTGTTGGGTCTTCATGGCTGCATGTGGGCTTCCTCTAGTTGTGGTGAGCAGGGATCTACTCTTCGTTGCAATGCACAGGCTTCTCATTGCAGTGGCTTCTCCTGTTGCGGAGCACAGGCTCTAGGCACATGGGCTTCAGTAGTTGTGGCACATGGGCTCAGTAGTTCTGGCTCATGGGCTCTAGAGTGCAGGCTCAGTAGTTGCGGTGCACAGGCTTAGCTGCCCTGCGGCATGTGGGATCTTTTCGGACCAGGGCTCAAACCTGTGTCCCCTGCATTGGCAGGTGGATTCTTAACCACTGAGCCCCCAGGGAAGTCCTCATTTTCTTTAAGATTCCACATACAAGTGAGATCATACAGTATTAGTCTTCCTCTGTCTGACTAATTTCACTTAGCATGGTGCCCTCAGGGCAGCAACCATCACAATGCTCTTCCTCTCCCTTCCCTCCATCTGCTGCTAGAATTCCCATCATCCTTTTGATTCATCCAGTTGAAGGTGAGATGTAGCCCCAGAATTCAAGAGAACCATGAAGCCTGTGAATGGAACCTCTCCACACACTGACCTTAGGCTGCCCTCTTTCCTCAGCAGTTGTCATGGTGATCCACCCTCTGTTCCCAGCCAGAACCTTCCTTCTATTCTGTGCTACATATCAACTCCTCTAGCATCAGGGTTAAGCTCTCTTAACTTTCCCCAAACCCAAGTATTTCATACATCTATCCCAGCAGGAAACTGGAGCAGACCATTCTATACCTCTCCACTCCAACATGTGAGCATTTCCATGGCAACTTCCTGATAACAGGACTTTTTTGCTGTTGTTATCATTTCATCATTTGTTACACTGAGGCTAGTGTTAACATGTCAGACAAAAAGAGCCACGATAAGCCACTAGAGACATTTAGGGGCAAATTACTCTGTTTAGCAGAGTAACCCTGGATGTCAAACACGGGCATGGGGGAGAGGGTGTTAGGGTAGCAGGCCTTAAGTTTTTGCTTTCTTTCATGTTCTTGTGGGAGGGGTGGGATTGCTCCCTTCATGTGGCTCTTGGCTACACCTGCTTGGTAGGGAAGAAAGACTTGAATCTGGAGGGAGATGTGAATTCATTGCTAACTCACATTGTGGCCCTGGACCCAGTTCTTAATTCATCTATCTGGGCCTCAGTTTCCTCATCTGCAAAATGGGGAAGTGAATACCAACTCTATGAGATTGTTGTCTAAAGCACCTGGCATATGATAGAGGCTCAAAAAATGGTTGCCCATGGCCAGGCTCCTTGTTCTAAGACTCCATCCTTGCTCCCTCCTTCTGAAGCATGGGGGAGAGAGGAGCACACACATTCAGGGGGCCTTGGACAGACTGGGTGTGGTGTCCACATTCAGAGAAACACCCTGGGGCATGGCAAGCCTCTTGCTTTCCTTTCCCCAAATCACTTCCCCCCACAGCTTCCTGCAGCTCACACCACCCTGGGGCTACCGCAAAGCTTCCTGCCAGCACCCTCGCCCCTCCCTGAATCCTCCCGTGGCAAACATGTCAGCACTTGGTGTTCAGAAACAAATCTTTGAGGCCCATCGGGGCGCAGCCAATGGCCATAAAACTCACTTGGCCTGGATCCACATTTGGCAGTCAGGGAGGACCAGATGGTATGCAGCAGAGACATGGGATTCAGCCTAAGAAATCCCCTTTCTTCCTTCCTTTTTTCTTTTTTTTTTTTAATGTGCTATGTTTAAACTTTACTAACATTAAATGTTAACTTTATTAACATTTCTAATATAGTTGTTTTTTACTATTCCTTTACTTGTACTTCTGTAAGTTATAAAATAACTTAAAGATGTAAGAAATTTTAACTTTATTTATTTTTAAAGCACTTTATTGGAGTATAATTGCTTTACACTGTTGTGCTAGTTTCTGCTGTATCCTTTTTCTTTTTAATTTGTTCTGTTTGCAGAATGCCATTCATAACTGCTTAATAATTATATTCATGGGCCAAGCTCTTCCTGCCTCAAACTTCCCCACACTCATGCTTTCAACTCTTGAGACTCCAGATAAACAAAGATTTGTGTCCCCACCCCATACATCAAAGTTAAGAAGGCAAGTCCTCTGGGTTCCATCATGCCTTGGGGGTCAAAAGAGCTGTTCATCCAGCTATATTTATGGCCACAGAAAAGCAGCCTCCCTTCTGTTGTGAGGCCCAACACTGTGTCAAACTGAGTCTTCCTTGGTTTCCCTCATTCAACCCCCTGGTGTCCCCCCATCTGCTGTGGTCAGCCCTGCCTGTGTGGTACTCAGCTGACCCCCCAGGCTGACCGAGGGTCCCCCATGCAAAGACTTCTACCGCAGGGGTCGGCAAGGCTTTTCTGTAAAGGGTCAGGTGGTGCATAGTTTAGGCTTTAGAAACCAAGAGACAAAATCAATGAAGTCATTAGGTATTTATGCAGCCCTTTCAAAGGCAATGATGTTTTACTTTTACTAATTTCAACTTTTGCTCCTGAAGGCTCTGTTTGGTGGTCCAATTGGCCTAGTCATTTTTTGATAATCTCTTATTCTTTACTCGCCCATTTGATAACATCTTTGGTAAGCATATTAAATATACTTCAATTTATTCCATAATCAATAGCTGAATAGCTGAAGTGTCTGGCGGCCTGTGTCTATTGTCTGTTGTTCTTTCTGGTCCTCTCTCACGAGGCCTTATTTCCTCAAGTGTCCTGTGATCCGTTTTTTCGTTGTGAACTCCAGTTCCGTGGGATTTTATTTCTTGGCATCAATAAGGTCTGTGATGAAAGTGATTCCTTAGTGAGGATTGATTTGTTTCTAGACTGAGAACCTTGGCCCACATTAAACAAACTATTCATTAGAGTTTTTCAAACTACAGGTAAAGTGTGAAGTTGGCTGCAAGCCTGTAAAAGGTTAACTGGTGGTTATAAATTCTCAGCTTTTTCCTCCTGTTATCCAGAGCCTGTTAAGGTAGGCAAGTTTCCTTTCTATCCTCTTCGGTGGGGAAATGGAGTTACAGAAATACCTGCTTTCAACTGTCACTGAAGATCTCTCCTTTGGGGTTAAGATACTTTATAAGAGGGTCTCTGATTCGACTCCTCATGTTCCCTTTACTTTGTCTTATGTGAGCTACGCAGATATTAAAACCAAGTCTCTGGGTTATTTGAGGGTAGAAAGATGCCCACAGGGGAACTTTCAGCTTAAACACTCACTTATCTCTCTGCTTCCTCATCTGTTTGTTTATTTTTCCTCTTACTTTGCAATCAGCATAGTGATACATTTTGAAAGATTTTTTAAAAATTTAATTAAACAGATTTTTATTGAAGTATCAAGAAATTGTAGGTGTTTTAAAGAAGAAAACTTTTAGGATATCCAGGTCCTCCTATGACCTCTGGTATATATTTTGGAAGCTCTAATCTCCCCAAAATATGAATTCAGTGGTACCAGCATTCCAGATGTTCCCTAGTGGTCCCACCTTCTGCTATAATTGCCTTCCACACTGTATCAAGGATGGTCTGTGTGACGGATAAAATACTGCAGAAGTGATGCTTTCAGAGACTCAGTCATAAAAGACACCGAGCTTCCTGTTCACTCCTTTCTTCATCCATCACTTATTCTGGGGGAAGCCAGCTGCTATGTTGTGAGAACACTCATACATAGAGAGACCCGTGAAACTGAGGCCTCCTGCCAACAGTCACCTACGTGAGTTTAGAAGCAGACCCTTCAGCCCCAGTCAAGGCTTCAGATGACACCACTCTGGCCAATATCTTGATTGCAACCTCATGAGAGACCTCCAGCCAGACCTACCCAGCTAAAGCAGCCCCTGAATTCCTGACCCTGAGGAACTCTGTGAGGTATATGTTTATTGTTTAAAGCTGCTAGGTTTGGGGAGAATTTACAGCATGGTAATAGATAGCAAACATAAGCTCTGTCCTACCTGTAATTCCAAAAATTTAGAAATGTTTTAGAGCAATATGTCCAGAAATGTTTCATTACAATGTATCTCAGTTATATGGGTGGGTTCATGTATTAATATCTGATCCCAGATTTTCTTATGTAACTAACTACCACCCTTCGGACGTGCTGTGCATGAGACGCGAGATGGGGAAGCTCTGCGGAAGAGAGCCTTGTGCTCCGGCGTGAAGACTGTGCTTCAGAGGGGCCTGTTGTGCTTAGGGAACAAGCTTGGGTGATGTCATGGAGTGACTGGGACCTCTGAGGTGCAGCCTGTCCCCACCCCATTGCTCACACTGTGTCCTCTGCTTGCAATCCTGCCTGGTCGTCTCTGGTTTTCCAAGCCCCATCGAATCTTCACTCAAGTCTCACCTCACACAATTTTCTGTCGTTGTACCAGAAAAGAGTGATAGTCCACTCTCTCTGGGGAACTCCACCGTCGGTAGCACTCAGGCAGCGCAGAGCCTGCACTGCCTACCTTCAAAGATAGATTCGAGGGCTTCCCTGGTGGCGCAGTGGTTAAGAATCCACCTGCCAACGCAAGGTACACGGGTTCGATCCTTGATCCAGGAAGATCCCGCATGCCACAGAGCAACTAAGCCCGTGTACCACAACTACGGAGCCTGTGCTCTAGAGCCCGTGAGCCACAACTGTTGAGCCTACACTCTGCAACTGCTGAACCCCGCAAACCTAGAGCTCGTGCTCCACAACAAGAGAAGCCACCGCAATAAGAAGCCCAAGCACCGCAACAAAGAGTCGTCCCCACTCTCTGCAACTACAGAAATCCCGCACACAGCAGCAAGGACCCAACGCAGCCAATAAATAAAAATAAATAAATAAATAAATAAATAAATAAATAAATAAATAAATAAATTTATATATGTATAAAAAAAGAATTTGGTAACACAGTTGGGCAAGCAACAAATATTTAAAAAAAAAAAAGATAGTTTCGAAACGTCTAGACCTCTGTGTAGCTTATACCCTAGAGCCTGGCAGAGTACTTGGCATGTAGTAGGTGCTCTATACAATGATGCTGATGAGGGCTCACTGTGGAAATGGTTTACCTCCCAAGAAAAGTCTATAACTATTTAGTAGGTAGCCTTCAATAAGATGTTTTATTCTCCGAGCTTTCTCACTGGTGAAAGGGGGATACACTTATAGAAAAGTAGTTAAGAAGTTTCCAAGGCCACTATGAACAGTTCCGGAGTGTGTGCCTCTGCAAAGGGACCCAGCTGAGGGGGACCTGGGGGTTCAGATCCAACAACCACTCCCCTCCCCAAGTCTTGTGCCAGCCCAGACGAAGGGGGCACATTTTTGTAATTCATCCACTCAGTGCCTTTTGTAACATACACAGGGTGTTCCCTGGCTAACAGGGCTCTGAGCACGTCACAGAACAGAGAGGCATGGTCTTGCCAAGCACACCCTGCCCTAAAGTACAAGCCCATGGGCTCCACACTTAGAAGTCCCAGATCATCAAGGAGGCATCAAAGAACCCAGGCAGGAAGCTGGTTCTGCCTCTTGCACAAATGCTAAAGTGCCTGTTGTTTGCTCTCTTCCCTATGTGACCCACTATATCTGGCTATGACCTTGACTTGGGTACTTTTTTCCTGACTAGGATCCCCGTAAGTTGTCCCATTACTCTCTCTCAACTCCTGTTCATTCTCTTCTCTCCTGTTTTTAATGCTCATTTTTTTCCTGCTTAAACCAGCTTTGAGTGTTGATATTTAATACACCTGCTCTTAGTAAACTCTGCAGCGTGTTTCTATTTGTGCAAACAGAAGAAAGTCAGATAAATACGCCTCATAAGTGCCACTTGAATGAGCTGCTGAGGATCCCAGGCCCATTGGTTCCATAGCACGGGTGCTCCTGTCCACCCATTGGCAGCCTCCTATGGCCAAGAGAAGATACTCATTTTACCCTTAAATTACCAGAGTTTGTTCCTGGTTATTTATATGTGGATGAATTGAATCTTCTTGTTTTCTTCTTCTTGAGTAGAAACCCACTACAGGATGAAAATATATAGTAAGAGGCTTCCCTGGTGGCGCAGTGGTTAAGAATCTGCCTTCTAATGCAGGGCGCGTGGGTTTGAGCCCTGGTCCGGGAAGATCCTACATGCCTCAGATCAGCTAAGCCCTTGCACCACAACTACTGAGCCTGTGCTCTAGAGCCTATGAGCCACAACTACTGAAGCCTGTGCACCTAGAGCCCGTGCTCTGCAACAAGAGAAGCCACCGCAATAAGAAGCCTGCATACTGCAATGAAGGGTAGCCCTCACTCTCTGCAACTACAGAAAGCCCCCAGCAGCAAGGAAGACCGAACACAGCCAATAAATTTAAAAAAATGTATATACACACACACACACATATATACGGTAAAAGGCAAGTGGACAAACGTCTTCTTCATTTATTTCTCTCATTGGAGCTGAATAGCTATTATTTATTATCATTATTATTATTCTTGCAATTTCATGCCGGTGCTTTTTCTTTTTTAGAATGTAAGCCACTAATTTTTAAGAAATATTTTAAACCAAAAGTTGCATATTAATATTACACACAAACTGAAACATAAGTGACTTGACTTTTAGCACAGTGTACATATGCTTATATAAATTTATTATTTCTTGATGTAAGTAGCTCTTAAATTTTGGAATATATTTCTGTTCCCCAGCAATATTATTGTAGAATTCAGTGTTTCTAAATAACATCATCATCCTCATTAGCACTTACAAGGATATTCTATGTACCAGGCACTGAAATGATTTCTTTATATGCACATATCATTTAATCTTTACAACCACCACATGAGATTTACTACTACTACTTTATTATTTTACAAATGTAGGGCTTCCCTGGTGGCACAGTAGTTAAGAATCTACCTGCCAAAGAAGGGGACATGGATTTGATCCCTGGTCCGGGAAGATCCTTTATGCTGCGGAGCAACTAAGCCTGTGCGCCCCAACTACTGAGCCTGCGCTCTAAAGCCCACAAGCCACAACTACTGAAGCCTGCACACGCACCTAGAGCCCATGCTCTGCAACAAGAGAAGCCACTGCAATGAGAAGCCTGCGCACCGCAACAGGGAGCAGTCCCCGCTTGCCACAGCTAGAGAAAGCCCGAGAGCAGCAACGAAGACCCAACGCAGCCAAAAATAAATAAATAAATAATAAATAAAAAACAAATGTATAAATGAAGGTTCAGAGAAGTTAGCTTGCTCAAGGTCACAAACACACAGTTTCTAGGTGGTGCAGCAGAAACTCAGAACCCAGCATGTCAGAATCCCAAGTCCACTCAATAGTCAACATTCCAGCTATATTTACTGAGCACCTCATAAATCCCGCCACAGTTCTAGGCACCAGGTGCACAGTGATAATCAAAACAGACTCAGTGCCTAGAAGAGCTTACAGTTGAGTGGAAAAGACATATTAAGCAAATAAACATGCCAATTTTGTTTCGTGAATGGATTTCATGGAAATCATGAGTGCTGGATTTTCTTATGCCTCATTTAGCAATTTAAAAAACCCTGAAATTGCCCCAAATGAAACTGATCAAAGATCACAGTCCAAATAAGTATGCCAATGGTACTGAAACAAAGATCAACTTCAAATGTAGATCATTAATGGCACGTGGCTATTTTCTTGATCGGGAAGACTTTCTAAGGTATCCTGAAGACGAGAGAATAGGGAGAAGGGAATACAATCGGCGAAATCCTTAGACTGAAATGGAAATGAAAAGAAGACAAATTCAATTGAGCACAAAGAGTGAACTGTACAGCCTCAGCCTGCTCCCATCCTGGCCTGCAGAAAGATGAAGCAGAGTGGAGATCAACAGAGAAGAAACAAGTCTCTGAAAACTGGGTAACTTATTGCAAAAGATTCCCAAAGAAAGCAATGTAAAATAAACTTGGAGGGAAAATCACCAAAATACCTTTTCAAGAACTCTTTTCACACAGAAGAAGAGTGGGACATACTGCTGCTTCCACTTCAGCTTGCACTTCAGCACTTCTGAGCAGTTGTGTCCACGTTTCCACAGTTACACAGAACGCGTTTATACCTAGGATTAATCCCAGTAACTGAGACAAATGATCCCTGACTACTAATCGGAGGAAAGGTTTAGGGCCCAAGTCCACAAGTGGGGAAAACAGGGGATCAAATTAGACTGTGTCTCATCTTTTTGTCTTATGTCCTAGTAAACCAGACAAGAGGACAGCAGTATAATTCCAATGATTGTCAAAAATTATTAAATCAGCATCTCTGGGGATGGGGTCATCGGATGTACTGGGTTGATTCTTTTTTTTTTTTTAATTTATTTATTTTTTTATTTTTTTGGGGGTACACCAGGTTCAATCATCTGTTTTTATACACATATCCCCGTATTCCCTCCCTTCCTTGACTCCCCCCACCTCGAGTCCCCCCCACCCTCCCTGCCCCAGTCCTCTAAGGCATCTTCCATCCTCGAGCTGGGCTCCCTTTGTTATACAACAACTTCCCACTGACTATTTTACAGTTGGTAGTATATATATGTCTGTGCTACTCTCTCGCTCCGTCTCCGTTTCCCCTTCACCCCCCACCCCCTCCCATACCTCGAGTTCTCCAGTCCATTCTCTGTATCTGGGGTCATTGGATGTACTGGGTTGATTCTTAAATGGGCAGCCAGGGTGAAGAACTACTGGTTTTGGTGAAAGAGCCTGAAGGTTGGAGTCAGGAAACTGGGTTTGAATCGCAGCTAGAAGTTAACTAGCCTTGAGGCATTAGAATGAGTTACTAACCTCTTTCATTCTGTTTCCTCATCCACAAAATTGAGATGAGCACATCTACCTTATGAGCCCTTGTGCGTATTCAGTGGGAATTTGTAAGCCAAATATCTCACAGTGCCTAGTAGATCGGCCATTATAGTCAGGGAGAGTGAGTTTTGCACATAGCCTAGTGGCAATAAATACATGTCAGATTTGAGGGACCAACTCTGCCTGGATAATTAGGAGATGCCAAAATAACTTATTTCTTCTCCCATCATACACACACACACACACACACACACACACACACACAAGACAATAGTATCCAAAGGAAGCTGCAAATAATTTCTAGCTGGGGAACAAAGCACCCAGGACCAGAGGAAAGGGAGAAGAGGGAAGTAAATTATGGTCATAAAGGGCTGGATGAGTCGCTACAACATCTCAGGGTGCTAATAAGGCAGGCTTAGAACAAGACGAAGAACTGACATCTTAGAAAGCCAGACAAGTACCTTAGCCTCAGAGAAGGACATACCTTTGGCTTAGGACACTGGAAAGAAAAATCAAACGAGTTAAGACATCTCTCCAAAGGAAGACTGGGATCCATCCTGCATTTTTATGTTTCCAAATGACATATTATTGGTTCCTTTATATAGTCCTTATTGCCCGTAGCAAAATGATTGCTGCTGAACTCAAACTATCTGCTCTGAATGTGTTTCAACATTTACAGTAGTAACAGCTAACAATTACTGAACCTGTTTTATGGACCACTCTGCTAAGCTCCTTACATGCATTCAGAGCACAGACGGTAGATGGTGCCTACAGAATAGGTACTGTTATCTTCTTCCCATTTTACAGAGGAGCGTGATTTGAGAGTGGGTATTTTGCTAAGGCATACATAGTTAGGCTAGTGATGGGAACACAACACGTTCTGGTCTTCTAATTCCAAAGCTAAAGTTCTTAGGAATTGTGCTCATACCTGCTGGTGTGACAGTCCCTTTACTAATCAACAAGCATTTACCAAGCAACTGCTTTGAGGAAGAAACATGCAGGAATGCAAAGATGAATGAGACAAGGTTGCTACTGTCACATCTTGTGCCATTCAGTGAAGGGTCCATAAAAATGTACAAGCATCTGATAAAGAGTCAGGTGTGAGGGGCTGCCAGATTTAGTGTGTGTGCATGTGTGCACACGCAATATAGGGTGCTCAGTTAAATTTTAATTTCAGATAAAGGACAGAAAAATTTTAGTGTAAGTATTCCCCCTGTAATGTTTGGACCATAATTATACTAAACCAATGTATTCATTTTTTTAAATTAATTAATTAATTAATTTATTTATTGGCTGTGTTGGGTCTTCGTTACTGTGCGCAAGCCTTCTCTAGTTGTGGCAAGCAGGGGCTACTCTTCATTGTGGTGCGCAGACTTATCATTGCAGTGGCTTCTTTTGTTGTGGAGCACAGACTCTAGTAGTTGCAGCTCGTGGTCTTAGTAGTTGCAGCTCTTGGGCTCTAGAGTGAAGGCTCAGTAGTTGTAGTGCACAGGCTTAGTTGCTACAGATCATGTGAGATCTTCCTGGACCAGGGATTGTGCCTGTGTCCTCTGCATTGGCAGGTGGATTCTTAACCACTTTGCTACCAGGGAAGTCCTAAACCAATGTACTCATTGTTTACCTGAAATTTAAACTTCACTGAGTGTCATCTGTTTTATCTGGCCACCCTGCTGTGTAATAGGTTTCATGGCAGAGATTCAAAGTACATATGCAGAGGAGAGAGAGCTCTGGGAACAATTAAAGCCAAGATAAGAAAAATGGCAAAGAAATAGAACACTGAGATAACTCCGAAGAAAGATCACACCTAGCTGTGTGGTTGAGGAAGGACTGGGAATTCCCTGGTGGTCCAGTGGTTAGGACTCCATGCTCTCACTGCCCAGGGCCCGGGTTCAGTCCCTGGTTGGGGAGCTAATATCCCACAAGCCAAGTGGAATAGCCATAAATAAATAAATTAAAGGGCTCACAGGTGGTATTTGCACTTGACCTGAGAGGTGAATAGAATTTGCCTGTATGTGAAGGAGCAGCGATGGCAGTTCAGGCCAAGGTAATGGTGTGAGCAAGGGCACAGAGGTGGGGAAAAATCAACTTATAGCTCCATCTAGTTAAGAACAGTGAACTGAGCTGGATTAGAAGTCAAGTTTTTCTGTTTCCAGAGCCCAAGCCTATGACATTCTACCACTGAGAGAAGACCCAGGTCACACAGGGTGGAAGCCAGTGACGACGGTTGGCTGGGAACAGAGTGTCCAGGGACTTGAACACCAGGCTGAGTCCTGTGGGCTTAATTAAGAATAACTTAGTATGAGGAAAGATGCAACCATCCAAGGACAAGCTGTGCCCAAGCCATAGCTAAGAGAGGGATTCCAGGACCTTTGGGACTAAGGATCAGGAGAGAGGCGGGTCACAAAGCTCTCTGTCCCACCACTCCAAGCCCATACGCTGTCTGGACATCCTCAGGACCTGTAACTTAGTGTGACTGGGGACCAAGCAGGCCCATGGCATTTTATTGGCCAAAAACTCATTTGGCTTCAGCTAAATGCAGGTATTCCAGGCACCACCTCCATTTTACACTTGTTTTTACCAAAAAGAGCTGCAACAGTGGCCTCTCCATTGTAAGTCAGAGAAAAAGTTAAAAGCATTTTAACCAGCTCATCCATGATCTTGCTGACTCTGAAAATGCTTCTCTGATGAGTAGCTGGGTCAGGACAACAGTCATTCTAACCTCATCTTGGTTACAAAAATGCATCTTTTCACCCCACTATTCTACCTGCGAGGGCGGGGAGCGGGGCAAGGAGGCAGGGAAGAATTTGGAGTGGGGGTGGGAGGGACCAGGGCAGGAAAAGTGGAGAAATGTGCATTGTATTTTGTCTGCTGGTTACCAGTGACTCATCTGAGAGCACCTGGTCTCTGGGGGTTGCGTGTTCACCAAGCTTCTCATTTCGAAGAGCAAACTCACCGACCACACAGACATTCACCCATTACTCATCCTTTTGAGTCTCTGGAGAGAGTTAGGGAATTAGTCCATTAATAATAATACCTGTGATCTCAATATTCAGGAGCTTTGAGGCTGGGGGTGGGAAGGTGGGAAGGTAGAGGTGGGTGGGAGGGAAAAGGGATGGAGGGGGGCGGTCCTTTAGAAAATCAGCTTCCTGCAGGCAGGATGTTAAACCTTCCCTGGCCAGAGAAAGGACAGCACTGGCCACCAACACAACCAAAGCAATTGCTGTTTGTCAGTATTTGCTTGGTGTCAGGTATAGCATATCTTTGAAAAGTGGGCAAATTTCTTCTTTAATTCTGATGTTAAACTCACTTAAAATGTTTTTACCCTGACTACCATGCAGCTCAAAGACACCTGTTTAGCAAAACTTATGGGCATAGAAATCAGAATAATTGTTAGCCCACCCGCCACTCCAGGTGGAGGGAAGGTTGACTAGAAAGGGGCACAAGGTAATTGGGGGGGGGGGGCAGGCAATGAAAACAGTCAGGTCTTGATTGGGGTATTGGTTTCAGAAGGTGGACATTCACTGAAACTCATCAAACAGGATACTTAAGATCTGTGCATTTTATTGCATATAATTATACCTCAATATAAAAAAAACCTTAAAAAAGTCTGGTCCCTGATCCCAGCGCCAGTTTCTGCCACATCCGCTTAGAAATCACCTCTCATCTGGAACTTGAGCTAGTCCTGTGGCCCTAGAATTCAGCAAACTCTAGGTCCCCAAAAGCAATCCAGAAAACCACTGGTACTGGCAGTCTAGTTTCCAAAGTCTGATATTTACATTCTTTATAGCATTTTATGTTTTAATTTTTGTTTTGTATTTTAACATGCATTAGACTAACTGGCCCAGTAAGTACAACTTGCCCATTAAGTACATGATCATACAGATGTTTCTTACCTAAGTAGATAGATATTGTGATAGATATTGCCAGTAGCCTAGACTATCTCATCCTCTTACTTTATTCACAAAAGGCAAGTTTTGTTTAGGTAGCAGTGTTCCTAGTTAAAATATATTCATCTCCCCAGATTCCCTTGCAGCTATGGGTGGCATGTGACCCAATTCTGGACAACAAGATGGGAATTTGGGGAAGACTATTGTTTTCCTGACAAGAATGATCAAACAGCTGGCAGATGCCTTTTTCCCTTCACTTCTCCTCAATCTCCCCCCATCTTCTGCCTAGATACCAGGTGAAATGGCTGGATGGAGGAAACATACCTTGGACCATGAAGATGCTAAAGATGGGAGAGAAGGAAGGAAGAAAAAGGATGTTTCCTTGAGCAGCTGTCTTTGTCTTGGACTTTCTAACTGTAGTCTCTTTATTCCATGAAAAACAACCCCCTTGTTTGGTTAAGCCACTGTGGTTATGTTTCTTTCATATCTAGCCAAATCCAGTTCTGATACTTTACATTTAAAATGTTCATCTTGAAAATATAACTGTGGTTGATACATGATTATGTAGAAGACATAAGTCTGAGGCACAAGAGTGATGATGTCTAAGAAATAATGGACTAGACCATGAGCTCACTGAGGAGGGGGCCATGTGTAACTGTTATACCTTTTGGTGAGTCTAGAGCTGGAACGTTGCATGTGTTCAATTTACATTTGCCGGTTGGAACCTCCCCGTCACCCCACACAAGGAGCCACATTTCAAGAGAACCTACCACCCAGGTCCCAAAATTTGTTTTCTCTATAACTTGTTCTGGTAGAGACAGTCCTTGTATTTAAGAGAATTTTTCTTCAACCAAACTTGAATTCTTTCTAAGGCTTTGTAAGGATTTTATCCATTTTCTCCCCAGTTTTATTGCAATATAATTGACATATAACACTGTATCAGTCCAAGGTGTACAATGCAATGATTTGATAAATGTATATATTGCAAAATGTTCACCACAGTAAGTTTTGTTAACATCCGTCACCACACATAGTTACAATTTTTTTTTTCTTTTGATGAGAACATCTAAGATCTACTCTCCTAGAATGAATAAACAACAAGGTCCTACTGTAGAGCACATGGAACTATATTCAACATCCTGTGACAAACCATAATGGAAAAGAATATGAAAAAGAACATATATAAAACCAAATCACTTTGCTCTACAGTAGAAATTAATAGAACATTCTAAATCAACTATACTTCAATAAAATAAATTTTTTTAAAAAATCTACTCAGAAACTTTCAAATATGCAATACAGAACAGGCAAATCTCGTTTTCTTACACTTCACAGTATTGCACCTCACAGATACTTTATTTTTTACAAATTGAAGGTTTGTGGCAACTCTGTGTCATCAAGTCTATTGGAGCCATTTTTCCAACAGCATTTGCTCACTTCCTGTCTCTGTGTCACATTTTGGTTAATTCTAACAATATTTCAAATCCTCCACCAGCAAAAAGATTATGATTCACTGAAGGCTCCAATGATGGTTAGCAATTTTTTTTTCAGCAATAAAGTATGTTTAATTACTTCAGGTAAAGAGACACCACATAATGATCTCATTTGACTACCACATCGACCCTGGGAAGTTGACAAGCCAGTTGCTATTTGCCCCCATGTTAGTTTCCTACTGTTACTATAACACATTACCCCAAACTTAGTGGCTTAAAACAACCCAAATATATATTATCTTACAGTTCAGGAGGTCAGAAGTCTGAGATGGGTCTTAAGGGGTTAGTATTAAGATGTCAGCAGGGCCATGCCCCTTCCGGAAGCTCTGGGGGAGAATCAGTTCCTTGCCTTTTCCAATTTACACAGGCTGCCCTCATTCCTAGGCTGGTGGTGCCTTCCATCTTCGAAGCCAGCAGCCACAGCACTCTGACATCTGCAGTCGTGGTCATATCTCCTCTGGCTCTGACTCTCCTGCCCCCTCTTTCACTCATATGATCACATGGACCTGCCTGGATAATCCAGAACAACCTCCCTATTTCCAGGGTGATTAAAGACCCTTGATCATATCTACAAATCCCCTTTTGCCTTTTAAAGTAATATGTTCACAGATTCTAGGGATTCAGGTGCAGACACTATCCTGCTTACCATACCCCTTCTAGAGATGAGGAAGCCAGCTCTGAAAGATAATTAGTTCTGTTCAACTTCATGAAGCTGTCTTTGGGGAGGAGGAACGTGAGCCAACGTCAGGGCTCTGTCCACTGCCCTGTCCTGCTTCTCATTGCAAACGTTTGCCCAACAGCAGGCCCAGAAGAGGGCACACTTTGGGGCTTGGGTACAGCATATCTAAGGACAGAGTCTCTGAGGACTGAATTTAGGATTTTAAGAGCCATCCCAGGTCCAATCTTCTGTGAACCAAACATTCTTAATTTTCCTTCCCAGCATCCCTGGGGGACTCGGGAGATTGAGGTACAGTGACTTAAAGTCCCTGAGAGCTGGATTTTCTAAGTGTGTGTTGAGATATTACAAAGGACTTGCCAAGACACATGGAGACACTTCTTCCACCCACTCTTTAGCCATTCATCAGTCTGATTAACCCCTTTCCTTTCTGGGGCTTAGCCTCCAGCCTCATGACTCATCCATCAACCCCAACTCTCTCCTCTATGGAAACCATCACCTCCCTAAGTTATGAAATAGTGAGTAAATAGGGAAAACAACTAAGATATCAGAACATCATAGGAAAGTCTGTACCACTCAAACTGAATAGAAGGTGATGGCCTTGGGAATCCAAATTGAAAGAGTGGTGCCCTTGCCTGTTCCTGGTACTCTATGACAAGAGAAGGTAGCCTAAGAGATGCTGAATTAGGAAGCCTGTGTCTTCACTCACATGCCTCCAATTCATTGGGTGACCTTGGGTGAGTCACTTCCGTGAGTCTTCGTTTCCTCATCTGGATTCATGTACAAGGCAGCTCACTCTGTGAAGTACTATAATATCATGTTAAAGTGTCAGATCTGGCATTACAGAGCCTGAATGCATAGCCCTGGTTTCACCAATTGTTAGATAAATTGAATCTGCGTAAAATTTTCTGGGTCTCATTTTTCATATAAATAGACTAAGGATGCTAATAATTTTACCATCCTTAGACTTATTGTAAGGATTAAATGACACAATACGAATTATGCCCTTAGCACAGTGCCTATCACATAATTAGCACTTAATAAATGTTATTGTTGTTGCAGGTTAGTGATTCTCAAAGCATGGTCCCTGGACCAGCAACGTCAGCCTCACCTGGGAACTTGCTAGAAATGCCAGTGCTCAAGCCCATCCTAGACTTTGTGTACCAGAAACTCTAGGGGTCTGGGACACAGCCGTCTGTGTTTTAGCAAACTCTCCATAGAATTCTGATGCTACATGTTAACATTTGAAGAACCACAGGTGTAGAAGGTTCTAAGATCCCTTCCAGTTCTAGAATTCTATTATTTTCTTTGAGTATATACATTTATCCAAGGCCCAAGTGTATATATCTATCATTATTATTCACCCAAGTTGTCCCACAAACGTTCGTTAAATCTCTCTTTAAACTGGGATCTGGAGATAAAAAGCAAAACAAGAAGCCTAAAGCTTCAAGTAGTTTACAGTGCATCTCATGACACAATTAATACATTTAAACTATGTTATTTTGGGACTTTCCTGGTGGTGCAGTGGTTAAGAATCCGCCTGCCAATGCAGGGGACACCGGTTCAAGCCCTGATCCAGGAAGATCCCACATGCTGCAGAACAACTAAGCCCACGTGCCACAACTACTGAGCCTGCACTCTAGAGCCCATGAGCCACAACTACTGAAGCCCACGCATCTAGAGTCCACGCTCCGCAACAAGAGAAGCCACCGCAATGAGACCCAATGCAGCCAAAATTAAATAAATAATATGTCTTTTGTAAATTTTTCTGTTTATTCATGGATACTTGAGTTTCACTATTGGAAAACAGTATCTTTATTTTATTTTATTTTATTTTATTTATTTTTTTAATATTCATGAACTTTATTTACATTTTTCCAAGCATCTTTCTTTTAAAAAGTATTTTCTTATGGTTACAGTTTGAGGAAGATATTAGCTACGTGACCTTGAATCATTGTTTCTTCATTCTAGAACAGGATTAATAATATCTCACTAAGTTTTTGTGAAGATTAATATGATAAAATGTGATGACATGTATCAAATGTCATAGTTGGTTATAAATGTCCAGCAACATTCAGTTAGGTCTCAATGTGACTCTAGTTTATAATTGAGTATCATTGATGAGCTTCGGTCTGGCTTTGTGGTGTATCCTATTGATATACAAAATAGAAGACAAATAGATCGATTCATGATATGATGAAATCTAGCTCTATAAGCTATAAAGAGCATCATCACTTTCACTTTCTCTTTTCTAGAATTCAGGCGATTAAGAATCTCAGAAGGCACTTTGTACTTCAGAGAGAAGTCAGAGACGTAGCTGGTGTTTATCCAAAGGTCTTCTGATTAACCAGACAGACAGCAGATTCCTGAAGAACTTCACCCCTTTTGTTTAAAATCCAGAACCTAACCTGAGCTTGAATTGAAAATGAGGTTCCTTGCACTTTCCCAAATTCAATTCGACAAATATCAAAGACAGTGATGGACTGCCTTTGAAGTTCCCAGCTTCTTTGGTGAAGAGGGCTCACTCAGAGCCTGGAAACTTTCTACATGTGGGGAGAAACTTTGTACACATGGGGAAAAGGATAACAACAATCAATCTGTCTATATGAAGCATTGTGTCTGGCTTTCATTTATACCCCAGAGCTGCTAAAGAATGTTTTTCTTGAAGCTCTTCAGGTTGAGATTTGAAATGTGAACCAAGATTTCACTGCTCCGATAAATCCCGGGCAGGGAGGAAAGGTCTGCTAAAAGGCTGGTCTGTCATCTTGCATCTTATCTACAGATGGGGACATTCCTTCTATTTACTGAATCATCACTTGCCCTGGGCACTCGCCCTTCTGTCCTGTTCCTCAGCCTTCCCCAGCCCAAATCTAAGTGGCTTCTCACTTGTCCCTGAATCAGGTAAGCCTTGGAGTTCTAACAAGGCAATATAGTCCCAGGTCCTATGAAGTGAGATAGCAAATCAAAATAAGAATGTCGTGAGCACTTTGATGTTGAAAACTTCAGCTAAAGAAAAATGCACAACCTAAAAGCTGCGAGTTAAGTTTTATCTGGTGACCTTACTGAGGACCCAGCCCAGGATTCAGCCTCTCAGTGACTGGCATATAGTAAGTGTTCAGTAATTCTGGAATGAAAAAGAGTGAAGGTAGTATATGACAGGTGACAAGTAAGTTGAACAGAAAACAACATAAGAAGAGTCACTGAAGAGTTTGAGAGAAGGAGATCATAGCAGGCCGGAGCATCCAACAACATCCTCATTTTACATAAGAGAAAACCGAGGCACAGAGAGGTTAAGTATATTGCCCAAGGTCACAAAGCTAGTGATAGAGATAAGATTTGAATCAAGTTGTCAGGTACCAGACCCCAGGCTCTACCTGTACAAACCTTTTGTATTTTCACTGTTATGTATTTAATTTACAGAACATAGAAATACAAATATGAACCAGTGATTTCATGGATATTGTTGTTTAGAATGAGGATAAAAAAGCGATGAGTTCATTTAAAGAAAATAATAGAAGGTGAGTGGTTATTTGAAAGGACAAAAATCAAGAAGGCAGAATACTAATGACTAATTAGTGATTATTTTTATAAAACACGTAATTAAGTATGATAAAATGTAACAGACCTGTAATTTACGTATCTACTCAGCTGATGAGATGCGTTATATCTTCAGGTCGACTTGACTCAGTGAAAATTTATTGACTGGTTAAACCTTATTACTGTAACCTTAGGACCTCTCATTCCACTGTCAATAAATTCCTTTACACTTTGGACCTTGGCCTTAAACACTTTCACCTTGTCCTCCCCTTTTCATTTATTTGCACTACTGAACACCCAACTTTCTCCTTAACCTAGCTTTTCACCTTCTAAAGTAGAGCTTGCTTCCTAATTTCTCCTCTGTCACCGTCAGAAGAGGGCACATTCTCATTACCCTCCACTCCACTGTTGCTTCAGGATGAGCTTTGCATAACTTTCTACCTTTTAAACTCAACAATCTCTCCTCTTTTGAAACCCATGTCAGATTATCCCTTTCTCTCCATCTTTGCCCTGCTATCTACTAACTTTCAGGTTATTTTTCCACATTCTGAAGACGCTGATCATGACAATATTTGAGTGTGACTACATTTCTTGAAAAATCTCTTCATCTGTTCTTTGCTGATTTTGTGTTTCCCGACTGAAAAGGAGAGATTTCTTCAAGGTCCCCCTCTTTTTCCTTCCTCTTCTCTCCCTGGTGACCTTCACATCTTCAATCACTACTTCTTTTCAAATGTCTCTCAAATCCACATCTCTTGTTCAAACCTCTTCTGAGCTACAGGCTGGAATTTCCAAATATCTCTTTGCAATATCTCCAAAATATTTTGTCAGCTCAAACCATATTTAAAAAAAAAAATGAGCTCACTCTTTTCCTTTTAATCCTGGCTTTCCCTCTGCACCCCTTGTCCCAGTGAATGGTAGAGGCATAGAAGAGACTGAATCCTCCCTTTCATCATCAACCAACATACCGTTGGTCACAATGCCTCTTCAGTGGATCATCATCTTTCTCTTTTTACAGTTGCTCAACCAGACTATCCTGTGTGCCTTACTTCATGGGTCCCACTACACCAGTTAATGGAACAGACTGCTAGACTAACGCTAGAACACGGCATGTTCTGGCTTAGGTCTCTTCCAAGTGTCAATTTTGTCTATAGAATGAAGTGAAAACTTTTTTGCTTTGAAAGTCAAGAATCTCCCCCATCTATTTTTTCCCCTTCATCTCTTTCTATATATACCCTATTTTAACCAATGCAGATTTCTTGATATCACTTGAATAAATCATTCATTCGTTCATTTAAGAAGTATTTATTAAGTACTTGGTATTAGCCCACCACTGTCCTAAGTGTTGGGAATATAATTGTGAATGTGACTTCAATGTTTATTTTTTTTTTTAAGTTTTCTTTAATCATTTCTATCTTTATTTTTGGCTGCGTTGGATGTTTGTTGCTGTGTGTGGGCTTTCTCTAATTATGGTGAGCAGAGACTGCTCTTTGTTGTGGTGCACAGGCTTCTCATTGCGGTGCCTTCTCTTTTTGCAGAGCACAGGCTCTGGATGTCGGGGCTTCAGTAGTTGCAGCACGCAGGCTTAGTAGTTGTGGCTCATGGGCTTAGTTGCTCCCTGGCATGTGTGATCTTCCTGGACCAGGGATCAAAACCGTGTCCCCTGCATTGGCAGGCAGATTCTTAACCACTGCACCACCAGGGAAGTCCCATGACTTCTGTGTTTAGATTTAGATGATACAAGTAATAAAAATGTAATATTGTAATTATTGATCTAGGAGGATAGCTGGGTACAATGGGCGCTCATCTAGAGGCTCCTGACTATACAGGAGCAAGATTTGGGGAGTAAAGTGTTAGAGAAGACTTCTCGTGGGAAGTAATAATTGAGTTGAAATTGAGTAATAATTTACATGAAAAGTAAATAAGAATTATTCGGATATAATATGGGAAGGGAGTGTCTTTTACAAGAAAAGAAAATATATGCATAAAGAATTGGGGCAAGAAGGGATGGCCAGGAAAAGGGAACTAAGAATAAAGATTAGAGAAAAAGAAGGAAACACAAGATGTTGCAGAAACCAAAGGAGAAGTGAGAAGGCAAGAGGACCACGGCATCCATGTTGCCAAGAGGTCATATAAGATGAGGATAAAGCGTCCACTGGATTTGGAATGGAGAACTCATTGATGACCTGGCCATAAACCCTTTGAGCAAGCGATGCAGACAAAGGCTATGTCACGGTGGAGAGAGCAATGAATTAAAGGCGAGACATTGGAATTACAGACAAATCTGAGGAAATTCAAAACCCACTACATCTTTATGCTGTGTCCTCATTTATACCAGTTTCCTCCTCTCCTGCTTCTTTCCCTACTTAACCTATACTGTCATCCCCAATTCTCTTCCTATTGAAACCCTAGCCATTTTTTAAAAGATCAAATCAAATACAATCTTACCTTGAGCATCCCTGCACTCCTGGCAGTTAGAATGGATTATTCAGTACTTGCTACATTAATTTATGCTGAATTAGCAAACCGTTCCCATCTTACTGATCACATGGAATTTCCTTTGTATGTCTGTTATAGCACTGACTTCTTGTTACCTTGTAATCTATTTAGTCATACACACTTGTCTCTCTGACTATACAACTTGTTGATGAACTAGCTATGTATTAGTCATCTTTAAACCTCTCATATTTTCTAAGTGCATTGGGCAGTGTCATCATCCAATTTGAGGTCGCCTGACGGTTCTCTAGCTTGCATTGATGTAAGCACATGCTATATATGGCAAGATCTTTGTCCTTGGAGACAATGATTTTTAATAGTACCTATAATCTTAGGATTTGCTAGAGTCATCTTTAACCTCTCAAAATCTTTTCACCATGCTTTACATATTCTAAATTCTGTAAATTTTTATCACATTGGTTCTCTGTATGAATAAATACTCCACAAGCCAACTTTCTGATTCAAGGAAACCAACCCACTCAACTTTGAAGCTCAGGAGACTCAAGTAGCAACTCATTAATGAAGTTAAGTTAATATTCACTTGTGATCTATTTTTCCAAAGAACGACTTAGGACACGTGAAACCAAGCCAAAATAGAAAAGTCACATTGAACTTTTGGATTTCTAAGGACTAAAACCAAAAGAATAAGTCATATTCTTAAATTCTAAGTACCTGATGATTATTTGAATTTGGCTGACTTGATGAGGGCAAGGGCCATAGAATGTTTGATGGATTTATTATGTTGTAAACAGTGGGACTTCCAAAAACTTTCAAGAAGTTTAGTAGTTGGGGAAATTAAGAGCAACTTAAACTCTGTTAAACTCATACAATTGATAAACTCCAGTTTTAAAATATCTTACAATTTCTATTAGCATATTACATAATCCTTCTGCAATGGAATCTGGAACTTTTGTCACCTCCCCCCCATTCAAAGCTCCACCTTTCACCACATTTTCAAGACAAAGCACAGAAATAGCCAACTCATCTCTGGGTCACTCAATAGAATTGGGATTAAAGTCCAAAGCTCTGTTTCTTTAGAAAACGAAATTGGGAAGCAACTGCGACTAAATGGTAATATCTGACGAAACTGGGTAGTGGGGACCCAGGCAATTGTGACACTACTCTCTGTTCTTTTATCTTGGTGTGAAATGTTTCATACCTTTAAAATGAGAGGGAAAATATCCATGTCGTTCAAAATTGCTGGAAAACTCGTGACTGAAAGAATTTCTTGTACTGATTCTTAATTACCCAATTGCTGTACTTGCCCCATGAGAACTTAGGTCAGAGCTATTTCTTCAGTTTCCAAAGACAGAAACAAAAGTAGTTAAGAGAAACCAAGTGATTCTGGAGTAAGGGTAGGTGCAAGTCCAAGCCAGAGTTAAAATTCCTGGAGGATCAAAGGACGAGAGGCTGCCTCCAAATACCGAAGGCATAATGGACATTCAGTAGTACTGATTTGATTAATCAGTTGCTTGTTTAACAAGAGTGAGAGCTCAGCTCCCTGAGAAAGATGGTGGATGTCACCTTTCATTTATCACTGACCAGGGCAGCGCTGGCCCAGACTCAGGAGACCTCTGTGTGACTTCAGAAATAGTGACAGTTTAATGTGGAACCAATCACACTCTCAAGGGGCTGTGCGTTTATAAGGTGACTGACTCAGGTTATGGGTACTGTTAATAGTCTCTGTGTGGAGCAAAGTTAATAAATCCAATGCTAGGAAACACTACAGAAACTAAGAAAGGGCAAAAATATCCCCAAGGAAATTGACATCCAATCTCCTTCATTTTGCAGCATTTCTACTGCCAGGGAGGTGACTAGATGGTACTGATTTGGCTGGTGGAAGAGTCCACCAAACAAGAGAGAGAAGGCATGGTGGTCCCAGTCCAGCTCTTTAATTTTGCTCTGTCCTTCAGTTTAATACAGCGTCATTTATGAAGCACAAACTTTTACTGAGGGCCAACAGTAAGATACTACACTGTCTTTTCTCCCTTGCCTCCTCAACATGTTATCTTTCTATCAGTCCTTCTCAATCAATCCCTCTCTTCCCGTACCTCTCTTTCACACACACAGACACACACACACAGACACACATACACACACACACTCCCAATATTGCTAGCAATTTGTTCTGCCCACAAGAAACCCATGTTCAAAGTCTATGAGGCATCACTTTAAACAGCTGTAAGGAATCGAATGAGCAAAGGAAGGCCAACCTCAACTCTAAGAAAAGATATTGGCTGAAAAAACAAACTGAGCTCTTGTCAATGCTCATTTCCTCAAGGCTGTCTTAGGATTCCTTAGCGGTGCTAACTCATAACTAAGTCACTACAATCGGCTGACCTTCCTAAGCAGTGACACACACAACCTGGACCCACCTTTCCAGGAGCCAGCTGTTCTGCTCATCCCCAGAATCCTTGACTGATGCCTCCTTCTTCTCTCCAACATCATCTCCCACTGCACATGAAACCCTGCCTCAAACAGGCAAGTCCAGGCTCGTCTTGGACCTCTTCTTTCTCACACGCATCCTGGCTCATGTTCTCCTGGGAAATCTCTCGGTGTCCACTCCACATACCAAATCCTCCCAGTCCTCACATCTCTGCTACAGGCATAACCTCTAGAAACCTTCCCTGGACCTATCAGCTCCTCAGCTGAAAGGAGGACCCTTGTGGCATTGACAGTCTCTCCCTTCTCTGGGTAGTTACTGCATAAGCCTCTCTGCAGGGCTGGTCACCTGTCTCATTTAACCGGACTGAAATCTTCCTTCACGCTGAAACCCTGGCCTGCCACAGTCTGGAACATCACCGTGGGCCGTGCAGGGTCTCCGGTACTCGAGATACCAATTGCCTGTTGACTACAGCTGTTGTGGGATGAGAATAGCAGAGAAGAGTGTCTGGCAATTTAAGGAAATGGGGCAGAGCTGAGGATCCAGAGATGCTATGACTTAGGGACCACATGAGTCCGTGAAAGATATAGAATTTCCCTTAGCTTTGTCTCAACCAAGGGCCATTTTGAGGTGCAGGGGGTTCTAGTGACAAGGACACTGGCGACATGTTCACTGAAGCTTCTTGGGAGCAGTGTAATTCAAATGCATTCTCTTGGAGAGAGAGGAGTCAGAGTCATAAGAAGCAAAGATGTGCTCGTGTGTGTGTATGTGAGCACGTGTGTGACTCTTGTTTGCAGGAGTGGTCCCTACATGGAGGTGGCATTCATGGGTAGCCATAGCCCTGATTGGAGCCAGGATTCCACCCCGACCAGCGATGAGGATGGGAAGGTCCTCAAGTCCTCAGGGAATCCTGAAGGCTAGAGCTGGAAAAAGACTTAGCAAGAAGCCCAGCCCCACCCCACCCCCCCGCCCCACCCCCACCCCCACCCCCATTGCACAATGGAGAAGTAGGACCTGGAGATGATGCTGAGCTGGGGCCAGACTCTGGCTAAACGAGAATGTTAACTCAGACTCTGCTCCTGACCTGCATGCGATGCGGTGCAAATGTCCACCAGGAGCCTTCTTTGTCACCTAGAAAACACGGCCAGTGACCAAGAGGAGGAGTCATGAGGCTGGCAGTACACAGTGTCTTTCCCAACCTTGCCCCTGGGGCAGTGGAATTTCTCTTCTGCAGTTAAATGAGAAGGAGGCAGAGAAAGTTAGGGAAGGTTTCAAGAAGGGCAACGAATGAACAGATGGGAGAAAGTGCTGCACAGAGGAGAAGGGGGTATGAGACGAGCCCAAGGGAAGCTGAGGTCAGCCCTGGGCACACAATGCAAAGGCCAAGTTGAGCAATGCTTTTCTCCTCTCAGCAGGGGAGGGCCAGACCAGGCAAGTTCTGGGAGTTGCCGCTGAACACCCCAGCCTGCTGAGTCCTTTGGTTTCTGGGACCTGGAAACAGCATGGGAGGGGGTGGCATGGAGGCAAAGCTGGTGGTGGGATGAGTCCCAGACACACACAGTCAGGGCCCCGGGTGATTCCATCTTTCCTGAGCAGGCTGACGCCACTGAACCTGGGGGACCAACGCTGGGCAGACCTCAGAATAGGATACCTCCTTTGGGACTTCTCATCAACCTTTGGTCTGAACTTGCCTAAGACGAAGACATCCTGTGCCTCAGCCAGCCTAATCCTCCTGAAAAATGCTTTCATCTCGCCCCTCCCCACATCAGATCACTTCCCTGGCTCCAGAGTGCCTCCTGCTTCAAGTCTCAACTTCTCTGCCCTCTTTCAGGTACCCCAGTTCAGCCCTGCCCCCTCCCTCATCCTCAGATCCCTCCCCTCCCCTCACACTCACTCTGCCCACTCATTCCTAACTCCCTTGCTTTTTTTTCCCTCCTCCCTTACCCAGGAAATCCTGTCTTCTCTGGCTTCCTAAAAATAATCTGCTTATCCATTCAAGGGTGGCTTGGGCTGACTTCTCCCATGAGTCCTACACCCGGGAATGCAGACTCTGGGTTCTGTGGAATGCCCAGGCTTACTCCCGGGCAGCGAGATGAAGAGTCAATGGGCAAGTTCACACAGGGCATCCGATAGTCCACACGACACCTTTGTGCCCATTAGAAAGAGGTGCCCCATGTGCACAGCGGTATACACAAGCCCTGGGGTCAATCCCTCACCTTCTGCCCGCTAGCTATGTGCCCTGAGGCAGGTCCTTCATTCCTATTAGCCTCAGTTCCTTATCTGTACAATGGAGATAATAGTGCCTACCCCACTGGGTTGTTCTAAGAGTTAAATGTGAAAACTGATATAAAGTGCTCAGCATTTGAATCCATGGAGTGGTCACTAAAGTTTAGCTATCTCTGTCACGAGCCTTCGCTACCTCTTTGATGAGCTATCTCCAGAAAGAGGAAAGGGATTCAGTAATTTCTTAAGTCAGCAACGGATGCATCTGCCTCCTTCTCTTCTTTTTCCTTTGCCCTCACATCACCACATCCGGTAATTGGCAACTTCAAAGACTCTGGAACCAAAAATAATACAGCTGTGGGGAAAAATTTTATCTGAGGAGTAATAGGAATCAGATTTAGCCTAAGACAATCCAGGCATCAGGTATACAAGAGAGAGAGAGAAAAAAATAACCTCTAAAATGGGAGAAAGGGAGTGAGAGCATTGTCCCTAAAGCCAGTATTCGAGAACGGGAAGGTGTGAGCTCAAATGAAATGGATGTGGGAAACAAGTCATTAGATGGCTGACTTGGGCAGGTCTTAGTGATTAAAGGAATTGACTTTGGGGTCTAACACCATGAGGCTCAAATCTTCTATTTGCTCCTTACTAGCTGTGTGATGTTGGACAAGTTACTTAACCCCTCTGTGCCTTAAATTTCCTCCTAAGAGTAGTAGATGAGTGGAACCGATGAAGCGAGATAGCATGGTAAGTGTCCCCATATTAGATAGACATTTAATATGTAAGAGGCCCTCTGTGGCATCCACTGAGAGGAGAAAGCTCTGCCCATTTTTGAGCCATGGGACCATTAATAACCCTTACTGTCTCCTCCAGAATACATCATCCCTGGACGGAGTCAGGGCTCAGGACAACCAGGATTCAGGTGGAGGAGGAAGCAGGAAGCATAGGGACAGTTGCATTTACCACAGTAAATATGTGGTGCCTTGTCAAGTTATCTAACATATTAACTTTTGTTGAAGACACGTATAAACATGCAGTTAGTATGTAATTTAGCCTGGTAAATCACTTAACCAGAGCAGAAATCAACTTCTTGACAAGGATTTATTTTGCATTTTTTATTATGAATAATTTACCCCAAATTAGGAAAGTTTCATAAATCGCAGTCAACACATCACCCAGACTCAACAATAGTCAACTCATGGCCAGGCTTATTTCATGGGTACCCCACTCTCTCCCTGCCCAAACCCAGATTATTTTGAGGCAAATCCAAAAACACCATATCATTTCATTATGAGCATTTTTTTTTTAAGGAAAGGGAGAAGGGACACATACTTCTTACATAAATTTTACTTTCCCTAAAACAAGGCATACGTGGCAAAGAGGAGGCAGGATGAGCAGAAAGTGACTAGTTCTAGGTCTTTTTAATGACTTCTCCACTTTATATTTACACCCTTTATTTATTTATTTGTTTGGCCGTGCCATGCGACTTGCGGGATCTTAGTTCCCCAATCAGGGATAGAACCTTGACAACAGCAGTGAAAGCACCAAGTCCTAACCACTGGACCACCAGGGAGGTCCCTACATTTACACCATTTACTCTTTATCATTCCTGTTATGTATGTTGCCCTGTAATGTGTAGGGATTCTTTTGTCGTTGTTTGTTTTTCTTGGTTTTTTGGTTTTGGCTGTGTTGGGTCTTCAATGCTGCCTGCGGGCTTTCTCTACTTGTGGAGAGCAGGGGCTTCTCTTCCTTGCAGTACGCAGGCTCTAGGCGTGTGGGCTTTAGTAGTTGTGGCGCACGGGGTTAGTTGCTCCACAGCATTTGGGATCTTCCCAGATTAGGGCTTGAACCTGTGTCCCCTGCATTGGCAGGTGGATTCTTAATCACTGCACCACCAGGGAAGTCCAGTAATGTGTAGTTTTAATGATCTCACTTGGATTTGCTTCATCAACTCCAGTTGGAATCGGAAACACATAATTAGCAAGACCCATGTTTCCTCCTTACTGAATTTAATGTGAGTTCTAGCGCTCCAAATGACATCCGGTCTACTTTCCTACCTGCCTTTCCTCTTAATGTCCTGCCTTCCACCCTAATCAATCTCCTAACCTCCTAATAACTCCCTAACTTCCTTCCATTAATCCCACCGACACTGACTGGGCAAGCTCCCGGCTTACAATAGACAAAATAAAAATGAGATGGGAACAGCTAGCAGACCATTGGAGGCTGAGAGCTGGCAGAAAGGTGGTGAGTGCAGCCGAGTCTTGAAGAATAAGAATGAATTAGCCAATAAAGGAGGAGGTGGAAGGCAGTGGAGGGGGCAGGAAGATCATTTCAGGCAGAGGAAGCAGCCCTGACAAGGGTCTGTGAAGGAAATTTGGGGTCTATTTGGGAAACTGCAAAATGTACCGTGTAGCTGGACCAATAAATTTGAGTGGCTAAAGGGGGAAGAATAACAAGTGTTGAAAAGGTAGAATTAAACGTAGCCCAGTCCTTGGAGAACAGTACTGGTCGGCTGGGGTGGGGGCTCATTGGGGTAGCGCTGGTGGGAGAAAGGGGTCCTGATATGATGGGGACACAGCTAGGATGCAGTCCCCAAGCACCTGGAAGTCTTTTTAACTTCCGTAGTGTCTCCTGAGAAAACATATCCTCCCAAGACTGGCATACGTCCTTGTTAGTTTCGTAAAGACTGGTTCCTCCCCCAAAGATTTTTCCTTGATATAGAACCTACATGTCAAAGCAGGCATAATATCCAAAGCAAGCACATTTGTTTTGTTTGCAAACATTTGTCTTCCCTGAAAATATTTTCAAAACAGAAACTAGACCAGACCTTATTATTTTTATCTATTTCTTTTACTTGGTGCAGCGAAACAAATGCTAATTGGGATGGAAAGGTAGTGATGTAGAGAAATCATTTTTATCCTGGTAGTTGTTTTTATTAGGTTGACTGCATCTGTAGTGCACCTGTGGAACTATATTTGGAAATGTTCACTTCATAGCTCTTGAGCTGTTTAATCGTGCAGCTGAGGCTTTTCGTTAGATTTGTAGAACTCAAAACGAAATCTAGAGTTATCAGCTGACCACTGGATTGGAGTGCATAGATAATCATTGCCATGGCATCATGTATGCTATCGTCACTGCTCCAATTTGCTTGCCAGTTGAAAATTCCACACTTTGCACTTGAGTTGTTGCACTTGACTGCTTTTAGAGCTCAAGGACTACAGGGATGTTTTTAAGTTTCAGGGGTCATGAATTTGAATTGCAGTGAAGTATGCAATAGAGTACTTTGGAGTGAGAAGTGTGATTAAATGACCTCTAATGTTCCTTCCATTTACATAATACTCTAGTCCTTGGACCACAGAGATCTGGAGCTACTAAATTTAACTATACATATTATTATTATTATCATCATTACTTTTAATGTTCCTTAAAAGGGAAAGGCTAATTTCTACCTAAAAGTCCTAGTGTGGTCAAGAAGAGACCATGTACCACGGGACAGGCTGCATTCTGATGGACCCTTCCTCTCCAGGGGTGGGGAGGCAAAGCCAGAAGTGGGCTGGAGCTAGGATTCAATTTCAGGACTAAATTTCAGGAAGATGACTCAATGACCAATTGGATGGTGGAGGTAAGAGTTTGACCATGTTGAGATCTAGTCTTATGTTTTATGAGATTTAGATTCAGGGACCACCAAGAATCTTGTTCCAGGACAATCCCACTTCCCCTGCATCCAGACGTGGCTTCATTTACACTCATTTACTCCCCCTTTGAATCAGGGGCTCACTCACCTATCCTCCTCATTTCTCATGGTTTTTTATGCCCTGATCATATTGTCTTTTTTTTTTAAAGATTTATTTATTATTTATTTATTTAATTAATTTATTTTTGGCTGCGTCAGGTCTTAGCTGCAGCACACAGGATCTTCGTTGAGACATGCAAGATCTTTCATTGCAGTGCTCAGGTTTTCTCTTCTCTAGTTGAGGCATGTGAGCTCAGAAGTTGTGGCACGCAGGCGTAGTTGCCCTGCGGCATGTGAGATCTTAGTTCCCTGACCAGGGATCGAACTCCCATCTCCTGCACTGGAAGGTGGATTCTTTACTACTGGACCACCAGGGAAGTCCCGTGATGGTATTGTCTTGCTTAATTGCTGTCCACCCACCTCTCACCCTCATCCACAATGGCAATTGTGCCCCCACCTCCAGGGATAGATCTGATCTTAGGAGAAGAAGGGCTATTTAGGGAGAACTTGGAGGCTAAAATCCCTGTCTTTAAATCTCCTATCCCCAAACTATCACGAGAGGGTTTTCACCCCTATTTCCAATCTTTGAGGGGCTGCCTGCCCAACCCAAGCTGCTGGCCTTCTAGGACCTAACATCCTGCTCTCTGGGCATTGGCTCAGCTCCCACCCTACTGCTGCTTGGGGCCACCACTGGATTTGTAAACTTGGAGGCCTTGAAAATTATCCTTGGGACCTACAAGTTCTAGATCCCTGGGACGCATACTCTCTGGCACCCACCTCCATCTGTCTCCCAGCTGGGGTCCCAGGCGGACCTTCGGGTTCTGTCTTGACCCAAGCTAGGCTCAAAATCCATCATTCCCCAGTCTGTCCCAGCCCCTGCCAGGCCTATGACTCTGGATTTGGTTTTAGGCCAAGGAGAAAGTGAAGGTAAAATCTCTGGCTCTGCCAAAGCCTTGCCTCAGTTATCAGCTCCACGTTATCACTTTCTAATTGCTTTTTCCTTGTATCAATTTTCTTTCTTACGTGTCCAAATGCTGGTCTCTGACCCAGAGCTTGACCTGATCATGGTACCAGTGTCTGTCTTACACCTCTTGCTTCCTTGGAACTCTCGGGGCCTCTTTAGGCACTGGGATATTACCTTACTCTGATAGATGGCTCAGATGCGCTCAGACTTTCCTAGTCATAGCCAACAGCAGCTGTGAGCTAAGAACTTCTGACCCCAAATCCAGTATTCTTTCTAGGATGCCACAATGTTATGACTTATATCAATGCCCTAACTTCCTACCTGAAAACCACAGGCTCCCTGGATGATGTGCAAGTTTCCCTACAAAGGTAAGGGCTGCAATTCTGCTAAACAAAAGATCACATTTACTTTTCTGAAGTCAAAGGTCAAGATAAATACCTGTTGCATCTACATGACTGTACAATGAGATGGATGTCCCAGTGGCCCAGATGTTGCAAAAGTCTGAGATGCTATGATATAGCCAGTGCAGGTTTATTACTCGTGATATCTTATTTCATTTCTTTGAAATTGGCAAGCCCTCAATCAAATATATATAGAAACATAAATCAGAATAACATTACTTCCCAAGTGTTCTTGTTTAATCATACGTTCATAACATCGCTTCCCAAATACTCCCAATTAATCATACCTTATTTATTGTGCTCAAAGCCAAGAAGAATTGATTAGTTGCAGGTGGGTTTATCAGGGCAATGAAGCCATAAGATGTTGCCCCAACTGTGCTTGGTAGTGTATAGATTCCCAACAGTTATATAACATTTTACAGCAGGGTTATGGGTCCTAAAGCCAGTCTGCAGAGTTGAGTGGGACCGGCTATAGCAAAATCACAGCTGCAGATCCCCAGGATAACTCCCTGTAAGATGTATCCATCAGATCCGGGGTGAGGCTTCAGAAGCACTCTCATCACAAGCTCTTAAATCAGCCGTTGTCTAAGCTGACGACACACTGGCGTCTCCTGGGGAGCTTTAAAAAAGTGCTCAGGTCTGGGTCCCATCCCTGAGATGCTGACATAACTGGTCTGGAGTTTAGTCTATGCGCTGAATTTCTCAAAGCGCCCCTGGCTGATTCCAAGTGCTGTAGATTCTGAACAGGATTGCCTGACTCTGGAAATCTCTTTAGAGCACCAGAAATTGTTTCCTTCTCTCCTGTGGAATTGGTGTCGTCTTCCCCGATATCAGTGCTATTCTTTGTAAGCTTCTTTGAAAGCGAAGCTTAACCTCAGGCTCCTCAATGTGATCTGGGGGCCAGCAGCATCCATGCCACCCAGGTACCCCCCTTCCCCTGCCAACAACTGAAACAGAATCTGTACTTTAACAAGATCCCCAAGTGTTTCACTGCTCATTCAAGTTTAAGGAGCACAGCAAAGTGCCCTCAAACTATGCATTTCTAAAAGCTCCCAGATGTCGTTCGGCCGGTCCCAGGTCCACAGCGGCAAGGATCTAAAGCCCTTTTCTCAATGTGACCCAGTGAGGGTTTCCAGAAAAACTGTGTGGGAGGCTTGTTCTCCACATCACCACAAATCTCCTGAATCGAACTCTCTGGGAACCTGCCTATATAACCGCCTGCTCATTCCCAGACGATGCTTACTTGCATGAAAGGTTGAGAAGCTCTGAGGCACATCCAGCGTCTCCCCAGAGGAGGAATCATTCTCTCTGAAAACCAGCCCCATCTAATTGTTTCAAAGCTCCTCTGCATTTAGCCTAAATTGGCCTAGAGAAGACAGTAGGACTCTCTAAAGAAAAATAGTCTCTTCCTTAGGTTTTCAAATAACTGAAGATAGTCTTCCCCTCGCCTGCGTGGATTTTCATCATCACGTGCAGATTTCCCAACAATTGCTCCCAATTCCGCTTCTTGCTCTTCTGGTTATTCCCCCAAACCCCACACTGGAGACCTTCCAGTTCAGCAGACCCCTCAAAGTAGGGTAACTCCAGCCAGAGAAAACCTCCAAGATGAGCAACATAGCATACAAATGAGATTATCATCAACTACAACCAGAACATTCTATTTTTTTAATAATCAGAGGTTGCCTTAAAAAAAAAAAAACTATTTATCATGTAACTAAATATTAAGCTTCTGTTTAACCACAACTCCTATGTCCCTTTCCCCTGGGTCATCAGGAGATGCCACCCCATCCCTATATTTTCAGAGTTATTTATTGAACTTGAGTATAAGGCTTTCTTTTTAACCCAGATAAATTTCACAACCATAATCTCTGTGTCCACTGTTTCAGCCTGACAAAAGAGTTCTCGTTACTAGTCCTGAATCAAGTCTTGGATACAAATTCAAGTCCGATCTCTACAACTCTGCTGTTGGCCCTTAAGCAAGTTCCTTAGCCTTTAAAATAAGCCAATTTTTCATCTATAAAATGGACACAATTATAGTCTCTATCTTACGGGATAGTTGTGAGGATTCAATAACATAATATGAAAAGCACTTTTTAAAGTATAAAGCTGTGTAAATGATTAATAAAAGCATCCCCAAGCTATGAATAATTTACAGACTTAATCACCGTAACGCTGATTCGTTCATTTATGATGTTTTCAACTCCCACACAAAATAAGTGGCAGTCCTGAAATCCTCTGAAAAACAAAAAAATCTGTCTCTTCCACTACCATCCAGGACCCATTCTGGTTTGCTTTCCTTTTGTGAAGAGTTTCTATCTTCTGTTGACAAGAGAGGAAGGGAAACTTGGCCCGAGAACTTTGAAACCAAATCCCAGGATAGCGCTCTAGAAACCAGCCACATGGAAGTGGACAAAACCAGAAAACCCCTTTCATGTCACTGACATGGATGCCAAAGTGTTCAGACGGGGTATCTACTACCCATTTCTCGCTGGAAGAGGAACTCAAAGTTGCTGTGGGTTCTGGCTATGGGAATTCTGTAGAGCCAGGGTTCCCAAGCTAAGGCGGATATGCAGTGAAATATGAAATATAACACCACAGATAAAATAGAACGTAATGTATCCCACCAACATAAGATGTTACCCTGCCATCCTGCTAAGAAAGCTCCCTGAAGTTAATCAGGGGCAATGAGGTTTCATATAGAAGCCTATGAACTTGTGTAGACATGCCCATGAACTTGTATAGACCCACCCATGAACGTTAATTTCCAAGATGGAATTAAGTAAGAAGAATATACTCCAAGTCCTTGTCAGCATTTATACCTCCCCACCTCAAATCCTCATTTCTTAAATGAGAGACAATCTCAAAAGCAGGAGACTTTTAGATTTACTCTCAATAAACTAGAAAATGATTGGTCATCTTCAATGCTTGGAAGTCCCTCTCTACGAATCTCCAGGTACTTTTCCAAACACAGACCTTTGCTAACGTGCAGGATTCACAGATTAGAAAGGCTGAGGTTTTTAGAATACACTTTTCCAAGTGACCAATCAAGAGTTATAACGTGAGCACACGACAAAGGCAAGGATTAAATAGACTTCAACTACTCAAGTAACAAACACCTAATATTTATTAATAAATTAGTACACTTGAAGGCATTTTTCTGATTTCAGTCCCTCACCACTACCCACAAACCCCGCCCACACAAAGGAAGTCCACACCACCTTTGCATTAGAACCCGGCAACTGAGCATCAGAGAGCCCGTTTATAAATGGGAGCAGAGTTGCAAATATATCAGACAAGAGTTCTTATAGCTGCAGCCATTTTTAATTAAAGTGATTGAACGAAGGAAACCCACCAAGACTACGGCCTTGAGGGCAGACCGGACCTATTGACTATGTGTGTATAAAAAACAAGACATCTTGTAAAGCAAAGCTGGGCAAATTCCCTTTGGAAAAGGTGCCAGTTGCCACCAGCACTTCATTTGTGACTTTCCAAAGTGCAGCAGTATGTTCCAGAACAGCTCAATCTCTAAAAGATGAAGTTCAAGTTCTTTGGTGGCCCGGTGGTCAAGCCACTCAAATAGCAAGTCGTAATGGCTTGTGAGGATTTCATGTCTCCAGCCCAGAGCAGATTAGCGGTAAGGGGAGCACAAGTAACCAAGCATTCGACACGGTGTCCAGGTGAAAACCCTACAATCAGCAACAATGTGGTCAAGTTTCAGCCATGAATATGAACTATCCAACAAGGCATGTTCAAAAGATAACCCAAGATCTAATTGCATTACAGTAACTCAACGGGGTCTCACGTTTCTTGAACCCTTAAGAAAATTCATAAATGACAAATAACAAAATAGTAATAATAGTAATAATAAAGCAGATGTGGATGTTCAGACACAAAGACAGCTTATAGCATTCGCAAGATGCTATGACACTTTTAGGAAGTTAAGAGCCTCACGATCCAGTGTGCGGGAAAAGCCACACTGTGTTTGTGGCACATTAAGTGAATTTAAAGTGCACAGAACAATTCTGAGAATACATACGAAGGCAAAACAGAGGAAATATGGAACCTAAAAAAAAACCTTCAGTGGTGGATATTCTGAAACAGTTGAAAAGGCTTATATGTTAACTTCCCAGGAGGGTTTTTAAAAAGAAAGAACTCAAAACACTGGCCATATACTCTGTTAAACACACACGCGCGCACGCACATACACACACACACACCAAAAAACAGAAAAAAAAAAAAAAAAAAAGAATAAAAACGCCACCCTGCCACTAAATTGAGTAATTTCCAGAGTGCAGTCTTCCTCGTGTTCTACAACAGGTCGGGAAGATGGCTATAAACAGAGTCCAGGAGGGTCTGGCTGGCTTCCTGGCTCTTGACTCCAATGATCTCAAACAGCCGGTCCAGCTTGTCCTCCGCCTGAGGAATCTCTTCAATCACCCGCAGCTCCTCGGGATTCAGGATGTGGAGCATGTCATCAAAAATAGGCTGCAAGTCGCAGGGGTCCAGGCGCACCTGTCGCAGCACTGTGTCCTTCTTTTCTGCAGGGAAGAGAGGGGAGGGGACAGCTGTAAAGGGACTGGATTGGGGGATGGAGGAGAGCTAAGGTGACAGTGACCCTCTCCCCAGGCTGTCCCCATCCCACCCCCCAAGGTGAGGGAGTGGAGCTCAGGCACATTTTTAAACAGCACAGTGGTTTTTACCAACGTTACATCTAAGATAATAAACAAGATATCCCTAATAGAGATCAGACAAGGCTCTGCTTGAATGTGTTGTTGATGCAACAAGACATTTGCCTAGACTCAAATGATGTCTCCTAATTCTCCTAAAACTCAGGAGGATGCTGAAATACTTAAACTTAAAAACAAAAACAAACAGAAAGAAACTTCACTACTTTCCCCATCTGTGATGTCTTAGTAAGCAACCACATCAGCCCAGGCTTTCCCCTCAAACATTCCAAGTCAGTAATCGGCTTATCTGACTTTCTAATTACGTTGCCATATTTTAAAATTAAACGGCTAAGAGCAAAAGCACATAAATAAGAAAATATTGTTTCACAGGTCATATCTTACAATGGGATGAAGAACTATAACTTCTATTACCATTATAAAACGTATTCTCTAAAGTATAATATGTAACATAAATTATAAACTAAAATATAAATCTTTATGTAAGTATAGAGATATATGAATGCATAAAGTATAAAATATGTATGTAAAATTGAACATATTTTATAAATACATAAAATACAACCACATAAAATATAACCCTTTCGGTAAAATATTACTGGTGTTACCCAAACTAGAAAATTTCTAACAAAAATCTGTCATCAATATAATGTACATGCTAATTCCCTACCCTGTCATTCAAAACTGCAAGTGGCAAATTATTTACCAAAAGTACCAGTCCATAGTATTTAAAACATTGTTATTTGCAACCAAGCTTAACAGAGCGAATTTTAATTTCAGTCACTAAAACCTATACTACAGACTCTCAAGATAAGCTATATTTCAAATTCCTGGATTCTGCAAGCCTGGTAAATAATTTGCAAAGAAACCCTGCCAGACTACGTGTTATCGGACCTTCCCTGAAACACACACTCGATAGCATCGTGAGGATCAAGGGTGACCGATACTCCTGGACGCAGGCTCCCGGCCAGACAGTTGGGGCTGTAAAGATTTTCTAGGCGGGTCTCGACTGGCTGATGACGTGGTTCCTCGCAGGCCAGCCTCACCTCAGAGTCCAGGGCAGGTCATTCAGATGACCCAACCCATACTGGAATGGGGAACTGATGGAGGGAGAGATCCCTGGGGCTCTTCTGGGGGAGGCTGAAGAATGAATGAGGGTTGCAAGCCATCTGTACCTTTGGTTATAAAGGAGCCGGTCCTGCTCAGCGCCGAGGAGCCACTGGACGTGGAGTCACAGCGAAGGAGGGGCTCGGACTCGTCCACGAAGAAGCCCTTGTTCTTGTCCAGCGGGGAGGGCTCCACCGTCAGGAGCGTGGAATTCTCAAGTTTCGTGTTGGGGCTGGGGATGGGGCTCGGGCTGAGAGGGCTGGGGCTCATCGGGAGGGCCAGCTTGTCCGTCTCCAGCTGTGGAAAGAAATGAACAATTTTAAATTATATACTTCAAAAGTTATAATGGAAAAGCATCTGAAAAAGAATATAGATGTACATGAGGATAACTGAATCACTGTGCTATAATCTGAAACTAACACAACATGGTAAATCAAAAAATAATAGTAGAAATAAGTTTTAAATTAAAAACATTATAGAAAAAAAATTAAAAGCCCTTCTCAGATGCTTTTTTTTGGGCTCCATTTAATATTTTATAGATAAATTCTCCCATTTTGACGGGCCATAACTTATATTATTGCGAGACACACACACAGACACAGACACACACACACACTGACAAACCCTTCAAAATGCACGAGGACATGTGTAAACATTAAAATTTAAGAAGCATATGCACCAAGCTGTTACCTCACAGGAGTGAAACTGGACAAGAAGGTGAAGAGGAAGATCTCCAACATAAATACAATTTCGTGCTGCTAGAAATGGTCTTAGATATTATCCAGCATATTCCTCTGTTTCAGGACGAATTATGTGCCCCTAAAATTCGTATGTTGAACTCATAGCTCCTTGTACCTCAGAACATGACTATATTTGGAGACAGGGCCTTTGAAGAGGTAATTAAGGTACAACTGGGCCTTCATCCACTATGACTGATGTCCTTATAAGAAGAGATTAGGACACAGACACACAGAGGGGAAGCCACGGTGAAGACACAGGGAGAAGATGGCCATTTTCTACACGCCCAGGAGAATCAACCCTGATGACCCCTTCATCTCAAATTTCTAGTCTCCAGAATTGTGAGAAAATACACTTCTGATGTTTATGCTTCCCAGTCTGTGGCAGTTCATTACGGCAGCCCTTGCAAATGAATGTAGCCTCTCTTTACAAGTAAGGAAACAGGCCCAGAGAAGGTAAGTGACTCAGGGCACCCAGCCAGGAAGTGGCAGAACTAAAACTAAACGCTCTGTCTCCTGATTCCCATTTCAAACTAGCTCAGGAACTAAGTAAAACTGCTTGAAAAAATGTACAGAAGAACACCAGAAGCAAAAGCGGCTGAAAGGAGAGAGGGTGGACCACCCCCGCTGGAGTCAGTGGATGGGCCCTTAAGGATGTAGTGGAGACTGCGAAGCCTGCGTTCTGGGGTGGGGGTCAGAGAGACAGTAACAAGAAAGCAAGCAAACAAGATGGTTTCAGGTGGAGACAGTGAGCGTCATGACCATGCTGGCTGGTGCGTGGAGGCTGGATTTTAGGTAGGCAAGAACCCACAGGAAGGGACTTCCCTGGTGGTGCAGTGGTTGAGAATCCGCCTGCCAATGCAGGGGACACGGGTTCAATCCCTGCTCCAGGAAGATCCCACATGCCGCGGAGCAACTAAGCCCGTGCACCACAACTATTGAGCCCATGTGCCGCAACTACTGAAGCCCATGTGCCTAGAGCCCATGCTCCGCAACAAGAGAAGCCACGGCAATGAGGAGCCCAGCCCATGCACCACAACGAAGAGTAGCCCCCACTCACAGCAACTAAAAAGAAAGCCCGTGAGCAGCAAAAAAGCCCCAACACAGGCAATTAAATAAATTTATTTAAAAAAAAAAAAAAGAACCCACAGGAAGACCAGTTAGGACAGGTGAGATATAATCATGGCTTATACCTGGGTGCACAGTGGAGATGGGTGGAAGTGACAAGTGGTGTCCCCCCATGTTGCCCAGAGAGGGCACACAGACCCCGGGAGAAAGCCAGTGCTCAACTCAGGCCAGCTGGACATCTCTACTTGCCCCTGTCATTTGACACCATACACTAGACATCTGGCAGACACTGGTGGCATCTCCACCAGTCGGTTGACTTATCTTTGTATTGGCTCTCCTGGCATGGAGGAAACTCTGGGAGCCAGGTGGCCAGATGACACGGGGCAGGGTTCAGGGAGTGACGTGCGCGCTTCCCGGAGCTGTTAATCACCGCTCCTTAGAAACCTCATGACTCGATTCCCACATGTCAAGCGAAGCATTTTCAAGTTCCTCAATCAGGAAGACATTGACCCTCATTTCAAAGAATGATATTCACCAGTTGTAAAACACACAAAGCAAAGCACAACTGCCTCTTTCACAACCTTTACGGCCTGAGAAATTCTTGCAGATTCTGAAGACCTCTGATGACCGCACGTCTAATGTTCCAACAGCGTTTGTCCCCTGTACAACCACCCACATCCTGCTTCTGCTTCCAGCGCAAGCTTAAGGCTTGGATGTCATGCATTCCCACCAGCCCCCCTCTGATGCACAGACAAGTTTCATGCATACCCTTCTAAGATTTGAGTCCATTAGGCCCTGGCATGCATGTGCTCCTCCTCCCTGAAAATGCGCATGGCCATTCATGCCAATACATATTTTTTATTCACTCAGTTAGACAAAGAACCCTTGTCTACACCCGGATTCTCAGGGACAGTACATTGGACGACCCGGTCAGTCGATATAGTGCACTGTTCTTGTTTAAAAAAGAAACCCCCGCCCACAAATCACATGCCAACCGACTAAGAAGTCCACCCACCTACTTCCCGAACTCAGTTCAATATTTAATTTTCCTCCCACTTTTGCCAAAGGATCTTATCAGTAGAAATTAAGTACATGATTTCCAACATAATGTGGAAAGACAGAATGCTGAAGTGATGCTGTCCAATCATTAATGGTGAGTCAAGTGAATGGGAAAATGCCACTAGGAATGGTTTCAGCATCTCCACAATGGAGCTCACTCCCACAGCTAAAGCCAGAGGCCATTTGACAAGCATCTTTCTTGAAAATCTATTCCGCTACTAGGTATAGAGATCTGTCACTTTGTACAGGATATGTGGTAGCTGGTTGCTTTCCAGATTTCTCTAAAGTTACTTGCATTTTTTCCCTATCAGAAAAAAAAAAACTGCCCCTAGAAACTTACTTCTTTCCTCCCTTTACCTTACTATTGACAACATCCACCAAAATTGGTTTGGAACACTGCAGCTCAAGCATCGTGTTACCTGTGGTTTCTCTAATAAGAAACTGAGGCCTCAGGATGTGTGGAATAAATGAATTCTTTATTTTATTAGTTCAGAGAGTTCTTGGTTCAGTATTGAGTTTATAGCAAATAAAGAGCACTTTTGGTAAGATTCAGATACTAAAAAAGAAGACAAATGCTCTAAACAAGAAAGCTAGGGACTTCCCTGGGGGCGCAGTGGTTAAGAATATGCCTGCCAATGCAGGGTTCGAGCCCTGGTCCGGGAAGATCCCACATGCTGCGGAGCAACTAAGCCCATGTGCCACAACTATTGAGCCTGTGCTCTAGAACCTGCGAGCCACAACTACTGAGCCTGCATGGTGCAACTACTGAAGCCCGAGAGCCTAGAGCCTGTGTTCCAAAACAAGAGAAACCACCACAATGAGAAGCCCATGGCACCTCAATGAAGAGTAGGCCCCGCTCGCAGCCACTAGAGAAAGTCCAAGCAGCAACGAAGACCCAACGCAGCCAGTAAATTAACTAATTAATTAATTAACTTTAAAAAAGAAATTAAGCTAGATGTCCATAGAAGCAGGTTGCATGCATCCTCTTGGAAAAGATTTGAACATAAACTTATCAAAATATTCACAAAAGACATCCTGAGTAAATTAATTTATTCCTTCCTCTTCTTTAAGCTTTCCAGATTCTCTACAGGGCCACATTTATAATTAGAAAAACAATAAATGTTATTTTTAAAAGCAACTACCACTGATAAGTATAATTTCCCGCTGTTAAGTTGAAAATGTGGCTGCAACAGCTCTTATTTATATTGGTAGCCAAGAAACAGGACAGTTGGAAAATCATCTGTTTGGCTGAGCTCCTCTCTATATACTTTTTTTAAGCCTTCGTGGATACAAAAGGACAACACTCCTCCCAACTTATTGCCGTGAGGCAAACATTAAGACTTAAAAGAAAGGCCTCTGGCAAAACTTAACCAGTTAAGGCAATGGATCCACCAGATATCTGAAGGCCCTTTGGAGAAACTTGGAAAGTAGAGTTCTTTTTGCTCTATAGCCATGCTGTAATTTGGGAAATCAGGGTGAGACAGTAAGACAGACCAAAAAGGGGGAGGGGGCAGGGATTATGAGAGGAGGGCTTCCCCAAGTAGCCCACATCAGTACCGGTCTATTGTGTAAACTTCAAGACCATGCAATTTATTTTGGCCAAATGAGCCCCAAATGTCCTCCTGATTAGTTTCCATGCAAATACACTTTGTCCTTCCAGATACTGTATTTATTGGTCCAAACTGATAAGAGAAAAAGAGATAAGTGGTTCACCTTGACAGCTGAGTCATACCTAAAACTCCACTGCTGACCTGACTATTTTCCTCTCTGATTCCCAGAACCACTGAGTATGAGGGACCATCCAAACGGATTAGGTAAACAGGCTATTGATTGAAATTTGTGGGCTTGAACACCTCTGGGCTACAGAGGTTTGAGCAGTGAGAACAATGATATAACTTGTCCTGGGTCACACTGGAAAGAGCCATTTCCAGCTGTGTCCTTGAGACCCTCCAACTCCTCCCTCAACCAGCTCCCCAAACTGACGTGCCCACTGCGGGTGCACAAACAAATCACAGCCTGAAACTGAAGCTCAAAAATAACACTCCTGGGGTGAGGGGTGCTGGGGTGGGGCGAAGGGGAAGCTGGGACGAAGTGAGAGAGTAGCACTGACATGTATACACTACCCAATGTAAAATGGATGGCTAGTGGGAAGCTGCTGCATAACACAGGGAGATCAACTCAATGATTGGCGATGGCTTAGAGGGGTAGGATAGGGAGGGTGGGAGGGAGGTGCGGGAGGCAGGGGATATGGAGACACATGTATAAATACAGCTGATTCACTTTTTGTACAGCAGAAACTGGCACAGGAGTGTAAAGCAATTACATTCCAATAAAGAGCAAAAAAGAAAAAAGAAAAAACTCTCCTCTTAATATATATACACTACCATAGATAAAATAGATCATCAACAAGGACCTACCATATAGCACAGGGAACTCTACTCAATATTCTGTAATAACCTATATGGGAAAAGAATCTGAAAACAATGGATGTATGTACAGGTATAACTGAATCACTCTGCCGTATACCTGAGAGGAACACAACATCTTAAATCTACTACACTTCAATATAAAATAAAAATTAAAATAAAGTAACTCTCCTCTTTTAATACCAAACAAAACTGCCTCCCCTGTGGACTGGCCTCTCCTAGGATGACACAACTGTGGAGGGCGGAAGTGTTTCTGCAGCCCCGGGGATGATGGGGCCACGGGTGCGGAAGCCACAGTCCTGGCGAAGGTGGTGTATATAAACAAAACAAGGCTCTGAGGCTACTTTGCTTCTCTCCTACAATGGAACAGCATTCCTGAGGATACTCTGCAAATAGGAAGAGGTGGAGGACTCCAGCCCCAGAAGGCTTTTTCTCAGCATGTTTCGTGACCTTCATCGTCAACTCCTAAAAATCAAAGTCAGGACAATCCTGAGACATCATGGCAAGGGAAGCAAGGAAATCTACCATGAACGAGCTCTGTGGTCTTAGAAAAACTGGGCCCCGTTTCAGACCTGTTTCCTCCTTTCTAAAAGAAAAAGGTTACTCTAGGTCATCTCTCTTCACATTATCAATATGTCTTCCTTATTGTTTGTCTTACTATGGCTCTTTCATTCTCCCCTCTCCCCACCTGCAGACCCCAGCTCCCTTTTTCCTTCCAAGTTACTCCCACTGGTTCCTCAACTAACGTTTACCACTGAGTTATTTTCAATTACTACCCAATTACAATCTCCCTGTGGTTGCACAATCTGTTTCCATAAAACTAATTAACAACTTTGATGCATCACTGATCCTCTGAAATGAAGCCTTAATTATCCAGCCTGGATGCCCCTTGTCAATCTGCTAAAATGGTTCAACTTAACCCCTTGGCTCTTGGCATCACCCAGTCAGATTCCACAAGATCCTTTTCTCTCCCCTCTGTAGCCAGGTATGCCTGATAGACTCAAGAAGAAAGCCCCTTACAATTAAAAGTCACCTTCCAACTGAACTTTCCCTCCAGACCTCATCCAACACTTAGAAAGAAGGAAGAATTCTTATGTTACGTTTATAAAAACTTCTATCACTTTAATGATGGTTTTCAAAAACCCATTTGCTAAGTTCAATGGAAACTAATTGCTATTCCATCTGAGTTGACCAGCTTGCTACTCAGATCCAGTAAACAGAAAAGGACGTTAAGAAGTAAGCCATCATCGATATTCTGCTAAACGACTCAGCATGAAATACATGGAATCCATTTGATATTAAGGTAGCTCTCATTAGCTCCATTTTACAGATGAGAAAACTGTGGCTCTAAGAGGTTTAAGTAACCTGCCCAAGACCAGGTCTGGTCTAGTTTCCAAGTAATCCTCTTTGCCGAATCATGTCACTTCCCTGTCTGGACCCACTGCATTTATAGAAATGGACAAACCCTGTAAACTCAACAGGAAGACATCACATGACCACAGGGGGCTGCCCTGGCCCGTCAGCCAGAGTGAAGGGGCCAGAGGCAGGGTCTGCAAGGACCTGTGACTCGATGGCAGATCTTGCACCCTGGCTGGATGCCTGCCCTGAGATAAAGGTGAGAGGTTATATAAATAACCAGACACTTCAACTGTAGCCAATAACTTTGTTTTCTTTTAGAAAATATTTCCCATCCCAACAGACCAGTGACTATTTAAACAAACACAAATTTAGTTTCCACTAAAGGTTCATCTCAAAGGAATTAGTCACAAATAAAGACATAGCTACAATTATTTAAGGATGATGATATTATCATCTCAAGCTTGTTTCCCCTGTTCTCCCAGCTGGCCATGTAATCAAGATCAAATCAGATTTCATGACCTCCGATAGGTCCATGTAGGTATGTAAGATTGGGCTCAAAAATGAGCACTTTCCTCCTTACGATACAAATACCTCTCAGTATCTGAATCTATGTGGTTCCTACCTTTAGAGAACAGGAATTCAGATAATAAGAAACGCTTTGTCATCCAAAGCTATGTGGTTCTGGGACTTCAGATCTACATGAGGCTTCATATAATGACGCTTACCAGCCCTATCTCAAAACATGTACCTGAATCTATTCAATTCCTAAGTTTAGATACTAAAGAATACCTGTATACGATGATTTCTCCCTTAAAAAAATAAAACAAATACACCACCTCCAACAAAAAAGAGGGAAAATAGGTAGGTTTCTTAAAGTTCCCGCTGGTAGGGGACAATGCCTTTAATTATTCTTCTGAGTGTGAATTCTTGTTCAATCCAACCCATAGAAAGGGGTCTTGAGAAGAATACAAATTTACTCAGTAAAATTTTTTGCGAACAGAAAGAAAAAAAATTAAGAGGAAATTGAGAAGACGTTGATTCCTAAACCTTTAAAAGAAGGGTTATCAGTTGTAAGAAATTTGGAGGGACGACTTAGAAAGAGGAAGGTGGACTAGAAATATATACACACGTATACAGATAAAACAAAGATGTCAAAATATAATTATTGAATCTAGGTGGTAAGTTATGGGTGTTTGTTGTACTGCATTTTAACTTTTCTTTGTTTCCTAAGTCTTATTTTTAAAAGTTAGGACAATAAATACATAAAAAAGAAGGGCTAAGGGCCAAATAACCTGAAGACAAAAATTCCCCAAACTTTTCCTAGGCTTCTGCTCGCTTGGTCTTTTGCTGACCTTCCTCCTTTCCTCTCCAGCCCAGACCATAGGAAAAGGAAGCACAGAGGGGCTTCCACTGCATGAGTAGGGAACAGCGCTAACACTTAAATCTAAATCATCAACTGGCAAGCAGGCACTGCAGCCTTATGCTGTCTAGATCTCCCTGGGGTCACTGGAGGTCACAGGATGTAAGGTCATTCCACGGGATGGAAGCAGGAACAGGAGTACAATGCCAAGATGCCCTGTTCAGCTTCCCTGGGAACCCCCGCTAGAGCACATAGGTAGCAGAACTGAGTGAACACTGAGCTATGCGCTGCCCAGGTGAGCTGCAAGCCAACAGCAGAACCTGCAGAACCAATTCACCCACCCTCAGGAAGCACACAGGATTAACTCCACGGAAAACTGCTCAAACCACTGGGGAATTAGGTTAACAGACACCCCGCACCCACCCTATATCTGTCCAAGCACAGAAAAATTAAAGAATTTTGTTTCAACTGCAACCTTACTTAAGATTCTATTTAAACATTAGCCCAGGTGAGCTGGCCATGGTGTGTTTCTCCCTTAAGTACCTCAAGCTGCAATCAGGCAGTTGCTCTTGTCTTGTGTATACATGCCATGTGCTAATTCTGATCATGTCTAAGAGTTCATTTCAAAACTGAATCCCAAGGGCTACAAATCCACCCACATTTAAGCCAAGGTGTGGTCGGTGGCCAATCCTTGCCTTAAGGAAGAGAATTTAAGAGAACTGGGTGCACAGCACAGGGAGGCGGCAGAGCCACAGGAAGCCACAAGGAGTGCCGTACAAAGCTGACTGAACTGGTAAGAACCAGCCGGCTCTGGAGGGAGGAGAGGAGGGCGTGGCCGCCCAGCTGCTGGCACACATGCCTGCAAGCTGTCCAGGCTGCTGACATCACCATAATGTTGCAGCCCTGAGCTGACTCACCAAGGAGCTTTCTCAGAAAAGGAAGTGAGGAGAGTAAGTCAGAGGGCTCCCTGGGTTCAGAGCTGGAGCCCACTCACATTCAAATACATTTTGGCCAGCTTTATCAGAGCTGAGCCCCATCCTTACAGGAGGAGATTGTGTTGTTGGAAATGACTTGGGTTTTCCTAAACTTCACTCCATGAGACCTATTAGGAAGCCTTTCCCACAAAAAAAAGCCTTTGGACAATTTTAATCGTGAAAACAGGTTGCAAGAATCATAAGCTTGCCTTAAGACAAGACAGAAGAATCCAACTGTATAAAAGGAGGTCTTGTGCATTTCAAGTTTGCAAGGCACCTGTGTACTTGCAAAGTCTCTGTGTCCAGAGACTTACTGTACAGTAGCTTTGACCCTTTAACTGGGGTACATTAATCTTACGGTATTTAGCCACCCAACCCCAGACTGAGATACCACTCCAAGTATCTTCGGTAGCTGCCAGTAAGTTATTTTAATGGCTGTCTTGAAGTTAACAAGCTTTATAATGAAGTAAGTCTACCTGATGCTAAATAAAGCCTTTAGAATGATCCCCCCCCCAAAAGTGTGGAGGATAGAAAATAATTTCATAGGAAAACGCATGACCTTGAAATAAGAAGGCTCAAGCTGATCTTTGTGACTCAAGTTTTCTGAACTTGCCAAATTTGATTAAACTGGTGTTGTTTAATAAAACCATTAGTTGGATTCATGCCACTAGAATTAGACTATACCTGGTACAAAATGCCTCAGGTACAAAAGGGGACCCGGAAAATACTTCCCCCTCGCTAACCCCTGACTTTAAGTTCTCAGTCCGTCCCCTCCCGGTGTTAACTGCTACCAGTTCCCCGTGTATTCTTCCAGAAACAGTCTATACTTATACCAATTGGTAGGTATATATATTCCCCACCCCACTCCAGACCTTCTCTTTTATTTTTTACAATTTTCTTTTTTTTACAATATGGTGGCACGGTGTACATACACACTGTCCTGTACCTTGCCCTTTTTTATTTAAAAATCCTCCTTGAGGTTAGCACATAAAGAGCTGACTCACTGTTTTCAATAAGTGCATACTGTTCTACTGTGTAGACGTTCCATTGGTTACATAACCAGTTTTCTACTGAAGGGCATTTGTGTCGCTTCCACTCTTCTGTTATTCACAAGGGATGCCACAATGAACACTTACACTTGCGTCACTCTGCACATATGTCGGATGTATGTGAGGATATGTGTAGGATGGGGTGGGGAAGGGATGGATTGGGAGTTTGAGATTAGCAGATGCAAACTATCATATACAGAACAGATAAAACAACAAGGTCCTACTGTATAGCACAGAGAACTGAACTTAATATCCTGTGATAAATCATAATGGAAAAGAATATGAAAAAGAATGTATAATATATACACATAACTGAATTACTTTGCTGTACAGTAGAAATTAACGTAACATTGTAAATCAACTATATTTCAATAAAATAAATGCTTTAAAAAAGAATATATGTAGGATGTATTCCTAGGAGTAGAATGTTCGGGCTCAACAGGCATGTCCTTAGGTCGATGATGCCAGATGGCCCTCCTCAAGGGCAGGGCTGATGTACACACCCATTGGCAACAGATGCTCTTCCTCTTTCCTTATTCCCTTCACAACACAAGAATGGGGTCACACCTTTCCCTCCTTGCCAGTCTAAAAGCTTAAAGTCGTATCTCAGTGTAGGTTTCAATTTGAATTTTTCTGATTTGAGCAAGCTAAAAAAAAAAATCTGTATACCTTTATAAAACCATTCAGTATTTCTTTTCTGTGCACTGTCTTGTTCACAGACTGCCCATTTTGCTTTTGGATGGTTGGTCTCAATTAATTTGGAAACGCTCTTCATTATTAAAGGAAATTAATTCTATATTGCAAACAACTTTCCCAGTTACTATTTTGCCTTTAATCTGCATACGGCATTTTCTGGTTTGTATATATATTGTCAAGTAGTTGAATTTTTCTTGTACGCCTTCTGTGTTTTATATCGTTCTCAGAAGAGCCTCAATTACTGTTGTGATTATAAAAACAAAAAATATCCTCCATCTTTTTCTCTAGTATTTTTTCCCTAGTACCATTTTCCCTAAGTCATTTTAACGGTTGGTCATCCCAGCCTGCCCCCTGACTCAGCCCAACTGTGGACATATCAAAGTTCCTTCTGTAAAAAAAAAAAAAAATTAATGAGGAAATCAGTAGTGACATCTATCTCTCCCAAGGAAATGGTGAGTAATAAGCGATTAAAAGGTGGAAATTAACTAGTGCACAATAAAACCTACTGCTGACTGAGATACAATTCCTTATCAGTAAGTGTATGTACTTTTGGCACTTGGGTTATAACAGATGAAGAGACGGTCTCACAAACACAGGATGGAGAAGCTAGGCCAAAACTGAAAGGTATTAAGCTTTGTCTGAATATAAGTTTTGGCTTAAAAAAAAAAAAAAGATATCCAGCACTGATCAACTGATGGAGAAAATATGCTTCTTTTCACAATATTGATTCTGATTTCCTTCCAAGGCATTTTCTGAGAAAGCCAGTAAGGGTGTGGATTAAAGGGGTAGAAAATGTCATCAACTGATAGACACAGACTCTTCTGAATGTTGAGACACTGTGTCTCAGGAAAAAAAGAAAAGCCTATTTCAAGTTCTCTATGAGGCAGTCTCACAGAATATATTCTAAAGTTTGGCTCACATAGCATCCCTCCTATAAAACTGGCAGCATCTTGAAGGATGATTCCCTGTTTTCGTGTTTCGGGCTGTGTGTGTGTGTTTTCTTTTTCTTTTCTTTTTTTTTTATACAATTTTGAAAGGTTACTTTCCATTTATAGTTATTACAAAATATTGGCTATATTCCCTGTGTTGTATAATACATCCTTGAGTCTATCTTACACCTAATAGTTTGTACCTCCCACTCCCACCCCTATACACATCCCCATATGCCCCCCGCACTGGTAACAACTGGTTTGTTCTCTATGTCTGTGAGTTTGCTTCTTTTTTGTTATATTTGCTCGTTTGTTGTATTTTTTTTTAGATCCCACTTATAAGTGATATCATATACTCTCTGTCTTTGTCTGACTTATTTCACTAAGCATAACACCCTCCGAGTCTATCCATGTTGCTGCAAGTGGCAAAATTTCATTTTTTTATGGCTGAGTAGTATTCCAATGTATACAGTTCATATTTTCATTTAGTATCTTTAGTGCCTGGTACAGGGCTTGAAAGGAAATGGGTGTTCCATTAATGTATGCTAAATAAATTGCTTGTATCAAACCATCTCATCTTTAAAGGCTACTTAAAAAAAAAAAAAAAGCATGTGTAAGTCTGTGTGTGTGTTGGGGAGGGAGGGTGTATCAATCCCAAGATCCCAAGAATCTGTTGCCCAGACTTTGCTTCTCTATAACCTGTACACTTCAAGCTCAACTACCACATTTCATTAAGTCTATGGTGCCTATTTTTTTTTTCACATTTTGACATCTCTGAAACAGGATGTAATTGACATTGTTTTTACTGCTTTCTTAGTGGTACCTGTAATAATGGTACGTACACAGTTGCCATGGCTTTCAACAAAATACAGAAATATATCTTAATTCTAATACTGAACTATATCTTGCAGGGCTATGAAGCCTGCTAGACAAAAGCAGATGCAAAGCACCCAAGACAGTGCTTGGGACACAAGAGATACGCATCAAACACTGGGTCCCTTTCTCCTTAATCTCCTTTTACAGAAAGTAGAGTGGTATTGCTCTTGAGTCAAAAAAGGAGAGTGTGGCATTCAAATTCCAACATGGAAAACGGTAGCTAAGATTTACTGAGCCCCCCTCGTAGATGTCATGTGTAGGACTGGGCGTCTGCAGTCAGTCTCTACTGTCCACACGCTGTCTCACCAGATGCTTACAAGACAGTTACATATTCAAGAAGTCATAAGTTAGGGAATTCCCTGGTTGTCCAGTGGTTAGGACTTGGTGCTTTCATTGCTACGTGCCCGGGTTCAATCCCTGGTCAGGGAACTAAGATTCCACAAGCCAAGCAGTGTGGCCAAAAAAAAAAAAAAAAGTCATAAGTGAAATTGTTGGTTATGTCAATTTCTTCTATTAGGTCTTGGAGATTCAAAGTTCCAACTCCAGCACTTGATGTGAAGTGGGACACTGGAGCCTAATTCTTGTACCTTTCCTATTACAGAACAGTGAACAGTTCTGATAAGCTTGCTACTGAATCAAAAAAAACAAGATCCTAAGAAAAATGGACGTTCTTTGCAGAGTCAAAAGTCTGAGAAGCCCTTAGTGAGAAAAAGCAGATGGGGCTCCTTGGGCAGAAAAGACATGGGAAAGCCTTGGAGAAGAAGACCAAAATATAATCTTGAAAGAAACTACAGTTCGGTTTTTTAAAAATTGACTTTCAAACGGAAATACAGGGACTTCCCTGATGATCCAGTGGTTAAGACTCCGTGCTTCCACTTCAGGGGGTATGGGTTCAACCCCTGGTCGGGGAACTAAGATCCTGCATGCCATGTAGTGTGGGCAAACAAACAAACAAACAAACAAACAAAAACCTATACATATATATATATTTCTCTTTTTTAAATAATTAATTAATTAATTAACTAGTTGGCTGCATTGTGTCTTCGTTGCTGTATGCAGCCTTTCTCTAGTTGTGGTGAGTGGGGGATACGCTTCATTGCGGTGCACGGGCATCTCATTGTGGTGGTTTCTCTTGTTGCAGAGCACAGGCTCTAGGTGCATGGGCTTCAGTAGTCGTGGCTCACGGACTCAGTAGTTGTGGCTCACAGATGTAGTTGCTCCATGGCGCGTGGGATCTTCCCAGACCAGGGATTGCACCCATGTCCCCTGCATTGGCAGGCAGATTCTTAATGACTGCACCATGTACATATGTGCTCTTATTTTCTAGGCATATTTTGGTGGGTTGTGTACCCTGCCTCCTGATGTTATCTCATAATCCCTCATGCTCACTTCTATTAACAACATTTGCTTATGCCACTGAATTGCCATTATTTGCACATGTGTCTCCATCTCAGTGAGTGAGCTATGGAAAGGCACACACCTTTCTTCTTTACACAGTACCAGGCACACAGCTGGTGCTCGACAAAAGATTATTGACTAACTGAATAAAACCTTGGAGTACGATAGCCAGTAGAATGGCCTGAAATGTCATTAAAAGTCTAAAGGCTTATTCACAGACATGGCTCTTTTGTACACAGTGACCACCTTAAACACAAACATCACTCAATGTACCTGGGCCTAATGTGCGTCAGCAATGCCTTTACAACGTCCCCTTCTCACCACCCCACAAGTTCCCCAGAGCTCACAGTCACACCCTGCAAATTAAGTAACTTGACCCGAAAAGACCTTCCACGCAGTGGTCACACAGCAGAAGTCAGGGGCTCGATACACGCGAGTTTAGCTAACATCTTAAGGCCTTAAGACAATAACTCCTGTTTTCTAAGAGACAATCAACTGGCAAGTTAAAGACAAATTTGAAAAGACAAAAGGTCAACAGCTAAAGGTACAGCTGGTATTTGCCTCCACTCACCCTCACTATATTAAATTTCTGAAAAGAGCTGGTCTCAGTCACACCGCAGATAAAGACAGCTGCATCCTGCAGCTGGTAAGGGGGAGAAAAATCAGTAACTGTAGTTCCCTTTGCAGCAGAAGCAGTGGTACCATCCTCGCAAATAGAATACCCAGTGCTCGCCTCACTGTTAAGATTTTCAGTTGATTATACAGAGTAAAACCACTCAGTCTCCAACACAGAGTCCCCTATAGTTGAGAGAGAGAGAGAGAACTCTGTCCCTGGGATGTAGATTTCCTATGAGATTTCTGGAAAGGATTAAGACTCTCTGATAAAGAACCATTCTATTACACAGAAGTTACAGTATTACAATACTGGCTTCAGAGCTACTAGCTGATATATTACTGTGTAGTTTTAATCTAGCTAATCCCAGGGCAGGAGGGCAGGAGGGATGAGATACCCAAATCCCCTGCCTGATCAACACCAACTTTTTACTTTATGAATCTCTGGTCAAAGCAAGCAGCTAAAGTAACACTTTATATTATTTTAAATGACTGTGGTTGTTTTTAGTATGATCATTTCTTTTGAGTTAAGTGTAGTTGATTTACAATGTTGTGTTTCTGGTGTAAAGCAAAGTGATTCAGTAATACATAGATATATTCTTTCTCATATTCTTTTCCATTATGGTTTATTACAAGATACTGAATATAGTTCCCTTTGCTATACAGTAGGACCTTGCAGTTTATCGTTTTTAAATGTACAAAAAATTCCTTGTCCCTCCTTTTCTCAAAATGAAACTATAAAGGAATGCTGGAAAATTCAAATCACCATGACTTCCGAATCCAGCCAGTAAGCATCACTTTCATACCTCACTTTTTCACATCCCACAGTTTAACAGGCCATTATCTGATTTAATTCTGAAAACCACTTGAACTCCCGTTTTAAATAGAAAATTCTGAGTCAGAGAAATCATTTGCCCAAGATTTCCTATGGAGAAAAAAAAACAAGTCCAGGGTGAGGGGGAAAAAGAAAAGAAAATGATTGCACTGGGTAAGCCTATTTTAATATACGAAGTCAAAAAAAAAAAGAAAAAGAAAGGAAACCTAGAAATCCAGTTGCTCAATTTCGTGTCCTTTTTCTGACAACCCTTGAGAAAGCAGACCATTGTCTACACATACACCATCACCTTTGTTTCTTCACTAGAGAAAACAACCCTGCCAGCCTAGGAACGCTCATGCAGGCAGTAGGGAATAAATATTTACAACGACTGGAATTACCAGTTCTTAGGCACTGAACGCAGATGGCAACCCTGGTGCTCAACCATCTACCTATCTAGCAGTCTTGGACTTGGCAGTCCCTTCCCACCCGAAACTGAGTAACCCCTGGCGTTCAGGATTTAAAGGATCCATTATGTGAGTTGGAGCTAATCAGGAACATTCTTTCAACTCTCTTGCCTCTAAAGCCTGGTATTTATTGCAATGATTCATGGTAAACACTGACCGAGAGCTTTCTGTGGGTCACACTCACCTAATTTCACAACAGCTCAAAGGACAGGCACTAAGGGTGTTCCCGTTTTCTCAGGAAAACACTGAGACAGAGAAGTCGAGTAATTGACCGTTGAGTCCCCAGTGTGATTGATACGTTGCCTGGACAGGAATTTTTTAAAGTTTTTTTTTTTTTTTGGCACACGGGCTTAGTTGCTCTGCGACATGTGGGATCTTCCTAGAGCTGGGATTGAACCCATGACCTCTGCATTGGCAGGCGGATTCTTAACCACTGCGCCACCTAGGAAGCCCCTGGACAGGAATTTAAGCAGGCACACGTCTGCACACGGACATCCCGATGTGGAGCCTTCGTGTTGATAAACTGTACATCCACCAACGTCCCCCTCCCTCCCTGCTGGGTTTACTCCCTTAGATTAAATATTGATACACACATGTTTCTTCCCTTCAATGGTAAGCTTCCCTGACAGCAACGACTCTGTCTTCCTCGTCTCTGCATTGCCCAAAGCCCCTGGTATAATATCGCACACAGAATTTGTTATGTAATATAGATTTAAAAATAAAATCACATCCTCTCCTTTGCTATTTAGCAGGGGAAACTTAAACCCAGGCAAGAAAGTACTGAAAGAAAATTAACTATCAAGCTTAAGTTCTATTTTCCAGCTCACCTTCCAAAACAAAGGGCAAATAATGCAATTTATTTTAGTCACTGGGCATTTTCCAGATGAAGGAAAACAGAGATTATTGCTGGAAACCTACACTAAGTATTCTTTAGGCCAAAGAAAGATGATCTCAGACAGAGATGGGAAATGAAGAACAACAGGAAGAGATCAGTAAGCAGGTAAATCTATGTGGTTTGTGGCTGTAAAACTGTAATAATTATGGCTTTGGGAGGTTAAGAAACGTGTAGTGTTAAAATGTATGACAACAGAACACAATACAAGAGAAGGATAAATAGGATAAAGTCTTTTAAGCCTATTGTGTTGTCTGAAAAATAGTAAAAAGTACACCTTTATAAAATGGTTCATAATTTAAGCAGGCATGTTGTAATCTCTGGGGTAGTCATTAAAAGTAAAGTAAAATGTGTAACTAAGAAGTTAATAGAAGAGGAGAAGTAGAATAACACAGAATACTTTATTAACAAGTAAGGAATGGGAGAAGAGAACAGATAGGACCAATACAAAACAAATAATAAGATGGTAGATGTAAACCCAAATATATGGGTCATTACATTAAAAATGTAACCACACTGAAATTCTCTAGTTAAACAACAAAAACTGTCAGAATAGATTTTTTTTTTTTTTTTTTTTTTTTATAGTTGTGGCACATGGGCTTAGTTGCTCCACAGCATGTGGAATCTTCCCAGGGCAGGGCTCGAACCTGTGTCCCCTGCATTGGCAGGCAGATTCTTTACCACTGCGCCACCTAGGAAGTCCTAGAATAGATTTTTTAAAACCTTAAATATATGCTACTTACAAAATACTTTCTTGAAATAAAGTCACATAACATAAAATTTGGAAGGCTGTATTAGGTGTTTGTTTTGTGTTGTTTTGTTTTGTTTTTTAAAGAGTTTTGGCAAAGTCCCAGCAACTTACAAACTATTGTCCCATTGCTTTGCTGCTTCTCCCAAAAGCTCATGCCCGGGAAGGAGAGAATACAGATAACTCTGGAAGGCTGGGTTCAGTTTCGATGTTGAACTTGAAAGAAGTGCAAACTGAAAAACCCAGCTCGTATCTCAGGTAAGGAAAGAGTCAGACAGGTGAATGAATAAGTAAACGGTGATACATCCAGACAACGGGATATTACTCAGCACTTAAAACAAATGAGCTATCACGTCATAAACAGACATGGAGGCAGCTTAAATGCATGACTGAGTGAAAAAAGCCAACCTGAAAAGGCTACACACTATATGATTGCAGCTATAGGACATTCTGAAAAAGGCAAAACTGTGAGAGACAATGAAAAGGTTAGTGGTTGGTGTTGGGGAGGGCTGGGTAGTGGGGAAGAGATACATAGGGAAAGCACAGAGGACTTTTTGGGTAGTGAAAATACTCGATAGTATAATGATGGACATATGTCATTATACCTTTGTTCAAATCCATAGGACGTGTACAACACCAGCAGTGAACCCTAAGGTAAACTATGGACTTCGGGTGATTGTGATATGTCAGGGCACAGGTTCACTCTTGGTAAAACTGTGCTATTCTGGTGAGAGATATTGCTAACAGGTGGGCCTGTGTATGTGTGGCGGGACGGAGTAGAGGGGAACCTCTGTGACCTCCCTCTCAATTTTGTCTTAAACCTAAAACTGCTCTAAAATTTTCTTTTAAAAAAATTCAAAGAACAGTACACCAAAAAGTAAATTTTACTATATAATTTGTTAATGCATATTTTTTTAAGATGCTGGATGTGTTTAATTCAAGAATGGCTAATAGGCCACCACGGTTAATAATGGACCAGCTGTTCCTGACGGAGGTAACTAAAAGGAACACTGGGGCCAGTCCTCTGAGTGGAACATAACATAGGTGTTCTCAGGCTCGTGAATAGGAAAAAACATTCACCATTTTAAACACACACACAGAGTCATTTTTGCACATTAAGAGTCCATTAACTGCTGGGGCAAAGTCTGAAATTGCCAGCAGTAACACCATACACACACAATACAAATCCACTAGAAAATGGAAAAACTAAGTCTCAATTATGCCCCCTGCGTTCCGATTCTCTTGTTTGACTCCATCAATCTCAGAGATAAACTGTGAACAAATTGTGCAATTAATAAGAGCTGGCAGCCAGAAATCCATGCTCACTGGCTATTAAAATTAGAGTCAGAGCTGGGTCCACAACATTGCCAGACAATGATGGACATGATTAAAGCATGGAACACGAAGCCTAATACTGCCTTCTCAGCCTCCATCCTAACATGCAGGCTACACAAGAACCAAGAAGAAAGCCACAAAGATGTCCTGATGCCACTGTTTCTTAAAAATTAAAAATTAAATTAAAAAATAGATACTAGAATCTTTTGTATATGGAGGAGATAAGAGGAAGGAAAAAAACTAAAAGGAACAAGAGTTTGGCACTTGGGGACTCAGGCTTTTGTGTTCTTACTCCCTGGCCTGGTGATTTTTGCTATAATCACTCTCCCTGACGTGCAGTGTCCTCCATGGAGTCTGAACCTTTGGCCCACTTTTCCCAGCACCTAGGACAGTGCCTGGAATCAACAGGTGCTCCATAAACACTGATGAAACTCAATGGAACCATAAGAGAAACATGCCAAGGTCAGTTGCTATAGATAATACTCTGCTACCATCACTGCCACCCCAAAAAAGAAGTGCCTTAAAGACTAGACCCAAATTCTAAGTGATAGCTGAGTGTACACAGAGAGTGAAGACAGATCTGCAGAAACCAGAAATAAAACAAGTTTCAGGCAAATCTGACTCAACCCCAACATAGCAAACCTCAGCCAGTCCTCCCAAGGAAGAATGGATTGGCTCATCAACCACTGTCTGCTCTTCCTCAATGAAAATGAGGATGGTTCCCTCTTTCAATTTAGCACAGTAAAACAAAGCCCTACCTCTCTTTCCTCATGGGCCCTTTCCGCTATCATTTTAAAAAGTGTTTTAAATCACAAAAGTAATGTTTTCATTATAGAAAATAATTTTAAAAAACCACTTCTAATTCTACCAGCTAGATTTAATAACATTAACATGTACGCTTTTTCATTTTCCTATGTTTATATCTGTCTTCTCTGATGAGAAAGCTTCTTCTGAACCCTTAACAATACATCATGAGCATCCTTCCACCTTATTAAATATTCCATTTAACTAAATCCTAACATCGCATCAATTACATTTTCTCTTTTTTGGAGGCATTATCAAGGTGATCCAGTGGCTTCTTCCTGAGTGTCTAAATCCTTCTTCAAATCTACTGCTTGCCCTAGCAGTTTTTTCCTTAAAGCCAGCACTCCAAGGAAACACAATAATATTTTGCCTCTTGAGTCCCTTTGTCTGAACTGCAGTCATTTTATTTAATTGGAGGGCAAGCACCTCCCTTTCTTTCCCCCAAAATTCAGCTACTCAAAGCCTTGTTTTAGCTGTGAACTATACTTAATTGAGATCGTTTTGCAGAAAGTCACAAGACACTGGTGTGTGCCTTTGAATGTGTACCCCTGCGTCTGTGAGTAAATCTTTTTTCTGAAATTCCACATTTCACAAAAGTTAAAAATATACCAGGAGCTTTAAAGACTACCTTCAAAGTCAGCTAGCACCAATGAACTTTTATCTAGTCATTTAGATAAAAGATCCACCTAATGAATGTTTATTTCAGTAATAAACACTACATTGTTAATATAGAAAGATAAAGGCATTTGGACTTCTTTATATATATACAAGTTTAAATATATAAAATTGAGTCCTTTGATATACAAATGTGGTGCAGAATGATAGTAGATTAGAGTGGACAGGGGAAAAAATCTCTCCCTCGCTCTCTTAGATAATGAGTTTGGACCACAAAAGAACACAGGCAGAAAGGCCTTTTAAATTTTAAGTGAGTTTTATCAAGTCTCAGGGGCAGCGTTTTTCCTTTGGGAATACGTTACAAAACTTCAATCGAAGTCTGAGAAATATGATTCAAGAGCCAACTTTGTATTTAATTCATGGCCTTTCAGGGAAGCACATTATGGTTAAGGAAAGGCCAAGTAAAATGAGTTACCTCATGACCGTAACTATGATTTGTAGAACACCTTCAATGTGTCAGGCATTTTATATAGTTTATTTCTAGTCTTAGCCCCATAAACTTGGCTGAGAAGGGAGATAACAGAAGCAGAGACAGTTGAAGTAACGTACCCTTGGTCACCCAGCCAGGAAGTGTCAGAGCCAGGATTCCTATCCAGTGCTGTCTGAGTCCAAAGCCAGGGCTCATGGACCAACAACGATAAATAAATCACACTCCAGGGTCCCCTTGGTTTTATCTGAGGCACTGATGGGACAAGCCCGAGAAGAAATATCAGTCCTCTTACTAAATACCTCCAGCACCACTTGCATCCTCAGGGGTACTTGGAGCCTTCCTAACGTTTAAGTCAGAGCCTTCTTAAGCCACATCACAGAAAACGTCCTCTGGAAGGGGAAGGGAACAGAAAAAAGTCTTCCTTCTTGCTTTTGTTCCAAGGGTGTTATGCAAATTGAAACTGTACATTGGGTAACAAGGAATAGATCTAGACGTACAGTCTGATGCCAGACTCCATCCCAAAGGCAAAGATTCTCAACTTAGAATCTTAGCACATTAGAATTACTTGGAGAGCTTTTAAAAATACTGGTTTCTAGTCCTGCCCCTAGAGATTCTATTGTGACTGGTCTGCAATGGGGTCCAACTACCAGAATTTTTTAAAAGTTCTCTAGATGATTAATGGAAAACCACTGAGAAACACTGCCCTAGGAGAGGGGGGTGTGTGTGTGTGCATGCATGAAGCTAAACACCAATTATCAGTTCCTTTTCCTTATTACATATACTTGGTAAAATCTGGAGCACAGGGAGCTATAGGTTAGTGGGAAAGACAGACGATCCGGGCTGCTTTACCTGGGCCGTATCTTCCATCAGGCCACGGATCTTCTCCACGACATCGTTGCGCCGGTGCTGGCGCAGGGCGCTGATTAACTGGGCCAGGCTGGCCTCGGGGCCCCGGATGGTCCAGTGCTGCAGCGCTGCGTAGGCGCGCTCGTGGTCCGCCGTGTACCCGTTGGAGAAAGCGGCCACCTCCCTCTCGCTGGCATTGCACAGAAACTGATAAATATCCTGCCACTGGCTTCCCACTTGGGCTGCTACAAGCTTCAGGATGTCAATACCTATACCAGACACAAAATAAAATAAAAAACAAATACAGATAGGTGAGGTCTTTATAGAAGGCTGCCCTGTTTTGGTGAACTTAAGGAAGCATGCTTTCCCATCGCTCTAGTCCGTCAAAGGAACGCAGGGCCTTCTATAAGCGCTTGGCACACGCAGCCCATCCTGGAGACGAGTTAGGTACCCTCCTGCAAATGTCACTTCCGGAACGAGGAACCGGAAGAAGGAACATCCTGGAAGTGTAATAAATCGCCCCTAAACGATGTTTAGCAAGCCAGACCCAAATTGTTCGGAGTGATTCCTTTATCGCTGCTAAAAACTGGAACCAAATAAATTAGAGGCTCCCAGATGAAAAAAGTGATGACTTCATAAAATCTAGAAAAAGGTAAGCCACAGGTTCAAACTGCAGGCGAGTTTATCCAGCAGTGATGGTGGTGAGAGTCTGGCTATGGTGTCCATTATATCAACTGATGAAATTCTGAACTGTTCCCACCCAATAGAGGCATTCCTTCAGAACTTCTAACTTCCCATGCTCTAAAATTCCATGCTCAAAAGGCAAATTTCTGCTTTATTATTCAGTCTCCTAAACTGACTTGCAGTAATAATGATGACAACAGGAAAATGACAGTATTATAACCATAGCTATTATCTTCCAGGTATTATGGGACGGCATTAGCTCATTAACATTCTAATTGCCCAGGTAAGGAAAAAAAAAAAAAAAAGTCGGGCAATGTGCCCAACATGGCAAAAGTAGGTGGGTTGGGTTTTGAACCCAACTCACCAAATAATGTTATAAACGGAGTCATTCTGGCTCATCAGCTACTTATAAACTCAATCAGGATGGGTCTGCAGCCCCCAGATCTGATGAACAGAGGGTGAAAAATGCCAAAATCAAATCTTGGGATCCAGCAGCTCAGGATAAGCACCTGGCACCGACCCTCTGTGAGGTGGTGTCTTCCTCTTTAGGGTACCTTCTCTCTGCAATTATGCATGGCTTTTCCCCATCCATGGGGTGTATATATAACCCCACAGTAAGGGCTCTGGTAGTTATCACAACAGGTGAGTGAGTCTTCTGAGTCAATACCATATCTCTGAATGAAGCTATACGCATATGCCCAGATACCAGAGTTATTATATTTAGCAATGTCTTGGCTAACTATAGGTAACAAAGACGATACACAGCCATAAAAAAAGAATGAATTAGTGCTATTTGAGCAATATGTGTGGACCTAGAGGTTATCATACTGAGTGAAGTAAGTCAGACAGAGGAAGACAAATGCCATATGATACCACTTATATATAGAATCTAAAATATGACACAAATGAACTTATTTACAAAACAGAAACAGACGCACAGATGTAGAAAATAAACTTATGGTTATGAAAGGAGAAAGGGAGTGAGGGAGGGATAAATTAGAAGTTTGGGGTTAGCAGATACAAACTACTATATATAAAATAGATAAACAATAAGGTCCTACTGTATAGCACAGGGAACTATATTCAGTATCTTAAACTGTAATGGAAAAGAGTCTGAAAAAGAATATATATGTATATATCTGAATCACTTTGCTGTACACCAGAAACTAACACAACATTGTAAGTCAACTACACTCCAATTTAAGAGAAAAGTTGAAAAAAAAGTCTTTAAAACATTTGCTATTCAAAAAAAAATGAGGAATTCCCTGGCAGTCCAGTGGTTAGGACACCACGCTTCCACTGCAGGGGGCACAGGTTCCGTCCCTGGTCGGGGAATTGAGATCCTACAGGCCACATGGTGCAGCCAAAAAACAAACAAACAAACAAACAAAGGGAACCCCTCAAGTTCCCAAGTGAAGCTTGGGGAAGGAAAGCAAAAGAAGAGGAGCTTACCGTGATGGTTAACCGAATTTTTCAATTAACTGGAGGTTAGTAGACGGGAAAGAAAAAACCTTTCTTGCTCCAATCAGCTGTTGGGGAAAATATTCATAAAATGAACTATCAATTTCTGCCTGAGAAAACAGCAATCAGAATTCCAGAAGTTTCCTTGTAAATGGAGGAATTCGTGGTTCCCCCATGGAAACCCTTCCTCTGCCACGCAATCCCACTGAAGCAGATGACTTGGAAGACAGTGTGTACGTTCTGAACCAACCCCTGAAAATGGTTTCGGAAAGTAAGTTCCTGGTAACAGGCTGCTTTCTTGTCAGCTGTAAAAGTAGAATGCCACAAATTGAGACCTGACTGTACTTCCCACACTATTTTCCCTGGCAGTGTGAAATATACTTGAACCTGCTGCTTTTCAGTTTTCATAGCAGTGTTTAGCCAGATACACAGCTTTTGATTTCAAGCAAACAGACTCCTCAAAAAAAAAAAAAAAAAAAAAAAAACCATGTCCTATTTAAAACCCCACAGGTAACTTTCAGGAGCAAGCCCGCTCTTTGTGGTTGATGGGGTCGATTCTTCCAAACACCAAAAGGCTTCTCAGTCCCTGAATCTTAATTTAGGTCAATTTGACGAAGGCTCACAGTGTCTTACATGGAAACACGACTGCGTTTTCTTGTACATGGGACCTTTGCTTAAATCTTCGTAATGCCAGTGACAGTGTGGCTTTGGTCAAACCACTAACTGTCATGTTCATTTCCTCATTTGTACAATGGAGATACTCAGTCCGGTCCCTGGGGATGAGCTGATTAACATTTTCTATAGAGTCGATTTATTTTTGGAAGTACCCTATCATTATAAATGCTGCGTACACTGGGCGCTACAACATAAGACTAAATGTATTTCTGATGCAAATGCGTAGGCTTTATGGAGTAATTACAGAGTTTAAAAGGCTTACTCTTAACAATAGCTCCTTCTTCCAAAAGCCAGTATTTATACTTTTTCTTCTCGGCCACAAAATTTTTTTAAAAAAAGGAAAACACAAAAAATGGGTGCAATGAGATTTTCCTTCAACTAAAATTGACTGGAAGCTAAATTTAAGGTTCGCAAATCATGTTTCACCTTATTCTTTTACTATGTAAACATGGAGTCAACTTATGCGAACCAGCCCGGATAAACAAGGTTCCTTACCACGAGCCCCACCCACTGCAGAGCTGATAAGTACAAAGATGGCAGAGACAAGCACCAGCTCTGGAGATCCCCACCTCTCAGCCTAGCACAAGATCACAAACCACAGCGGGAGAAGGGAAGACCAGTCTGAACTAGCCCAAGACTTTGGTGTACCTTGCCCCCACCCCTCCATCGCCACCAAAGGGAAAAGAAAAACCTGGAGAATATTTCAAGAGTATTTATTGGGCAACCACTGTGTGTTAACTTTGTTTGCTGGACTGAAAGCCCTTGTGAGATTTTAAAACAAGGAGGTTAGCACCAAGAAAGTGAAGTCATACCTCTGAAGCACAAGATTTGATGGGATCTAAAAGTGTTCTTCCTTTAGAAAAAAAAGTTCCAGGCAAAATGAAACAATACAACTATAGGGAAAAGCAGTAGAATGATTCCATTAAATTGAGATATCTACCCTTGGGGAGGAACGGGGGTGTTACTGGACAGGTGCACAGAGGGGACATCAAAGGTGTTCTCAAGGTTCAATTTCCTAAGCTGGATGGTGGGGAAATGGGTCTTCTTTTTATTGTGTTACTGTATTTGATAGTTATTTTATTAGTCTTTTTAAAGCTATATATGTAACACATACATAAAACATACTTCTATAGACATATATTTATATATACTTTATATATATCAATACATACTATTCTGTGGGATGTTTAATTTTATTGGTGAGGAATCTCATGTAAGAAAGGTTACTGACTGGTTCAAGGCTGACCAGCTAGTTAGTGGCACCTCTGTTGTGGTTAACAGGGAACGTGGTATCGTAGAGGAACATTGCTATTCCCTGGAATTATGCTCCTAGGGCATAGTCCACATATGAATGAAATCAGAGTTGACCACGGTGTGTGTGCTTCTTCCTGGCCTGTTATTACTGACCAAGCAGATGCTTGGAAAGTTTTCGCTGGAGCTAGCAAGTATAGTTCTTTCCTTTAAAACTATGGTACCCTTTTTTTAAAAAAAGGAAGTTTCAGCAAGCTTTTTCTGTTCAGGGCAAGAGCAAATATTTTAGGCTTTGAGAACCATACAGTTTCTGTTGCAAGTTCTCAACTCTGTTGTTAGGTGACCACAGCCATAAGCAATACAAATGAGCCCACGGTGCTGTAGTTCTCCAACCCCTGAAACTGTAGCAATTTAGGGAGACTGTAGCTAGACTGTCAAACGGCAAAAAGATTTAGAAAAGCAGTGTTAAAAGAAATACACACACACACACACACACACCACCCCAAAATGAAAGTTCCTACCCCAGTGATAATCTCAATGTGAAATGGTAGTAAAATAGAGACCAAATCTGTGCATGGCAGGGTGCGCTGGTCATCTGTCCATTAGAGTTCTGAGAATTAGAATGCAGACAGTCACCATGTGTTGAATTAATCTAACTTGTTTAGCATGATGCCAAAGCTCTTTCTTCTCAGGTTGAAAAGCATACAGTCGTCAGTCCATGGAAGTGGTGACTGATGGGTAACAAGTTTGACTTCACTTTTCTTGTGATGGCAGGTCCTAGAACTCTGGGGAAGGGCTGAAGTTTCTAAAGAAGTCATCGAAGGAGCTAAGCTCTATCCACCAGGGGCTGTACTTGCCAGGGGCTGTGTCTGAGAACGTGGTCCTGGCCCCAGGGAAATGGCTTGTGACTTTTAAGGTGCAGGTAGTAGAAAGATCATAAACTTGCCAATCACAAAATATGGTTTTAAACTCCATGACTTGTTAGTTGTGTGACCTTGGGCAAATGACTTCTAAGATTGCAGTATCCTCATCTGTAAAATGAAAATGTCACCTCTTATCTCATAGGCTGGGTAAGGAGATGTATGGGGTCAAGTATTAAAACCATGCAGGACCTTGGTTCTCCTTCCTCTGTCCCTTCCATTTGTGGACAAGAGTCACTGGGGCAACAAACCTGAAAGGTGAGAGGAGGAGTTCTGCATAGATATCGGTTTTAGCACCAGGGTCACAGGCACTGAACAGTGAAGCCAGACACCAGCATCCTAGCCTCCTGGGTTTCTCGGAACCTCACTAGTATGTGTCCAATGGAGCACCATTGCACAACAGGGGCGCCACCCACAGAAAGGCACATGTGAAAGGTCAGTGCTGCCTCCCTTGCCACACACTGGGCATCACAATAGCACTCGGGGGGCTCTTCCGAGTGAGCAGGCTCTGCCCAGCTCTGCCAAGAGGGAGCTCAAGAGAAAGGCATGAGGTGAGCAGCTGGGTTATCATAGAAGACGCAGCATTTTCCTGTGCGTTATAAAACCCTGAACCAGATATAATAACCTGGATGACAACCCTCACTGGAGGCTCATTTCTTTTCAAGCTCAATGTCAGTGCCAGTATGGAAAAAAAGGTTCCTCCTTTTTTAATAAGAACCTGAGTTGACCCTGTAAAAGAAGGCATTAAAGCTCCTTCCTTTTGGAGATAAATATCTGAAATGAGTGCCATCATTAAGAAGCCATAGTAAAGCATTCCCTGAAAGATGTAGATGAAGATGAAGACAGAGCTGGACGAAGCATAAGCCATCTGGACCCCATGACACAGCCCTCTGGGTTTCATGCTCTTACAGCCATGCTTTGTACAGGATAGGTACATTGAAGAGACGATGGTTTATGTTCTTTTTGCTGGTACTACATTCTCATCATTTAAAAGATTCAAGTATGCATTACTAATAAGAAAGAAAAATATCAAATTTTACACTTTAAATATATGCAGTTTATTGTATGTCAATTATATCTCAATAAAAGTTCTTAAAATAAGATTCAAGGATTCCCACTGCATCTCCCATCCTTGTTAAATGTAATGGCAGTTCTCATTATTCTTCTAGAAAAAGAAATGGGGGAGGACAAATAATAAGAAAATTCCCATGGAGGCAATCAGTATACAAACTCTTCCTGGGAGAGATGACTCCACAGCTATCCCTGTACTGGTTTACACACACACACACACACACACACACACACACACACACACACACGCAGAGCCTCCTGAGACATACTTGTCGAAAACAGGCCATATGAGTTTGAAACAACTTCCCTGCCACCAACATACCTGACCCCCTACCGCGAACATGCTCAAACAGGCTGTGACCCCAGGCTTGCCAATTGCAGACATAAGGGCAAAGATGGACACAACACATAAAACATTTGTACAGAACAACGTAAGTCAAGTTCAGAAATCTGAATAAGAGTCTGGCTTTAGCATTCTGTGATGGTCTTCCCTGTGAAATGGTCATGTCCTCAGAGATGTCTTTTCTGGCCACCTTCTGCCCGAGCCCCAAGTCTGCTTTGGTCACCATCACCCCCAGATACTCCCAGAGCCTAGCACATAACAAAAGTATAATGAGTATCTTTGAATGAATGAGTGAGCCTTTTTGTCCTCCCTCTCTTCTTGCCTGAACCCCCCTACCACCATTTATTATCCCATTAGCCTCTGTAACTTAAGCTCCTGAGAATGTGAGGGACCAAATGCTATCACATCCTTGCTGTGAGGCCCTGCCAGACCTATGGTCTCTGTGATGACAAGAAGGAAGGCCCACATGTGGCTGCCAATGGGGGGAACCTGGGCTTCCCGGCACAAGAACCCAGCTGTTGTGCAAGAACCTCTCCTTCTGCTGGTGCCCTCTTCCCACTGAGGGTGGTCCACTGTCTCCATATCAGGGCCCAGAGCTCCCAAGGGGAAGAGGTCCCACCATGGTAGAAATCTCCAGAGATAAGCTATCCAGGCTACAGTCTATTTGGCCTGATAACACAGTAAATGCTCCTAAAAGCAACAACCCCACACGTTCATGTTTTTTGCAGTAACCAGCATGTCATAGGATGGATAACACATGCTACATCAGGACTTCTTTGGTGGTACAGTGTTTAAGACTCCGAGCTTCCACTATAGGGGGCACGGGTTCGATCCCTGGCTGAGTAACTAAGATCTCACGTGACCCCTTCCCCACCCCCCCCCCCAAAAAAAACTAAAAAAAAAACCCCATGCTATAATGATCACTCCCAAAGCATGACACAGGAAACTGCTTCATCCACGGCGGGAACTTGGTTTGCCCCAAGATAAAAATACTCCTTCCCTACTGAGGTAAAAAGTTGGAGGAACTGTTTAGATTTCATTTGAAACCCCAAAAGTGATTTCTGAAGCAGAATTCATCAGTATCTTGTTGAAGGTTCAATGGGAAATCATTACAAGCTCAGATGAATCTCAGGAGCTGCTAAAAACCACCGTGCAAAGGTCTCATGGTTAATGGAGGAACTGTTTACCAAGGGCAAACTCTATCAAAGCAGTAGATGCTTTTCCAGATGGAAGATATAAATTTCACTGATGCTGTGAGGACAACGAATAACCTTTTCTTTCATTCCACAGAGGAAGACAAAAAAACACATAACCAAAAATGCCCTCTTCCTCCCCGTCTTAGCCTTTGTCTGAAGCTGTTCATTTTTTCATCTTACAAAAATGTACTGAACCCTTACTGAGCGCCAGACATGATTCTAGGCACTGGGGAAGAGGCAGTGAAGGAGGCAAAACAAAATCCTTTCCTGGTGAAGCCTGCATTCTGTTGGGGGATGCGGAAAGTAATAAAATATTCCGTGTATTGCATAGCAAGGAGTGCTAAAGAGAAAAAGAGAGCAGGGGAGGGGACGGAGGGGGCAAGGCTGCAATTTTAGATATGGGGCCTTCTCCCCCATATCTCAGAGAAGACTCCACTGAGCTAACATTGGAATCAAGCCCTAGAGGAAGTGAGGGAGCGAGCCCTGCAGAGGTAACAGCAGGTGAGAAAGGAGGAAGGGTGTTGACATGTACAAGGAGGGGCAGGGAGGCCAGTGTGGCTGGAGCGAGTGAATGAAGGGGAGCGTGGTGGGCGTCAGAGGCTGGAGACGAATGGCCAGGATGGGAGTACAGATCGCACTGGGCTTTCAGGCTGCCGCTCTGCGTGCAATGGAAAGTCACTGGGGATTTTGACTTTCAAGCACGGGAGTGCTGCAAGCTGACTTACATTGGACAGGATCGCTCTGGCCATTGTGAAAGGAATAAACTGAAAGCAGTGCAGGCAAATGCGGAGCGACCAGTTAAGAGGCCACAGCAATGATCCCGTAGGGAGGTGACAGTGGCTTGGGCCAGGGTGGTGGTTGTGGAAATGAGGGCAAATGGTCAGCTTCTGCATCTATTTTGAAGGTAGAGCTGACGGGATTGGCTAATGGAGCGAATATGGGGTGAGAAAGCAGTAAAGGAGTTAAGGATGGCTCTACAGTTTTGCTTGGAGCAGCAGGAAGACCAGAGGAGCCATTTTTCTTTTCTGTATTGGGTAACTGATATGGATGGATGGTTCGGGATTCAGGTTTTCACAACTTAAGTGAGAGGTGCGTGTTGGACATCCGGGTCTGTCAGACAGGTGGGAGGCTATCTGTATGTTAAGTTCAGGTACAAGATCCAGGCTGGGTAGATGCACTTGGGAATTAGCCACAGATAAACAGCATTTAAAGCCATGGGTCGGGACTTCCCTGGTAGCGCAGTGGTTAAGAACGCACCTGCCAACGCAGGGACATGGGTTCAATTCCTGTCCCAGAAAGACCCCACATGCCTCAGAGTAACTAAGCCCAAATGCCACAACTACTGAAGCCTGTGGGCCTAGAGCCCATGCTCCGCAACAAGAGAAGTCACCTCAATGAGAAGCCCGCGCACCACAACGAAGACTGGCCCCTACTCACCACAATAAGAGAAAGCCCGTGCTCAGCAACTAGAGAAAGCCCAACACAACCAATAAATAAATAAACAAATTTAAAGCTATGGGTCACCCAGGGAAGGAGTGCATGCAGGTAGAAAAAGGGGCAAGTCCTGAGCCCCAGGGCTCTCCGTTATTCAGAGGTGGGGTCCAAGAGGAGGAACTAGCCAAGGAGCTGGAGAAGGAATGGCCAGAGAGGTGGAAGGAGACCCAAGAGAGGGTGGTGTCCAGGAGGCCAAAGGAAGGAAGTGTTTCAGGAAGAAGGGAACCAAGGGAGCCAGCCAATAGGCCATCGAGGAAAACTCAGAACTGAACAATGAAGTTAGAATTGTGCTGTCAGACTACGTGGAAAAGAGGCAAGATTGGGGCTAAAACATTGCTGCCATATTTTAGAGATGCTAAAACATCTAAATGCACTTTTTAAAAACTGAAGTATAGTTGATTTACAGTGTTTCAGGTATAGAGCAAAATGATTCAGATTAGATGATCGATAGATGATAGATAGATAGATAGATAGATAGATAGATAGATAGATAGATGATAGATGGATAGATGATAGATAGATGATAGATAGATATTCTTTTTCAGATTCTTTTCCATTATAGGTTATTACAAGATATTGAACGTAGTTCCCTGTGCTCTACAGTAGGACCTTGTTTATCTATTTTCTATATAGTAATGAGTTTCTGTTAATCCCAAACTCCCAATTTATCCCTCCCCCACTCCTTCCCCCTTTGGTAACCACAAATTTGTTCTCCATATCTGTGAGTCTAATTCTGTTTTATAGATAAGTTCATTTCTACCATTTTTTAAGATTCCACATGTAAGTGATATGTTTTTAATCAATGCCTTTCCATAGCTTGGTGTTCTTTTTCCCCTTAGTGATGTATAAAATAATGGTGTGTCTCACAATCAGTGGTGTCTTAGCTTTGACAAAATACTGTAAGAATTATTGTTTTTCAAATTTACAAACTTGAACCCACCTATTTTTTTACAATCTGACGTATCATCAACAACCTAATACGTCAAACTCTGTTCATGCACTGCAAGGGTAACAACCAATTACTCATGAAAAACGATCCACAGAATTCTAGAAATTCCTCCTCTGCAAAATCTGCTTACATAATACCTGACCAGGTTGATTCAAGGACACTCATTTGTAAGGATTGTTTTTTCTACTTGTATTTTAGCCCTATGTGGGAAAAATGATGATGTGCTTTCCAGTATCCCAAATAGCTTATATTCAAAAGCTGTTAGTTAGATAAATTAGAGAATAAAATATACATTTAAAACATAAATACCTGTCCTCTAAAGTCTAGAGGAAGAAGCCGTCAGTGGGTGGGCCTGGGGAGGACAGCAGCCTCCCAAGGGCAAAGGCCACACCGCCCTTGACTTTGTGCACGAGATAATGCTTTTGAGGCTGTCGCGATAAGAGGCTTGCGTGTGCAACGGTTGTGTGTGCTTTATAATCCTCAAGCATCCTAGAGGTTCAATGGAAAGGTGCCGTCCACTGAAAATAGCATTACTGGAAGCAAAGGTGGCAGAGACAGGGGGTGGGGAATGGGGAGTGGAGCACAGCCCGCCTGTTCCTGCCTGTTCCCCGTTAAAACGACTGTGGCCCTGGTAAGAGCAAGGACACAGCAGGCTCAAACAGAGTAACCTGCTCCCTTCAGCCCGGCTTCCTGGTGGTTACACTTCAAGTCTACTTCCCATAGGAAATTTGGGCTGACAGACAGGATGACTGTCTGGAATTTGGAGTCCAGGAGGCTTCTGGCAAAGGAAGGAGGGTTTCGTTGGTTGCAGCTGCTGCTGCCGTCTGAGGCTGAGAAAACGACTACCAAGTTCAACAGATGTGAGTTCCGAGTAGTATGACTCCATCACCTCTGACTTATCTGAAACAGCCTTTATGTTTTCAAACAGACCTCCGAGCCTTCAGCCGTTGGGTGTCTGGCAGAATTTTCCATTTCAAGCAACCCAAGAAAAAAGTGAAAAGGGGGAAATCGGAGTGACTTCCTGGAGGAAAGCTTATTATTGGTGACACTTTTGTGTTTTATTTCACAACAAGCTGGGTTTTGCTGAGGGAAATACAATTTTCTTGATTGAGCATGATTTTTAAAAACATCAATCATAGAAACTAGAAATTTCTAACATTGGAAAAATTAACACTGAGATTCCAAGAACCAGAAAAATAAATCCAGATTCTAAGAATCAAGGGGCAGCGTCCAGAGTCAGCCGATGCCTGAGTTTAAAGCCTGGCTCTCCCCCTTTGTAGCTGTGTCCCCTTGGGCAAGTGATTCTCTGTACCTAAGGTCTCCCACCTGTAAAATGGTGATGATAGCGGCCTACCTCATATGGTTAAGAAAATTAAGTTGACATTTATGAAAATACTTAAAACAGGGTATGGCATTCAGTAAGCATGATACAAGTCTCTGTTAAAGAAAAGTAGACAATGAAAACTTAATGGTAGCAGAAACCTTTCTTATAAGATTAGAAAATTATATTAGTAAGTCACAGTTTATGTCATCTTTTTGCACCCCAAAATCACCTCAAGATCTTGCTTATGTGGGTAGTAGGATAGGACACACCCCCTCATCACACTTTAGGAAAATGTAAAGTGGAAAAGTACTTATTATTGAACTCCTAATGCACTTCATTTGTTCTTCATTTCCAAACACTGCGTATGGTGGTTTTAATAATTCAGATGAAATGTTATGTCATTTCTGAAACTTGATTGAAGAATATACTGATGATGTTCAAATACATCCAAGGCACAGCTTCCAGTTACTCAGCATCTGTCCCTAACCAACCCCTGCAACTTCAGGGAAATATTTATAAGAGAAACACAATCTCAGTTCCATTTCTACAATTCAACTGCATCTTACTGCTTCCTCTCGAAAGAGGACGAAGTCTGCAGAGTTGTGAAACTGGGAGATGGTTTTCCTTCATAAGCCCCAGTAAAGACCAATTCTCCCCTGGACCAATCCTAAAAGAGTACAGTGTCAATCTACGAAACAGAAAATTGTTATGACTTCAGAAAGGAAGGAAACATACAAAACATACAAAATGCCATAGCACCCTCAGTCTCCCATCCTCCTGGCCACACAAGGTCTCATCTTGTGTTTCCAACACTAGGATTCCATGAAAATAGGGTAGCAGTTTTGTGGGATTTAACTTTAAAACCATAAATCTATGGAAGACAGAGAGGGGTGAGTGGAACCAAAAAAAGAGGCTCTTGTTGGTGAGAAAGATGGGAACCACTGGCCTGGCTTTAGCGTGCTGGGGGTCTACATGGCATCCAGGAGCAAGGCACCGTCTGCTTAAGGTGGGCAAGGGTAAGGGAGGTCTCATGTGACCTCTTACACAGAATACCCAGGACGAGGCAATTTCATCCCCACCCTCATCCTCCTGAACAATTCAGTGTGAAACGGACAAGCACGAGAAAATGATCTTATTATACAGGATTACCTGCTGCCCAGAACTCACTGCAATCAGATCAACAAGGTATTGTTTCCAGAGGCCTCTCCGGGCACCTGGAATGGTTTTTCTGAAACAGAACCTCTCTTTGTTATGGGATTTTACCTGAGTGTATCTTTGAGAACAGCAATTTGGAAAGAAGAGACCTTCCTTCAAAAAACACCTTAAAGATAAACCTCCCAATGCAAAATCCTGGGGAAAAAGGTTAAACTACTGGGAGAGATGATAACATCTGAACGAGACAACTGTGACTGAGTTGGAAAAGCGTATTGCTGAAGTACTGCTTTCTCGGAAGGTAGGGTCAGGTTCTGTTTGATTAGGCACTTCCATTCTTTCTACAAAATAGGACTGTTTCAAGGACACAGACATAGTAGTTTACAAGGTTACAGTGGTTTAAGCATGCCTAAAATCATTATATTAAATTGCTTTCTGCTGCTGGACCGGATCTACTCTACAACTCCCTGTGTTCTCAAGAATTCTGAAAACTACACTGCAAGAGAGTTTAGAAATATAACTGACCATTATCTAATCTATAAATATAGCTAGTAAAGGAATGGAGCAGGACGTGCACGTTGTTTTCTGCTAATTAGAAACATTAGGACAAGTGTTCTGCCTGGCCACTTAAAGGACAATTTAATGAAATATGGGGTTCTAGGCAAGATCCTATACCATCCATCAAGGACCTTGTTGGGTCCACTGACAACTGTGGAATATGGATGGCAAATTAAAATACTGTATCCGTGTTAAACTTATCAAAGTTGAAAACTGGGCTGTTTTTTTAAGAGAATATCCTTATCGTTAGGAAATACATACTGAAATATCTAGGCATAAATGGTCATGAAAAGGTTCAGAAAAATCATTTTATGTCTGTATAGATGTGTATACATCCGCTATATATTGCATACTCTGTAACATTATATATAATATAAATTATTCTACATGGCACATATTTTATGAAATGAAATCTGTGTTTTTATAGAAAGAGAGCAAATGATAACGCAAGCGGGCAAAATGTTAACAACAGGTCAATCTGGGCATAGGTTATAGATATTCTTTGTACTATTTGTGTAATTTTTCCACACTTTTGAGATCATATCCAAATAAAAATTTTTTCTTAAAAAGGAAGGAGAATTGGAGCCTTCCCTCCCCAGCTGGTTTCCAGCCAGCGGTTGTTTTATTCAAGTCTGTGCAGGCTCATCCCAGCTGGGGGGTTCACCCCAGTCTGACTTTCAGTTGGTTTGATAGTTCACACAAATTAGCAAAATTAGCAAACTTTGTGTGACCTATCATTAGTAAAATGAGGGGTTTTTTAAGCTTTCTCTACATTTCTGATTATAAAAGTAGCGTGTACTTATTATAGAAAATTTGGGGAAAAAAAACTAATAAAGAAGGAAACAAATCCACATAAATCTCACCAAATCCCACCAAACTAGCAGAAACATCATGGTCACTTTGGCATATTTCCTTGCAGTCTTTATTCCCAAATTTTAAGAGAACTAGGATAATATTCTATAAAGTGTGTAGTGTGTAGTTTGTTTTCTTTCCCCATTCTTTAACCTAGTATAAACATTTTCCTCTGTCATGGGTAAAAAAAATGAAAACTTCATAAATCTTCAGTGTCAACATAATATTCTGTTATATGGATATGCCACAATTCACATAGCCATTTCCCTAAAACCAGCCCTTTGCGTATTTCCTGGTTATATTTATTATACATAATGCTGAATTAAAAGCTCAAGATCTTTGTGCTTAAATTTTTTTTAGTATTTCTAGTTTATATCTTTATGATAGATTCACAAAATAGAATTGCTGGGCCAAAGAGCACAAACATTTTAAAGCCTCCAATACAAAAGGCCAAACCACTTTAGGAAGTTAAGCTTACCCCTTTATCTTTAAGGAAAAAGATCCCAGATTGGATTATCACAACTTTGGGCTGAAATATCATTTACTATTAAAGAAAGGGAAATTACTGCCACTGTCTGAAAACTGCAGTCTACAGATCACACTTAACTGCTAGGACAAGTTCTATAAGCTATTTTTTGCTCTCAAAAGAGGAAAAACTGAAATATTCCAGCCTGTATCCACACACGCTGACAACTGGGTAAAAGATATAGGGCCCAGCCTCAAATGATCACCGATACACTACGCTTTGGGTGTCTAAAATACCCCCAAAGACCTTCCTATCTTCCTGATAGAAATGGGATCCTAAAAATATAAGGGGGGAAAAGTACATGTGAGAAAAGTGATAGGAACCTAAGAGTAAGGTTCAAATTCAAAAAGGCAAAACTAAGACGAGCTGTTTTTTCCCTCCCTCTATTTTCTTTGCAGTCTCCTGTGAAGAAGCACGGGCTCCAAAGTCAGGAGACATGCTTCAGTCCCATCCGTCCCAAATGAAAGACTCCCCTGGGTCAACGCAGCCAAACCTCTCTGCACTTGATTCCCTCGCTTGTTAAATGGCAAGGTCGAACAAAGTCCCTCAAGGTCACTCTCATGTCTCTGATTCCAAAACACTGTCCTTTACATGTACCAGGGGCACAGGGGGCAGAGGAGTTACCCTCTCTGAATGTATTACGTTGAATGCTGACCACCGCATCCTTCCTACACAAGGAGATCAAACAGCACTTGGCGTACGAAAGGGAGCCCAGACACTTTGCGTTTCCCACTCCTTCCGCCCACAGGGACGAGGGAGGGAGAGGCAGGGGGACCTGGGAGCAGGGGGAAAAGACGGCAGGCTCACCGTGGCCGTTGCAGTAGTAGATCCACTTCTCCCGGTTCTGGGCGGGGGCCATGGCTTTCTTGAGCCCCGCCTTTTCCACAATGGCGCTGGGATCCTGCCGGGGCCCCTTCTTCAGAGTCCTGGAGCTCTTCCGGACACTGCACACCACTATCACCACGAGCACCAGCAGCAGGAAAAGCACGATCATCCACGGCAGGTGCTCGTTGATGTCGAAATGCTTGTGCGGGTTCTGCCTGGGGTGGCCCCTCTTGAGGCCTTTGATGGGCGTGCTGGCCTTCTCGCCGCCCGTGGCCTCCATGGATGGCAGCAGCTTCAGGATGTGTCTGTGGTGGGGGTCTTGCTGGTGGTTGACTACCTGGAGGTGTGGGAGGGTCTTGTTCATGCCTTCCTCCCCCTTCGCTGAGCTTGTGTTGTCAGGGACTGTCCCTTCCTGGATGCCACTCGGCACCTTAGGTCTAACAGAGGCAGAAGAGTTGGATTCTGTGGAGTTCATGCCTAGAAAAAAGAGGAGGAGGGGGGAAGAGCTTTTCTATATGTGGGGGTCTATACATTCCCTCCTCTTCCTAGTCGTCTCCAAACCAGGCCAGACAATGCAAGAAGAGATGGCCTTTGGAGCTTCAGAATAAATGGCATTTACATTTTCATAAAGACCATGACAGCACCTTTATGTGGAAGGTAAAAACTCAGCTTAACAGCTAAACTCACTTCTTGATGTCAAAACCAAAGGCATCCTTGGAGATCCAACGTCTGAGCTTCACAGCAGCTTCTCCTGTGCTGCACATACTGAGTCAACTCTTAATTGTTTTGATTATTCAGAACTATTCCAACTGAATGCCTCTGTCTTCTAATTTACTCCTCCTCTCCCACCAATTGGCTATTTCATGATGCAACGGTAAAATCGAGACTATAACTAAGATACAGAGAAGAGCTCAAACCCCAATCTAAGTGTGACCAGTGAAAGGTGTGATGAGACAGGTCAGTGAATAAAATAAGGCAGGACTTGCTTAGTATATACTAGGAACCGAGAAGCAAGATTTGGGCAGGCAGCTTAGCGGATTGCTTTCAGAGAAGCTTCCACAAGCATTCTCCATTAAGGAGTGAAAGCCAGGGAATCTGAGTTCCAAGAGACGGGACCTGGCCTGTATCAACCCCTGAGGAAACCCAGACAGGTCATGGGAGCCTCTGAGGCTGTTTCTTCATTTCAACTGGTGGTTGTGAGAAGGCCCTCCTTATGGGGTCATCAAGAAGGTCAAACGTAACCACATGTGAGAGTTTGCTGGAAAGCACAGCTCCCATCGGCTATCATCCCATGAAAATTAAATTCAATCAAAGAGGACTTGAAAGTAAAAACTTAATGTTATTCTTGCCTGAGGTTCAAAATGAATTCTGAGGAAAACTGGGATATACCTAGTGAAGGACAGAAAGTCCTTTGAAAGAAAGAAACTCTTTTCCAGATGTGAACGCTAGTTACCTTCAATGTGACAAAAATGTGCTTGTTTCCTGCAGCTTCTGCCTTACTTTCTTTTTCTCTGCCCCACCCTGGATCCAACATTCATCCCCTCCTTCCAGATGTCATGATATTTTTCTCCCCTTCTCCTTCTGACCTTCAGGCTGTCTCCCTGCAGGATTGACTGGGTGCTGGAAAACTTTTAGTCTGGAAGGGACCTTAAAACAGCTAAATCACTCACTCATGATGCCATATGATGGACAAGTTTGCAACCGAGGCCTGAAGAAGTTCGGTGACTTCCACAAGGCTACACGCTGACCTTGTTTCTCTCGGTTCTTATTTTTTAGCTTGATGTCACCTAGTTCTCAGATACTTGCTCCCCCCTGATAGATAACTCCTGAGTCTCAGTGTTTCTAATAGGTCCAAAGAAGCTAGACTTTAAATAGCCACAAAAAGCAAGCCCCTTCTTTAAGGGGTGACTTTGGAATAGACAAAATGGAGAAAGCATCCTGGGTCCAAGCCCATTCTCGGTACCTCCACGGGGCTCAAAGCCTTCCTCACATACATAACTCATGAGGTTAAGTTACCTTTGGGAATGTAAGTGGAGGAAGGGACTTCGTGGGGTTCCGTGTGCTCAGGGCGTGAAAGGCTGGTTGTGCCAGGGGAGGGTGGGGCGGTGCTGGAGGAGGATGGGAGCGTGCCGCAGACGTTGTCTGCCTCCTTGGTCCCCAGCTTGATCACCACCAGGTTCTGACTCAGGCAGTCTGTGTATGCTTTGCATCTCATCACACTGGAAGGCACATCAGAGAAGGTCCCGCGAGCACACTGCTTACACCGCACGTCCTCCATCTCTGTCCCTTTCTTCCGCACCCCCCATCCCACAGGGCACACCGTGTGGGGGGCGCAGGTACCATTCGACTGGAACATGCCAGCTGGGCAAGTGCATTCTCGGTCAGTCAAGGCAGCACAAGGCATTTTCTCAATCATTGGCCGGGGGCACGGCTGGCTACACTCGTGGCATTTCTCGATGCCATTCTCATGTCTGGTAAAGGTCCCCATGGGGCAGCTGCTGCAGACACGCAGGCTCGTGTTGGTACAGTGCTCAGACACATAGGTTCCTGCCGGACACTTGTCACAGGTGAGCACCTGGCCGGTGACACGATCAACATGGTGGTATTTGCCAATGAGACTTGGGGCCTTCTGTTCCGCCTGAGCCCTGGTGGTACTGAGGAATCCAAGCTGAAAGAAAGAAAAGGAAGGGAGGTACAAAAACCAAGAAGGTGTTATACAGGGAGAGGAGGAGAAAGGATGGAAGAGAATCCCAACCCCACCAGCATCATTCCCATTAAAGGTGGGACCAGTACCGTACCCTTTTAACACTACAGCTGCAACATAACAGCCATAGACTCCAGCTCCATATGGGGGCCTGACCTCCTGGCTGTGAAGCTTCAGTTTTGTTGCCTGACCTTTGCCTCAGCTTCCTTTTTTTTCCATCTGTAAAATGAAGCTGACAGTACCCCCTCAAACTGATTATAAAATCAGTGGAGAATATGAATGTGAAAGCACTTTGGGACTCACATTAAAAATGCTACTGACTTTTTTTTTATTTTTAACTACTGACTTCTGAGTCAAAATCCTCATGCAAGGGGAAAATAACTTGCTGAATAGGGTCCTCCTTCTATGACCCAAATGTCTCATGGGCATTTCTTGATACCAGGACAAATCAGCTGCAAAGCAGGATGGCAAATATTTGAGCTGCTGCTTCCATAGCAGGTGACCTGGCTGGAGTTAAACCAATAGACAAGGCGCGATTTTTTTCAAAGGTTTTTGTCTTTACAAAGCTAAATGGCTTTTGTTTTTATTCTGCAAAACAGAGGCAGGCCCTTGGCATTCTTAATGAGCTTTAAACAACAGAATTAATGCTTTTAGATGCACATCCCATTTGTTGAGCCTTCAAAGGCCACGGTCAGTGGAGCTCGGACCTGCAGCCACCTAGGAGGCTAAGCACAAAACTTGCGGAGGAGGGCAACCAAGTTCAAACACAATAATAAAATATAAAGACAAGTTTAGATGACACCCAAAAGCTGATGTTAGGGAAAATACCTGAATCAAGAGACAAAGTCACTGAAAAAACTTCAGAAGAACAGGAGCCCCCTCAGGCTCTCATCACCTATGATTCTGAGAACCACTTTGGAGACAGCCCAGTTCCACAGTCAGAGCCCTTCCCTCTGCTTCTCACCCAACCTGGCACTTTTTATTGTTTTAATATTGCTCTTTTTTAATTATTATTTTTATAACAAAAATAAACATTCTGCGACAATTCTAATAATCATGAAATAGAGAAAAATGTTTAAGTCTCTGCTCAAATCCACCCATCCCCAGAGAAACGCACTGTTCATTTTGGTGACCATTTCCAGACCATTTTCTGAGCACTTACACATAAAACACACATACACGTTTTCAGTTGGCTGGTTCAGCTACTTTGGGTTTGGTTTCGGTTTACCTATATAAAGGGGACAGGGCATACCCACTATTCTGTGACTTGCTTTTGTTCACCTTCTAATACTACATCCCTGAAATCTTTCCATGTCAGAACACACAGGCTACTCCCTTCTTTATAATGATCAAGTTCTCTTCAACAGTGTGGATATGCCTTTGAACATGTGTATGGTAAAGAATTTAGAGAGTTTTCCTACTGAGGACACAGAGATTGCTTCCCTGTCCATGTGTCAGTGTACGTATGCGTCTGTCTATAATCCACGTTCGCCTCCTTCCCTTCCCACTCCACACCCCAGTTTCCCTTTTCTTTCCTTCTCATCCCAAATGACAGCTACCACCACAGTGCTCTCAGTCTTTTGAGATCCCCTTTCTTCAAGGACCAAAGAAGTCTCCATACAGCCCGTAACTTGGAACCTCTCATTCCTTCTCCTCTTTATCATTATGAATCTACCAGGTACATATTTTCAGCCTGAAGGAGGACCAGTCCTGAAAGAGAAAGAATACCTGGACAAAGATTTAGAGAACAGAAGCCTTGTGTTCTTGTCCAGACTCTGTCTTAAGATCAATTGGACCTGGTTTTACATGCTTGTAAAATTAATAGGTTGGACTAGGTTGTATTCACCTCTAACCTTCAAGGTGTCTGTGATTGTATGTCAAAGTTCATCTTCTCCATGAAGTGTTTACAACCATTCCTAGACATCCAGATGCCAAGCCGATGAGCAAACTCTTCATTACATTTCCTGTTTCTTCTGTTCATCATGTTGGTGCCTAATGACATATTGCCTTGTAATGTTAGTTGATGGCTTCCTAAGTGTGTATACTTAACTTCCCATAATGACTGTAAGCAGCTCGAGGCCAGGGACAACCACGTAGATTGCATTTCCTCCCTTGCTCAACCACCTCAATGATGAAGATCATGGAAATGATAAATAAAGCATCCTCTGAGCCAAGGGTCAGCAAACTACATCCCACATGCCACCTGTTCCTGTAAGTAAGTGTTATGGGAACCTAGGCATTCATTTAGGTATTGTCTGTGGCTGCTTTCATGCTGTTAGGGCAGAGTTGGAGAGTTGCGAAAAAAGACCATATGGCTGCAAACAAAGTATTTACAATGTGGCTCTTTACAGGAGGGAAAAAAAAAAAAGCCTACCAATACGTGTGCTGAGCAGTCAAAAGACCTGTTCAAAAATGCAGGGACCAAGCGCTCACTCACTGAAACACTCATACCTCCTTGGAGTGTCTAGCAAAGACTATGGAGTTTGTGGCTTCCTTTCTAGACAGCCACTCCAATTCACATGCCAAATCTGATCCTTCCATCCCCTGCTTAAAACTCTCAAAGGCCCTCCACATGACCTAGGATGGAATGCAAAATCTCTACCAGAGTTAGGACTTCCGCCAAAATGCCATCCCTCCCCTTCCCTCTCCAACTGAAAACATTCTCCCCTTGTTCCCTTTTTTTTTTTTAGGCTAATAAATGGGTTTTTAAAATTTATTTTATTTAATTTATTTTATTGAAGTATAGTTGATTTACAATATTGTGTTAATTTCTGTTGTGCAGTGAAGTGTTATACATATATAAGACACTCTTTTTCATATTCTTTTCCATTATGGTTTGTCACAGGATATTGAATACAGTTCCCTGTGCTATACAGTAGGACCTTGCTATTTTTTTCCTTTTTTTTCCTATACGACTACCATTTTTTTGTAGTTACACATTCACCTGCTTAGTGTGTCTTCCCCTCTGGACCACAAGCTCCAGGAGGATAAGAATAGAATCTATATTACACACTGATGTTCTCCAAGCCTTGACGACAGTACCCGATGCATGGTATACCTGACAAGGGTCTGTTGACTAAGTGGATGAATGGATTTGCAGACTATAACTAATTAGAAGCAGCAAAGTAAAGAGTGAGGTGGAGGAGGCTGCTGGGCATAAGCACAGGTATAAAAGCAAGTGAGAAAAAGCCAAAATGCCTCCATCCTGTAGCCATCAAAACTCTAAAGAGTTTTGATGCCTTCGGTGTAAGGGCAAATAGTTTCACCTCCAAAGACCCTGAGGATGTGGCTCCGTTTTAACAGAACCATAACTGGCTTATAAGAATTATGTCCTGTGTGGTGTTTAAGATGACAAGCAAATGTAATGAAGACTTTAAAACATCTCACCGTCATTTCACAAAAAGATTACACTAACTTGGTGTTTAGAATTATAAGCAGTATAACGAGATTATTCTCCAGAAGTCACCTATGTCCCATCCTAGTTTCAACTTTAGTTATCTGAAAAATTTCATTTACTTAGGACACATTTCACCAACAATAATATACAAATGGGCAAATATCAGCATATCACCCCAAACTCCACAGGATATGGAGCACTATAAATACTTATAAAGTGATTAAAAGGGGAAACTCAGGACAAAGCAAATTTCAAAGGAGGGAAGAGGTAGCTCTAAAATGACCAGCTGGGGACTTGCCTGGTGGCGCAGTGGTTAAGAATCCGCCTGCCAGTGCAGGGGACACAGGTTCAAGCCCTGATCCGGGAAGATCCCACATGCTGCGGAGCAACTAAGCCTGTGCACCGCAACTACTGAGCCCACGGGCCACAACTACTGAAGCCCATGAGCCTAGAGCCTGTGCTCCACAACAAAAGAAGCAAAGCCACCACAATAAGAAGCCCACACACCACAATAAAGAGTAGCCCCTGCCCGCCACAACTAGAGAAAGCCTGTGTGCAGTGACGAACACCCAACACAGCCAATAAATAAATAAATAAATAAATAAATAAATAAATAAATAAAATGACCAGCTATAAAGGCCTCCACGCCCACCTTGGTGACCCACATTCCATCTGTCCTGTTATATCACTTCCACTCTAGGGCACAGAGATGGACCAAGAAGCACCAGATGTGCTGACACACGTCAGAATGCTGATGCCTATTTCTCTTTACCAATTCTTACCCCATGATCTCATCCTTCAAACAAATGCGGAGAAAATTCCATGCAGTTTACAAGCACAACGTGTTTACGTCATTCTTGTTCCCTATCAAATTCCGATCACTTTTCATGGAAAATGAGCAAACTCAAGGCAGTGATAATCTTTTGTCTATTCACAATGGATCATCAGGAAGACTGCTTGTGAGTTTGCTATAGAAAGTTTTTTAATGCTGCCTAAAACTGGTACATGAAAAGGGATCTCAGCTACTGTGAATATAACAAAGAGAAGGGAACCAAGTTATTCCTGAGATGGTGACTATAGAACATACTAACAAATGCTCTAACGGCAAAAGCTAGGCAGAGTTGAGACACTCCCAGAAGTTCTGACTATGTTATTTTCAGCATCACATTAAATTTGTAATCGCAAGACAATGACTGCTAGGAATTCTCTAGACTTGAAGGGAGGAAAAGAACGTACAAAGAGAAAGGCACAAAGGATAAAGCTTCTACAAAGCACGGACAGCCCTGTTCCCAGTTACGTTATATAAAGTTGGTTGGCTCTGGCATTGCCTACTGTCCTCTCTGATTTAAAAAAGCCTTCTGGACTTCCCTGGTGGCACAGAGGTTAAGAATCTGCTTGCCAACGCAGGGGACACGGGTTCGATTCCTGCTCTAGGAAGATCCCACATGCCGTGTGCCACACTATTGAGCCTGCGCTCTAGAGCCCACGAGCCACAACTACTGAGCCCACGTGCCACAACTACTGAAGCCTGCACGCTTAGAGCCCGTGCTCCACAGCAAGAAAAGCCACCACAGTGAGAAGCCTGCGCACCACAATGAGTAGCCCCCGCTCACCACAACTAGAGAAAGCCTGCGCACAGCAACGAAGACTCGGTGCAGCCAATAAATAACAAAAATTTTAAAAAATAAATAAAAAAGCCTTCTGTTGCTAGGGCAAAAGAGAGACTGCTGTTAAAGCAGACAAATCTAGGGAATGCTGAGGCTAGAATGTGCTGACATCAGGAGAAGGAGGCAAGCACAGGGGACACGGGGAAAACGGAAAAAAAAAAAAAGGGCAGGACCAAACTAACCCAGATGCTGTCTTCCCTGGAAACTTCAATGCAGAAGAGTGTGTGCACTGAGCCTTCAGGCCCTGGACCACAGAAACACATCTCCTTCCATCCATCACAATGGCTAGAGTTCTATAGGCTAAGACCCCACCTACATGGAGAAGTCAAGTTATAAATGAGACAGTGGTAAAGGTGTAGGGGGAACACCCCTCTGGATTCACTAAGAATTTATAGAATCCTCATGTAAACCAAGGCGAAACTAACACCACCAGCCAGGCCAGCAACTCCAGCCTGAAAATATAAACAAACTTAATTTAGTCTGAAGCATCTGAGCAAGCCCAACTCTACCAGATCCTGATTTTTTAGGGGGTGGGGGTGGGGGGTGGAATTGGTTCAACCTGTGTCTCCGTTTCCTCATTAATGTAATGCAGGTAATAATAATATGATTAAATAAATAATTTTATTAATAATGCAATAAAAATAACACATAGGATAAAATCCTAGGGTTGTTTTCACAATTAACTGTTACTACAGATAAAGCAGGTGGAACACGCATGACACAAGGAAGTTCTCCACGAATGTTGGTTATTTTAATCATCACTCCTTCTACGTATCATTTTATTCTATTTCAGCTTCAGTCTCTTAGGATTAGACAACTTTTTGAACCACCCCAATGAAAACACAAATATCCAATAGAGAACAAACGAGTGGTTACCCGTGGAAAGAGGGAAGCGGGAGGAGCAATACGGGGATGGGAGAAAACAGGGTTATTATGGGATTATATGAAATCAGGTGTATGAAACTTTTGAAAATTGTAAAGCACTATAGAATTTAAAGAATCTTTCATTCAATAAAAGTAATAATAATGATAATACCTGGTTTTTTACAGCACTAACTAGCCTCCTTTTTTATTTAAAACAAAGCAAAACAAAACAAAAACCAACGCAGGAATTCCCTGGCAGTCCAGTGGTTAGGACTCCCGTGCTTTCACTGCCAAGGGTGCAGGTTCAATTCCTGGTCGGGGAGCTAAGATCTTGCAAGCTGCACGGCGTGGCCAAAAAGAAAAGAAAGAAAAAAAAATTAACTAAAAATTTTTGCATTACGAAATATAAAAACATGAAAAGTAGACTGGAAAAAATATGCCATATACAACTGATAAAAGCTTATAACTAAAAATGTAAAGAATTCACGCAAAGGAGGTTAACACAAATTCCACTCAATAGTTGAGACAGAATAATTACCAGGTAATTACCCCATGGATAAATTGATGATATCCCTAGCAATTACTGAAATGTAAATCTGCACAACCAAGGACCTTTACATATCTATATTAAAGCTGCATAAATAAATGAAAATGATAAACTTCAATGCTGGCAGGCTTGTGGGGTAGAAGGTACATTTATAGGTTGCTGGTGATGCTCTAAATGAATTGTCTTTCTAAAGACAATCTGGCAACATGCATCAAAAGCCATAAAACGGTTCATTCATTTCCTGCAACCCAGCGAGTCCACTTTGCGGAATACACATCAAATACACCTCACTTTTGGGAACAACCCAAAAGGGAAAAGAGCAACTGGTTTGTACAGAGACAACTCTGTTAGTGCTGCTTGCTCGCGGTAGGAAAACAATAACAACAACCCGTGTCCAACACCAGTAGGACGACTCAACACACTGCCAACCAGAGGAGCGGTGGGCTTAAAAACTGGCAGGCAGTCCAGTGACAGGGCAAGAATAAAGATGTAGATGTAGAGAATGGACTTGAGGACACGGGGGGTGGGGGGGCTAAGGGGAAGCTGGGACGAAGTGAGAAAGTAGCATTGACGTAGATACACTACCAAGTGTAAAATAGATAGCTAGTGGGAAGCTGCTGCATAACACAGGGAGATCAACTTGATGATGGGTGATGACTTAGAGGGTTGGGATAGGGAGGGTGGGAGGGAGTTGAGGGAGGGAGGGGATGTGGGGATATATGTATAAATACAGCTGATTCACTTTGCTGTACAACAGAAACAGGCATAACAGTGTAAAGCAATTATACTCCAAAAGCAATTATACTCCAATAAAGAGCAAAAAAAAAGTATTGTAAACCTGGGGAAAAACAAACAAACAAAAAACTGGCCTGCACAATGTTCACTGCAGCACTATTTACAACAGCCAGGACGTGGAAGCAACCTAAATGTCCATCAACAGAGGAATGGATAAAGAAGATGTGGCACATATATACAATGGAATACTACTTAGCTGTAAAAGGGAACAAAATTGGGACATTTGTAGAGACATGGATGGACCTAGAGACTGCCATACAGAGTGACATAAGTCATAAAGAGAAAAACAAGTATCGTATGCAGAATAAAGAAAAATGGTACAGATCAACCGGTTTGCAAAGCAGAAATAGAGACACAGATGTAGAGAACAAATATATGGATACCAAGTGGAGAAAGCTGGGGGGCGGGGGCAGAGGTGGCGGTGGTTTGGGGTGGGATGATTTGGGAGATTGGGATTGCCATATATACATTACTAATAAGAAAAAATATCAAATTGTATACTTTAAATATATGCAGTTTATTGTATGTCAATTATATCTCAATAAAAGTTAAAAAAAAAAATTTTAAAAACTGGCCGGCAGGAAGGTTGCACTGACCTGAATCACTGCACCTCAAACTCACATCCAAACTTTGGGTGCCCCAATCCTACCCACTCCTTCCATAGCCTCCCCTGCAAAGGAATCAGAGCATCAAAGACTCAACTCAAGAATCAAGGAGTCATGAGACTTCCCTGGTGGTCCAGTGGTTAATACTCTGCACTCCCAAGTCAGGGAACCCAGGTTCAATCCCTGGTCAGGGAACTAGATCCTACATGCATGCTGAAACTAAAAGTTCTGCATATGGCAACGAAGATCCCGCATACCACAACGGAAATCCCACATGCCGCAATGAAGACCTGGTGCAGCCAAATAAATAGAAAGATACTTTTTAAAAAACTGTTACTTAAAAAAAAAAAAGAACCAGGGAGTCAGCCTTGATGACTGCTTTCCTTTCACTCCACCTGCCCCTGTGTATTTCACCAAAGGAAACTCTCTCCAAACTCTTGCAGATCTAACTGGTAACCCCCATCTTCACTGCCACCGCCCCAGAACCATCATCTCTCCCCTGAACTATGGCAAAAGATTCCAACCGGCCTCCTGCATCTACGTATCCCCTTTCTAACCCATTCTCCACAGAACTGTCAGAGCGATCTTTAAAAAAAAAATTGAATTAAAGCCATATTACAACCCTGCTTCCCACTGTACTCTGAGTGATATCCTGACATATTTATATCCTGACATAGTCATATCTTTAAAGGTCTTGTATGATCTGGTCCCTGCCTAGCTCTTCAACCTCAGCCCACGCTCTCTCTGCCTCTATTTGCTGAGCACCAACCACAATGCCTTCTTTCCAGTCTCTGAACATGTTGGCCCTTTCCTACCTCTGGGCCCTTCCACACACTGCTCCCTCTTCCTGGAATATTCTCCCTTCTGCTCTTTAAGAAGGTTAGTCTTTAAACAGTAACATTTCTGTCTTCCCTGATAAACTATGAAGATGGAAGGACCACTGATAGACTTTTTGCTATCACATACCCAGAGTCTAGCGATGCCTGACATTTAACAGATCCACCATAAATATTTATTAAACGAATGAAAAATATATCTCTGTAAGATCACAGAAAAAAAAGCTTCATAAAGAAATGCAAAGCCCGAGCAAGTATGTATATATTTGTTTTAACTACACATAAATGGTTGTGTAACATCCAAGAATAAGAGTGAATTGGGAAGACACATAAAGAGAATTCCACCTCCATTAGGTTCTTCTAGTCTGCCAACTTGCTCATGTTTAGAAGGTTCTTTGTTGGGAATTCCCTGGGGGTCTAGTGGTTAGGACTTTGTACTTTCATTGCCGAGGGCCCAGGTTCGATCCCTGGTTGGGAAACTAAGATCCCACAAGCCATGTGGCGTGGCCAAAAATAAAAAACAATATGTTCTTTGTTAATAACTCAAATAGCTCAAATATTGTGCTCAAAAATAGTAGCTCAAAGTATTGAGAGGTAGATCAAGCTCCCACTACCTTCTAACTTGTCTAGAATGAATGAACAGTTAGTTTAGAGCAAAATCTTTCTGGAATTCATTCAACAATTATTTATTGCTTAACTACTGTGTGTCAGGGCATTGAACCAGAAACACAAAGATGAATAGCACATTGTCCGTCGTCTGTAAGAAGCTGAAATGGAATAACAACATTGGCCCTGAGCGTTCCACATGGGGAGGGAAGCATACCCAAACCTCGTCCAATTTGGTACTTCTCCTGGACTAGGTACATAAAATTTCAACTAAAGAGAGAAGAACCACAGACTTCCAGAAGTAAAGGAAGAGCAAGGAGTGACTAATGACCAGTTAGATTATTCGGGGAACCTGTCACCATCTGCCTTTGCATCTTTCTCCCCCTTCCCCTCCTCCTGCCTCTCTTAATCCTGGTTACACTGACCTGGCCATATACCTAGGATGACATCAGATAATGGTCTTGTCTCAAAAGGGTTCTTTGGGAAACCAGAACACCAACCTCTTTCCCGGAATCAAGGATAACATTTCTTCTCACCCTTTGCCTTTCTTTAGCCTGCTCAGCATCTACAGTCTATGAAGAGATGTGTTGAAAACCGTGCTTAGGAGAGTGCTACAAGCATGGTAAACCACACACAAACATCTCACATATGAGACTGTGCAAATCATGGAGTCCAACCGGTTTCTAAGAGACCTGAAATGAAAAGTTAACCAAGAAAATACTAATAACAGATGATGCAAACCCATGCCCTGATCCTATACAAATAATCAGGCTGGCAGCAAAGAAAACCCCGAGAGGTCCTCAAGTTCTCAGGAAGAGTTGAAACTACCTTGCTCAGCAGAACCCATGTCATACTGTTCCTCACTAAGCAAATATTTTTCAAAATGACCCAAGGAGCAGAAAAGCAAAGCATCTATTCCCTATTTATAACATTTCAATTTGCAGGAGTATCTTTCCATCTTAACCGTGGCCCCATTCCTCTTCAGAGTCACACCATAGGAAAATGCCAGTGGCTCCACGCCCTCCGCCTTTCAATCCACACACACAAGTTGCTCTTATTTCATAATCAGCCCTTTTGGCTAAACTTCCAAATGCCATCATGGAGCAGAACTGCTCACCCACTGCAAGGAGAATGTTCACCTCTCAGGTAAAAGTATTCCTTTAACAGGAAACAAAATTCCAGTAAATTAAGGTTACTTGTCCCCTACCCACACCTTGGCAGGAAGAGCAGTATGTAGGAAGCCAGGTTGACCTACATATGAATTCTCTCTCTGGCAGGTGCCAATTGCTTGACCGTAACTTCTCCTAAGCCTCATTTCCTGTGAAATGGGGCTAATGCTACTGCCTCATGTACTTGAAGGTTTTACTGAGATCACTCATAGAAAGGATTCAACAATGTCGATGGTACGTGCTCAATAAGCAGAAGCTTAATGATATCAACATCAGTGATTCATATTAAGAGCCATTTATATTCCTTCCCTCTGGGCTGTCAGGGCCAAAGCCCTCTTGAAGCCACTGCAGCTCATTTGATTCCAGGACCCATGGCCGCACTCCTTTCCTCTCCCCTAAAACAATTCAACTCAGGCTCCTCCTCCCAAAACAGATTTCCAAAATGGCTCCAAGCGCAGGAGCCACCAAGCAGTCCTGGAGGAAAATTATATCAAGATCATCTCCTGAGCTTTGCTGTGACTTCACCTATGAAGTTCCTTTTTTTTTTTTTTTTTGGCAGCACCACGTGGCATGCAGGATCATAGCTCCCCAACCAGGGATGGAGACTGCGCCCCCTGCTTTGGAAGTGCAGAGTCTTAACCACTGGACTGCCAGCGAAGTCCCGAAGCCCCCTCTTTTTTAAATTTGGTTTTAGTTTTTTAGTTTATAACAAAGACTTAGACAAAATTTTCAGACAGCCTCGAGAGAAGATGGGGCTATAGCACAGCTCCTGAACTACCCACCTATGCCGTGCCCAATCCCACCCCTGCCTGAGGTCCCTCTGAGCACAACTTTCCCACCACTGCAAGCATCTGTGATCTCCAAGGCCAGGGTGCTGACGTGGAAAAATTTCAGAGAGCCAGAATCCAGGAGGATGGACTGCTCCTGGTGGCCTTCAGCATCCTTCAAGAAGAGTGAGATCACCACTGCTTCGAAGCAATGGCCTAAACATCTGTGAGCCACACATTTCTACAGCTCCTGTTCAGCAGACACTTGCTGACATCTGCCAGCTTCCTCCCTACTCATAACCTCTGCCCAGCTCCTCTCGTCTTGGACTCAGGCTGGAAATGGGAGGTGGTAGGGAAGCCAGGTGGCAGCACACACGCCAATTTAGGATGCCTGTTTACTTTTTGGTATTTGACAAATACAAACACTGGGGCAAGGGCAGCATTGATGCACGATGTCGCCCCGTTCCTAAAGAATCGCAGCTCAGCAGCACCTACTGCAGCAACAATAATGCCCAGAGTCCCACTAACGCTAAATGGGGATTCAATTTGGGGACCAGGTTAACTCCTATGACGACTTCCATTCTTAGTCTGTCAAACAGACATATCTACGCTCAATGCTCCAGACTGCATCCGCTCCAAATGGTCATTGGACACATGCCCAAAGGCAATGAGAGACTCTTGTCACTGAAGAGAAGCACCTGAGTTTTCCAGGAAGTTGCTGGGTGACCTGGCATCACCGGAATTTGCCAGGCCTGCTTGGGGGAAGAGGGCCAGCAGAGTTAGTGCTTACTGGAAAAAAGAGGCATTGCAGCTGACAGAAAGAAAAGTCACTCAATTCACACTGGCCCCTGAATAACCTGATGATGCAGCTGACCGTTTCCCATCACACACCCTCACTCACACACACGCATACACACACACCACGAAATGAATAAAGTTTACTTAAGCCAATCATAGTTCACATGCTTTATAAAGGGCCGGCTGCATACAAAACCAATTTTCAACTTATCTGTGGAGTCTCCAAAGAGACTTTACCTCTCATCCTCACAGATGGAGTCAAGTGTAAGGTGAAATGTGATGTCTCTGCATCTTGATCTACAAGCAGACAGTACACAGAGCACCTGCTAGAGCCAGCTCGAGCCACGCCCACTCACCCCATCCACCTGGAAAAAGGGGCCTTCTGCAAACAGTGCTGGAAAATACAGCATTAACTGTGCTTACCACATCCAGCTTGAAAGACTTTGCCCAAATATAGCCACACTAAAATATGTAATTTAACCAGTTGGTGGATCTATGCCGATTCAGTGCTGGGTACTTTCTCAACTTAAGGTAGTACGCATTCTACGACAAGGAATTTTCTTGCTGACTTGGTGTGCCTGTGTATTTTCTTTACACCGTAGGTTTGTTTATTTGTTTTGGACTGGGCCTGAGGCAGATTCAGCCATACGCCTTCGGAAACAGTTGAGATGAGAACTCAGGTGAGGAAGCTCGATCCCATTTTATACATTTTGACAACACAGATGGGAGACTCACAGGGTACGTGAGAAACCCTGCCTTCCAGGAAAGGTCTTCATCCCCTACTCTTTCTGATCATAAGTCACTTTCCCCACTGAGGCTAGTAAATATTATTCTGAGAGTAAGAAGATGTTTCTTCTTCTGACTTTCAGACTAAAAGCCAAAATTCCTTTAAGTAGTTTAACAATGTTAACATCAATCACGTTTTGTGTATTACTTTGAGTATAGTACATTCATCCACTGATTCTTCCTGAATGAGTGAAACCCAACCAGCACTATTGACAGTCCTGTACGTTTATACACCATATAAATTGCAGCAGAGAGGCAAGATCCAAATCCTAATTCAGCCTTGGGTTCCCATCACCTAGTACCGTGCCTCTCAGAGTAAGCGCTCAAAGTAGGGTTGTCAACATGAAAAAATAATTTGCTTCCCCAATCTAGATTGCTTTTACCCCTCTAGTTTTCCCTTCCAGCTTTCACGCTCTAGGATTGTGGAGTTTAGGTATATAGAAAAGAGAAAGTCTTTTGGATATAACATCAGCTCTAATTTAAAGTTCTCCTTGGGACTTCCCTGGTGGCGCAGTGGTTAAGAATGCGCCTGCCAATGCAGGGGACGTGGGTTCGAGCCCTGGTCCAGGAAGATCCCACATGCCGAGGAGCAACCAAGCCCATGCACCACAAATACTGAGCCTGCGCTCTAGAGCCTGAGAGTCACAACTAATGAACCCACATGCCACAACTACTGAAGCCCACGTGCCTAGAGCCTGTGCTCCACAACAAGAGAAGCCAGCGCAATGAGAAGACCACGCACCGCAATGAAGAGCAGCCCCCACTCACCGCAACTAGAGAAAGCCTGTGTGTTGCAATGAAGACCCAATGCAGCCAATAAAAAAATTAATTAATAAAAAATTAAATTAAAAAATAAAATAAAGTTCTCGAACTTGTCACTAAGTCCATTCAGGACGTCAGCCCCAATTAGCTACTCCACACCAACTTGATCAAATAGCCAAAGCCAAATGCCATAGATAATTAACTTTGATAAGCAAAGGTCAGGAGGTGGCACTAAGTTAGATGTCTAGTCTCGATGACAGTGACAAACACCACAGTTGGGACTTTTTAGACTAGAATAGCTAAAGGCTCTTTTGGCAACTGTCCTTCTATCTGGAATTCATAATACATGCAGATTAGTAGTTTCTAAAATTTCAGACCTCATTGCCTTATCAATTACAGCTCTCTTCTTCTGACTGTCCCACTCCCAATATTCTATCTGTCCAGGCAAAGCAAGCTCCCTGAGGGCAAGAGACATCTCCGAGTGTGTTGTGTCACACTGGGCAAGCCCTTCTAGGGCATTCTGTGACACTGGCACAAACCTCAAGGTCTCATTTATCTGCTCTCCAGACTTTTGGCCTGAAACACACAATATTTTGCCTTTCAGTGTGTGGTTTACTTTCCAATATCACACAGACATCTCAACGCATCAGAAACAGGGACTTCCCTGGTGGTCCAGTGGTTAAGACTCTGTGCTTCCACTGCAGGGGGCGCAGGTTCGATCCCTGATCAGGGAACTAAGATCCAACAAGCCCTGTGGTGTGGCCAAACAACAGCAACAACAATAAATGCATCAGAAAACAAAAAACAAAAACAAAAAAACCAACAACAACAACAAAATAATAAATGCATCAGAAACAGAAATGCAAGCAGCAAGAACACTTTCCTCCAAAGGCACTCATGTAGTTCTCATCAGTACCCTGAAACAAACCAAACCACCAGTCTCAACTCTCCCCCAGTGAGCCTTCTCTCTTGTGACATTTCATCATTAGACAATTTGGAGTTGTGAAAGCTGCAGCGTGGCACAGGAGGGAGGCCGTGGAGAGGCAGTCCTGGTTCCCAGCCCCAGTGCCAACATCACTTGGGAGCTGGGTGGCCCAGGACAAGCAATAAAGTTTTTGCAGCCTCCATATTCTCAACTGTACAATGGAGATCATCCCACCTGCTTCAGAGATGTTGGGAGTAAGAGAGATACTCTCTATAAAGCACCTGACACATACGATAATAAAAATCACCTTCTATGTTATATACATATTATATATTATATAAAGGCTTTTTTTAAAGCTTGTAATAAGTTCTCTTTCAGCCTGTCATCACAAGAAAGTGTCAAAAATGATGACTAATAAATATTGTCACCCAAAAAACGAGATATTTGAAAGAAGAGGAGTGATGGAAAGTCATAATAAAAAAGACATTTTGGGGGGTTTATTATTTTTTAAGCTAACTGCAATGAATGGGTATGGTACTACCTCCCCACTGGCCACAGTAGTGTTCTAAGCACGCTGCCGTGTCTACCTGCGCTCTAGCACCTGGAGTCTGTCATTTTCACATAGCCAAGAATTCCAATGGGATAAAGAATCTTATAACAACGTCATCAGATCATCTTTTTTTTTTTTTTTTTTTTGGCCATGCCTTGGGCATGTGGGATCTTAGTTCCCTGACCATGATTGAACCTGAGCTCCCTGTATTGGGAGGGTGGAGCCTTAACCACTGGACAGCCAGGGAAGTCCCATGAGATCATCATTTTATATGCTAACAATGCTTGGGCTAAGGACTGGAGCTTGCAGAGCAGGAATGGGAAAAATCAAAGACATTGCCTCCCCACCCTGGTGACCCCTGGTCCACCCTCTCAGTTTCCCTCCAGGACAAAGGGGTCATCTCCAGGTCATTCCATGAACTGAAGTGGAACCTTTCTATTATAATTAACAGAAGAGTAAGGACTCTTATTTTAATTAACATCTCGAGATTTCTCCTAAGCTCCACTATAAATTTCATTTTTGTTTTTTTTAAAGACAGCCAAACTTACATTCTCAAATTTTCAGTTGCAAATCCAGTGCACAATTTTTAGGTCAACTGGACTTAATGATTTCAGAAAAGGAGCTGGACTCTTTCTCCGGAGGTTAAAGCAACCTGCACTTTGATTACATCGTGACCTTACTTTACGCATCTCATGCAGAAACAAAGTCAACGAAATATTGCACTGACTTAAGACTTAATCCAGAAGTGGACACTATGGGGAGCACAGTGATCAGACGTGATGGAGGGATGGGACGGGCATGTGGTGGGGTGGCACGCAGTGGGGTACAGTAGTAGATCCAAGGCTGACAAAGAGGCAGCTGGAGGGAGAAAGGACCTACCTCTACTGATCTTAGGATCGATGTTCCCTGGGACTTAGTTGGGTTTCTCGCCACACCAAGACGGTCCAATCCAGGTTCACTGTTTTAAGAGACCCTCCCCCTCTACTGCTCACCATTCACCACCCCTGTGTCAGGGATACAAATCTTGACTTTGCCATTGCTATAAAATGGGCAGAAAAGGGTCTTTGAAGGGACACTGGGACTTGCCTCATTATAAATGCTAACAACACCAAACTTTTCTTTAGTCTCTCTCTTCCCCTTTAAAACAACACCCTCACACAGGGAACCAGAGTGTCTGTAGGATGAATTCTCAGGCCATAGCAACTGCAATGCCCTGGGATCTAAGAGATCTTGGCTGGCCAGGCATTAAGCCTTTTTCGGGAAGGAGACAGCAAGCCTGCCTTTCCCTGACACAGCCCTGCCATGAAAATAGGCTCTTGTTTTTTTGTTTTTGTTCGGCCTTTAGCTAAGAATCTCCTTCCTTCTTGCAGAGACAAAAAGCTAAGCACGAGAAGCTTATATGGTGGCTCATGGGTTTGCTCTCAAATCAATTTTCTTCCACCTAACTCATCCTATCCCCCCTAACATTTGGAAGGAAGGGAAAGGGATCTGGGGAAGTTGGAGATAAGTTTTGGGTCAAAGGTATTTTCAGGCTTTGACCAGATAAGTGATGGAGAGGACTAGCTTCAGGGCACACCCTGGAGCGGAATGCAGACCTGATGCAGAAGAAAGAAGATGCCTCACCCTGCAGGCTCACCTGCCGGACCACAGGTAAGCGAGGGGTAGGAAAGGCTGGCGAAAATTCACCTTCCTTTTTGGAGAGCTCTCTCCCTCCCCCCACTTAAGTGCCAGCGAGCTGGCTGCCTGGCTGGGAGCCGGCGCTTTGGAGGCGCCTCAGCGTGGGTCCAGGGTTCTTTTTTGGGCGTGCCGAAACCGGGACCCACCCAGCCAAGGCGGAGAGATGGGGGAGGGGGCCAGGCGGCCGCGCGGAAGGCTAGGCGCGGATGCACCCGGAGGTCTCGGGGGCCCGCGCGCACCGGTCCCGCGCTCTCCCACTGCGGTAGCATCCCGACATGACACTGCAGCTGCAACAAAGCGGCGGCCGCTGCCAGCCTCGGCGCCCACCCGGCGGCTCCAGCCCCATACAACGCGGAGGGAGCAGCGGCTGGTGGCCGTGGGGGTGCGTGGAGGGGGTGGAGGCCCCGGAGGGGCCAAGGATGGGGAGAAGCCCTGAAATGCGCAGGAAGCCGGGTGGCCACCTCCAGCGCCTCTCCCAGCGCAGCCAGACTGCAAGGAAAACAATTCGTCTTCATTCCGGAGTCCCGGCTGAGCCCTGCCTCTCCCCCAAGTGACCCGATCGGAGCCCCTGGCTGTTGTTGCCTTCCCTCGCTCGCAAACCTCCCAACACAGCCGGCCCGACCCCAGCCCCCCGCAGCCCTGGTCCGGGGACCCGCCCCGCTCCCGGAGCGCGGTGCCTTCTGCTTCGGCGCGGCCGCCTCCCCGGCTCCCCCCACCCTACCCGGAGCACTCACCAGGAGAAGGGAGCCCGCGATCATCGTGGCTCCGGCGATGCGGCTGCAGGAGGCCGGGGCGGTGCTGCAGCTCGCGGAGGTCCCCATGGCTGAGCCCGGGGCTCGCAGGGCGCCTGGGGCGCGTGGCCCCCCGGCAGCTGGAATCAGCGGCTGCTTCTGCCCAGCGCCGCATCCACCGCCGCCTCCCGAGCCGGGAGCCCATCTACCTCCAACACCCCATGTGCACTGCGGCAGCTGGACGGCCGGACAGAGCAGCGGGGCGGCGAAGAAGGCTCCGGGGACACTCAGCACCTGCCCAGCTGCGCGGCTGCCCGGGCGGGGAGAAGCAGCCGCGGCTGTAACCGGCGCCTCCCAGCGCTCTCCCCCGATAGCGGCTGCGGAGAACCAGGGAGGAGGGCTGGGCGCGAGAGAGCGAAGGAACAACTTCCCATAGCGAAGCCTCCAGCCGCTGCCAACCACCCTCCTCTGCTGCCCAGACCAGCCGGCGAGGGACTAAGTCGGGCGGCCGCCGGGCGCGGGGACACACGTGGTGGCGCCGAAGGGGCGGGGAATCGGCCCTTTGTGATGTCACCGCGAAGGAGGCCGGCTCTTTGTGCGATCAGAAGTGGAAGGCGGTCCAGGAGAAGCGAGGAGGGAGAGGATGCTCCCTGGCGTTCGACGAAGAAATTGCAGCTGCTTACTGACCCAGGGAAGAAGGTTGCGAAGGTACGCACACCCTTGACCCCAATTTACTTCTTTTCTCTAAGATGATTCTCAGTAAATTATCTTCGGCGACAGACGCCTTTCTGCTGTTTCTGGCTCAATGATTAGGGACAGCAAATGACCATAAAGCATTTAGATCAACCGTGTGCCATAAAGAGAACAGCAAGTTGGTTCTCAAACTTCGCTGCGCTTTAGAATCACCTGGAGAGTTTAAAACATATACGTTGATGCCTGGTCTCACCCCAGAGATTCTGTTTAATCGGAACAGGATGTGGCCTGAGCATTGGGATTTTTTTTTTTTTTTTTCAGCTCTGCAGGTGATTTGGGGAGATTATGGGGCAAAGTTTGAAATCCTCTAGGCTAATTGAATCCAGACTAAAGAATTGCAAACCCGGAGTCCGCGGAAGTCGGGTCCCTGGATGGCCTTCCAGAGGCCTCGGAAATCCTTGAAATATGTGCGCAGGTGCATTTTCCTAAATAAAGGATCCAGAATTTTGAATCAGACTATCACAGAGATAAGAAACACCCCTCCCCAAAAAAAGTGTTAGAAAATTTTGAGTTGAGTTCCAAATGCCTTTGTGGGATGTAAGTGGGTAGAAAGGGAGGCAATATTCTGCCTCGGAAGAGGAACCAGAGCATTCCCTTGGTTGCTTGGCATCTCCTGCGTTTCAAAATGTGAGCGAGGACCTGGCATCCCTTTCTTTGTCTCACCTGGGAGGAGGCAGAGTCTCCTGACAGCAGCCACCATTTCTGGTGCAGTGTCCATCTTCTAGGTTCTGCCAGCACGGAGCACGCTATATTGAAATTACTGCTTTGGCCATCCAGTTCACACCACTCATTTGTGAATCTTATGGTGCTGGGCTTCTTCTAGTGTTCCTTGACCCCTTCTACTTCAAGATAACACACCTCCTCAATTATCTGCTTCAAGACTCAATACAGTACTTCTGAAGGTAACTTACTAAGGCAGAAGTGCCACCTATTTATTCTTATTAAAATATTGTGCTTTGGCCTTTGTACTGTGCACACTTGGAAAATGCTAAAAATTAATCTGAGGATTAATTCCAACCTGCTCTTTGAAACATCTGTCAGTAAAGAAGAAGGTTGTCCATAAATATTGAAGCAGGGTGAGCCACAATGTGTAACCTCGGGTGAAAGTCAAAGAAGTTCTAGAAAACATTACCACTAAATATGGAGTTTGGAGGAAAGGATTATGTTCGGACTTGAATTTCTCTAGCTAGTTCCAGAATTCAAAAGAGGGAGGAAGAGGAATTCTGTCCCCATAGATAACAACTTCAATTATTTCTTCAAAAATTCAGATGACTGGTCAGTACCATCGTAAGTCTTGTTTAGGCAGTTCCTGAAGGTCCAGTGGTTGGGACTTGGGGCTTTCACCGCAAGGGTCCGGGTTTGATCCCAACTAAGATCCTACAAGCCCCGAGGCATAGCTGGGGGAAAAAAAAGTCTTGTTTACAAGATGTTGAATAGGTGCAAAAAAAAGAGGGAGAGAAAGAGAGTCAAAGCAATTGTTTGTTAGTCCATTTAACTCCTTCCATCCAAACTTACATCTCCCAAAGTAGGATCTGATTGATTCACTCCATGAAGTCCAGCAAATTTAGAGTGTAGAGTTTGGGTTCCCATGTAGGTAGAAGTCCTTTCTCAACTCTCTGCCTTCCTGAAATCTAAAAGAAATCTGAATTGCGCTTCCACTGCTTACAAATTTCATCATTTCATGTAAATTTGAAATTGCATCCATTTTGAGGGATAAGAAATTCCCTCAATCCTGCTTACTACTAACCTTTGAATAATTGTTCCTCTACATGAGCGGTAGATTGTTAATAGTTTGAATCTCAATGGAGTGTGCAACTTTATTACTTTGATTTGAAATAAATAAATGCTTCTCATTTTGCTTTGTAAAAATTCTTCAACTGCTGATTAACTCATTGCCACATTTTCAGAATGGTCACTTAGACAATATGTATTTTCTGGGAAAGGATAGAAATTCAATAATGGATAAGGATTAGCTTTGCCGTATCTTTGCCAGAAAATCACCCTTCAACCTGCATCTCCTCACACACATCCCAGCTTTGCGCCTTTTCTATTTTTGCCAATGCTGCACAATTCTCCTAGTTTCCCAGCCTCAAAGTCATTGTTAATTCCTTCCTCTCCTTTAGTCTTTTCCCAACCAATCTGCTTTTTCTGTCCTATTGTTCCCATTTTCTCCGTCTTTCCATTTCTCTGATTATATATCTGGACACCGGAGAAATCACCAAAATTACATCTTGCCTTGAGTTTTCCCTTATCTTTTTTTAAATTAATTAATTAATTAATCTATTGGCTGCATTGGGTCTTTGTTATTGCACATGCGCTTTCTCTAGTTGCTGCGACAGGGAGGTACTCTTTGTTGTAGTGTATGGCCTTCAGTAGTTGTGGCACATGGGCTCAGTAGTTGTGGCACAAGGGCTTAGTTGCTCCGAGACATGTGGGATCTTCTTGGCTCAGGGACTGAACCCATGTCCCCTGCAGTGGCAGGCAGATTCTTAACCACTGCACCACCAGGGAAATCCCTGCCTTATCTTTTAATTTATGCTGTGCGTGTTTGACAATTCTAGTAAAATTTCGATGTTTAAGAATGTAAGTACCTACTTTTTACAATGAAAATAACAGTTCACATTCCTAGTAGTGCCTGCCTTATGGTCAACATCCTGAGCTAAACCATGAAAGAACGAATGGCAGGAAATTCACGGGAAGAGGTGTGAGCATGCAAAAGGTACAAGAATCAGCTTAAGGCCATGCTCAGGGAGGAAAGAGCATGAAATTCGTCTAAGCAACAACAAGACTGTTTCATTTCAACACGTACTGAGTATCTCCTGTATGCCCAGCACTGTTGGGTACAGCAGAAACAATATTAAGAACTGATCCTGTCATTGAGGAATTCACAGTCTTAGGGAGGAGAAAGGTTAAAAGATGACTAAAATAGTACAGCAGGCCTGGGTGGTAGAGATGGCTGTTGTGCCCCATTACAGGTACATACTTATTTTCAACCAGTCGTGTAGCTGCCCAGAATAAAAGATTATTTTTCCCAGCCTCCAGTGCTTCTAGGTATGGCCATGTGATGAAAGTTCTGGCAAGCAGAATTGCCAAGTGTGCCTTCTGGAAAGCATTCCCATTGGCTAGACCTTTGTTATCCATTATCCCCTCTCACCCAAGGTCATGAAGACCTGCTAATTCTATCTCAATCAATTCTTTTTTTAATATACCACTGCATTTCTTTTTTTTTTTAATATTTGTTTATTTGGTTGTGCCAGGTATCAGTTGTGGCAGGCGAACTCTTAATTGAGACATGCATGTGTGATCTCGTTCCCTGATCAGGGATTGAACCCGGGCCCCCTGCATTGGGAGCGTGGAGTCTTAACCACTGCACCATCAGGGAAGCCCCTATCTCAATCAATTCTAATCTAATTCTATCTCTGTCATTTTCCCCGCTGCTCTTCCTGTATCCCTTCTGTTCTGGTCTAGGTCTCTTGCCTAGATGATTACACAAACCTCATGATTGGCATCCTTGCCTCTAGTTTTGCCTGGACCTCTCTCAGTCCTGCAGTAAATCTCTTCTTTACACCCTATGGATACTGAACATTTTAGAATCTAAATCTGATCATGTCCATCCCACACCAAAAACCCAACAAAGTTTCCCCATTATTCTCAATACAAAGTGCAAAGTCCTAACAAAACAAGTTGTTCTGATCTCTGTTTGTGGTTCAGCCTCCCCCATTACTAAGAGATTGAGTAAATGTGTGCAAATATGGCACATAGAGCCTTTACAGGCTTAGTTTCACCCCCACTGCCTGCCAATCCCTTCAAACCCCAGGTTCTACATGCTATTAGATGATTGTATTTCTTAACTACCTTGTCCTTGTCATACTTCTGAGCCTTTTTTAGGTGTTTTCTTTTCAATTCCCCTCCTCTGCTTATTGAATTCCTATGACTCTACCCTTTAAGACCAATCTCAAGTGGTACCTCATCTCAGAATCCTTCCCTAATGTCCTGTCCTCACTTTCTTTTTCCTCATATGGAAAGACAGTTGTTCCTTCCTCTAGTTTTTTCCTATGTGGCCCTGTTAGAGCATGTATGACATTATACTATAGTTAGTTTACCTCTCTGTGTTGCTGGCCAGATCTTGAGCTCTTTGGGGCCAAAGTCGATGTCTTAATTATCTTCTATCTGCATAGTCAAGGCTCAAGCTATTGAAACCTGGCTCACTAAATATTTGCTGAGCGAAACCAACTTGGAAAGTTTGACAAACCATGAAACACACCTGATGTACCTTTTCTTTTTCCAAGCCTTAAGTCAAACATCCTGAGTTGTGTTATACAAACAGTAACAGGTTTAATCTTGTGTTTTGCTGAAGTGCCATGTCCCGGACTTGGGTTAAGTGTTTTGTCCACAGCTTTGTTTCCTTAAACTAGTTCATTTAAGAACTTGCTGTTCCTTAGCTTAAGAAGGAATATCAGCCATTCGGCAACAGATTGCTAGATTAAGTGCATGGGCATGGTTTGATCAAGTCTCTATGGTGACATTCTACAAAGAAAGCATTCTTGGATAAGATCAAATGGGAAAAGAATTGCAAAGCAGGCACGGTTCTGGAAGCTTCCTTCTTTTTTGGATCATAAGAGAGGGATGATTTGCAAAAATAAAATAGCCAATCCTATGAAGGTATGACACCTTTGTCTCACTCCCAAGAACAGTGAGGTGATTAAATTAGTTCCTTTTTCTTTTTCACCTGTAGCGAGCGCTGTGAAGAGTGGCACTGACCTTGAATTGGCTCTGTGAAGAGTGGCAATGACCTTGAATTGCCCATACCCTGTATGCCTTAGGAGTTCACACCTGTAATGGTCTCGTTTTGCTGTAAGCTTTTCCACACAGGGCTCCACATCATTTCTCACTTCATGGGACAGTTGATGAGAAAGTAGACCTCATTTAATAGTTTAATCAAAAGACAGTGGATTTGGGAAGTCAACAAATAGGGGATCAAATCTCCATTATACTACTTACTCATTAAATTTGAGCAAGTACCTTAAACTTTTTTTGAGTTTATTTTTAACAAGGTAAGAAATATCTCATAGTGGGAATAGGAGGAACAAGTAAGACAAAATATGTAAAACTTTCAGCACAGGGCTTGTCCCTTACTATGTACTTAACATTCCTTCTCCAAGCCCCAGCCACCTTTTTTTGGCCACATCAGGTGGCATGCAGGATCTTAGTTTCCCAACCAGGGATTGAATCAGTTCCCCCTGCATTGGGAGAGCAGATTCTTAACCGCTGGGCCCGTAGGAAGGACCCATCCAAGCCCCTTTTTTGAGTGGATTATCTTTGATAATCAAATTAGAGAAGAAACATTAGGTTGGAAATTTTGAAATTTACTCAGAAACACATTAGAATTGGGGGTTAAGATCGGTAGAAAAACTGCTTACTCTGACATGATGCAATGTAGTGTCAAGAGAAGTGAAACAGCCAGGAGATCTGATTTCTGGTCTCGGTCCGGCTTCATAGCTCACCTGCTTAGCCAATACACAGGAGACGGCCTCACAGTAATTGATTGTTGGTTGAAGAAGAGCCTTTGGATAAATAGATACTCCAGCACCTCTCTTGAGCCATTCACTCAGCTTTTATAAGTGATAAGAGAAGCATTAAAAGCCTCTGACAAATGGACAGAGAAAGAACTTCATTAGCAAGAGAAAATTGGACCCAGAATCATTTAAGCAATGGGAATTTAGGCAATATAATCACATACCCCCCAATTCACCATCCCACACACACCCTGCCTCACCCCTTCAAGGCCCTGTAGGGTTTTTTGTTTTTGTTTTTGTTTTTTGATTGATTGGTCTTTGATGCCCTGCCTACATCAATTGATCTAAGGAAAAAATGATTTTTTTTTCTTGAGAGGGAATTTTCCTCTCTGATTCGATCTTTTTCGCTTTATTCTCCACAGCACTTACTATATATAGTATTTGACAAAAGATATCCCAGAGGTCTTAGTGCAATTTTAAATGTTAATACTTTCAGAAATATATACGTTACAAGCTTTAAAAACCATTTGAAAGTTTAGCTTTATTTTTTTCACTTCATATAGTTACTACATTTTTTAATGTTTTGGAATAATTCATATTTAATTTTAATTTTTGACCCTCTAATTGAAGTTAGCAAACATTGAGTAAAACAAGCAAACACGAGGTATGGGAGGGGGCGGGGGGTGAAGGGGAAACTGAGAAGAAGCGAGAGAGTAGCACAGACATATATATACTACCAACTGTAAAATAGATAGTCAGTGGGAAGTTGTTGTATAACAAAGGGAGTCCAACTTGAGGATGGAAGATGCCTTAGAGGACTGTTGCAGGGAGGGTGGGGGGGACTCGACGGGGGGGCGTCAAGGAAGGGAGGGAATATGGGGATATGTGTATAAAAACAGTTGATTGAACCTGGTGTACCCCCCCCAAAAAAAAAAAAAAAAAAAAAACAAGCAAACACACAAAAATGAAAATATTAGTCACTCAAGGGAATTCCCCAATGGTCCAGTGGTTAGGACTTGGTGCTTTCACTGCTGTGGCCTGGGTTCGATCCCTGGTAGGGGAACTAAGATCCCACAAGCCACCCACAAGCCACATGGTGTGGCCAAAAAAACAAAAACCAAACAAACAAAAACCTTAGTCATTAATTATTCACCAAAATGCATAAAGGTAAAGAAATTGAAATACTAACACTTTCAAATGATTTTTTGTTGTTGTTTGTAACATATACACTGTTGAAGTAGTGAAAGCTTAAAACCACTTTAAGATTTTGGGGACATTCTGCATACACTATGCCTTAGACTCAACTGAAGTAATTTGCTTTTATCTGAAGTCACTTTTAAAGCAGCATGAACTTTGCTTGGAAAATAATCATTTTGAGGAAATATCTGAAATATTCAAAAGCCTCAGAGTAATCAACAATGTGGTTGTCACTTTGTGAGATTTTCAGCCATCTCTTCACAGCACTAAAACTAATATTAAATAAAAAATTCATAATAATGAACACTGTGGATGTTTGTATCTTAACGTAGTCTTTTCTAGAACAGATTTATGAATGGGGTTGTTTGAAAACCCATCCTCCTCTTATGTATTTTCCCAAGTCAGTTAGACTCTGTCTTTAATATAGAAACATTTACTACTTTTAAAATTAAGCATTGTAAATGACTTGATTGATTGATAAATTGGTATTTTATGCAATTTTTCTCTTAGAAGTAATTGTAAAATTAAGTTTCATTTTAGGCATTACATTCCTGTTTCCCTAATAAAATAAGTATATCTGTTTACAAACAATCTAAAAAAAATAACTACAGGGACTTCCCTGGTGGTACAGTGGGTAAGACTCCATGCTCCCATTGCAGAGGGCCTGGGTTTGATCCCTGGTCAGGGAACTAGATCCCACATACATGCCCCAACTAAGGAGCCTGCATGCTGCAACTAAGACCCGCCGCAACCAAAATTAATTAATTAATTAATTAAAAAATAACTGCACTCAAATTCCTATTGTTTTTTGTTTTGTTGTTGTTATTGTTTGTTTTGTTTTTTCCGTGCCACACAGCTTGTGGGATCTTAGTTCCCCAACCGGGGACCAAACCCGAGCCCTTGGCAGTGAAAGCTCAGAGGCCAAACCACTGGACCGCCAGGGAATTCCATATTGCTTCTTCTTCAAATTAACCTGTTAGGTGGGCTGAAGACAGAGGAATTCGCAAGGCAGAGAAGAGAATTTAAGGATGGGGACGCCAGGGGCAGAAAGAGGAGTGTTATCTCTGCCGAACTCAGAGAAAGGTATAACTTGAAATTTCACAGGTCATAAACTCCTAGTTTCAGTGATTACTATATGCCAGACCTTCTCACAAATATTATCCTATATTAATCCAGTGAGACAAGAATCCTTAATCATATTTTACAATGAAGAGACGAATTTTCAGAGAGGCAAGAGACTGGTCGAAGCTCACACAACCAAGCAGTAAAGCTAGAATCCTACCCAGCTGCTTGGCAACGGCACCTGTTGGTTGCAGAAACTAAGACCCAGTTTCAGAAATGTAGCTTTATGTAGCTAAGATCAGAAAAGAACCTGAGATCCATCTTCCCATTACCTCTGACACTTGCTGAAAACAGCTCTGTAAATTCACTATGCAGGGATTTCCCTGGTGGCGCAGTGATTAAGAATCTGCCTGCCAATGCAGGGGACACGGGTTTCATCCCTCGGCGGGGAAGATTCCACATGCCGTGGAGCAACTAAGCCCGTGCGCCACAACTACTGAGCCTGTGTACTGCAGTTACTGATGCCGGAGAGCCCATGCTCCTCTGCAACAAGAGAAGCCACTGCAGTGAGAAGCCCGTGCACCACAATGAAGAGTAACCCCTTCTCACCACAGTTAGAGAAAGTCTGTGTGCAGAAAGCCCATGCTCAGCAATGAAGACCCAATACAGCCAATAGATAAATAAATAAATTCACTATGTACATTGTCCTCAACCATTATATATCCTAACTATTGAAAGTTTTTCAAATTTGATCGTTTGGGGTGTTTTTACCTTTTTACCTCCTTCACCTATTTCTTTCACCCCACCCTCCACATCTGGCACCCACCAATCTGTTCTCTGTATCTATGTGCTTGTCTTCTTGGGTCCTTTTTTGTTTTGTTTTTTTAGAGTCTACATGTGAGAGAGTCACTTGGTATTTGTCTTTATCTGTCTGACTTATGTCACTTAGCATACTGCCCTTGAGTTCCATATTATTGCAAATGTCAAGGTTTCTTCCTTTTTTACATACATACTACAATTTCTTTAACCACTTATCCATTGATGGACACTTAGGTTGTTTCCATACCTTGGTTATTGTAAATAGTGCTGCAGTGAAATGGGGGTGCAGATATCTTTTCAAATGAGTGTTTTCATTTTCTTTGGATCAGTACCTAGAAGTGGGGCATCTGTCTCCCCCACCAGAGAAGCAGCCAAGCAAAGACATAAGGTCCTCCAAGACCCTCCATGATACGGCCCCTGGAGACTATCCGCCTTCACCTACCAGTCTTTTCCATGCTCACTCCTCAACAGCCACACCCACTGCCCTGCCAGTCCTCAAACGCACCATCCAAATCCTGCTCCAGGGTTTTTGCACTTCCTCCCCTCCTCCCCTGCCTATCTTTTTTTTTTAAGCTCTTTATTGGAATATAATTGCTTTACACTGTTGTGCCAGTTTTTGCTGTACAACAAAGTGAATCAGCTGTATTTATACATGTATCCCCATATCTCCTCCCTCCCACCACTCCCTCCCACCCTCCCTATCCCACCCTCTAAGTCCTCACCCGTCATCAAGTTGATCTCCCTGTGTTATGCAGCAGCTTCCCACTAGCCATCCATTTTACATTGGGTAGTGTATATATGTCAGTGCTACTCTCTCACTTCGTCCCAGCTTACCCTTCGCCCCCTGCCCCCACCCAGTGTCCTCAAGTCCGTTCTCTACAACTGCATCTTTATTCTTGCCCTGTCATTGGGTTCATCAGTACCATTTTTTTAGATTCCATATATATGAGTTAGCATACGGTATTTGCTTTCCTCTTTGTGGCTTGCTTCGCTCTGCATGACAGACTCTAGATCCCTGCCTATCTCTTTCCTCCTCTGTCACTGCTCATATACCACCTCCTCAGAGAAGCCCTCTCCAATTCCTCTTTCTTTCTTTCCTTTTAAATTTTTATTGGAGTACAGTTGATTTATAAGGTTTAGTTAGTTTCTGCTGTGCAGCAAAGTGAATCAGTTATACATATACATATATCAACTCTTTTTTTAGCTTCTTTCCCTATATAGGTCATTACTCCAACCCCTCTTTCTAAAATAGCAGTCCTTGTTGCTTTCCGTACTCCTCCCTGTTTTATTTTTATCAGCATTTTTCTCTACCCGGCATTGTATTTTATCTCTATGTGTTTATCTTATCATGTTCTGTCTCCCTCATAAGAATTTAAGCCTTGTACTTACACAACCTTTCCTCTAGCTTCTTAGCAGACCTGGGAAGATTCCCCTTTTCTGTGCTGGCCACATAACTTTCCCTCTGCCTTAGAATTCCATCACCCAGAGGGCTTCCCATAAAAACTCTTCCCAGTCAGGGCAAATGTTCCTCACAATTGATTTATGAATCCAAATGAGATTGCCTTATCCCCATGTAACCTTTGCTAACTTTTTTTTTCTTGGACTTTATTAATTATCTCAAAATAAGTCATTCTATCTCTCCCTGTCTGTCTATGCCCTGGTCTATGTCAAGCTGTCTGCTGTAATGCTGAGGGCCTGCTTCATATCTGGGGCAAAAAATGTAAGATGGGACCTGCTGGCACAATTGTGTTTTCCTCCAGACTGGTCGAGCTGCTTGGCCGCAGGCACGTGGTCAGTGGAGGCTGGGGTATTCAAGTTGAAATTCACAACAGAAGGGAGAGGCAGGGCATGGAGGGTGCCTGCAATGGGGACCTCACAGAGATGGGTCCTGGAATCTACGCTGAGGAGGTGAGGATGTGGGGACAGATGGCAGGTGGTTGTGGTAGGCGGGGGACCCCCCCCCGACACACACAGATAGCCACATCCTAATTCTCAGAACCTGTGACAGTTACCTCATAAGGCAAAAGAGACTGCAGATGTGAAGACGTCAAGGATCTTGAGATGGGGAGATTATTCGGGGTTGTCTGGTGGGTCATAAATGTGATCACAAGGGTTTTTATAAGAGGGAGGTAAGGTCAAAGGATTGAGAAGGAGACGTGATGACAGAAGCAGAGGTTAGAGTGATGCGCTTTGAAGATGGATGAAGGCCACTAGCCCAGGGGTGGAGGTGGCTTCTAGATGCTGAAGAAAAGGAAATGAATTCTCACCTACAGCCTCCAGGAGGAACCTTGACTTTTGTTCAGTGAGACGATTGCAAAATTCTGCCTGCACCAGTGTAAGAGAATAAATGTGTGTTGTTTTAAGCCTCCATCCCCACTAAAAGAGTTCTGTCTTAAGGATGTGTGAGAACCGTCAACTCCCAGTGTGTCCCAAGTTTAATCAGGAAGCCACTTTCATTGCATCATCCTCACCCTCCTCCTCACCATCCTCGCCATTAGCAACTTCAGGCTCACCACCACCACCTCAGCAACAGTTAGTATTCCTCGGTAAGTGTTTTATATACATTATTTAATTTCATATCTATAATAACCCTCCATGGAATATACTATTTTTTTTTTTAATTTGGTTGCACTCTGTCTTAGTTGCAGCTCACCGGCTCCTTAGTTGCGGTACATGGGCTCCTTCGATGTGGCATGCCTACTCTTAGTTGCATCATGTATGTGGGATCGAGTTCCCTGACCAGGGATCAAACTCCGGCCCCCTGCATTGGGAGCGCAGAGTCTTAACCACTGCACCACCAGGGAAGTCCCAGAAGATACTATTATTACTCTTATTTGAGAGATGAAAATGAGATTGAAAGTTAACTTATTGGACAGGGGTTTCATAGGCTTTCTACCAGGTGGAGAAATACTCATATTTTCTATTTCATGGTTTGCCTAATTGTGCTAAACAGGGTTCGAGATTGGAAGTAGGGGAGCCATTGGGGAAATGGATCTGATCCCTTAGTATATTCCTTTCTTATATCCCTTTCTTATATTTTTGGGATTTGGGGTGGGGGAACAGACACCCCATCCATTAGAACCAAGCTAAGACAGAGCCCTAGTCTAATCCATGACTCTGACAATGGGTCCCTGGAAGACACTCCAGTAATAATAATAATCACCATTTGCAAACCTACTATGTGCCAGGCACACCATAAATGGAATTTCTAATCTTCACAATTCTCCTGTATGGTAGGTGTTATGACTGACGTTTTGTTGATGAGAAAACTAAATCTCAGCTAGGTTAAAGGACTGTCCAAGCTTCCCTAACTATTTTACTTAGGAAGTGGCTAAGTCCGGATTCAAACCGGATTGTAGTATCACAGCCCATGTTTCAATTACATACTTTCTAATACTCAACTCCCACAAACAGGGCACATCTTGAGGTTCATTGAGGCTCACACTCATCTTTGGCTTCAGTATCTGGTCTTGTCTTGGTTTAATGGGGGCCTCAGTGGGTGCTGTGACTACTATAGTGGAGATTTCTGCTGAGCCGGGCTCTTCATCAATGGTGTTCTAGCCTTTGAACCCAGATCACAATGACCCCAACCCTGAGGTTGGTTGGTTGGCTGGCTGCTTGGCCCAGCAAACCTCAGTATTTCATTCTGAGATAGTCACGGGTTCCAGGAATGAGGACATGGACATCTTTTATTAATTATTCAGCTACCACAGCATGTAATGCAGATCACCTCAACCTTGGACCTGGCACCCAGGTCCCTGCCATTCAAATCTGGCTTTGGGTTCCACATCTCATCTTACCAGAGGCTTCGTACCCCTGTCACAACTGGTCAGACTCTCCAGAAATTCAACAGTAAATAGTTATAGAATGCCTACTGCCTGCCAGTCACTGCGTGAGGCTTCAGGGAGTCCAGATAATCTGCTCTCCCATCACAGGTGGGAAGCAGAGGTGAAAAAACAAGTAAACAGAGAAATAAAATAATTGCAAGTGTTAATAAGTTCTACAAAGTAGCAACATTCTGAGTAACTGTAGGCAAGAACTCTCTAAGGAGGTATGCTTAAAACTGAGTCCCAAAGGAAGAAAAAGAGCAAGGCCACATGAAGAGTGTGGGGCAGAATATTCCAGACAGAAAGAAAAGGCTGGATTAAAGCCTTTAAAGAACTTGGCCCCTTCGAGGCACTGAAGGAAGGGGAGATTGCCGAAGATGCCCGATGGGGTGATCCTGTGCTTGCTACAGGCCCTGACAGTCGTCTGGGTGTTATTCTCAGCAAAGTCCATTGAAAGGAGAGTTTGGTTTAAGCTGGGAATGAGAGGTCGTCAATGATATTAAAGGACTGACTTGCCCTCCAAACTCTCGTTGTACTTTTCTCCGACAGAAAAATGGAGGGAACGAATCCAAGCCACACCTCAAAGTAGGCTCCCTTCCCTTGGAGGAAACCGAGGAGTGCCCATTCGAAGGTGTTTCTCTGTACTTGGCAAGGGGACCCTGGCCTTTTTCCCACATCTAAGCACTGCAGCTTCTTTACCGCTCGGCCTCAAAGACAGCTTTTTTTGCCTTAAACATCGTCATGCTCTGTCACTATTTTTCAATCTGGGAATCTACCCTAAGGAATAATCATCAGTGCAAATACGGATTTATGTAGGAGACATAACATAATCGAAATAGCACAAAGTTGAAAACAACCTAAATATCTTCCAAGAGGAAAATATTTATACTATATGTTGAAGTAATGGAATATTATTTAGTTATTACAATAAGATGTTTTGAGTATATCTTTCCATATGTTTAGTTACGTAAAAATCTTTATAACATTAAATTAATATAAATATGAATTAAGAATATTAATACATATATATGACTATACATACACACATTCTTAATTTTATTTGAGGCATGGAAACCAAGCAGGACCCTGGGGGGCCCTCCCAGGTACAAAGGCCCTTCCATGTCCCCCATTTCTTGTTTGTAGAAAAAGGTTTTACTCTCCTAGGCCTTCCCTGAGTTCCAAAGAGCAGATTCAAGCGACTGCTAATTATAGACGTGAGGGAAAGCAGAAACAGAGGGAAAGTCGTCAAGAAATAACAGTGTAGGGATAAAACAGTCCCAGCTCCTCCTCAAGGGATATCTATAACACTCGGATGTGCATCTTTGAGCTGCTCTGCAGGAACGGAGGCCCCCAACCCAACTAGAGGAAGGTAACGACCTGCTAAAACCCTAGACTGGTTGGAACCAGAAGCTCGATGCCTGAGATTGCGGGTAACCACTGTTACCTCCCCACCAACCAATCAGAAGAAAGTCATCCCCCTGCAGCCCACCCCACAATCGCTGCCTTTAAAAATTCTTCCTAACAAGCCATTGGGAAGTTCAAGTCTTTTGAATGCAATCCTCATGGTCTCCTGCTTGGCCCTGCAAGAAACCTTTCTCTGCCCCAAACTCTGATGTTTGGGACTGTTTGGCCTCACTGTGAATCAAGCACATGGACTCGTGTTCAACAACAATACCTGTAAAATGAATGTAAAAATATTTACCCTGGATATCTCACTGACATGTTAAAGATATCACCCAGTCCCTAATAGGCACTATAATAATATTTGTTGGTTAAAAAATAATGCTACTGAGGGACTTCCCTGGTGGCGAGGTGGTTGAGAATCCGCCTGCCAATGCAGGGGACACAGGCTCGAGCCCTGGTCCAGGAAGATCACACATGCCACGGAGCAACTAAGTCCGTGCACCACAACTACTGAGCCCGAGTGCCACAACTACTGAGGCCCATGCACCTAGAAGCCATTGCTCCACAACAAGTGAGGCCACCACAATAAGAAGCCCACACATCACAATGAAGAGTAGCCCCTGCTCGCCACAACTAGAGAAAGTCCGAGCGCAACAATGAAGACCCAGTGCAGCCAATGAATAAATAAATTTATTTAAAAAATAATAATAATGTTACTGAACAAAGTTCATGTGTCTGATGCACAGTGAAGCCAAATAAACCAAAAAGTCAGAGTTTGGAGCAGAGAAAGGTTTAGTGTAGGGCCGAGTAAGGAGACCAAGTGTCTCATGCTCGAAACCCCAAACTCCCCAATGGTCTGAGGAGAAAAGTATTTATAGGCAATGTTTGGGGTGAGGGCTGCAAGCTGTGTGACTTTCTTCTGATTGGCTGGTGGTGAGGGAGCGGGGTGGTGCTCCAGGCATCTTGTGCTCAGCCCACAATTGTCATCCTCCACCTGGGTGGGGGCCTTGGCTCTGCAGAGGGGCTCAAAGATATTGTTATGTATACTCCTTGAGGAGGAACAAGGACCCTGCCCCAAGGCTGTACCATTGGGTTTTTCTAAAAAATAAATTTATTTATTTTTGGCTGCATTGAGTCTTGGTTGCTGTGTGTGGGGTGTCTCCATTGCTGTCCATGGGCTTTTCATTGTGGTGGCTTCTCTTGTTGCGGAGCGTGGGCTCTAGGCACACAGGCTTCAGTCGTTGTGGCACTCAGGCTCAGTAGCTGTGGCGCACAGGCTTAATTGCTCCGCAGCATGTGGGATCTTCCCTAGATCAGGGCTTGAACCGGTGTCCCCTGCATTGGCAGGCAGATTCTTAGCTACTGCACCACCAGGGAAGTCCCTGCACTATTGTTTCTTGACTGCTCCTCCCTTGTTTCTCCATCCCCTCTCTTCCCTGATTAGCAAGTGTTTGAATCTGCCATTTGGAACTCAGGGAAGGTCATGGAGGCTGAAGGAAGCCTATTTCCTACAAACAAGAAATGGGAAACATGGAAAGGATTTGTACCCGGGAGACCCACAGGGTCCTATTCGGTTTCAATAACTCTCCAGGAATACAAGAGAATGAACTTCAGGTCCGTGAATGACAACTTACCTCTGCCTTGCAGGAGAGCGCAATGAGTAATGGAAAGTTTGAGAATTCTTAAATTAGAACCTTTTTCCCTTATAAAGGGACTTTCTCATCTTTTACCTCCTGATCTCTAAGCCTCTTTTAGAGCATAAATGTGCTTATTTGTGCCCATTTCAACATCCTTAATCTGGCTTATGCCCAGAAAAGTTATTCATTTCTTAATCTTCATCAGTGAAATCAAGGTGGTAACCAGGGAGATAATATATGTAAAAGAGGCTGAAAGCTATATTTATTGGCACGCAGAATAAGTTGCTCTTTATATGGTAATTGGAGTAGCCCTGGGAAATTCGCTCTCTCCCAGATCTTTCTTTCCTTCTAGCACAGTCTGAAGTGCCACATTAGAGGGTAATTTGTTCAGCTTAAGGCATATTGTTAAAATGTAAGTACCCAGTATGTAGACTAAACTGTTAGTTATAATTAGTTTATCGGGTCCTTTTCTATAATTCCAGGATCTGAGCCTGGGCCCTGCTCTGTGAAAGAGTGGATGCCACGCTGGGCAGGAGATGCTAAAGGCAGAAGCTGATGAGGAAGAAACACACAGGATCAGTGAGAAGCAGGTGAGTCTGGCATGATGAGAAGGGCACAGAGCTAGGAGTCTGAACACCTGGATTTGAGCCCTACTTCAGCCACTAATAGTTATGGAAGAGGTTGCTTTGTGAGGGGGTTCAAACCTGACACCAGAAGAGTCCTAAGGAAAACAAATTACTGCCACCCAGACACCTGTAATGGGCCCCAGGACAGCTGATCCCCAGGCCAGGTGGCAGTCTTCGAGAAGAACTGGCACAAGAATACTGACCACAAAGAATAACTATGAAAGTAAAGGAACCAATCAGTCCCTCTCTCAGGGACTTTGGCCACACCATGCAGCTTGCAAAATCTCAGTTCCTGACCAGGGACTGAACCAGGGCCACGGCAGTGAAAGCCCGGAATCCTAACTACTTGGCCACCAGGAAGCTCCCTCTTGGGGACTTTAAAGGCTAGACTGAGAGAGGGACTTAGCAATGGGCAGAAGGTGACACTCCTCGGAGACGCAGCAAGCAGAACCACAGTCAGGAGAGGCCATGGCTCAATGTGAGCCATAAAGAAGACAGACAGGTTGTTCCTTTTTTTTCTCTCGAGTTATTAACCTGAGGCAGCAGAAGTAGCAGGAATAGCAGAGACAGAGATAAGAGGAGTGAGGTTGTCACCAGGCGTAACCTTTGGTTGGGACTAAGAATTCCCTAAAAAAAAAAAAGAAAAAAAAAAAAAAGAATTCCCTAATGCTGGCGCTGGGGCGGGACGCCTGGTTTTTGTGTGGTACCAACCCCTGCAGAACCTTAGAATGTTCCAACATCCATAAAGCCTGGCTCTGTGGCTGCTGGGACTGCATCTTACCTTTTCCACTTGCTCGCATGTACCAGGGCCTCCTACCACACACTTGTCTCCAACACATGTGTGTGCGCGCGCGCGCACACACACACACACACACACACACACACACACACACCTGCGTATCCCCTATCAGAGTAGGGAACCAAGACATGCCTCTGTTGCTTTCAGCTCCAGAGTCCTGTTAGCTTGAGATAAACTCCCCTGAGTCTGTTTTTTTCTAAAATGAAGGAGCTGGATTTCACTAGACAGACGCTAAAGTCCTGTCCAGATCTTACCTTTAGAATTTCATGAATCCAACACAGATGTGAAGAGATTAGGATTGAACCATAGTACCTTCTCCCACATTAAGGGAGATGGAGTCTAAGAATTTACCCCTTCCTCGCTGTGGAAATCCAGTGAATATCTTGGCTTGTCATGACAAGAGTCAAGACAACAGAAGAGAGCCTGAAATGAGTAAAGTGTGTGTGTGTGTGTGTGTGTGCGCACGCGCACGTGTGTGTGTGTTGGGGAAAAGGGGCTGAGGGGTGGAGAGATGGAGAAGGAGAAATTAGCTCAGGAAGCAGGCTGAGAAGCAGAGTAGGCTGGAGCAGTCAGGATTGGATTAGGAAAGCTTGAGCTTTGCCGCTTTCAAACTAGTCCTAATTACATTATTTGAGTGTATGTAATGGGTCTGGTGCCTTTTCTCCAAATGATGTTGACACATGTCTGCTCAAATAAATTAATGCTCCCATCTCTATGGACTCACTGGTGGGAATGACAAGTACACATGCTGACTGGAATAGAGATGGGGAAAAAGAAAGACAAAGACATTGTACAATTGATCAAACCTTCCCCTTGCCGCAGGATAATATCCAAACTCCCAGCTATGTGTGTGCCTGGCCCTGCCTCCATCTTTGCCTTCCCACTGCACATCCTATGAGCCAACCATATTGTTTCTTAGTGGTTTAGTTATATTTCATTTTATTTCTTGCCTTTGTGCCTTTGTCTATCCTGTTCCCTCTGCTGGAAAAGTCTTGACTCCCTTACCTACACAGTGAACAAATAGTCTTCCTGTAAAACATGAATCAAAATTCATAGCCCCCAACTAGAATGTAAACCTTGATAGGGCAGAGCCCTTGCTGCTTGTTCATGACTATAGACCCAATGGCTACAACCGTGTCTGGCACTTAGCTGGCACTCAGCCAATATTAGATGGATAAATTGGTGGATGGCTGGGAGGACAGATGGATGGATGCATGGATGAATGGATGGGTGGATGGATGGATGGATGGACTACTTATAAAGCTTTCCCTTAATCAGGTCCTTTTGTGAGTCTTTCCTTCCCTGATGTCCTTTCAGCACTTTTTACATATCTTTATTAGGTGTTATTCCCAAGAGACTAAAATCTCCTAAAGGGAAGATATCATGCAATAGTTGAGGCAGAGAGTAATAGGAGTAGAGGGAGGAGGAGACCTGCTATGTACAACCACAAATTTCCATTTACCAAGGTGAATTCTGTTAAATAGGTATCCCATAATGTGCTGTTGAGCTCTCAAATACCCTAAAAGACGGAGACCTGGGACCTGCATACCTTCTCAGAAAGCAAAGGGAAGAATTTCAAGAGGTGTGAGGAAGAAAGGAGGAAGATGGCATGACTGGGCATCTGTGCTGGGACAGTGGACAGTCGCTATTAGTGATAAGGCTCGATGACTGCAGATTTGAAGATATTGCCTTACTGCATTGTAAACCCATCCTCTGTCCCCTGAAGTCTTCAGGGAGTCCTAAATCACATGCTTGGAGTGAAAGTTTCAGCAAGAAAACGGGGCAGCACCTAGAATCTTGCCAGGTGATTCAGCAACCTGTGAACTCAGGAAAAACAGGAGCTCAGATCAGAATACACTGTAAACCTCCTGGGAATGCAGTCATCTCAGGGTGGGCTTTGAATTCCCACAGGGCATGGAATGGAATTCAAGATAATCATGTCTAGATATTTGGGGCCAAAGAAGTTCCAGCTGATGGCTAACTCCTAGAAGCCTCTGAACAAATATGTTGGGAAAAAAAACAAGGGAGGGAGAAAAATGAGAATAGAGGAAAGGGAAAGATGTGAATATGTATACCTTATTTTAAGAATGGGATCCCTGTTTTAGAGTCAGATCTTTATTTAAAAATCTAATCTAAAAAATAATTAATTAATTTTAAAAATCTGATCTGACCATTTGACATTTTCCACCAACTCAGGGGGCAGAAAGCTTCATGGACTTCACAATATTTTGCTTAGGTGCTGCCTTTGTGGGAGGCTTAGCAGCAGCATTGCTGTATTTTTAGATGCTTTCTTAGCCCTCTTTTGCTTCCTTGGCAGCCCTGTTAGGTTGTTCTAGTTGAGCCTTTCTGATTCCTCTTAACCATTATATCAGCAAGAGCTATACCTGTGATGGCCTCTGGACTTTGACTACACAGTGGGTTCTTTTATTTTGAATTTTTTCAGGCTGTTCCTTTTTGTGCTTTCTTCTGGAGAGAACAATTCAGCTTATCTGCCAAGGATTCCTCTTGGAAAAGAACACCAACTTGCAATTTGCATTACAAAATTGGAAACGCTTCCAGTAGGTCCTTGTGTAGAGCCTCCTGTGTCCAGGGTAGATTATATACCCTCCGAAACTGTAGAGCTAGACCCTCAAGTCTGTGGCTGCCAGAGAAGAGGAAAGATGGCAAAGAGAAGAACTGGGACTTCATTACTTAGTGAAAATGAGAAAATGAAGATAGTACCCTTGTAATAATAAAAGCTACTCAAATAGAATTTTCACTCAGACTGTCAGCATGAGCCTTTAGCAAAATTAAAAATGGCGAGAAATTTGTCTTAATGATACCGCACAGGGCTCTGTGGGGATCCTGAGCACAAAGCCCTTTCTGTGTCCCCCATCTCTTTGATTATAGGAAACTGCCTTCATTGAGCCTCCAAGACCTTCCCTGAGTTCCAATGGGCAGATTCAAGCAGTTGTTAGTTAGGGAAGGGAGGGGATGTGAGACCAGGGAGAAACAGCTGAGAGCACCCTTGGGGCAAGGTCCTGTTTCCACATCAATGGATACACACAACAATATCTTTGAGCTATGTTGCACATACTGAAACCCCTTCTAGGTAGGAGAAGTTAACGATTAGTGATGGTATGCTGCCCACAAGCATGTAGACACCAGACCAGTTGGACCTGAAGGTTGATAATGCTGACTCCTACTTACCTCGCCACCAACCCATCAGAAGAATGCAAGACTGTTACTGCCTTGATCCTTGTCACCTACCCCTGACCGTGAGCCCCAACTATAAGACCTCTCCCTATTCCCAGGGAGGTGGGCACAGTTCTTGAGGTGCTAGCCTACTGTGTTCCCCCTTTGCCTGGCAAAGTAATAAAGCTATCCTTTTCTACTTCCAAGATTTGATTCAGCACAAGTGTACAGAGAGGCTGAGCTTTCAGCGTCACTCGCCTGTCATCCACTTCCTCCCAGATGTCAGACACTCTCCCAAAAGTATTTGCATTGCCAAAGGACAACTTTCTAACCCCAAAAGACCTCTAAAGCAAGGAATTGCATATGTGGGGAAAGGGAGGGAAGGTTTTATGCACGAGAACTGTAGGATTCTCTTCCTTTTCTCTAGGTCAACAAAATTCCCCACTGGATCAAGGAGTAATTAAAGGTTCCACCTTGCACCCTCACGCCTTTCCCCCTATAAATCCTCCTGCCCAGGGTTGAGCACATAGACAGACTTAATAATAAGAGATCACTGATCATCTTTTTGGATTTCCCTTCCAAAGGAGCTTTGTCTGCACTAGAAGACTCCACACCTAGCTCTTGGTTTTGTTACTGCTGTGTTTAGATAATTGGACAGATCTTTGTGCCACACAGGAACTGTTTGTTTTTTTTAAAAAAATCTATAGGTGAAAAATTACTAATGAAACTGTGTGCATGTGTGCGCATGCAACATGAAAGTACAGTAGCACCTAACAAGCTTGAACCTTGGTTCCTATAAAACTGCAAATTGTTGTGGTATTAATGTAAAAAAAATAAAACAGTGGAAAAAAAAATAACTGTGTGTTCACTGTGTACAGATTCTCTGCCATCTGTCCCCACCTTGCCTTCTCTGTGCTCACAGCTCTAACTTAGGATCCCAGTACCTCCCATCTTATTCCTGATTGACCTAACAATTTATCTCCTGTCCATCATTTTCGTCCTCCATCAGCTAGTCTTAAAAATGCTGCTCTGATTCTGCTCTCACCTGTGCCTATTATGAAGAATTAAGAATAGACTCTCCCTGGGGCTTCCATGTAGCACAGTGGTTAAGAATCCGCCTGCTAATGCAGGGGACATGGGTTTGATCTCTGGCCCAGGAAGATGCCACATGCCTGTGTGCCACAACTACTGAGCCTGTGCTCTAGAGCCTGCGAGCCACAGCTAATGATGAGCATATGCTCCGCAACTACTGAAGCCCGTGTGCCTAGAGCCCGTGCTTCACAACAAGAGAAACCACTGCAATGAGAAGCCTGTGCACTGAAACGAAGAGTAGCCCCTGCTCTCCACAACTAGAGAAAGCCCGCACGGCAGGAATGAAGACCCAACACAACCAATAAATAAAAATTAATTAATTAATTAATTTTTAAAAAAAGACTCTCCCACCAGCATGTCTCCTAGGCTGCTTCTTCAAGTCTCTGCTTTCTTGAGTGGAATGTAGTCTTTCCTGTTCTCCAAACAGAGTGCTTTTTACAGGTTCCTATTGTTAGAATTCATTGTTTTTGTGTCTGTTTCCACACAAGATTGTGATCCCCGAGGATCCAACTGTGCCTTAGTTCTCTGTACCTCTGTGACTTTGACCCAATGCACTCACTCTGGGACTGTTTGTTGAGTGAGTAATGGGCATGAAAGAAACATTTTTAAAGTAATTAGGGAGCTACAGTAGTCAAAGCCCCCCACAATTTGAAGTGAGACCACTGTAATGTAGTAAAAAGTAAAGATTGGGGAGTAGACAAACTCAAGTTTTAATTTTAACCCTGTGATTGAGTAGCTGTGTTGGACAAGTTCTACAGCTCCCTGAGCCTCAAGTACTTCCATTTGTTGTTAGGAGGATAGGATGCATGTTGCTGGGTTTCGCATCCTGACTTGACCTTTTGCCAGCTCTGAGATACTATACAAGTAACTTCACTTTGTACTTCAGTTTTATGGGTATGCAAGGTAAACCACAACAAAGTGGTTTGAAAAAGAATGGGAAGAGAAAGCTATCCAGGTCTTCTTGTATTCCCCCCACGGGCGAGAATTGCTATACTTAAGCCCTCATGTAGTGCTTTGTTCATCGTGGCCACCAGGCAACTGTGAACTGTGTACATCAAAATGTAACTGGATTGATTTAAATGTATGGAACAAATGACCTCTGTGTTAAAGCCAGATTATAATTACTTTAAGTTCCTTTGAAGGCTATAAGCCCTTCATGGAAATTTGTATTACATTAAAAGGGGTAGAGTCCTTTGGCCCAGGTGCCTTGGCAGTCACCCTGGAGCTGGCTGAGTGATTGGCTTCCTGGGGAAAACCATGACATGAAAACTAGAAAGGCATTCCCTGTGCACTCCCAGCACGCAGGGCACTAGCCTTCCTGCACCCTGGAAAATAGGAAGCACCCCTTTGCGCAGTGACTTTTGGGGAAATGGGCTGGTTATATAGCCATGAAATCGTCCATTTGACTTAAGGGTTTGAGATGAACTTCAGCTTTCACTACCCTGCCTTACCAGCTAAACTGCATTTTTTCTGACTTGGAGTAGTAGGATGAAACTGAACTATGTTTGTGGTTTGGTATATCATGACAAGCATATGTGAAATTATGAGTTTAAATGAACTAGAACTAGAAAAAGAGAATCCTTTTTGACTGTGAGTGTTGCCTGGTTATCTGGAGAATAGAGTGATTATCTACTTTAGCTTTATCATAGGAAAAATAAAGTGTCCAGCTCTGTTTGTGACAGCAGAATAAGAAGCGGTTGAGTCACCACTCTGTATTTGTGGAGGGAAAACAAAGGATCTGGCTCCCCCTTGCTGACGCCCCCTTTAAAAACATGCAGATAAATGAATGTAGGCTCCCTGTGGCTGAAAATACTGCATTCAATCTTGTTTTACCTAAAACACCATTTTCTGATGAGAATTTTCAGGCTTTTTTCCTATAACTGAGGCCCAGTGGGGTATTTTTTTTTTCAAAGCTCTTTATTGGAATACAATTGCTTTACCCTCTTGTACCAGTTTTTGAGGTACACCAAAGTCAATCAGCTGTATTTATACACATATCCCCATATTCCCTCCCTCCCGTGACTCCCCCCTACCCTCCCCGTCCCGGCCCTCTAAGGCATCACCCATCATTGAGTTGATCTCCCTTTGTTATACAGCAACTTCCCAGCCCAGTTGGGTATTTTAAGAGACCCTCTCTCCTTTACCCGTCCATGGTACTTTGGTAATATGCAGCCAAGCTCCTGTTCTAATGAGTGTTCTTTAAGGGGAAAGTCAGAAGAAGGAAAAGAAAGTTCATGCTAAGTTCTTCAGGGTGAGATCAAACTTACACCAAAAAGTGAGATTACAATCAAGGCAGGAAGTCATCAAGTTGCACCTGCAGGTGTGGGGAAGTTCTGAGAAAGGGGCAGTCAATTGGGACAAGAGAAGTCAAGGAATGAGAAGGAGAGAGAATATGTAAATATTGATTTGAGTGTCTGCTCTAGTTTTTTCATTCTCACAACAACTTGCAAGGTAGGTATTATTTTTCTTATTTTGTTCAGAAAATTGCAGCACAGTGAGATTTCAACATATGCCCGAGCTCATGCAGCTTACAAGCAGTGGAGTTTAGACTGGAGCCCAGGTTTTTCTGTATCCAAGGCCCTTGCTCATCCCATTCTCTCTTGGACTTGAGATGAGACTTGAAGAATGATTATGAATCTGATGGGTCATGGTAATAATGTCGGGGTGCTGCAGGGTTTAGTTCGATTTAGAAGGAAGTGTAGTTCGGACTGGTGTTTTACGAGGACAGATCCTCATTTTTTTTAACTTTGGGAATTGCTGTGTAAAAATAAGCCAAGGAGCTCAATACAAGGGTTTGAAATAATAGCAAATCATTAAAAAAAAATAAATCGACAAATAATAAAAGAAAAAATAAATAATTCCAAGAAGAACAAGAATAAAAAAAGAAGGAAAGAAAACAAAGAAATAAGCCAAGGAGAATGAAAACATCCCAGTGACCTTCTTCCCTTGGAAACTCTCCCAATGATCTGGTGCTGCAGAGTTTTGCCTTGACAGCTTTGTGGAGACAGACCATTCCAGTGCTGGAAAGTTCCAACAGACTCTCCATAATTTTATGAGCAGATGGCAATGTTTGGACCATATTTTAGGACTTACAGATTTTGTCCAGGAATTTTTAGTTTTCATTTTCTGGTATAATTCATGTGACTCTTGACAGTTTGTCTTGCTGAAATATTTTCTTTTTAAACTCTACCCTCCCAGTTGGTCTCTACCTGACTAAGCCACTGTCCAATTTAAACAAATAGTCATTTTTATTATACCAATTCATGCCTAGTTTTTACAAAAGTAATTCAAACTATAATGGAAATTTTCAAAGTCCATCTAAAATGTTTATCTCCCTAATTCTGGTGCTATCTCCTCAGAAAGGAAAGCAGAATTAGCAAAGATGTTTACACTGCTAGTCACTTATACAGACGTTATCTTATTGTATCATCATCGTTAATATTATGGGCTCTTGGGTGTGCAGAATAGGACTGATAGGACCAACCATACTCTTTAGCTTGTGGCACTTTATTGATGCCACCACCTACAGTCTCTTTTCAATTTAATTTTATGCATTTATTTTTTTGTCTTCATCTTCCATGCCTTTTGCCACCTCCTTGCCCACCATTCACATCCGTGCTCCTGTATTTAATGTATATCATTCCATCATCCTTGCCTTTATTCACAAATTTGTGTAATGATGAACAACAGAAAGCATTTTTTAAAATATTTATTTATTTATTTTGGCTGCAGCAGGTCTTAGCTGGGGCACGTGGGATCTTTGTTGTGGCATGCAAGATCTTTATTTGTGGCATGCATGCAGACTCTTAGTTGAGGCATGCAGGATCTCTTTCCCAACCAGGGATCAAGCCTGTGCCGCCTGCATTGGGAGTGCAGAGTCTTACCCACTGGACCACCAAGGAAGTCCCAGCATTATTTTATGTTTTCCATCAATTGCATTGCGCTAAGCATTTCATTGTGCTTTTTACTTTTTAGGCTCAGGACTATATTTGTAAACTATCCTTATTGTTACATATGGCATCTGATGGCCTATAACAATTTTTGCCTGTTGTTGAGCATAAAATGGAATCTCATTTTAATTGCATTTTCTTATGACTCCTCGTGAACTCACTAGCTATAAGAGTTTCTTTATTCCTTCTGTGACCTGCTTAGTCACATTCATTGCCCATTTTTCTATGAGGTTGCCCATCATTTTCTTGCAGCTTTATAGCAATTCCTGTATTTTCTAGATGTATATCCATTAATAAGGTGCAATATTTTATTATCAATCTATTTTGTAAATATTTTATTTCAGTCACTCACCTGGAAGTCGGTGACGTCCTATCTACTACCCACCCTTGAACAAAAACCTTTTATTTTAATGTAGTAAAAACCAACAAATTTCCCCCTTTATGATTTTGGGGGTTTGTTTAAAAAATCACTGCTACTTCCACTTACAGACTGGCAGTGTCAGGAACTCTGTGGATCACTCCACAGAATACAACTATAAATGGCGAAAATCATATAAAACAACCATTTATATATCTGAAGAAAATGAAGACAGTAATTCGAAAAGATCCACACACCCAAATGTTCATAGCACCACTACGTTCACAGCAGTTTATCTGTGCGTAAAATAGATAAACTATGAGGATATATTGTACAGTACAGGGAACAGAGTCAGTATTTTATAACTGTAAATGGAGTATAATCTATAAAAATTTTGAATTACTATGTTGTATACCTGAAACAAATGTAATATTATAAATCAAGTCAACTTCAATAAATACATAAATATGGAAATTGTCCTAAGAGCAGAGGGTCACTGAAGAAATATTTACTTAAGAAAAACTACTGGGGAATTCCCTGGTGGTCCACTTTCACTCACAGGGTCCGGGTTTGATCCCTGACGGGGGAACTAAGATCCCACAAGTCCAGCGATGCTGCCAAAAAAAAAAATCAAAAACAAACAAACAAAAAAACAAAGCTACTAAATCTCAGTAATGACAACATGGATTGCAGAATTTGAACCACCGTTGCTCCCTCCTTCCCTCATCCTTGTCTGTTTAGTGACCAAATCTCAAATCCAAGGGGGTGTGGCCCAGAAAACAAGGCTCCCTTTCCTCTCAACTTCCAATCATGGACCATGGTACCTCACCAGGAGGGGCAGACTCCCAGCATTTCTCTCTCTTCCCTGGAAGAAATTCCATCGCACCTTCTCTAGCTCCCATGAATCTTAATCATTACTACCCTCCGTCTTTTTGTTTTTCCTCGTGTTATTGGATACCAAATCCCTGTGAGATGGGCAGACTGTGTTTATCCTCTCTTATTTGAAGGTGAGGAAAGCAAGGCTCAAAGATGTTAAAGTAGCTCATCAATACCCAGTGATGTACTGGTAAATGTTTAACAACAAGTTTTCTAGGGGGTTCGTGGGTGAAAAAGCCCTGATGAATAGCATTTGCCAATTTCCATGGTGTAAATACTCCCACCACGGCAAATTTCAAGCTACCAACATGATGTCCCTGAACTTGAAAGAGGGCAGAAATTGGCCGTAAATCCAGCGTGCACCAACTCAGGTACACCACTATATGAGAAAGAGGACTCATGGAAGGAGGTGGAAACTGCTGTTTCTGAGTCTCTGTTAAGTACCGGGTGATCTGCAAGGTGCTGCATCAACATTTTCTCTCATCATGATGATAAACATTTGTGGCAGGTCTCCATTATCCCCATTTTACAGATGTGGAAAATAAGACTTAGCTTAGGTAACATGCCCAAGGTTGTTTGCTAATATATGGGATGATATTTTGGCGAAGCCAGTGGCAAACCCTCCCTCCTTCTCCTTTACTTTTCTTTCTTTTTTAAAAAAATATTTATTTGTTCTTAGCCGTGTTGGGTCTTCATTGCTGCACTTGGGCTTTCCCCAGTCGTGGTGAGCGGGGGCCACTCTTCGTTGTGGTGTGCGGGCTTCCCATTGTGGTGGACCCTCCTGTTGCAGAGCACAGGCCCCAGAGCCCCCGTGCTTCAGAATGTGCAGCACGTGGGCTCAGTAGTTGTGATTCACAGGCTCTAGAGGGCAGGCTCAGTAGTTGTGGCACACAGGCTTAGTTGCTCCATGGCATGTGGGATCCTCCCAGAGCAGGGCTCGAACCTGTGTCCCTTGCATTGGCAGGTGGATTCTTAACCACCTCACCACCAGGAAAGTCCTATATTTCATTCTAAACTCATTTCTAGTACCTCAGCTACAACCAAGAATGAGTTTATAAGCAAGATGTTTCATGGTTTGCAAGGCAGAAATAGAGACACAGATGTAGAGAACAAACATATGGACACCAAGGAGAGGAAGCGGGCTGGGGTGGAGGTGGGGGGAGGGGGGTTGGGGTGGGATGAATTGAGAGATTGGGATTGCCATATATACATTATAAGAAAAAAAATCAGATTGTATGCTTTAAATATATGCAGTTTATTTTATGTCAGTTACATCTCAATAAAAGTTCTTTAAAAAAATGAACACACGGGAAAAAAAATAAGCAAGATGTTTCAGGAAAAGAAAACGAAACAATAAAGCAAATGAGTGAGGGAGGCAAGGGACTTTCTTTTGAAGCAAAATTTCATCTTCAAAGTCTACTTATTAGTCTAACTGGTAGACAACAGTTTCGTTTAGCACATAAGGGAACAGTTGGCTACTTTCTCCCACCTGAACATACAACAGGCGTTCTCAAACTTGACCTTGTCTCTCCCCAGAGTGTCAAAAATATGACACGTACTCATGATTGAGTGCTGAGATGCATCACATGGCTTACATACGTGTCTCTAATTCTTACCACAAATCTAGACATTTAATAACAAAGCCCTGTTTTAATCTTGGCAGTAGGGCTCAGATATTTAAGTAATTTGCAAAGACCCTCAGCTGGGATTTGAATCTGCGTCTACCTAACCTCCAAGCACAGTGTCTCCATCACTCCATCCTGAAATGCAGGACCCAGACCAAAGCTCTGCTTACACAGCTGCCTCTCTGGATCCCCTGTCCTGCCTTCTGTTTCTGTTGTTCTCCATTTCCTTGCAGGGCTGGTCTATTTGATGCCAATCTCAGTTCTGAAAGCTGGGTGTCTGGCGTGTGGGCAGACAGATAATTAAAAGACACTTTCCACCTGTCCTGTGTTCTCTTTGGTGAAGCAAACAGCAGCTAATGAAGCTTTCTGACATCCAAGTTACAGTCCTGGGGGAAGGTGTGGTGCTCACACACCCATTTTATAGATCAGGCAAACAGAGGACTAGAGAAAGAACCAGGCCTACTCAAAACAAATGGGTGGGAAGAAAAGCCTAACACTTTGTCCTGTTGCCTTATCATTAGTACCTGTTCATATAAATTACCTTTGAAGTTAGGTTATTATTCTACAGAACTTCCCTGGTGGCGCAGTGGTTAAGAATCCACCTGCTAGTGCAGGGGACACGAGTTCGATCTCTGGACCAAGAAGATCCCATATGCCGCGGAGCAATTAAGCCCTTGGGCCACAACTACTGAGCCTGCGCTCTAGAGCCCGCAAGCTACGACTACGGAAGCCCCCGCACCTAGAGCCTGTGTTCTGTCACAAGAGAAGCCACCGCACTCTGGAGCCCGTGCACTGCAACAAGAGTAGCCCCTGCTCACCACAACCAGAGAAAGCCCACTCGCAGCAACAAAGACCCAACGCAACCTAAAAATAAATAAATAAATTTTTTTTTAAGTTATTATTCTAAAAGTTGGTATCTAGAGGTCTAGTTCAGAACTTTTCCAGTGGGACAAATTATCAGAGCCAGATGAATACTTTTTGCGCAGACAGTCCAAGATACAGCTAATACAATTCTGTGCTCCAGTTCATAGCAGAGAATGAATGCACTACGTACCCATGAAGGGGACTTCGAATATGTATGTTTTTGCAAAGAAACCTGAAATATGGCAGCAGTCTGTGGCACTGGAAAACATCTAAAGGTAGATGAGGGAACCCTTCCCGGTGCAAGAAACATTCACAAAACACCCAGGGATTCATGGTATGTACATGTTCGTTTCAAAGATGCAGTTGTGACACAGCCTGTGACATAAAGAATGGTGTGAAATCAAAGTATGGGCTGTTCTCTGACATGTGGCAAGGAGCCCAAAGATGTGGTTTGTTACCCATCTGTGGTGACTCTGAGCCACTTTGATTTCAGCATCCTTCGGAATACGAGGAGATGCATGAGTCACTGATTCATTGATTCAGCACATGTTTGTTGAGCATGTACTGTGTACAGCGTACTCTATTACAATCTGAGGGTTCAACAGAGGACAGGACAGATGGTCCATGGCTTCAGGGAGCTTACAGTCCAGATGAGAAGTGGTTCTTATTCACGTAACTACAGGAATACTAACTGTGTTAAAGTAGCCACACCCATCTAAATGGGGGGGGGGGGAGGGTTGTCATCATTTTAGAAATGGAAAACCAAGACTCTAGAAAGCTGTCACGAATCTAGAAAAATCTAACTGACCTCCACGTGATCCAGATTTTCAGGCTCTTGCATCCAAATGTGGGAAAATAGGATTTAATGTGTCATCTTAATTGACAGGCTGTACTAGGAATGTAATGATCAAATAAATGGGGAATTCCCCGGCAGTCCAGTGGTTAGGACTTGGGGCTTTTGCTGTCGGGGGCTTGGGTTCAATCCCTGGTTGGGGAACTAAGATCCCATAAACCCTGAGGTGCAGCCAAAAAATTATAAAATAAAATAAAATAAAATACAATAGCCGTGTTATTCATTTTTTATGTTGGGTCAGGATTCCAGGGCCTGCTCAGAGCACAGCTGAGGTCAGTAGGGGGAGAGAACAGAACATGCCACGTAGCCTGACTGCAGGTCAAAACCATCTTTGTCCTTCTCACTTTCTATCTAGTTAAGAAACTAAGTGGCCCTAACCTTCCCCCTCCCAAACAGCAGTATTCCTTCTTCCATTCAGTGATTAATTCAAAACATTATAAACAATGTTAATAACCTTCAGTTTATTCAGTTAATTATTCAGTTAATAAACTTCAGCTATATATCAGACATTGCTCTAAGATCCTGAAGATACAGAGGTGAGCAAGACAGACAAGATCTCTACCCTCCTGGATTTATAGTCTATAGTCTAGTAATCAATAATTAAGGTAACCAGTAACCACTTTTTTTTCCAATTAGCATAAATAAACAATTGAGGGAGTTCATGTTCCCATCACCTGCTGTAAATCCCCTTACCATGTTCTATTAATCTTGCCCATGGTTAGTAGTCTGTGGTTGCAATGTTTACATAATGAATTAGCTGAGCCATGTTTGGAAGACTTCAAAGCCCAGCAGACCTCCGTAGCCAGACTTCTAAATAGTCCTTTAAGCCAGGACTAACAAATTGCTCAGATGGAAATAATAAAAGCTGATGAGACAAGGGTATGTATTAATTACCAAAAGGAAATTCAAAAAGGAGAACAAAAAAAGGAAGGCAAAGCTCTTGTCCCTGAAGAAGAGCATCACTCAAATCAGAGATAAAGCAGGCGGAAGTAATCCCTGAATGAGCATCAACCTGGAACTCTAGATCTGTTGACAGATACACTGTTAAGAAAGAGTGAAATTATATTCTAATAAAGAGCTTAAAAAAAAAGAAAGAGTGAAATACATTCAGTCAACAAATATTTTCTGGGAGCTCGTTATATGCCACTTTCTGCTCTAGGCATGGGGGATGAAGACAATGCAGTAGGCAATATCCCTGCCCTTGTGGGTCTTATGTTCCAGTCGGAGCCAGAGGCCATAAACAAATTAGTGAATAAAATTATAAAATGATATCAGGTGTGTGAATGAAAAAGTAGGGCAAAGGAATATGATGGATTAGGAATGCAATTTTATTTTTATGTATGTACTTATTTATTTATTTATTATTTGGCTGCATTAGGTCTTCGCTGCTGCACGCAAGCTTTCTCTAGTTGGGGCGAATGGGGGCTACTCTTTGTTGTGGTGCGTGGGCTTCTCATTGCAGTGGCTTCTCTTGTTTCGGAGCACGGGATCTAAGCCCGCAGGCTTCAGTAGCTGCGGCACACAGGCTCAGTAGTTGTGGCCATGTGGGCTTAGCAGTTGTGGCTCAAGGGCTCTAGAGCACAGGCTCAGTAATTGTGGCACACGAGTTTAATGGCTCTGCAGCATGTGGGATCTTCCCGGACCAGGGATCAAACTCATGTTCCCTGCATTGGCAGGTGGATTCTTAACCACTGTGCCACCAGGGATGTCCCAGGGATGCTATTTTATATCAATATAAGGAAGCCACATAAGGAGGAGACATGAAGTATGAAGTATGAGACATGAGAATATCTGGGGGAAGAGAGCTCCTTGGGGAGACATAGGCCAATGAAGTGTGGTTGGCTGGCATTTCAAGGACCAGGATAAAGACAGTGAAGATGGAGGGGAGTAAATGGAGCTGCATCTTTCAACCCTGGTGCCCTTGTATTCCTCTTACAATTCTTTCTAAAGATATTGCTCTGACATTCCATCTGAGAGCAGGAGAACAGATGATAAACACATCGGTTCCCGTCTACCCTTAATGGAGTTAATGGCAGGAGCACCACGGGAGTGTTAGGTTTGGGAGCGTCCATTATCATCCTCCCCCACTCTCTCATCTCCCAACGAGAGACACATCAACCTTGGTGAGATTTCCTTCTGTTCAGAGGTTCCCGCTTTTCGGTAGGAATTAGTATTTAGGTATACTCTCCTAATTTGTTTAGTTGGGGATTTAGATTCGTTTTTAGATAACAGTGACTTGGTGTATGGCATTTCTATTTGAAAAATAAGAAAATAAAGTTTCAGAGAGGCTGGTCACCACATCCATCCACCATCAAACAGGACTGTGGGAAAGATGGTCTCACTACACAGTATTCTGGTTCCCACCTCAGAAGCTCTAGACTGTTCTGCAAGACATAACCATGAGCTATGGTAAATCTAAGTATGCATCACTCGATGAGATCGGAATTACTTTAGAAAATTCTGATAAAATACTACCAATTAGAAAATTCACTTAGGGACTTCCCTGATGGTGCAGTGGTTAAGACTCTGCACTCCCAATGCAGGGGACCTGTGTTCCATCCCTGGTCAGGGAGCTAGATCCCACATGCATGCCACAACCAAGGAGCTGGCAAGTCGCAGGTAAGGAGCCCACCTGCCACAACTAAGACCTGGCGCAACCAAAATAAAAAATAAATAAATATTTTTTAAAAAAAGAAGAAAGAAAATTCACTTAAAGGAGATTTGAGAAAAACACCCTGCAGGGGGTGGGGGGATGACTTTTTTCCTGTGAGTTTCTTCCCATCAGACTCAATAACCCCATTTTGGGAATTCCCTGGAGGTCCAGTGGTTAGGACTTTGTGCTTTTACTGCCATGGCTCGGGTTCAGTCCCTGGTTGGGGAACTAAGGTCCTGCAAACCGTGCTCGACGTGGCAAAAAAAAACCAAAAAAACTCTCTTATAAAAAATATTTTGTAATGTTTCCTTTTCCTTACTCTGGAAATGAAATTCACACATGGTATAACCCCCTGGTTATTTGTCAAATGGAGATATGTTCTAGACCCAGATAATTATAAACCGGTTTCTCACCTGCATCTATGTCTGAGGTGACATATGCAAGTTGGGTAAGACTGAAAAGTTGTTGTAGAACCTGAGTCAGTTCTTTGTGTGGACGTAACCCACACAGTGAGCATCCCTGGTCCTTGCTCACTCTGCATCAATCCTTATAACTCCCAAATTTGCAAAATTCTCTCTAGGTGGTATTACACTTCACAGCAAAGTTCTTTCCTTTTGCACATTAGCATATTTGATCTACATAAGAAAGCTGGGACACTTACCTTAAGCTATTTGTAGTGGGTTGCATGGTGACCCTAACAAAATGTAACCCCTCGAACCTGTGAATGTGAGCTTGTTTGGAAAAGGAGTCTTTGCTGATGTAATCAAGTTAAGGGCCTTGAGATAAGATCATTCCAGATTATCCAAGTGGGGCCCTAAATCCAGTGACAAGTGTCCTTGTGAGAGACAGAAGAGAAGACACAGATACAAAGTGAAGGCTGTGGTGACAACAGAGGTTGGACTTATGCTGCCACAGGTCAAGGAATGCCAAGAGACAAAGGAGCATCCTATCTTAGAGCTGCTGGAGGAAATCGCCTTGCTGACACCTTGATTTTGAACTTCTGGCCTCCAGAACTGTGAGAGAATTTTTGTTCTCGTAGTAATTTGTTAGAGCAGCGCTAGGAAATGAATATGCTATGGATACCTCTTCTTTGGAGATACATCCTCAAAAAATCTTAGGCAGTTGGATCTTGAGACTGGATACCGAATTCACATTCTACATTCTCCACAAAGAGCTCCTGTACCACTTTAGCCATGAGTCATTTCTCCTGTAGAATTACGTAGCAATGGGAAGGGTTGAAAAGTGCTCTCGTCTCAGTTCTCAGTTAAGGAAACGGGGGCCCAGATGGCAAAGAGACTGGCCCAAGGTCTGCAGCTAGTTGGTGGCTGAGCAGTGAAGAGAACCAAGTTCTTCTGATTTGCAGAACACGGCTCCCTCCGCAGCACCGTCCCGCCTTCTCTGCTGATGGCTGGTTGCTGCTGATGTCAATTCCTAGGCATTTAGCCCTATTATCTCACAGCCTGTGCTCAGAAACCCTGCTCTGTAACTCTGACACGAGCTCACTGAGGGCAGGCATCCTTCTTTTGTGTCTTCTTTGCCATTACAATAGTCTGAAAGTGCTATCAGTAAAACTCCTCGCTTTGGGACTTCCCTGGTAGCACAGTGGTTAAGAATCTGCCTGCCAATACAGGGGACACAAGTTCAAGCCCTCACAGGGGAAGATTCCCACATGCCACGCAGCAACTAAGCCCGTGAGCCACAACTACTGAGCCTGCGCTCTAGAGCCAGCATGCCACAACTACTGAAGCCCACGCATCTAGAGCCTGTGCTCTGCAGTAAGAGAAGACACTGCAGCGAAGAGTAGCCCCACTCGCCACAACTAGAGAAAGCCTGTGCACAGCAACAAAGATCCAGCACAGTCAACAATAAATTAAGTAATTAATTTAAAAAAACAAAACAAAACAAAAACTCCTCACTTTGATTGAAGGTTTTTTCTTCCCTTTGGTCCCATCTTTCCAGCCTCATCTTCCACCACTCCCTGTTTCATACCTTATGCTCTAACAACACCAGCCTTCTCTTTATTCCTCTAACATACCATTTTTATCCTTTCCTCTGAGACTTCATGTGAATGGATGTATCAGTACCTTTCCCAAGCGGAGGTTTCAATAAGCATCCCAGAAGAAGTATGGCAGGAACCAGGGAAAGGAAAACAGAATGGGGAGAAAACAGTAATTCCCAGAAATAACGCCCTAGAGCCCTGGTTACTCAGGCTTCATTCATATTAACTCAAGCTTATCCTCACATGGTCCAAGGATGTAGATACATTCATTATTCCCCTGATTTTAAAGGTAATAAAACTGAGGCAGAAAAGTTAACTAACACCCCCTGAGTCAATAGTTAGGAGGAGAGATTCTCAGCATTCAAATGCATGTGGTCCATCCTGTTCTTAGTGTCCATTATAATTTACCCTCAGCTGACCTGCTCCCATAAAAAGAACCTATCATATATTGTATTTTAAATACTTCCCTTGCATTAGGGACTTTATATTCATAATCTCAGATTCCAAAATGTGTGTAACAGTAAATGTGATCCTCCTCTACGGGGGAAGAAAGGAAGGGGTTGAAATGGCTTGCCTTAGGCTACCTCACTGGTAAATGGTAGAATTAGCATTCCCAAGCTGGCCTCTTATTGCTGCCAGGATTTTGCTGGTCAGGCCAAGCATATTGATAAATCACTAAGGGGAAAACAGAGAATTTCTTCAGAGCAGTTTGGAAAGGCTGCCAGTGAGGGCTGTCCTCACACTGGTCCACGTGTGACACTCAGGTCCAGCAACCAAGAACAGAGCATGCCATGTAGATGGTGTTGGGGCTGGGTGGGGGGTGGCAAGTAAAAATTCAGATACACTGTGACCCCCTTACAGAATCACCTGGGCAATATAAGGCAAAGCTTCATCCTCCCTGATTTACTCTTTAAAGTCTGGGTGTCCCTTTTACTAAAGCCAGAAGCATGGAGGAGGATGGTAGCTTGATGGTGATGGTGACAGTGATGATGATGATGATGGTGATGGTGACAGTGATGATGATGATGATGGTGATGGTGACAGTGATGATGATGATGATGGTGATGGTGACAGTGATGATGATGATGATGGTGATGGTGGTGATGGTGATGATGGTGGCGATGGTGATGATGGTGGTGATGGTGATGATGGTGATGATGGTGATGGTGATGATGGTGATGATGATGATGACAAAGAGAATGATGCCGGCTCTTGATCCTAGAGGTCTTGATTTCCCCGGTCCCATCTTTCTCTTAAATCTGTGTCTGTGTTTTCTTTAAGCTTGCGGCACCCATCACTCGCCTCGAGTTGCCGAGCTGGTCTTGGCAGATTGGATGCTACCATCTTTATATAGACAGCAGTTCAGCTTGGTCCTTCATGATTCTTTGGTTTCAAGTAACCAAAGGTAGCTTTCCAAAGGTAGTTGGAAAGGTAGTTGGAGCTCCAGACTCAGGGCTGTTTCTGGAGCTCAGAGGATCCTGGAGCCAGCTCCCATGTGTGGATCATAAGATGCTGTGAGGTTTTGACAATCTTTGGCTGCAAGTGATGCATTCATCTGCAAAGAGTCTTGCAAAAATAACTGTTCAGCTAATTTTGCTGAATTCATGGAAATGGTAGCCACCCGGGAAAGGGTATTTCAAAGATGAAGTTTTAGCCACAGCAATCAGAGAAGAAAAAGAAATCAAAGGAATCCAAATTGGAAAAGAAGTCAAATTGTCACTCTTTGCAGATGACATGATATTATATATCGAAAACCCTAAAGACTCTACCAGAAAACTGCTAGCACTCATTGATGAGTTTAGTAAAGTAGCAGGATACAAAATTAATGCACAGAAATCTCTTGCATTCCTATACACTAACAACGGAAGAGCAGAAAGAGAAATTAAGGAAACTCCCATTCACCATTGCAACAAAAAGAATAAAATACCTAGGAATAAACCTGCCTAAGGAGGCAAAAGATCTGTATGCAGAAAACTTTAAGACATTGATGAAAGGAATCAAAGATGACACAAACAGATGGAGAGACATACCATGTTCCTGGATTGGAAGAATCAACATCGTGAAAATGACTGTACTACCCAAAGCGATTTACAGATTCAATGCAATCCCGATCAAATTACCAATGGCATTTTTCACAGAACTAGAGAAAAAATCTTATGATTTGTATGGAAATGCAAAAGACCCCGAATAGCCAAAGCAATCTTGAGAAGGAAAAATGGAGTTGGTGGAATCAGGCTTCCTGACTTCAAACTATACTACAAGGCCATAGTGATCAAGACAGTATGGTACTGGCACAAAAATAGAAAGGACGATCAATGGAATAGAATAGAGAACTCAGAAGTAAGCCCAAACACATATGGGCACCTCATCTTTGACAAAGGAGGCACGAGTATACAATGGAAAAAAGACAACCTCTTCAATAAGTGGTGCTGGGAAAATTGGACAGCTACATGTAAAAGAATGAAATTCCAACACTTCCTAACACCATACACAAAAATAAACTCCAAATGGATTAAAGACCTACATGTAAGGCCAGACACTATAAAACTCCTAGAGGAAAACATAGGCAGAACACTCTATGACATACATCAAAGCAACATCCTTTTGGACCCACCTCCTAGAATCATGGAAATAAAATCAAGAATAAACAAATGGGACCTCATGAAACTTAAAAGATTTTGCACAGTGAAAGAAACCATAAACAAGACTAGAAGGCAACCCTCAGAATGGGAAAAAATAATTGCCTATGAAACAACGGACAAAGGATTAACCTCCAAAATATACAAGCAGCTCATGAAGCTTAATACCAAAAAAGCAAATAACCCAATCCACAAATGGGCAGAAGACCTAAATAGACATTTCTCCAAAGAAGACATACAGATGGCCAACAAACACATGAAAAGATGCTCAACATCACTCATCATCAGAGAAATGCAAGTCAAAGCCACAGTGAGGTATCACCCCACACCAGTCAGAATGGCCATCATCACAAAATCTGGAAACCACAAATGTTGGAGAGGGTGTGGAGAAAAGGGACCCCTCCTGCACTGTTGGTGGGACTGTAAGTTGGTACAGCCACTATGGAAAACAATTTGGAGGTTCCTTAAAAAACTACAAATAGAACTACCATATGATCTAGTAATCCGACTACTGGGCATATACCCAGAGAAAACCATAATCCCAAAAGAAACGTGTACCATAATGTTTATTGCAGCACTATTTACAATAGCCAGGACATGGAAGCAACCTAAATGCCCATCAACAAATGAATGGATACAGAAGATGTGGCATATATATACAATGGAATATTACTCAGCTATAAAAAGGGATGAGATGGAGCTATATGTAATGAGGTGGATAGAACTACAATCTGTCATATAGAGTGAAGTAAGTCAGAAAGAGAAGGACAAATATTGTATGCTAACTCACATATACGGAATCTAAAAATGGTACTGATGAACTCAGTGACAAGAATAAGGATGCAGATACAGAGAATGGACTGGAGAACTCGGGGTATGGGAGGGGGCAGGGGGTGAAGGGGAAACTGAGACGAAGCGAGAGAGTAGCACAGACATATATATACTACCAACTGTAAAATAGATAGTCAGTGGGAAGTTGTTGTATAACAAAGGGAGTCCAACTCGAGGATGGAAGATGCCTTAGAGGACTGGGGCGGGGAGGGTGGGGGGGACTCGGGGGGGGAGTCAAGGAAGGGAGGGAATACGGGGATATGTGTATAAAAACAGATGACTGAACCTGGTGTACCCCCAAAAGAATAATTAAAAAAAAAAGAGAATGATGCCAATAACTTTAAGAATCTCATTTGGAAACATTTTTCACACTAAGCCAGTTGGCACAGTGCTCTCTGCCTTGTGGAACTGGCAGCTACAAGAGTAAATTGGAAGAAATTAATCCAGAATTAATCCTACTGATTTTCTCCATCAATTTGAACTCCAAAAGGCACTTGATTAAATAAAAAGGAATTTTGTGGGGGGAAAAAATACCTTAATGAAGAGTTTGAGAGTGAATTTTTGTTCATATTTTATTTATTTATTTACTTATTTACTTATTTATTTATTTATTGGCTGTGTTGCGTCTTCATTGCTGACACGGGCTTTCTCTAGTTGCAGCGAGCAGGGGCTACTCTTTGTTGCAGTGCACGGGCTTCTCATTGCAGTGGCTTCTCTTGTTGCGGAACATGGGCTCTAGGCACATGGGCTTCAGTAGTTGTGGCACTCAGGCTCAGTAGTTGTGGCACACGGGCTTAGTTGCTCTGCGGCATGTGGAATCTTTCTGGACCAGGGCCCAAACCTGTGTCCCCTGCATTGGCAGGCAGATTCTTAACCACTGCACCACCAGAGAAGTCCCTTTTGTTCGTATTTCTGAAGTATGCTGAAACAACTTTTGATCATTTAAAAACAATATGGGGACTTCCCTGGTGGCTCAGTGGTTAAGAATCCCTGGAAGGTCCCACATGCTGTGGAGCAACTAAGCCCGTGTGCCACAACTACTGAAGCTCAAGCCTATAGCCTGTGCTCTGCACACGAGAAGCCACCACAACGAGAAGCCTGCGCACTGCAATGAAGAATAGCCCCTACTCACCGCAAGTAGAGAAAGCCCACGCACAGCAATGGAGATGGAAGGCAGCCAAAAGTAAATAAATATATAAAAAATTAATAATAATTTAAAAATAAAAACAATTTGACTATCATTTAAAAACTATTGCACTTACTTAAGTGTACTTTAGAAAAATGAAAAGTTCTCCTCGTTTCTGTTTAAAAAAATGAATGCTATAGAGAGGAAAAAGAACATAATTTGTTTTTGGCTGCACTGCATAGCTTGTGGGATCTTATTTTCCCGACCAGGAATTTCACCACAGTGAAAGCCTGGAATCCTAACTACTAGGCTACCAGGGAGCTCTCAAAAGACTGTAATTTGGTTTGTATTGTCTGTCTTTCTGAAAACAATCTATTTTCACATTTGTGTGTTACTTGCTGGACTGCTGAATAGGACACTTCATCTTCTTCATGCTGGGCTAAAAGCTGGCTTTTCATGTTGTATTTTAAATATTTAATCCTGTTTAATGCACCTCACTTTGCTTTTGTATACTAGCAGGTGAGTTAATACTATTCCGTTCTACCCTCATATACCAGAAACTCAGCTTTCCTGAAAATCTTAACGACTGTAAGTGGTTAATGGCTAAAGTCATACAAGCATTTTTATTTTAATCATTTTGGCAGAGGCCTTTCTAAATGCATTTCCCTTACATAGGAAACATTCTCAATTTGTTTTAATCTATTTTTATGAATGACTGTACTACACTGATGCTCTCAAGGGTTGTTGGAGATATAGAAGGTTTATTGGTTATGAAGAGGATAAATATACCACGTTGAATTTGTTCTCCAACACACCAGGAATACATGTGCATCAGGACCTTTGCACTGGTTGTCCTCTCTGCCAGGCTTTTAATTTCATTTATTTATATATTTATATATATATATATATTTATTTATTTATTTATATTTTCGCTGCATTAGGTCTTCATTGCTGCTTGGGCTTTCTTTAGTTGTGGCAAGCAGGGGCTACTCTTCATTGCAGTGCATGGGGCTTCTCTTGTTGCAGAGCATGGGCTCTAGGTGTGTGGGCTTCAGTAGTTGCAGCACACAGGCTCAGTAGTTGTGGTGCACGGACTTTGTTGCTCTGAGACATGTGGGATCTTTCCGGACCAGTGATCAAACCCATGTCCCCTGTCTGAAAAAGTGGTATTGATTTTAAATGTGAAGAACATCAAGGAGAGAAGATAGAGGGAGCAGAGCAGAGGGTTGAGACCCTTGACAAATGTCTGCTTTTAAGGGGTTGAGAGAATAGGAGCAATGTAGGATGAGAGACAGATATATTTATCAAAATGTATATCAAGTATATATAGAGAGACAGGTCCTATTGGTTCTATTTCTCTAAGGAACCCTGACACATATATACTAACAGCCAAATGATTTGTGTAGGTGGTAAATGCAACAATGGTTCAGAGAGTGAAACTATTACAGTGGATTGGGGTACATAGGCGAGTTACAAGATTCTAAGAATTAACAGAAGAGTAAATTTTATTTTTCTTGCCACACCATGTAGTGTGCAGCATCTTAGTTCCCCAACCAGGTTTCGAAATTGCCCCCTACAGTGGAAGCATGGCGTCTTAACCACTGGACTGCCAGGGAAGTCCCAGAAGAGGAAATTTTTAGGAATTTTGCTCAGTGAGAATTTTGTGTTCCTTTTGTGACTAATTCTATATCTCTGCTAGTAAGTGGTGAGCCCTAGATTTAAACTCAGGGCTATCTGACTCCAAAGCCAATCCATATCCTTTCTACTCCATTGTGCTGTCTTTATTTATGATATTTTACTCTTGAAATCTTCCACATTCACTTAATAGTAAACCTTCCCCCATCCTTAAATGAGAAAGTAACTATTCTTCAGAGCAGACCCTATTCATTTGTTTTTTTTAAGAACTTTTATTGAGATATAATTGACATACAATAAACTGCATATATTTAAAGTATACAATTTGATTTTTTTCTTATTAGTAATGTATATATGGCAATCCCAATCTCCCAATTCATCCCACCCCAAACCCTCCCATCCACCCCCAGCTTTCTCCCCTTGGTGTCCATATGTTTGTTCTCTACATCTGTGTCTCCATTTCTGCCTTGCAAACCGCTTGATCTGTACCATTTTTCTATGTTTCGCGTATATGCGTTAATATACGATATTTGTTTTTCTCTTTCTGACTCACTTCACTCTGTATGACAGTCTCTAGGTCCATCCATGTCTCTACAAATGTCCCAATTTCATTCCTTTTTACAGCTGAGTAATATTCCATTGTATATATGTACCACATCTTCTTTATCCATTCATCTGTTGATGGACATTTAGGTTGCTTCCATGTCCTGGCTATTGTAAATAGTGCTGCAGTGAACATTGGAGTGCATATGTCTTTTTGAATTATGGTGTTCTCTGGGTATATGCCCAGTAGTGGGATTGCTGGGTCATATGGTAACTCCATTTTTAGTTCTTCAAGGAATCTCCATACTGTTCTCCATAGTGGCTGTATCAATTTATATTCCCACCAACAGTACAAGAGGGTTCCCTTTTCTCCACACCCTCTCCAGCATTTATTGTTTGTTGATTTTCTGCTGATGCCCATTCTAACCGGTGTGAGGTGATATCTCATTGTAGTTTTGATTTGCATTTCTCCAATAATTAATGATATTGAGCAGCTTTTCATGTGCCTTTTGGCCATCTGTATGTCTTCTTTGGAGAAATGTTTATTTAGGTCTTCTGCCCATTTTTTGATTGGGTTTTTTTTTGATATTGAGCTGCATGAACTGTTTATATGTTTTAGAGATTAATCCTTTGTCTGTTGATTCATTAACAAATATTTTCTCCCATTCTGAGGGTTGTCTTTTCATCTTGTTTATAGTTTCCTTTTCTGGGCAAGACCCTATTCATTTCTTTTTTTTCTTTATAAATTTATTTATTTATTTATTTATTTATTGGGTCCTCAGTGCTGCACTCAGGCTTTCTTTAGCTGCAGTGAGGAGGGAGCTACTCTTCATTGTGGTGCACAAGCTCCTCATTTCAGTGGCTTCTCTTATTGCAGAGCATGGACTCTAGGCACGTGTGCTTCAGTAGTTGTGGCACACAGGCTCAATAGTTGTGGCTCACAGGCTCTAGAGTGCAGGCTCAGTACTTGTGGCGCGTGGGCTTAGTTGCTTTGCGGCATGTAGGATCTTCCTGGAGCAGGGATCGAACCTGTGTCCCCTGCATTGGCAGGCAGATTCTTAACCACTTCTCCACCTAGGAAGTCTCAAGACCCTATTCATTTCTGTTGGCCACTGCAGAAGACACTGGAGGCTAGCTCTCCCTAGAGCATGTGGCAGGAATTGTCCATCTGTCAGCTTGGATACACCAGGTCACGCCTCCTTGATATTTGTAGCCCTTGTCCTCATAAATAGCATGATGCTCAGACAGTGGCTACTTACACATGTTCTCCCTCACAGCTGGAAATCAAAGTCATAATGGTTCCTCTGGATTCCAGCTTCCCACACTGCCGTCCACCCGAATTTAAGGAAAAGAAGTTGCTAGAATAACAGGAAAAGAGCAAAGATGTCTGCAAGTGGGAATATAGCATGCCATTATTGCTGTATTTTTAGGTTGTTAACTCAATGCCAGAAAAGTTATTTCTTCTTCAGCTATGTTGCTTGTACTGAGGGTCCCCTGAGACTGTGAAGACAGTTTGGTTGAGCTCCTGGAGAAACAAGAATCTTTTGCCATGGATGTGGTATGCCTGGAAATTTGGGCATAAATAAAAATAGAACTACATGTAAAAATAGCTAATTTGATCAAGCATTATAAAACCATACTAAGTCTGTCCACCAAGTTTTAAAAATAGAAACAAATATTTGGTCTTTTCTTCACTTATTCTCACTAAATTCTTACAATCCTAAATCATTTTGCTCTGGTCCTCTTTTCTCCTTGTTTCAAAGAGAGATCCTTAACCCTCTGTTCTCACTCATTTGACTCAATTCTCAGAGTCAAATGAGTCTCAGAGTTTTGTCTGTTCGTGACTCTACTCTGTGGAATTTGTGGGAGTAAAGACCCAGATTCTATAAAGCCAAGACAATGAGCTAGACCTCGGTCTCTCCCTCCCTAAGCTGGCAGCAGATTTACTGGGATAAAGGCATTGTCTCTTCATAGGCCTCTGTCTTAGCCCTTTCTTCTTCTTTTCTCCTCCTCCTTCTCCTTCTCCTCCTCCTTCTCCTCCTTCTCCTTCTCCTTCTCCTTCTCCTTCTCCTTCTCCTTCTCCTTCTCCTCCTTCTTCTCCTCCTTCTCCTTCTCCTTCTTCTTCTCCTTCTTCTTCTCCTTCTTCTTCTTCTTTTTAGATGACAAAAGCTAAAGAGCTAATAAACTGACACACAGTAACTCCAGTCCAGAGGGATGGAATATATTAGGTTACCTTCAGGATTTCCTGACAGTATACCACTTTGGAAAGAATCAAATGGCCCTTCTTGCCTTAGGTGTCTTGATGGCCGTTAAGAGTTTCTTGGTCTTGTAAATCCTATCATTTTCTTTGCTGACAAGATTAGAACTAGCAGCCTGCTTTCACATATCAACAGATATAGTTACTGTTTTAGACAATTTGCCCCTAGGAACAAATTCAAGCTAACAGCAGGACACAGCCTTCAACAAGGTTGTTGAAATAAAGTTTAACAAGATGTCTTAAAAAAAAAAAAAAAGTAACAGAAACGTCTGGGCTTCTCACACTCTGCTGCCAAGTAGTTGTCTAGTGAATTGTTCTGAATCCTCAATCTACACACATGTGCAAGTATTACCTAATATTGCCACAGATTCCCTGAGTTTATTCTCTCCACCGCCATCCACCCATAGGTGCTGCTGGGTTACAGAATGTCTAGTCCTTCAGCAGTTTCCACGCAAATGTCATTCACACCCAGGCATTTTGCGACTCCAGAAATATAAGCTAGGCCACATCATGGACTGGCCATCTTCTGTTAATTCCTAGGCCATTTCTTAATACCCACCAAGCATTCTCCTTAGCTCTTCTGCCCTGGAGCAATAGGCACACTTTCCCCTGTTATTGCAGAATAGTTGTCCTTTACTCAGATCCTGGAAGCTCATCTTCTTTTGGAAAATGACTTTAACCAAGCATCTTCTCAACAATGACAGATCTCAGCCAGTAATAAAACCTGTACCAGCTACTGTGAAAATAAAGATCCTCCAACTCACTGCAAAAAATAGAGAGATTCCATGATGGGAGTGTCTGGATATCTCTGTGTGAAGTGGAACCTTAAGGCTCTTTTATGTAAGATTGGATTACACAGATATAGGGTACATCCTCTTTGGAGAAGTGCCGTAACCTAAAGAAGGGGGATGAGAAAGTATGATAAGCAAAGAAAACAATCAATAGCTGTCAACAACCCTAGATGGCCTGAGAGCGGGAGGTACCCAGGAGGAGGGAGTGCTGACAGTGATGCAGGGAAGGATATAGCCAAATCTTCCAGCACAGCTCTCTTTGGCTACAAATGATACTAAAAATTTCTAAGAACCAAAAGCAACCACTAGGGATTTCCATGGTGCCGCAGTAGTTAAGAATCCTCCTGCCAATGCAGGGGACTCAGGTTCGATCCCTGCTTCAGGAAGATCCCACATGCCAGGAGAAACTAAGCCCATGCGCCACAACTACTGAGCCTATGTGCTGCAATTACTGAAGCCTGCATGTGCCTAGAGCCCATGCTCCGCATCAAGAGAAGCCACTGCAATGAGGAGCCCAAGCAACACAATGAAAAGTAGCGCGCCGCTCCCCACAACTAGAAAAAGCACATGTACAGCAACAAAGACCCAATGCAGCCAATAAATAAATAAATAAATAAATAAATAAATAAATAAATTTATTAAAAAAAAAAAAAGCAACCACTAAAAGGCAGATGATATCGGGCCAAGGGCAACATAAGATCCTGAGGAGAGGGATAAGCAGATTATGTGTAAAAGAGAGATGTCACTTAGACATCACAGAAGGATATGGTGGCTCAGTTCATCTTGGCATCTTTCAACTGCTTCAATAAAGGCATTCAACAGACAATTTTCAAACACATGAATGACATCATACTTAATATTTTCATGTGTAGCTTTCAAAGATGGATTACCCCAACCACTTCTGCCAGGAGTGAGAACCAAGAGATATGATTTGGAAAAGCCAATCCTTGTCTCACTGCAGATATGCGCCACTGTATACCTACCAAACGAACAACAAAATTTCAAATATTAATACTATATTTTCTGAATTTTTAATAAATTACAAAACACTGGAAAATTATCCTTTTTTATAAATTTATTTATGTCTTTATTGGCTATATTGGGTCTTCGTTGCTTCACGAGGGCTTTCTCTAGTTGTAGCAAGTGGGGGCTACCCTTGGTTGTGGTGCACAGGCTTCTCATTGTGGTGGCTTTTCTTGCTGCAGAGCACGGGCTTTAGGCACATGGGCTTCAGTAGTTGTGACACATGGGCTCAATAGTTGTGACTCAACGGCTCTAGAGTGCCAGCTCAGTAGATGTGGCACATGGGCTTAGTTGCTCCACGGCATGTGGGATCTTCCTGGATCAGGGCTCAAACCCGTGTCCCCTGCATTGGCAGATGGATTCTTAACCACTGTGCCACCAGGGAAGTCTCTGGAAAAATTACCTTTTAAAGCAGTCTAATTTTTAATTATTTTAATCATACTATAAATGAATAGTTCTCTTTCTCTTTTCTTTTTATGACTATTCTCAAGCACCAAATCATTCCCAGCTAAAATTGCAGGAAAATGCACTGGCTCAGGAACCTTGTGAAAAAACCTCCTAGAAACTCATCGGTATGGAAAAGAGGGATATTGAACACCATGACAGCAGTCGCTTTGTGGATCCCAGGGGATATAAATGCATAAACATAAGCCTTCTGGTGTTTGGGAACCCTAACAGCCAATATAAATAAATCATCTGTAAAACAGTAACTTGAAAAACATACAAAAAGAGATAGGAAAATGAAAGAAATTACTTTTGCCAAAATGTTTCTCAAACAATGAGAGGGAGGACAAGGGGATAAATAATAAATTGGATGATTTTAAGAGGCCTTAGTAACCATTTAAGTACATTTTTTGAAATTTCTGAACATTTGCCACAGAAAACCTGTGTTTACACAATCCATGTTGATTGTTTGCCTGACATTAAAATTCACACACACACACACACACACACACACACACAATTTTTCAGGCCAGTTTTTTTTTTAAATCTCCTCTTGAGAAGACTTACTCAATGGAAAACAACATTCATTATTGGATTACTTTATCCAAGCAATGGAAACCATGCAAAACGCTCAACTTTTTGGTGCAGACATATTTCTGGAGTCATGCCCTCATCTTTGGATGTAATGGCATTGATGCAGTTCTGTACACAAAATCTGAAATGCAGCCTAGGAGACGGCATTGAATGAGCTGACTGCCTTTAGCAGCAACCTCAGAAATGGAGTAACACAGGTACCACATCTATGATTTAAAAGTTGAGATCATTACCATGTGTTCCAGTTTGGGAGAGAAGTAGGAGAGTAGGAACCTGAATGCAGGAAAGGAGTACCCGCAAAAGCTAAGAGGACCATGTTAACTTTTGGTTCTCAAGGGGTACAGGTCAAAATAAATAAATAAAAAATAGAGGGGTACAGGTCAAATGAGGTTTTCTTCCTTCTTTCCTTCCTGCTTTTCTTCCCTCCTTCCTCCCTCCCTTCCTCCTTCTTTCCATCTCAGAAATTCCCTGTTTGCAATATTCAGGCAAGCTTTTAATTTTTTTCTTGTAAATTACCAGGAAGTTCCCCTTCTTTGAAACCCTGAGCAATTAACCTATTTGAGGGAAGAATAGAATCCAACTTATTCCAAAGCCATCTGGAAAATCAGCAGCATCTTTACACAGCTATCCGTACTGTTTATGAAAAAATGAGACATGGTAACCGAATGGCCTTTTATGAAGCAGTTGATTTGTTTCCAAAATATTATCCTAAGAACTTAAGAAACCATTAAGAATAAGAAACGTCTTGCTTGAGTCAAATGTAAGGAATATGAAAGCCATGTGCATCCTTCTCCTTTAGGATTGGTCCATGTGGCACGTAAGAAGGATATATTTTGGACTTCCCTGGTGGCACAGTGGTTAAGAATCTGCCTGCCAATGCAGAGGACACAGGTTCGATCCCTGGTCCAGGAAGATCCCAAATGTCATGGAGCAACAAAGCCCGAGTGCTACAACTACTGAGCCTGTGCTCTAGAGCCCGAGAGCCACAACTACTGAAGCCCAGGCGCCTAGAGCCTGTGCTCCACAACAAGAGAAGCCACCACAATGAGAAGCCCACATACCACAATGAAATGTAACCCCTGCTCACCACAACTAGAGAAAGCCCACACACAGCAACAAAGACCCAACACAACCAATAAATAAATAAATTTATAAGAAAAAAGGGATATATTTTTCTTGTCCTTTTAACTCATGTAGAGCTGAAAGGTCAGAACTGGTTGCAAAGGGTGTAATTCTGAAGAATCCATGCAGAAGAACAAGAAACTGAAGGGTCAGCAGGGTCAGACATCGTCTGGGACGCTCCAGAGTCAAACTGCTTTTCTTTCCCTGTGATTCCCTTAGCTCTGAAAGTCAGTTTTTCTTAACCCAGTTTTAATCCAATTACTTCTTTCATTGTTCAAATTTAGTCTTGGCTAGGGTAGCCAGGAGCTTTAATTTCTTTCTAAAATTACCTCATGTTTTAAGAGTGTCTTTAAAATCTCAATCTCTCTCTCTTTTTTTTTTTAATAAATTTATTTATTTATTTATTTTATTGCCTGTGCTGGGTCTTTGTTTGCTGTGCATGGGCTTTCTTTAGTTGCAGTGAGTGGGGGCTGCTCTTTGTTGTGGTGCGCGAGGTCCTCATTGCCGTGGCTTCTCTTGTGGAGCACAGGCTCTAGGCACGTGGGCTTCAGTCGTTGCAGCACATGAGCTCAATAGTTGTGGCTCACAGGCTTTAAAGCACAGGCTCAATAGCTGTGCTGCACGGGCTTAGCTGCTCCGCAGCATGTGGGATCTTCCTGGAGCAGGGATCGAACCCGTGTCCCCTGCATTGGCAGGCGGATTCTTAACCACTGTGCCACCTAGGAAGCCCCTAAAATCTCAATCTCTTTAAAAGATCTGTATGAACATTGAAATGTCTCTATTTTTATTTTGCAAATCTGGTAACGAGTCTCGATCAGTGGCTCTAAACTTACAGTGATCAATGTGGTCAGCAAAAGCAAAACCCAAATGCTTGAGCAAGTGTTCCTAATAACATCAAAAGTCACAGGACAGCAGGTCAGCATGTAACGTTAATCACACTTTGCACTTGGAAAATATGTTTGGTATCCTTAATGCCTGCTTTTATTAACTAGATTTTTAATTACAAATGTGCGCTCATTTTAACAGGTAAAAGCATAGTGAAAGGGTGCTATAAAAGCATAGTGAACGTTAATAATCTATGCTCTCATCATCTTCATCCCCACTCCGCAGCCAGCACTCCCCACTTTCATGTCAACACTTTGAATGCCAATCAGGTTGAGGGCTCATGTGCATCTGCGAGCATCCTTTAGTGCAGGCTGCAACTCAGGGAAGAAAGGTTGCAATCACAGAGGCCCCTGCTTTTCTGTGAATGGAAAGATTGTGCTAGATGCCACCAGACATACCATAGGGCTATGCTCCAGAAGAAGGATCACACCTCTCTGTGACTATTCCTTTTTATGGGGCAAGTATTGGGATGTGCTTGCAAGTAGGGAAAAATAACTTTGCACTTGGGTACCAAAGGGTGGGCATGGGTGCCGGCTGTTGCCAGGCCTCTAGAACCATTCCTTTTTATGGGGCAAGTATTGGGATGTGCTTGCAAGTAGGGAAAAATAACTTTGCACTTGGGTACCAAAGGGTGGGCGTGGGTGCCGGCTGTTGCCAGGCCTCTAGAACCATTACCTGATAGCCTTGTGTGAAATTGAGTTGGAGTCTCACCACCCCAACCCCAAGGAGGAGCAGCCCCTGACCCAGCCTACTCACTGCCAGCGGCACTAAACGAGACTCAGGGGCCAAATATTCAAGCATTTTGCTTGTCTCTTGAGCATAACTTAGGTTAAAAGCTTCCTTTGTGTTTATCCATGTGTGCATGTCTATATCTCTATGTAGATGTTGCATGTATCAATGTTTGTATATATACATCCTCCATATATATCTATACGGTATATGTAAGGGACACACAAAACACATATATAAAGCGGAGGGGGGGTGTTGGTTTTGTTTGTTTGGTGTTTTTTTTGTTTTTGTTTTTGTTTTTTTGCTGCTCCACACAGCTTGTGGGATCTTAGTTCCCTGACCAGGGATTGAACCTGGGCCAGGGCAGCGAAAGCACTGAGTCCTAACTGCTGGACCACCAGGGAATTCCCAGAAAGGGGTTTTTAATATCAAAACAAAAAGGGAAATGAGATCTTACTAGACACATTATTTTGCAGCTTGTTTGTTTTGTTTTGTTTTTCATTTAATTCCCTGATTAAAGTTGAGGAAATTGAAAGCCAGAAAGATTAAATGATTATAGTTCAGAACTAGGGACCATTTTGTGACTGAGCAGAATTGAAATCTTTGTGTCTTCATCGCCTACACTGCCTGGCCCTGATGCTTCACAGACCTTGCCTGAGATGGGCTTGGCAGACAGAAGACCCTTTGCTGATGCAAAGCTGCACAATTTCTGCTCCCCTACAGAAATGCGATTCTTTCCAGATCCTGCAGAGCTGAAGCTTCTGACAAGGCGAGTCTTCCTTTTTGTTCCTGTCTAACAGAGGGACAACAAGTCCCAGGGAGGGTCCCTTGGGGCTGAAAGTGGCAGATGCCCCAGAAGCCGAGTAACTAAGTGACACAGAGAGATCAACTCTAAAAATTCTGTCCTCTCTAATCCTTGACGCAAAGTCTATTTGTATCTAATATATATTTATCTTAGTGGAAGATGGCTTCCACCATCAAGAACTTCAAAGGTGAGGACAATAAATTTGTCTAGTCTTGGCACAATGCCGTTTCTCAGTTTAGGGGAGTGTTTCTTAAGTGTCTTTGTCTTATTCTGTATTATTTAGATGAAAAATTCAGGGGACAATTGTCAGATACTACATTGTATTTTTCAGGATTGTTTAAGACTAGAGACTGTGTATTCCTGTAACAAACTCCAGGTACATAACAGTAAATGGATAAATGATATTAATGTGTGTACAAGCTGTTCAAAATGAACTGTCGGATATTATATTGTAACAATTAAGACTGTGTTCATGGTACTCTACCATTTGATATAAGAGACTTGAGCATCCTCAGATTTTGGTACACACAGTGCCTCCAATCCCCAGCAGATACTGAGGACAAATGTATAACGATGGAAACGTTAAGTACTTTGAAGAAAAGCACAACAGGATAGGGGACGAGAGAGCACTGGGAGGTGCCATTTCAGGCAGGATAGTCAAAGAAGGCCTCGCCGGTAGGTGACATTGGAACCAAGCCTGAATCAACTGAGGGAGCGACATGGTGGATATCTTAGGGGCAGAAGGAAAGGCAAGATTTGAATACATAGCAGGTAAATACCACTACTTCAATGACTTACTTATAGAAATGTACTTCTACATAAATGAGCACTCATCTGCATTTCCTAGACGTTTAGCCATACCACTCTACCCTTCCTATCTGCTCATCGAATTTTTTATTAAATGAAAAATGCCCATGTAATGGATGCCATTGACACTCATCTCCCTCAGAGTAAGTGCCAAAGGCTCCTCAATGGCCCGGAAGTTCTACCTACTCTGCCCTGCCTCCAACCTGCTCCCTCGCCTCTCCAATTCCCTCTCTGACCCTATTCCCTACTACGGTCCCCCTCCCTCCCTCAACTCAGCCACTCTGCTCTCCTTTGTGTCCTTGGAACTTTCCAGTCATACCTCAGCTTCAGAACCTTGGTACTTGCATTTTCATTTGTCCGGAATGCCCTTCACCCACATGGCTTTGATGACTCCCTCCCTCACCTCTTTCTCATCTTGACTCAGATATTGCCTTCTCATGAGTCCTTCCTTGATTAGCCTTTTTCAAATTGCAGCCTCACCCCGTACACAAATTCCTTATCCTTCTTCTCTGCCTTATTTTCTCCTTAGGGTGAATATCATCTAGCACACTGCAGTCTCAGGTCTTATTTAATTTTCTTTTGTCTCCATGAGGTCAGGGATTCAGGGGAGTTGATTTGGGGGTGGGAGGGGGCCGCTTACTGCTGTGTCACCAGCGCCTGGGACAGGGCCAAGCAACCTGGTAGGCACTCAGTAAATACTTGTTGAATGAATGAATGATTGACAACTTACTGGAGAAAATGATCAGCTATTTCACACTGTTTAGCATTTCGATGGGTCACATCAGAACCACAAAGACATAAAGCCTGTTTTTTTAATCGAGCATTCCAGGTGACAAAAGAGTTAAATCTGGGCTTAATCTAGGACAGGTCAAACTCACTGTGCATTTCCTGTATTAGGGATAGTCAGGATCCAGGATGGAGATATAAAGAAAGTCAAATACTCCGATCCGAGGGGAGCCAAGATCAGAATAAACAAAGCCCTTGAACTGAGTGCTGTCCATATGAAGGGCTGTTGTGATGCTGTGATTTATAATAAGAACCATAAATAGTAAGAATATGGATAGAGATAGAGATAGAGAGATATAGATAGATATTCAACCTTCTTTTTGGCACAGGACTCCTAAAACCCTTGGAATTTCTCAAGCAAAGAGAGTAGTAAAGGTGTCTTGTTATGTTGTTGGGTGACTTTTGGAAGGAACCCAAGGAGCCTAAGTTGCCAGTAGAAGCAACCATGTAATTAGAGGACTGGAACCTTCCATCTCCCCCCACCCCCCACCCTCTGGAAAGGGGAGAGGGGCTGGAAGTTGACTCAGTGGCCAATTGCCAATGATTTAATCAGTCATGCCTGTGTAATGCACCCTCCATATAAACTCAGAAGACGGGGTTTGGAGAGCTTCCCAGCTGGTGAACATGTGGAGATTTGGGGAGAGTGGTGCACGTGGAGAGACCATGGAAACTCTGCACCCTTTCACCGTATCTTGCCCTATGCATCTCTTCCACCTGGTTGTTACATTTTTTTAATAAACTGGTAATCCAGTAAGTAAAATGTTCTGACTTCTGTAAGCCATTCTAGCAAATTAATCAAACCCAAGGAGGGGGTTGTGGGAACCTCTGATCAGTTGGTCAGAAGCCCAAGTGACAACCTGGATTTGTAATTGGCATCTGAAGTGGGAGGGGAGATAGTATTGCAGGACTGAATCCTTAACCTGTGGGATCTGACACTATCTCCAGGTCATCCCTCCGTATGTGCAGGGGATTGGTTCCAGGACTCCCTTGGATATCAAAATCCGAGGATACTCAAGTCCCCTATATAAAATGGCATAGTATAGCAGCCCCTCTTTATCCACAGATGCAGAACCTGCAGACAGGGAGGACCAACTGTAGTGTTAGAACTGGGATGAATTATAGGACACCCAGCTGGAGTCAGAGAATTACTTGGATGTGTGGGAACACCCCCCTTCCCCCCGCCCCATATACACAGGGATATGTTGGAAATTCATTCCAGAACTTTAAGCTGTGTAACTCTCAGGAGGGAGAAATTGCCTCCAGCTCCTTAATGGAGACTTGTTGGAGGAAGGACGGGACACAGTTATTGCGTTGGCTCCCAACAGAGCTGGTCTTTATGCCGTCCATCCAAGAACTCCCATACTTGCTCTTTTCCCTTTTCCTCCATATCTGACAATCGGCATCCTCTCAACTCAGGGAACATGTTGCTGCCCCTCCATTGTAAGGGTAGGTAGGAACTATTTGTCTTCACTGAAATGCGAGCAGGGCAGAGCCTACCAATCCTCATGGCATCATCACTACTGGATGGGAAATTGGACCCACGAAGCCACTGGGGGAAAATCGCTTGAGAATTTCAACCACTTAGTTATCATCATGTGGCATATCTAACACCCAGTGATGTTGTGCTCAGTAAATGCTGGCTCATGAATTAATTATCTATTATTTCTGTCTCTGGTCAATATAGAGCTTTTACTCCAGAGTTCCCTACAAGACTGTGGGCATTGTGTACCTTGTTGGTAATTAGATTATGCCCTAAGGATCTGTAGATGAAAGTAAGCCTGTCCCAAATGTCATATTTCAGAGTCCTAAGTATAAAAATCCATAATTGGCTGCCTCTTTAAGAACAAAGAAAATGATGGCTTGTCTGCCCCGAGAAGAATGTGCAAGATGGACGCAAACAAAAAGTTGTAGCTGTAGGGAAATGAGATTTTTAAATGACCTGAGAAAACCCAGTGGTATGGTGCCCCGGAGTAAACCCTGTGAATATAAAAATCAAACTAGGAACAAGGCTCTAATCAACACTTATGCAAATACTCTCGGGGAAAGCAGGCCACAAGTGATGGTGGGTCCCCTGGGATGCTGTGGAAGTCTGAAGATAATCACCTGTGACACTCAGGCTTTCCTTGGGATACAGTTTTAAACAACTGACCTTATTTCTGAGCTGTGTGGATGCCAAAATTGAATTTCTGCTCAGTTGGAACCAAATTCATTCCCAGCCATCTCTCAAGTGAGTTGGCAATACTTGCTTTGCATTCTTTGCCCTACTTATGCAGAATTGATTTGGGGTCATTTTGAAGTCTTTCTCCTTTGGGCTGGAAAGAGGGGAGGGAAACAGCACGTGGCATTCCAGGCCCACGTTAACCTCTTTGTGTGTCTGCTTTGTTTTCCACTTCCTGCAAAGTCTTCTTCACCTAATATGGTGAGTGAGTCTACAATTAGGCTTCACGTCAATTTCAAAGGATTTGTTGAGTGATCACCATAGGTTGGGTACTGTGTTAAATGCTGGGGTGGCTTGTCTGGAGGAGAAGTAAAGTTTACAGAGAAAGTGATGGAGGAAAGAATACAAGCCTGGAGTCAGACTCTGGCTTCTAACCCTGAGTCTCCTACAGACCAGCAGGGAGAACTTGGGTAAGTCGTACACACACCATGTCCCGTCCACTGCAAAATGGGGTCATAATCCCAAATTTGAGGAAATTTGGGATTATGAGCCTATAATCCCAAATTTGTAAACAAATTCAAATCATATATATATATATCTCTCTCTCTCTCTCTCTAAGATAGCATAAAACATAAAAAGAACCCTCAAATGCAACACAATAATAAAATAAGTTATATTTTTTTCAATGTATCATTAATCCCTAATCTCTAGAAGCGGGCAACTGAGATAGGGAAATAAGCCTCACACACTGGGACTTCCCTGGTGGTGCAGTGGTTAAGAACCCGCCTGCCAATGAAGGCGACACAGGTTCGATTCCTGGTCCGTGAAGATGGCATATGCCGTGGAGCAGCTAAACCCTTGAGCCACAACTATCTGAGCCTGTGCTCTAGAGCCTGTGAGCCACAACTACTGAGCCCATGCACCACAACTACTGAAGCCCACATGCCTAGAGCCCATGCTCCGCAACAAGAGAAGCCACTGCAGTAAGAAGCCCACGCACTACAATGAAGAGTAGCCCCCGATCACCACAACTAGAGAAAGCCCGCGCACAGCAACAAAGACCCAACGCAGGCAAAAAAAAAAAAAAAAGCCTCACACTGAAAAGAAGTACAGAGACCAGATTCATATCGCTGATACAGGGAGCAGCTGAAAGAAAGTAGGCACATGTTTCAAAATGTATATTAAAGAAAGTAAGTGCTGCGAGCAATGGGAAAGCATGTTACAATTCCTGCCTAGGGATTTTTTTCCCCATCATCTATCATCAAAGCCTCAGTGCTTATATAATTAGAAAATGCAGGGTCTTTTGCTCTCACTGTGGTGAGCATGCCTAATTTAAATTCCATTGCATTCCAGTCCAGATCACATGAGATCAACATAGGAATTAAAAGCTGTTTGGATCGCTGAGCTGAGGTGTAACTTTTGACTTTTCTACTTGAAGAAACAGTAACGTTGCCACTCTACTAAGTAACCGAAAAAAGAAAAGCTTCCCCCCTCACCCACCCTCGTGGAGTATAAAATCAAAAAGACAGGGAAAATCATGCCCAAAGTTTGACTGAGGTTAGTCTAAATTATTAACAAAATTGCTACCAGTGGTTATAATAATGTATATATGTGTTTATAATAGTAAAATATGTGTAATAATGTATATACATGTATATGTGATAGTGACGTGTATATGTAATAATGTGTACATTCATGTAGGTGTATGTAATAATATAATTCATGTATGTGTATGTGATATGATAATAATACAACTATCATCAGTGGCTAATCTATAACATCTACAGTATAACCTTTGGCACATGTGAGGTCTTTTAAGGTCAGTGACCCTCTAAGTGTAAAACAAGAACATGTGAAACCCCACCTATGGGTGTTCAGAGCTCCAGAAAACAGGTGACATGTGAGTGAAACTGAAATATTTAAGGCATCAACTGTCCTCCAGAAGTGAGCATTTCTGGTTTTCTGACTTGAAAATGTAGATATTTTCAACTTTTTAATTCTAGGCTACCTTATTCTTGTCTCCTGTGGTGGGACACACACCCTATAAATAAGGCCTGTTTCAACCAAGAAAAACAGCCTTGACAGGCCATTTCCTTATCTCTCACCTGATGCAAACCAGTTGGCCTATCTTTGTGTGACATCAACACCTTGAAATGTGAGCAAATGGTCCCTTTACCAAAACTTCTAAAATGTCCATTAAAAACTAATTCTGTCTTAATTTAATAATAACAGTCTCTCCTTGAAAACCAGTTTCTGGTCAATGAAATAATGGAGTCAAACGATCATGTGATCAAATTCTTCCCATATCCTGCTAACATAGCTTGACAATTTTGATTCACGACCATTGTTAACTATTTCATGTAGACAGGTTTTGTTTTTCCCCTAAAGCATTTATGATGCCAAGATTTCAAATAGAAATGTATCCTTGGGAGGGTGGGAAGGAGTTGCGGGAGGGAGGGGATATGGGCATATATGTGTAAATACAGCTGATTCCTTTTGTTGTACAGCAAAAACTGGCACAACAGTGTAAAGCAATTATACTCCCATAAAGAGCTTTAAAAAGAAAAGGAAAGAAATGTATCCCTCCAGGCAACTTTGGCAGACTATTCATTTTTTTTCCCTCCCAAGGTAAGCTTATGTTGTTTGTGATTTCAGCATATCACTGATGCAGTGTTCCCTTTTTAAGGAGTTTCCCTAATTGAAAGTGGGGAAAAGTGTGGTTGTGTAAAAGGAAAATGTTCTCTTTTTATACAATTATTGAGAAATGTGGAAGACATTGTAGAAATCATCTATGTCTCCTCTGTAAAACAAGGGGGGCTGAATTTGAATTTCCGTTGTGTCTCCTCCCACTTTAGCATTCCGTGAGTCTATCACCCACTCAGCTTTGAACTCCTGGAGAGCAATCACTCAGGATGTCCGAATCCCTTTACAAGGCCTGGCATCCAGTAAGTCCTCATTACGGAGTTTGTTAATAAATGAATTAATCATCTTGCTTTTTTTATGCTTCATTCTCTCGACTAAAACAAAATGCACAATGTAAAATTTGAGAATTATGTTTTATTCAGTGGACCTGCTGAGGACTTAAGCCTGGGAGACACCTCTCAGATAGCTCTGGGGGACTGGACTGCTCCAAAGAGGTAAGGAGGAGCCAGGATATATAGGAGTTTTTGTAACAAAAACCAGGTATTCAGAACCTCAAAAGATTACTGTTTTTTTTTAAAATAAATAAATTTATTTATTTATTGCCTGCTTTGGGTCTTCATTGTTGTGTGCAGGCTTTCTCTAGTTGTGGCAAGTGCAGTACACTCTTCGTTGTGGTACGCAGGTTTCTCATTGCGGTGGCTTCTCTTGTTGTGGAGCATGGGCTCTAGGTGCAAGGGCTTCAGTAGTTGTGGCCCATGGGCTTAGCTGCTCCATAGCATGTGGGATCCTCCTGGCCCAGGGATCAAACCCATGTCCCCTGCATTGGCAGGCGAATTTTTAACCACTGTGCCACCAGGGAAGTCCCAGATTACTGTTAATTAAAGAAAATCGTACATCTCAAGTTAATGAATAATTTAGTGTTTTTCTATGTATGGGAAGATGTAAGAGTCTACTCTCATTAAAATCATTCCTTTTTTATGCACCTTAACTGTCTAAGGCCAGTATCTTGTTTTTTGTTTGTTTATTTATTTACTTATTTACTGCACTGGGTCTTCATTGCTGCACGTGGACTTTCTCTAGTTGCTGCAAGCAGTTGAGGGGGGTGGCCTATTCTTCATTGCGGTGCCCGGGCTCCTCATTGTGGTGACTTCTCTTTTTGCGGAACATGGGATCTAGGCTGGTGGGCTTCAGTAGCTGCAGCACACAGCTCAGTAGTTGTGGCACGGGTTTAGTTGCTCCGCAGCATGTGGTATCTTCCTGGGGCAGGGATCAAACCTGTGTCCCCTGCATTGGCATGTGGATTCTTCAGCACTTTGCCACCTAGGAAGTCCAGCATCCTGGTTTTTTGTTTTCTGGTTTTTTGTTGTTGTTGTTTTCCATCCTGAATCCTCTCGGGGTACACAGTTGGGAGACGGCTGTCGTGGCTGACGGCTTGATGGCTGCAGCATCTTTTCTTTACTGATATGGCAGGTGACATTTTTCGTCCACAATCCCAATACCTTCTGAATATAGCAAGAATCACACACTGCTATTAATGGCTCACAATTCTGTTCTTCAGGATCACAGAATCTTAAATTTTCCCATTTTGTGTTTTATTCTGTTGCTATAGGGCACATACACATACACTAACTACTTCTCAGCGCTGATGACTTTTGCTTGAGGTGGATCAGGTCCCTAATTCATTCAGTAAGTATTTGCAGGAAGCCTACTAGGCAGTGGTATTACAACGCTGAACTAGACACACTTCGCTCTATCAAGGAACTTACATGTACATAAAGGAGGCAGACAAATTAATATAAAATAACATAACTGGGGCTTCCCTGGTGGTGCTGTGGTTAAGAATCTGCCTGCCAGTGTAGGGGATATGGGTTCAATCCCTGCTCTGGGAAAATCCCACATGCTGTGGAGCAACTAAGCCCGTGTGCCACAACTACTGAGCCTGCATTCTACAGCCCACGAGCCACAACTACTGAGCCCATATGCCACAACTACTGAAGCCCATGCAACAAGAGAAGCCACTGCAATGAGCAGCCTGTGCACCACAACGAAGAGTAGCCCCAGCTCACCGCAACTAGAGAAAGCCCATGCACAGCAACAAAGACCTAATGTAGCCACTAAATAAAAAAAATTTTTTAAGAGAAAAAATAAAATATAAAATAAAATAAAAAAATAACTGCTATGAAGGCTAAACACAAGAGGCTGTGAGAATAGAGGAGTAGCTGACCTGGTGTGAAGAATTCAGGGAAAATTTCCCAAAGGAAACAGTAAACAAATTCAGTGATTAAAATTAAATAGGAGTTAGCCAGATAAAAGTGGAGAGGAAGTAAACAGCATTGAAGGCAATGAGAACTAAGATTGCTGTGTTGGTGTTTATTTAATGGTCAAAAGAAAATTCGAGAAAGAGTTTAAGCAGGGGAGTGATATAATCTAAATTGTGTTTTAGAAAGATCTTTCTAGTTGCAGTTGGAAAATTGGAAAAGGACAAGGTCAGAGGCCAGAAGTGCAGGCAGGCTTTTAGAGCAGCAAGGAAGATGAAGATAGTAGCAGTAGACATGAAGAGAATTGGATGGATTCTGGATACACAGAGGAAGAGAGAGAATGCATGGATAGGTGTGCATGTTGGAGATGATGGAGGAAAGAAGTCTATTTGCTTGGAGAAATTGGGTGGATGGTGTGTCACTCACTGAGATAAGAAATATCTTTTTTTCTTCTTTTTAATAAATTTATTTATTTATTTATTGGCTTCATTGGGTCTTCCTTGATACTTGCAGGTTTTCTCTAGTTGTGGCAAGCAGGGGCTACTCATCATTGCACTGTGTGGGCTTTTCATTGCAGTGACTTCTTGCTGCGGAGCATGGGCTGTAAGTACGCGGGCTTCAGTAGTTGTGGCTCATGGGCTCTAGAGTGCAGGCTCAGTAGTGGTGGCGCATGGGTTTAGTTACTCTGCAGCATGTGGGATCTTCCCGGACCAGGGCTCGAACCTATGTCCCCTGCATTGGCAGGTGGATTCTTAACCACTGCGCCACCAGGGAAGTCCCAAGAAGCACCATCTAAAGCAGCAGCACTTTGGGAGGGGAGGGAAGTGATGATGAATTCCATAGGGTAGCCAAGAGCCATCCAAGATGAGATTTCCAATAGCCAGGTGATTTTGTGAATCCAGATCATAGGAGAGAGTTTGGGGTTAAAATGATAGACTCGATAGTCATCAAAATATAAATAGAAACTGAAGCCATTAGAATGCATATCCTGGGGAGGAGAAGAGGGCTGAGGAACCTAGGAAACATGAGTCCTTAAAGTCATTCAAAATACTTAGCTTTAAGTCTTCCCTGGCGGTCCAGTGGTTGAGCCTGTGGATCCCTGGTCGGGGAACTAAGATCCTGTATGCTGTGCAGTGCGGTCAGAAACATAAAACAAGACAAAACAAAAAAACTTAGTTTCCTAAGTGGGAGGTTGGGGTTAGCAGATGTAAGCTACTATATATGGAATGGATAAACAACAAGGTCCTACTATACAGCACAGGGAACTATATTCAGTATCCTATGATAAACCATGATGGAAAAGAATATAAAAAAAGAATGTATACATGTATAACTGAATCACTTTGCTGTATAGCAGAAATTAACACAACATTGTAAATCAACTATGCTTCAATAAAAAAGGAATAATTAGCTTCCTAATTGATGTCACGTGCTCAGTCCTCATTGCTAAGGACCAGATTCACTCTAGGTCATCGTAAATAATCTGACAAGGTGCTTTCTATTGTGGTCCCAACCAGGAGCTCTGTGGAGGACAAAGCCAGGCCCTAGGCACTGGAGGATATCTCACATAAACTATAAATTATTCAGTCAGAAGGACTGGCAAATATTCCTTGGTCATATAGGTGTGGAGTAGAGAAACATTATCATAATGTATGTGGGTGCCAAAGGTATGTTCCTCAGATGAACTCAAGCATGTTTTCATAGATTGCACTGAGCACTACGGACATAAGATACAATATCATAAAAATCCATCTAGGAGGGATGTGTCTTGTGGTTGTCTCTAAGCTATTAGTGGGGGCAGGGCAGAGGCAGCACAGTTCTCTGCTTTCACCATCTTCCCAAAATCACAGTCCCAACTTGGAGAAGATGGTAGCTGTGATGGTATGAGCAGAGTGAAGTCTGTAAAGAGCTACAACCACAAAGAACACTTTCACCCTTGATGACAAACTGAAAGCAAGAGCTTTTGGCTCAAGACTTGAGTCACAGACATATGATGTCTCCACAATCACAAAGGCCGATCTCAGAAGTATTTCTGCAAACAGGGTTAGGAAGAAATCCATAACTAAGCAAATCACAGTTTCTTTTATAATTTTAAAAAGCCCAGGGAACACTGTAGTGATTTTTTATTTTGTTTTGTTTTGTTTTGTTTCACATAATACGAAGTATCCCAGAGCTATTTGAGATACAATCTGTTGAAACCTTCCAAGCTTATAGTCAACCTTAGAACAAATATTTTGATTTACAGGAGCTTAAATCAGATGAGAGATTCTGAAAGATGTAGAATCATCCAAAAATTGTTATCTTAAGAGATTTAGTTATTCTCTTAATCAGGCATCTGCTACAAACTTCATGTCTTAAAAAGCTAACTTTCTGCGAGCACTCCAGTTCTGAGAATATAATGAATCCCTAAGATTAGACCTCTTGGTAAAATAGACATGTGGATTAGTGGCAGATAAGAGGGTACCCAAAATGGAATCATGTATCCTGCTTAAAAGCCTTTCAAAATTTTGAATTCTTTGAACTTTAACAGGAATCTGAATATACATTGGCCCAAAATGATTTTGTAAAGAAAAATCCGTCACTTTTAATTTCCTTTGTAGTGGGGTATTCTCATTAAAATGAAGCTCTGTTTTCTTAATTGAGTATTTTTATTGAGATATAATTGACATATAACTTTATACTTACTTCAAGTGTAGGACACAATGATTTGTTATTTATATATATTGCAAAATGATCAGCACAATAAGTCTTGTTATCTGTCACCATACACGGTTACCAAAAAACCTTTTTTTTAATGATAGCTTTTAAGACCTACTCTCTTAGCAACTTTCAAATACACAATACAGTGTTATTAACTATAGTCACCCTGCTGCCCATTACATTCCCATGACTTATTATTTCATAACTTCAATATTGTACCTTTTGACACCCTTCACCCATTTTACCCACCCCCAGCTCCCACCTCTGGCAACCAACAATCTATTCTCTGTATTTATGAGTACTCAATGTTTATTATATTTAAAGCACTTTGGTGGGATTTGCTGAGCTGTGAGTAGTGAATATCTGAAAGACAGCCTGGTGTAAGTAAGTTCACCATACCTCCCTCTGAGGGAGGAAGAAAGTCTTGCTTTTGACAGTTTCCCATATTGGCCACCAGGTGGCAACATCCACCCAAGACAATCCTATTCTTCTAAGAAAGGAGAAAGCAAAGCAGGTGTATACATGTACATACACAATAGCTGAACATAGAGTTCGTATTTTTTAATAGACTTTTTTCTACAGCAGTTTTAGGTTCACAGCAATTTTGAGCAGAAGGTACAGAGATTTCCCATATACCCTGTGGCCCCACACCTGCATCCCTCCTCCATCCTCAACATCCCCCAGCAGTGTGGTACATTTGTTGCCACTGATGAACCTACACGGCCACACCAGTATCACCCAAAGGCCTTATTTTACATTAGCCTTTATTTTGGGGATGGTATATTCTATGGGTTTGAACAAATGAATAATGACATATACCCACCATTAAAGTATCAAACAGGGTAATTTTGCTGCCCTCAAAATTCTCTGTGCTCTGTCTATTCATCCCTCCCTCCCATCTAATCCCTGGCAACCAATGACATTTTTACTGTTGCCATCATGTTTCCTTTTCCATAATGTCATATAGTTGGAATCATGCAGTTTGTAGCCTTTTCAGATTGCCTTTTTTCACTTAGTGATATGCATTTAAATTTCCTCCATGTCTCTTCATGGCTTGATATCTCATATAGTACACTTTTTTAAATTTAATTTGTAGTATATATTGGGGTAGAGTTGATTTACAAAGCTGTGTTAGTTTCAGGTGTACAGCAAAGTGATTCAGTTATATATATATATACACATACCCATTCTTTTTCAGATTCTTTTCCCATATAGGTTATTACAGAATACTGACGAGAGTTCCCTGTGCTAAACAGTAGGTCCTTGTCATATAGTACACTTTTAACTCAAATGTTCCTACCCCAGAAAGGCATGTGTAAATCTATATATGTGTAAATCTAGAAATACAAGCCAGGCAGGTAAATGAAAGCAAAGTCTCCTCAATGGTTAATATTAACTTTTCTTCTCATTAAATCTTCCAGTTGAGGAATTTCCTGACATGAAAATGGGTTTGGTCCCAAAAGTGAGAATATGGTAAGTCATTATGTCTTAAAACCACAAAACCTATTTAAGCTATAATTTTGCTGTCAGCACTTCAAACCTAACCATCACACCTAAAAATATTTCCATGGGGAATGTTTTGATTCAACTTAGTAAACCAAGAGGCTGTCTTTTAGTCTTCCCACTCCCCCAGGTAGTGGGGATTTTTTCAGCTCCAAGCCAGAGCGGCAACTTGTAATGGAGGTCAACAATAAAAAGTTTGGTGGGCCCTTTCTTTCTCCCCATCTTATCAGGGTGGGGCCATCAGCTTCATTTTCAATGATGTTTCCATGGGGATGTTAGCCCTCCCAGTGTCCCACGCATCAAAAAAAAAAAAAAAAAAATCAATGTGACCCTATGACTGCCTTGAAACCACAGAACATTTTTAAGATTTTCCAAGGACTTTTTGTTTGGTTAGGTTTGGTTTTACTGTTTAATTATAACAGGAAACAGGAAAGGGGTCAAAACACCAAACAAAGAGAAAGTTGCAAAGTTTCAAACAATTCCACAATGATTAGTTTCCCAATGAGTGTTGCGCCTGGTATTCGTTGAAATGTAAATGAAATTGAGCTTTGATGATTCTCACTACTCTACAGTTTAGCTTTGTTCTTGAGAGCCCTGCCCAGCTCTTGTCCTGCAAGAGATTTCTCCATCATCTTTGCCTCCCATTCCTCCCCACCTTTTTCATTTATTCGATTGTTATAGGAAAAGCTGTAAATACATATAGCAGTTTGGGAATTCAAAAATACTAAACAAGATTTAATTACATTTCCGAAGAAAACATTTTTCTTTCTTTTTTGAATGGAAGTATAGTTGATTTACAATATTGTGTTAGTTTCAGATATACAGCGTAGTGATTCAGTATTATTGCAGATTATACCCCATTATAGATTATTACAAGATATTGGATATATTTGAAGGAAGCAGATTTTTTTGTCCAAGTTTTCCTTCTTCAGAAAAGAAGGCTGTTGGACTTCCCTGGTGGTGCAGTGGTTAAGAATCTGCCTGCCGATGCAGGGGACACAGGTTCAAACTCTGGTCCGGGAAGATCCCACATGCTGCGGAGCAAGTAAACCCGTGTGCCACAACTACTGAGCCCACATGCTGCAACTACTGAAGCCTGCGTGCCTAGAGCCTGTGCTCCGCAACAAGAGAAGCCACTGCAGTGAGAAGCCTGTGCATTGCAATGATGCTTGCTGCAACTAGAGAAAGACTGTGCGCAGCAATGGAGACCCAATGCAGCCAAAAAAATTATTTTAAAAAAGAAAAGAAGGCTGTTGTGTGCTTTTCCTTACTAGAGCAGGGGGTGAGGAGCAGATTGGGAAGTGATGACTTGGACCAAAGCTGAGGATGCTGCACGGTAGACAGTTCAAAGACAGGCAGTCACAAGAAAGCGGTGATGTGATGCCTAATGTATGCTTCACATCCAGTAAGTCCTATAGTACTTTATTCAGGATCTACCTAATCAAGAAATTTCTTTCAGTTTTAAAAAATGTCATCCACTTTGCTGTTGGCATGAGGGTCCCTTTGCCCAACAACTTTCTCTGGATGCTGGAGTCCACTCTGCTGCACCTGGCTCAAAGGACTTAGACATCAGGGCAGTAGTTCTTTAAAAAAATGACTGATGGGGAATTCCAAATAGATACCCCCTCTCTAGGAGGTGGAGCTTTATTCCCTCTTCTTGAATGTAGACTGGTCTTGGTGATTCAGCTTCCAAAGAACATAGAAAGAACTTCCAAAGAGTATAGAAAGGGGAAAAAAGGAACTTTACAGTGTTTGAGAAACCTGGCAGACACCACCTGAACCAGGTCACTAAGGTCAACATCACTAGTATTGTCATGTTTCTGTCATGCACCCTGTGATGTGATGTGATGTGATGTGATGTGATGTGATGTGATATGATTGATGTGATATGATGAGAAGGGCACTTCACCTCTTCTCCAAAACCCATAACCCCAGTCTAACCAGAGAAAACACCAGACAAATGCAAATTGGGGGACATTCTACAAATTAACTTACCAGTACCATTTGAATCTTTCAAGGTTATGAAAAACAAGGAAAGACTAAGGAACTGTCATAGATTCGAAGAGATTAAGGAGACGTGATGACCAAATGCAATGTGGACTCTTGGATTGAATTCTGGAACAGAAAAAGGACATAAGTGGAAAAAAAAACTGGTGAAATTTGAATAAAATGTATAGTTTGAATGAAAAAAAAATGACTGATGGGAACTAGTGGAGCAGTAAGTATCCCATTTCCTTCATCCGCAGGGAGTTAGCTCTGAGGTCTGTGCTCCACTGGATCCCAGAGTTCCCAGTGGATTAAGTCTCATTTGTTCATAGTGGTAACTGGCTTGATGACACACATCATCCTGGTTGCTTTCTCTTCCTTGCCTCTCTTCCCCACTCACCCATATTACTCGGGATCCCACATAAACCACTTCCTCTTAAATCCTTGCCCCACAGGGTCTGGTTTTAGGGAAACCCAAATATAGAATATATAAACAAATGGATTTTTAAATTGTGGTAAAATACACATAACACAAAATTGACCACTTCAACCATTTTAAAGTGTGCAGTTCAGTGGCATAACATCGTTGTGCAACCATCACAGACCATCCATCACCAGAACTTTTTCATCACCCCACAATGAAACTCTGTACCCATTAACAGCTCCCCATCACCTCCCCCTGCCACCATCCCCCGACTTCCCAGCCCCTGGTAACCACTATTCTACTTTCTCTTCTATAAATTTGACTATTCTTGGTACCTTATATAAGTACAATCACACACTGTGTGTTATTTTGTATCTGGCTTATTTCACTTAACAGAATGTCTTCAAGGTTCATCCATGTTGAGCGTGTATCAGAATTTCATCCCTTTTTAAAGCTGAATGAGGTTCCATTGTATGTATAGACCATGCTTTGTTTACCCACACGTCCATTGATGGACATTCATTTCCACATTTCGGCTATTGTGAAAAATGCTATTATGGACATTGGCGTACAGGTGTCTGTTCCAGTGTCTGCTCTCTGTTCTTTTGGGTATATACCCAGAAGTGAACTGGCTGGATCATATGGCAATTCCATGTTTAATTTTTTGCGGAACCACCATACTGTTTTCCATAGTGATCGCACCATTTTACATTCCCACCAGCTATACACAGGGCTCCAATTGTTCCACCTCCTTGTTAACCCTTGTTATTTTCTGTTGTTGTTGTTCTTTATAACAGCCATCCTAATGGACACAGGTAGTATCTCACTGTGGGTTTGATTTGCATTTATGCAAATTAGTGATTTTGATGAGTGATTTTGAGCCTTTTTTCATGTGCTTATTGGCCATTTGTGTATCATCTTTGAAGAAATGTCAAGTCCTTTGCCCATTTTTTTAGTCAGGTAATCTATTTTTGTTGTTGAGTGGTTAGGAGTAAATTCTCTATTCTGGATATTAACCCCTTATCAGATATATGATTTGTAAATATTCTCTTCCATTCTCTAGGTTGCCATTTCACTCTCTTGATAATTTTAATTTTTAAAAATTCTAGTTTATTTTTCTTTTGTTCCCTGTACTTTTTTTTTTTTTTTTTTAATTATTATTTTATTTTATTTTTTTTGGGGGTACACCAGGTTCAATCAACTGTTTTTATACACATATCCCCATATTCCCTCCCTTCCCTGACGCCCCCCCCGATTCCCCCCCACCCTCCCTGCCCCAGTCCTCTAAGGCATCTTCCATCCTCGAGTTGGACTCCCTTTGTTATACAACAACTTCCCACTGACTATTTTACAGTTGGTAGTATATATATGTCTGTACTACTCTCCCGCTTCTTCTCAGTTTCCCCTTCACCCCCCGCCCCCTCCCATACCTCGAGTTCTCCAGTCCATTCCCTGTATCTGCTTCCCTGTTCTTGTCACTGAGTTCATCAGTACCATTTTTAGATTCCGTATATGTGAGTTAGCATACAATATTTGTCTTTCTCTTTCTGACTTACTTCACTCTGTATGACAGATTGTAGTTCTATCCACCTCATTACATATAGCTCCATCTCATCCCTTTTTATAGCTGAGTAATATTCCATTGTATATAAATGCCACATCTTCTGTATCCATTCATTTGTTGATGGGCATTTAGGTTGCTTCCATGTCCTGGCTATTGTAAAGAGTGCTGCAATAAACATTATGGTACAAGTTTCTTTTGGGATTATGGTTTTCTTTGGGTATATGCCCAGGAGTGGGATGACTGGATCATATGGTAGTTCTATTTGTAGTTTTTTAAGGAACCTCCAAATTGTTTTCCATAGTGGCTGTACCAACTTACAGTCCCACCAACAGTGCAGGAGAGTTCCCTTTTCTCCACACCCTCTCCAACATTTGTTGTTTCCAGACTTTGTGATGATGGCCATTCTGATTGGTGTGAGGTGATACCTCATTGTGGCTTTGACTTGCATTTCTCTGATGTTCCCTGTACTTTTGGTGTCATATCCAAGAAATCATCATCAAATCTAATGTCAGAAAGCTTTTCCTCTATGTTTTCTTCTAAGAGTTTTAAAGTTTTAGGGGCTTCCCTGGTAGCCCAGTGGTTAAGAATCCACCTGCCAATGCAGGGGACGCTGGTTCGAGCCCTGGGCCAGGAAGATCCCACATGCTGCGGAGTAAACTAAGCCCATGTGCCTCAACTACTTAAGCCTGTGCGCCTAGAGCCCGTGCTCGGCAAAGCTACCACAATGAGAAGCCCTTGCACCCCAACGAAGAGTAGCCCCCATTCTCTGCAACTAGAGTAAGCCTGTGTGCAGCAATGAAGACCCAAAGCAGCCAATAAATAAATAACTAAATTTATTTTTAAAAAAGAGTTTTAAAGTTTTAAGTCTTAGGTTTAGGTCTTTGATCCATTTTGTGTTAACTTTTGTTTATGGTGTAAGGTAAGTGTCCAACCTCATTCTTTTGGTAAATAATGTGGTAAATTAATTTTTAAAATAAAGCCTCAGTTATTATGAATTAATGTGAATTGTTTGCTAATGGCAGGGGAGAATAGTTTATTGTCTTTAATAGTCCTCCTAAATTCTTATGTACATTGTAGAGTTCTGGCCAATTATCCATATCATTATAAGAGAGCTAATTCAGTGACAGGTAAAGAATGATAATTCTGAAATCTGCGGGATCTGAAATATGAGGTCTGACTGGTACACAAATGAATGGTTTCAACTCGAGTATCTCTTTCCTGACTTTGGAGGGGTAAACTGACTTGTAATATTTAAGAGATAAGGATATCCCTCACAAAGAATATGAAGAAGCCACAAATTAGATGATATTCATTCCTAGTTGAGACACACATAACAATAGCTTGAGATCAGTTAAAACCTAAGCATCCATGGACAGAACCTGTTTCATCCTATTACACACAAAAATTTATCCCACTTTACCCCCAATACAACTATTGCTGGCTACCAACAAAATCATTGTCAAATACCTAAATGTCTTTATTATGTTAAAAAGCAAAATGTTGTTTAAAAATGTAATCAAAATAGGGGGAAATTTTTTTTTAATCATGTTAGTCAAAGTCTTGCTCTGAGGTCTGATTAGTAATAAAACTCAAGGCATTTTATTTTTTATTTATTTTATTTTTTAATTGAAGTATAGTTAATTTACAATGTTGTGTTAGTTTCAAGTGTACATCAAAGTGATTCAGTTGTATATATGTGTGTGTGTGTGTGTGTGTGTGTAGTCTTTTTCAGATTCTTTCCCATTATATTTCATTATAAAATATTGAGTACAGTCCCCTGTGCTCAAGGCATTTTATTTTTTAACTTCAAATCAATCATTCTTAGGCTTTGTGAAAAAACCTATAAAACACATTTAATTGTTTAGAACTTTGGTGCTGGAGCTTTAGAAAAACAGTTTGATTTTTAAAAAATCCTAAAGAAGGAAATGAAAAAAGCTTAGAAAACTCTGCCTTTCAGCTTTAATAGGAAATACTGAAATGTGTTTTCTAAGCCTGAAGGTACCTTATGAAAAATTAGTATTACAGTGAGTTGCTAGGAGGGAAATAACATTTAAAAAAAAAATGAGGAGGAGTAAACATTCCAGAACCACACATTTCTAGTTTAAGCAAAGCTGAACCCACATTGGTTTTTCTCTCCTCTCTAAAGTTTAAAAACAGTAATGTTTCCTGCAAAGGAAGTAAACAAAGAGACAGGTACACAGAGGCAATTCACGTTTTAAATGCCTTTCCTGTATTAAGTACTGTTATGCCTTGCATCCAATTAAAGAAGAGGAATTTCCCTCAATTATTAGGCTCCTTGGCTATGACTATTACTGCTGCTTGTCCAGAAATACCTTGGGTCTGAATAAGCCTGGCAAACCCTCCTTGCCCATGGGTAATCATTAACCAGCATATCAAATCCCCATCTTTTACAATCAGATCAAGTGGACTCTCCATTGCCGGAGCTACAGCAAGAGAATAAAAGGGTGGAGCAATGAAAAAGCAAATTTAATTATGATTTTCTGTAAGTGGATAACCTGGGCTTTCTTTCCTCATTTTTCCCAAGAAACAGCCCAAATGATTGTACAATTAGTAATCACATTATTTTTTAAACAACAATAATCTTCCCTTAGAGATCCTACATCCCAAATTAATAACAAATTGATGAAAGGCAGGAAAATGAAACAAAAAGTTAACAATAAGCCAACACACATTTATTAGATGCAGTACTTATTATACGTTTAGCAATGATGCCAAAATTTTATATATTGTTGGCTGAATTTGGCTCTAAGCTTCCTACCGGGGAGTTCAACTTCAATATCTCCTGCTTTTGATCTTGGCAAACATTTTATCAATATGCTGAGAAAACAAACAGTAATCCCTGCCTTCAGCCCTCCTTTTTCTCCTTTGAGTTTTGTATGTTATTCTCTGTCCTGTTAAAAGGCAAGCAGCTCAGATTCTAGACCCACTCCTTTCCCCAAACTCCACCAGCACTATAGCTGGTGGGCAGCTAGGAACAAGTATGGGTTCCAGGTGTTATATCAGATGCTTAATTAATTGTCGCATCAGGAGTAAAATATTTGGAATTGCCCAGGAAACATCTGTGGGTGGTTGATGCACCAACCTTCTGAACTCTGAGTCATCTCCTTGAAATGGAATACAGTGTAACTATATTCACACCCACCCAATTTATCTCAACCTCTGGAAATTATCTTGAACCAAGCAGGGATTTCACTGCATTGGCTCTCAGGCTTGCCCTCCTGGAAACAAACCTTTCTCTGTGGGGCGAATCAGACACATTTACCAAGAACTCTGAACCACCAGGAAGCTTTAAAGAAAGGTTCGTGCTTCTGTAGTCCGTCCTTTCTATCGTGAGAAAGGTTTTGCTCAGCGCTAACTTAGAGTCTTCAACCTGTTCAGCTGTCTTGCAAAATGTAAGACATGTTTCTTAATAAGGAATTGAAATACTGGCAGCTGGTGCTGTTAGCTGATAGTACTCCATTGTTTATGCACATAAATCAACTCTGAACCGTCCATAGCCATTTTGCTCTTGTGATACCATCCCTCTACCGTTATATTTCTAGACTGTCTCCCTGTAGCATAATTTAACTTGTGCTCGAGGAATAAAATGCATTACAATGTTGATATGAGTGAAGTACATAAATTGTAAAAATTATATTAAAAGAAAATTATTTGCATACCTATCATTATTGTTAAATTGCTTCCTTCATTGAGTTGATTGCCTGTCAATGAAAAAATATATATATATGTATATACACACATACACATACTTAGCAAACATTCTTATTGGTTATTAACCTTAGTTTAGCATGACTATCTCAGTCCTAAGAGGTTTTTGAAGGGAAAAAGTGTGTGTGTGTGTGTGTGTGTGTGTGTGTGTGTGTGTCAAATGGGGGTGGGGAGTGGTTGAACAGATCAATAAAATTATACAGATAATAAAGAGTAGAAACAGGACTGGAGTACATTTTCATCCCTTGATTTGCTTCTTGACACACACTAATCAAAGTAAACCATGACCCAAAGTAAAATAAAACCAAACTCTCCATGCAAGGAGCATTAACTATTTGCCACTGCTGATTTTTCTTCTCCAAAATTCAACATCATCCTCTGTCAATAATACAGCATTTCTTTGCACTTGAGAGCTGGGTCTAATTAGCTTTGCACAAGGCTGGTTTCCTTTTCACAGCTGGTTTCCTGTCTATACAGTGGCAGCCTGCTGAAAAATCTTCTTACTGTTATTGCTATTAAACTACACTCTAGCTTACCGCAAGGGGGATCTGAATCTGATGTAAGTCTGTCCATCTTGTGTTCTCTACAAAGTTCTCACAAAGTGTGGAAGATCTCACAACACGTGACTCAGTTTCACCCATAACACTTTCCCCAACTTTTGCCCAACAACAGTATGAAACCGAGGTTCCCTGAACTACTTATAAATTCATTTTGAAAATTGAATATGAACTACCCCAAACCTCATCTAACATCATCATGGAAAGGGAAGCAAAACTTCTCTATGTTGAAGTTCCCTTATCTGTCACATTAGGAAGCCGGGCTCAATGACCTAAGACCATTTGAGCTCCATGAATGCTGATTTTTACTTTCTGTAATATTTTAAGAACTTATAGCCACAGAGATGGGACCCATCTTCAGAGATTTGCTTATGTATTTGCTCCTAATGAGATTTCTCCCTTTCAGAAGAGGCTTCTAACTTCCCATGTCACAAACCCTCTTTACCCAGGGCAGTTAGAGATGGATATATAATATATATATAAACATATAAATTTATATATTTATATTTATATATTTAAGTATACAAATATATATAATACATAAAAAAAATCCATAGAACAGCTCATTTCTTATAAAATAAAACAAGAACCCAGGTCCAGAAGTTAAATGTCTTTTAAGGAGGTGCTAAAAGAGTCAGAGTTACAGTCCAAATTTACCATAAGCTTCCAAGTCTGATGTTTAATATTATGTTTTTATTTGGAAATACGCTGCTCAGATGACCATTCTCCTTCCTTTACTTAGTGACTAGAGAACTAGATCTGGCTGGCTGTTTCTATCTCTTGTTAAATGAAAAAGAATTGTGTCCCCACATGAGTCAGTCTAATGATGTTTACCAAGTGATACATAGCTACACTTTCAAAAGGAGGAGTATGAGGAAATATAGTGGAAATAAAAAATGTACATCCCCCAGAGAAAGACAAATAATCATATGATATGGCTTATATGTGGCATCTAAAAAAAAAAGAAATGGTACAAATGAACTTATTTACAAAACAGAAATAGAGTTACAGATGTTGAAAACAAACTTATGGTTATTGGGGGGAAGCTGGGGGCGGGGATGGGGAGCAGAGCAGATGAATTGGGAGACTGGGATTGACATATAGACACTACTATATTAAGAAATAGATCATAAGGACCTACTGTATAGCACAGACTTCTCAATACTCTGTAATGACCTATATGGGAAAAGAATCTAAACAAGAGTGGATATAGGTATATGCATAACTGATTCACTTTGCTGTACAGCAGAAACTAACACAACATTGTAAATCAACTATACTCCAATAAAAATTTTTTAAAAATGAGTTTCCTTTCTGCACAGCTTTCAATCTCATATAAAGAATGGAGGTAAATACTTTTGTTTTCACTAAACTGTTGAAATTCACAGCTGAGCATAGTAATTAGTGACACTGTACGAAGTTAATATCATTTGGCTGTATGTGGTTAGCGGGGTAACTGAGGCTGGTTGGGGTGAGAAAGAGGAAATCTTTTTGAACAGAGTGAGTTTTAAAGGGAGGGAGGGACATGGTTAGGTGAGAGGAAGACGAGAGTTCCGGGGCAGAAGAATGGTGTATGTATGGCTCTAAGATAAGTGAGTACGCAAAGAATAAATAGGTAATTCAATTTAGAAAGGATCGTAGAATTGCTTTTTTTCTTTTTTTTTAAGATTTTTTATTTATTTTTGGCTGTTGAGTCTTCGTTGCTGCGCACGAGCTTTCTCTAGTAGTGGTGGTGGAGGGGGCTACACTTCGTTACGGTGCACGGGCTTCTCATTGTGGTGGCTTCTCTTGTGGCGCACCGGCTCTAGCACGTGTGGGCTTCAGTAGTTGCAGTGCGTGGGCTCAGTAGTTGTGGCTCACAGGCGGTAGAGTTCAGGCTCAGTAGTTGTGGTGCACGGGCTTCGTTGCTCCAAGGCATGCGAGATCTTCCCAGACCAGGGCTCGAACCCGTGTCCCCTGCATTGGCAGGTGGATTCTTAACCACAGCGCCACCAGGGAAGTCCCAGAATTGCTTTTCAATGTTAGATGTCTGTTAACTCATTCATTTCCTCATATAGTAAATACTAAGTGTCTACTATGTAACATTCTTTGGGCTTGATATTATATAACTTACTGTAAATATCATTATTATAATGATGAATCCCAAATACTACATACTCTCTTTCCAACTCCATTCTTACCATCTCTTATCATTCATTGTTGTACCACTTTATCATGAAAGGAAATCTTTAAGTTCTGTCTGCCAGAAATCAGCATGCCTGTTAGCTGGTCAGGCACTCCCCACAGAATCCCAGAGAATGGCCAGTTCCACCTCAGGGTCAGGTTTCACATTCTAACCCTGGAGGTGTGAGAGTGGCTTTTTCAGCCTGTTGTTATAACCATTCTCCCCTGTCTGTCCACAAGTGTGAGGCTTGATTCTCAGCGTGTACCCCAAGGCTATTCCCTTTCTCAATAGACAGCACCCGTTCAATTTCTTCTCCTTGTATACCATTTCTCCCCCTCACACACAGTCTCACAGTTCTTTTTAACCTTTGAGCTCCTGTATATAAGTTAGGGGATGTGCTCAAATGTATTTAAAAAAAAAACCCAGAGTTGATTGGGGAATTGCTTACCTACAGCCATCAGAATCCAAGATGTAAGCAATCCAAGGCTTGCTCTAAGGAAATAGGCATCTTTTACTCACCTACTTCTTCATTCCTTAGCACTGATGTCTGCAGTCCCAAGCATTCTATGCATTTCAGGTAGAAAGACTTATCTATGTTTCATTGGCCAAATTAAGTCATGTGGCCATCCTTAAGGGAATCTGGGAAGGCAAGGTTTTGGTAAAGGAAAGGCTAGGTAGTAGGGGGCTGGAATGGGTGGTAAATGTGCCCCTGCCACAGATTCCAGCTCCAAAGTCCTACATCCCCTTTATTATTCCTCTGCACTAGTTGTCAGTCATTATTAGACACATCTGCAAACTGCAGCTGGATGGGTTGAGTATATGTATTTGGGAGTAAGGGCTGCTTCTGATCAAGACTTGAAAAGAAGAACCTTTGAGGTGATCAGGCCTCAGAACAGAACTTTGAAAAAATACTCAAAACTCTCCCTGTGAAGATTTACCTCTTCCTAGCCTTTCTACTGTTTTTTATTATGCTAAAACTGTGTGTGTTGCCTTTCCAGCCTGAAGCTACAGTGGAAAATGTCACTTGCTATCCTTTTAGTCTCAGTAGATGTCAGACTCTACAAGAAGAGGAAGAGGTTGGAAATAGAATCACTCTTCCATGTTTAATATTTTCATTTGGATACATAATCATCCCATCAAACTCAGCAGGTGTAAAGCTTAAGTCCTTATCTTATTCTTGCCTTGAGATTAAATCCTTATTATCTTGTTTGCCCTCACAAATGTTTCCCTCATCTGGTTTTCCTAATTTTTCAGTCACTCAGTTCCCAAAGCTGAGAGTCATCTTGGCAATTTCTCCATCACATCCTTCTCAAAGCCAACAGGTTTACTGTCTAGCTGGTTCTTCCTTTTTAATGTCTCTTTTATCTGTTCTTTCCATTCCCTTTGCTACCACACAAGGGCAGGTACACCCAAGTTATCACTTTCTCTTTAAAATTTAAACCTAAAAACAAAGTCAAGAACAAATCACCCATTTCTCCTACTCTCTACCACCTTCCTCTGGCAACCACCAATCTGTTCTCTTACATTTATGAGCTTGGTTATACATATGTAAAACCAAGTTTTATATATAAATATATATACATATATTTAGATTCCACATATAAGAGAGATTATATGGCATTTGTCTTTCTCAGTCTGACTTATTTCGCTTAGCATGATGCCCTCAAGGTCCATTCATGTTGCTACAAAAAGCAAGACTTCCTTCTTTTCCATGGCTGAGTAATAATATGTATATCTATGTACATAGTATATATATCCCATGGGCACTTAGGGTATTTCCATAGCTTGACTGTTGTAAATAATGCTGCAGTGAACATGGAGGTGCAGATATCTTTCAAAGTTAGTGTTTTTGTTTTCTTTAGATGAATATCCAGAAGTGGAATTACTGAATCATATGGCAGTTCTATTTTTAGTTTCTTGAGGAAACTCCACAGTGTTTTCCATAGTGACTGTATCAACTTACATTCCTATCAACATGAGAGGTCTCTTTCTTGGAGAGCCAAGACCTTTTAACTGAAGTTGGATCTGCTAACTGGGGTTCTAAGTTCTCTTTCTAGCACAAACATACCCATGATGTGTCATCTGTGGTTTCCTGGATAAGATTTTTGCAAAGTGAAGTAAGAACTTATACACAGTTGTGAAACAGGTATAGAACTCACCTAGATTTCAATGACTTTCTCCTAATCTTTTACTGTTGTTTACAGATTCGATAGTTGTTTTGTTTTGTTTTGTTTTACCAACTCATCCCTGTGGAGTCCCTCCAAAATGTTCAATAAACTATGAAAAACTTCAACCACTTTTGTTTCTGTACTCATATGATAGTGGTTTACACAATGTTTAATTAGAATCTATAGAGGTTCAGTTTCCAGATAAGAGTAAGCACACTTCTCCCTGTCTTTTTCATTGATAGCAACTATAAAATCTGGAAAGAATGCATGGAGCAGCTATTTGTCTGAAAAGTAAATAATAGCAAACTGATTGAAGGAGAAAGCCCCAAATCTGAAGTACCACTGACTGAAGCAGCATTGAATTTACTGCATTTTTTTTCTTTGGTCCTCCCAAAGCTTAGCCCCACAAGTGATCGAAGTTGTAGAAGTTGGCAGCAGAATGGTTAAAAAGAGCCCCACCTTTCAGATGTGAGAACCAAAATGGGAGTTCAGGAAACTGGAAAGTACCAGGATGTCTGGGAGATAGTGCAATTCAGGAAAGTGACCCCATAAAGTTATTTATGAATCCTGGGCTCACTCCGAAGTAGCACATACATGGATCTGACTCAAGTCAGCATTTAAGTTTAACAGACAGACTAACTGCTCACGTCTCAAGATTGCCCACTGAGTAGGGCACATATGAGACAGGTCCAAACAGCATCGCAAAGACATGAAAACTAAACTGGCATTAAAAACATAGCCCACTGCATTTCTCCAAAGAAGAAATACAGATGGCCAAGAGGCACATGAAAAGCTGCTCAACGTCACTAATTATTAGAGAAATGCAAATCAAAACTACAATGAGGTATCACCTCACACCAGTTAGAATGGGCATCAGCAGAAAATCGACAAACAATAAATGCTGGAGAGGGTGTGGAGAAAAGGGACCCCTCTTGCACTGCTAGTGGGAATGTAAATTGATACAGCCACTATGGAGAACAATATGGAGGTTCCTTGAAAAACTAAAAATGGAGTTACCATATGACCCAGCAATCCCACTACTGGGCATATACCCAGAGAACACCATAGTTCAAAAAGACACATGCACCCCAATGTTCATTGCAGCACTATTTACAATAGGCAGGACATGGAAGCAACCTAAATGTCCCTCAACAGATGAATGGATAAAGAAGATGTGGTACATATATACAATGGAATATTACTCAGCTGTAAAAAGCAATGAGACTGGGACATTTGTAGAGACGATGGACCTAGAGACTGTCATACAGAGTGAAGTAAGTCAGAAAGAAAAAAACAAATATTGTATATTAACACATATATGTGGAATATAGAAAAAAGGTACAAATCAACCGGTTTGCAAGGCAGAAATGGAGACACAGATGTAGAGAACAAACATGGACACCAAGTGGGGAAAGTGGGCAGCGTTTAGGGGGGAATGAACTGGGAGATTGGGATACCAAATTGTACACTCTAAATATATGCAGTTTATTTTATGTTAACTGTATCTGAATAAAAGTTCTTTTAAAAAAAAAGAAAAACAAATACCGTATATTAACACATATATGCGGAATATAGAAAAATGGTACAAATCAACTGATTTGCAAGGTGGAAATAGAGACACAGATGTAGAGAACAAACATATGGACACCAAGTGGGGAAAGCAGGGAAGGTTGGGGGGAATGAATTGGGAGACTGGGATACCAAATTGTATGCTCTAAATATATGCAGTTTATTGTATGTTAACTGTATCTCAATAATAGTTCTAAAAAATAAATAAATAAAAATAAAATGGATTAAAAAAAAAAATCACAGCCCACTGGAGGTGGATTAGAGTCTCTGACCTGAACCTAACCAGACTGACTGCCTACGTAACACACAAATAGCAGCATTCATTCTCCATAGAGTGTAAACAAGAACTAGAATCCTATAACATAATATTCAAAAGATCCAGGAAACAATCCAAAATTATTTGCTATCAAAGAACCAGGAAAATCTCAATTTGAATAGGAAGACAATTAATAGATGCCAAAGATGAATGACATGGATGTTAGAATTACCTGGTAAAGACTTTAAAAGGGCTATTATAAAATGCACCAAAAACAATCACAAACACATTTGAATCAAATAGAAAATTAGAAAGTCTCTGCAAGGACAGAGAGGACATAAAGAAGAACCAAAAGGGAATTTTAGAACTGAAAAATACGATAACTGAAATAAACAAACTCACTTGCTGGGCTCAAGAGCAGAATGGAGATAACAGAGCAGGAGACAATGGACTCAAAGATAGATCAATAGAAATTACCCAGTTTGAACAACAGAGAAAAAGAATTGAAAAAAAATGAAAAGACTTAGCCTCAGGAAACTGTGGGATACTAGCAAAAGGTTTAACCTTTGATTTTTTATTTTTATTATTTTTAAGAACTTTTATTGAGATATAATTGATATACAATAAACTGCATATAAAGTGTACAATTTGATATTTTTTTCTTATTAGTAATGTATATATGGCAATCCCAATCTCCTCCCCGCAAAAACAAACCCCTTTGATTTAAAAAAAATTATTTATTTGGTTGTGCTGGGTCTTAGTTGTGGCATGCAGGATCTTTGTTCCCACTTGCAGAATATTTTTAGTTGCGGCACGCGGGATCTTTAGTTGCAGTATGTGGGATCTATTTTCCTGACCAGAGATCAAACCCAGACTCCCTGCATTGGAAGCATGGAGTCTTAGCCACTGGACCACCTAGGAAGTCCCTAACCTTTGATTCATTGGAGTCCAAGAAGGAAAGAAGTATGAGTGTGGAGCTAAAAATATTTTTGAATAAATAATTGTCGACACTTAACCAAAAAATTATGTAGATGGCAAATGAGTACATGAAAAGATATTCAATGTCTTTCGCCATTAGTGAGATGAAAATTAAAACCATGATGGGATAACACCTCGAATCTATTAAAATGGCTTAAAACAAATACTGACAGTACCAACTGCTGATAAGAACGCAGTGCAATTAGAACTCTCACACCTTGTTGATGGCGATACAAAATGGGACAGCCATTCTGGAAAACAATTTGGCAATTATTTATAAAGTTAAACATACCCTTACCACATGACCTAGCAATCTGCTTCTGCTCTATTTACCCTACAGAAATGGAAGCTTGTCTTCACCCAAAAATCTGTACCTGGATGTTTTTAGTAGCTCTATTCATGGCAGCTACAAACTGGAAACCATCCAAATATCCTTCAGTGGATGAATGGCTAAACAAGCTGTGGTACATCTATACAATAAAATCCTACACAGAAATATGGAGGGTTAAACTATTGAAATGCACAGCAACTGGGATGAATCTCAGAAGCATTATGCTTAATGAAAGGAGCCAGTCTGAAAAGTTTGTGGTACGATATAAATTCATTTACATCACTCCCAAGAGGACAACGCTGTAGGGTTGAAGAACTCATCAGTGATTGCCATTGTAGGGATGGAGAGAGGGTGTGGCCATGAAGGAACAGCATAAGTGATTTTTGGGGGGCAATAGAATTTTTCTGTATCCTGATTGTGTTATACCAACCTATACAATATGGCATACATGCAATATAATATGTCAAAATTCATATCACTGTACCCCCAAAATGTAAATTTTCATATATGATCATTTGAAAAGGAAAAGAATTTGTAATTACAATAACAATTGCTCTTAGCACAAACAATTCAACTGATGGGAGTAGAAGAGAGCTAGAAAGTAATGAACCAGCCCTGAGCACTTTTCATGACAGCATGCCATGGGCATCGGTCAAAATGTTACAGAGAGCAGGAGAGGATTGGATAACCTGGAGATTCGGTTACATGGAGGTCTGTTAAGAGAGCTTCTACTGTACTTTCAAAATTTTACTATTTCTTCAAAAAATACATTCTGGGACTTCCCTGGTTGCTTAGTGGTTAAGAATCCGCCTGCCAATACAGGAAACACGGGTTTGATCCCCGGTCCGGAAAGATCCCAAATGCCGCCGAGCAACTAAGCCTGTGCACCAAAACTACTGAGCCCACGCTCTAGAGCCCGGGCTCCACAACAAGAGAAGACACAGCAATGAGAAGCCCATGCACCACAGCAAAGAGTAGCCCCCGCTGGCCACAGCTAGAGAAAGTCTGCATGCAGCAACAAAGACCCAACACAGCCAATAAAATTAATTAATTAATTTAAAAAAATTTTAAAAATACATTCTGATTGTTTGAATTCTCTAGATTAAAAAAAAATCTCTTTCATCTTTGATTACTGAAAATCAGTAACACTTTTTCAGGGCACATGAACTCACAGATATACTTCCCACACGGGCTGTTTCAAACCCTTACCCAAACCAAAGTTCCCAATTCCTCCTCACTGCCCTCACCTAAAGATGGTGACCTCGAGTCTGTTCACGCAGGGTCTCTCTGCAGATTCATATGAATATTAATTTATTGCATGTGCCAATTAGGACGAAGCTTGCTGTTCTGAACCAAACCTGCAGAGTCCCCTAGGTTCACCTTCAACTTAGGTGGATTATTCCTCTTTCACAGTGGCCATTTCCCAGAAGATCTATTTTGCAGGCACAGAATAATTATGAATATCAGTCAACACTTTAAGGAAAAGCACGTATCTATGTTGAAATAAGATATTTACATTCTGTTGTTTACATCTTTTACCTTTTTTATAATGAAACAATAAAGTCTATGATTTCTTCCATTAACAAAAAAAAAAAAAAAAAGATGGTGACCTCTGTTACCCTCCTGTGGGGGTGGGGCAGACAGCTTAGGGAGTGCTAGTATGGCTAAGCTCTCCATTGACTGGAAGCAAGCTGCCAGCTCCGACCTTCACTGTTTCAGGAGCTCACTGATTTCACAAAATGCATGACAGATGACGGAATGGGTTAGGAACTCCACGGGGCTATTTACTTGCACTGGGAAAATGATTTTGAATATGGGCTCCACTGAGGCCAGATCTTGAGAAAACTTCCTTTTGAGATCAAGAGACACCCACCACGGAAATTCTGGCTAACATTCCACCTTTCTATTCCCCTGTTTCCATCATCTTTTCTTTCTCTGAATGTCTCAGAGAAGAGTGGACCATTCCCAAAGGCTAACAGTCCTCCTGTGTTCTAAATTCTACCAACTTCTCAAAGTCAAAATTTCCTCTTGTCCGATGGAACCCATTTTCCTATGCTCCAAAACCATTTATCCTTGTGTAATTGTTTCTGTGAACCTTTAGATCACTTTCAAATGGACAAAGAACTATGAGGACATATTTTAACGCCTCATCTGTTTGTTAAAACATTCTTCAGGTATCTCTTTCAGAAGAAACAAATAATTTCATCTTTTCCAAAGAGATTTATTTCCTATCTCTTACTATTTTTGCCTTACTCAAGAACTTTTCTAATCAATATGTAGAAATTCCATCTAGGTATGATAATATTGTAAAGAGTATTTCTGTCTAACCAAGTCAATATATGGCATCTCATGCCATTTGAGGTGTATAGAACCAACACTAGAGAGTGGGATGTCCTTGAAGATCCTTGTATTGAAAGTTTCCTGGTATGACCATGGGAGTTTAAAGCACAGGGTTGAGGAGAAATCATTTAGCACCAGATCATGACTGTGGCATTTCTTCTGTTCCTGCAGAACCCTTCAATGTTGTGATTTTACTGCTCAAGAGGAAGCTGTAGGAAGAAGTCTTGGACTGGGGAACTAGAGACCACAAGAAATGCCCACCGCCTCAATTATCTTCAGCTGTCCCAACACTGACCTAAAAGGAACCCAATATTAGTCTGTTAGGAGGCAGGGCATGGAGTCTGTCTGGCCAAGAATGGATGCTGTGTGATGGCCGGGAGCCATTGGACCTCCCTTCCCCCACACTTTACACCTACTCCCTAGCACTGCTTCACAGTCTGGGCTTTGAGCTCATCAGATTCAAGTCTGGGCTCATGTGGAAATTATAACAATACCTAGCAAGGACACTGGGTAAAGCATGAGAATGACAACAAAGTTCTGATTGAAACTCTGTGTGCCCATTTTTAAATTATTTTGCATGGAGATATCTAAAATTCCACACTAGCTAATGGTGACAAAGTAGCTTTCTGAAAAAAATGGAGAAGTAGCTTCATGTCTGAGTTGATACCTTGGTAATTTACACATGTACTCTGCCTAGCTTCCTTCAGGGAAAAAAAAAATCTCCTTTACATAGTTCCCTTTTCCCCACTCTCCTTCCCCCTTCTTTAAAAGAATGGCACCATGTGGAATGTGGTCTGTTGTTAACAAGACAAACGAAGGGTTGATGCCTCAGAATACTTATTACGCCCTTACTCTGTGCAAGACAGTTCTAGACTTTGGGGCTACAATGGACAAGGATTCTGCACTTCCTGCCCCTCTGAAGCTCTCCCTCTAGAAGAGTCTTTCTCTACACTTTTTCATGCTTGCCTCCCACCTAAGGAACTTTATTAGACATTTTGTTCCTAACTGGCTCTACTATGAAATTTTAATACTACAGATATACTGTATATCTGTTTATGTACTGTGTTTCATGCTATAGATGTATTGTATATCTGTTTATGTATTGTGATATATTTATGCTTTAAACATAGAAAGATTAAGATTTTTTTTTTGCCTCTCCAAGAACCAACTTTTACCTTTTTGAGGTGATATTATCCCTGTGAAAAAATGCATACTGTAGAGGAAAGCTAGAAATCAGAACATAAGTAAGAAAAATAATTGTGATGAATGAAACAAAGGAAATTAAAGGGACTAAAAATTAGGGTGTGTTACTTTGGATAGAGATAACCAGTTGCTTGCACTGACCGAAAGAGGGAAAGGAAACAAGCTGCAGCCTCATTTTATCTTTCTCTCTTCTCTACCTCAGTTGGACTGGGAAGATAGGCCTGCTTCATTACCCCTGTGTAAGCAGTGGGTAAGCTCATAACTTCCTGGTCCCATTTTCCCCGAAGCCCAGTGTTCAAATGCCCCATCAGAAACTTAAAAGGAAAAGAAAGACAATGTAATCCACAAAGTACAAATAATTTCTCTCTTCCTGTTTTTCAAACAGACTCACGCTAAGTCACACTGCCTCTCTTAAACAACCTTTACACCCCAACAGCAAGGCTGCCAAAAGCCAGTCATTCGGGGAACCCAATCTACTTGGTCATTGGTTTCCATGCAGCTCTGAATGGGCCATTGTTCCTTAGTATGGGTGTGAGACTATTAAAGATAAATTTAACTTGATATGGTTGTGATGGAACAAAGCACATATGTTTGCATAATGGTCTCCACATAGGTGTTTTCCAGCAAAATAATGAAGGCAAGGTAGCTGAACACGGTAGAGCAATGTAGTGCTCTGGTGATATGCTCTGGTACGGTTTTAGAGTTCAGACCACCGTTTGCAAATGGGCAGGTAATTTAACCACTGTAAGACTCAGTTTATCCATGTGTAAAATAAGAATAATGACACTACCATACTGGATTGTTATAAGAAATCATGTTGTTTAGTATAATACAGAGAGCATAGAAAGCCCTCTGTAAACACCTGCTGTTATTACTGCTGTTTCAGCAAGCCAACCATGTTTTGTTTTGGTAATCCTACCTAGTTTTGCTATTTCTTAGCATAAAAAGGTTAAACTTTGTTTAACATCAAAGCAGGATCTCTACTACTGAATCGTGAGTAGCACTTTGCCTGAACTACCTTTTAGTTACCCTTTTTCTAAACTTATCTGTTACTTTATTTCCTTTGGCTGCCAAGTTACTGGTTATAATTGTAATTGTTGCTACCCTCTATACAGGGCTATGAGATGGTGAGTTAGTAGTAGCAGATGGACTAACTTTAGTCTTCTTGAAGGCTTACCCAATTTGAGTCCTAGAATATTCAAAAACAAACTCTGTCTTCCCCATTCCTCCCCAAATCTGAATCAGCTCTGAGATCTCTATCCTGGTCTCGTGCACTATCTAATCTCTCACCATGTCTACGTAACATTTCTGTTATGTGTTCCCGACTCTCCATTCCTTTTCCAAAACCTAAGTATATTTCCTCAAAAAGAGGTGCTCTTCCCACATGACAGACACATGCTCAAGCACAGTGGAAAGGACATTTATCATGTTTAGGGCCACCCGGCATGTTTAAACATGCTTCCTGTGTCTGGGGATTTCCCCATAGTTTTCTTAATCTGTTTAGTTAGGGCTCAGGAATTCAGCCAGGGCAGATCTTGGTTTTGGGGCTTGAAGCTAATACAATTTAGGGGCAATCTCTTTCATTAAAAAAAAAAAAAGCAGCAAAATTATGAATTTAAAATTGGGTTTAAAAATTAAGTACTTATTTAGAATGAGAAAAAAAATTAAAATTTAAAAAACTGACCTTAAATATCACAAATCCAGAAAAATAATGTAATTTTAAACTAACTGCCTAATGTGCCTTTTTAATATTTTTCTTTATTATTATTTATTATATATGTGTTATTATTTTAGCTGCATAGTCTTTGATTGCCTCTTCACATCCAATGGCTTTATAAGATATTTTTATTTTATTTATTTATTTATTTATTTATTTTTAATTTTTTTTTTTTTTTTTTTTTTGGCACACGGGCTTAGTTGCTCCGTGGCATGTGGGATCTTCCTGGAGCTGGGATCAAACCTGTGACCTCTGCATTGTCAGGCGGATTCTTAACCACTGTGCCACCTAGGAAGCCCTATTTATTTATTTTTTTAAATTTTATTCTATTTATTTATTTACTTATTTTGGTTGTGTTGGGTCTTCATTGCTGTGCACGGGCTTTCTCTAGTTGTGGCGAGTGGGGGCTGCTCTTTGTTGCTGTGCACAGGCTTTTCATTGCAGTGGCTTCTCTTGTTGCAGAGCACAGGCTCTAGGCACACAGGTTTCAGTAGTTGCAGCACGCAGGCTCAGTAGTTGTGGCTCGTGGGCTCAGTAGTTGTGTCAGGTGGGCTCTAGAGTGCAGGCTTAGTAGTTGTGTCACATGGGCTTGCTCCACAGCATGTGGGATCTTCCCAGACCAGGGACTGAACCCATGTCCCCTGCATTGGCAGGCGGATTCTTAACCACTGTGCCACCAGGAAGTCCCTATAATATATTTTTTAAAAAGAATAGAAAGATACTCCAAACTGTCCTTTGCCAAGGCTGGTCAAAGTTTTTATTATTATTATTATTATTATCGATAGTTTAGAGAAGTTTTTTAAGCTTCACAACATATAGTTGATCATGTTGTGTAAATTTAGTAAATGGACAGGGGAAGGCAAGGCTGCAGTTATAGTATGCTTCCTGTGCAAATTTTCCAAAACCTATGACCACTTTAAAGACTCTCCCAGGGCCTCGGAAGGGGTCTGTACAGGTGAGGGGTCCTGAGGCTGAGGCATCATTAGCTCCGTGGTGCATCTATCTCTGGAGACGGTTAGGTTTCAGCCATTAGATGTAAAGATAAAGGTTTCACTCCAGAAGTGAACAACCTTAGGAAGCAGAAGTCCTTGCAAACTACTATTTCATAAGAATGACAATAGAGGCATCAGCTCTTCCAGAATGTCCTTGGTAAAACTTGTTGTGTTGAGTCCCTGGAGTCACTGGTGGCGCAGTGGTCCCTGTGCCCAGCAGCAGTGAAGCCCTCTTCCCTTCAGCAGCCCCCACAGCATCATGTGGGTGTGGCTCCTGGCTGCACTGCCCATAATAAGCCAGCACTCAGAAATTCCATGAGGGACCAAACATCTTTATTAAATTAAAAAGAAAGTTTGTCTTAAACTCCCCAGAGTAGTTTCTGTTTGTATCCTTGAATCCTGACTCTGATACCTGAGGGAAGGATAAGTCCAAGCCTGAGGCACCATGAGCCTGCCTGAGATGAAGGAACAATCCAAGTATGGAAAAGTGAATCAAAGCATAGTGCACGGGAGAAAACTAGTGTCCAAATACCAGGAAAGTAAGGATGGAGGTCAAACACATGGGGCCCAGAGTCAAAGGTAGAAGTCAGGGAGCCAAGAATCTTGATTAATGGAAGGAGGTGAAGGCAAAGTAGATTGAGAAAAGGCAAAGAAGGGTAGGTCAAGGGTCCATTTGATGGGCCAGCAGTTGGGTGGTATGAAGGAGGGTTGGGTGAGCTTGAAAGGAAATCGAAGCCGACTCACAGATAAAGAGAACAAACTAGTGGTTACGGGGGTGGGGGGGGGAGAGGGGGAAGGGGCAATATAAGGGTGGGGGAATAGGACATACAAACTATTGGGTCAGGGATGTATTGCACAACACGGGGAATATAGCTGATATTTTGTCATAACTGTAAATGGAAAGAAGCCTTTAAAAATTGTATAAAATTTTACCGTATAGCACAGGGAACTCTACTCAATACTCTGTAATGACCTATATGGAACTAGAAACTAAAACAGAGTGGAAACAGGTATATGTTTAACTGATTTGCTTTGCTGTACAGTAGAAACTGACACAACATTGGATATCAACTATACTCTAATAAAAATTAAGTTTAAAATAATTTTTAATGGTATAATTTTTTTCAATTTTAATAAAAAATATAAGTTAAAAAAATAAAATTTTGTCTTTAAGATATAATTTAAAAAAAAGAGAGAGATGGAAGAAGCCTGTGCAGTACAATCACTCAGGCTCTCACTAGTTCACACTGGGAAACGAAAGCCTTCCAACCTCCTCCCACCTTCTTTTCTGCCCTGCAGTATGTTCTCTGTGCAAAAAACCCATTGAGGCCATTGTAATTGCCCTAATTTAAAAAAAAAAAAAAATCTATTGTGGCTCCCCATTGCCTACAGAACATTACAGAACTCATTAGCCTGGCATTTCTGACCCTCTCTCATCTAGGTCAATCCATCTCTCTGACTCATTCCTCGTTAATCTTCTCATATTCTATATTAGAGACACACTAAACTAAATGTTTCCTAGGCATGCATTGCATTTTCCCACGCTCATGTTGTTCTTGCTGCCTGGGGTGCCCTCTCGCCTCATCTCAGCACATCCAAATCCCCCTGTCTTCCAAAGCCCAGTTCAAATGCCACATCTCTTCTTTGGCTGCAATATTTCTTCCCCTGAAGCACATTAACTGCACTGCTGGTGTTACTTTTCCCATCTTCCATTATCGTTATTGGGGCACGTGTTTTTCTTTCCTCTAAGAAGTTAAAGCTCACTTTGGGTAGAATTCTTGGCATGATGCCTCACATATTCAAGGGCCCAAATAGTGTTGAACAAAGGGTTGAATGAAGCAACTCTTGACATGCAATTTTCTCCAGAATCTAAAGCTGGTGATGGTGGCCTAGCACGTGAGAGGAAAAATGCAGGTTTTGATATCAGACAAGCAGGAGAGGGAGTCACAACTTTGTTGCTGACTAATGCAGAATCTTGGGACAAGTTGCCTAATCACACGAAGCCACTAAGATGGAGATAATAGTCTCTTTGGTGTAGGATTATTGCCAGAATTGAGCAAGCTTCTAGAAGGCACCTAATGCAATTACGGCACAAAAGAGATGCGAAGTGGATGTTAGTGGTTTTCTCCCCCTTTGCCTTCTCTTCTTTAGCTGCAACACCTCTCATTCCATACGTTGTTCCTCACACAACTCAGTTTTCTGGTCAGCTCATCCACTTCATCAATTTTGGTCTTAAAACTGACTAGTAAGATGGCCCAAGTGCAACCTCATTAGTTCATAGAACAGTGGAAATATTACTCATCAGGATCTCAATGTACTTCTATTTTTGCAATATAAGATAGTCATATCATACTTTGACTAATTTTAAGCTTTAGATTAGCTAAAATCTTCAGATTTTTTGGACCATCCTACCTCCAAGGTCACATGTTCATTTCATACATTGATCTAAATGCAAATGCTTACACTTATCTCTAAGTTTCAACTAATTTATATGAGCCCAGAATTTTACTTTACCAAATCACGTTCAGCCTTGATTTTAATCATCTTTTAAAAGGTGTCGGGGGAGGTTGGTGGGAGAGGCGCTAGGCAATAACTTCAGAACATTCTTCTTCCTCTCATTTAATTGTAGAATAAATACCTCCCGCGGTGAGCTGTAATGCAGGGCAGCCTTTGTGTCTGTGTGCAGGAAAAAGATGACTTTTGCACTTTGGCTCTGCCAGTAAGAGCCACATACGCAATTAAACTTCAACAAACTTAGTAACTGAGTAACAGAAATACATTTTTTAGAGATCACCTTAAGGAAAATGAAAAAGAAAACGGTGACATTCTTTAATTTCTCAAACAGAAAGAATCCTCCTGTGTTTTAATTAAACACTGTGTTGTTCTACCAACAGCACTGCCCCGAAACTTTAATTAGCAATGAATAGTCTTGTTCTATTGCAAAAAAATCTCAGAAATTGAAGTTTCGCAGATTCTCTGCAGATAAAATTATATTTTTCTTTGAGAACATGTAAAGTAAACAAAGCAATCTAAATGTAAAGACTTTTACTGAGCTTCTGAATAACTTCTCCATAGAGGAGTCATAAGTGATGTTTTTTATTATTGGAAATTTATAGGAAATATTTTGAGGAGCTTTCCAATTTTTCCTTATCAATATAAATCCTACATATATCAAACCTCATTTTAAATGGAGGGATATTAAATAATAAAGAGAAACTTCTTCAACCTAAAATTCCTATAGAAGTAAAAGAACTTTAGTAAAGAAGAAAAATTCTTTTTTAAAAATGTCTAAATATCTGCCTACCCTTAGGGGAAAGAAAATGAGAACTAAGGTCTAAACCAAAAATAATATTATAATAAGTTAGTGGGATTTACCTAGTCTGGGGCCAGTCTTTTTTTTTTTCCATTAAGACCTGTCTGAGACTCAAACAAAACAAATGAGGCATCAGATAAGTCTTGAGATTTCAGTGCCAATCAAGGCAGAAGAGAGGAAAGGTGGAAGATAGGGTTGGGGGTGGAATCATTTTTCTACTGTTTATATAAAACTCAGAAAATCATATTTTCCCAGCTATAGTTGGGGATTCAGTTATCAAAACTAAAATATGCCATGATTTCTGTTAGTTTTTTGAATGCTATGAGATGTATTATATATTCCGTAGGTGTAGAAAACAGACCACGTGAAATATAATTAAGCTTTTTCTCTATCAGTTAAGATTCTCATCATCAACTTTTTCTCTTGTATGGTAAGTGGAGTCTGTGGGGGGCTCTCAGACTGAAAGGGAATTCATACTCTGAAATATCTTTTTTTTTTTTTCCGCAAATACTTTATACTTGCTGCTTCGTTTTAGAACACATAGATTTAAGGCCTACAGGAAAGGTCTTTATTAGGTTGAACAACGAAATTGTTGACATTTAATTATTTTTAACCTATAAAACACCAATTTCTCTTGCCTTAACCTAACATAATCAAAGATTGAGTCCAAAGCTGGAGAACTTTTCTGTCAACTGTCTTAATCAGCATCCTTTGATATTATCATAGCTCTTACCATATCCAATACGATGAAATATAGGCTATGCTGGGCAGTCTCTTCCCCTCCCCATATACAGCCCCTGGAGTCATGATCTTGTTTTCCATGGCCACTAACCAGAGCCAAGAGAGCCACATCTCAGAGAATGTCATCTTGCCCTGCTGGCTTCTCTGGCAATATGACATTTGACCCTGTAGCTCTGGTCTACTGTCATCAAATCTCCACCTATTGCTTTATATTAACTTTTAGTACAATATGATGAAAAGTACTTGGGATTTTCAGTCATTGAGTTTCCTTTTTTGTTTTTGTTTTTCTAATTTATTTATTTGGCTGCGTTGGGTCTTCATTGCTGCACGCAGACTTTCTCTAGCTATGGCGAGCGGGGGCTACTCTTCATTGCAGTGCAGGGGCTTCTCATCGTGGTGGCTTCTCTTGTTGCAGAGCACGGGCTCTAGGCACTTGGGCTTCAATAGTTGCAGCAGCATGAGGGCTCAGTGTCTGTGGCACAGGGGCTTAGTTGCTGCAGGGCCTGTGAGATCTTCCCGGACCAAGGATCAAACCCGTGTCCCCTGCATTGGGAGGCGAATTCTTAACCACTGTGCCACCAGGCAAGCCCCAGTCATTGAGTTTTAGAGCTGGATCTCAGCAATCACTTAGCCCAACCTTCCTGTAGTTAACACTGCTGATTGCCAGTTCCCTTTGTCAGCCCCATTTTCACCCAGTCTTTCACACTCCCTGATGCTGCCAATGTGTTTTGGCCACGGGCTTGACTTAGCAGTGGGGATGACCTCACTGGTTTGGAATCTTGGCCTAAGCCATTCTGCTCACACACGTCCCTGCTGTTGGATCGGTGCTATGGGCTGAATTGTATCCTCCCAAAATTCATACATTGAAGCCCTAACATCCAGTAACTCAAAACGTGACTGTATTTGGAGATAGGGCCTTTAATTCAAATCAGGTCATTAGAGTTGTCCTTAATTCAATATGACTGGTGTCCTTATAAGAGAAAATTTGGACACAGAAGAGAGCTCAGAAGAAACCAACCCGGCTGACACATTGATCTCAGACTTCCAGTGTCCAGAACTGGGAGAAAATTAATTTCTGTTGTTTAAGCCACCTAGTCTGTGGTATTTTGTTATGGCAGCCCTAGCAAACCAATACAATGGGACTGGGCTTTGGAATGGAACCCAATTTGAGGCAAAAAGGAGAGACATTTTTTGGAAACCTCCAGGAAAATAATATCCCTTGTTTAAGAGAGAGTATCAAAGAGATACTCTTTCTTCTTCTCAACGTTGTGAAATAGGGATGTGAAACTTGTAAATTCTGTCGTTTTGTCATCAAAAGGGCTGCTACCCTGAGAATGAGACAATACTCAGAGATGATCATAGCCAGGGGAAATGTGGAAAGAGAAGCTGGAGTTACTTAATTAAACCAACCTCAAAATCTGCTCAATCTCTGGACTTCCAGTTACATAAGACAATAAATCTCATTTGTTTAAGCCAGCTAACGCAAAGTGTTCCGTTACTTACAGTCTGTATCACATTTGGTATGTTACCTATCCATTCACTCACAGAGAGTGGCTGAGGCCTCTTCAAATGTAGATGACTTGTCTGATGTATCAGAACATAGATTAAATAACTCAAAACAATGCTGTTTCCCTAACACATCTAGGGTCAAGACTGAGGGTACACATATGCCCTGGGGGTGTAATATACGACACAAGAAATGTGGTCAATATTGTAATAACTCTGTACGGGGATGGATGATTACTAGACACGTATCATGGTGATCATTTCATAATGTATGCAAATGTCAAATCACTATGCAGTACACCTGAAACTAACATAACGTTATACGTCAACTAGATTTCAATTTTTAAAAAAAATAGCGAAAACTTCAAAAAAAAAAAAGAATATTACTGTTTTAGCTAAGAAATAGAATCCATCCCTCTCCTTTGTTAGTGACAGAGTTGCCCACTGTACTCAATCAGCAATATTTTTAAATGTGGCTGAAGAGGACTTCCTAGGTGATGCAGTGTTTAAGAATCTGCCTGCCAGTGCAGGGGACACGGATGGGTTCGAGCCCTGCTCTGGGAAGATTCCACATGCCACGGAGCAACTAGGCCCGTGAATCACAACTATTGAGCCTGTGCTCTAGAGCCCATGAGCCGCAACTATTGAGCCCGTGTGCCGCAACTATTGAAGCCCATGCACCTAGAGCCTGTGCTCTGCAACAAGAGAAGCCACTGCACTGAGAAACCCACGTACCACAATGAAGAGTAGCCCCCGCTCGCAGCAACTAAAGAAAGCCCGTGTGCAGCAACGAAGACCCAACACAGCCAATAAATAAATAAATTTATTAAAAAAATGTGGCTGAAGAAAAAAGAACTAGAACCATATAAAAAAAAAGATTGAGAGTACATACATAATTGGTAGGGATATTAAGAAAAGTACACATAAAGGGTTTTATGAACACGATGAAGAAAACATTCACTTTTCTCTGAAAAATCTAGGAAGGCTAAAAAGAGAATTGGAAGTATTAGAAAAGGAGAAAAAGGAGGGACTTCCCTGGAGGTCCAGTGGTTAAGACCCCACACTTCCAATTCAGGAGATGTGGCAGGGAAAAAAAAAAAAAGAGACGAGAGAGAGTGAGAGAGACAGACAGACAGACAGACAGACAGAAAGGATCTGAAAACTAGCTCTGTGTGTCAATAAGTTCATTTTTTTGTTCTTCCCTATAGCCTCATCTTTAGTCTCTTTAGAAGGGACTCTCCCCTCCCGAACACTCTTCCCCTTTATGTCTCTCATTGCCTTCCTGCTTATGGGTCTCTAGGTCCTGTTCTCCAAACATCCCTTCACCTGGGAGTAGCCCTCTGCACTTCTGCCCAGTTTTGAACACCTGAACTCTGATATGTATGCTCTCTCCCATGACTGGCAAAGCATAATTACATTGTCAAGATAGAGTCCATATTTGTTAAGTGGTTAAGACACATGTTTTATGAGAATGTTGTTGATCCCCTGTATAGAAACAGCATATTAACCATTTGGGGAAGTGGGAATTTTACCACATTTGGCCAATTTAAAACTTCTTGACAGCTTCAAACCACTCTGTCTCATTTACATTAACATTTTTGTTCCAGAAATGGAAAATGTCACACTGAGATAGTCTCTCTCTCTCTCTTTTTTATTTTATTTTTTGAGATATGCTCATTTTATACATTCTAGGCCATGCTTTTGTAATGAATTCCTTCTTTTAAATCTTGGCAAGCTAAATTATGACTAGAGATTATCAATCAAATTTAAATTTCATTTATTAAAAGATGCTATAACTATAATGAAAGCAGGAAAATCTCCTCAGAGCTTAGTACTGTGCCTGGCATATAGTACATGATAAATAAATATTTGTTGAATAAATACATTAATGACTAATTTTGTTTCTTTTTCTTTCTTACCCTTTCTCCACAAATGAAGGCTTTCTGACACAACTCTGATATATTTGTGCATTGGAAGTTGTTGAATTATTTTCTTTTTTAAAGAATGACATTGCAGGTCAGTTTAATATCAAATCTTCAAAAATTCAAATCAATATATACGCTAGAAAATGATAAGCTGTGCTATCAAGTTGATGGGGTTGTACATGGTATGCTATTATTTGAACCTAACAATTATTATTATTATTTTAATTTATTGACTCTTGGGTCTTTGTTGCTGCGTGTAGGCTTTCTGTAGTTGCAGCTGATGGGGGCTCCTCTTTGCTGCAGTGCTTGGGCTTCTCAGTGCGGTGGCCTCTCTTGTTGTGGAGCACGGGCTTCAGTAGTTGTGGCACATGGGCTTTGTTGTTCTGTGGTATGTGGGATTTTCCCAGCCCAGGGATCGAGTCTGTGTCCCCTGCATTGGCAGGCAGATTCTTAACCACTGTGCTACCAGGGAAGCCCTGAACCTAACAATTATTGACAGAGTTGGACAAATATCAGACAAAGCCTTGGCTTTTGGGGATACCATTATGCAAGGAACTCATAGAAGGTATCCTTTTCTTCCTGGGAGTAGGAGAGGCAATTAGAGTTATAGTTCACCTAAATTGCTACATTGTCCTCTTTCACATGGGTGCATCACTTTTCTGGTCTCCCTTCTGTATGCCATGGTTCCAATCAATGAAACCAATCTAAGTTTTGACAGTTGGCATGGACAGAGTACCACACCTATGTGTTCTGAAGACCTCCAAGTTTGCTGTGGAGCCACACTATGGAGTTAAGCAAAACAGAAGTTGAAAGACCTGTACAGTCTGTGCTAGAAAACTCTAAGCTAGTTTGTTTTTTAATACATTAGGCATAATCAAAATCCTGCTGCTGTTTTTGTTTGGATAGCTCATATACTTCTCGCCGTTAGCTCTGTTTTGTCGTCATTGTTTTCATGATTTCAAACTTTGAATTCTTTGGGGGTTTAAGTTGCTCATTACCTTAAAGTGCAATTAGTATTATATCTAAATGTATGACCATCCCGTCATTATAGTCAGGAAATTGAATTGGGAAAATTATCATGTTATTAGTGTCAATCAACTTGACCACTCATATTTTTCTAGAAACTGTAGTCTAGAAGTTGGATATGAATACTCTAGAAACTGCAGTCCAGAATTTCTGCATTCTTGATTTAAAATCTTCAATATCCAGAACACCAAGCTTTGAAGTTAGCTAAGAGTACTCACTGATGTCCGCGTTGATTTTGTAAGTTAATGTACTCTATGTCTTCTTTCTTTATGCCAGAAACAAAACAATTCTTTTAAAAAATGTTACCTACTTGCTCAAAGACTGAAAAGGAAAATGAATTTAAGTTTCATTCAACAACATTCGTGCTTCGCTGCTCCTAGTTCAGCTTTCTTTCCCTCATTTTGTGTATCTAATGCCACTTTTTCACAGAGTTTTGAAGACAGGAATGAGTAAAAAGAATGTGTCCTGTTTTTTAAGTGTTGCCAGCAAGGACTAAAAAGTGTGCCATTTGGCAGCCCGTCAGCCATATGTTTTTTCTTCCCTTCACTCTCAGTGTTCACATAACAGCAAGGTGAATTTAATCCTCTAACCAAGTGTTATTAACTGTGACTCTGATGGGAGACAGCTCTCTCTGATCTCCGCCGTTCTAAGAACTATTGTCATTGAATAAATGTCATATTAAATGACATAGTAAACAGATTATCTTTAGTTTTAGGCTATCAAGGAGATTTTGACAAAGTGCTTTATATTTCTGTTTGTTTTCCGGGGACCATGTTTTCTGCTCAAATCACCACTGTCATTTCCAATCACTGAGCTCTAAGAAGTTAACAGAGACTAGAACAGTTTCAATGCCATTTTGGCATCCAACAAGAAGCCATATTAGAAATCCCTGAAAAACAGATTCTAGGAAATAACACATCAAATAAAACTTCTATGCTGGATCATTAAAAAAATAAACAAAACACTAATGACAAAAATGAAAACAAATTAAAAAATAAAACAAAACACACAGCTCTTTATTTGTAGCCTCCCTATTGGCTGCAGATTTGAGATTCATTGAACATGCCAGAAGCAGCTGCCCAGGTCGTATGACTCACAGACACATGATGCTTCTGCTGGGAGCACAGAGAGGTGGATACAGACCTGATCTGTTCACCAAATTTGTTCTGGGATTTTATATCACCCCCGAGTTGGTGGGAAATGATGCCATTTGCATACTTTCAACAAATGCTTATATATTCAAGATCACTTTAAGTAAAGAAAATAAACCTTCAAATCAAATAGGTTGTGTGGCAGCAGCTTCAGTGTGAAGGATTCGCTTTTAGGGGTGATCTAGGTTAGAGTTCTCACCTTATTTGTGCCTGCAAATCACCACGAGGGTCCCTACAACATCCTAGCACCCGGGCTCCTTCCCTAGAGATTCTGAATCGTTGACCAAACAATTCCATTTCTAGAAGGGAAGCAGAAGAGATTTTACTTTTCATTTTGTAAAATTTATATGCTGTTTGAATTTTCCATGTTTATATATCTTTTATTTTAAAAATTAACCTGAAAGCATTTGCCCTTAATATGGCCTTTTCTAGATGCACCCAACTTGCTAGTGGTTATAGTTCTTATAGGTACTCAAAATACTATCCCAACATCAAAACAGAAATCTATGTATAGTTTTTAGTGTATTGGACTGATATGATGAAATTTTATGATAAAAAATGGATTGGAAAGTCTGGTTCTGCCAATGCATAAATTCAGGAAAGTTCTATGATCTCTCTGAGTCTCAGTTTCTTCAACCGTAAAATGGGTACCTTAAATCTGTACTTGTTTCTTGAGGTTGAGTGGAAATTAAATGACATCCACGTAAAGCAGTTTTTATATAGCAGGTGTCCAATAACGGTTTGTATCCATTATCTACCCTAACCCCCATTCCTGCCCTGACATAAGGGGTAGTTTACAGTATGTTTAATTCATTTATTCATATTATCTTATCACACAAATATGTGTCTTTCATTTGTAAATGTAGAAAATATATGATCACTTCCTGAGCTGAGTATCCCAGTCTGAACCCAAAGGCAAATAGTAGTTATTATACAGAAATTTTTTTTTTGGTTAGCAAATATGCTCTGATTCTTTTCTGCAAGCTTTTCCTCATCACCTGCCATTTGTATTCATTGGTGTTTGTTTATATATAACCACAGATTTCTCGCTTCACAAAACTCAAATGATGTTTCAGTGGGGGGATGTGTTTTTAGATAGGAGACAGATGGATTGGGGGTAAGCATGAGTCTTTGCTGTTGTTGATGGCATTTTGTGCTTGCCAGGTAGATACATAGTCTGGGAACTGAAATGAGACAAGGAGCCAGATAGGTTATATTATTATAGCGTGTGGCCTGTGTTTGGGGCTTGATAGTTTTTCCATATACTTTATCTCACTGAACAAAGTTCAATAACATTGTTATTTGGCATTGCCCTGTCAGCTCTGGAGAGGGTCTTGGAGTCCCTTGTGGCTGGACCAGCAGCATAAGCATCACCAGGAAACCTGTTAGGAATCCAGAATCTCAGCTGCCCCCTCCTCAGCTACTAAATCAGAATCTGCATTTTCAATAACACTCCCATGTGGTTTTTTAAAATAAATAAATAAATTCATTCATTCATTCATTTATTTCTTGGCTGCGTGGGGTCTTCGTTGCTACATGTGGACTTTCTCTAGTTGAGGTGAGCCCAGCCTACTTTTTGTTGCAGTGCACAGGCTTCTCATTGTGGTGGCTTCTCTTGTTGTGGAGCACGGGCTCTAGGCGTGTGGGTTTCAGTAGTTGTGGTGCACAGGCTCAGTAGTTGTGGCTCATGGGCTCTAGAGCCCAAGCTCAGTAGTTGTGGCGTACGGGATTAGTTGTTCTGTGGCACGTGGGATTTTCCTGGACCAGGGATCGAACCCATGTCCCCTGCATTGGCAAGCAGATTCTTAACCACTTTGCCACCAAGGAAGGCCCACCCCCATGTGATTTGGGTGTACTGTACAGCTTGAGAAGCTCTGAAGTAGGGAACATTTAAGACTGTAATTCATTGTTTGCCTAGGATACTTGACTGGCTCGAGATGTCTCAATTTAATTTAGACTGTAGTCAAGACCACAACCCTCAGAACAGGTTTACTATACCTTCTTGGTGGTGTACCATGTCAGTTGCCTAGTAGCTGATTCTTAATTGAAAAGGTAGGGTTGAATCATAGACTGAATCGTACTTGGCAATGATAGCTTCAAGGACCAGATAAGTGATTGGACTCAATGCCTTTTATGGCCTCTTTTAGCAGTAAAACTCTATACTTCACATTTCTATTACAGAACTACAGGGATAGTTAAAATAATAGTGGTAGTTAAAATAATCAGAATAATCAGAAGTAGTGAGTTTATACAGCATCTCTAAATCTTAGGTCACTTTCTCAATTACCAGCATAGTACGCTGAAGTTCATCTGTAAAATCATTTTCTAACTCTAGAACATCTGAATTAAATTTTTTCTTCATTTTGGCAACTAGATACACTTGATCATTCTTTGCACTAGGATCCTGTTTTTTTTTTTAAGGCTGCGCTGTGCTGCTTGGGGGATCTTAGTTCTCCAACCAGGGATCTAACCCAGCCTGGCAGTGAAAGCGCTGAGTCCTAACCACTGGAGCACCAGGGAATTCCCAGGATTATTCTATTTGATACCTGGTACCAACATCCACATTTCCCGGTGTCTTGACTTCAAAGATTCTTGACAAAGCAAAACTTTTATGCTGGGCGTTACCAGAACAGAAAAGTCACCAGCCACATCTGTGCCTAGTCCCACAGCAGCTTTCCTCCAATTTCCCTTAGCAAAATCCTGAGACCTCTGGGGACCTGGACACCTCCCTCAGCCCCAGGCAGGTGGCCCTTCAGCCTCCTGCAGTTTTTCTTGCTTAATGGCTAAGATTGCATCTGCCTGAGGGTCTGCAACATTGCCCTTTGATGAAGTGAGATTTCTGGTCACGGGTCAGATCACTTGAAGCACTTTCTTCCCCCACACCTAGTGAATTCTCCAGGGAATCAGGCGGGTTTAGGCAGATTTCTACAGGCACTTGTTGGTAGTATTGAGGAAGCCAAGAATGGTCTTCCTGGTTCCAGTTAGTGATTAACTTTGGAAGGCAATCCTTCTACAGCTAGTTTGATTGTGTGTGTGTGTGTGTGTGTGTGTGTGTGACATAGAAGACCTGTTTTGAGTGATTCCACACAAAGTTACACGCCGCTTTTCCTGATCAAGCAACAGCCCAGTTCCTAAGGGTTGTGACTTTTGATTCTGTTGTAATTAACATGAATATGTTCCAAAGATCTGCTGTATAACATAATGCCCATAGTTAACAATAAGGTACTGTGTACTTAAAAATCTGTTGAGAGGGTAGATCTCATGTGACCACAGAAAAAAGGGGGGTGGGGTGGGACGTAAGGAAGCTTCTGGAGGTGATGGATATGTTTATTACCTGGATGACTGTGATGATAACGAGCATATACATATGTCCAAAATCACCAAATAGTGTACATGTGTTATGTCCAGTTTTTCATATATCCATTATACCTCCATAAAGCTGGAAGAGAAAAAAGAAGAAGAAAGACCTATTCTCTTGGAAATCTCTCAATTGCCATAGAAGGAAAATAGGCATGCCTTCTCCCACATGCTGCTCTGTGGTCACCTATGGGCTGACTAAACTGTTTTCCATTTAAGTCCTTTAGCCTGTGGGAGTCCACAGGCCAATTCAGGGACATGTCCAGAGGACTCAACAACCTGATTACAGCGAGGGCTGTGTACAGGTTTCTCAGAGAGAAAGCCTCAGGTTACCACTTCTACTGGATCCCTACTGATAGGTTTCATTTTCCATGACTAAGAGTGAGACTCATTCACTATGTACATTGGAAACATCATGGTTTTAAGGCAGATTTTTGTCAAGACCTATATTTATAATCAAGGTTTATATGTGTTTGATGATTTTTAAATGCATACATCCAGCAGATTTGCCTTCTTGTAAATTTTGGTTCCTCATTTCAACTGACTGCTCAGACTCTGCTATTTACAAGGACTTGTCCAACTACTAACCAAATGCTGCGTAAATCAACTTATTATCTTCTTCTGGATTCCCCATTTCTGTCCCCACATCTTTAAACAAATCCTTTTTCTGGTCTCTCGAGCTTGGCATTATATTTAGTTTACTTATCAGAATGTTTTCATGGTCTAACAGGTTTGATTTTTGCAAGACTAGTCTTTTGGAAATCATGCCTGTAATTTGCAGGTGCCAACAGTGGAATTGTGGTTCCTGGCTATGGAATTCAGTCCAAATAGTTAGCCTGACCCAAGTGATGGATAATTGAAAGTCAGTCTTTTGTGTATATATTAGTTAACTAGTCACACTAGGAAATGGGAAAGTAGCAAATAAGAGCAAAATGCAAGATTAAGACAATAGCTAAGCAATAGTTAATATTTTGACACATAAATGATGTCAAAAATAATAAAAGTAATATAAAACTAAATTCCAACAATTATCAATTAAGTTTCACCTAACTATGCTCTTCTTCAACTAGACTCAATAGAAAACACATTTATTTCAATGAGTATTAACCGACATGCTTACCTTGGTCTGTGGACCAGCTAGGTCAGAATCATTGGAGATCTTTTTATATTGATTTTAGTTTATTTGGCTTTGTTTTGCCCTATCCTATTTAAAAAATTACTTAGTTGTGAGTAACGAATACATGTGCAAAGTACCAGTTTTCATAGTTACAAAGGATGATGCAATGAAAATAAACTGTCCTTCCCATCCCATCCTCCAACCACTCAGTTCCCCTCCCCAGCTGCATCCATTGTACCAGTTTCTTGTATTTCCTTCCAGAAACATACCATGTGTGTTTCCAGCAGGCATCTTGCTTGATTTAATATCCATTCTCAGCCTCTGCTAGTAATCCTTCCTGTGTTGCAGAGGCTAGAAAGCCAAAAACAAAACCTCCCAGACTCCATTTTCTTGACGTGATTTACATTCCTCTGATCAGATGCACTTGTATAACACTTGCTTTTGAAACTGAGCTAAGTGATGAGAGAGACAGGACAGGAGGCATTCATTTTGCTGTGTGGATCCAGAAAGAGGCTGCACGACTCAGCAGTGTAGTACTGGATTCCCAGTTTAGCAGAGGCAGCTTTCTGATTGTAGTGGAGGTGAGGTAGATTTTACAGAGAACAGTCCTACCCACGGCTTCCAGATGCTATAGGCACATACCTGATTATATCAGAATTATCAGCTCTTGGTGGCCTCAGTCTGCAGTGTATTCTTTGGAAATGACACCTAGAAGCTTAGCTGAAGTCTACTTAGTTAATCAGCCAACAGTTCTGAGGCTGTTGAAATAGATTCTTTCTGCTTAAACTAGCTGAAGTAGATTATATTTTCTGCAATTGAATCTTGATTTATAAAATGTATATAAATACACATATGGCAGTAGACAGAATAATGGCCCTCCAAAATGTCTACCTTTTAATCCTTGGAACGTGTGAATATGCTTAATTCCGAAGAAAATTAAGATGAAATTAATGTTGCTAATCGACTGATTTTAAAATAGGGAGAGTATCCCAGATCGTTCAATGTAATTATAAGGCCCTTTAAAAGTGGAAGAGAGGACTTCCTAGGTGGTGCAGTGGTTAAGAGTCTACCTGCCAATGCAGGAGTCACGGGTTCGATCCCTGCTCCAGGAAGATGCCACATGCCACAGAGCAACTAAGCCCATGTGCCACAGCTATTGAGCCTGTGTGCCTCAACTACTGAAGCCTGCGTGCTTAGAGCCTGTGCTCCACAACAAGAGAAGCCACTGCAGTGAAAAGCCAGTGCACCACAATGAAGAGTAACCCCTGTTTGCTGCAACTAGAGAAAGCCCGTGTGCAGCAACAAAGACCCAACATAGCCAGTAAATAAATAAATAAATTTATTTCAAAAAAAAAAAGTGGAAGAGAGAGGAGGAAGAAAAGAATCAGTCAGGGGAAGCTGTGACTTCTGATCAGAGAGATGCAAAGTGGCTGGTTTTGAAGGGCAAGAAAGGAGCCAGGAGCCAAGGAATAAGAGTGGCTTCTACAAGCTGGAAAATGCAATGAACTACATTGAATGTAAAAGTAAATAATGAGAAAGAGTTTGGGAAGGATATTGTATCTTTTTTGTGCTGTAAATGTTTATAAAGTTTAAAATAATAGCACAAGGAAGAAAAATAGAAATTATGTTTCTCTCACTGCAATTTTTGGAGAACCTTTGGTCATGTTGGCATTCACTGCATTCAAGAAAATGATGTTTATGAAGTATATTTCATTTTTAGTTATTTCTTTTCAATTAAACAGTTGATCTTCAAGAAAAAAAAAGTCTCATATGGGAAGTCTTTCCATTGTGTGATGAGAAATTAAAGGCAGGATGTCAATTCCATTTCAATATTTCATAGAGAGGACAAACCTCAAAATCACACACAATGATATCCATATTAAATCATCTTCACTCAGACATAGTAAGAAATGAAAAACAAAAAAGAGAAAAAAAAAAAGAGAAACAACAACCAATTTTCTCACTAATCAAGGAACAGAAGATTTAAGAAGAATAAATGCTGTAATAATTTCATATACTTGCGAATCCATGGAGACATTGCTCTAGTCAATTACCATCGGAGAGGTAGGGAAACATGAAAACTTGGTGGCAGTATTACAGCAGCATCCTATGCGGGCAAGGCCAGTCTAAAAGTATCTTGCCCACCACTGGCTACTGTTTAAGATTCACAAAATATGCATAACAATGACCATAGGGGCAACCGAACAGACAAGGGTGCTAAGAAATTTTTGTTCCTGCTCTGTAATACCAAACAAAAATTCGACTTCTAAACTTTTAAATAAAATTGGAATAATATTTTTTTAAATAAATTGATTTATTTATTTATATTGGCTGTGTTGGGTCTTCATTGCTGCACGCGGGCTTCAGTAGCTGTGGAACATGGGCTTCGTTGCTCCGCAGCATGTGGGATTTTCCCAGACCAGGGATCGAACCCTCGTGCCCTGCATTGGCAGGAGGATTCTTAACCACTGCACCACCAGGGAAGTCCCTGAAATTATACTTCTTAATGAAAAGTTCAGATTTATCCTTGTATGTCAGAATTTCAACCTACGATGGTAATATCTAGCCCTGTTCATGAGTTGATGGAGATTAGTTTTTAATACCCAATTTTTAATACTCAATCAGTTGGAATTTAGTGTGTTTGACATACTTTTCATGCTCAGGCAGGAACCACTTATTTACTGAATAGTACACGTGCCAGGTCCTGGCTAAACTGGCAGCAGAAAGAGAAATATCTGCTCACGGTTACACAAGACAATTTATTGTCTATGTTTTCTGGTCTAGAGCTTGTTTTTGATATTGACTCTCTCTCTCTTGCAGAGGCCAGGCCCTTTTGTAATTCCAAACATTTAGAAGAGTTTATATTCTGAGGATGAATAATTAGGATAAGGGAGAGTTGTTTTGCACAATTTTATATTAAAACATTAAGAAATAGTGAAATTCAAGCATGGGAATAAATCAGACTCCAAATATGGATCAGGTTCATACAGGATTAAGCATATGATAAAAGTGGCATTTCCAATCTGTAGGAGAAATATGATTTACTGCTCTCAAACATTATGATAACTATTCACTGAAGGAAAAACAAATTTGAATTCCAGTCTTACTCCATTGACCCTAAATCAAATCCAAATAGATCACTTTAAATGCAAAAAGTGAAATTATAATATGACCAGATGTTCTTAGTTTGTGAAAATTTAGAAAGCTGTACACTTATGATACATATAATTTGTACATCAATAAAGATTTTTAAATTAGATAAAGTGGTGATAGGTTATTTATTTTTATAATTTTGGAGGAGAAAAGGTAACTTAAAACTCAAAAGTCATTACAAAAAGATTGATGTGTAACTGCATGCAAGTTTAAACACTATCAAAACATTATCAGACATAAAATAAACACTACCAAAAGTAAAAAGCAAACATCAGATTGGGAAAACATATTTGCAACATTTGGGGCAGACTCTATCAGGCAGGGTCCAACCAGAAAAAGATATCTCTAAACACTGTAAACAGAAACTAATACAGGAATTGTCTTCATCGGTGATGGAAGAGGTGAGAAGCCAAAAGAGGATGGTAAGAACAAATGCTGGAGAGGGTGTGGAGAAAAGGGAACCTCTACACTGTTGGTGGGAATGTAAATTGGTGCCACCACTATGGAAAACAGGATGGAGTTTCCTCAGAAAACTAAAAATAGAATTACTATGTGATCCAGCAACCCCACTCCTGGACGTATATCCAGACAAAACTTTAATTCAAAAGATACATGTACCTCTGGGACTTCCCTGGTGGTGCAATGGTTAAGAATTGGCCTGCCAATATAGAGGACAAGGGTTTGATCCCTGCTCCAGGAAGATCCCACATGCCTCGGAGCAACTAAGCCCATGTGCCACAACTACTGAGCCCACATGCCACAACTACTGAAGCCCGAGTGCATAGAGCCCATGCTCCACAACAAGAGAAGCCACTGCAACAAGAATCCCATGCACCACAATGAAAAGTAGCCCTGGTTCGCCACAACTAGAGAAAGCCCACACCCAGCAATGAAGACCAAATGCAGCCAATAAATTAATAAATTAATTTAAAAAAAGATACATGTACCTCTACATTCATAGCAGCACTATTCACAATAGCCAAGACATGGCAACAACCTAAATGTCCTTTAACAGATGAATGGATAAAGAATGGTACATATACAGTGGAATACTACTCAGCCATAAAAAAGAATGAAATAATACCATTTGCAGCACTATGGATGCAATTAGAGATTCTCATACTAAGTGAAGTACGTCAGAAAGAGAAAGACAAATAACATATGATATCACTTATATGTGGAATCTAAAATATGACACAAATGAACCTATCTATGAAACAGAAACAGACTCAAGGACATAGAAAACAGACTTGTGGTTGCCAAGGGGGAGCGGGTTGTGGGAAGGAGGAAGTGAGAGGTTGGAGTTAGCAGATGTAAGTTTTTATACATAGAATAGATAAAACAACAAGGTCCTACTATATAGCACAGAGAACTATATTCAATATCCTATGATAAACCATAATGGAAAAGAATATTAAAAAATGCACATATATGTATAACTGAGTCACTTTGCTGTACAATAGAAATTAACACAGCATTATAAATCAACTATGCTTGGGACTTCAAAAAAATTAAAAAAAGAAGAAGAGATGGTAAACTCCTTGGAAGTTATCAACAGCAGGTAGCCTCCTAGCCCCTAAACTGGCAAGGGAAAGGGAAGATGTGCTGTTCCCAGAGCTCAGGGGCCAAGGTCAACTAGCTGAAGCCAAAACCATACCAAAGGGCAGTAGTGGATGCTGGAGATGCTGCTTGCTGTAGGGGGGTGCGGGTGGATTATCCCTTTGTCTGGCCCTCTGCATTAGTTTCCTTCTGCTGATATAACAAATCACTGCAAATTATGTGGCTTAAAACAATGAAAACATAATTTTACAGTGCTGGTGTTCAGAAGTCTGAAATGGGCCTCAGTCGCCTAAAAAGAAGCTGTCAGCAAGGCTGCATTTCTTCCTGGAGTCTTTAGAAGAGAGTCTGTTTCCTTGGCTTTTCCAGCTTCTAGAAGCTACCTGCCTTCGGTCATGGCCCCTTCCTCATCTTCAAAGCCAGCAATGACTGCTCAAGTCCTTCTCATACTACCATCTCTCTGATTCTGCTCTGGCTCCCTCTTCCACTTTTTCTTTTTTTCTTTTTTTTTTCTTTTTTGGCTGCGCTGGGTCTTTGTTGCTGCACTTGGACTTTCTCTAGCTGTGGAGAGCGGGGGCTACTCTTCGTTGTGGTGCATGGGCTTCTCTTTGTGGTGGCTTCTTCTGTTGCAGAGCTCTAGGCGCACGGGCTTCAGTAAGTTGGGGCTCGCAGGCTCTAGAGCACAGTTTCAGTAGTTGTGGCGCACAGGCTTAGTTGTTCTGCTGCATGTGGAATCTTCCCAGTCCAGGGATGGAACCCACGTCCCCTGCATTGGCAGTGGATTCTTAACCACTGTGCCACCAGGGAAGTCCCCTTTTTCCACTTTTAAGGATCCTTGTGACTACTTTGGACCCACCTGGATAATGCAGGATATTCGCCTTATTTTGAGGTCAGCTGATTTTGCAAACATAATGCTAACTGCAACGCAATTCCCTTTTGCCGTGTAATATAACATGTTCACAGGTTCCAGGGATTAGGACATAGGCATCTTTGAAGGGCCATTATTCTGCCTTCCACACCTTCTAACCATCCATCACTGCTTCTCATTGACCAAATTCAGCTGGAAGACAGCTGACTGGGAAAGCAGTATGCAGGGATCAGCATCCCACACCTTCTCTTACCCCACACACACCTAGGAGAAAAAGAGGAGTAGGTCCAAGAGCAAATAAATACCCAGAAAAATGACAAATATCTCTAGAATAAAAAGCTCTTATAAAGCAATGAGAAAATAATAAATAAAAATAGGAAGATAAGCCAAGACTATGGGCTGGAGGGCTGACAATTTAATTTAATTTAATCTAATTTTTATTTATTTTTGGCCATGCTGCGCAGCTTAAGAGATCTTAGTTTCCTGACCGGGGATTGAACTGGTGCTTCCTGCAGTGGAAGCCTGGAGTCCTAACCACTGGACCAACCAGAGAAGTCCCAGGATGGCAATTTTAGGCAAAGAAATAAAAATAGTCAATCTACAAAGATTCTCAGCCTCCTTAATATAAATCAAAACAATGGGCTATAATATTTCTCCATGTGCACCATGTGGACTAAATTCAAAAGATTGTTAAATATTTGGTTTTGGTGACAGTGTAAACTGTTGAAAATGAGTCACTGGCACAACATTTTTGGATGACTTGATCTAGCAACTGCACTTCTATGAAAAAGTTCACACTAGTGTACAAAGATTTATATACAAAGATGTTCACTGAGGCAGATTTATGGTACCAAAAAATACAAAAACCTGGAAGTAATTCAAACATTCATTAATATAAGATTGGTCATGATTCAGTAAAACAGTGGAATGCATCATTTGAAGTAATGACGATGTGGAAAGAAATGCATTGGCATGGAAATAACGTATATTGATTAGATGGGAAAGGTACATTTGCAGAGCAATGTGTATAGTGTAATTATAAGCAATTTACATGTAAGAAAATGAATAAAACCACTGGTTAATACAAACCAAACTGTTACAGCGGTTGTTCTAAGACGTAGGCTTCTTTAGAACTTTCCCCTTTTACTTTACACATTACTGTATTGTTTGAATTTTGTACAACAAACATTTTTTACATAATCAGAAGAAAAGCATAAAAATGTGGATGTGATTACTATATGGATTTAAGTTTTTATTTATACTGGATGCATTTGATTTCAATCTATCACTCATGAAAAAAGCTCACTGGGACTTCCCTGGTGGCGAAGTGGTTAAGACTCTGAGCTCCCAATTCAGGGTGCCCGGGTTCCATCCCTGCTCAGGGAACTAGATCCCACACACATGCCGCAACTTAGAGTTTGCATGCCACAATTAAGGAGCCCACCTGCTGCAACTAAGACCCAGTACAACCAAATAAAATTTTTTTTAAGTTCATCCTGAGTCATGATTAAAATATTATCCTCTGAAAATGAATGGATGAATGAATGAAGTAATGAATAAGTAAGAGAGATTTTCTCTCAGGCCTTTCCTCCTCTGATATTTCTGTCTCTTGTTTCTCAATAAATTTGTTTAGAGAGTTCCTCTTTCTCAGGCTTCTTCCCCCACAAACGAAACTGTCCTCATGGGCTTTCAATTCCTGTCTCTATAAGGTGTCTGCCATGAAGATCCTTTCCCTTTCATTTTGGTGTATGTAATATTCAAATAGGCCCACTAACTAACACTTTCATTTGGGGACGAGAGATCCTTAAGTGAACTTCACCAGAAATGGGAATTCCCATAAGGCTTTCTCTTAGCATGTCATTTCCCTGCGCCCTGGAAAACCGATGGTCTTTTAACAAAACTCTGCTACGTGGTGATCGCAACATCTTTCTGTTCTGTAAATGTTTTATTGAATTGTTTAATTGGATTCTGAAACATTGAGCACGCCTCCCAATCCTGGGTTCTCGTTTCCAACTGCTTTGAGGTGACATTACCCACGGGTGGTAACTTATTTCTTCATCAGTAGGGTATGGCTCTTTCACATGTTTCGAGCACAATCCTGTAGTGTCGTAATAGCTGAGATTTCTTCACTCTTTGTGTACGTTTCAGGGGTGAGAGGTAAAGTTTGAAGAAGAAGGTGATGATTCCACGCAGGAAAGTGAATACCGCATGCGCGTAAACACAACTGTGCGTCTGTGCAGGGGCGGGGCTCGTGAAACCCAGACTTCACCTGTCAGGAGTGACTGCTCAGAGGCAGGCCACAGGGTAGATAAGATTTTCCCAGCATTTCTCTCACACTACCAGCATTTATTTCACTACTTCCTCCCCCTCCCCGCCCTAATTCTTAGAAAAAAACCTTGCAGTGAACAGAATGCATTTATTCTGGATATACTCCTTCAGCTTTTTGAAATCATATTTCTACCAAAATTCTGGTACGTAAAAATTAACTGAAAATTATGACAATTGTTTAATAGGAACTGTCTTCACTGCAAAAGATAAGGGGCCACTTAGTCAAGCAATAACTAAGTAATCACATCTTGGCCAATCATCTCCAGGAAAAGTTTGCCACAGAGGGGCAAATAATTCATTTATGAGGCAGCATTCATGAGAGGAATCTGACTGGATCAGCGAAGTCATAATTCCTTGATTTGAAATTTTCAGGGTGTTGAGACATGATTTCACGGTGTCTCTCTATTGCCAAATTTAGTACACAATTATTGGGAGGCTCCCTTGTGTTAATGGCTGACAAGAATGCAAAGATAGGGAGGAGAGTCCCAGTCTCAAGGCCATCACCATCATAACAGGAAATGCAAGTTGTAGGATAATAGGTGTACTACAGAAGAAAATATACCAAATGTCCCAGGAGAGATATAAGCACAGTGTTTCTGAGGAAGGAGAGAACACATTTAGGAAAGAAGGGGTCCAGTGGGAAGTGGCACGTGGTGAGAAGTAATATAGATGATTTATATTGTGTACTTGGGAAATGCAACTTCTTCCCTTAGACTACAAGCTCCATGAATGTAGGGCTCACATCTCCTTTATCACTTCCCTACACCAATCTATACAAGCACTTTGGACACCTACTGGCACAGAGTAGGTCCTCAATGAACGCATAAAGGTGGGAAAAGAAATTAGTATCAAGTGCCTACTCTGTCCTAGGCCCCTTCCTGGTTGATCTTTATAGCAAATCCTGGAAGAAGGATTCCTTTAGGTTCTCCTCCTACCCCCTTCTCTCTTTCCTCTTCTTTCTCTTTATTTTTTCTTTTTCTCCTCTTTAAACAAACAAACAACAAAAAAAGAAATCATGGCTTAAGGAGCAAATTGACTTGAGATAAACTGAAACATTAGCTGGGGAGTTTGCTCTGCATTCAAGCACAGGCTTTGCCATTAAATAGTTACGTGATCTTAGGCAAGGTAATTACTGGTCTCAGTTTCCTGCTCTACGAAATGGGCACGATAATACTATACTATAGCATTGTAATGAGGGCCATATCAGGTGAGGGGTATGAAGTGTGTAGGTCAGAGTCTGAGACTTAAAAATGATCAGATGCTGTTGATTGTTATTGTTACTTTTGTTGCTAATATTGCAAAACAAGAAATAACATCACCTCGTTCACTGATTTATTTTAAAGGAATCCGTTGAGATTGCATTGCCGTGAATGTGTAAAAAGCTTTGTTACCTTAAAATTGTAACAGTAAGGTCTCAATAAGGTCTAAGATTATTTTGTGAAAAAATATGTGGTGACCATGGAGGGTTAGGAGACCAGAAAGGCTACGTATGTCAAGTTTACCAGACGAGACAAACTGGATTGGCAGTCAAAGGTCAGTGTTAAAAGAGTTAGGAGAGAGATGGTATAAGATAGAAAGGGCGAGGAATGGAAGAGTGAAAAAAGGAGGGGGATGTAGTCTAGGAAATCAAGGGTGAAGAAAAGGTAGCTCAAATATAAAATTATGAGAGTCCACATCAGAGATCTGACTGTTGAGAGAAAAAAAAAGCGGGGGGGGGGGGGACAGAGTCCTGTTAAAGCATCAATTCTAGAATGAAGAAGATAGGCGGGGTGTGCAGGAGTTATTTAGAATGACTCAGGTTCCCTGGTTATTAACTAGAGGTGTTGATATAAGCCTCAAGAGTAGGGAGGTTATGTTTCCTGTGAATTCACCCTCAGATATTTAAGCAGATGTGAGAAAAGGCAAATGCTGGGTGAGGAGGTGAGGGCAGACTAGGAGATGGAGATTTGCTTAGGAGCCACACAGAGAATGTGGTGCAGCTGTGGGAGTGGTGACGTGGCTCAAAAACCGGCCGAACGGAATGTGAGTATTCAGGAATATGCAGAGAGGAATGTCTTGGTTTACGAGCTTCTTTTGCTTTGGCAGGTATTTAATCCTGGGTATCAAAATAATGTCAGAGGAGGCAGTTCAAACGCTCCCGTCTCAGATGGAACATAGCCCTCGTTGTCATCTGTGCTGTTAAGGAAGTTAAGCAGGGATTCAAAATAAAGTTTCCACATCCTGTTTCAGAAACAATTCATGGTGAGATGAGCAGAAGCGTAGAGATATAACAATGTGATGAGTGCCTTTCAGCGTCAGGTTAGGCAGACACAGAAGTGGTATTGCCCAAGGGATGATGATTATAGGTGGCGTCTTCTGCTGTGAGTTCCCTTGGGTTATTTAAAAACAAACAAACAGACAAACAAACGAGATCCTTCTTTGTCATTTATGAAAGCTCACACGCGAAGAAAACACAGATCACTAATAATTTTGTTTTCAAAAATCTACTCTTGTTTTGAAACTTGTGATATATGTAAATATCTGATTTGGGGGCAACAGATCATTCTGTATTTACTTCTTAGAATTTGCAAAGACATCTAAATAAGAACACTCATTCGTTACTAAATTCATGACTAAAATGAGAATGGGCCCAGTTTATTGGTTTGTGCAGTGATGATTCTGAATTCAGATTCTCTGCAAAAAGGTGAATTTTATTTAATAAGTGTAAGTTCAAAACAGTTAAAGATATCTTAGCTGGAAATCACATTCCCTAAAGGCAGAGCTGCTGTTCGCTGCATTGCATCTTTCCCAGTGCCCAGCATACAATGTCTTGTATATTATGTTGGTTTCAATGGTTTTTTTTTAATATTAGTGAGAAATATATTTATTAATTGATTGAGGGTAGTGGGGGTTAATCAATGCTTATAGAACCAAATTTTTTGTACCTAATTTTTTGAGACATGATTTTTTTTCTGTGACTGAAAGAGCAAAGCAATTGCCTACTTAAAATCTTTCATTAACTACCTATAACTTCTAGGATAAGACCACAAATCATTTCCACAACACATGAACACTCTGTGTTTGACTACAGCTCCCCCAGCCTGGCCCCCCCAACCCCCAAAGCTATCCTAGACTCTCAATAGTGTACCTGCCTGTTGTCCTGGCTGTCTAAATACACTTCCTGGCCTGTATTGGGCAACCCCCAAAGCTCCCTAGTACTCGCTCTTTTATGAGCAGGGACTCTATTTTCTTTTTCTTTCTCTCTCTTTTTTTTTTTAAAATTCAAAAAGACACATGCACCCCAATGTTCATTGCAGCACTATTTACAATAGCCAGGACATGGAAGCAACCTAAATATCCACCAACAGATGAATGGATAAAGAAGATGTGGTACATATATACAATGGAATATTACTCAGCTGTAAAAAGCAATGAAACTGGGACATTTGTAGAGACATGCATGGACCTAGAGACTGTCATACAGAGTGAAGTGAGTCAGAAAGAGAAAAACAAATATTGTATATTAACACATATATGTGGACTATAGAAAAATGGTACAAATCAACCAGTTTGCAAGGCAGAAATAGAGACACAGATGTAGAGAACAAACATATGGACGCCAAGTCGGGAAAGTGGGGAGGGTTGGGGGGAAATGAATTGGGAGACTGGGATACCAAATTGTACACTCTAAATATATGCAGTTTATTGTAAAAAATAAAAAAAATTAAAAGAAAATTTATTTATTTATTTATTCATTTATTCAGGCTGCGCTGGGTCTTAGTTGCGGCACTTGGGATCTTTAGTTGTGGCATGCGGGCTGTTAGTCATGGTAGGCGAACTGGTAGTTGCAACATGCATGTGGGATCTAGTTCCCGGGCTAGGGATCGAACCAGGCACCCTGCACTGGGAGCACCAATTCTTACCCACTGGACCACCAGGGAAGTCCCTATATTTTCTATCTCTATATTTATGACAGAGCAGGTGCTGGTCTATAATGGATGATCAGTAAATGTCCCTTGAGTTGAATGAATGTGTACACATGGCCAGAAATTCTTCACATGATAGTGTGTGTATAATTAAATTGCCTGATATTTGGAAAATGCAAATATATTTGTCATTTGGAATTGCTTAAAATATCTGACGCTTCAAAAAAGACTAGCTTTAACATTTTGAAAAAGTAATGTTTCTTGAAAGAGACTCTCTTTGAGGACTTAAGATGAGGCTCTATGATTTACCTACCATCTACCAGCTCTGTAATGACCCTACCGTCCGAATAAAGTACAAATAACATTATCAAAAATGTCCTTTCAGTTTGCAAAGTGGGGATTCATTTGGATGGGCTCATCATTTTTTTTAAGAACTTTTATTGAGATACAATTGACATACAATAAACTGCATATATTTAAAGTGTACAATTTTATATTTTTTCTTATTAGTAATGTATATATGGCAATCCCAATCTTCCAATTCATTCCTCCCCAACCCGCTTTCGCCACTTAGTGTCCATATGTTTGTTCTCTACATCTGCGTCTCCATTTCTACCTTGCAAACCGATTGGTTTGTACCATTTTCCTATATTCCATATGTATGTGTTAATATACGATATTTGTTTTTTCTCTTTCTGACTCACTTCACTCTGTATGACAGTCTGCAGGTTGGATGGGCTCATCGTGTTTTTAACTAAATTTTTTCTTAATGTGCAATAATGAAAAGTGTTTGAGCACATCTCCCAAATTGCTAACAGAGTAGCAGGATTTTGTTAGAAGCTGATGGGTCACCAGTTTGAGCAGGGACATTTTCTAGCTTCACTGACCTCACAGTATAGGCATTGTGTTTGAGAGTATTATTTCCTGTCATTATTTTCTAAAGAATGATTTTTAAAAATTCAGGTTATACATTGATGTAATTTGTGCTTAAATATACAATAAACTAGCCAAGGCAAAACAAGATAACAATAAGAAAGCTGGGTAGGAAATCTAGTACTGTGGAACTAAGGATAAAGAAACAAAAAGAATTAGTTGCCTCTAAGATTTGAGCTAAATGAGTGTTTTAAAAGTAACACAATCGAGTTAATATTTAATGTTCTTTAGAATAAACTTCTTGGTTAGAATAGTTTTCACCAGAAGGAAAGGAGGTAGATGATTTTTTCAATATAGATATCTTCTGATAAATTCCCAAGAAAATATTAGGAAGAAATGATGGTGGTTTAGCATAAATTAGATTGGTGGAAATTATGTCATTCGCACAGAAATTGTAATATCCTCTTTCATACCAGATCAATATTCAGCAGAAAAAAAAAGTAATTAGAATGGTATTAGTTCAGGACTTCCCTGGTGATCCAGTGGTTAGGACTCGGCACTCTCACTGCCAAGGGCCTGGGTTCGATCCCTGGTCAGGGAACTAAGATCCCACAAGGCGCATGGTGCAGCTAAAAAAAAAAAAAAAAAATGATATTAGTTCATTTGTCTGAGAATACAAAGAAGGGTGAGGACAGATGGATAGATAAAACCCAATTCATTATAAGATAAAGGAAATAAAGGCCAAAAGAAAAGGTAATTTGTTCTTAGCTGAAAGGAATTTGAGGTTAAATCTAATACATAATGAGATTATCATCTCACATATTTTTTATCATCCAACTAATAGTTATTGCTGAGGAAAGCAATGTTTTGAGCTGAGCATTGTGCTAGCTACATAAAAAAGTATAAAATATAGTGCCATATTTTGAAGGTCTTACTGGGGGACTAAGACTTATAAGATGAAAAGAGCTTTATGGAGTAATCAATGGCTAACATTTCCTCAGTACTCACAGATTTAGAACATAGTTTCACATACCATTCTGTAAGTTTAAAACATGCATTTCTAGATATCATTCTTCCATTGGGATTTCCTTTGGCTTCACCTCTGGAAGATGGCATTAACTCTGGGATTGTGATCACTTAGCTTTACTTCAGTTTTCTCAACCTTTCTTATGGTCCTATTCCCTGACCCTTCCAATTTCTTTTATGATCCGATATTTCAGTATCACCTCAATGGGATATTGCCCTCTGAATCTGCAAAGTGATTTTGCTCATTTTAATTTTCAGACTTCTAAAATATATGGTTTATGGTGGAAATAATACAGATCCTGAGATTTCTAGGCTATAACTGATTGTATTGATAGATATTTTATCTTGTCAGATTATGTGACCTGACTTCTGGTTAAGATATGTTCATCTTATCTACTTGTGGCCTTACTTCTTCATTGCTCATTTAGTCACTGAAACCTTTAACTGACTTTTAACTTTTCTAGTCTATATATATTGAATATATGCATCTATATATATTACATATTCTGTTATGTATATTCTGAAATTATACTTTCAAAGGTAACCTGATTGTCAAATCCAGAGTTCTTTTCTCCTCTCTTCTGTTTGTTTTCCTTAATCTCTCTTCACTTCTATTCATTGGCTTTTCTTCTTAAAATATCTAGGATTCTAGAAACCAAGGTATTTAGTTTCTTCCAATATCTTATATTTTTCTTTGTGCCTTTCCACGAATCCTCTTTTGCCTCCCATCAGCCTCATTCTTTCAAAGTTTAAATGGTTTGCTTTCTTATGGGTTGCAAAAGCCAGACAAATTTCAGGGATGTTCCCTTTGCATTTCCACTTTCACTCCTTAATTCTAGGACACCTCCAGGTTGAAATTATCGCCTTCCTCCAAGCTTTAGTTCAGTTTATACCTTCCCCCTGAGGCTTGCCTTGCCCATAGTAATTTTCCTTTAAATTCTCAGGAATTTGACTCTCACTACCTCATACTGTTAAACTGTTTGTTCATGTCTTACTTCCTGGTTAGAATGCAAACTCTTTCAGGGTAAGGGCTGGACTTTAGCTTTTTTGGTTTGTTTATTTGTTTGCTTGGAAGGGGACAACGAACATAATACTCAATAAATATTTGTTGATTGAAAAAAGTCATGATGTTTCACGGTTTCAGTATGACACAGCCAATATGGACATCTTTTTTATGTGTGCATATTAAATTTTTTTCTCTTCTCCTTTTTGGTCTCTGGTTGTAACGGACAATTCTTGTTATAAAGATACCCTAGGTAATCTTTTTAGGAGTAAAAGATTAAAGGATGGCAAATGCAGGCCTATAGGAGAGAGTGGAAATGGATATTTACAAGGTTGCTACTATGTGCCAGACACTTAGTGCTCTACAGTGCTTTGCGCTGTAAAGATTTCTTTCGACAGACTCAAGAAACTGAAAGCCAGCGAGGTTAATTTATCCAAAGTCACCCCAAAATAAATGGCTGTGCTGAGTTTCAGAAACCCAGGTTTGCCTGGATGATTGTAAGAATTAAATGACAAAATTGCTGTAGGAAGCACTAGACACTAGTTGATATTCAACACATGTTGCTCTCACACGCATCTGTCCGGGAATTGGGTTTGCTTCAACAGTAGGGGAAAAAAACTGGCTGATTTTTCTTTCTCTCTTTTTTTTCCCTTTTTGTGCCGTGCAGCATGTGGGTAGTTATTCCCCCAACCAGGGATCGAACCCATACCCCTTGCAATGGAAGAGCAGAGTCTTAACCACTGGACCTCCAGAGACATTCCTGGCTTAATTACATGTTTCCAGTTCTAAGAAAGGGTTGTGTCTGATTACAATAATCCTATGCTCTTCTTCGTTCGGAGGCTAGAAAAAATGACAGGCGATAATCTCAAATCACGACTAGCCCAACCTGCTGCCCCCCTACCCATCAGGTAACAATTTAAACTATACTTTAAAAAGACAAAAGGGATTTAGAAAGTTGTCTTCAGCGGACAGGGACCGCTGGACCAAAGGAACCTAATAATTTAATCCTGTAAAATAGAATTTATTCTGTGCCTAGATTTTTTCCCAAGAAATGCTTCTGATTCATACGGTACTTTGCAAGGTAAACCGCGGCTCCTGTTTGCAGCTGGGCCTCTAAAGTTCTAAAGCAAGCGGGTTCTCTCTCTATTTCTGTCCTCTTGCATCCCTCTCTCTCTCTGTCTCTGTCTCTGTCTCCGTCTCTCTCGCGCGGCCTCTTTTCGGTCCCCCAAAGCCTGCTGCACTGCAAAAACACCACTGCAAAGTGGGGCAACCCAGGCTCACTTTGCCTATCAGCAAAAACTCTTTGTATCCGTCTGAGGCGACAAACCACACAAAACGCCCGCCCCCAACAGCTTCGAACTTCAGGGCGGAGGACTGGTCGCAGCTGTGCCGCACGGCTCCCTCATCCGCTCGGCGCACCTGGACGCCGGCGGCGAGCGACCCCCGGCCGTGACGTCACCGCACCTGGCAGCAGCCCGGGGGCCTGGCAGTGAGCAGGAACGCGGCGGGGGCGGGGCAGGGAGGCCGGGGGATTCTCGCGAGATTTTCCTCCTCCCGGCCCAGCTCCCGGCACCTTCCCGGCCTCTGTCCCCGTCTCCACCTCAGTCTCTGGCGACGCGTTCGAGGACGGCCGGCGCCAGGCGAGCGACGAGGGGCGGGCTCCGGGGCTGGGCCGGCGCTCCGGGTTGGAGCCGGCGGCCAAGACGAACCGGCAGGTCCCACCCCGTGGCGGGAGCGACTAGGGGTGGGAAAGCCGCGGTGTGGGCGGGCGGGGGACGGCCCGCCCGCTGCCGAGCGTGAGGAGCCGCCGCCGTCGCCTGTTCCTCACGGGCCGCGCGGACGGGACTGGTCGGGGAGCGCTGTGGGCGGATGGAGGCACCTCCTGGCCCCGCCTGAGCTCAGCCGGGCCGGAGCGGAGCGGAGCGGAGTGCCCGCCTCCTGTCGCCGGAGCGGCCGCGCGAGCAGCCGGAGGAGCAGCGGGCGCCGGGCTGCTCCCCGCGGGAGCCCCCAGCATGGGTAAGGGACTCGAGGGCGCTCCCCGCCGCCCGGCCGGACCCTCCCGATTCGGGGAGGCGGTTCTCCCTTTCGGTCTGGGCGGGGAGGGGACGGGGGTCGGTTCCTGCGCCGCCGCACGGCTCGCTCCCCGCCGCCCCTCCTCGCCCTGCCTTCCACCTTGCTCTTCTCGCGGAGAAACTGGTCGCGGGGCTCCAGGTGCTCCATCGCTTGCTTTCCTCTCCGCCTCTCTTCCTGGCCCCGGGAAAGGTGAGGGGATGGTGGCGGGGGCGCCTGATCACCTCGCCCCCCGCCCAGCTCCGCTCAGCCCCTCCCTCCCCTCCTTCCCCAGCCCCTTCTTTCCTCCCCGGTCTTGATGGGGTGGGGGAGGGTGATCGAAAAACTTGACAAACTAGCACTTTCAACTTCTTTATTTTCTGCGACCCTTTGTATAGGTTGGCCTTTTAAAGCATTTTTTGGTTGGTTTGTTAGAAAAAGCTTTTTTTTCCCTCCTGCTAAAACTTTCAAGAGGCGCTTCAAGGGCAGGGAAGCTTGACTATTTACCCGTTTCTGCCTAGGCAAGTGTGTTGGCACTTAAATCTCTTCTTGAGAACTGGATTGGAGTTTGGTAGGATTTCTGCGTTGAACTCCTTGAGAAGCAGTTTCCTGTTTGGAGTGAGACTTCCTCGCTAGAAGGGGAGAAAAGTACGAGGCCTTATATGTTATTTACTGTGTGCTTTAAAGTTTTGTTTTGGAGCTAGAGAAAGAATGTGTTGCAGCCTGGTTTGAAAGGGAGTTTTGTTGAGTAGTGTAACAATTCTTTTGATAACAAAGTTCGGTGTGGGCTCGGCACTATCTCCCTCAATGCTTTAAAAATGAAAAGCAATTTAAAAGAGAACTTTTTTTTTTTAAATCAAATGTGTGCCACCATAAGGCATATACATGCTTTGTGAGAGTAATCCCAGTGTTAGTTTTGTAGAGTAATCAGAAGGACGCTGTCACTTTTTGCAGTTGAGGAAAGAGTTGGTACTGCTTCATCTCAACAAACTATTCACTGAAATTAATAACTCATGAAACTAACAAATGATTTAGAAGGAGGACAAATACAGAGTACTGCTGATGTGGCACCTACTGCCCACACATTGTTTTGTGGGAAATGCCTTAAGGATAGTGTTTATAGACAGTCGCCTAGCTCGTCTGTGTTTTATTAGACTTTCTACTTTTAGGATCTCCTGTCTCCCTTTTGCTTTCAGGTAACTTGTACACAAAGTGCTCTTAAACTTAGAAATGGTAAAACCTTTGCTACTTGGGACTTTCCAGTGAATTTCTTTCTAACTGATTAGTTGAGCTTACTGGGTAATTGAGGGTTTACCCTCTAAGCTGCAAATTATAAAACCACTTTGAGTGAAAATCATACTAAAATTAAATACGTAATTCTTTTCTGTTTTAAATAGGATGCAGAATATAATTAAATCTTTTGATGATCTAGGGTCATCGTTTGTGACCGTCAGTTACTGTGATGCTGTGAGAATCTGTTGGGTTATATATAGGACTGTAGATGAGATTTCTTTGCATTTTGAAGTTATTAAATAAGTATTTTTCTGCTTTGCTATTGGATGTGTTTGCCATTGTGATCACTGTCTGCCTTCACCCTCGCACTGCTGATTTTTCTGCGTCATTTTTTACTATGGAAATCAAATTTGTAATTTTGCAAACGGGAAAAATGAGTTGACCCTTATTTAGTTGTGAGATGCTCTTTTGAGAAGAGTGAGTATCTACGCTTGGACATTGGAGTATCTGTTTTGATTGTCCGGAGGCCTTTTCTCAGTGCCTTTGCTGTGTTCTGGTTAGGTGAGTTGCCAGATTAGCTTGGTAAAGTGTGATATTTGCATACTCTCAACTCAGCTACCCAGAATGTGTTTTAAAGGTTGATTACTTGGGGGCATTTGTAGTTAATTTTTGAAAGGTATTTATCAGATATTGTAGTATAAGTGTATACTTTAAATTTATTGGTTGTGTATTTATAATAAAATTATCAAAATCATTTAAAGGAAGTTTTTTCTTCAATGTAAATCTAACATGCATGGTTTTGCTGTCAGAAGTCTTTATTTCTTATTAAGATGATAGCTTAAAATATTTACATGGTGTTTTGTCTGGTTCGTCACGGAATGAAAAATCTTTAATTTCTTCGTTTTGAAATAACTTGGATAACCTATTAAGTGATGGTTCTTAACATTTAGGTGGTACAGCTAGAGAGTTAAGAGCGAGCTTGGGCTCTGAACTGGGACAGTTTAAGGTCAAATCCTGGCTCTTCTACCTACTAGCTATTGTGACTGAGCTTCAGCTTCTTAATCTATAGATGGGATAAAACTATCAATCTCATAGGTTGTTAGTAGGATTGAACAAATTAATGCTTGTAAAGTGCTTAGAACAATGCCAGTGTTGGTTGCTATTATTTTCATTTTCAAATATAAATTTCCCTAACTGTTGCACCAACTGGAAAAAGCAATTCTCAATGTTTGACCTTTGTCCTTAGAAGCATGATATTATAGCCTTTAAGGGACCAGCAGGATAAGAGGATTTTGTACCAATGCAGAAATAGGAAGATAACTTTCAAAGTTCGGCATACTGTGAGAAAGTCCATTATTGGTAATAAGCTTAGTAGTTTTGGAAAAACTAAGTGGGATGCGTGCTAGTAGCGACTTATTTGAATTTTATCTTAAGCTAAAGCACTGTTTTTAGTTTCTGCATTTATTAAATGTGGAAGAATGGTTTATCATAAGGAAATTTGAGGTCTTGTATGTGGAAGAATTGGGGAGAGCTTGAAAGAGATGGAAAGGCATTACTTATATTTCTTTTTCCAGACGTGCAGATCTGCATTTTGGAGTGGAATAAGACAGAAAGCAAATGGCACAAAGTATTACTATATATAAATTTTTATTTTTGAAAAAGTGGATTTTAAGGACTGAATTTCTCTTTTTTTTAAGCTCTTTATTGGAGTATAATTGCTTTACACTGTTGTGCCAGTTTGTGCTGTACAACAAAGTGAATCAGATGTATTTATACATGTATCCCCATATCCCCGCCCTCTGGAGACTCCCTCCCACCCTCCCTGTCCCACCCCTCTAAGTCATCAACAATCAGTTGATCTCCCTGTGTTATGCAGCAGCTTCCCACTAGCTATGAGTTTCTCTTAATTTTAGATAATATCATGAACTTTTCAGTTTATTTTTTACAAGCTTACATATAATAAGTCAACATGTTTAAATTATAAGGCAGTTAATAAGCAGAAATATATAGTTGGTTTAGAGATAATATGTGTACTTCTATAATACAGTGATTTTCTTTTCTTTGATTCACTGTTTGGAGAAAATCTTGATTCATACAGATAAGTAGTGGCAACTGGAAACTGCCTGCTAGTGGCTCGCCTTTCAATTTCCTTCAATCAAACTAATCTAGAGCATGAAAGAGGACTATTAGGAGATTTTTGTTTCAAAGTTGGATCATTAGCAAATCTAATAATCAGTTGTATTCCTTAACTAGTAAGAACTTGTGATCAGATTTTTCTAAGTGTTCCAAATTTTAAATAGTTATAATTCCATAAAATCACATTTAGGGTGAAAATTCACATTCTTAATATTTTATGTTTTCCTGTAGAAATTAGCCTGAAGCTTGCCATATATCTCTCTAAATGAGGGGTTAGCAAAGTAAAATGTCTTATTAACTTAATAAGATGATCTAAATTTTAAGGCATTTGAGATAAGAAAGTTAAAAAAACATGAGATGCTTTTGGTTCATTCCATATTGCTAATCAAAAATACCTTCAAATTTTTATTTATAAGTAATCCAATCTGTGATTTTTTTTTTTCCTCCTCTCCTGTGTCATGGAATATCCTCCTCTATTAAATGTATTTTAAGTATGACACCACTTTTTTTTTTATAAATTTATTTATTTATTTTATTTATTTATTGGCTGCGTTGCGTCTTCGTTGCTGCACATAGGCTTTCTCTAGTTGCTGCGAGCGGGGGCTACTCTTCATTGTGGTGCGCAGGCTCCTCATTGTAGTGGCTTCTCTTGTTGTGGAGCATGGGCCCTTGGTGCGTGGGCTTCAGTAGTTGCGGCATGTGGGCTCAGTAGTTGTGGCTCACAGGCTTTAGAGCACAGGCTCAATAGTTGTGGCGCGTGGGCTTAGTTGCTCCGTGGCATGTGGAATCTTCCCAGGGCAGGGCTCGAACCCGCATCCCCTGCATTGGCAGGCAGATTCTTTACCACTGCGCCACCTAGGAAGTCCGACACCACTTTCTAATGTAGTTGAAAAGGGGTGTCATATCAAGAGGTTGAAGATAGGCAAAGAAAGAGTTGTAATGATTCTTAATTTGCATGAGGATAGGACAGCTGCAGAAGCAGTTACTAAGTAAACTGGTGCAAGTTATGAAAGATCTGTAAGTTTTCAGAGTTTGTGTTCAGAAAAGAAAGGGGGAATAAAACCTAATATGATGTGATTGAGATTTAGGTAAATTGGTAATCATTATGATGGATCTGTGACTTAGTTAATTGTAGAATTTGATATCCAACTCTAGCAGGTTTACCACAAGCAAGATTATAGTTCTTTCTAGATGGAGAGACTGGAACACTGGCCTGGGAAATCTGGATGGAGGGTCATACATGCCTAGAGTTAGCCTGTCAGCATGAGGGATAAGAGTAACAAAAGACAGTGTGCAGACAGGTGTAGTTGGCCAGCTAGGTGTGGGAGTGGAATGGTGGTGGGTAGCAGGCGCTAGGTGGAGGTGCAGACTGGTGTCTTGGTAAAGGGAGGAAATGGGTTTTAGCAGTAGGCCTTGAAGACCTAGCAACGCGGAAACAAAACCAGGCAGGGTCCAGATTTCTTTCTTTCTTTTTTAAAGCACTATAGAATCATTTTTATTTTATTTATTTACTTATTTATTTATTGGCTGCATTGGGTCTTCATTGTTCTGTGTGGGCTTTCTCTAGTTGTGGTGGTGCACGGGCTTTTCACTGCGGTGGCTTCTCGTTGCAGAGCACAGGCTCTAGGCATGCAAGCTTCAGTAGTTGCAGCACATGGGCTCAGTATTTGTGGCTTGTGAGCTCTAGAGTGCAGGCTCAGTGGTTGTGGTACACGGGCTTAGTTGCTCCGTGGCATGTGGGATCTTCACAGATCAGGGGTTGAACCCGTGTCCCCTGCATTGGCAGGTGGATTCTTAACCACTGCACTACCAGGGAAGTCCCCAGATTTCTTATGAGAGATGCAAGGTAGGTATTTGTTCCCAGGAGCAAAAGTGAGCTTGATTATTGGAATTGTTTAGGATGAACCAAGTGGTAATATTGACAAGATACTGAGCTCCTAAGGTATAGATCTTACATATTTTCTGCTTGGCACTGCATTGGTGGCTGAATCTGTGTGTGTGTTTTAAGTGATCCTGGGTAACTGGGGTGAAAGGAGAGTCTCTGTCTCAATGCTTGAGGATATTTCTTGCTCACAGTCTAGCACTCCCTCTGTTTATTTGGTCTCAGGGATTTGATCCATCTGCTCTTTCTTTGCTGCTATTTCTTTTAAACCTGTTCCTCGCCTTTCACACCCAAGGCAAAGCAGATTACAGAGTTTCAGCATACCCTTCTATTTCAGAAACAAGCATACAGTCCTTAACAGTGTTAAATAGTCATAACTGCCAATATAATAATACATGGGCAAGTAAGGCATAAAAAACTTGAAAGTACTACCAGTTGTTGATCCCTGAACAATTTCACTGAAGTGGTGTTAGGCTAGTTATTAGAGAGAGCTTTCTTGGTTTTTTTTCTTGTTGCTTTTTTGTAGAGTGTACCTGTCCCTTTCAGTCCTCCTTCATACTTCCACCACACCATACTATCCACAGCTTTCTTTTAGGTTTGCTTTAGATAGATGGTCAGACTAGTTCACAGAGTCGTTTATTACTACTATTAAGCAGATAGAATTCCCTGCATAATCTTACTAGGGTTTCTCTGACCCAAGACTGCTATACTTTCATATTTTAGTTTTAACCTTGGTTTTAGCCCCAAGTGAGTTAGGTATTTTCTTTCTGGACTCCTAAATGTTTCCTCCTTTGGACTAAATTTTTTAAATTAATTTATTTGGTTGTACCAGGTCTTAGTTGCGACTCTCGGGCTACTTAGTTGTGGCATGTGAACTCTTAGTTGTGGCATGCATGTGGGAATCTAGTTCCCTGACCACGGATCAAACCTGGGCCCCCTGCATTGGGAGCGTGGAATCTTAACCACTGCGCCACCAGGGAAGTCCTTCCTTTGGACTAAATTTGACATTACCTCTTTTGTTTTGTTTTGTTTTTGTTGATAGTTTCTGAAGACCTCAGTTGCCTGGATGTTCTGTCCTCTTACTTACTCTTTTCTTTCAACCGAAAGCATATTTACTGGTTGTTTGTACTTGAAGGAGCTTTTACTCTAATAAGAAACTCTGCTTTTTAAAAATTCATTATTCTAAATTGATATCTAGTCTAAAATGTTGATCCAGTGTCAGATATGGCCGTGTTATGGACTCTTTCTTTCCTAGAACCTCTTTTTTTTTTTTTTGGCACACGGGCTTGGTTGCTCCGCGGCATGTGGGATCTTCCTGGAGCTGGGATCGAACCCGTGACCTCTGCATTGGCAGGCGGATTCTTAACCACTGCGCCACCTAGGAATCCCCTAGAACCTCTTTATACCACATTATTCCTTTCTAATGTATCCAGTAGACTTGCATTTTTAATCTTTAAAACTGTGTATGTTTTATTCAGCTTTCCATCATCACATTCTGTTTCTCCACTATCTTGCAAAGCAGAGATGATTAACATGGATCCTGAATTTCAGTATCTGTTTTAGTGCCACATAGCTCAGGTTGTGGGTTTTTTTGTTTTGTTTTGTTTTTTTGACTGTGTTGGGTCTTTGTTACTGCACTCGGGCTTTCTCTAGTTGTGGTGAGTGGGGTCTACTCTTCCGTTGTGGTGCGTGGGCTTCTCAGTGTGGTGGCTTCTCTTGTTGCGGAGCATGGGCTCTAGGCATGTGGGCTTCAGTAGTTGTGGCACATGGGCTTAGTTGCTCAGTGGAATGTGGGATCTTCCTGGACCAGGGATCAAACCCATCTCCCCTGCATTGGCGGGTGGATTCTTTTTTTGTTTGTTTTGTTTTTTAAGAACTTTTATTGAGATACAATTGACATACAATAAACTGCATATATTTAAAGTGTACAATTTGATATTTTTTTCTTATTAGTAATGTATATATGGCAATCCCAATCTCCCAGTTCATCCCACCCCAATGCACCCCACCCCCTACTTGGTGTCCATATGTTTGTTCTCTTCATCTGTGTCTCTATTTGGTAGGTGGATTCTTAACCACTGCACCGTGAGGGAAGTCCCTCAGGTTCTTTTTGATGATTTAGTGTCCAGGTAGTTCTCAGAGAGTGACTGTGTGGCATCTAATCGCTAGGAGTTTCTAGTAGAAAAATACTTGAAGTATGGTAACAGTAACAGTTACCACCAATATTAAAAGAAAGATTCTATCACAAGGTCATATTAGGAAAGGAGCTTTCAATGAGAGATTAATCAAGAAGTATTTGCCTTAATGTGAGGAATGTGATTAATGCCATGCTAGGTGCTAGGGGAATTAGGACAAATACAAGTTTTGGTGCCTCAAGTAGTTTACATCCGTGTTAGGGGTTGGGCATAGTATTAGAATCATCGGGATTTTAAAAAATTTCACACAGAAGAGTCTGATGTAAACGCTCCCATGTCTCCTGCCCTGCAGTTGTTGGTAAGTGTCATCAGTAAGTGTTGGCATGGCTAAGACATTGTAGTAGGAATAAGACTCAACATGAGAGGAATAAAACTTAACATATGAATCATTAGAAATCCAAATAAGCAAGGGAATGTGGTACATGAAGAAAATATATTCCAGTGTCAGAAATGTTAAAATGCAGTAAGAGAAGTAAGGAAGATTAGGATGTAGATTCCTGCATTGGAAGGCAAATAGGTTTTGTTCATCTCTCTTAGTTTGGTCAATGACATAATGAGTACTTGGCAGTGGCCAAATTATATTTTTTTCTCTACTCCTGGCACAGTTTCTAGAGTGAAGCACACCTTCATTTGAACTGATATCTTCAAGATCCTTTTACCTGAAATATTAAAACTGTCCTAACCTTCTTAGTGTCTATCAGTGCCCCAATAATGAGGAGGCCAAAACTTTACCTAACATCTAGACTGACTTTATTAACTTTGAGAGTGCCTTTCCTAGAGTATATGTATTTATCATGATTATTATAATCAAGTGCGAAATTGTTGGTTTTGGATTATAAGTATAGAAGTTCATATATTTGTGAAATTGAGACCATATAGTCTTGGTTAAAGTAGCGTGTAATGTTTTTAGGAAACATTTAAAGATTGGTCTTTCAAATGTATATTCTTTTGCATATTTTTTTTCTACTTCTTTGTCACACATTTAATTAGTTAGAAATGTGTTTTACTGTCAAAGTTTTTCATTAGACTTTAATTAAAACTCCTGCTCTGCTTCAGCAGAATGTACCCTGATGAGTATTTTGCTTTGCTCTTTTGGAGTGTGTGTGTGTGTGGGTGTGTGTGTGTGTGTGCGCATATGTGCATGTGTGCAAGCTATTTAAGATGAAGACTGTTTTTACTTACCTACTGGTTAAACCATTCTTATCAAACACATTTTATGAAGCAGTTAAAAAAAATTACCTTAGTACAGCAGAAATTAACATAACTTTGTAAATCAACTGTACTCCAATAAAAATTTGAAAAAATTACCTTAAGTGATGAAAATAAATCTGTTGAAAATTCACACTTTTCAGAGTGAATGTCAAATGAAAATGTAAAGGCTATATTTTACAAAAATTTCCTAAATTTCTTATGTTCTTTATGTTCTATACAACCCAACTGAACTTATGATTAAATCTAACAGTTTAAAGCCTAAATAAAAATACCTTTGTTATTCTTTTCTTTCATATGTGATAACCTTACTTGCCTGGAGCTTATGGATGCCAGTAGCCCCATCACTTATTTTATTCTACTAAAAAAATTTAACACTCTTAATAACTAGCAGAAAATTGGGAGCTTGCTGTGTATCTACTAAGTCTGTGATTCAGTAACGTTTATTTATTTATTTGCTGCAAGGGGGTCTTTGTTGCTGCACGCAGGCTTTCTCTAGTTGCTACGATCGGGGCTACTCGCTACGATCGGGGCTACTCTTTGTTGTGGTGCAGGGGCTTATCATTACAGTGGCTTCTTCTGTTGCAGAGGGCACATGGGCTCAGTTGTGGCGCGTGGGCCTAGTTGCTCTGTGGCATGTGGGATCTCCCCTGGCCAGGGCTTGAACCTGTGTCCTCTGCACTGGCAGGTGAATTCTTAACCCCTGCACCACCAGGGAAGTCCCAACAATATTTTAATTTGGAGTAATTGGGGTGGAAGAGGTCTAACTTTCTTTTTAGAAATATGGTTGACCATTGAATAACATAGGTTTGAACTTTGCAGGCCCACTTACATGTGGATTTTTTTCAGTGGTGAGTACCATAGTGCTACAGGATCTGTGATTGGTTGAATTTGTGAATGCAGAACCACTAGTCCAAAGGGCCAACTGTAAATTATATTTGAATTTTCAACTGTGAGGCGGGTTGGCTCCCCTAACCCCCAATGTTCAAGGGTCAACTGTGAACTCTTTAATTCTTTCTGTATAACTCATTGAGATTCTTAAATCCTTTTAGTAGAAAATCAGTAATCTGGGATATTAAACATCTTGTCAGGTTGATCTGCAGATTGCCTACTCCATGTATGCTACATTGATGTTACCTACTTCTAGTAAATAAAGGGGAAATTACTTTTTGCAGATGAGAGACATTTCTTTATGATTCTCCAGTTTACCCTGTTAAATAAATTTAGTCATAAAGGCTTAATTTGCTTCAAAAAGTTTGTTTAAAGTAACTTGAACAATATTATTGAACTGTAAAATTGTACCATCTTAAATGGGTATTATGAAGCAAGTATACATATGCTTTTTGAGGCCTACTAAATTGATAAGTAACATATATAATTAAAATTTTTCTACTAGCCATGTTAAAAAATACAGCAAAGGTGAAATTAATTTTAATATTTTGGATATGTTTTAAAGAAAATACAGTATTTCAACATGTTCAGTATAGAAAGTTATTAATTAGATAGTGTACATTTTTTTCTGTCTTTGGACTCTAGTGTGTATTTTACATATATATAATATCTCAGTTTGAACTAGCCATAATTCAGATATTCAGTAGTCACCTGTGGCTGGTGGTTACTAGCTGGGCAATGCAGTTTTAGAATGTAAATCTGAAAGGTTTTTGTGAATCTGATGAGAGTATATATGAAAATATTTTTAAAGTATTATGCATTTATAAATTGTCGTGTAAGGAACTATTTTAGGGTTTGTTAATGGTAAATCGTTTTTGGTCTTATCTGATTAGTTTTCTATTAGTGATTATTTTAATTAACAAGTATATTTTCTCATGGAAAAAACTGCTCAGTTTAGTAGATTGCATGTAATAAGCTTGAAGTTTATTTCTTTTTCTAAATAAAACGTAACTTTTGGCAGTTGGCCTGTTGGTGTATTGGAGAATTTGAAGCTTTTGAATGACATTTGGTTTGGCATTTGAATGACTTGAGTGTATAATTTGGCCTTAGTAATAAGGAGCTGTTCTTTCAGTTTATAATGCTTAACTTCAGAGAAAAGTAAGATTTAAGAGTGATATTTCACAAAGAAATGAATGCTGTTGGTAAGAGCTCAGAAGAAGAACACAGACATAATTATTGGGGAATCAGTTCTCAGAAATGACACGGGGAAAATATTTCAGAAGCCTGTCAGTTTTAAACATGTAAAATTTTGCACGGACCTTTGTGATGACATTGTTCTGAATAAAGTGTCTGTATCTAAATCTTTCGTTGGATTTTCAGTGAGATCTGTGATCAGAAAAAGTTCTGGAGAACTGTTAAATAGCTATTATGTGATTACCCCCTCTACTTCCTAACATTTCTAGTCTTTAAATCGTATTCCACACTGTTATTTCCAGAATAATTCTGTCTTGTCAGTAAATACTTTGATTTAAATTTGACAGTGTTTCTTGAGATGTTTGTATCTATCAGCACAGACAGAAGCACTCAAGAAGGTGGGCAAGATCCTTGCACTCCTGTTGCTTAATCATTAGTGGGGAGATTACAGTATATTGTGACAGGTGTTACATTTAGTGAATATTTATTAGGTACTTCTGTTTAAGGCACAATTTTAGGCATTTTATAGGCATCATCTAGTTTAATTCTCACAACAAATCAATAAACATTTTTGTGTGCTGTTATTTTTCTCTTTTTACAGATTAGGGAGCAAGCACAGAAGTAGTAACACTGAATCCAGGTACTCTTCATCACTATAAAATGTAGAATGAATTCCTAACTGTTCCTCTGAGAGATGTCCTTTGGGTTACAGAAAATAGGTATTTCTGATCCTTCTTATCCTGCCCTGACTTTTTTTGAATGTATTCAGGTCCTAGAACAAGTGCCTTTTAGTAGCAGCCACTCCAGTATTTGCTGAATGAATGCTGAGTATGGTTATACTTGTGCCTAAATAAGTTTAAAATTTTAGACGATATAGTATCATTTCAATGCTCCAAATAACTGTTGAGGACATACTGTGTGTCAGGCGTTGTGATAGGGTTTGGGAATGCAAAGAGGAGTAAAGCATGACCCCCTGCTCTCAGTCCTGGCCCTGTAATGTTTTGGGGTTATTTGCATTTAACACTTCTTTGGTTATAAGGATTTAAATTATTGTTTTTTTTGTATGCATGCATTTATTTTTGGTGGATGCTTAGACACATGGAGAAATTCAAATGATTACTTCAGATTTTTTCATGATTCCAATTATTCTCGTAGGTTCTTGCAATTATCTTTAGAACTTCATTATGTTTTTAAAATCTGCTTAGAAAGCGAGTAAAATTGTCTGTTGTAGCAATTTCCCATTTTTTGGTAAGCTTAAAATTCCTTTTTAACTGATATTTTGCTAATTATTAGCATTTAGGAAATGCTTCCGATGCTAGACATTTTATTGAGCATTTAATCCCACAAGAGCGTTCTGAGGTAAAATATCATTGTTCCCATTCTTCAGATTCAGAAATTAAAATTAGAGAGATTGTTACTCATCCAAGGTCAGACAGGATGTGGAGAAGGCAGGATCAAACTTGCATTGGTTAAAGCATATCCTCTTAATTATTTTTAAAAACGTTTTGGGGAAGGAGGAGAATGTTGAGCTAGACAGAGCAAGTAACATGAATTGAAATAACTATGTCCTAGTATGGTTTAAAAATGAGGAAACCTAAATATTTTTTACCTAAAAATTGTGAATTGATGTTGCATATTGTTCATGTGTTTGGGTAACTACTTTCTCTTGAAGGACTTGACAAATCTTAACTGTGTGTTACACATTGGTCTTTTACTCATTTATCTAGTAGGGTATCATAGGATTTTTTTTTTTTTTTGATTGGTTCTATAAAACTTCATGACAAATATTCATTGGCATTTAAAAAAATCTGACTTGAAATATGCTTAAAACTAATATCTAGTGTTTTTTTCAGAGTTAATAGTGGATTAAAAATCTGAGGAATATTTAATTGAATTTTACAACTTATTTCCTTTTTTAGATAGGTTTTGTTTGTTGTTTTTGGGACTTATTATTTTGGGAGGAGACATTAATCACATGTGTATGGTAATTTCTTTGTTTTGAGCTAATTGTTAATCAAGTTTTTTGAGAGTAAAATCCTTTTTTGTTTTTAAACTTTGCTTAGGGTTATTTTTGTGGATACCTCTTGATCTGATTTAGTAATGTTTAAAGGAATGTAATACTGTGTAAAAACTTCCTTATTCCACATTCCACATTTTCTTTTCCTTTCTTTGAATATGTGATAAGAGTATATGGTACTTTGCAAACTTTCACATTCTATTTGGAATATAGAAAGGAGGGGTGGGGTTTTGTGTATGATACCTTAAGAATGACTGGATTTACTTCTCTGTTGAAAAACATAAGTGCTGCTTATCAGTTCTGTGTTTAACAGGCTTGAGGAACTAAATGACAGAGATTCTTTTTTTTTAAAAAATTAATCAATCAATTAATTAATAAATTCATGCTGTGCCAGGTCTTAGTTGTGGCATGCAGACTTCTTAGTTGAGGCATGTGGGATCTAGTTCCCTGACCAGGGATCTAATCCAGGCCCCCAGCACTGGGAGCATGGAGTCTTACCCACTGGACCACCAGGGAAGTCCCCAGAAATTCTGATATTATACATATAGCTAAAAGGACTTCAAGGATAATACTGTGCTTCTAATTAGTATTTTGACTAATAGCTCTGGGTAACTGTAGGGGACCTAAATAGTGAAATGTCATTGGTTAATGACATTAAACAATGCTCATCAGTTTTTCATTTCTCCACTTATGGTAAAGATAGTCCTGGAAATAAGTTTCTGGTAAAAATTTTTGGTTAATGGTAGAAAATATTTAATCCTGAAAATAAAAACTAAAAATATTTTAAAAAATGGTAAAAAACATTTTTTAGGAATTAAGAGGTGGAACCATTAAAGTGTTTTTCATCATATAACTACTTCTTTGGCAATAAAGCTTATAGTGAAGTATGTTTTTGTTAATTTTTGTATAACTTTCTATATTTTGACCTTTGCTGTTTAAACAAAGGTTAATACCTAGTGGTCTAATATAACCAGTGCTATAATATAAATGACTTTAATTTGACATGCCCAATTAGATGCTGTTGTGCCATTTATCTGTATTGTATTGACCAAATCAAAGTAAACAGTCCCTAGTGAGTGCTCATACAACCCAAACTTGTTTGGAATTTGTGTAAATTGTTTACATTATTTTTTCACTAGGTGATATTTCATTATCCAAAAAAATATGAGTTTGTGAGGGCAGAACAGTCAAAACTTTTATAGTATTGCCATTAATATTTTTGTGCGTAATTTTTATTTTAAAATAAAAAATTATCTTAATTTTTATTTTATTTAAAAATTTAAAATTTAAAATAAAAAATTTTTAAATTTAAAATAAAAAATTTTAATTTTAATTTTTTATTTTGAATAAAAAATCCATAATTTTGTGTTCTGGATTTAAAAATTTTTAAGCTTGGCTTTCAGACTTTTTTTTTCCCAGACATTTTTGTTTTTAAAAAGATCACTATTTTTAAATTGTTTAAAAAAATCCTACACCAGCACTACCCCCCCATCCCTTCCTGCAGCCAAGTTAAGTAAAAATGTTTTTTGTTTTGTTTTGTTTTTCTGTTTTTCTAAAATGAGGGTTAAGTTCTTAGAGTGGCTTAGTGTACTTTTTAAATATTTTATTTTCTTTTGCTTGTTTTTCATTCTAGATTTTCATATTTTTCTTTTGGGTTCTAATAAATACTTTTAATTCTTCATCTTGTTTACTGCAGATATTTATTCCCAGTTTTCATTTTGTTTGCTTTGAAATTTTGTTTGCTTTAGTTTAGAAATTTCTTCTTTCTCCATAATTTTGATATTCACTTCCATTTCCTTCCCTCCCTCCTGTCCATTTCCTTCTTTTTCCTTGGAAGTGTTTGTGTGTGTGCGTTGAGTTTGCTTTTACTCAGAATTTGTGGGATATGGTATGAGATGAAAATCTGTATGTAGCATGTTCCCCTTGTACAGTTTTTCAATCCTGGCAGTTTTGTGTTGACATTCTGGACCAGGAATTACTTGTTGAAGGGCTGTCCTGTGTTTTGATCGGTGCTTAGCAGCATGCCTATCCTCTACCCAGTAGATGCCAGTAGATTTCCCTGAGTTGTAACAACTAAACATGTCTCCAGACATTCCAGAGTGTCCCCTATGGGGCAGAATTATCTTGGTTGAGAACCATTACCCTAGTAGAAATTAGTTCTGCATTTACGTGTTCTAAATCTAGTTATCCTGAGAGAAACTGAATGTCTATTTTAGCCCCAAAGCTTATGTTTTCAGGCGCAAAACTTGAGGTTAAGACCTCTTGCTATGGGCTTTTTACTGGGACCAGAGGAATCAGGTTCACACAGACACAGGCACAAAGGCTAATTTTTATTGAATGCTTATTTTAGAATCCGTGGATCATGTGGTTTTTCGTATTACATCTATTTATATGATAAATTAGATTTTCCAAGATTAAACCTATCCCATGATAGACTCTTGCTTACTTGTGTTAGCTAATTATCTAATTATGCATTTGAATTCCCTTTGTTGACAATTTATGTAGAATCCTGTCTACTTGAGAGTACATTTCTGGGTGCAGTCTTTGGTCTTGATAACATTCAAATTGTTTCAAATATTGATTATTTTAAAATAGTGAAGCTTTGTAAGCTTGTTTTGTGTTCTATAGTAGTTTTGAAAGAATTAACCTTTAAAACAAGCTATTTTTGGTAACTTTTTTTGAGGTCATTTTTTAGACCACTTTCTGATTTTTTTCCTGGATCTGTTGATTTTTAAATTTTTTAAAAATCTCCTGAGTAATTAGTTTTTATTTAAAATAGAAATTTATCCATTTCATTGACATTTTTAGGCTTGGCATTTTATAGCATATCCAAGAACCAGCCTAGTTTCATAAGTTCTCACATGCCTCTGGGCTGCTGAGTCTGACCCAACTCTGCAGCATCTCTTTATTTTAGAGTGTTGAATTGGCAGATCTCTTTATGTGTTCTGTAATCTCTCTTCTGGTTCCAGTTTATTTTTCATTGCTCATCCTGATAGGCTTCTTTGAGGTATTCAATCTTTTGAGATATTTTGGAAATGGATTGCTGAATAAGTTAACCATATGAGTGCTAGTGCCTTTTGAGATCACTTAGTAGAATTGATCAGTTAAATATACATAATTTCAGTCTTTGGTATTAGGATGGTTATTCATATATTGGCAAAAATATCCCCAAGTATCTAGGATGAATTTATTTTGAAATTTACTGACTTCAGAAAGATCTGGTTCGTTTAGTTCTAATGAGACATTAGTGTTTTTAATATATTGATAGTTTATGTGAGAAAAATTAAAAATAGAATGCCACTTTAACATGTATATAAAAATAGCTCTGATTACAAACTGATTTTTAAAAATATTTATTTATTTAAATTTTTTTTTGGCTGCGTTGGGTCTTCATTGCTGCGCAAGGGCTTTCTCTAGTTGTGGTGAGTGGGGGCTACACTTCGTTGCGGTGTGCAGACTTCTCATTGCGGTGGCTTCTCTTGTTGCAGAGCACGGGCTCTAGGCCTGCGGGCTTCAGTAGTTGTGGGACTTGGGCTCAGTAGTTGTGGCTCGTGGGCTCTAGGGTACAGGCTCCGTAGTTGGGGCTCACGGACTTAGTTGCTCCGCGGCAGGTGGGATCTTCCTGGACCAGGGCTTGAACCCATGTCGCCTGCATTGGCAGGTGGATTCATAACCACTGCGCCACCAGGGAAGTCCCAGATAGCACTTTTAAATTGAATAAATAGTCAGGAACTTGAAAAACAGTGCATTTGTAAGTCAGGATTTCCCGTTGCATGTGATTTTTATGGAATTTTTGGTTTCTCAGATAGAAGATTGGTGTTAACCTTTTTGTATTGAGTTTGGTCTTGGTAACAGAATTATAGAATTCTATCAGAGAGTAAGGCAAATGGGATTTATGACTTTTTAATGGTTCCTTTATGGTTGAAACATATCCCAGATGGCTCTAACTGGCTCTATAACCAGGTGAAATGTTTTGGTGTATATTGTGGGACATAACATCAGATACCCTCCTATATCACCTTGGAGTGAAACCCTCACTGGCAGAGAGTGGCATTACAACAGGAACACTGTTGCATATTTGGGGTTCTGCCACAGTAACATTCTGTAAGTACAGTCCACTATGGGATACTAACGTTAGTGACATCTTTCTGATTATAAAATTGTTCACCTTAGGAAGTTTAGAGAATACAGAAAGGATAAAGAAGGGGAAAAATGACCTGTAAACTTCTACAGAGTGAACAGTTATTTTGATGTATTTTAGGTCTTAAAAGATAAATACGTTTTACAGATTTTGTTCATACTTCACGTATACAGTTGACTGTTGAACAGTGCGGGGATTAGGGACGCCGACCCCCCTGAAAATCTGCATGTAACTTTTTTTGTTTGTTTTGTTTCGTTTTTTAAAATTTATTTATTTTTATCACAACCTCTTTTACGTGATAGAACAGTTAATTAGCTCTCCATGTAAAGCGTTAAGCTCTCCACCTAAAGCTTCCAATTAGGTCATTATCTGCATGTAACTTTTGACTCCCCCCAGACTTAACTACTAATAGCCTGCTGTTGACTGGAAGCCTTATCAATAACAGAAACAGTTAGTATACACATATTTTGTGTGTTATATGTATTATATACTGCGTTTTTACAATAAAGTACGCTAGGGAAAATAAAGTGTTATTAAGAGAATCATGAAGAAAATACATTTACACCACTGTACTGTATTGATATGCTTATGTCATCTGCTTACAAGATGAATCATCTGTCAGTAGCTACATCAATATTGTCTTATATGATACAAAACACTGTAGATGTTATGTGTGTTACTAACACTAGACATCAAAAATGAAAAGAAAATGTGAAAAATGAATTCATATTTATTTATAGGTATAATGAATGATTCAGGCATTGATAACAAAGAAACAGCAATATTAATGCTTTATGGTAGCCTAGTATAATTGATACAGTTGCTTTGTGGTAGCCTAGCCTTTACATTAATGCATAAACTGTTATAAAATTACGGCATACAATATTATAATCATATTCACAATATAGTATGTTAACATTGTTATATTTAAAAAAAAACCACCTGTGATGATAGGCTAATAAACAGTTTTTCCACTTATGAGAGAGAGAGGCATACTGTATGGTAATGTAATTATTTGAAAGCAAAGTTATAAAACAGGAAGAAAACTAAGACATTACTAACTTTATATTAAATATCACTTATGCCTGTGTAAGGATTGGCTGTCCACTTCATTACAAGTCTTGAACATGATATTCTACGCAGTGAATACTTTGATGATGATGACACAGAAGCGTCTCATACATTCTTGATGTACTCTTACAAGATTTTCACATGGCGACACACAACACATAATTTTATTAACTGTAAGTCATGATGATTATTTACTATTCAGTTAGTGAAAGTGGATAATCTTAAACATCTTTATCCTTTTCATGTTGGGTAGGCTGTGAGGAGGTGGAGGAAGAAGAGGGGTCTGTCTTGCTGTCTTGGGTGACAGAGACAGAAGAGGTGGAAGAGTTGGGAGGGGATGCAGGAGAGGCAGGCATGCTTGGTGTAACGTTACAGAAATACATAATAATTTTTGCTTCTTCGTTTTTCTAAAAATGTTTCTGTAGGTACCAATCTTTCTTCCACGGTTTGCTTTAGTTTCAGTGCCTGTATCAGATGGATTCCTCTTGTACAAAGAAGTCAAAAGCAGTCTTGAATAATCAGAATCCTTCTGCCAGATTACCTAATGTCATTTTGTTTTCTGGCACTGCTCTTCCTGTATATTCTTTATTTCTTTTTTTTTTTTTTTAAATAAATTTATTTATTTATTTATTTTATTGGCTGTGTTGGATCTTCGTTGCTGCACACGGGCTTTCTCTAGTTGTGGCGAGCGGGGGCTACTCTTCATTGTGGTGCACAGGCTTCTCATTGCGGTGGGCTCTCTTGTTGCAGAGCATGGGCTCTAGGCGTGTGGGCTTCAGTAGTTGCGGCACATGGGCTCAATAGTTGTGGCTCACGGGCTGTAGAGCACAGGCTCAATAGTTGTGGCGCACGGGCTTAGTTGCTCCGTGGCATGTGGTATCTTCCTGGGGCAGGGATCAAACCCTTGTCACCTGCATTGGCAGGTGGATTCTTACCCACTGCACCACCTAGGAAGTCCTCCTGTATATTCTTTCTGATTGTCTGGCACTGGTTTGGAAGCACTCATCTCCATCTAGTCGTCTTCTGTTAATTTCTCTGGTGCAGTGTGTGTTAGCTCTTGAATGTCTCCAAGATTCATTTCTTGAAACCCTTCACCCTGCACTTTTTTTTGCCATTTCTTTACTCTTTCATGGTTTCCTTGATTGGCTCTGTTTTAAATGCCTTGAAGTGAAGTACAACATCTGGACACAGTTTTCTCCACTGGGAATTTATTATTTCGGGCTTTGATGGCTTTCACGGTTTTTGGTTTTTTGTTTTTCATAACAGCAGTGGCATCTTCAATGGTGTAATCCTTCCATACTTTCATAATCTTTCTATTGGGGTTCTTTCTTCTAAGTATTGACCATATTTTCTGTAGAGTACTATGTGCAACAAGACTTAAAGGTCCTTTGAGACCCCCCTGATCTAGAGGCTGAATTAGAGACCATTGTGTTTGGGGGCAAGTAGACAACTCTGAGGTCTTTGTTGTTGAACTCATGGGGTTCTGGGTGACCAGGAGACATTGTCCAATATCAAAAGAACTTTAAAAAAGTAGTCCTTTACTGGCAGTGTACTCCCTAACTTAAGGAATGTGTCAATGGAACCAGTCCTTTTTCTGGATTGGACTCCTATCCAGGCCTTCTTGTTTTATAACCAAAAGATTGGCAGCTGGTGTTTATCTTCTCCCTCAAGGCTCAAGCTAGCAGCTTTATAGATGAGGGCAGTCTTGACCATAAATCCGACTGCATTTGCACAAAACAGTAGTGTTAGCCTGTTCCTTCTTGCCTAAAATCCTGGTGTTTGCTTCTCTCTCTCTCTCTTTTTTTTTTATTAGTAAATGTCCTTTGTGACCCCCCGCCCCGCCCCCCTGAAAAGCGCACCTTTGTCTGCATTAAAAACCTTTTCAGATAGATATCCTTTCACCTCAATGACTTTCTTAATGGCATCTGGGAACTCTTCTGCTGTCTCTTGGTCAGCAGAAACTGTTTCTCCTGTTACCTTGACATTTTAAAGCCAAACCTCTTTCTAAAATTATCAAATCATCCTTTGATGGCATTAAATTCTCCAGCTTTAGATCCTTCCTCTTGCTTTAAGTTGTCATGTAATGACTTTGCTTTCTTTCTTGAGTCTATAGGTATGCCTTTCTATCCTGAATTAAAAGTTGCATTTTCAATATGAGATTAAAAAGTGCAAGGTTTTCGCTATGCTGACATAGCTGCAGTGAGAGCTTCACAAATTCCCATTTTTCCTCCCTCCCTCCCTCCTTCCTTCCTTCCCTCCCTTCCTTCTCCCCTTTCTTCCTTCCTTCTTCCCTTCCTCCCTTCCCTCCTTCCCCTGGATTCATTTATCCTGAAATGGCGGTCAAACACAGCTGCAGACCTCAAGCTGTGGTACATATCAAGCAATTTAACCTTTTCTTTTGTCACAACTTTTGTCTGTTTCTTGGGAGCATTTCCAGCATCACTAGAGGCACTTCGTATGGGTAGTATTTCATTGTATGACTGTACCAGTTTTTTTTAGTCCATTTGTGCATTGAAGGGCATTTGGGATTTTTCTAGTTTGTGGTGGTGAAGAACAGAGCTGCTGTAAACATTTGTGTATGGATTTTTATGTCAACATAAGTTTTCCTTATCTAGAGTATGTATAGCTAGGAGTCATATGGTAAGTGTATATTTTAACTTTATGTGAAATCGCCAAACTCTTTTCCTGAGTGTCTATATCATTTTTTTCTTTTCTTTTTTGTATTGCTATCAGCAGTATATTAGAGTGTCAATTGCTTCACATCTTTGTGGTATTTTTTTATTTTAGCTATTCTACTAGGTGTGTAGGTAGCATCTCATTGTGTGGAATTGGCAGATTTCTTCTTTAAATATTTGGTAGAATTTGCCAGGGAAATGATCTGGGCCTTGGGATTTCTTTTTTTGGAGGGTTTTTAACTACAAACTCAATTTAAAAAATAGTTTTCAGATTATCTCAAACTACCAAAACTTTGAGGTGTTCTTCATGTATATCTTATTTATAGTTTTCCCTTATTATTTTTAGAATTAATGTGAATTCTTTGGTGATATTTCTTCTTTTATTCTTGATATTGTTAATATGGGTCTTCTCTCTCTTTTTTCCCCTTCATGATCATTTTTCCTAGAGATTTATCAATTTTATTGATCTTTTCAAATAACCAGTTTTAATTTCATTGTTTTTTTCCGTATTTTTCTATTTTCTCTGGTTTCAGTTGAACATTTTATATGATTCCATTTTACATCCTCTCTTTAAAAAAATATTTACTTATATATATTTTTATTTTTGGCTGCGTCGGGTCTTACGTCACGTGGGATCTTTTGCCGCGGTGCGTGGGCTCTTTGTTGTAGCATGCAGGCTTCTCTCTAGTTGTGGCGCTCGGGCTCAATAGTTGCGGCTCGCAGGCTTACTTGCCTGGTGGTATGTGGGATCTTCATTCCCTGACCAGGGATCGAACCTGCGTCCCCTGTATTGGAAGGCAAATTCTTAACTGCTAGACCACCAGGAAGTCCCTGTCCTCTCTTTTTATACTTAAATTTTTTTTTAGTAGTTGCTTTAGAGTGTGCAATATACATTTATTGCTAATCTGAGTTCACCTTTAAATAACACTGCTCCTCTTCATGTGTAAGGCAGGTACCATAGAGTGTTCCTAGCGCCTCCTTTGTCCTTTATGATATTGCTATCATTCATTCGCGTGTCTGTATGCTAAAAATCACCCAATACATTGTTACTGTTATCATTTTAAACAGTTATCTTTTAAATCAGTTAAGAATAAGAAAAGTAAAAGGTTTTGTTTTACCTTCATTTATGCCTTTGCCTTCGCTCTTTATTATAGATTACAGGGTTTTTTTTTTAAGATTTATTTATTATTATTATTTATTTATTTATTTTTAGCTGTGTTGGGTCTTCGTTGCTGTGTTGTGGGCTTTCTCTAGTTGTGGCGAGTGGAGGTTGCTTTTCGCTGCTGTGTGTGGGCTTCTCATTGTGGTGGCTTCTCTCGTTGTGAAGCACAGGCTCTAGGCGCGTGGGCATAGTTGCTCCGTGGCATGTGGGATCTTCCCAGACCAGGGATCGAACCTGTGTCCCCTGCATTGGTAGGCAGATTCTTCACCACTGTGCCACCAAGGATGTCCCTAGATTAGAGTTGTTGACCTGTGTAATTTTCCTTCTATTTGAAGAACTTCTGTTAACATTTTTTTCATGGCAGATCTGTTGGCAGTGAATTTTTGTTTTTGTTTGTGTGAGAAAGTCTTTATCCTTTACTTTTGAAGGATAATTTCACTGAATATAGAATTCTAAGTTGGTAGTTTTTTCTTTCAGTACTTTAGTTTACTCCACTAACTTCTTGCTTGAGTGTTTCTGAAGAGAAGCCTGCTGTAATGCTTATCTCTGTTTCTCTGTCACTAAGGTATTTTTTCTTATGGCTTCTTTCAAGATTTTTCTGTCTTTGGTTTGAATACGGTATGCTCAGGTGTAGACTTTCCCACATTCTATGTGTTCTTTGAGCTTCCTGGATGTGTGGCTTGGTATATGTTACTAATTTTGGAAAGTTCTCCACCATTATTACTTCATTTATTTCTTCTTTCTTATTTCTTCCTTCTTCCTTTTCTGATATTCCAATTATGCATGTTTTATATCTTTTGAAATTGTTCCATAATTCTTGGATGTTCTGTTTTGTTTTCTCAAAAATTATTTTTTGTATTTTAGTTCAAGAAGTTTCTGTTGACCTGTCTTCAAGCTTCTTGATTCTGTCCTTGGTGGTGTCTAGTTGGTAGATGAGCCCACCAATAGCATCTTTTATTTCTGTTATAGTGTTTTTTGATTTCTAGCATTTCCTTTTGGTTGTTAAGCTTAGTGTCTCTTTATCTGCTTACCTTACTCATTTTTTTTCCATTATCACACTTAACATATTATAGTTATTTAAAGTTTCTTTTTGATTTCAAAACACATGGTATACATGAATTTGGCTCTGATTCCTGCTTTGTGTTTGTGTCTTTGTTGCTTTCCAAAAGCATGACGTGTAATATTTTGTTGAAAGGTGGACATGATATATTAGGTAAAAGGAGCTGAGATAAATAGGTCTATAGTGTGAGATTTTATATTAATCTGGCTAGGAGTATACTGTTTTTAATATTTGTTTTAGCTGTACTTGCCAGAGGCATCAAATTCCTTTAGTGTCCTGTTTTTTTTTCTCCCCTGCTGTCTTTGGGTTTCCCTAAGAACTCCTCGGGTAGAATCTGCATCATGCAACTCTTTCAGTGGTAATTAACTCTTATTATAATGAAGCCTCACTGGTGTGGTTGTAAGGTACTGGGGAAAGGAAGCATCTTATAATCTTATAATTAAATCTCAAGCTTTTAGTGGGTCGGTGTCATGGGACTGTGACATCTTTCTTATCTCCCCACCTCTCTGTGTGAAACAGAAGATAAGAGGGGACTGGATCAGAGAAATGCCCTTACACACTTTCCACAAGTGGTATCAGGACCTGGTGAAGTCTTTTTCCTGGAGAGTAGGTCTTTGTTTTGGTTACTGGTTATTTCACAATGATTACTTTTCCTTTCGTCTTTGGCAAAACCACAAGGAGATCTTTATAGGCTCTTCAATGTGAGAACCTGGTGGGGTTCCTGGAAGTAAAACCCACAAAAGAGTGGGGGCTTACCTGAGACTGTGGTCCCCAGAACTTTTCTACTCTCATGCTATTCCACACTCGGCCTCCAGCAGTTCATCAAAGTTTTTGTTTTAAGTTTTTATAGTGGATTGACTTTTTGTCCCCAGAATGTTATGTCTAAGTCCTCAGCTCTGGTATGAATGTGACATTATTTAGAAATAGAGTCATTGCAGTTATAGTAAGGATCTTAAGATGATGATACCCTAGATTTAAGATTGGCCGTAAATCTGGTGACTGGTGTCCTCCTTATTAAAAGTAAGGAGAAAGAGATTTGAGACAAAGACACAGAAGGGCAGGGCCATGGAGGCAGAAGTTGGAATTATGCAAACCAAGGAATGCCAGAGATTGCTGGCAGCCCCTGGAAGCAAAGATAGAGGCGTGGAGCAATTCTTTGTCAGTCTTCAGAAAGATCCAAGCCTGATGATATCTTGATTTGTACTCCAGCCACCAGAGCTATATCTATAAGAGAATTAAAATGTTTTATTTTTTTAAGTCAGCTAGTTTGTGATAGTTAGTTATGACAGCCCTGGGAAACGTACAGTGTTTTTATCAGTTTATGACTGCAGTGGTTTCTGCTTGAGTCGATCTTAGCTGTGACTCTCTGGATATGCCTGTCTCTCTGTATCTTGAGATGGTGGTTTGCCCTGTGTCCTTGATTCTCTGATGGGTCCAATGAAAGTCATTGATTTTCAGTTTGTTTAACTTTCTTGTTGTAAGGGTGGGAGTGACAATTTCCAAGCTTCTTCCAAGTTGGAGTTGAAACTGCAAGTCAGGTTGTTTGTTTGGTTTTTTTTGGCAGTCTGGCATTTTTATATTGTATTATTTTAGTGATTACGACATGCTTTTTTAAGTTTCAAAAATCTTATGTTAATTGCTACCTTCACTCTCCTTGTGTACCATGCAAAGATCTTAGAATACTTTAACTCCTGATTTATATGGCTGCTGTTATTTTAATCTTCCTATATTTTAAATTTCTTCCTCCTCCCCCCCTTCCTCCACCTCCTTTTTCTTCTTCTTCTTTTTTTTTTTTTAATTTTATTTATTTATTTATTTTATTGGCTGCGTTGGGTCTTCGTTGCTGCACACGGGCTTTCTCTAGTTGTGGCGAGCGGGGGCTGCTCTTGGTTGTGGTGCGTGGGCTTCTCATTGCAGTGGCCTCTCTTCTAGAGCACGGGCTCTAGGCTTGTGGGCTTCAGTAGTTGCAGCACATGGGCTCAATAGTTGTGGCTCATGGGCTCTAGAGCACAGGCTCAATAGTTGTGCCGCACGGGCTTAGTTGCTCCGTGGCATGTGGTATCTTCCTGGGGCAGGGATCGAACCCACGTCCCCTGCATTGGCAGGCGGATTCTTACCCACTGCTCCACCTAGGAAGTCCTCCTTTTTCTTCTTATTTAGATTTTTTGTTGGGGTATAACTGTCATATAACAGTTTCAGGTGTTCAACATAATGATTTGATGTTTACGTTTTGAGAAATGATCACCACATAAGTCTAGTTAATATCTGTCACCATACACAATTACAATTTTTTTTTGTGTGTGATGAGAACTTTTAAAGGATTTGTTCTCTTAGCTGCTTTGAAATATGCAATATAGTTTTATTAACTATATAGTTACCATGCTATACATTACATCCTCAGGACTTACTTACTTTATAACTGGAAGTTTGGGTTTTCATTTCCCTGATGATTAGTGATATTGAGTACCTTTTCGTGTACCTGTTGACTATCTGTATGGCTTCTTTGGAACAATATTTATTCTGATTCTGTGTCCATTTTTAAATCAGATTTTTGTTTTTTAGGTTTTTTTTTTTTTTTGGCTATTAAGTTGTGAGTTCTTATTAACCCCTTATTGGAGATATGATTGGCAAATATTTTCTCCCATTCTGTAGATTGTCTTTTCACTTTGTCGATGAGTTCCTTTCTGTGCAGAAGCTTTTAGTTTGATGTAGTTTCACTTGTTTATTTTTCCTTTTGTTGCCTTTGCTTTTTCTTATTTTAAAGAACTTTTATTGCGATACAGTTAACATACAACAAACTGCATATATTTAGTGTACAATTTGGTATCCCAATCTCCCAATTCATTCCCCCCCAACCCTCCCCACTTTCCCCACTTGGTGTCCATATGTTTGTTCTCTACATCTGTGTCTATTTCTGCCTTGCAAACTGGTTGATTTGTACCATTTTTCTATATTCCACATATGTGTATTAATATACGGTATTTGTTTTTCTCTTTCTGACTCACTTCACTCTGTGTGACAGTCTCCAGGTCCATCTATGTCTCTACAAATGTCCCAGTTTCATTGCTTTTTACAGCTGAGTAATATTCCATTGTATATATGTACCACATCTTCTTTATCCATTCATCTGTTGATGGACATTTAGGTTGCTTCCATGTCCTGGCTATTGTAAATAGTGCTGCAGTGAACATTGGAGTGCATGTGCCTTTCTGAATTATGGTGTTCTCTGGGTATATGCCCAGGAGTGGGATTGCTGGGTCATATGGTAACTCCACTTTTAGTTTTTCAAGGACCCTCCATACTGTTCTCCATAGTGGCTGTATCAATTTACATTCCCACCAGCAGTTGTTGCCTTTGCTTTTTGATGTTGAGTCCAAAAAATCATCCCCAGTACTGATGACAAGGAGCTTACTGCCTGTTTTCTTCTAGGAGTTTTATGGTTTCAGGTTTTAAGTTTAAGCCTTTAATCCATTTTGAGTTAATTTTTTCATATTATTTCACTCAGTGTTTATATACCTATATATTTACTGCTCTTTTGCTTTTCTTTACTTTGTGCATCACTTTCTGGATGTTGGATGTGTTCCCCTTTTGCTGTTGCGCTCAGAGAACATCTTCAGAGTTTCTTTAGTGTGGCAAACTCCATTTTTGCTTGTCTTTTTTCTTTTGTTTTGAAGGATATTTTCTCTGGTACAGACTTTATGATTTGCGGTTATTTTCTTTGTGCATTTTAAAAATATGAAACTGCTGCTTTCTGGCTTCCGTTATTGCTGCTGAGAAGCCCATTTAAGTGTTGCTTCTTTGGTAACCTTTTAAAAATTTGTCTCTTCTAAGATATTGTTTTTACTTTTGATATTTTGCAGTTTTACTGTGTTGAGTTGCAGGTTTCTTTTTATTCCCTTTGGAATTGCTTAGACTTCTTGACTCCATAGATTGATGTCTTTTATTAGTTTGATGAGTTCATAGCTGTTAACTTTTCAGATTGTTTTTATTTTCTTCTTCTGGGACTCTAGTTAAACATGTTAGACCATTTTAATATATTTTCTATGTCTCTTACATTCTCGTCTATATTTTTGTCCCTCTTGGCTTCATTTTGGTTAGTTTCTATTTACCTGTCTGCTTTTTAGCTAGTTTTCTGCAGCTGTATCTAAATATACTTTTAAACTCATCCATTGAGTTCCTATTTTTGGTTATTGTCTTTCTCAGCTCTAGAATATCTGTATGGTTCAGGTTTGTTTTCTGACTATCTGCAGTACTCAGCTTTGTGTTAGTTTTTCAAGCTGTAGTTTATATCTTTCAACATGGTAAATGTTATTGTTTTAAAGCCTCTGTCTAATGAGTTCAGTATTTGGAGTTTATTGAATGTTTCTGTTGTTTCTTGTTTTTCTAGGTGCTTATTTACGGTGCTTTTTTTCACTTTACACGGCTGGTTATGTTTCCTTGTCTCTGGATGTTGTAAATTAAAAGTTATTTCTTGGCATAATTTTAGGTCTAGGATGTCTTCTCCCAGAGAAGATTCTGGTTACTTCTCTTTCATCTTGAACCACTTTAATGGTGTGAGGTTTCCTAAGTTATCTGTATAACATTAAACTGGACTACAGTGCTTGGGTGCAGTTGTTTAGGGTCCTGTCCCAAACTGTGCATGTAGATTTTCCTAGTTACCACCTTCGATAGTTCCTGGACTCCACTCTCAAATCCTAGAATGTCAAAGCTGCTGAAAGTGCCACTTAGCCTCTGTCTGTCTTTAAAATTGGCAAATAGGTTCCAGGGCAGAAGTAGCCCCAGTATTATTCTTACTTCTCTGGGTTCCAGTGCTCACCTCAGTTTCACCTGATAAAATTACTATATTTTTAGTAATTTAGTCTTTCTGAGAAGGTGATTTTTATATTTCATCCAGCTTTTTTTTAGTAGTCTTCCTGTGAGGGTTGGTGCAGATTATCTAGTGTTCTTTTATTTTGAGTCTTTTGAAGCCATATTTTAAAATCTTTATTACCCTACAGATAACATAAATCCTAAAATGTAATAACTGATTAATTTGGGTTGCTGTCTTCACACTTTAAAAATAAACTGTTAAGTAGCTAAAGTAATTTAAATTTTACTTTCTTTTTCAGTGGTAGTCACAATTGAGGTGAAAGATGAATAATCCACAACCAGAATGTGTAATCTTAAATGATTGGTTTTGTTGGAGAGTAGGTCAGGTGGAAGAGCCATTGGTGGTAGATGAGGGTCTGTATACCTTTTACTACAGTCCTCAGGTGTGTTTCAGGGTGCACATTCTCTTCTTTTTTTTTCCCTCCCAAATGTTTTTAGTCAACATTTATTTTTTCACTTTAAACAAACACTTAAAGTGAAGAAATAAATTTAGTCAGTCAAACACAATTGTTTTAAATGGTGCAAGAGTGTTGTTTAATTTGAAATTTAAAAGAGTTTAATTTGCTTTGTAGTGTACCAGTTTTCAATGAAAGAATGAGTTTTTTGAATTTCCAGAATATGGAGGGTGCTGATTCTTGGAATGATGGCCTGCATGCTACTTTGTATAGCATACTCATGAATTAAATGAGATTTTATTTAAACAGTTTTGTCTGTGAATATAACTTACATACTGTCTAGTGTGCATCAGTGTTTTTAGTAACTTATTTTTACCCAATTAGTGTGCGTTTATCACAGAAAAATGCTGAGATACATGTTACTGTTTATAAGAATGTCCTCACTTCTGACCACTGCAGATTTTGAGGGTTCCCACTACTGCCCTCATGTTTGGCAATTTCCTGGAACGGCTCGCAGAACTCATTGAAAGCTGTATTACTCTTGGGTATGGTTTATTGTAGTAAAAGGATACAGATTAAAATTGGCCACAGGAAGAGAAGCATGTGGCAAGTCCAGGAAGGTTCCAGGTGTGATGACATTCTCTCTGTGAAGTCATGGACAGCATTAACTCCTGGAGATAACGAATGACAACATGCAGAGTATTGCCAACCAGGGAAGCTCACTTGAGTCTTAATGTCCAGAGTTTTATTGAGAAGATATAGTTGACTGCCCAAGTGACTGACCTTTAGTGTATAGCCCTTCCAGAGGCAGAACAGATGCTGCATGCTCTGAAGCACTCAACATAATGACATTGTTTGGTAAAGTCCTCGGGTAAACAGAGGTGCCTAAGGAACTCCAGAGTCCCTAAAGAAACAAAAACTCTCTTCCTAGAGATCAAGATGAGGCCAAGTCCTAACCTCTCTTTTAGGTGAGATTCTTCTTTTTTTTTTTTTTTTTAATATTAGAATGTAGTTGATTAACAGTGTTGTGTTAGTTTTAGGTATACAGCAAACTGATTCAGTTATACATCTACATGTATCTGTTCTTTTTCAGATTCTTTTCCCATTTAGATTATTGCAGAATACCCAGCAGAGTTCCCTGTCGCTATGCAGTAGGTCCTTGTTGGTTATCTGTTTTAAACATGGCAGTGTGTACATGTCAATCCCAAACTCCCAGTCTATACTGCCCCTCCCCCCTTTTAATTCTTTACTAAGATGAAAGAAAAGGAGATAATAAACATCTTAGATCCCTTCAGTTATCCATTAACGTTTTAGAATGTAAATCTTTATGTTTTTCTATGCATATTTTTGTTTTTTCCCTTTTTACAAAAATGCGTTGTTACTATACCTATGTTTTGTAACCTTTCTTGTTTAACGTATTACAAGCCTAATTATGAATGCTTAAAAGGGCAAGAATTTGACCTTATTTACCATGTGATGTTTTCTTTAGGAGAAATCAGTTATCTTTGACTCAGTAAACTTTTTAATTATAACACATAGACTCATGAGTTACAAACATATTTGCTATAATAATATTGGGCAAACCACCTTAATACTTAGTGCTTTTTTAAAAAATAAAATCTTATCCACGTAATACCTGCATATGCTATAAAAATACAAAGGTGTTAAAAGACTTATAATGAAAAAACAGTATTTCATTTCCTCACTGTTCTCTACATCTATTCTCATTCTCCAGAAGGATATAACTTTGAACTATCTAATCTTTCAGTTTTCATTTTTTTGGCTTTTGTGTTTCTAAATAACAAGTTTCTATAGCTGTTTTTTGATTTGATACTTTCATTTTTTAACTTTCTAATGTGATAGGTAAAGATTTATCTTACTTATTGTAATCTCACATCTGTTTCCCGTTTATCCCAATATGGTTTTATTTCTCTCTTGGATACCTTTCTAAATTCTGAGTATATAGTTATATCTTTCTTTTTTCAGCAATGAACACAATATTTCTGGACTTAGAACTTTATGTGTTGAAGATGTTATTACCTCTGCCCTTCTCTTTATCAACCTCCCCAATCTATACTATAATGTGAAGGCTTGTTAACATATATATATTTTGTTTTGGAACCATAATGTAGCCTTTTTTTTTTTTTTTTTGGCTGCATTGGGTCTTTGTTGCTGTGTAGGGGCTACTCTTAGTTGGGGTGTGCAGGCTTCTCTTTGTGGTGGCTTCTCTTGTTGTGGAGCATGGGCTCTAGGTGCTTAGGCTTTAGTAGTTGCAGCATGTGGGCTCAGTAGTTGTGGCATGTGGGACCTAGAGCTCAGGCTTCAGTAGTTGTGGCCCCCAGTCTTAGTTGCTCTGCAGCATGTTGGATCTTCCTGGACCAGGGCTCGAACCCATCTCCCCTGCATTGGCAGGGGGATTCTTAAACCGTTGCACCACCAGGGAAGTCCCAGTCTTTTTGTTTTGTTATAGGTTGATTTTCAACTTAAAAATAATAAGTAGTTTCTGTGTTATTATGACTATGTAAATATTTTTTACTGTGCAGCCAAGTAGTATATATGAAGATTATAGTTTCAACATTGTATAGCTCTTTGCCTTTCCAGGAGTTCCTAATTATCTTTAGTTTTTCCTCTCCTTATCTAGCTTTATTGTCTCTTTGAGCTCCAGATTCTTAAGGATAGTATAAAATTTCACAGTCTATCTCTCATTTCTTTTTGCCCCCAAATACCTCCTAGAACTTTCTGTGTCCTGCTTAGTCTAGACTGCTTGGTCCTTAGATTTGTTGCACATTTGCCACCTTAGAACTTTCCTCACTCTAAGACTGACTCCACTATTTCGTGGATTTTGAATCTCCTCTGTTTTGGTTCTTATGTTTATTTTGCTGGATAACATCATGTAATTGCATATGTAGTAGTTAATTTTCTTTGTTCTTGTTTGTGTGAATATGTCATATCCTATACTGGTCTGTTGATTTGGCTGAGTATGGAATTCATTTTCCTTCAGTATTTAAGTGGCTTTGCCTTTTTATTTTTCTCCTTCTAGAATCTGGTGTTGCCAATGAGAAGTCTCCTAATATGATTTGCATTCTTTTGTAGATTCTTTATATCTTCTCATAGCTTTCTAGGATATGTTTATCTTTGTTGTGAAATTTCACCAAATATGAGTACTTACTTTTTTATTTGTTCATTGTACTGGACTCTCACAGATCTCTTTCTATTTGAAGATTTATTTTATATAGCTTTGGAATATTTTCTTGTATTATTTCATTGTCTATTCTCTATTTTCTCTTTTGTTCCCCCTGGAACTGTTAATTGGATGTTGGATTGTCTGGATTGATCATCTGTGTCCTGTCTTTACTTTCATATTTTCTTTATGTCTCTTTCCTTTACCTTTTTTTGTAAAACTTTTTTGGGTTTATCTCTACCTCTGCAAAATAATAATAATAATAAGATGTTGGAAGAACACATTTTATTTTCACATTTTTTTTCATAGCATTCTGTTCTTATTTTAAGAACTTTAGTATATCTCTTGAGGATAAAAATTTGTACGTTTAAATCTTTTTTATTTTTTAAACATTAAGTTGTAGAAATGTTTAAAGTATAGCACAAAGAATTTTTTCCTGACTGATGCATTTCTCCTGAATATTTTAGTATTTCTTACAAATCAGGGTCTTCTTCTATCACAATTCAATTATAAAATTTAAGAAATTAACATTTATTTATATATGTGTGGACTCATGGTTTCTATATTCAGTGCGATGTATTGTTACAGTCATTATTTTGATGCTCAGATTGTTCTGGTGAGTAGGAGCCATTCTGATATCACGTCTCTGTGCCCTTTGGCATCACCTTATCTTTCTTTGAGAACTTCCTTGCTTTCTGGCACAACACCATGTTCCAGGCTTATCTTGTACTTTTCCTGCCTTAGCCCTGGAATTGCCTGTCTTCCCAAGCATTCCTGGTTCCTTTCAATAGAAAGTGGTTTTTATAAGATCTCAGCATTAGGTTTGTTCATTGCCATTGAGGTGTTGCAGTTTCAGGCCCTTTCAGTGGACAGAGCTTGTGTGTATGTGTGTGGGGTGTGTGTGTGTGTTTTATATATATGTGAAGGTCTATGTATTGAAAACTGTTCATGATGATACTTTTCATTCTGATCTAATATCACAGGATTAAATGAAGGCTTTCCCCTTTATGTTTGTAATCCCTTCCTTTCATAGAGAAACTTCGCTTCCATTATCCTTAATATATTTACTAATTTGATCAGTTCCCCTGGATGTAACCAGTTCCATCTCTGCTGTCACTCCCACCCTTGTAAGGACACCCTCTTCTCCTGCATGGGCTGTTAGTACCCATTCTAGGTTGCCTCCACCCTCCCTTATCTCTGCATGGAAATCTGCCTCTACCCCCAACACCATTTGGCTGCTGATATTCCTCGCTAAGCTGCCCATCAGCTTGGATGCCCTCAGCACTGTAATTGGGTGCTGCCACAGCACATCATGTTGCCTCTGATTGAATCTCTTCCTCACCCTGCCTTAGAGTTCTGATAGGCTGCTCTAGGGGAGCCTCCGTAGATGGATGCCCTTCTCACCTAGTGACTTTAAGACTGAATTATTCTGGAAGGGGAGAGGTGGGTGTATGTTTCATCCAGGAGTAATTTTTCAGTTTATCATGGTCTTTCATGATTAACGATTGTCTACTATTCATATTTATGACTAAACAATAAATAAAAAGCTGATTGGGAACTCTGTTTATGTGGGTAGGACTTAAGTTTTATTTTAGAATTAATAGATTGGGAGTTGCCCATTACTCTGGAGACCTCTAAATTCTGGGAATCATTAGTCAGTTTTCTAGGAAACCATCACTCATCCATAGAAGCTGTACTAGTTACCCCAAACTATTTTGTGTGTGTGTGTGTGTGTGTGTGTGTGTGTGAGAGAGAGATTAACCCTTTAGTTTTTTACCATTGAAGAAAAATACCTGCCTATATAGCATTATTGTCTCAGAGCTATTGTGGTTGATAATGGGTGTCAGCTCTTCCATACAGACATTAATTTCCCTATTTTCAGTTTTACGTTTCCCATGAGCACTCCTTTTCTGAGTTTCTAGCCTTCCTGGGGTTCTGCAGAGCAGTTCGATATCTCGGTTATAATTTCCTTAAGTTCTCTGGGCTTCTGGCTTTACCAGTTATGGATCTATTTTCACAAATTAAAAAAAGTTCTCGTTAGTTGCCTTCTCAGGGTGGGATGTTTACAGCTGCAAATACAAATCCCATCTAGAATTTACTTAAAAGTTTAGAAAAAACTACTTCTGTAACAAGAAATCTAAAGGTGTTGGAGTTCTGGGGTTGGTTAACTTAGCAGTTTGATGAATCTAGCGAAGATCTAGGCCATTTTCATCTTTCTTCTCTTCTATCCTAATAATATCTGCTGTTTTTCTTGTGTCAACTAGTTATAGCAGTTTTGGCCATAACATTCTCACTGAAGAACGTCCCAAGTCTGCAGGAGGACATTCCTTGTATTTTGTTTATAAGGTCAAATAAAACCTTCCCAGAACCCCTGCTTACATCGTATTGGTCAGAGTCGATCCATCACGTGTGTATTTGAAAACCAGTCTGTGTGTGTGTGTGTGAGAGAGAGAATGTGAATGGAATTACTATAAACCAACTATCTTCAGACCTTTGCCTCTTTGACCATCAGCATTAGTTATCCTGAGACATACTCAAGAAGTCTGCATTTAAGCAAGATTCCCCAAGTCCGCAAGATGACTTGATTGTACATTAGTATTTGATAAATACTGGTCTTGAATAGTTAAGATTTAACCCCCTGGGACTGAGAGAAGCCTCACTTAGAAAAGTACAGGGTCTCAAAATACCAGAACAGAATCAAGGTTCAGTGAGAAAGGAAGAAGGAGGAGGAATCAGTGTGGGAATGGCTATTGGTTTGGCAGCCAACAGTGTCTGCCCATACTTCCTTTATTAGAAGGGAAGATTCCCTTTTCTTTCTCAGTGTAATGCGTTTGTTCGTACTCTTTTTTCTTATCATTCTTATGGGAGGAAGAAAAGATGGAGGCTACTTAAAATGTTAATGATATGCATATGTGATGTTCTATGACCTAAAACCTTATACTTCAGGGAGGTGAAATGGGGGATTTCCCTGGCGTTCCAGTGATTAAGACTCCACATTTCCGCTGCAGGGGCCCAAGTTCAATCCCTGATGGGGGAACTAAGACCCCACATGCTGCATAGTGCGGCCAAACAAACAAAAATAGGTGAAATGGATCCTTAACAGTTTTCCTTTCAGGGTGTATTCATTTTCTGTTATTCTGTGAAAAATATTGCCACAAACTTAGCGGCTTAAAACAATATACATTTACTGTTGCACAGTTTTTGTGATTTACCAGTCTGGGCATGGGTAACTGAGTACTCTGCAAGGCTGCGATCAAGTTGTTGATCAGGGCTGGGTTCTCAACTGGGGAAGGATCTGCTTCCAAGCTCACGTGGTTGTTGGTATCATTCAGTTCCCTTTGGGCTATTGAACTGAGGACCTCAGATTTTTGCTGGTTGTCAGACAGAGACCTCAGTTGCTTGCGCGTGGCCCTCTCCATAGGCCAGCTCAACAAAGCAGCTGGCATCTTCAAAGCCAGCAAGTAACAGAGTTTCCTAGCAAGGTGGACAGTACAATCTTATGTAATCACATACAATATTCTGTTGGTTAGAAGTCACTCATAGGTCATGTCTGCACTTAAGAATTACACAAGGACATAAATATCAAGAGATGGGGACCATGGGAACCACCATAGACTTTGTCAGAAAGGATCTATAGCTGACTGGAAGAATAACTGATGATGTGAATTGTACGTTGTACTGAGGTTTCTACTTAAAACTGGTGCTGTGCGTTATACTCAGGCAATCAAGAAATTTGCTGATGTAGCCAAGTATTTAAAACTGAGGTAAACTTTGATGGTATCTCTGAATTATTGCTTATTATTGCTAAGCGATTTCCTTAGTTTTAAGTTGATTACTATGGTTAATAGTATTTCATATACTAAGTTTTAGATGTTCATTTCTTTTTTATTTTTTAGTTGACTATATTGTGGAGTATGACTATGATGCTGTACATGATGATGAGTTAACTATTCGAGTTGGGGAAATCATCAGGAACGTGAGAAAACTACAGGAGGAAGGATGGCTAGAAGGAGAACTAAATGGGAAAAGAGGAATGTTTCCTGATAATTTTGTTAAGGTAAGCATTCTCAGTTAAATTCCTAGATGTTGCTTCATAGGATTCAATCTTAAAGAAATATATATACACGTATTTTTTTTTAAATTTTTTTTTAATTTATTATTTTTTTGGGGGGTACACCAAGTTCAATCATCTGTTTTTATACACATATCCCCGTATTCCCTCTATACACGTATTTTTAAAACTAAAATGTTTTTAGAGAAATTTTTAGTCTGCAGTATTTAAAAAAGCTAGAGATCCAAGTACCACTATAATGAATGTCATTGTTACTTAACGAAAATGTCCTGGTGGATAATAAAACTCTGTGTGTGTGTGTGTGTGTGTGTGTGTGTGTGTGTGTGTGTGTATCTGACTACCTGTCTACCTATCATTTGGGTAGCACTTTATAATTTTCTAAGAGTTGTGCTGCGTACATTCTCATTTAAGCCTACAAAAGTCTTGCGAAGTAAGTAGGGCAGATAATAGCCCCGTTTTAAATCTGGTGACATGTAGATTGACAGGTTAAATGGTTTACCCAGCATTGGATAGCTAATAAAACTGAATCAGAACTGAAATCTGAGATAGTCGCCTCTTTACTCAAGTCTTATTTGTATCTTGTTGCTTTTCCAGCCCCTTTGAGAATCCTATTTTTAAGTTTCAGCATTGCAGTAGTTATCTTTCACAGTAACAGATGCTCTTCAACTACCACCAAACATTCCTTATTTAGTAAATATTCTAGTCACCTTTGCCAGAAAACAATCAAGATTCTTAAATATATTGCAGACTAATAGAGTTCTCAGTAGTTTAGAGGAGGAAAAAAAATGGTAAAGGATATCTGTGTATTTACACTTCGTTTATAATTGTCTTATTTTCTATATTTGTTTCCTTATACTCAGCTACATTCCTCTTCTTAATAATTTGTGACTATGAGTTCTGGGAAGGCTAGAGTGTATCTCTCATTTATTTGTCTAACTTGCAGAGTAGTTGTTAGAATATCTGTACAGTGTGGATGTTAATAAATATCTGTTTCCTCAATATATTTGTGTTTATTTCAGTTGTGGTTTTGCTAAGTATGAACATGTATCTTACTCTGTTAATTGGTCCTAAGAAGGTGAGCTAACTACATTTTACCTAATTACATTTTACCTCTTGAAGCAACTGAGAAAAGCTGTAGTAGGGAATTGAACTCTGTTTTTTTTTTTATTTTATAAATTGACTTCTTTCTTATTATCTAAAATCGAGTGTAATGCAGATGCCATCAAAATTGGAGTAGAATAACTGCTTTTAAACACAGTCAGGTTCAGTTTTGCCTTTGCTGGTAGAATGATGTAGGGCAAACCACATAATTTCTCTGTTTTCTTCCTTTTAAAATGGTCTGTTATTAGTCTGTATATAGACATTGGCTTCTTATCTCTCTCTCTCTTTTTTTTTTAAGGAAAGTGGCTTTTCAGGGAAAATATATTGAAGTACTAGAACAGTGGTTAAAAACAATAAGTTAAAAACTTTAGTAAGAAGTATTAATATAGTTCTCTTAATTGTGTGCTAATAGGTAGACCCTGTGCTGATATGTAGTCACAGTAGTGGAGATGACCTACCATGGGATTCCCATTTTAAAATATATTTTACTTTTCTGTTACAGTACAGCTAATACTAGAACTTGAGTTGAATGAACTGCCTGCTAGTAGGGGATGCTATTTGAATATGTTAGGAGTTGGAGGGAAGCTTAATCTGGAATTAAAATTAACCACAGGGTGGATTAGAGTTGGAGACATCACTATGAACTCATGTTTAGTTTAAAATATAAACAGATACATACAGAAATAATTTTATATGTGTGTGTTTATACTTTGATTAGTACATATACATATATATTCCTCAGTTCTTTCACTCAGGGCCTAGAAGCAGTGACAAACTGATACCAATGAGTATACCCAGGGCGCAGATCTTGGTTTCAAAATACCATTCTCCAGTAAAAGGAAAGCAGGGCTTCTGGGAGGAGTGGCTGTTTCTATGGCTGGAACAAGGTATTCACAGGATGAGCCTGGAGCATCTAATAGTGCCGGAAGTAAGGAAGAGCTCGAAAAAACAAAATGATGGGCCCACGTCAAAGCAGCATAGGAGCCAACCTGAAAGAGCTTCCAATGTCCAGAACTGGAACAGTTTGAGCAACAAAATAACCTACTCTTTGAAGAACAAATAGACATGAGTCTAAATAAGTAAATGCTGATATAGATTATTAAGTAAATAAACAAGAGAGAAAAGATAAATCTTACAGAATTATTCCAAGTAATGTTTGTAGATACTGCCCATCCTTAAGCATCCTTCAGGTGTGGGCTGGACTAAAGAATAGATGGAGGAGAAGAATAGTAACTTTGCAATGGAGGAACTTGGCAAATACTGCCTTAACCAGGTGATCAAGGCTAACATTATCAGTGATAAATTATGTTAATACTGTGTATCCCCTTAACTTCTATGGTATTTATTCTTTCCCCAAACCCATAATTGCAGTCCATTTGTGAGAAAAACATCAGACTGACCCAAATTGAGGAACATTCTACAAAATATCTGACCAGTACTTTTCAAAAATTTCAAGGTCATGAAAAATAAGGAAGGACTAAGAAACTGACGTTGAGCAGAGGAGACTAAGGAGACATAGTGACAAATGCATTGTGGTATCCTGGATTGGATTCTGGAATAGAAGAAGGATGTTAGTGGAAAAATTGATGAAATCTGTGTAAAGCCAGTGCTTTTGTTAGTAGTAATTTGCTAGTGTTAATTTCTTACTTTTTACAAATATGATATGGTTATGTCAGGTATCAGCCTTAGAGGGTAGTGAGTGAAGGATGTATGGAAACTCTGGGCACTACCTTTGCAACTCTTCTGTAAACATAAAATTATTACAAAGTAAAAATTTTACCAAAAAATTAACCACGGGTGATCAAAAACAGTGGATAATCCACAGTTTAGTAAGATAATTGGCTTTATCATTTCAGATGTGTATTAGAAGATTCAAGGGCAAGTTGTAATTTCACTGTCTACTTGAAAATAAGCCTTTTAGTGGGGCATTAATATGGTATTTTGTAAATGTGAGACTATGGTTTAGATGGTAGAAAGAGGCTTCCTATAGAAAACTCAGGTCCCTGTTACTGTTTTGGATAGCTGTACTGAAGAGCAGCATTCAGACTGGGCTGGAAGATGGATAGAAAGGTCAAATCATTTTATTGTGAAAAACTTGATAGACACTGTAAATTTTTTTTTGTGAATAGCATGTCTATTTTCAGTGTCCCTTTGCAATATTAGTTCATCTTTATTTATGATTTAGAAAATATTTTACAAAGAATGTAGCACAAAGATCCATGAACTTAATGTCAAAATGTTATTATCTTGTTACTTTATAATAAAGAGATGGGCCATTACAGGGAAAATTTAGTTCTTTGTTGTTCCCCCCTTCTCATTTCCCTCTCTCCCAACCACCTGTGTTCTGAAGTTGTATGTATCCTTTTAATACATAGTTTTATATATATTTACCTGTGCATAAACAAATAATATTTTGTGTGATTTAGACATTTACGTAATTACTGTCAGATTGCAGCTTTTTAAAAATACTTAACATGAGATTTTGATGTGGATACATAACGTAGTCACTTCTGCTAAAATGTATTTTATAATGCTAGGTAGCTCGTAAGTGATTGATAAATAGAGGAATGATGTCAGGACAGTGAGAAAGTTGTATTTGTTTATCTTCTAGACAAGATGAGCTGTGATCAAGAGTAGCATTTTAATTTCAGCAAGAAAGGGATAGGCTCTCGGCTGTTTGCATAGACAGGAATACTTTTGACTCTTAAAAATTTTTTTTTTTTTTTTTTAGATTGATCAACTGTACCTGGATATTTTCCTGAAAGTTACGCAGTCCTAGTATGATAGGGTTTTTAACTCCTGGTGCTTTACCTCTGCTTCTATCTGCATTATCTTAGTATCCACAAGCCAGCATTTCTACTTTATTGCTTTCATTGTTTTATGCATTTTTAATAACTCCTGAGGAATCCATTCGTCATAACTCCTTGGATAATCTTAAGTTATTGCTCATCTTCTAAGGTTCCGATTATTGTTATTTATTTATTTATTATCGTGTTTAGTGGTCAGTTACCAAAGTTGCATAGGTTTAAAGTAGTCTGTCCCAGATTCTACTTTTTGCATAATCACTGGTATTTTTAGTATTTGATTTAGAAGTTTTCACATAATCAGTGGTATTTTAGTGTGTGATTTTTTTCTCCAGATCGTCAGCTATTTAGGAATAGACATATAGTACACATATAGTAGAAATTCCTTTAGCACTAGTTAATTTTTTTAATAACCATATAGTATTCCATTCTATGTCTTTACCATATTTTATGACTATTTAGCTATATCCTAATTTTTAGCTATTAAAAACAGTGCTGCAGTGAACATCCTTTTGTAAATTATGTGCATAGCTGAGAATTTGCTTCATCCTTGTGTATGCCCATAGTCAACTATACTAGATTTTATCAGGTTTCTCACTAAATACATATGCCAATTTAAACTCCTACCAGTAGTGTAAAGAGTTAATGTTCTCATTAACATTTGATTCCATCAAATATTCTTTTTTTATTCTGTATTCTATATCTGTATAATGGCCAGAGTTTAAACTGTGTTTATTGGGCTAAGTAGGGAAGTGTATATCTATTCCACAAGATAATCTAGATGGTGATGCATTTTAATAGAGATTGTAATGCACGTTTTTAACAGTCTGAAAACTCAGAATATAGAAGAGTTTCTTGTTTTAGAAGTGATATAGGAATAGCTGTTTTTTCTTCAGCTGTGGTTATAAAGCTAGTGTTCAGAAAAATGTAATATTAGTTACCTTTAACACAAGAATAGATTAGCATTCAGCAAAAAGGTAATAAGCATATTAGGTAATAACATACTCTTTATGTTCTTTTAAGTTATGCCTTGCTTCTGAAGATTGAGATTACCATGAAAGTAGCTAACAGTGCAGTTGAGTCATTGTAAGCGTTCAGTAAATGTTAGTGGACTCTGTTTACTGATAAGTGTCCTATGTGGTGGAGGGCATAGTCTGATCCACCTGAGAGTGAGTCAGAGGTGGTTGGGGAGGAGAATGGGAGGAGCAGTACTATTGAAGGCACATTTGATAGTTTTACAGGTATTGAAGCACAAGGGGTTATGGAGAAAGCAGAGAAATACCAGTGAAATAAGATATAAGAGAGGTATATTTGTGGTAGGGGATGCTAATGTTTGAGCTTTGCAGCAGCTTTCTTGTGAGCTTTATACTGATCCTTGAAGTGCTATAGGTTATTATATGATCTGTTATTGTGACAGTGTTTTTAATTTAGTGTTTTAAAAAGTAAGTGAATATGTTCACAGAAGAGGTTTCAGATCTGGTAAGTAAATTGCTGTTCCTTACATTTTAAAATTTAAAGTGGAATTTTGGTCCCTTTTGAAGAATTCTCAGAGCTTGATAATGTGTTTTAGATGTTTTGATGTAATAAGGAACAAGGAAATAAAAGTTATTCACACGTAAGCTGTTAAGTGAATACAAATCATGTGGTTGTCTTTTCTTTGTTTGGATCTAAATTTCTAGCAAAAATTTTTTTCTCGTTTAGAAAAAAAGATTTAAATCATTGAACTTTTTTTCTTAAATATTAGGCAGTTTGACAACTTATCTTGCGTTCAGAATTTTTTGTTTTCATTTTATTTCTAGATTTCATAGGTTAAATGGCTAAGTAGACATTATATCTTTAAATTTATTTAACATCTTTTTAAAAGCTACTTTTAAAAAAAGTTAAGTAGAACTATGGGGGATAAGATGATGAGATGGCTACTTTGGAAGGGTTTCCGTGCTTTGTTTTGTTTTTTAAATATCACATTCTGATTTAGTTTTAAAATCTTATTCCACTATTTACATAGGAAAAGTTATTATTTGAATGAAGAAAATGACAGTTTGATTTTCTGACTTTTTAAAAAATTCCTTACTTTATGAAAACTGTTAGTTTGCTTAGATGAACCTCAGTGATGTTTTGAAATATTAGGAGATGTATTGGTGACTCTAGTAGAATAGTTCAGGAAGCTGGCTTTATATCAGAAGAACATTTGGTGTTTGATTTCAACTTTCATTTATTGGAAACATATTAGAGGAGAAACAACTCTTGTTGATAACAGAATAGTAAATGGATGATAACCTTACTTATTGGGAATTACAACAAAAAACTATATGAAATGTCAAAGTTGTCTACAGTTATTTATGATACATATTAGTACATTTTTGTTACATACTGTGAAACATTAACTATATATACTGATTAAGAGCAATTTGTTCCTAGGTTTGGGTTGTATTTGTGATTGAGGTAGAGAAATAGTTCAGTACAGGTAATGCTAGAAAAGACATGTAAGGACTTAGATTTAATGTGTGCTCATACAACTAAGACCTTTCTCTAAATGCCCTAGGACAATTTGTGGGCACACCAAATTCTTTATTTAAAAAAAAAAATCAGTGAAGTACTACATGTTGAAACAAAATTCAAACGGTATAGAAAGTATCTACTGTAAAAACATTTCTTTCCTTATAACTCTTTCCTAACTGCCTTCCACTTTTAGGGATTTGGTAGATACCTGATAGACTGTTTCCTATAGAAAATGTTTTAAGCTGAATTTGTGCCCCCCTCCTCCCTTTACATCCTATTTTTTCATATCACAAATTTAAATTCAAGACATTATTATATACATCATGTTAATGTTTAGCTTGGACATCCCTGGAAAGTTAAATTCTAACTTTTGCCCTTAAAGAATTATTAGATTTCTTTCTGCTAAGATATTTTAAGTTGTAGAAATAATTTAAACCAGGAAAGCTTGAGTGTCAGAATCTAGACTTCTGGGATATCTGCTGGTTTTGCTTTGTGGGTCAGTACTCACTACCTGCTTGTCAAGTGTCGGCAGCTTTGAGAGAGGGGTCTCCATGCAGGCCTGATCATAAATAACTAGCCCTCATTCCCTGCAGTTCTTCTTACCCTAAAACTCTTTCGTCCTAGGGCTGAAAGTAACCCTTCTGAATTAGCAAAACTAGTATGAAAAGTAAGATCATCATAAACTATTGGAGCATTTTCCTTTCATTTCAGTAAGTGTGGTATGTCTGAAAGAATATGATCAAGAGAAGAGTTCTTTATTTAGTGTTTTTCCCACTCTACTTCACGTGGCTCTCATTAACATTCTTGTGACAGAAAAAGGAAAGGAGTAGGATGACATTGACAATGAATGTGCATAACTCCCCTCCCCCCTTTCCTATTTTTGCCTTTTCCAAATTGTGGAGGGGCTGTTGAAATAGGGAGGCCCTTTGTTAGAATTGGAGAGTCAGCAATTATGTGGAGAATAGCATATTTGGGGGAGAGAGTAAGTTGAGAAACTTGCAAAATGGTCCTGGTATATTATATTTGTCATTGTTTTCCTTGATGATTTTGATATGGTGACACTCAGAAGGTACATATTGATTTCATATTATGGAGATTTTCTCCTGTTGGTCGTTTTTCTTTAGACTTAAGGGTTTTTTTGTGGATATCCATTTAATTTAATCATAACAAAAAACGAAGATCTAATAACTCAAGGTCATTCCTTCTGGATCATACCTTATATACTATCACTTATATTCTGAAAAATGAAATGAAAACTATAGGAATGAGGTAAATTACTTTGTTATTGCTAAAACACTGGATGTGTATCAAATAAAACATTTAGTCCTGCTTATTTTTCTTTTCTTTAGTAATATCACTCTTCCATATCTTCTGATTTATGTTTCTATAAAGTTGGAAGTACTAGTTTTATATAATGCTTTTGGAAATCCTGAATATTAAATTAAAAATAATTAAGTATAGTCTCCCCCTTATCCATGGTTATGCTTTCTGAAGCCTCAGTTACTCACGGTCAACTGTAGTCTGAAAATATTAAACAGAAGATTCCAGAAATAAACAGTTTATAAGTTTTAAATTGCTTGCCCTCTGCCTGGGACCTGAATCATCCCTTTGTTCAGCATATCCTACCTGTTATTCACTTAGTAGTAGCCCTCTGGATTATCAGATCAACTGTTACAGTATTGCAAGTGCTTGTGTTCAAATAACCCTTATTTTACTTAATAATGGCCCCAAAGCGCAAGAGTAGTGATGCCGACCATTCAGATATGCCAACAGAAGCTGTTAGGTGCTTCCTTTGAGTGAAAAGGTGAAAGCATTAGGAAAGAAAAAAAGAAATCATATGCTGAGGTTGCTAAAATCTATGGTAAGATTGAATCTTCTATCTGTGGAAATTGTGAAGAAGAGAAAAGGAACTCATACTAGTTTTGCTGTCTCACTTCAGACTGGAAAAGTTATGGCCACAGTGTGTGATTAGTGCTTAGTTAAGATGGAAAAGGCATATTTGTAAGATTTTTTGAGAGAGAGCAGAGACCACATTCATATAACTTTTTTAAGAGTATACTGTTATAATTGTTCTATTTTATCAGTTGTTAATCTCTTACTGTGTCTAATTTATAAATTAAACTTTATCTTAGGTATGTACGTATGGAAAAAAACGTGATATATGTAAGACTTAGTACTGTCTGCAGTTCCAGGCATCCACTTGGGGGTCTTGGGACCCTGTGGATAAGGAGGAACTGCTGTATTCCTCAGATTTTAATTAGCATAAACAGAACTGTAACTCTGCTTAGGGATTTGGATTGTCTCTTTCATTCGAGAAGTAAAAAGTAGCTCTTGCCATCTGATCTGGTTTTTATTATTCTTCGTGACCTTCGATCCTGTGTTGTAGAGGGTAATTGCTTTCTGTTTTCAAATGATGGTCATGCCCTGGCCATGATCAGATAACCAAATTGTAAAATAGATATATTTCAACATGAAGGAGTAGTTTGTGAATTTTGTTGATTAACCTTTTGAGTTGTTTTTGGTTAGTGTAATCAAAATTAAGTATCCATGATTACCTTAGTAGATGGAGAGTGTCCTCTCCAGTCTTTTTAAAGCTACCCCTCATTTGCTTATATTTATCATCCTTTCCTTTAATTTGCTACTTTCTACTCCTTATCCATGAAACCAAAAAAATCAGTATGGTACATTCTTATCTATATGGAGATTATCCACATTGTATTTTTTTCTTGGCCAGTTTTGTATTGACATTACCTGTTGTGGAGGAGGCTTCCCTCATTTGTAGAATGAGATTTAGTTTTTCTGAGTTTGCTTTATCAATATATGATACTCTCTTAAGTGATGACTCTTCTTTTACTGCATCTCCTGGAGTCATTTTCAAAGTCAGTAAAGGAAATGAAGTTTGTAGGAAAGAGATGCTATAATGTTGATACGTATTTTATTTGCTGGCTGATTAGGTAAAAGGAAATAAAGGGCAGAAGGAAGAAACACTGGAAGCCTTACTAACACTTCATAGGTACTCAATATAATTGCTATTTAAGATGGTAGCCAAAGAGTAATTTGGAGGCACTATGTGACCAGGAATGAGGGAAGAGAGTAGGTTGATATGAGAGAGAGAGAGAGAGAGAATATTTGGTGGTAGTAGATTGTAGCATGAAGAGGTTCCTGAAGTGGAGGGGGTAGAGCTTAAAACAGGCTTTACCTTATTTGTAATTTGGCTTAGAGCCGAAAGTCACTTGATACTTTTGAAAACATCTTAGTTGACTCTATGTATTTGGAAGGCTGTAAACCTGAGTTTTCCCTATTCAGTGTAGACTGTATATATTTTTATTTTGCTTTCCTTCCCTTTTTGTCCTCAAAAGTTATTATATCTAATATTCGTGGATTTGATTGTCTCAGTGAGTATTGAAGGTCTTCAAAATGTTTCTAAATCTTGAGCAAAGTGTTGTAAATTAATATTTTTAGAAGCGAGAGACACTGTCATTCTCTTAATATATCATACTTGTTTATGTGGTTAATTTTTATTAAAAGATAACACAAATATCTAGTTATTTAACTGGTGAACAGGATAGAATCAAGATTTATACCCAGATCATCTGTCTCCTGAACGTCTCCTGTCTCACATTTGGTCAAATTGGAGTTATTTTCCTAGAGGAACAAGATTTGAATATCAAGCCAAGTTCTTGGTCTCCTGTACTGGAGAAAGCAACAATAGCTTTCAGAGGTAGTTTTTATTTTATCTTTTTAAAATGTAGGTAGCTCATGAGACATTCAGGAGAATCCAAAATGAATACTTTTTGACATGTTGAGCTTGTAACTAGCAGTTTTTACATAAATTTCATATTTTCAACAGATTGAAAAATACTTAATGCAGTCTGAAAACTGAGGTTTTCATATGGTGTGGCATGTGTTAGCAGCAAATTGAAGTGTTTTTCCCTAAGTACATTACTAATAAAAATGAAGCAGTAACTATAGTGTGAAGTATCTTGTGTCTTCTGTGATTTGTACTTTAATACTTTTCACAGTTTTTCACCAACTTAACAGTTCTTACGAAATGAAAAACTTTTTTTCTGTTTGCAAAATGATATGTTTTGTTAAAAAACACAAAGCAAGCATCATACACTTCTGAACAGTATAAAAAAGTCAAAGTAGGGCTTCCTAGGTGGTGCAGTGGTTAAGAATCTGCCTGCCAATGCAGAGGTCACGGGTTCGATCCTAGCTCCAGGAAGATCCCACATGCCACGGAGCATCTAAGCCCGTGTGCCAAAAAAAAAAAAAAAAAAAAAAGTCAAAGTAATCTGAAATTCTACCAGCTGAAGAGTAACAACTAATTATCATTGCAGTAGACATAAAGCACCTGGAGATACAGATTCTTTGTTAACTTAATATGTGAAAAATACTTCCCGGTTAGTGATTTCCTTTTTTTTTTTTTCATGGTTACTTTTAATGAACAGAAACTGTTAATTTTATCAAATGTGTGAAGTAGGAATCCAATTTCATTCTTTACTCCCTAAATATGGAACATTATAAGCACCATGTATTTTAAGATTCAGTTTTTTCCCTTCACTTTTTGCCTGTTGTATATCAAGTTGTCTGTTTATGGATTCTTTATTTTGTTTCATTTATCAGTATATTTTTATGCCAGTATACACTATAGTATCATATAGTTTTTTTTAATATCTTAATTAAAAAAAAAGCCCCCTCACTTTTTTTTTCACTGAAATATTTTGGCTGTTCTTGGCCTTTTGTTCTTCTCTACAAATTTAGAACCAGTTTATTTAATTGTGCTCCCAAATCTGTGATATATTTATTCAATTGCATTGCATCATTGTATCCATTTTAGGGAAAAATGCTATCTTTATGATAATGAGTTTTCAGTCACTGAACATGGCATAACTTCTCTTTCATATGTCTTCTTTTATGTCTTCCAATAAAACTTCATACTTCTTTTCATGAAGATTCACCTATCTTCTGTTAGACCTATGACTTAGAACAGAGTTTATCAAACTACAGCCCATGGGCCAGATCTAAACATCACCTGTTTTTATAGTGTCCATGAGCTGAGAATACTAGATAAGAATTATATAAATAGTTGGAAAAGTTCAAATGTAGAACAGTATTTAATGATGTGAAAATTATATGAACTTGCAATTTTAGTGTTCATAAATAAAGTTGTGTTGGAGCATAGCTATGGTCATTCAAGTATATGACTGCTTTTGCACTACATATGACAGAGTTTATTGTTGCAGCAGAGATTGTATGGCCTGCAAATCCTAAAATATTTTACTGTCTGGCCCATTATGGAAAAAGTTTGCCAACCCTGACTTAGAATGATTGTTTGTCTTATTGTTTGTTTATTTATCGCAGGGTTTCTTTGTGTGTTGGGATAGAGGTGGTGTTTCAGCCTCACTTTCTTGACTTCCATCTCTAGTTCTGATAAGACTTAAACTCCTAATAAGTCACCATTGCCAAAGTGTGTTATATTTTTTAGATATGTGTGGACAGGGAAAGAAGTTGAAAACTGTTGATACTATGTTTTATATAATAATCACTGTACCAGGTTTTCGTATTTTACATTTGAGAATTTGATAAAGTACAACTTAATTTGCCTATTTGCTGATTTCCTTTTTTGTAGGAAATTAAGAGAGAGGCAGAATCCAAGGATGACAATTTGCCCATCAAACGGGAAAGGCACGGGAATGTAGCAAGTCTTGTACAACGAATAAGCACGTATGGACTTCCAGCTGGAGGAATTCAGCCTCATCCACAAACCAAAAACATTAAGAAGAGTATGTGAATGATTTTTTTCCTGTTTATTTAAATCAAAATAGAAGGTTGTTTTATAACAGTTCATAGTTATATTAAGAAAAATTAGCTCAACCTTTGGTAGCAGACTACAGAAACTTCCTGCTTATTCTCATGTTACTGAGAATAAGTTAGTCTTCATCTGGTAATCCAGCATGAGCTGCTGACAACTGTCTGTAGGAATTGTAAATTAAGATATAAGGCATTGTTTTCTTATTAGTCTTACACACTCCATTTAGTTAACACTTTGCCTTAAATTTACTTTAATACCATTTATGTAATGGGATGCTAAAATGTCTGTTCATCCTTAAGCTGTATGGATGCAAACATTTGATACATTTGCTTTAGTAGTCAGCCATCTGAACATGTACATTCAGTTTTCTGAGGCGGCTGGCCCAACAGAGTGGCTTCTAAGTGTTCAGTGTAAATATGTTAAGAGAACTGTTTGGCACAGAGGGAGAGTACCACATTTAAAATCAGACATGAGTTTGAGACTGTCTTACAACCTTAGATCATTTAAACTCTTGAGTTTTATTTTACTGCTGGTGAGAAAGTGGTAAGAAAAAAAGACTGAAAATATTGCTGTTCTCAAAAATTTAGTCTTGGGAAGACTTACTTAAAAAAGCATTAAACATGTACAAAGAAGTACTGCATTTATGGGAGCAGATACTGTTTTAACATAGTAAACCTGAAGCCCCTCGATAGACTGAATACTGACTACTATGTTCAGTTTGATTTAATAAGGTATAAATGAGTATTTAACCACATTTATCTTTGCTCAGTCTTTGATGTGATCCCTTGTGCTTGATTGATGTTGGTACTAAAATGCCTTGTGTACCAAGTAGTCTACAATATAAAGAAATTTTGTTTACATACATTTCACGAATGTAAGACTATGATTTTTATAGTCTCATATCTCAACCTTTTACTTTCTATGCTACTGTCTACGAATTTGGGAAATCTCTACTTTCTGGGTTATATCACCCTTCGATTATTTTCATAAAATGAAAACCGGTTTTCATAAAAATGAAGCAAGTTTCATGACACTGAGACAGACCATTTAGAGGGGTCTGTGTGTTGTTTTCCAGTAAATGCAATGTACAAACAATATTTAGATATTACCCAATCTGCTTTCAGCCTACTGCCTGAAGGTGGACGGTTTAGTAGTTCTAGTTGTGCTGGACTCTGAAACTCTATTTGGAGATTAGGGGATAGATAAGAGAGTATTTCCACATCCTGCAGGTAAACTTCTGTATAGAATTTCTATGCACAAGGAGAATTCTAGACCCATGAAAGGGTTATTTATGACTTCTGTTGTGAAATTTAGTTACTACTTTCTTTAGCTTTACTGAGCTATAAAGGGACAAATTTCTTCTTAAGTAGAGGCCAGACAAAGGACTTCACGGTTATTTTGTCTCCTAATAGGAAAGCACACTAAATTTTACCTTCCTCAAGAACACTGTTTATAATTCTTTCTTTTTTGTAAGAAGGAGAAACCATTATATAGTTGGTGCCAGGAGGCTTAGGCTTTTCCTAAGGATCCTCCATAACTTGTTTTTAAGTATATGTGCTGCAAAGTCTAAATCGGTCATTTGGTGCTAGCTGACATTTAAAACAGGATGCAGGTTGTTTTGCTTTCAGATTACTTTTCCAGGAAAAGCAGCTAATTGTTTTTTTTTTTAATCAGATTTTTTGTTGTTGTTACTGTTAGTTTGCATCATATCCTTAATTTATGAAATAGATCAGTTAAAGTGATTCATTGTAATGTTAAATAGTAGTATATACTCTTTTAATCAGTGCTATTAATATTTTAAAAAAATCCAAGCCATTATGAAGGTTGATAATGATAAACACTGCATTGTAAAGGTTCAGTTCAAATCTGTGTGTGCCAAGACAAGTGAATCCGCATGTGTGTTGAATTTTGTCTAAGCAACTAAGAGAAGTTCAGATAGATAGTATGATAGATATCTGGTGACTGGAATTGTTAGCTATTGTTCTCTAGTCTCCAAAGCCAAAAAGTTTTGGCTTTTTTGCAAAGTCTAGTCACAAAACCGTTGAAACTTCTGCTAGTGCGTTTAAGTTAGACATATCTTCTTTAGTAAGACAGACAGGTATTTTCTAGAGCGAGCACAGAAAATTTTCCAGGACAAAGTTGATTGCAATAAACTACCAAAGTTATAGAAAAGAACCAGTTTTCACTTCTCATAGCAAAAACATGTACAAATGACATTACTGCTGAGACCCTTGTAAAATCAGGCACAAAGCTAATGGTGTAGAGTATTTTACTTGGAGTAAAGAATTGACATCTTTCAGCATCACAATTCTATATAACATACAGTGTGGAATACTACTAAATATTTCATTTTACATTTGGAAAAAATTGATGCCAGATGTGAATCTACTTCATGGCATGTGTGAAGGAAGACATCAGTACTTGTAACTTTGTATTCCTTATTAGTGGGAACTCATGCTATGGAAGTGATTTTTCATCTAGTTAATAATTATTTTGAATGTAAAGATATGTTGAGAATGATACTGATAGATCGCTAGTAGTTGTGCAGAAAGAAATGATACATGAAAAATTAGTTGACTAGAATGCTAATCTACACAGTGTTTCATTCTCAGAAAACAGTTGGTAGCATGCCTCCCAGTTTTGAGTCAGTGCTGAAGAAGATAATGAAAGGTCTGAATATCATCAAAATATGATGACTGACTATACATCTTTACAGCATACATTAAAAAAGGGTGGGGCATATTAATAGTTTAGGCTCTGCTCTTTGATATTAAAATATTTTGACTTACAAGGGGAAAAAGACTCACTCAACTGACTCCTCCCTAGCTGCAGCCTCTCGAATAGGGTAGGGTGTTTTGATTGTGTATTTTATTTTGAAAAATTTTAAATCTTATAGAAAAGTTGAAATAATAATCGTACACTAAGTAGAGTATATTCTTTACCTAAGCTAGCTGTTAACATTTTGTATATTGGCTTTATCTCTCTATACATATATAAATACGTGTTTTTAACTAAATCAGTTGTATGTTGTAGGCATGATACGTCATCCCTAAGCACGTGAGTTTTTTCTTCATGTTGGTGATAATGATAGTGTTTTCTAAGATTTTGACTATCTTAACTGGTATATCTCAGCAGTATAGCTAGAATCTTGAATAGCTTGAATTTTTTACTTAATGGCCTAAGTAATATGATTTTTTTATTGCTGAGGATAAGAAAAAAATTTTAAAGAAGATTCAACCATATAGCAAGTGGCTCAGCCTTAATGTTTCTTAACTCTTGTTGATGTCTTTGCTTACTGGAGAAAGAAATAGATAAAAAAAATTTTTATATTTTAAAATGCTGTGATAAAATCTGAAGATATACTTTCCAGAACCAAATGGAACCAGAAGTGGATCAGAAATCTTTTTGTTGCTATCTCTGGAATTTTAGCATCCAACCTCCCAGCTTCTGAGTGTGGTATGCTTTTCATTTTAGCATTTGATGGAAAAATTAAAACAATATTCTTCAATAAGAAATATTTCCACAATTTAAGAGCTCTGTTTGATCTGAATATTTAGATCTGTTTTTCAGAACCATAAAATACTTGCCATTTTTGAGGACCTACATTTGAAAATACAGGTTTTTTTATTTTAGTAGAAACAACAAGAAAAATCACTTTACTGAGTGTGTAATTTCAGACAGTTTGGTTTTGTTTTTCAAAAAAATATAAAATATTTTTAACAGGTTTTTCTGGAATTATTTGACATTTATGTGTTGAATACTGTAATTCCTGTGAGTATGAAGACCATAAGAACAATGTTAGTATGGACAGTGTGATCTACCACATAAAGCTGGGTATGGATAATGATTCATACCTCAAGTTACTGTAACACGGGGATAATAGTAATAATTACCTCATAGGGTTTTAGAGGTATTAACATGTTAAGTAAATATTGTAAGAAGTGCTCAGTAAATGTTTTTAATTGTTATTACAGTGTTTTATACCACTAAGAACCATACTAGAGACATAGATAATGTGCAGTTAAGATTCAAGTGAAAGGGCAGCTGCTATACCAGAGTCATCAAGCAAGGTTGTACATAAAGATTGGGAAGTTATGGCTGGAATCCAGTTAGAATTGCAGCCTTTGGAAGACCCATGGAGATAAGCTAGTCTGTGGTACCTTCAGGGAGTCCTTATTTGGATCCTTTTAGGGATCCAGCATGACTAGAGTGCATGAGCTACGCTGAAGCACACTAATCTGTAAAGCAGGCAGCCTGATACAGTGGGAAGACAAAAGCCTTCGGAGTCAGAAGTGGGTATACTTCTAGTTTTGCCTCTTTCTTGCAGTCTTGGACAATTACTACTGAGTTCCTGTTTCTCATTGGTAAAATGATGTGTATAATGAGTTTTTGTGACCTTTTGTTTGGGAGATGTTTGTGAAGGACTTGGAGTAGTACTGGTACATAGAAGATGGAAATATGTCCCTGCCTTTGTTGTACCTTTATCCTCGTCCTCATTAATAGCTTTACTTATAAAATACTGATTAAAAAAAAACTTTCTCAGTAATTTCTTTGTAGATCCAAAAATCTATATGCAGGTTACTTATGTCAAGAAAATACTATAGTTATTTTCAAAAATTAACTGAATTTCACGTATCCTTTTATTGACCGTTCTACTGTTAAATCTATTTGAGTTTCTTTTGTGCTTAGTAAAGGTTCTGATACATTTTAGAAATTAACTGAATATTTATTGACCAATATGTATTGAATAGACATTGTATGTGCCATTTGAAATGTGAAGAATCTCCCAATTCCTTTAATTGTGCTGCTAATTAATAGGTAAATTCAATATAGGCAGTCACCCTAACTTATGGGTGAACCATATAAAAATATGGAATCATGAAAATTTTTTCTTTTTAAAATAAATGACTCACATTTTGTGGCAGTAGTAGGGGCTGTTTAGATGTTTTTATCCAGTGTGGATTTTCCTTTGAAAAATGAAAAATTCCTTTGCAGATAATTTTGCACACTATTTTGGAAAAAAGATGCTCTGGAGAATTATGCTAGTGTGAGAGGAAAAACAACAAAAACAAAGCTTTTAATTAAAATATAACTAGGTTGCTCAAAGTTAATTGATATGTGCTTGGGGGCAGGAGGGCTAATTAATACTTTACTCACTTTAAATCATTGCAGAAGATACTCATACTCATTAAAAAGAATCCCAGTACATTTTTTTTTTTTTTTTGGTGTGCAAGTACTCACGCTATGGCCTTTATTATACCAAGAGCCACCTGCGCTTGGTGGTAGTGTGCTCAAACTCCATACAGGGGCCCAGTACATTTTTTAAAGGTCTACATTACATAATCATTACTTGCCTGAATAAATGAAGCTTGTTTGAAAAACTAAAGTAAAATTATTTCTACCTTCACCTGAGTTTGATTTTTATGTCAGAAAATAGAGCTATTAGAGAAGATAAAATACATTTTAGATTTGTGCATTTTGTCTTTTTTTTTTTTTTTAAACAGATACTCTTAAATTAGTGCATTTAAAATATCGCTAGCCTTTGAGCAGGAAGTAGTCTGAAAATCACTGGCTTGGAGGACTTCTCTGTGATAAATTTGTTATGCCAACAGTGTCTTTTACTGTCTGTGTTTCTAGTCTCAAAATCAGCAGTGGATATTTTACTCTTGTATAATCAGTGGGATCAGATGTATAAATAAATTTCATTGCTGGGAGCCCACCTTAATTGTAGTTGGTTTCAATTTATTTTAGGGTGAAGAAATTGTAGTATGGGGACAAGGTGGAAAGCCAGCCAGAATAGATTGTGGTTAGCTGTTTAGAATGCGTCCATGTTCTGTTTTTATTCATATATACGAATCCTATGACAGTAAACATAGTATGTAAATAAAGATGCTGTTTGTTTTAATGATCTTTCTTAATTTTTTTGTGTTACTTCATTTAGAGACCAAGAAGCGTCAGTGTAAAGTTCTCTTTGAATACATTCCACAAAATGAGGATGAACTGGAACTGAAAGTGGGAGATATTATTGATATTAGTGAAGAGGTAAGGAAAACATGTGTTTTAGTTTTTTGTTTTTTTTTTTCTAATGGCTCTGTCGTCTTAGTTGTGGTATGCAGGATCTTTCCTTGTGGTACACAGGCTTTTTGTTGCAGTGCATGGCCTTCTTTCTAGTTGCGGCACGTGGGCTCTCTAGTTGTGGTGAGTGGGCCCAGCAGTTGCGGTACCCGGGCTTAGTGGCTCCACTGCATGTGGGATCTTAGTTCCACTACCAGGGATTGAACCAGCATCCCCTGTATTGCAAGACACATTCTTAACCACTGGACCACCAGGGAAGTCCCAGAAAACAGGTGTTTTAGAGATAAAGCAGCAATTGGAATTGATGCTCTATGTATTAGCAAGATGCTTTGTAAGTATATTAATTTGTTACAGGGACTTCCTAGGTGGGGAAGTGGTTAAGAATCTACCTGCCAATGCAGGGGACACGGGTTCGATCCCTGCTCCAGGAAGATCCCTTAATAAAAAAGAAAAGAATATTAATTTGTTAAATTTATTTTGGCAGTTTCATTGTTTTTTGTTAAAAGTTTTAAGATACAGACTTTAAAATGGATCTTTAATGACAAAGTATGGCTGTCTTTTCTGTAGAAATAAAACTTCATTCATCCTTGCTATGCCAAATATTTGTTTACTGGATTTGTATCTGCTGACTTTAAGAATAAAATAAGCTTTTTTAAAAACTAAAATTAATGTAATCTAAGTAGCTAAGAATATAAACCTTTTCTTTGATTCTTAATTCACTTTAGGCACAAGCCATAAACATAGAAGGATTTTTACCTTTTGCACAGCAAAGATATAAGAAAGAAGAATGTTTTAAAAAGCTTTACGTTATTTGAATTATCACATTCAAATATTAACCCAAAAGCACTTTCCCTCATTTTAATATCTTAGAATGAGATTTTAAAATATTTTTAAAATAATTTTTCATATCTCTGTTTTTATCCCTTAAGGAAATATTAAAGTTTTATGTGGCATATAAAGATGCCATTTTCAAAGTATGTGTTTTGATATCATGTATTGCCACTGAGATTGATTTTGTGTGCTAACATGTAATTTATCATTTGTTTATGTTAAATTCCAGTTTGTTTATTTTTGTATTTATTTATTTATGGCTGTGTTGGGTCTTTGTTGCTGCACGTGGGCTTTCATACTCTTCATTGCGGTGCGTGGGCTTCTCATTTCGGTGGCTTCTCTTGTTGTGGTGCACAGGCTTCAGTAGTTGTGGCACGCAGGCTTAGATGCTTTGTGGCATATGGGATCTTCCTGGACCAGGGATCGAACCTGTGTCCTCTGCATTGGCAGGTGAATTCTTAACCACTGCGCCATCAGGAAAGTCCCAATTCTAATGTGTTTATACAAAAGGCATTTCTTGTTTATTTCCACCAGGTGGCAATAATAGTAGTGTTCACTGAGCCTATATTATGTCTGAAGCACTATTCTAAGTGTTTCACACTTACTTTTTCCTTTAAGTTTCTAAACAACCTAAGGAGATAGGAATTTTTATCCATATTTTACAGATAAGAGATTGAATCACAGAAAATAAGTGATCAACTTATCCACTGTTGCTAAATGACATGCTGTTCCAAATTTTGTGGCAAAGAACAGCTGTTTCGTTAGGTTTATTAGTTGTGTGGGTTCAGAATTCAGATAGGGCACAAAGGGATGGCCTGTCTCTGTTCTGTGATGTCTGGGGGCCTCAACTGGAAAGATTCAAAATTGGGTGCTGGTAGAATCATAGGAAGTCCCCTTCAATGACATGTCTACTGCCTAGAAGCCTCAAAGGCCAGGATTCCCTATGGAAAGCCATTCATTATGTAACCTCTCTGTTTGACTTGGCTTACTTACTTGTGTTGGGCCCTCAGGTGTCTCAGGGTAGTAGGATTTATTACATGGCAGTTCAGGACTCTTAAGTGTAAGCATTTCAGGGAACGTGGTGATAGCCTTTTATAATCCAGCCTTGGAAGTGATAGTGTCACTTTCACCACATTCTGTTGATTGCAAGAAAGTCATAAACCAGCAAGATTGAAAGGGGTGGGGACAAAGGTGGGAGGAATGTCAAGATTACATGTAGGTGAGCATGTGGGGTAGGGGTTGTTTCAGGTATTTTTGTGCAAGTTCATATGCCTGGTGTGCAAAGCACCAGAATCTGAACCCACACAGTTTGTTTTTGAGTTGGTGTTCTTTACCACTATACTACCCTGCCTTTTAAGAATTCCTTAATTAGTAGGAATTTTACAGAGTTATTTACCCTAACTACCCAGTTGCTGCCAACTTGAGATTCTAGGTGTAGTTAACAGTTTGATGACGTTCTCTTTGTTGCGCCTGTTCCAGTTTGGTCTGCATATTTCCATCACACCTGATTGGAAGAACTCTCAGTATTTTGGTGCCTTCCTAAGTCTGCTAAAAATTCTGAACTCTTCATACTTACTGCCTTCTCTTTTTCTCTTAAATAGCATGTATTCTAGCCACCTCATATTTCAGCTATATATTCCATTAATAAGTCCTTTATTTTTATGGTACTACATTTTTCACATGCTTTGTGTCTGGAAAACTCTGATTCAGCCTTAACTCTCCAACTCTTTTGTCATTTCCTTTTAGGGGAACCTTTTTGATTCTTTTATGCCTTTCCTTTGTGCTCCTACAGCATTTTGTTCACACTTCTGTTGTAACACCTCTTACATTGTGTTGTAACTATATACTTACTGTTTTTCTTCTTTAGATTGTTTTATTCAAGGACAGAGATTTCTCATATGCAAATTTGAATATTTTCTTAGCAGTTAACACCATGATTTGTACATAGTATCTGTTGGATGAATGACTTACTAAAGTTTCCTTTGTAATTGTGATGAGGTGAAAAAAATTTTAAAAATATTTTAAACAGGAAAAAAGAGCTTTTTCTAGCTATGATAGTGCACGTACTGCTAAGTGAATTTTGATAGTAAATAGTGTTCACTCTTTAAAAAATTATTCTTACTTATTAAGACCTCTTAGCATCCTTAAAAGAAACTATACTTTTAAAAACAGTTATTGTTAATATTATTAAATAACTTCATGAAAATGGAGTAGCCTCATTATTAGTGAATATAAACATTTTTTTAAAGAGTTTGGTTCCTGAGAATATTTCTGATTGGGGTTAGGTAGGCACTGTTCAGTAGAGCCTGGCATCTGGACTTTTAAAAATAAGTGATTCTTTGTCATAATTGGGTTAAGACTCATTGTTCAAGTAAAAATAGGTAAATTACTTAGTGGTTTCTTGTGCCATTTAGGAAGTTATATTCTTATGTTTTTTAAACTTTTTCCAAATCGGAAATTTCCAAATGCTTAAATAATATATGTCGTAACTATAGACAGAGGCTCTGTAGTGTTTAAAACAGTGACATTTCAGAAGAGAGCTATCTACTTGTTGCTGTAATACATTATTCTTGGTTATCTGATACTTTCATGAAAATTACTTGCTTCATAGATTACAATTGATTATAAATTCTCATTGTAAGTGTTGCAGAGTGCTACTGATCTATGACTAATCCTGTATATGATTAACCAATTCACATAGGTTTAATCTATTTAAAATATATTTTTTCCGTTTGTGTTTTCTTATAGATTTAAAGGGATTATTTTGCATCACTAACTTTGTACTCATTCACTTATGTAGCTCAGTTTTTTTTGCGGCGGGGGGGGGAAGTGAAACTTAAGAGAAATATTTACTATTTTTGAGTTGTGAACTCTTTCAGGTAGAAGAAGGCTGGTGGAGTGGAACCCTGAACAACAAGTTGGGACTGTTTCCCTCAAATTTTGTGAAAGAATTAGATGTAACAGATGATGGTGAAACTTATGAAGCCCAGGAGGATTCAGGTATTTTAAAAATTTGAATAGATTTAAGTAGATTTTATATTTGATCTAGTGTTTACTTTGTATTTTTTTAAACTCTTGTCTTACTTTTGAACTAAGAGCTTTATTTTATCTACTTTAAAAAAGCAGTTTATGACAGGGACTTAAAGTGAACTATTTGCCTAAATAGCTAGGCAAATAATTTACTGTTTTTCCTTCTGATGTCTGCTTCAACCCAAAGTAAAAGTATAGTACCCTTATTATGGAATGATACTACTTATGTTATCTGATTTCTTTCCACTTAAGATCTACTTATATTCAATTTTGATCAAAGTTTGCAAATGGCCTACTTCAGAAATATTAGAAGTTTAAAAAAGTACCTTCCTTTGCTTGTTTTCTATATTCACATGATAGATTTTTTTCATTGCAGCCAGAATGTCATGTAATTATTTTGTGATCTCTGTCATTTAGAGACTCACCTATAAATCAGTCTTAAATTTGTTCACATTCAAAAATATGATTGAAAAAATTTTATCCCAAAGCTAGGTTGATTGATTGATTATGTCTGTGAATTGCTGTGGGGTTTAGGAGAATTTTTTTTTTTTAAGAGAAATTAAATTCATAAGTGGTAATGTAGGGATAAGTAGATCTTTTTATGGAAAAGTATGTGTAGTGAGAATATTCAGGGATTTATGCTTGCATTAACTAGTATTATTTGGCAGTTTTATAATGGTAAGATTGATTTCAAATATTGAGGTGAATAGACACATACAACCTTAATGTTGCCATTATCACTGTTTTTTTCAAAGACAGTGTAATGTCAAGATATGAAGACTATTATTTTAGTCCATTAGGGCTGCTGTAACAAAATACCGCTGACAACAGAAATTTATTTCTCACAGTTCTGGAGGCTAGGAAGTCCAAGATCAAGGTGAGCCAGCATAGTTGAGTTCTAGTGAAGCCCTCTTCCTGGTGCATAGTTGGTCACTTCTCACTTTATCTTCACACAGTGGAAGAGGCAAAGGATCTCTCTGGAGCCTCTTTTGTAAGGCAGTAATGCCATTCCTGAGGGCTCTGCCCTCGTGACCTAATCACCTGAAAAGCCCCACCTCTTAACTTGGAGGGTTCCGACTTCAACATAGGAGTTTTGCAGGGATATGGATTTGCAGACCATAGCAACTATGTATCATTCAAAACAATGAGATGAAGACTTAAGGTTGTCCAGACTGCTTCTGTACCTAGTACTTACTTCATATTGCATTCCAGTGGTACACTTCTGTTTTTTAATCTATCTAGGATGTTGGGCTCCAAGATGGCAGGGACTGTGGTTTGGTCATCTTTGTGTAACTATAGTTTCTTATTGTGGAAAATGGAAATAATAATTATTACCTAAGAGGACTGTTATGTGAACTGGCAAGATAGTTTCTAAGCATAATACTTGTAGCATTGCAGATTGCTTTGAACGAGGTTCTTTTGCTTGTTTTTGTCAATACCTTCAATATTTTGAAATTAAGTAGGAACACATTATAAGGTGGTTATGTGTAGAAAATGGATTTATAACCCTCAGTATCCTCAATTGTGAGAGAATAAATTTTAGAGGAAAAAAATTAAATAATTTTACATTTAATAGTTGGTAATATTAAACAGTTTATAAAAGGTATCTAGAAATCATCATCTGAAGTTTTTATAATGTGTTTTTAGTTCTACCATTTTAGACCTTATTAAGAAAGTTCTCTGAAACTTTTATCTTCAACCATAATTATGGTTTGTTTGCACATGAAAGATTTATGCAGTTTTTTCTCCATCTCAAGAAAGTGTTGAACTTCAAAAAAAGTCACCTAATGAAATGGTAGAACAGGGCATGAAATGATAGAGCAAGCTCAAGACGTCTAGATTTAGAGCTAGGAGCTCCTAGTACAACCCCCTCATTTTGTAACGGAAAAACCTAAAACTTTTAGAAATTACCACTTAATATTATTCTACATACATATTCTTAGAAGAATCAAGACTTCTAAGAATTTCTGATTCTGATCTCATCCCTATATACTCTTTTGCACACTACTCACTTTATGGGTTCATCCTTTAAACTCCAGTACAGTGAATTTTTTTTGAGATTTTTTTTTTTTTAACTTAAAGCAACATTGCAAAAATAAATAGGTCCCATATACGCTTTTTCCAGATTCACCACCAGTTGTTAACATTTTGCCTCTTTTGCTAATTTATTACTTATTTTCTATTTAAAAATTTGGTTTATTTTTTTTGTCTTAAAGTATTTCAGTGTGTATTTCCTAAGAACAAGGACAGTTGTATAACTACAGTACAATTATCAAAATCAAGATATTTAATATTAACAGTACTGTTTAATTCACAGTTCATGTACAGAATTCCTTTATTGTTCTAATGTACTTTACATAGCTATTTTTTTCTCCTAGATAAGACCATGCAGAGAATTTATTTCTCAGATTTCTTTTGTTTACAATAGATTCCCAACCTTTGTCTGTTTTTCTTAACCTTGACATTTTTAAAGAGTTTAGGCTGGTTATTTTGTATAATGGATCCTAGTTTGGATTTTTGTTTTTTTTCTGATACTTCATGATTAGATTCAAGTTATATTTTACTGATAGGACTACAGAATGATGATGTCTCATTGCATTGTATTGAGGACATGTGTGCTTTGTATCTTTTATTATTGATGTTAAGTTTGATTACTTGGTTAAAGCTGTGCTGCCACTGTAAGTTTACTGTTTTTTTCCTTCTAACTGATAAATGTCTTATAGGCAGGTATTTTGAGACTATGTAAAATGTCTTATTCCTCATCAAGCTTTCACTCAGCAGTTAAAGCATCCACAGGTAAATTTTGCCTGAATCAGTTATTACTATGATAGTTACAAAATGATGATTTTCTAATTCCATCATCCGAACTGTTTATTATTTGACATTCTTCTCTAAAGAAGAGTTTTTATTTATTTATTTATTTATTTTTAATTGGCTGTGTTCGGTCTTTTTTGCTGTGTGCGGGCTTTCTTTTAGTTGCAGTGAGTGGGGGCTACTCTTTGTTGTGGTGTGCGGGCTCCTCATTGCCGTGGCTTCTCTTGTTGCAGAGCACAGGCTCTAGGCGTGTGGGCTTCAGTAGTTGCAGCACATGGGCTCAGTAGTTGTGGCTCACGGGCTCTAAAGCGCAGGCTCAATAGTTGTGGCACACAGGCTCAGTAGTTGTGGCGTGTGGGCTTAGTTGCTCCGTGGCATGTGGGATCTTCCTGGAGCAGGGATTGAACCCATGTACCCTGCATTGGCAAGCAGGTTCTTTACCACTGCGCCACCTAGGAAGTCCCTCTAAAGAAGAATTTTGCTTTTCTCCAGTTTTTTTTATTCAGCGTGGACTCATCAGTTGTTTCTTTTTTATTCACTAAGTATTAATCTATCCTTGCCATTATTATTTATTTGGATGCTGCTAGGTTTGGCCAGTTAGAGAGCCTTCAAACTAGTTTCTGTGACATTTTAAAAAATTAACTTTATTGGAAATAAATTTATGTACAGTAAACTGTGTCTATGTAAAATATACAGTTTGGTGATTTTGACAAATGTATACATCTGTGAAAACCACAATAAATGTACAGGACATTTTCATCACCTCCAGAATATTCCTAATGCCCCTTTGCAGTCCATCTCTTTTCCTGCCTGTGATTCCACTTTTTTGTCATTATGGGTCAGTTTGCTTTGCTGTGTCCTCTTGACATGTCTCCATCATTTTTTTTTTTTTAAGCACTTTCTAACTTTTGTGATACAAGATGTTCTAAGCTCATCTTGAGCTTTCCCTACTCTATTCCTGGAATCAGCTACTTATCCAAGCAACCTTGGTTTCTTTTAGAGAGGGATAATGGTTAGGCATTGAGATCTGAGTGCAGATATGCTCAGTGCTCCTGCGTGTGATAGTGCTTCTAGGCCCTCTTAGTGGGTAAAACTGGGGACTGCTTACACACACACACACACACACACACACACACACACACACACACTCTCTCTCTCTCTCTCTCTCTCCCTCTCCCTCTCTCACACACACATGCACACACACATACACTCTCCTATCATCCATCCATTCATCTGTCTACCTGCGTACCTAAATTACACATTTAATTCCAGTATGTTCTGGTTTGCAGTGACCTCATGTTTAAGCCTATCAGCTCTAGAGATAAATGAAATGAATAATTGTTTGCATTACTGTTAAGGGAATTTAATTTTTCTTACAAGTTTTAGTAATCTGTACTTTGCACGTCATAATTATTGATATATTGCCTGTGTATTGCTCTTATGTTCATTCTTTAAAGAATTAATGCTTAAAAAGTGATATAATCTTTGGTGATATCAATGGGTTGTGATGAGTATGGGGAAAAAATGGCATGAATTCAATTTCTGAAAAGATAGAAGAGACTGGAATTTTAGAAAGTGAAAAGTGATGGGGAAAAATGAGTTACTTTACATAGTCATAAAATATTAATTTGTTTTGGGAAGTAAACAGTATATAGTGGATGTAGTAGTGAGATCTAGTAATGATGGATGAGATATTGAGAAAAATTTGCTGGTTAACTCTAAATAATACCAAATTTTCAGGTAAGGGTTTTAGAGATCAGTTTTAGTAATAATAAATAATAAAGTGAAGGTATAATTAGTTTGATGAATAGTTTTAATTCTGCTCTAATTTTTAGAATAAAATATATGAACTTAGGAAGAAGTAGAGACCAGTTTAATCAAGTGATGATTTCTTCAGCCTTTATGTGCTAAGTGCTGTGTTGGTTTTGTGAGGGTATGGAATCCCTCCTGTGGTCCAGAAGCTTAAATAAGACAAATAGGAACTGAAGTATATTTGAATCTAGAGTAAAATGATCTAAGCGCAAGCACTGGAAGATATTTGTGAACATGATACATTGTTTGTCACTTTTAAAAAAAAGTTACTCTTCAAATTTTCATTTTCTCAGAAGTGTCCCAAGAAACATTAGAAATATAATTTGCATCTCTGACTGCAGCTATCTTAGCTTGGATGTTATCTTCTGAACTCCTGCTTTTTCCCCTCTAATTGTTCTTTCCCTAGTTTTCCTCTATATAGACTTCTTTGGAAAAATAATTGTTATAAAAAACACAGTACATAAAATTTATCATCTTAACTATTTTTTAGTGTAAAGTTTATCAGTGTTATGTATATTCATATTGTCATGTAGCTCTGTAGAACCTTTTTATTTTGCAAAAGGAAACCTTCATACCCATTAAATAAATCTTCATTGTCATCCCCCAAGCCCTCCACCCTTGAAACCACTCTTCTACTTGCTGTTTCTATGAATTTGACCACTTTAAATAACTCATATAAATGAAATTTTACAATGTTTGCCATTTTTGTGACTAGCTTATTTCATCTAGCATAATGCCCTCAAAGTTCATCCATGTTGTAGCATGTGACAGAATTTCCTTTTTTTTTCAGACTGAACAATATTTCATTGCATGTATGTACCTCATTTTGTTTATCCATTCATTCACTGATGGATGTTGGAGTTGCTTCCTCCTCTTGGCGGCTGTGAATAATACTGCTAAACATGGACTTGCAGACCCTGCTTTCAGTTTGGATGTATACCCAGAAGTGGGTTTGATGGATTACATAGTAGTTCTGTTTTAAATTTCTTGAGGAAATGCCATACTTTCTTCCATAGCAGTTGTGCCATTTTACAATTCCACCAACAGTGTGCAAGTTTCCCATGTCCTCAGCAACACTTGTTTTTTTGTTTGTTTGTTTTTAATATTAGCTATTCTAATGAGTATGAGGTAATATCTCGTGATTTTGATTTGCACTTCTCTAATAATTAGTCATGTTGAGCATCTTTTCGTATGTTGCCCATTGCATATCATCTTTGGAGAAATGTCTTTTTTAAAGTCCTTTGTTTTAAAAAACAGGTTATTTTGTTGTTATCTCGAGTTGTAGAACTCTTTGTATGTTCTAGACATTAATCTCTTAATCAGATACATGATGTGTGTGTATTTTCTCTCATTCTGTTGATTGTATCCTTTGAGTTTTTAAATTTAATGTAGTCAGTCTCAGTTGTCTATTTTTTCCTTTGTTGCCTGTGCTTTCGGTGTCATCATATCTAATAAATCACTGTCAAATAAAGCTTTCCTCCTGTGTTTTAGGATTTTTATAGTTTTGGGTTTTATCTTTAGGTCTTTAATCCATTTTGAGTTAAGTTTTTGTGTATGGTTGAAGATAAGAGTCCAGCTTCATTCTTTTGCATGTAAATATTCCATTTTCCCAGCAGTGTTTGTTAAAGAGGCTGTCCTTTTTCCATTGATCGATCTTGGCACCCTTGTTGAAGTCCTTTTGGTCATTCCATGTAGACTTTTATCACGGCACCTATATACCTATTATACATATTTATACATCTTCCTTCTCCAATAGGCTGTCAGCTATTTATAGATGAGACTACTCCTTACTTTTCTTTGTTTCCTCATTGCTTAATACAGAGGTCCCAAAAATGAATAAATTACGATCTGCTGAATTTTTATTCCAGAGTTTTATATATTCACTCCTGTTCCTTTGTGCCTTCTTATAGTGCCAACACTTTGGGGAGAAATAGTGTAAATCAAACTTCATAATTTATGGATGGAACCAGTACCTCTCATACCAATGATTATGTCACCTGCTTGCTGGAGCACAAGGGAATGATACTGCTTATTTCTCGGGAGAGTAGGTGAATCTCTGCTCTGGTTGGTTAGCTTACTTGTGTTAAGAGCACTGTACTTTGAAAACAGAATCAAGGACGTGATCATTCAGCATTTGTGGGTGGCTGTTGTGTTTCTAACTGACATATCATTTTGATTATAAAGGGTGAGAGTATTTTTCTTCATATTTCTTGATTCACAAACACCTTTGAGAAGTAGATGAAAGCTATGCATTCTGAAAAGTATAATAATCATATGAATAAAATTTTACATATTATTTCACATGGTTTAGTTCATACACACATGCATGCAACTAGATAATACATTCTCATGGTTCAGAAATCAATACAGTCATCCCTTGGTTCCACGGGGGGCTTAGTTCCAGAACTTAGTTCCCCCTGCCCCGTCAGTGGAAAAATTGTCTCCCATGAAACCAGTTGCTGGTGCCAAATAGGTTGGGGACCGCTGAATTAGAGCAGTTTTAATTACTGGGAGTTGAGGTGGGGTGGGGTTGGGACACAAATCAGTCTTCTTCAGTGCAGGTGCTGATTCCATTGAAAGATAAAATAGAGGAGTCATTTACTAATGTATGTTACACTTACTATTTGAGAATACTTGGTATCAATTCTGAAGTCAGAACTTCTGTTTTAAGGATTGTAAAGACTGCTAGAGAACAAACCTAAGACTGAAAACATCTGGCTTAAATTTAATGATACAGTAATTACTTTGCAGACTGTCCCCTGAATTAATTCTGGTGCATGTCACAGGTATTAGATTTTTTGATACTTATTTTTAACATTAAAATTCAGTACAAATTAAAGCTTATAATGAAATAATCTTTATGATGCCTTGTAAACTGAGCCCTTAAAATATGTACAAAATTTAAAGTCCATATGGGATCACTAGGAAAAGAAATCAAATTTAAATTTGGATGTAGTTCATTACTTTCATAATTATAAATACTTTGGGCATTTCCTTGCACTATTCAGCCTTATTTGAATTTTAGTAACGTTGCATAGTCATATCTGGTAAAAATGTGCTTCCTTGCTTGCTTAACCCCTTTACAATAACAGTGCATTCTAAATGTGGAGCTCTGTGATTATGGGGTGGGAAGTCAGTGGTTGAAGTATGCTGTAATTCCTCTTTTTTTTTTTTTTTAACTCTAATTTTTAGGCAGAAAGTTTTTGCATATTGATGTAAATGCCAGGAAGTGAGTGCTTTATAAGTTCTTTAGAACTTCAGTGATAAAGGCATAGAATCCTTTAAGAGTTTGATATCTTATCCATTATGACTTAGAGAATTGAAGTCCTCTGTTCCTGTATTCTAATGAAATATAACTTCTTCTGTGTATAACTGGTGTTTTGACAGTCTTTTTTAATCAGTAAATAGCATATGTTTCTGGTAACTGTTGTAAGAATTATTTTTTATTATACATTTTTTTTTGCTTATAGTATTGGAATGCCATATCCACTGCATTTGTCTGTTTTACATAGTTTCTTCTTACATTCCTTTACATTTAGTAGAGCCCTTCTCTTCTCTTCTTTTAATAAATAAACTGAAGTATTTGAGATGATGTTCATGGTTTGACCAGTTAAACTCTAGCTGTTACTGCTAAGAGGTTAATTCTGACTCTAGATAGTAGGTGGACAGTATTACCTGAGCCTTTATGAGTAATTTATTTTTATGCCCTCAGTTTTCATTGAAGAACTGTGGAATAAAAGCTATAAGAAAGCCCCTGTTATATTTTTTTATAGGAAAGTGGTGAATTTATAATTTATTCTCTTACTCAGTGGTTTCTTTATAAAATCTCAAGATTAATATCTTTTTAGTAGTCAATTTCAGGAAAAGCTTTGCTTCTCTAGTGAAGTGTTATGTTTCAGTTTTTATAATGAAATGACTGCCCTTTCATTTTGTCAAATATTCTTGGCCTTTCTTGTTTAGAGTGTTTTTTTTTGCCACCTTTCAGATTCCACTTATTTGCCAAGTAGGACTTGCTTTCAATTTTCTTTCTTTTTAATAAGGCCAGTGACTATATCTACTGGTATTTTCTTCCCTTGTTATGTCTTCTCCCCACATTAAGCCTATAAAAATCTCCATTTCGATGTCTAATAGGCGTCTTGAACTAAGGTGGTCAAAACTGGTCTTCTTTCCTCTGCACCCAAATTTGCTCTGTACAGTCTTCCTCATCTGAGTTAATGGCAACTCCATCCTTCCTTTACTTAAACCGAAGACTTAGATTCATCTTTACTCTTCTTTTTAATGCCAAACACTGTACTTGATTCAGTAATAGACTTAGTCACCTACTTAATAAATGTACAGAGTCTGTTTTCTTTTACCACCTCAACAGCTGCTACCCTGGTGTAAGTTATCTTTTTCTGTATAATTGCAATAGTCTGTCATTTGCCAGTACCTTCCTACTGAATGTTAAAGTGCTTACCCTCCAGTAGCTGTCTGCTTCACTGAGAGTAAAAGCCAAAGTCATCTTAAAGGGGCTGTAGAACCTTCCAAGATCTGGCACTCCCAAACGTCTCCCCCCAACCTCTCTGACTTTATCTCCTACTTAACCATCCCCTTTGTTTTTATTAGTCTTCTTACTGTCTCACAGCCTTTGTACTTGCTGTATGTGTTTGCCCAGAATGTTCTTTGACATATCCTTAATGGCTTTCAGTTTGATTTGAGCATTCTGCTCAGAAGTCACCTCTTCAGTGAGGCCTTTCCTAATAGCTCTGTATGAAACAACGAAAAGCTTCTATCTCCCATTCTTTAATTCCGTTATCTTCTTTGATCTTTCCTTGATACATTTGTTATTATTTCTTATTTATTTTCTTATTGTCGGTCTACCCCCATATTAGAATATATATTTTGTTCACTGTTATGCATACCCAGTTTCTAAAACTGTGTCACAGTGTTGCTTAGTAGATGAATGAATGAATGAATGAATGGTGGTTTTTGGTGCACAGAGAACTTTTCCAATACTTTGTCATGTTAAGTCCTCATAATTTTTGAAGTTAGTGTCACCTCCACCTTAAAGGTGAAGAAATTGTAACTGAGATTTAACCACTGAGTGGTAAAATCACAACTGGAATTTTCTTCTTCCAATCTTTTTACTTTACTATTTTTTTTAACATGTGGGAATGTGGATATTAGGTAATTCTCACTGTTTTAGCCCATTTGTTTTTGTGTTAGTCATGCCTATAGAACTTTTTCGTGTACTTTCACCCCTGTGAGAAATAGGAGCAGTGATATGTGGATTCAGTGGCATTTCCCATGGACTCAGTGCATTTCCATACCTGAAATTTAAAAGTTGAAGTGAGTGAAGGGAAATTGTAAATATAAATACTATTATTTAGTTAATTCAACATTCATATATTTGTTCGTTCAGTATATTAAGTGCTTATTGTTGAGCATCTTGTGCATGTTTCTGGGAACACAGTGATGAGCACCATAGTCTTGATTATTCCCCATATTTGAAGCTTTTGGTCCATGGAGAAAGAAGACTGTTAGACAAGTGATTATAATTCAGCATGAGAAATATGTGTGGCAGGAAGATTCAGGGTGCTATAGATGTGTATAGAGCTAATTCAGACTGGGCAGGATGTATGGGAATGCGTCCCATGGGAAGTTACAGATTGAGATCTCAGAATGGGTAGGAGAACCCTAGGCAGGTTTATGGCAGAGGGTCAGGAAAGAGCAGAGCAATTTCAAGCTCCTGAAAGAGATTCAATTTAGAGGGATTATAGAGCGTATAGCTGGATGTGGTAAGTTTTGAGGCTGGAGAAATGATTGGGTCAGGCTTAAGAAGGTATTACAAAACTGGTAATCAAGTCACAGAAGCCTTAGAGGGGAGCAAAATGATGAGGTTACTTTTTAGATAGAGTGGTTTGGTAGCAGTGTTAAGAGTGGATTGGAAGAGAGTCAGACTGAGGTAGTGAGACCAGCTGAGAATGTTTTGATAATTTAGGTAGAAATAGATAATTTAGGCCTGAACTAGAGGAATGATCATGGGAGTGGATAAACATGGTGGCATTCCTGTGCTAAATAGATGGTATAAAGAACTGCATCTTGTGATAATGGGATGTGGAGAATGATGAGAATGAAGTGTCAGTGACTACCAGATCTTTGGTCAGTAAGCTGGGTAGATGGAGATGGCATTTGCAGAGAAGGGATAAGTTTTGGGAGAAGATGTTAACTGAGTCCTCTAGGGGTGTGAGGACATCCAAGTGAAGATATTTGGCAGTCAGTTGTATATGTGGGTCTGAAACCTTAAAAAGAAATTTTGGGTGGATGTCCAAAATTGGGGCTTGACACTGTGTTAGGTGGTACAGGAAACCATGTAGCTAGATGAGATTACCTAGGGAGAATGTCTAGGATGAAGAAGGAAAAGAGCCTAAGACAGAATCCTGTGCAGCAATGTTTATGGTCTAGACTGAGATAGAGTAACTAAAAAAAAGACCAAGAAGGCACTGAGAAAGAGCCAGGAGGCAGTCTGTATGAATGAGTGGTCATCAAGGGAAGGGAGTGTTTCAGGGAGGGCATGGACAGTAGTGTCAGACAACTGTTGCAAGGTTAAATAAGATAAGTAAGGTAAGAAATAAAATGTAATCCTGATTTAGGGCCACCTGCATTGGGAGTGTGGAGTCTTAATGCAAGGAAGTCCCAAGAGCTGCAAATTTTGATATGCTCTTCTTAAGGACCTGGTACACTATGATTTCCTCAATTTCCAATTAGCATTTTACTAGTTAAGAATACCTAAAATTGTTTTAAACACCATCACACACACACACACACACACACACACAATCAGTATAAAGTGCATCTTACTCTTTGGGATGTTTTAGTACTCAGTCATTTTATTATTTTTATTCTACAATTTTTTATTAGGAGGTATAGAATATAATTACTATGAAAGGGGAATGTCAAGGTTTTTGTGATTTTAGGTGTCATTCTTTAAAAACAAATTATCCTTTCAGAAACTGTTTTGACTGGGTCTACCTCACCTTTACCCTCTCTGGGGACTGGGAGTGAAGCTGCACCCGGACCAGTCACCCAGCCAAAGAAAATCCGAGGAGTTGGATTTGGAGATATTTTTAAAGAAGGCTCCGTGAAACTTAGGACAAGAACATCCAGTAGTGAAACAGAAGAGAAAAAACCAGAGAAGGTAGTAATGATGAACTTTCCTTAGATTAACCCTGTTCATTCTCTCATTAAGCATTTTTTAAAATGTAAAAGTTAGTTTGCAGCTCTGTTACCTTTTCATTTTTCAGATTGCCAATAATAGATTATGAATAAGAAGACTGTGAGAAACTGTTTAAAAGATTAACTTTAATGTTTATGTTTGATTCTTATAAAATTGGATTGGGGGAATAAATTAAACACAAACTTTTCTTAGTGGAAGTTTTTAGTTATCATAGTTTAAAAATAGAAAAGGCAAATTTTTGTTTTCCTTTTAAAGCTAAGATTGTGTTTTTCCTTTCAATTTGAAGAGGGCCTAAAATGGACCATTTTAAAATGAATTCTGCTTAACTTCCCTCTGGATTTTCAGCAGTGGTGAAATCTACTAATCGCTAGCCCTAGATGTATGGAGAACTTTATTTTTTATTAGCATTTCACTGACATTGTGAGGTAAATCAAAGTGAATGTACCATACTAATAAGAGATTTTAAAATAAACTGTTGTTTTTATTTTGTGGGGGAAATAAGTACAATCTTTGGGATCTTTATTTAAGAGTCTGTGGTTCCTGGTTAATGTACCTTGGAGATTAGATTGAGTACTTACTTCAATAGGAGGCTTGTCCCTTGACTCTTAAAGCATTGTTTCCCTTGTAGTACTTGTTTGTATATCTAATTTAACTGATAAGATTTTTAAATATTTTAGTATTTACTTGCCCTTTTTAGTTACATTTCACTTATAAGTTTTCTCCTAAAATGGTTGGTTTCAACTTTTTTTTTTCCTTTCCCAGCTTGTTACTTATTTTCTCATGTAAAAACAATTTGGGTTCAGGAAAAAGAACTTGTACTTTCTGTCCTGCCTCTCCTAGCTCTGTGACTGTCTGGCATTAAGATTATGGGCCTGATTAATCTTGGTTTTAAAGGTAAAGATTAGAATTCTTGTTGGAATGGTGCTGCATAGTCATGTAACAGCTAGGAAAGTCTAGAAGCAATTTCTGCGTTATGAGGGACAATAGGCTAGGTGATATGGGGTCCCTGTCTAACTCTAAAGTTTATGATTATATTGAATAACTTTGATTAATGATTATACCAGTAATCTTTCATTTGCTATTTTTAATGTCCACTAAAGAGTTGTTGTTAGTGAGAGTAGTCTCAGGGTTACTGTATAGGATGGCCTTGCAAGGCTTGCTTTGATCACTGATCTAGGAGTTGATAGAGTAGGGAGCACATTTGCTATGTTTGTAGGTGACACCAGATTGGAAGATATGATGGTTAAAATTAGGAGAAATTAAAGTGAGTTTCTTAAAAGATAAATAGAACACACAGTGATAGGTAAGTTAGCAGTATGTTCAGATTTTTAACTAATGAAATCTAAAGTCAAATGTGGTGTTACTTCTGAGGAGAGAACTCAGGGAAACACCAGTACAAGATGAAGGACTTACTGTAGTCAATTACAATGGAAAATTGTCTACTAGACTATATATTGTTACAAAGGGTTGTAACATTACCTGAAAGTTTTCATTCTTTTTTTTTTTTTTTAAGAAATGAAGACTTTAATTTTTCTCCTTTATTTTTTTTAATTTATTTTTTAAATTTTATTTATTTATTTATTTAATGGCTGCATTGGGTCTTCCTTGCTGCACACAGGCTTTCTCTAGTTTCTGCAAGCGACGGCTACTCTTCGTTGTAGTGTGCAGGCTCCTCATTGTAGTGGCTTCTCTTGTTGCAGAGCACGGGCCCTAGGCACGTGGGCTTCAATAGTTGTGGCACATGGGCTCAATAGTTGTGGCTCACAGGCTCTAGAGCACAGGCTCAGTACTTGTGGCGCACGGGCTTAGTTGCTCCATGGCATGTGGAATCTTCCCAGGGCAGGGCTTGAACTGGTGTCCCCTGCACTGGCAGGCGGGTTCTTTACCGCTGCGCCACCTAGGAAGTTCTGAAAGTTTTCATTCTGATAGCAGCAATGAAGTAAGTATAAAGATTTTATTTTCTTCTCTATCTCCTGGTAAGGAAGTTTTTTAGTGTTGTTGTTTAGGAGCCCACCTTCTGAAGTCAGACTTTCTAGGTTTAAATCCAGGCTCCACTACTAAATTACTTTTATGGTGGGCCAGTTACTTAACTGCTTCCTAACCTATAAAAGGAGTGAGTGATAATGCCTACTTTATGCAGATTGTTCTGAGGATTAAATTACAACGTACGTGAAGTGCTTATTAGAGATTGGTACATGGTAAATTTTCAAATGGTATTTTGATTTATTTTAGAACATCTAAAATAAATTATGGGTATTTATGGGTATCAGAGTATGTTTTATGCATACCAGAGTATGTTTATTATCCTAAAGATAGAGAGTTTTAAAAACGAAGTTCTGGGCTATCAGTTAAGTAACTTTTCAGATATTTATCTTTTTCATGGCAGAGTTTTCAGTTGCATTACTAACCTGGCCATAAGTACCATTAGGAAGAGCTAGATAACTGTTAATGGACATTTTGTTTAACATTATTAGCTTTGTTCTAACTTTAAATAGTTGACACCATCCTTTCTATTCTAGCCCTTAATCGCACAATCACTAGGATCCAAAACTCAGAGTATGGAGGTAACAAAAACAGACGCTGAAGGTAAAGTTAAAGGTAAGTTTTTGAATGAAATTTTCATATTAGGAATGAAGCAAGCTCAAATATATTGTTAGATTTGTTGAAGACATTTGTTACATTGTACTACTTCATCGGAGTATTAAATCCTCCTGGTTATAAGCACCATAAGGTCAAGGATTTTTATATGCTTTGTTCACTGATGTATCCAATACAGTTAGAACTGTGCCTAGAACACAGTAGGCACGTAGTAACTGTTTGAATGAATGATTACTGAAATTGTTACTTAATTAGCATGTAGTATTGACCAAAAGTATTGCAGTCATCTCTAAAAGCTTCCAGTGTACATTTCTTTAGACAAAATAGAGGCTTTTAGTAAGTATTTGTTAAAAGAACCAATTTATATAAGCTTCATTGTTTACATTTTTCATTGTAGCTAAGGAATATTGTAGAACGTTATTTGCCTATGAAGGTACTAATGAAGATGAACTTACTTTTAAAGAGGGGGAGATAATACAGTTGATAAGTAAGGTAAGATATTTCTCAGTTTTTCAGTGAGTCAATTTATTCATAGAAATATTTTTCAGTAGTCTTGCATTCCCACTAGAATGTAAGCTCTAGAAGGACTGCGATTTTGTCTTGTTTATCTCTGTGACCTGAGAACCTGGCACATAGTAAGTGATCAGAAACATTTTTTAAGCAAATGTTTATTGTCTATCATTGTTACAACTGATGTATTGGGAATTATTTTTACCATCATGTTGTGTTTTTCCTCTAACCATACCCCCTCACCCCCAGGGTTCTGTTCTTATTTCCTGTTTCACTTCATTCCATTTTTTTCCCCATCTAATGTTTGTTGTATTGTTTGTAATATAAAAAGAAGAAGAGGAAAAATAGGGAAACAACTTAAATGTCCATCAGTATGTAAATGGTTATGAAATGTCATACTGTGGAAAATGATGCAGCTATTTCAAAGAATGAGGCAGTTTTATAACTTGGAATGAATTAAGGAAAAAGAAAACCGAATAGTATTGGGGTGTGGGCAGCGTCCTATAATAACTATTTGTAATAGAGAAATATTATAAGTATTTGTTTTTGATATAATCCTTGAAAGTAATTTTTGAAGTTTCTCTCATTATTTTAAGTTGACTTAACAGATTGTTTAGTGTATGTAATTTTAAAAAGTTTTCTTATTGAAGTGTAATTGACCTACAACACTATGTTAGTTCCAAGTGCACAACATAGTGGTTTGATATTTCTATGCATCTGTTATTTCTAGTTATCATCTGTCACCATAGTTATTGCAATATTATTGACTATGCTTGTACATTTCATCCCTGTGATTCATTTATTTTGTAACTGGAAGTCACCCCCCCAATACCCCCTTCCTCCTCAAAACCCCTTCCCCTCTGGCAACCACCAGTTTATTCTTTGTATCTATGAGTCTGTTTCTGTTTTATTATGTTTGTTCATTCCTTTTGTTTTATAGATTTCACATATCAGTGAGATTGTATTTGTCTGTCTTATTTCACAGCATAATAACCCTTGAGGTCTGTGCATGTTGTCACAAATCGCAACATTTTATACATTTTTGTGACAGTAATATTGCATTGTAATAAACATTATTCACAAAACATATATGCATATATACATCTATTCATTGCAATATACATTATATATATTAAAACCAACACATCTTTATTCATCTACTGATGGATATTTAAGTTGCTTACATATCTGGGCTATTATAAAGAATGCTGCAGTGAACATAGAGGTACATATATCTTTTCGAATTAGTGTTTTTGTCTTTGGAAAAATAGCAAGAAGTAGAGTTGCTGGATCATATGATAGTTCTATTTTTAATTTTTTGAGAAGTCTCCATTCTGTTTTACATAGCAGCTGCACAAATTTACATTCCTACCAACAGTGCATGAAGGTTTTCTTTTCTCCACATCTTCCCCAACACTTGCTGTTTGTTGCAGCTGTGGTTATCCTTTTGTGCATCACCACCCCAGGGGTGTGGGTCTTCATTATACTGTGTCTCTGTCCCTCCATTCCATTTCATTGTGGTTCCTTCTTTATGTCTTTACTTGTGGAAATTCTTTTCTGGTAGTCATTCTCATTGTGCTCTACTGTAAATAGTTTTAATTTTGGAGAGGGTGAACTCAGGGTCTGCTTACTCTGTCATCTTGACCCGTCCCCCCCGCCCCGTGCATGTAATGTTTACTAGACACAGAGATTGAACCGATAACACCTAATTTCTCCTGGAAGGGTATTTGGAAGGAATGATAGAAGGTTCTGTAAAGCAAATTAATAACATGATTAATTTTGGGTATGTAAAGTGTTGAAAAGAACGTAAGGTAAAATATACTTTGGAAATTTATATTCTCTCACCACTCTCCTCTTCGCTTCCTCTCCTTTTTCCTTTCTCCTCCCTCTGAGAAGTTTTTACCCTTGTAAACTGAATTTTTAAATTATTTGACTTATTAAGAAATTAAACTGAATTTTATAACTGCTGCTTGAAGTAATGTGTGGGCAATATATGTTTTTAGGAGGACCTCAGAGTCTGCTTAAGGTCTTTATTTTTCCTTGTAAAAATAATGGAATTCAGTATTTTCCTGTTTTGTTGCTAACTTTTTTCTTGTTTAGAGAAAACCTCTATTATCTTTATTCTTCATTTTGCGGTTTAGGAGACTGGAGAACCTGGCTGGTGGAAGGGTGAACTTAATGGTAAAGAAGGAGTATTTCCAGACAATTTTGCTGTTCAGATAAATGAACTGGATAAGGATTTTCCTGTAAGCTTTTCTTTTTCACTGATTATAATAATTCCTTTTGCCAATATTTCTTAAAAAGCAAGTTTTTACATATTTACTGAGTAATTCCTGAGGGGATTTCAGATTTATATAATCAGGTGAAAGTTATTTGAATTATGGTAAAACAAAACAGTGTGTCAGTTCTGTGCTTTATTCCTGTTTTTTTTCCCCCAGACTAAAAATTAACTTAGATTTTATTACTTTATTATAATTAAAAGAAAAAAGGCGGGCCTTAGTATTGATGCCAGTGAAATCCGTCTAGGGGAGCGGATTCATGATCTCCGGAAGAAAAGAATTTCTCCCCGGGATCAATAACAAGTCGTTGCTCAGGTTTAGGTCACAGAGTAACAGTTTTTTTTTTGGGGGGAGTACACCAAGTTCAATCATCTGTTTTTATACACATAGAGTAACAGTTTTTATTAAGAAGAGAGCACAAACAGCTTCTGGCACAGACACCAGAAGTGGGTAGAGAGAGACCCAAAAGCAGGCTGTAAGTCCCATGATTGTATACCTTTCTTTTAGGAGTTAATTAGCTCACAGGATTCAGAATTTCTCCTTGCAAGTGGGCAAACATTCAGATAATCACCAAAGAGCTTTAAAGTTCAGTGAATGCCTCCCTGCACTGTTGACCATTATCCTAGTTCTGTTTATGTGATTAGGGGAAGGGGTCATAAACTCCAAGACACATGAAATGTATACAACTGGGCCCATAAATTTTCCTAACTGGGTGTTTTTTCTGCTTAAGGTTATCATATTCCCATCATATTCCTATCACTATTTAGACAGATTACCACTTGACTGTAAGGAATTATAGTTTTATTTGATTTTGTTGAAAATTTTTATTTTATGGTACTACTGACTACTATTACTCTGACACTGCATTTTTGGAAGAGTGAGAAGGCTTTGCCTCTTTACAGGATTTAATGTGTCAGTCTCACATCTCACAGTGAATAAAGTGAGACTGAGCCATTTGTCAGTGATCTTTTGCTTTTCTACAGCTTGATCCCTTTTCACATATGAAGGGATGAATCTAATTAAGTTTTTAAATTAGAGGGAAAGAATTATATGGAGAACAGACACACCGCAGCAAGACAGTCTACCGTATTTGATTTAAGCCAATGCAGAAATCTCTAACCTTTGCAGTCTTTCATTTAAAGTAAATTACACGAGGGTAATGTATGAAGGCTTGCTCTGTCTGAGATTCTTCCTTTGCTAGATTTCATTCAGTATTAATTCAGCAGCCTTCAGATATGCTTTATTTTTATACTCTACTTTTTTTTTTAAATTTTTATACTCTTGTCAGTGAACACATTTTCTCTTTTTGACTTTTATTAGGTGTTTATGCAATGTTGATTATCAGTTATTTTTTAATTTGGAAAAACCAAATTGACATACGTAGAAATATGTCTCAAGTTTTTTAAGGCAAAGTGAGTGAATGCTTATAAACCAAAGAGAATTTTAATAAATTGAAAAACAGACCTTTGCCTTTAATCTTTTTGAGAGTTCTGAATAACCAAGAGTGAAAGCTAGATATATTTATTAGCTACTCCTTTTCTTTTTAAACAAAGTCCCTCCCTTTCACCGCCTCCCCTTCTTCCCCTGCAAAAAGAACTCGCTAAAGAGAGGTGAAATGGTGCACAGGAATCTAAAAATAGAGGAGACAGGACAGGATTTTTTTGGTCATCATTAACATTTTTTTAACTTTATCTAACTCAGTGATAATTTTTGAAATATTTGAATTTTGATCAAAGAAGCACTTGTTCTAATAGAATATGTTTTTTGTCTGTGACCTTTGGTAGAGTTGTTTGGATTTTATTACTTTATAATTCTTGGCAGGAATGGGATGAGGAGAGATGTTTATGTAACTTAGATTATGTATATCAGAGTTTACTTTAACTATAAATATTTAATATACAAGTGTTTCACTGTTTTCACAATTATTATTTTAATAGAAACCAAAGAAACCACCACCACCTGCAAAGGGTCTAGGTAAGTAAGAAACAGATTATTCAGTTTGCTGTTTTTCATATTTTTAAGTTCTGAAATGGTGAAATTGGGTCTTCTACAAATCATTTATTTTCTTTTGGCAAAAATTAAATATTATGGTGCTGTATATAATTTTTAAAAGTATATAAAAATTGAGTGTTCATGTGTATTAATGTCTGTCAGTATTTTTTTTAAGTACAAACTGTATAAAATAGGAATGTTGAAAATAATTTGAATACTTTTGTTATATTACACTTTGAGTTAAGAAAATTGACTAAGCTTAAATCTATAGAAAACAATATATTAAAAGAAAAAAGAAGACAATATATTTACCTAGCTAATAAGTTATTCTACCTTTTCAGGTGCAATCCATTTTTTAATGTCACAGACGAATACTCTTCCTTCAGAGAGTGTGATAAGGCTAGAAGAGTTTTGTTTTTTCCTTTTTAAACAGTTGAATAAATGATGAAGTACCTAGAAGAGTTTTCCAGAGTTAGACTTTTGTAATCTAACTCTGTCCTATTTCTATAAGTTCTAGCCCTCGATTTCTGAGTTTTAAATGTGCATTTTAATTTTTTTTTTCCATGAAAGATTTGCTCTTTTTTAGAATAATGCAAGTCCTTCCCTCCTCTGTATTTCAGCTTTGTGTTTGCTAACCTTATCTTAGAGCAAGGATAAGTTAAAAGTAATTTTTGTAGAAGTTGGTATTGAAGCCTTTTTAGCCACTAGTCATACTGGGCTTTTAAAATTAATTAAAATTAAATAAAATAAAGTTAATTCCATAGTTGCAGTAGCAGCATTTCAAGTCTCAGTGGACAGTGTTGGACCACACAAAAACAGAGTATTTCCATCATCACAGCAAGCTCTACTGGGTAGTGGTATTGTAGAGGATGTGAACTCCTTCATTTGATAAGGAAGGAACTGAGACCATAGAGCTATCACTTAACTCAAGATGATCATGGCAGGTGCAGGATGATATACTGAGCTTAGTGATTCTGGTATACTGGGTCTTCATTATACTGTATATTCTGGTATACCATTAATTCTGTTTTCAACTGTTTTAACCATATTTTCATCTGATGTTATTTTTTAAATCTTTGCTTTTTTAGTAGTATAATTATCTTTGTGCTCTAAAACTTTTTTTTTTAACGTATTCACTTTTTTCCCCCTCAGCTTCAAAGCCTGAGCTGATAGGTGCAGAGAAGAAGTATTTTTCTACAAAGCCTGAAGAAAAAGGTAAGACAGATTTCTTCCACTTTCAGGAAAATAATTCCTTTCATTGTCATTGTAAGGAAAAATGTATTTCCACACAGTCATTTACACAGATATTTAACAGAGTTCATTATTTACTATGTAATGCTTGGGGTTTTCTGAGAGGGAGTTTGTTACAATTGATAGAAAATTAAGATTTTTCCTCAAACTGATATAAATTTACACTCATGAAAAAGTTACACCATCACCTCAATAAGGAAGTAGTATTTAATCAGTTATTTCAAATAATGTATAAGAAAACTAAGCATTAAACATTTTACTCTTATTATTTTCCTAGTGTCCCAGATGAAATACACTTAAAAATTTTTTTTTAGGTATAAGAGTGAGTTCTAACTTAAAACATGGAAGTGATTTATTATGTATTCTTTAATTTTCACTACATGTATTTGTCATGTAAACTTGGAAAGGTGTCCAAACATACCACATTTATTTTGTTTAAAAACATTACTTGATTTGTTATTGTTAATACTTCATTCTCTTTGTACACAAGGATCTGCAGTGGCTGTATCTGGTAGATTAGGTTATATATACTTGCAAAAACTTGAATACTGTTGCATAATACTTTTGTTTCTACTGCCAGTGTTGTTTCTACTTTCTATCCTTGTCTCTTGCTTAAAGTGTTACTGTATTATCTTAACTGATTTCTCTCACTTTAGTCCCTTGTCTGGCTTCTATTTCACATTGTTGCATCTCCAAGTGACCACTGATAAAGAATGGAATATTTGACTTTTTAGTCAGAATTTATGCACTTTGGTATGCTTTGGTACCAATATTACTACTTATTTTTAAATTCCTATTCATGCAGCAGGGAACTCCCCCTCATCTGAATTAATGAATGGATTAACCTAGTGTGTATAGTGTTAGTAATGTATTGCTATATTCTGTAGTAAATAAGTTAGGATATATTTGTTACTTTGCTGTATTCTGTTAACTGTCATATTTTAGCTGTTTTAATAAATTTCTTTATATAAGTTTATAGTTTTCTGTATCTTAAATTATCATGACATCTGTGTCTTACATATGTCTTCTTTTGGGCATTTGGATAGCTAGCATAAGAATTTTTTCCTTAAATCCAGATTTCCTTTTGTTTTTGGCCAATCTCTAGCTAAATTTAAATTCTAGGCACAGTTGTATATCCACATGCAAAAGAAAGAAGTTGAACCCCTTCCTCATACCATGTACAAAATTTGACTAAATAAAAATGGATCAGTCACCTAAATATGAGGTATAAAACTAAAACTTTTAGGAGAATATATAGGGGTAATTCTTCATGGCCTTGCATTTGGCATTGGTTTCTTAGCTATGACACTAAAAGCACAGAAAACCAAAGAAAAAATAGTTAAATTGGATTTTATTAAAATTTGAAAACTTTGTGCATCAAAAGATATTATCAAGGAAGTAAAACAACAAACTACAGAATGGGAGGAAATATTTGCAAGCCCTATGTCCAATATCTGAAGTGTAAAAAGGGTCCAGTGTTTGGAATTTATGAAGAACTGTTACAGCTCATCAGCAGAAAGATAAACAATCCAGTCAAAAGATGTGCAAAGAACTTAAATAGACATTTTTCTAAATGAGATATACAGGTGACTGACAAGCATATGGCAAGATGTTCATCATTAGTCATTAGAAATGCAAACCAGGACCACATTGAGCTACCACTTCATACCCACTAGGATGTCTGTAATAATAATAAAAACTGAAAATAAGAAGTATTGGCAAGGATGTGGAGAAATTGGACCCCTGGTGGCCCTGGTGGTTGCCAGGGCCTGGGTAGAGGAGGGAATGGGGAGTAAGTGATTAATGGGAATAGAATTTTCTTTTGGAATGATGAAAGGGTTTTGGAACTAGATAGAGGTTGTGGTTGCATGACTGTGAATGTACTAAATGACACTGAGTTGTTCACTTTAAAATGGTTAATTTTATGTTATGTAAATTTAACCTCAATAAAAATAAATCTAGTACTCAAACACATTGCCATCATATTTACATAATAAATCAACATATAGTAGTTGGTTTAGTCATGGATATACCTGGAATGGTGAATCTTATTTTTGTCACCTTTGATTTCCAGTAACATTGAATGTGTTCTTTTGTTTTAGACTAACCTATGGAATTGAATTGATTTGGAGCTGTTATTTATTTATTTATTTATTTATTTATTTAGCCTTAATGCATGGCATGCAGGCTCTTAGTTCCCTGACCACTGCAGTAGAAGTGCAGAGTCCTAACCACTGGACTGTCAGGGAATTCCACAAGCTCTTATTTATATATCTGTTAAAAGAAGTATATTCATTTAATCAGTTTATGAATGATGATTATTCATTTAATCAGTAATTCATTTAATCATTTAACTTATCTTTTAACATTTTCCCTGATGTTTTATATAAAATATCTTTCTTTTAATATTTTCTAGAAATTTAAGTTTGGCTGACTGTTATAACTCTGATAATGATGGCTCTATCAGCTTATAGTTAGAATTGGGAGTTTTGGCTTTCACTCCTGGTAGTGTAATTATATGATGCGTTTATATAGTTTGAGGCCATATAAAAATGGATTTTTGTACCAAATGATGATGAGGGTTTTAATAGACTAAGCTATATTTTCAAACATTTTGTATTTTCATTGTTGTTAGATGAAATCTCATATTTTGAACAAAGAGTTTACTCCTGGCCTGCAATATTTGTTCAAGATTTATAATGACTGGTTTCTGATTGATAAGAAAACTCATGAAATTATTTGTGGTCCTGTGATAGACATTCTTTTCAAAGATCTAGTAAATCTTGCAGAGTACTCAGTATTGCTCTTAGGAGTTTCTTATTTTTGCATATATGCCTTATAATATATTTTTGCTGACTGCTGTATCATGAATATCTCATGTGTGTGCACATGTCAATTTTAATACCTGTTCTTAGTACCTGAAGGATCAGGAACTAAGTATGTCATTATGTACAGAACTATGCCCTTTTTGGTGATCAAATTATTTTTATTAACGTGGCATGACATTGTTCTTAATTTTTTTTCCCCAGCATATTTTCTTATTTATTTCATAGAATTATTAAATGAAATGGTACTAAGATTCCTAATACAATGAGTTATAAATATAAGCCTGTAATTTTCTCATCTGTGACTAACCAACCTTGCCTCAGTTTCTCTTAAAATTGTTTTTCTTGTCATCATGATTAGTTTTAAATAAGTACATTAAATGGCACTAGAGTTCCTACTCATTTTTAGTTCTCTGTACTTCAGTTTCAGAGAGTGGTCTAGATTTAAGTCTAGGTAATATTGTTTTCTGCTTATAGTAGAATCATATGTGATTATATTTGAGTAAAATACCGGCCCTAAAAGCAAAGGATTGTGGGAAGACACTAAGGAGCAGGCATTATTCGTTGATCAGAGACTTATTAGTGGTCTCCCTTTCCACCAAAGTAGAGTTTTTAAAAGACAGGATTATTAAATTATAACTTTAAAACAGATAAAACAGTGGACACATACACGCATAGTATCTCTTTCTGTTTCACACCTTTCCAGCCTGACATTAGCTTTAAGAAATAGAAAAACCTAAATAGTTCTGATTGTTAGTAACTTACTAAATATTTTTAAATAATCAGATGAAAAATCAATGCTGGAACAGAAACCTTCTAAACCAGCCGCTCCACAAGTCCCACCCAAGAAACCTACTCCACCCACCAAAGCCAATAATTTATTGAGATCTCCTGGAACAGTGTACCCAAAACGACCTGAAAAACCAGTTCCTCCACCACCTCCTGCAGCCAAGTAAGTTTTATCTAATTTTAAGTTAGTTTATTGATTTACCTGCCTTTGACATAATTGGCTCTACTGCCTTTCTAAATCTCAAAGTAATTTGAGTATTTGTTATGTTTCATAATTTTTTTTGAGACTGTAATCTGTGTTAAATGTTACTCTTATATTCACACTAGGTGAATATACTCATGTTAAGATGTTTTACATGTTTTATTAGGGTAGAGGTTTATGTTTATGGAAATAATTTTATAGACAAGAAAGAAAAATCAGTATTTTGCGATAACATCTTTAGTGTCATTTCAAAATTTATTTATTTATTTATTTATTTATTTATTTATTTATTTCGTTGGCTGTACTGCATCTTAGTTGAGGCATGTGAGCTCTTTTAGTGGCAGCATGTGGGCTCTTAGTGGTGGCCTGCGGGATCGAACCCAGGCCCCCTACATTGGGACAGCAGAGTCTTAACCACTGGATCACTAGGGAGGTCCCTCTTTAGTGTCATTAAGTCACAGTGTTTAAAGATGGTCATGATTTACATACAAATGATATTTGCATGTGTTTGATTTTTCTCATTTCAGGATTAATGGAGACATTTCTACCATTTTATTAAAATTTGAAACTGAGCCAGTATCAAAACCAAAGCTAGATTCTGAACAGTTACCACTTCGACCAAAGTCAGTAGACCTAGATTCATTTACAGTTAGAAGCTCTAAAGAAACAGGTAAGTTAACATGTGGAAAGGTGGTGCATAAAAAAAAGTTGCAAATATAGTCTTCAGAAACTGTTTAAAAGAAGAAATTTGTGTATGTAATTTGTGTATGGATAGATACAGTGGAAATTTATTAAAATTTGTTTAAAATATCTGAAGCCAAAATAAAAAAATGAAACTGAAAGAATATAAATGGGCAAAATATTTATGGTTCACATAAGCTTTCTCACTGGTCAGAGAACTGAGATGGATATTAAAAGATCAGTCATTTATCATTCTATGCTTTCATAGTGGAATGACTATGCCACCTAACTTAGGCAGATGTGAGTGACATAGACTTTCAGTGCCCACACTAGATTATATTTAAGAAAACTATTTTTATTTTTCCACTTAAATCTCAAATTACTTTTGTTTCCAATTCTGGAAAATAGGCGTTTTTATCTCTTTCTGTCTCTCTCTCTCTCTCTCTCTCTCTCTCTATATATATATATATATATCAGAAGGCTTTACTTTAGCTAAATACTATTCCTTAAGTTTTAGAACTGATTTTTCAGCCCATTAATCATCTTTGTCTCCTGGTTTTTTATACTTCTCAGTTGTAAAATGGAATACTTGAAACAGAGAAGTCTTTTTCTTTTCTTTTTTTGCATCAGAGAAGTCTTGATAAAGGTCTCACTATTAAAAGCATTGCACAGTTACTTTGTGGTAATGGTTATTTTATAGCACTTTGTATTCATTTTTAGATTTTTAACATTTTAAAAGCATTTTCTCATATGCATTCTTATTTTAACATTGTTTCTAAGAGGCAGATGCCATATTTTTTTTGCATCTAAACAAAGTAAGCTACAGACACAGCAAATGTTCAAGATCACGTAAACCAGAAGAGAACTCTTTAAATCCTCCTTATATAAAGTTCTCGGTGCTTTTCTTTAAAAAAATTTAATGTTTTAATGTATTTTTTATCTTCAAGTTAACATTTCTTTACATTTAAACTTGAAGGCCAGTTATACTAAGATTTTTAGTTTTTGTCACTGTATTGTTTCAAATTTTTTAGGTAATTTTATTTTTCATCCTTCTCTTTAGTTTGCCAGTACAAAAGCTCTGACCTAAGCATAGACTCCTTCAGTTTTTTATCTGAAATGTTTTATTGATCTTTCTTTCATCATGTATTTGGGTCCTGCCTGATCTTGGTTGAAGCCATATTCATGAATAATTTCTGGAAATTGAGATGTTGATTGTATTTTAGAGACATTCACTCAAAAATATTCAGTATGTTTTCGGTGAAAATTGTTATTTACTTTTAGTTAAATAAAAACCAAAAAAACTTTATGTTTTTAAAAAGTATCCTTTAATTTTTTTTTTTTTTTTAAATTGAGGTTAGTGGTAAAAATTCTGTTAGTTCTTACAGTTTTCTGTTTGATATAAAATGTAGCTAGAAATGTGTTTTCAAAAGTAATAGAGAAAAAAAATTAAGCGTACACTTTTAACTCTGGATATCAAAAATCCGTCGGCATTATCTTTTGAATTTCCACAGTTTTCTGCAGTTTTTATCACAGAAGGCTTAAATTTTGATGAGTCTCTTTGGGAGCTGAAAGAGTAATGTTTAGAGCGTTTTTTTCCTGTATTTTTTGTTACTTTGTATCATTCTTCAACCTTTCCTTTATTTAGTTTTCTCAGAGTCATGGAAATTACCAAAAAATTTTAAGTAAATTAAAACAAAGTTTCACTTTTTTTCAAAACTTTATCTGTGTATGATTACCAGCAAGCTTTATTTCCTTTGGTACATTTCTAAATACCATGTAACAATGTCAGATGATTGTGGTTGAAAAGTTCTATTTTTTCCTTTGTTTTTTTGGTCCCATTTCTTGTCTTATATCCATAGCCATTATTTATTCTTCATTAAAAATTAGAGGCTTTGTGGAACAGGGTTTAAAATTTTCTAATTTCTAGTTTGCTTTTTTGTTGAAATGAATAAGGAAGTAATTTAGAGGTACCGAGACTTGTATATGGTCAAAAAACTAACAGCTAAATTCCAAGCTGCAGTCTTTATATCTTCCACTATCAGACTGCCTTTGGTGTCCTGCATTTACACCCTGTAAAGTTCAGAAACTATTAATTTTGGAAATTGAGTTCATATTAAGTAGCAAATATTTACTGAGCAGGCGTGTATTCGTAGTAGTGTTTTGCGCACGAGTAGTGTGCCAAGATGAAAGGCGTAGCTGCTGACAGCAAGTAGCTTATGTCTCAGACCTCAACTCAGAGGCTGTTCCTTATTTCTTTTTTTAAAATTAGAATATCATATCCTTGGTACTTGTAATATGAAAGTGTTTTACCTGTTCTTTGAGTTGTTGGCACCTTAAAAAAAATCTGTGTCCTGTATCAGATACAGCCTCAAATTTGGCATTAGATTGAGGCCTGTTTAAATTTACATATATGGCTCAGTTTGAGGTTTTAAGTTTTTTAAATGACATATGAAACTAGCCTTTTAACTTGTGTTTCAGAGAGTTTAGAACATACATGAAGATCTCCTTAAAGTTTAATTATTTTGTAAAAGAATAATTTGAGGTGAAATGATATAGTAGAATTTGTTGCTAAAAAATATGTGGGTTTTAAATTATTAGCTAATTGGTCATTGGCATTCTCTCATTCTCACTTAACTAACAATTGAATGATCCATTATATCCATGGTACCTATTAGAATACCTGACATGGAAGTTGTTATAAAATGTAATTTCCCTTCTTCGTCCCCTCCTCCACTGTTAATTACATCTTATTCTGTTTCTGCTCTTATCTATTAAGGATGTAAATTCCTTTCGCTACTCTCCAATATGATTTTCTTATATATAAAGCCATATATAAACATACATATTCATGTATATAAATACAGTCTGACTTGCTCATATAAGAGAAACATTCCTAGAATATTCAATTTGTTCCAATTTTTTTTGTGTTTAAAGTTTCTTCATAAATATTCTCATATATGATACAAGATAGTACTACAAGTTGCAGAGCTATCAGACCATGTTTTAATTTTTTCTCTCTTTTTCCAGCACTTCAGTAAAAATTGGTTTAGGATAATCTCACTGCTACTCTGTGGTTTAATTATAAAGTTCACATAGTATAAATATTTCTAAAATAGTACATTTTCCAGAAAGTAAAATTGGTTTACAGTTAGTTTTAAACTACAAGACAGAAAATTGAGTGGAAACATAGCTCTTTCATTGAGAAAGCACAGTTGATGAAGTATTCTTAGAGTGATAGTATTTTATCCTTTTTGATTATCTTTCTGTGATAAATTCTTCTTGGATTAAAGGAAATTTTAGAGATACATACATTATTTGATCTGAAAGCCTTCATTGTTAAATAGGGCAGCATTCTTTCTCTTCAGTTCTATTTAATAATTGATGCTTTGTTTGTTAATTTCCCAATATTTATTCATTTATATCTTCCAGAAAGAATTTATGGTGAGATTTTTCAAATACAGTGTCTACCTATTGAATGATAGACACTATAAAAAGTAAGCCTGTGTGTAAACTAGGATTCACCCCCAAAACACCATACCCCCAAACGTAGAATTTACATGGGAAATGAGCAGTAATTAAAATTTTTACTTTCTAATAATAATTTCCTTGATAATACCATTATAGAGAGGATCACGTAAGGCACTACTGAATTTTCATTTGTGTATGTAGGAGATTTTAAGTGTTGTATTGAGTTGTATTTTTATAGTGAGATATTTAAAAGTAATATTTGGCACATTTTTTTCCTATTATACCATACCAGAATTAAAATTGCCTCTTTTATTGTAACTACTATCATGTGCTGAGGACTAAAACTTGACTAAAAAGGTAGTTTAATTTCAGTTATAACTGTATCGATGAGTTGTTAATATGTTGATTTATTACTCTGACCTCTAATTTTAGTACTAAAACATCCTTTTAGAAGTTGTCTTGGTGTTCAGTGAGTAATTTAAAAAAGGCTTCTTTCTAGTTTAATGTATACTGAAATTAATACTAATCATGGCTTTTCCTTTTGAAAGACAAAAGAATAAATCTAAAATCTAATACACATCTTAATGTAAGTTTAGATAAACTGAAGTATCTGCTAAACATTGAAATGGTTCTGTTCATTCTGCAACTGTTCCTTTTTCCTGCTTTGTAAAATAATTTTTTTGGTTTAGTCTTTTTTCTAGACATTCCTATCCTTGACTTTTCTTTCCAGATTTTGTTTCCTAGCCTGTTTGCCATGTTTCCCTTCTTACGTGTCAGGAAATTATCCTACCTTTCTCCATTTTGGTAAGATAACAATTTATGAAAGAAATCAAAATAATATATTCAGTATAAATAGGTGGTGCACATTGAGTTTTCTTTGTAATTTTACTGAAGTGTACTTGTTTGTCTGTCTATTCTAACCCTTTTCATTTTCCATTTTAAAATAAAGTGAAATTCATATTGAAAAGTTTTTCTTGATTAGTTAGTTTAAAATATTCTTATGATAAAAGTTTTTTTAACTGACAACCATAAAAGTCAGATTATTTTCTGCCAAGGGTTTGTATTTCATTTTGCTTTTTTCAAATTCCGTGTCTCAGGCAATGTGTAGAAGTGTAAATGGCTGGCAGAGTGACAGTGTGATGGCAAGAATTAAGTGACTGTCATGCCTTATATGCCATGTGTAAAATACAAATCCACTGGCAGCACTCTTAGGTAAATTTAAAAGCTTTCAAATATATCATGAGTCAGAAATGTGCACTATTTCCTTTTACTAACCTAGTGACTTAAATGGAGGACCTGAGAGAGTTCTAGAATAGTAAAATTATTTATCTTGGTGTTGTGACCCAAAACTGGACATATGGAAGACATTTTTACATGAGCATGGTGTATAATTTTGTAAATCTCCCTTTTATTTACCCTTTTAATTTCATTTATCTTCATCTCTTCATATGTTTTTTGTTTGTTTCTTTTTCTTTTTGCAAGTTGCTTAAATATGCATTTGAAAATAACCTCCACAGGCCAAAATGATTGGATTATACTTTTCAAGGTTTTTTTGTAGGTTGTCAATACATATTTATCAATGTAAAAAGCAATTTTTAACCCTTCAAACTGCAGCATATTTTTAACAGTTTTTAAAATATTGTTTTCTTTGTTTATGAAATTCACAAATGAAATATTTAAACATGTATTTAAATTCAAGGTCTTTCACATTATATGATGCGTTTTCCATTAAAGCCACTGTGTTTCTTATTGTGGTTTATTATATATTATAATTATTTATAGACAATTATTGAACAACTCAAGACAAAAATTAAACCAGGCACATTAGATTGCCTTTTGTGATATATTAGTCTAGTGACTAGCTCCAAGATAGAACACACAAAGTAATCCCAGAACGTGAAGATGGAAAAGAATTAACAGAGGTCGACAAATAATTACAGTTATTACAAAACGCATATTGCCAAGTGGTGGTAACCTTGTTTTATCTTTGTGTCCTCCATCCCTTAAAAAAAAAATTCTCTAAATAAATTACTTTGAAAATTGATGAGTAAGCTTTAAGGGCAGTAATGATAAGTATCTTTAGATTTCTTTTTAGAAATAACAATTTTCTGAGCTTGGACATCTAAATATTTGACAGAAAGCATTAAAAACTTCCAGGCAATGGTAATGTGAAGGATGATTCCATACCTGGAAGACAAGGTGAAAGATACCTGCTGCCATAATGAATGGTGGCGTATTGACTGTGATTAATGCTCTTAGTTTGGAATCTGAGCCAGAGGAAGACTATAATGATAGTGGAAGTGTCTGGCATTAACAGTAGGGTTCTTATATCACTCATAGATACCTGGGCTTCAAAATTAAAGATCAACTCCTTCAGCAAGGTTTTCTGGACCATCTAGAAAAGGGAAAGGTATTATATACCGTTGTTTCAGAGATACAAATTACCTAGATTTGTCCTTAAACTCAAGTTATTGGGTCAAAGGTCAACCAGCCTTTGATGGTGGGGAAGCAAATGGATGATTTATGTAGAATCTTCCCTTGGTATCTGATTTGCCTTAGATTTATAACTTTCTTCTGATTCCTACACATGATAATGTCTAAGCAGAAGTGCAGTGAACTATAAATAGGTTGAGTCCCAGCTACGGTATACTACGCACATACATGTATAAAGACACATTAAATTACACTTTCACTTTACATTAAGAAATGCAGTTGGAAAGCAGCAGGGTCCCAGATCAAACTGAGTTTTTAAAATTTTAATATTAGGATATTACTTGAACTTTAAAACACATTTCATGAGTTAATGTTTTGATATGCTGTAATTAATTCTGAGTTGAAGAAATAGATCATGTTTTTTTATAAGCATGAACTTAAGAAGACTGCTTTTTCATACTACTACTGCTTATGCTACAGATTTATATCTTTCAGTAAGAGCTTTTGTTGAGGTCTAAGTCTTTATTAGAAACATGAACTTTATATCATTGATAAATAAAATGTATCAGGTGAAGAGGATATTCGTTTTTGAGGGTGAGTGTTGTTTTCCAAATGCATATGAAAAGCACAGGTCAACTTGTGAGTCTTAGTGGTACTCTTTTTAATTTTATAGTTTGTTAAAAATCCAGAGATATTCTTTTTTACCTTTTAAAATGTGCAGTTTTCTCTTAATAGATATGTTTACTTTTATTCTCCAGATCTTGTAAATTTTGATGACATAGCTTCCTCAGAAAACCTGCTACATCTCACTGCAAATAGACCGAAGATGCCAGGAAGAAGATTGCCTGGCCGCTTCAATGGTGGACATTCCGTGAGTATTTTCTATTGTAAAACACAGAGAATTTAAAATCCAGAGTCCTTCTGAAGATAAGAATGAAGGAGGATTTATAGCTCCATTGAAGTTTAAAAATCAGGAAGATAGCTATACTCAAGTGGCCAAGGGTTATATCTAAGAGATATGGGGAAAGAGACCTGTTCGTTTCCCCAGGACGTGGAATGGAAGGTTACAGGATCAAAAACAGAGTTGTCCTAAGACCTAACCATAGAGCACAGTGTCAAAAGGGGACAGGGGACCTGGGTAATCTACTTGTCCAACAACAGTACTTAGAATTGAGTGGTACATAGTCACTTCAGGAAGGAATGAGAGCCTTCTCCCCCCCCCCCCCCCCCCCACTGAAATAGTCAGTGTTTTTTATAGTACTAATCCTGGTCTCTAAATGTGTAATTTCTTTTTATGCTTTCTTTACAGTGCCTGGGATACTGGTAGTACTTTAGTGTTACTACATTGGCTCTTAAGCACTATTGTGCTTTTGAATTACCTAAGTAGAGAAAATTTTTGTTGCTAATAGGCAAGCTGGTTTTCCACCCTCAAGATATGCAAGTGTGTGAAATTATGCATGAAATTATGTAACATCCTGTTAATAATAATGGAATGTCTGGAACAGTAGCTGCTGAAAACAGTGATAAAAGTTACTTTATTATCCAGATGCTTACTGCCTTTTCTTCCTTTGGTGTTTTCTGTTTCTTGATTAAAAAAAAAAATCATTCAGCCTACACAAAGCCCAGAAAAAATCTTGAAGTTACCAAAGGAAGATGATAGTGCCAACCTAAAGCCACCTGAATTTAAGAAGGATTCATGCTACTCTCCAAAGGTGAGATGCATTGTGGTCTAAGATTTGTATAATTTGTAGGGTTCTTTGTGAACATCAGAATTGTGGAATTTAAAGTGTCTTTCAAGGAGAATTATTTCTTATGCCAAGAAATAAAATAATTCCTACCTAAACTAAATAAAATAAAATAAGTACTGTTAAACTTGTTACATTATTCTCTGTAGATCTTTCTTAGGAGAGTTACATTATTTTAAATGAGTATTACAAATGTTACGTTTCATATTTTTTTAAGGCATAGATCTATATATTTGTTTCATTTCCCATTAAATATGCACTCTTTAGGCAGAAGCCATCACTTTTTACTCCTTACATAACTTGGTGCTTGGCACTATAATAAGCACTAAATGCACACTGGAATGAATGGTAGAATACATGGACTCTTCCATCGATTACGTGGTGTTAAGAGTCTTTTCTAAACTCTTACTGTTTTAATTTGATAGTATTACCACAACTGACACACATCTTATATATTTGAGAAGATCATGCCTGTTTCTCAAATTCATTTCAAGGTATTTGACTGCTATTCAGTTTATCAGATACACTTAATCTGATTCTCTCAGCCGTCAGCAGTCTATTGAAATTTTACTTGCTATTACTTTCAGCAAAAGTGTGTCAGGCCATGGATTCATTTTAATGCCTCATCTATGGACTTGGTAAATTTTTCACAACTGGTTTTAATTGGAGCTCTTTGGATATTCTAAATAATAACTTTAATATGAAGGATCAGAGACTTCCCTGGTGGCGCAGTAGTTAAGAATCCGCCTGCCAGTGCAGGGGACACAGGTTTGATCCCTATTCCGGGAAGATCCCACATGCCTTGGAGCAACTAAGCCCGTGCACCACAACTACTGAGCCTGCTCTCTAGAGCCCACGAGCTACAACTGCTGAGCCTGAGTGCCACAACTACTGAAGCCTGCGCACCTAGAGCCTATGCTTTGCAACAAGAGAAGCCACTGCAATGAGAAGCCCGTGCACTGCAACAAAGAGTAGCCCCCATTTGCCACAACTAGAGAAAGTCTGCGTGCAGCAACAGAGACCCAACACAGCCAATAAATAAATTAAAAAAATATGAAGGACCAAAGCAGTGCCTTAATAATGCTTTTATATTTTTGCTTCTAGATGCTTCCTAGGCAAATAATAAGATAAATGTAATGGATTTTTTTTTTTAAATCCCTTGACATTTCTCACAAAAACCCTTCATAATTACAAGTTTATATTTTGGTTGCTTAGTGGTTTTTCCTGTTGTGAACATCAAACTGCTTTTTGGATTTTCAAGTTTATCATTTATCTTGGCAGTATTACTTTAATTACTTATCTCCTGGCAGTAAAAATCTTTTGAACTTATAATGTAATATTAAATATAAGTACAAATAAAATAAAAATTTTCTGTTTATGTTTTCAGCTGTCTGCTTACCTTTCAACACCTTCAACTGCTTCTAAACCAAATACAGCTGCTTTTCTAACTCCTTTAGAAATCAAAGCTAAGGTAGAAACAGAAAATTCCTTGGATGAACTTAAAGCTCAGATTGTTGAATTGCTGTGTATTGTGGAAGCACTAAAAAAGGATCATGGGTAAGTAGCCCTTGTTTTCTTCTTTGAGCACTACTTAACACATGTGTAAAGAATTCTTCCAAATTATATCAAGTAAAGAAGTAATCTGCCAAGTTTCTGGTATGAGCAAGTTTGTTTTTAAAGAAATTTTTATTAATAGTGTCTGTCTCCTCTTGGTAAAAAGCTTGAATTAGAAAACACATTAATTATAAATTCTAATTATTAATTCTAGTTATTCTTATTAGGAATTGGGAAGCTAAAATATGAAAACCTAGCCCAATTATGAAAAAGGCAAACCAGTAAAAACAGAAAGTAGTAGCTCGATTATAGAATAGGTTCTAATAGCTTGATTATAGAAAAATGACCAATAGGCACATGAAAAGATGTTCAGCATCATTTGTCATTAGCACATGCAGATCACAACCACAGTGAGATACTACTTCAACCCACTAGGATGGCTATAATAAAAAATATGAACACTAACAAGTGTTGGCAAGAATGTCAGAAATTGGAACCCTCATGCATTGCTGGTAGGCATGTAAAATGGTACAGCCACTCTGGAAAGCAGTCTGGAAGTTACTCAGAAAGTTAAATTTTATGTTCCCATATGACCCAGCAGTTCCTCTCCAAGGTATAATACTGTCCAAGAGAGTTGAAAACAAGTGTTCAAACACAAACTTGTACACAGTGTTTATAGTATTATCCATAATAGCCAAAAAGTGCAAACAACCCAACTGTCCATCAACTGATAAATGGATAAACAGATGTGGTACGTTTATACAATGGAATGCTCTTCAGCCATAAAAAGAAATGAAGTACCAATACTTGTTACAGCATAGATGAACCTTAAAAGCATCATAACTTGAGGCTAGAAATGTCAAACACAGAGGTTAATTAGTCTTAAAAGTATTAGGAAAAGCAAAGCCATCTTATTTTGGATCTGGGGTGTATCTGTACGTATATTTGGTTTTCTTCTCAGAGGACTTTGATCACTGTTTCTGCTAAGGTTGAGTTGGATATTTATAAAACAAATAGGTTGGGATAGGTGATCTGTAAGGCCTTTCTCTTAGCTGAGAGTTTTTGATAATGGTATGTGGTGAGACATGCCTAAGTAAAAGTTAGAGATTTTTGAGAACTAAAATAAATTTAAACGATCACCTGCTGTAGCCCCCTCCCTTCTTTTAAATGAAGAAATAAAGGTTTAAAGAGGTAAGGCTATTTAAAATCACACAGCTCTTAAGTGGCAGAGCTAGAATTCAAACTTGTATCTTCTATTGATTTAGAAATCTTTTCTTATAAACATTGGATTTTTTTATAAACTTTTTTTTTTAAATATTTTCTTATAAACACTTAAATTTTAAAATGTGTTAACATTTTAAACATACTTCTGCAAAAGCCCAGTATGTAAAATAGATCAAAGATCAGCTAATCTGACTGAATTGAGGGTGAAGGTTCAGGTGATCTTTCCCTATTCCAGCTTCTTCTGTGACCTCTAAAAGTATTTCATGGAATATGGAATCTGGTGTAATAGTTGTTGCCTATGAGACTGTGTTACCACTCAGCATGAATTTACCATTTCTCCTCCAATTCTTAGTTGACATTGGATTATTTATTAAAAAACAATACTGAGATTAACAACATGATGTATTTGTAGTTTGTAAATATTTATTGATGTGCCAGTTAGAGAACTCTCCTGATTTGTTGATTTTGACATTTTACATTTTTGATACCAAATGTGCTGTAGTGAGCAATAAATACATGTACAAATTGCCTGTAGGTGCTCTTAAATAAGCTGTAGAATGAATAAAAATATCAATGACTTTCATATATTTTAAAACATATATATCAGATATTTTAGAAGTCTTTCCAAAGAGTATTTTAAAAGTCTTCAGTTCCTCTTGGAAAATGAAATGGAGGGGAAAATGACTATAAAAATATAGAAAGGAACCTAGAAAAATAAAAACATGAATTATGGAAGAGGGACTGTTGGCTGAAGTTTTTAGTTTATTGGTTTGGATTTTGGATTTTAATATAATAGTTAATTTTAAAAAAAGCAGAAAGATAGGTTAAAGTCCAGGTTATTATGTTAAAAATTGTAATTTGCCTTGCACTGTGACGTATTTTAACATTTATTTTCCAAGTTATTTGGGCTGTATATCCTGCTTCGGAAATGGATGATAACTGAATACGAAAAATTACCTGTGTTCACTTAAAAATTTCTTTATCTCAGGTTTGCCGTGGTTTTGCTGTATTTTTTAACTGTTGTTAATTGAATCATTTAAAGTAGAGAATTTGAATTTTTTCTCAGTCAACATGAGTGTTTCCTTTAAAAAGTTTTCCCTATGTTCTTGGATATCAGGCAACAGAGATCCTGTTAACCTTAGTCAGATACACGGCTTAATTGCAAGACTTAACGGTAAGAAATACTTTGTTTTTTAGGAAAGAACTGGAAAAACTACGAAAAGATTTGGAAGAAGAGAAGGCAATGAGAAGTAATCTAGAGGTAATTCATTTCTTCCAGCACTGAGATTGTAGTCAGCATAAACGAGACATGTTTTTTCCAACCAACTGGGTGATTGGTTCCGCCACAAATTATGCTATCCTGCTTTAGTTGGACACTCCCTAGCGCTTGGTCACCATTTAATTAATCTCTTGTTGACTCCCTGCCACATTCCATTCATTCATTCAGCAAATGTTTTTTGAGTGCTTACTTTCGTAGACAGGAGGTACAAAGTATACACTCATGAATAAAGCAGACATGATTCTTGCCTCTTAAAAGGGTCTAGTTCTAGATCTTTTGCACTCAACACTGCTTCTTTCTTGAGCTATAGTTCTCTTTTCTTCACAGTTAAATTTCTTTTTTTCTTTCTTTTTTTTTTTGCCTGGGGGCAGTGCAGCGGTGGTGGTGATGGTGGTGGTGGTGGTGGTGGTGGTGGTAATGGGATGGCTGTAGATTTGCTGATCTTGATTTCTCACTGAATTGAGTTTACTTTATAGCCAATGGCATCATCTTCGCTCTCTGCTGATAATTGACAATTTCCCTTATTTTCTTTATCTTCCTTACTATTTTCCATCCTCACTGACTTTGGTCTTCATTTGTATTTGTGTGTGTGTGTGTGTTTGTATTTTTCTCTGCATATCTCAGAGGCAGTGTTTCCTGCCTTTTTTAAGAGGCTCTTCCCATCCTGTGTCTGAGTATTGCACACTCCTCCCTGTTTTTACCTCCCCTCATTACTTACCTTGTTTCTTTCATCAGCATTGTGAAAAGAGAATGTGGGACTTGCCGTTAAAAAACTTGAGCTCCTCTTCTGACTTAACCTCGTGACTTTTAGTTCAGAGCTACGTGTATGCCAGGATTGACACTTTCTGACATTGTCTCAGGGGACTCCAGAACCTTTGATCTTAGGGATTAAGTTATACCGTTTGAACGAGGAAGTCACTTACCTCGTTTAGCTTTAGTTGTTGAGATAACATATGTGAAGGTATTCAGCAAATTATCAAAACTCCATTTTTACTCTTACATCTGACACATAACCTTTATTGGCACTCTCCTTTCTCTCCCTGAAAATACTCAAGTTTTCCCCTTTATTCAGAAAATAAAAAGCCCCCTTTTAGGTCTAGCCGCCCTCTTGATCTGTATTCTCTTTTCATTTGCAGTTTACTTGGGGGGTGGGGGGAGCAAGAAAAGCAGACATTGCAGTCATTAATTCTTCACTTTTAATTCTTCATTGAATTAAAATAAGCATTTTGGGCTTACGGATGACAACTCCTGTGTCTCTTCAGTTTCTGCAGCACTTCACATTTTTACCATGACCACCTTTTCAAAGTGTGCCTTGGTTTATGTGACCCTGCATTCCTCTGGCTTCTCCATCTCTCCTCACCTGAGGGAGGTGTTGCTTCAGTGCTGTCCTTAGCCCTCCTCTCTGTGCATCCACTCTGCTCGCCTGTGCCCAGGAGTACTCTGACTAGCTCTGGTGCATCTTCCGTTGAAATCTAGTTTTTTTCCCAGCTTCTAGCCAGTGTTTCCAGCTATTAGTCTCCGTGGATGTTCCGCTGTGAACTTAGATTTAGCATGTCCCCTGTCACACATAGCACCTTCTTTTCCGATTCTCATTTCTGTTTGTGTTGATGGTTTGTTGTGCTTCTAGTCATGTAGATGTGGGTCTTCTGTCTCTAATTCCACTCACTTTCAGGCCTACTGGCTTTACTCCCTAACCTTTTTCTCTTTATTCCCACTATTTCTGTCCTTTTCTCATGCTCTTATCTTCTGTTAACTTGTTTGTTTCTCTCATTCTTACCTTGTGTTTCCTTGCTCAGTATTTCCAAGAACTTTCTATTATTTGCTGAATAAAGTTCAAACTTCTTGACTTGGCATATGGTCTCTCTTATGTCTTGGTGCTAGTTTATCTTTCTTTCCTCACTTGCTTATCCTCAGTTGTCTCTTACAGTTAATGTGTCCGAATTTTTACTTTTGTTGTATTTTCATGGATATTCCTTTCGTCTCACTTCTCATTTTCTTCTAAAGTTTCTTAAATTGTGAATTTCTGTTAAGTAAAGAATGTCTTCTACCTAACGGTGGAATTATTTCATTCATTCATTCATTCATTTAGCTGCATTGGGTCTTAGTTGCGGCGTGAAGGGCTCAGTAGCCTTGTGGCCTGTGGGATCTTAGTTCCCCGACCAGGGATCAAACCTGCATCCCCTGCATTGGAAGGCAGATTCTTAATCACTGGACCACCAAGGAAGTCCCACGGTGGAACTATTTCTAACACATTGACTGCATTTTATATATATTCCTGGGCTTTAAAAGCAATTTTTTTAAATTATTTTATTTGCTGTGTTGGGTCTTTTTTGCTGTGCTTTCTTTTTAGTTGCGGTGAGAGGGGGCTACTCTTTGTTGTGGTGCGCAGGCTCCTCATTGCTGTGGCTTCTCTTGTTGCGGAGCATGGGCTCTAGGCGCGTGGGCTTCAGTAGTTGTAGCACATGGGCTCAATAGTTGTGGCTCACGGGCTCTAAAGCGCAGGCTCAGTAGTTGTAGCGCACGGGCTTAGTTGCTCCGCGGCATGTGGGATCTTCCTGGAGCAGGGATCGAACCCATGTCCCCTGCAGGTGGATTCTCAACCACTGCGCCACCTAGGAAGCCCTAAAAGCAATTTAATCTAGAACATGTTGTTCACAGTTGAGGAAGTTGAAACCAAGTGAGGTTAAGTGATTTACCAATATCACCCGCTAAGCAGTAAGTGAAAAACAGAACTGAACTGGTCCTTTTTAAGAAAAAAAATAAAATAAAAAGAAAACATTCTGTACTGCCCCTTTGTTTAATTGTAGGTACAGTTACGTTTCTTAATTTGGTTTCAGGGATACTCTTATTCTTTATAGGCGGATTTTCTTACAGATCTTTCAGATGCTCACGTTATTTAACATTGTTCTGGATGAAACAGCCTTAGCTGCTTTTTGTTGTTGCCACCTGCCATTTAGAAACTTGCATTGTGACATTTTCATCTGTTGATCTTTTTTAATATTTATTACACTATTGGGAATTGGATTTTAGAATGGAAATCAAAATCTGGAAGCTTGAAATTATCAGATTTTCATGACATAGGATAAAATAAACTTTTCTAAAGTAAAGATATTTTATCTGTTGCTCAATTTATATTTTGTATTTTAGGTGGAAATAGAGAAGCTAAAAAAAGCAGTCCTGTCTTCTTGAAGTGACGTGCACGCGGTGTTCTCAATGTTCCAGGGATTCAGAAGCGACACTATGAACTTCAACTGACTTGTTACTTAAAAATAACAAATGCTGATGTCGTGATGAAGAAATATGAGTATATGAACTATTATATCTATAGAAAAATGTAGGGGGAGGGCAAATTTTTTTTATATATTTTGTTTTGCCAATATGAAAAAAAAAGAGGCCTTATTTCTTATGTGCTGGGATTGCAAACTCTTTTGTTTAGTTTGCTTGAAAATACTACTGAATCTGTATAAAAAGAGAAAATTCGCAATAGTTTTTTTTTATGGAAACGTAGTATTATTTTTAAAGAGATCTATACTATAAATATGGTGATATCTTTACAAATAATCTGTAAAATATACCATTTGAGAGGGACAGTTTAGCTTTATAGTAACTATAGTCACTACTTTTCCCATACAACATAAGGGATATAAACTTTGTACGTATATATATTTTTATGTTTAGCTTCTTACCCAGGATTACACTGTTGTGCCTGTTTGTTTGCAGTGCTGTTTATACTCTGGTGATGAAATAGGAGATTCCTAGCTACAAACCAGATTACTCACCCGTGCACATAGTAATAACTAATGAAATAATCAAAATAATTTCTTCAACTTTTGGATACTTTTTATTGCTTGCACTATAGGATTCATAAAGGAATTTAGTTAACATGTATTTGATTGTTAAATATATTGGGGAAAATGTGAGCTATATTTTAAATTCATTAGGTCTAAGGAACTAAAAATGTCAATTTAACCCTTAACTTGTGCCTAGAAACTACAGCACATATAATATGCAAACACCAGCCTTATTGCTGTACTTCTCTGCTTATTTTACAGGCTCAAATATTACTCATTTCAGGATCTTGTGATTTAATTCTTCATGCCCCTCCGTTGATTTTTAATAATGGTAATGTTAGAAAAAGAAAACTCGAGAACTTTCAGAACTTCAGTGTGCAGTTTCATACTTTGACAAGTTATCATTATGTAAATACTCAGGTTTTGCATTGTATAATTTACCTACTAGACTAAACTAACTGGTGGAGATATTTTGGGCTGTCATTTAGGTAACCAACTTTATAAAGAGTGTTCAGTAGATCATAAAATATAACATCACAGCTTATTTAAAACCAAATTGTTGGCCATATTCAAAATGCATTTTCATAAAACGGATAAATAGCAGTTCCTTCAGAGTCATGAACACTTGAACGTTTTAGAATATTATCTACAGATATGTCTCAAAGTATGTGGATTTATTTTAAAAGTAGAAAAGTTGATTTTTTTTGCAAAAAATTTAGATTTTAAGCTTTATTATAGCAAGTGACATTCAGATTTTGAGTACCAACTATCATGCTTCTGTTTTATGTTGTTTAAACCCCCAAACCAATATTTTTTCTACTTTAAGTTTTAGTTTTATAATACTGAAATCTTGTGTTAGTGAAAATTTGTCATACTGTTTCAAATAAAAGTGAAATGGAAAATAATAGAAATTCCAATACATAATTACATTATGTTAAATTCACAAATTAGTGCTTTTGGGGAAACCAGATTGTGCATTGAGTATGAACATTCTAACTTTTTAAAGTCCTCTTGCGATGAGGTCACTGCTGAACAAAATTGTTTATTCGTATTCTTATGTTTTTAAATGACTTGTCAAATGAATGGTATCCTTCTTCTTAAATTAGGTCTTATTTTCTTTTAATATGAAAGTCTTTAGTTAGAAATAAAAGCAATGTATCCTGGAAATCATCCTCCTGCTTTAGGACTGGAAAATCTTATGAAGTGACCGCTCCCTACCCTAATAATGGGGTGAGGGAAGTTTCCAGCAGATTTCAGGCTGTTCTTAAAGTTTTTGTTGGTCATTTTCTCACCAGTGCGTAAAATCAAAATGGTCATGAGTACTGAAAGACATTTAAAGTGTTTGCTTTTATACTCCTCAGTCAGAATTGAAAAGTAATTCAAGCACTGTGTCTCTGATTTTCCTGCCCTTTACCAAATAGTAATGAAAAGAAAACCAAACAAACTCAAAGGAAAAAATGATTACTTTAATCTAGTAATTTACCAGTATTTGCTCTTGTTATGTGAATTTATTAATTCCTGTTTATAAAGTTCATATCACAAAATGCTATGTAATAATACTAGCTTTTACTTGGGGGTAAATCTTTTTTTTTTTTTAAATGAGTGAGTATAAATGACAGAGTAGAGGTGAACAGCATGGCATCTCTCATTGCCAAATTGTTGGTGAATATATTGTTCAGGTTTGCTATTCTTTGAAACATAATATTACTAACTTTCCTAATTATATTTCAATATTAGGAGTATTGTGTGTGTGTGTGCGACCACCAAGCTTTGGTGATACTATAAAGCTGTTACCTCTTTACAAAATCTGAGTCTGAAGATAGGAAGAGAGAATGGGCCTGGTGTAACAGAGGATTCTCTTTTTATGCTTCTTACTGTGATCACAGGAAAAAAAAAAGACAAAAACAAAACCCAAGTGCTCTCTAGCTGTGTTGGTAAATATTTTATGCTTGGATTTAAACTTGAAATGTATGAACAGAATGAGACAATCAGTTCAAATCAGAAATGAGAAGTGTTAAAATTTAATGGCCTTGTTTTGCTGTAGCAATAAAATGACCAAGTGCAATGACTTGATTTAATAAAATCATCTTTTAAAAGTTGCTGCTATGAATATTTTTAGCCATAAAATTTTACCCTTGTTGTAGCCTGACTTGCCTTCAGTAACTGTTATGTAATGCAGTCAGTGTTGTGGTATTCTAACATTCCAAAAAATAATAATATATATTTATGGGGAATCTCAAAAACAGTGACTTGTTTACAGGTGCTGTAAAAAAGCATGCTTCTCCCTCAAAAAGAAAAACGAATAAAGAATAGTATTGCCAGTTGTGTCAGTCTTTATTGGTTATTTTTCATTAACTTCAGCATATGCTGATTGCAGAGTATGAAAAATTATTTCTTATTACTTTGAGTTTTCCAAATAAAAGAAACAATGTAAATAGTAAAATAAAAGCATTAAAAGTTCTAGACATGTGTGACGTTTACGGAACCTTTTTGAGTCTTTTCTTTATACCTGGAACTGTGAGATGATAATTCCTACCTCACAGGATTATTGGGAGAATTTGATATGATTTATATAAATTACCTTATGGAGCACTTGCCATAGAGTAGATTTTAAAAAATGGAAGCTGCTAATTTACTCTTCTCAAAAGCATCTTGCAGTGATGGATATGAAGTAAATTAGGCAGATAAGATTAAGAGAAAGGCACTGTATGTCCTCTCCCCTTGTTTTTGAATACAGCATCCCTTTCTTTGAAGGAGATACTCCTTTCGTTTGTATTATATTGAAAGTGGAGCTGAGAGTGCTTTGTCCAAATTGAATTATTGACCCAGAGACTGAGATTTCAAACATTTGAAACAAAGAGCTAGTCTCAGCTTGGGAGCTCTCCACAGAGCTCCATTTTTCTATCATCTGGAAAAAACTGGTTCAAAAGAACAAAATAGAGTACAGAGATATGGAAACAGAATCCAGAAGGATTTTAAAACTGATGACAGTCATTCCTGAACCCCAACTACCCGTCCATTGCTTGGTTCCTTAAGCATAAGCTTGCACATAAACTTTCTGGTTTCTGAACTCGCGACTGGATGTCCTGGTAAATATAATACCAAAAAAACAGGATACAATTATCCCCCCTTATCCACGGCAGGTATAGTCCAAGACCCCCAGAGGATGCCCAGCACCGCAGACAGTACTGAACCTTACATATACTGTGTTTTCTCCTATACATACATACCTGTGGTAAAGTTTAATTTATAAATAAGGTACAGTAGGAGATTAACAACTAATAAAATAGAACAATTATAACAATATAATAAAAGTTATGTGAGTGTGGTTCCTCTGAAAATATTTTACAAATATAATACCTTTTCTGTCTTAACTAAGCACTTAAACACACCATGGCTCTAACTTTTGCAGCTTGAGGTGTGACAGCAAAACCAGCAGGAATTTCTTTTCTTCCCAATTTCATGGATGGAAGATTCTTGCCATAGATCTTAGCAACCTCAGCATATGACTTTTTTTTTTTCTTCGTGTCAGAGAGCTTTCACTTTTTCACTTAAAGGAAGCACTGTTTGTCATATCTCAATCTCCAGCATCACTGTTGCGCTCTGAGACCATTAAGTGAAACAAAGGTTCTTAAACACTGCAATTCCGTGAGTCTCCTAGGTGGCTAACGTGAGGGATGTGCTGGACAAAGCAGTGGTTCACGTCCAGAGCCACGCCGTGTGGGATTTCATTGTGCTACGCCGAACGGCGTATGAATTGTTTATTTCTGGAAAATTTTATTTAATATTTTTGGACTGCAATTGACTGCTGGTAACTGAAACTGCAGAAAGCAAAACCACGGCTAAGGGGGCACTACTGTAGAGTCTGGAAGACATCAAGGCCCATGTACTCTTGCTGAGCACACACGTGACTCCAGGCTTTCTAGAAATCGGGGAGATTTGAATCGTGAAAAGGAATAAGACACCACTATGAAGCAATATGGAAAATAAGTGTGGCAAGTCTTTTAAGTTAAAAAAAATTTAGTTTGATTATTGGAGACAGGTGTCCATTTTTCCGTAATAAATCAAGGTTAATTACTTAAAAACATTTTTGTGTTTGAAAATATCTACTTGCTTTTTATTGACTCTTATAAACACTGGGCATAAATTAAGCCTTGCAGGCAAATAATGATAAAGTTTTGAATTACAGAGTTTTAGTGTTTGCAGAGACGTTAGAGATTATCTGATCTGTTGGCTGTGCAGATGGTTTCGTCTGAAGGAACAATTTATGGATTTAGCCCCATTCTAGGAAGTAAAAGCTGATAGCTTAACTCAGATGGGTCTATTCGACTTTATTAAAGTTCAAGAGACTAGACTGTTGGGGTGTGATTTTTTTTTTTTCTGAATCCTAACAATTATTGCTTTTATTTTTATCACTAACACTTTTATTATGAATATGCTTGTATAAAAGGAAAGTAAATTTAGAAATAGGTATCAATATTTTTTGTATAGAGCCGTTAATATATATATTTTTTAATCACAGAAGGTGTTGTGGTTTTCATTTTGCAATTATTGGGTGGTATTCTTCTCTATCAGGTTATAAGTGGTTTTTATTAGCTACATTACAGTTCCTAGAAAATTGTGTGAATAAAGTTATGAAAAGTAAAACTATAAGTGCACTGAGTAACAATTCTTTAATAAGGCAATCACAACATTTCATGATATAGCGTATTTTTAGAAATATTACTAAACGTTAACAAAATGCAAATACAATCTGACATGACAGAGTAATGACATTTTTACTCTTACCCTCTCCCTTGAAATCAACTAAAAACAATAAATAGAATGAAAAATCGACTTGATAGATTGAAAGAGATTTAAGATGAAAACATCCCTCTCAAATAAGGGAACAACCACAACAATTTATAATAAAAATACCTCCCAAATGTTTTGAGATTTGGAACAAAATGAGGACAGCCTGAAGTTTCACATAAGGCTCTCCAGACCTTGTTCCAGATGCTGATGCTCTGAAATGTCCATCTGATGGTCTTAGACCTGAATCCTCTACAGCAGAATGGCCAGGGCTGTGGAACTGAAAGAGAAGCCACACCAGCTGTAAGCCGTCCTGACTTAAAGGCCGAAAACCAAGGGGCTCCCAGGAAAGATAACAGCTTTGATGAGAGGGTGTTTTAGATAATGTACTGAATTAAGGCTATCGTTATCTCCTGCTGCTCTTCTCAGTGCTAGTCAGCAAATAACTGACGCCAGTCAAAGGTGAGCAGTCAGGCACCACACACAAGCATCTTTATAGATGCAAGTGTTATAGTCAAACGTATTAAAAAAAAAATTGTCCTGTAACAAAGGCTTGATTTTGCAAATAGAAATCCCTATGTCCCAGGGGAGAGACTGGGGGAGGATTGGCAAGATATATAACACCAAGACACATTTTTCTTAAGTTATGGAACTTTAGGATAAAGGATGAATATTTGCCCAAAAAGAAACTGAAAATTTAATTGACTAATCACACCATAAATAAGTAGGAAATATAATTAAAGCTCTACCACTAAAAAAGGCAGCAAGGGCAGAGGGGGGTCATAGCTTTGTTTTAACTAGTCAAAGCTTTAGAAAAAGATGGAAATTTTCCCAATTTATTTTATGAATCTAGCATAACTTTAATATCTAAACCTGATCACCACAGATCAATCTCACTTTTAAAGATTTGATGTGAGGAGATTTATCAACCTTAATGCATAACATGAAATGATTTAATGGTCATACTGACAGAGCAGGGCAGGGTAGAGCCAACCATGTCCTTTGCTGGGAGTGCAGTGCGGGGAATACAAAGATAGCTTGGTAAAGAGAACCTAGCTCAGGGAACTCTACTCGTTGCTCTGTGGTGACCTAAATGGGAAGGAAATGCAAAAAAAGAGGGCATATATGTATACGTATAGTTGATTCACTATGTTGTACAGTAGAAACCAAAACAACATTGTAAAGCAACTATACTCCAATAAAAATTAATTATAAAAACAAAAAAACAAAGACAGTTTGATACCACTGCCTTGATCCATGAGACACACAAACAGTTCTACCCACTTACACCATCAGTACAAATGTCAACAGTAAAAAAGTAGCTGACATCTTAGTATTATTATGAGAATGGTTTTGACCTTGTGGAATACATTTAAGAACCGCTGACCTGAAATAACCTAGTCTGGTCCCTAGCGTATAATACACAGTGAATGTTGAGTGGATGAATCAATAAATGAATGACAAAGAGGATGTTGTCCCTCTTCTTTACCCCTTGTCTTTATCCTCTCATCCTGCCTTTTCTTTCTTCTTCAACAATTTAAGGATTCAAGTTGAGACAGCTCCCCAGGACTAACCACTATCATGCCAATTGTTACAAAATAGCCATGCTTCCAGAGTCTCCACCTTATGCTCTTAAAATGCTTTTTAACACTTTTGTTATACTGGGCTTTAAGTGGTTAGTTTAATTAAGGTAAGGTTTATAGCAAACTCATCATTAGTCTAAAAATAGGCATTTTCGTGTTGTGCTTTGCATGTACCAAATACTGTTGCAAGTAATCACCTAAATCTCTCTATGTATCTATATATCTATCTCAACAATTTGATGTCATAGATAGTAGTATTATGTTTTGTTACTGAGTCCAAGCTTGTACTTCTCCCCACAAAACAGGCCAATAAACCAGGAGAGATGAGGTGCTGAGACAAGGAATAGCAGCTTTATCCAGAAAGCCAGGAGATGGAGAAGTTGGTGGGCTAGTGTCCCAAAGAACCTTCTTACCTGAGTTAGAATTCAGGTTTCTTTTACACTAAAAGGTGAGAAGGGTGTGGCTGGTTGTTACAAACTTCTTGGTGCTGGAATCCTTTGTTCTTGCAGCTGTTCATGTAGGTCTGGTCACAATGTTCCTATAAACCTCCCAAAAGACATATATTATTTTCTGTTCTGCAAATGTTTAATGGAAAAGTGTTATACCTTTAAAGGTCAGAGCCCTGAGAATAGGCTATTCTGTATATTTCAGGCTATAGGCAACATTCTTTTACAAAAGGTACAAAGTCAACATGACCAAGCACAGGCTGCAGAGCACAAGGGTTAGAGCTAAAGGAATAGATCCAATATGGAGTCTGGTTTGTTCTCTGTAACCCTTTCACATATGAGGAAACAGGCTTAGAGAGGTTAAGCAACTTGGCCAAGGCCACTCAGCTAACAAGGGATGGAGCAAAACCAAGGCAGGCCAATTCTGAAGCCTGTGCTCTTGATCGTACACGCTCCTTACATAGATGATGTGTGGAGGACATTCTTTGTAATCCTTTATATTTCTCTGAGTATCAAATTTTCCTATCAGTAAAAGAGTTAGACAAAATAACTTAAAAAGTCCATTTTCAATGATCTCACAGTCTGTTTAGATTTCTCTGTGTAACATAAGATTTGAGAGAACATCCTTTGTTTCTTAAGATTTTGGGGAACATTCTCTGCAAACAAATGATTTTCATGCCTTTACAGCAGACATGAGAAATAAAAACTCTACTTAGTTTCCCTACAGAGATTAAATGACCACTAGATGGCAGTCAAATAAAGCTCAGCTTCTCACGGGCGGTTTGAATAAACCACAAATACAGGTAGAAGCTGCAAAAATGGATTACGGAAGGCTCCAACCCACTGAATTCATCCAGAACTGGGAAACAACCACTGCACTCCCCTAGCCCAGCCCCCTCCCCGTTAAGTTCCACATGACAGACTGAAAAGAGTTGATGCTTTGGAATCTGACTGATCTGGCTTTGAAAACTGGCTCTAAATGTTAGTAGCCATGTGAACATGGCAAGTCACTCAAATCTTGTCACTTCCCTTATCTATAAGACATCTAAAAAAAATCACTGCTACAATTTAAAGCTTTTCTCTCTGATCAGGTACTCAGAGAAGAGAGAGGAAGGGGGCCCCAAGTCCTTCATATTTGCTTTCCCCTGGAGAAAATCGACATCACAACAGCAGCGACAAAACCATCCTGCTCTGTCTGTCAGTCCTCGTTGGAGGGTGATGCTCCTTTGACCCCAGGTTGCTGCAGTGTCCTTGGCCCTTTCTCAAACCTGACTTGCCATTTCCTGCCCTTGGTTCTCTGGGAACTGCTCCTGTGTCTCCATTTATTCCTTCAGTGTGTTCCTATATCAACCAGATCAAATCCCCTCCAGGGTCACTTACGTAACAAGCTCACAAAATAGTGAGCTTGTGCTGTGGGCTTCTTAAAGACACTCTAGTACCATCGCTCTCATTTTGCCATCTGTCTTCTCCCCAAGGACCTCATACAACTCACGTAGAGTTGGGGTCTGACACGACAGCCCAAAGCAGGTGGTCAGCGGGGAGTCCATGGTGCCATGACCCTGCCTGAAAAAACAAGTCCAGATTCAGTTCGAATTCTAAGCAGAAAATGACTTTTCTCTCCAAAAAGGGGTTAAAATGTCCATCTCGTGGTTGATGATGCGACTATAGGGTCACAGAAGCAGGGAACAGTACTACCCCAGAAAAGACATGCTCATCTGAAGGACTTGAAGATGTGGGACACGCAGCGTAGGAGGCCGAGGTGGGACAGCCTCACACAGCTCTTCTCACCAACCAGTCGCATAACAGCCCTCAGCAGTGCTCTATGCGGAGAAACAAAACCTTCCACGTCAGCTGGTATCAGCTGGGAAAGGCTCAGGGCTTATTTTGAGCACGTGAGAACTAGTGATTATCTATGATTCTTTTTTTTTTTAATTTTATTTATTTATTTATTGGCTGCATTGGGTCTTCGATGCTGTGCACAGGCTTTCTCTAGTTGCAGTGAGCGAGGGCTACTCGCTCATTGTGGTGAGTGGGCTCCTCATTGCGGTGGCTTCTCTTGTGGAGCACAGGCTCTAGGCGCATGGGCTTCAGTAGCTGTGGGACACAGACTCAATAGTTGTAGCTCACAGGCTGTAGAGTGCAGGCTCAATAGTTGTGGTGCAGGGGCTTAGTTGATCCACAGCATGTGGGATCTTTCCAGACCAGGGATCGAACCCGTGTCCCCTGCATTGGCAGGCAGATTCTGAACCACTGCGCCACCAGGGAAGTCCTATCTGTGATTCTTAATGGCAACAAAGATCCTGGAGCATGAGAAAAACAGCCCCTTAGGGACCTCAATGGCACTAAATTGAATTAATAAGAACTAAGTCTTCTTTTGCTTGTAAAATAAAGTTTTGTAAGAGAGGATCCACAGACAATGCAAGGGACAAAGGAAAGTTGCATTTCAGTATTTTTATTCACTACTGAGAAGTTTTTTCCACTCATGAACTAGGGGATAGGAGTTGAGATTTGAATTCTAACCTGGGCTTGCATTCCCCCTCTCAGGAAACTTGGGTACATTTCATCACATCTTTGGGTCTGTGTTTTCAACTGAAAAATGAGGAACTTGGATTTTAATACCTGTTCTAACATTCTAGATAGAGATTACAAAAGCAGTGCGTTTAGTGTTGCTGCTTCTTTTCCTAGGTGCCAGATACCTGAACAGTTGGTGGCTTCTCCTCTTTAGAGGATGACTATCGTCTAAGCTTGGGGAGGACATCCGCAGTCAATGGTGTCCACCCAGGAGGCCATCAACTCCTGCAAAGGCAGGGAAGCAGATGCTTCTAGAGGCCTTCACCTGAGACCAAAACCCACAGGGCCCCAGGAGAACAATAGCATCCACACTGAATAAAGGTGCTGGGATATGCAGCTGGAAGTGGAATAGATTTGGAGCAGCCAGTAAATATTTTTTAAATTAACTTTATTGGATGGAATATTACTCAGCTATAAAAAGAGATGAGATGGAGCTATATGTAATGAGGTGGATAGAACTATAATCTGTCATACATAGTGAAGTAAGTCAGAAAGAGAAGGACAAATATTGTATGCTAACTCACATATACAGAATCTAAAAATGGTACTGATGAACTCAGTGAAAAGAACAAGGACGCAGATACAGAGAATGGACTGGAGAACTCGAGGTATGGGAGGGGGCGGGGGGTGAAGGGGAAACTGAGAAGAAGTGAGAGAGTAGCACAGACATATATATACTACCAAGTGTAAAATAGTCAGTGGGAAGTTGTTGTATAACAAAGGAAGTTCAACTCGAGGATGGAAGATGCCTTAGAGGACTGGGGCAGGGAGGGTGGGGGGGACTCGAGGGGGGACGTCAAGGAAGGGAGGGAATACAGGGATATGTGTATAAAAACAGTTGATTGAACCTGGTGTACCCCCAAAAAAATAAAAAAAAATAAAAAATAAAAAAAATTAACTTTATTGGAGTAACAATGTTGTGTTAGTTTCAGGTGTACAGCAAAGTGAATCATATACATATATCCACTCTTTTATATTTTTATAATTTTATTTTTATTTATTGGCTGCATTGGGTCTTTGTTGCTGCTCACAGGCTTTCTCTAGTTGCTGAGGGTGGGGGCTACTCTTCGTTGCGGTGAGCGGGCTTCTCGTTGCGGTGGCTTCTCTTGTTGTGGAGCTCGGGCTCTAGGCACATGGGCTTCAGTAGTTGTGGTGCACAGGCTTAGTTGCTCTGCAGCATGTGGGATCTTCCCAGACCAGGGCTCGAACCCGTGTCCCCTTCATTGGCAGGCGGATTCTTAACCACTGCGCCACCAGGGAAGCCCTATTCACTCTTTTTAAGATTCTTTTCCCATATAGGTCATTACAGAGATTGAGTAGAGTTCCCTGTGCTACACAGTAGGTTCTTACAAGTTATCTCTTTTTGTATATAGTACTGTATATATGTCAATCCCAATCTCCCAATTTATCCCTCCCCCTCCTTCCCCCCTCTGCTAACCCTAAGTTTGTTTTCTACATCTGTGACGCTATTTCTGTTTTGTAAATAAGTTCTTTTGTACCATTTTTTAGGTTCCACATTTAAGTGATATCATATGATATTTGTCTTTGTCTGACTTACTTCACTCAGTATGACAATTTCTAGGTCCATCCATGTTGCTGCAAATGGCATTATTTCATTCTTTTTTATGGCCAAGTAATATTCCATTGTATATATGTACCACATCTTCTTCATCATTCATCTGTTGATGGACATTTATGTTGCTTCCATGTCCTGGCTATTGTAAATAGTGTTGCAATGAACATTGGGGTATGTGTTTTTGAATTTTCCCTCTGGGTATATGCCCAGAAGTGGGATTGCTGGATCATATGGTAGTTCTACTTTTATTTTTTTAAGGGATCTCCGTACTGTTCTCCATAGTGGCTATACCAATTTACATTCCTACCAACAGTATAGAAGGGTTCCCTTTGTCCTCAGGAGTGGCCAGTAAATATTAAACCACACAGTGATGGAAGGAATGTTCACATATTGAGGTATGGAGAAGTCATTCTGGCTTATACATGATTTGACTTGAATTTTATGCTAATTAGCACAGCCTGTCTTACGGCCTGTCAAACAAGCAACATACATCTGCTTTAACCATTCAAGAAGAGAATACATTGAAAAATCAAAATGGACTAACTATGGTTCAGGAATTCAAAATGGAGCTGGATGGCCTTTGTGGATGTGATTTCAGACGCAGTCCTGCAGCACTTGAGAACTTGAATGTTTTGAACTGTTTCAGACTCAAGGACACCAGCAGCCATCCTGGAAACAATGTCTGGTAGCAGTTGCCAGCTGCAAACTTATGGTCTCAAGGTCTCGCCTTGTAACTACGCAACCATCTTGGACACCAACCAATCCTTACTTAGCAAACACCTTGCCAGTTCCAATCCTAATTCTCAACAATTTATGTGACTGTGTTTTTGGCTATGTACACCTCCCCCTGTTTTGTAGTCCAGCAGAACACAACTCCAGTGCTTCTTGTGTCTGTGTCTCCTGGGCTATAGTCCTCAGTTTGACTCGAATAAAATTCTTTTCTATTCCTCTTATAGATTGTTTATTAATTATTTCCGTCAATGACAGGAACTCAGCTGAGAGGACCAGTCCTTTAAAAAAGAAAGCAGGAAGTGGCTTGAGGTAAATTGATGAATACAGTGAAAAGGAAATACTTTGCCCCTGGGAGTAATTCACCATCACAGTCTGTTCCAGCAATCAGACTCTTAGAGTGAGCCAGCTGGCTAATTCTGGGATAGAGAATAACACTGGAAGAGAAAGATAACAAGATCGCCCGCTGATCAGGTCTGAGCCTAAAAGCCTATTTAGTGATTAAGATGGAAAATGAAGTTATTGACTACTTAAACAACGGAACTGAGCAAAGGTGAGGGGTGGACAAAGCAGAGGGAATGTACCTGAAAACTGAGAGGGTGAATTTTAAAACTTTACAAGTAAGTTTCTTTTTGCGGGGCGCGGGTGGGAGCCACACTGTGCAGCTTGTGGGACTTTAGTTCCCTGACCAGAGATTGAACCTGGTCCACTGCAGTGAAAACACCGAGTCCTAACCACTGGACCACCAGGGAATTCTCAGATGGTTGCGAATTCAAAGCAACGTCACTTTGCCGTGTTAAGCAGTACTGGAGCTGAGCATTCTTTCCTGTCCCGATGTGAAATAACTCAGAAAATACGCAAAGCTAGATTAAGACCTTGCTCTCCAGGAAATACTTATTCCTGGAGGATAAGCTCTGAACCATGTAAAATAACTTATGATCAAGAGTAACCTCTTGCTCTTTAAGACTGGCTGAAGATCACAGCTAGATATTTTTTGATCCATCTCCTAGAGTAATGGAAATAAAAACAAAAATAAATAAGTGGGACCTAATGAAACTTCAAAGCTTCTGCACAGCAAAGAAAACTATAAGCAAGACGAAAAGACGGCCCTCAGAATGGGAGAAAATCTTTGCAAATGAATCAAGACAAAGGATTAATTTCCAAAATTATAAACAGTTCATGCAGCTCAATATCAAAAAAGCAAACAACCCAATCAAAAAAATGGACAGAAGACCTAAATAGGCATTTCTCTAAAGAAGACATATGCATGGCCAAGAGGCACATGAAAAGCTGCTCAACATCACTAATTATTAGAGACATGCAAATCAAAACTACAATGAGGTATCACCTCACACCGGTTAGAATGGGCAGCATCAGAAAACCTACAAACAGTAAATGCTGGAGAGGGTGTGGAGAAAAGAGAACGCTCTTGCACTGCTGGTAGGAATGTAAATTGATACAGCCACTATGGAGAACAGTACAGAGGTTCCTTGCAAAACTAAAAATAGAACTACCATATGACCCAGCAATCCCACTGCTGGGCATATACCCAGAGAACACCATAAATTAAAAAGACACATGCACTCCAATATCCACTGCAGCACTATTTACAATAGCCAGGAGATGGAAGCAACCTAAATGTCCATCAACAGATGAATGGATAAAGAAGATGTGGTACATATATACAATGGAATATTACTCAGCTGTGAAAAGGAACAAAATTGGGACATTTGTAGAGACATGGATGACCTAGAGACTGTCATACAGAGTGAAGTGAGTCAAAAAGAGAAAAACAAATATTGTATATTAACACATATACGTGGAATATAGAAAAATGGTACAAATCAACCAGTTTGCAAGGCGGAAATAGAGACACAGATGTAGAAAACAAATATATGGACACCAAGTGGGGAAAGTGGGGGGGAGAGGTGTTGGGGGGGAATGAATTGGGAGATTGGGTTTGCCATATACGTATATTACTAATAAGAAAAAATATCAAATTGTACACAAAATATATGCAGTTTATTGTATGTCAAAAAAAAAAAAAAAAAAAAAAGACTTGCTGAAGACCTTAGTCTTGTCCACCTAGCCAAGCAATTAGGCTACAAACTCTGCCCAGTCCCAACCAGGTCCCCAATTTCTTTAAGACCTAATGACCCTATAAATATCCTCCCCTGACTTCCTTATTTTCAGACCTGTGAAGGCTATCAAGGTGGTGTCTTCTTACTACATAGAATGGGTGTAATAGACTTAGTGTTGCTTGACCAACGGAGTTTTCTGGTGGTCTTTTGGGTAGTTGTCAAAAGTGAAAAGTTGCTCTAAGCTGTGAAACAACAGTTTTATTGTAACTTGTCAGAAATGAGGCCACTATGTCATACCAAATTGCCTGTACATTTTGAGTATTGAGTTAATTGTCAAGATTTCTTTGGATCCTTCCAATAATTTTGGATCTAGTAATCCTTGGATTCTTTCCACCCTTGAAAATTCATAAAGCTCAGAAGCTTTATTTCTCATATCAGTCCTGGGCAACTCTTACCCTCCTTCCTTCTTTCCTCTGTCCCCATCCCCAGAAAGCGGAAGAAGTTGACCAGGGACCAATGTGAATTTGAAGCCATGTACTGTCAAGGATGGTTGAAGTAACAATGGCTATTAAATGCATTCAAAACCAAACACTTACTGGATGTGCACAGTGCTTGTTTTCCTGGTGGAAGAAGAACAACCTCCAAATAAACAGACAACCTCCAAATAGATAAATATGTAGACAATTATAAGTTGGGGAAAAAAATGAACCAAGAGATACAAACAAGGTGCAATAATTACAGGTTATAGGGTTGGGAGGTAGAAGGATGAAGGGACTTATTTAGAGAGAATAGTCAAAGAAGGCCTCCCTGAAATGTATACTGGAGCTAAGACCTCAGAGGGGGCAAGGCTGGATGAAGGTGAAACAGGAGAGGGGCTTAGGACACAAAATTTTAGGGAGACCCTCCCTCTCAGGTTCATGTAAGTGTAGGTTCAACCCTTTCACGACCCTGAGATGGAGGGCCTCCTTAAGGTTTTCTCCCAGGTGTCTCTCTTTCCCCATCTTAGTCTACTTGGTCTGCTGGGGAAGAGAAATAGCCAGTCTCACAGGGACTGTGGGGTGTGTGTGTGTGTGTGTGTGTGTGTGTGTGTGTATGTATGTATGTTGAAGAAGGCAGTGGGACAAGGGATTGGGGTGAAGGAAGCATGAAAGAGTAATTCTAGACAGAAGAAACAGGATACACAATGGCCCAGATGTGGAAAAGAGGTTGGCTTGTTTCCGGAGTTGAAAGGATGCCCTTACACCTGGATCAGAGTGGACAGAGGGAGGAGAGACCCAAGGTGAGGCTGGAGAGGCAGGAGGTCCCAGCTGAGCTGGCCCTCGTAGACCCCTAGAGGTACACAGCCCTCATTCTTAATGCAATGAAAATAGGTTTGAAACTGGGAAATGATATGAATGAACATACATTTGAGCAGATTTCTGCGAAACAGATTGGAAGGGAGCAAGGGTGAAATCCGGGAGACTTTAAGAATGTGTTTGTATTTCTGCAGGCAAGAGAAGATGACCTAGACCAGATGGAGGTAGAAAGAAGTGGACAGAGTTGAGATCTGTTTTGAGGAAGAAGTCATAGGACTTGCCGACCTGTGACTGTGGAGCTTAGAAGGGAAACGTGGCTGGAGCTCTAAGCTGTGGAAATGGGTGGGCTCCTCTAGGGAAGGAGATAGAGGAAGGGAGGGAGCAGAGGAAGCGAAGCAGAGAGATGAGGGGCCGGCTTGGGAAACTCCACACTCAGAAGTCAGTAGAGAAGAGACCAGAGGGTCTTCCCTGGTGGTCCCTTAGCCACTAGTGGTCCAGTGGCTAAGATTCCACACTCTCAAGGCAGGGGCCCCGGGTTCGATCACTGACTGGGGAACCAGATCCCACATGCATGCCCGATCCCACTAAAGAGTGCAAGTGTGGCAATGAAGATTCCACGTGCCACCTCTAAGACCCGGCCCAGCCTAAGTAAATAAATATATATATAAAAAGAAGAAACCAGAGAGGAAATCAGAAGGTGAGGACACACAACCCACTGTCCATTGACAGATGAATAGATAGATGTGGTAATATACACACATAGTAGAATATTATTCAGCTACAACATGGGTGAACTATGAGGACATTATGCTAAGTGAAATAAGCCAGTCACAGAAAGACAAATACTGCATGATTTCAAGTACTCGAGGTATCTAAAGACGTCAGACTCGTAGAAACACAAAATAGACAGTGGTTACCAACAGCAGGTGAATAATAAGGTGTTATCCTTCAATGGGTATAGAGTTTCAGTTTTGCAAGATGAAAAGATTCTAGAGAACTATTGCCCAAAAAATGTGAATATACTTAACACTAGCAAAATTTTAAAATGGTTACCATGGTAAATTTTATGTTATTTTTTTTAACCACAATTTAACAAATAAAAGTAATTTTTAAAAAGAATGGTGTCCACAACATTGTAAATCAACTATATGCCAATAAAAAACTTAAAAAAAAAGAATGGTGTTTCTAAAAACTGACGCACAGACATAGGGAAAAGACCTGTCGTGGCCAAGAGGGAAGTGGGGTGGGAGAGGGATGGATGGGGAGTTTGGGATTAGCAGATGCAAACTGTATAGAATGGATAAATAACAAGGTCATACTGTAGAGCACAGGGAACTGTATGCAATATCCTGTGATAAAACACAGTGGAAAAGAATATGAAAAAGAATATATATAACTGAATCACTTTGCTGTACACCAGAAACTAACACAAGGTTGTAAATCAACTACACTTCAATAAAATAAATTTTAAAAAAGAAGAAGAAAGAAAGGATCAGCTTTAAAAAAAAGCAAACACAAGAATGATGTTTCTGTAAAGGAAGAGGTGGTTGACTGAGTTGAGGGCTGCCAAGAGAGCAGGCAAAAGAGAACAGAGAGTCAGCACGTAGGTTCACTAAGATGGAGAACAAATGCTGGTGACTTTTGTGCAGATGGCTGCAGCGGTGTGAAGGAGGAAACAGGACTGAGAGAGAACTGAAGGTTAGGAAGAAGACACAGCCCATGTGGACAGTTCTCAGGAGAAGGTTGGCGAAGAAGGAAGTCGTGGGGTAGAGAGAGTAGGAGGAGGGGCATCCAGTTTTTCGGTTTTTTAGGGAAGAAGAGACTTGAGTATACATGAAGGTTCCTGGGATGATCCATTGTAGAGGCAGGAAATAGGAAATCTAATGCATGTCACCCTGGAGAAGACCTGAGGAGACGAGGACAGAGCTCCTGGGAAGAGACGAGTGCTGACAGGGAGACAGATGCTGCCTCTAACATGGCAGGAGGGAAGGAAGAGAAGGTGGGGGTGCCTGAAGGTGGGTTTGTGGATTTGGAGGTGAGAAGTGGGTGGAGTTCTCATCTCACGGTTTCTCTTTTCTTTGTAAAACATAAGATGAGGTTGATAGTGTGAGGACTGGGGGGGACGTTACATCAGTGGTTGGAAGAGAGTGAACGTATATCATCAGTCATCCAGGATCATGGCAGATCGAGCCTGCCAGTGAGTCACAGCAAAACTGACCAACCCATGGAGGGGCTGTGGGATTCTGCATTCATTATTGTAAAGTGATAAATATACATTTTTAAAATAAATTTATTTGTTTATTTATTTATTGGCTGTGTTGGGTCTTCATCATTGCACATGGGCTTTCTCCAGTTGCAGCAAGTGGGGGCTGCTCTTCGTTGCAGGGCGCGGGCTTCGCAGTGCAGTGGCTTCTCCTGTTGCAGAGCACGGGCTCTAGGTGTGCGGGCTTTAGTAGTTGTGGCACGTGGGCTCAATAGTTGTGGCTTACGGGCTCTAGAGTGCAGACTCAGTACTTGTGGCACAGGGGCTTAGTTGCTCCACAGCATGTGGGATCTTCCTGGACCAGGGCTCTAACCCATGTCCCCTGCATTGGCAGGTGGAGTCTCAACCACTGCGCTCCTAGGGAAGTCCATAAATATAAATAGATTTTCTATTTTATCAATACTAAGACACATCTCTGAAATTGAGATAGACTCTGGTACTGTTGCATGGTTTCCTAGCATTGATTCAGAGCTTAATTACCTGCATTTTTATTTCTCAGTGGTCCATAAAGCAATGGGTGTCTTTTAATCAATGGCATCTTAGAGGCAGTGAAATATGGTAATTTTATTCCTGCCAGGTTCAGCTGCTTGTGTGCAGATGCAGAGAAGGCCTTTCTTTCAGGATTTCAAAGACAAGACAATAGTTGTCAGTCACAAAGAGACTTATTTGAGTCCACTCGAAGAATAATATAATTACGATGTGATTGTGAGCACTGCCTTCTGAGGAGATCAGCTCTTCGTTGCTGGAAGTGTTTCACGAGTTTAGTCTACAAGGCTGATCTCTAAGATTGTTTGTCAGGTTAAGATTCTCACAAAATTCTCTTGTAAGCTTAACTGTCATGAGATGACAGCTCAGAATCCCTTCACCAGGATGTCCAATATTTCAGGGGTCCCCAACTCCCAGGATCTGATGTCTGATGATCTGAGGGGGAGCTGATGTGGTAATAATAGAAATAAAGTGCACAATAAATGTAATGTGCTTGAATCATCCCGATACCGCCCCCCCACCCCCTGTCCTTGGAAAAATTGTCTTCCACGAAAACAGTCCCTGGTACCAAAAAGGTTGGGGACCACTCAGGAGCTGTGTCCTTCACGGAGGTATGGTTATCAAAGAAAGGGTCCAGAATAAGTCTCCATTCATCAAATATTTATTAATTACCTACTGTATTCAAGCAGTCTGTTAGTTTTGAGGTAGGAGATAGATGGCCTCCAGGCTAGGTGTTTACAGCTGGCCTCCCGTTTACATCTCATGAGACAGGAAAGAAGATGAGCTCTAGGCCGGGCATTCATTACCAGCCCCCTGTTTACATTTCCTAAGGCAAGAGACAACTGGACTTCGCATTACATATTTATGACCAGACTCCTGTCTACGTTTTGAGATCTGCACCTCGAAATAAGAAACAGCAACAGAAATGGAGTAAATAGCTGGACGTTTGGACACGTACGGCAGGGACAGAGAGGGGCTAAACCCTGTTAAGAGATCAAGAGGTCATATACTCCCCATCTTTGGGACAAGGGGGACACTATGCTTGCACAAAAGCCTTCATGGGATCAAAAAGGCAGGGGATGCCAGACCATAATAAGTCTTGCTATCTCCCTCCCAGAGGCCTTTGTGATAGGATCCATCTTAATTGAGGGGTGCGTGCGCACCCAGGGGAGGGTCCAGAGGCAAATGAACCCTGGGGTCAAAACAATATGATTGGTCAAGCAGAAGACAAAGACCCAGAAGACCACCCCTTTATACAGAATTTAAACGCCCCAAAGGCATGACTCTGGGGACTCTCTTCCTGAGCTCCCCCGTGTGTCTTTCCGCGTGTACTTTGCTTTTCCAATAAGCGTTTTTACGCTTCTCTTTACCTTCTGCCTCCTCGCCTGAATTCATTCTTGACATGGCAGGCAAGCGCTAGGGACCCAGGCCCTAGCCACTGGCCCCTGTGGTCCAGTGGTTAGAACTCCCAGTCTGGTAACGAAGAATTAAGATCTTGCTTCCAGGTACTGCGCGCTGCTGCTTGCTGCAAGCTGCCGCTTACTGCTGCCTGCGTCCCAAATCAGTCTGGGGGGGGGAAATAAAAATAAATAAAATAAAAATCTAGGTCTCTGATCTAAAGGAGCTTATAATCTTCTGTAGGAGACAGTTAACAAAGAGTTGTCACCAGAGGTGTTCACTCATCCAATCACTTGTGTAACACGTATTTATTGAGCTCCTACCAAGCACCAGGCACAGTTCTAGGTGCTGGAAATACAACAGTGATAAAATTCACCAGGTTCCTGCCTCCATGGTCTTTACCTTCTTGTGGAGAAAGACAACTAACCAAAATACACCAATTAGCATTATCATTTGCACTAGTGATATGTATGAAGAAAATACATGGAATACTATAGAGAATGACTGGGGTGCAACTATCAGAATATCATTTTAGCTACTTTGGCTACAAGAATGGAAAACCTAATGGTCACATCAGTCCTAGGAGCATTAATTATTTATCTAAAAAGTCCAGAGAAAGTTATTGATCCCAGAGTGGGTTCAGTAATTTAGTGGTATCATTAAGGACCAAGGCTTTTTCCATCCTTCTATTCCCCCATATGTTGAGACATACTGACATTTTTCCTCAGACTTCTTGCCTCATGGTTGCAAAACAGCTGCCATAGCTGCAGACATTACATTCTCCTACAGTTTCCAAAGCCAGAAGGGAGAAAGGGGTAGGTGAATAGGGGCAAAATAACTATTTTTTTCCTAGTGTGGCTCCCTTATATTATCAGGAAAAATCCTTTCTAGAAGCTCTCTTTTCCCCCAATAGACTTCCTCTAAGACTCATTGAACACAAATGGTCATCTGCCTAGAGTAGCCAGCAAAGAGGATCTGTATTGCCACAGTTGGTTCAAAATAATGATGAGTCATCAAATCTAGATTTTTTGGCAAGAAAGAAGACGGAATGACCTTGGGTGGGTAAATAATGATTACAAAATAAGGGGATGCTTCTTTAAGGAGATGGCATTTGAACTGAAACCAAAAAGGTGAGGTAGTGCTAGTCTTGTGCACCATGTACCCAAGTGATGCAGAGGCAGGACCTGGGCCAGTTGGTCACGGATGGTCTGACAACAGAGGAGACACTTGAGGACAAGAATGAGTCACTAGGTGAAGCTCTGGGTGGAGCTGGGCAGAGGCCTTTCAGGCTGCAGGAGAGGCCAATGGGAAGGAAAAAGAATGTGGCTCAATTTGTAAGTGAGAGCAAGATGAACAAGACAGGTTAGGTCACAACCCTGGTGAAGATGACTTCAGACGAGAAGAGTCTGATCCTAAAATTACAAAAGTAGTGATAAGGCAATTGTATGCAAAAGGTGGTTACTCAGTTTCACTTCAGGCTGTGGAGGAGACTTCCTCAAGAAAGAGAAAGGTGGTTTGGAGCTTTGGACACTTGAAACAACACCATGAAACGCTTCAGCAAGGCATTACCAGTGTGTAAGTTGTGAGTCAGGGAGCGACTGATGACGAGATTGGAGCCATGCTCGGGAGGTCTGCTTTACTTAATTCAGGCCAGTACTTGCCTTTCCAAAAGGTGAGAGTCCCTGTTAAAAATAAATGAGCTGGTATATCTCCTTTGTGCAGTGTGAAGCTGGGCTTGGATGATCTCAAAGAACACCTCCATATTCCAGGTCTCTAGTAGATGCTTAAGAAAAGTTTAATGAACAAATGAACTATAGACAAACCTCAGTCTTTCCTGTTGGCAAAACTTTGCCTATCAGTATAAATTGGACGTTCCTTCCAGGCCTGGCCCAGCCCTGCAGGCTCCATTAATTGGCCCCAGGGCCAGCCTCCATCAACCCTTCCCTGCTTTGGACTTACTGGTTTTGGACTTACTGGTTTAGCTCTTAGCCAAGAAGGCCTTGTACATTTCCCATGTTCATGTTTCTTTTCTTCTCAACTAGACAGTGAGCTCTGAGAGGTCAGGAGTGATACTTACATAAATCAGTATATCCACAAACATATAGGACATTGGGTATATGGTATATACACAACAAAAATATTGAATTTTCACATCTGATGGATGGACTTGAGTGGATTTCAACCCCAAAAGATATTCTCAAATCTCTGGTTGTTCCCTAGAACAGAGGTCCCCAACCTTTTTGGCACCACAGACTGGTTTCGTGGAAGACATTTTTTCCACTGACAAGCTGAGGGGAGACGGTACAGGCAGTAATGCAAGCAACACGGAGCAATGGGAGCAGCAGATGAAGCCTCCCTCATTCACCCGCCGCTCACCTCCTGCTGTGCGGCCTGCTTCCTAACTGGCCATGGACCAGTACCGAGGTTGGGGACCTCCACCCTAGAAGATCCAGAGCAACCCAGGAAGCAAAATGAGGATGAGGGTGCTCAACGATTGAAAATGAGGAGTGCCTCTCACTGTGTTACAAGAACTCCTTAATGTGGGTTTTGAAAAATACCACACCTTAGATAAATGTGAGTGTGGTTTTTGAAAGATGGGCTTGGGAGAGCTAGAAAGTCCATGAATGCTAAAAAAAATATTGGAAACGATTTGTGAGTATTTCAAAGTTAGAAAGATACATCACTATGCATGTTGTCTTCCAAGAGCCTTGGTCCTTGTGTCCGTCAGTAGAGGCTAGGTTATGCTGAAGTAACAAATAGTCCCTAGATTTCAGCAACTAGAGACAATCAAGAGTCACTTTCGCTCATGCCCGTCACAGGTCAGCAGGGCTCTTGCTTATTACTCAGGAATGCAGGATGGAGTGGCTACTGTTTTGAACTGCTGGTCACCATGGCAGAACTACTTGTATGACCCCATCCAACCACAAGGAGGTTAAGAATGGCAATGCCACCTTATGCCTGAACTAGGGACATCCAGAAACAATGTCTGGATGCCACCATGCTACCATAATCCTATTTGCCAGAAAGCCAGCCAAAGACAGAGCTCCAAGCACAGACACTTGAGTTTTCCATATCCCATTTTCAGGCTTAGGCAGATGCGTGAGGATGTTAATAGCTGTGACCAAGTACCACAGACCTTGTGCCACCTCTGTACTCCTGGGTCCCTTGCCAAAAAGGGAAGCCTTGGCTTTTTGTGAGAGTCTGCGTGTGTCACCCAGTGTGTGACTCAGCCACGCTCCGGCACTCTGCCCCTCCCACTGCAAGGGCTACTCCCAAGCAGGACTTGCCTGTCAGGATGCAGGGTCCCTGCCTCTGGGGCTGGCTGCCTGTGCCAGGGCAGGGCTGGCCTGACAGCCTCAGCCTGGGGAGCTGCCATTCAGGGCTAGATTGACTGCTCAGAGATACAGGAGCCCAGACTTCTGATTTGTTGCAAGATATGGCAGAGCAAAGCCACTGATACCTGCATCTCCAGCTGCCACGGAGTGGGGCACATTTGCCAGTGACTTTGTCGTTGGCTAGCCAGGGTGAGTAGTCCCATGCCTTTCTCCCTCCAAGGACTTCCTTTGGAGAATTTCAGAGATGAGCAGCCGATTGTGATTCTACCCTTTCGAGGCTTTGTAATTTGGGCTTTCATTAATAACATGCACAGGGAATAAGTATTAGAAAGGCATTTGGTAACCTGGGGACATTTGACATAACTCAGTAAGAGCACTAGTCCGGTACGAAAATATTTTTGTTTTTACTGATTACTCTCTGCTTCTCTGATCCCATGCAAATATCAGAGTCCAGGAAACTGGACTCTTTAAAGGAATTATTTTCTTTTTCTGATGACCTGGAAGCGATTTATTACAAATACAGAAGGTAATTCGCTTTTTTAAAATCATTATTTCCCCCATCACATGCTGTAATGTTTTCTCTATAGTTTTCACTTATTATCAAATCATCACCTGCTTTAAAATCTCCTTGAATACAGAGGAATATTTTTACACCTTCACACACACACAAATCCTGCACTTCTGACGACTCACCTGTGGCATTAGAATTCTTGATCCTGGACGTTATTTTCCTCAGATCAGACTTTCTCAGGAGGGATGTAAGCTTTGGGAAGATTTCTCTTGGCCCATAAGCTAGTCTGCACTGTGTTGTTCTTTGCACAGGGGCAGCGGGTGGCAGGGAGGGCACCTAAATGTCTCCATGTCTATTGCCTTTCATGTCCTTCCTTAAAATATTGTTGGAATTGATGCTTAACTTGATTCCTGCCTTTTCCTGAAGGATTCTTTGTTAGCATTTGTTGAACTTTGAAAGTCTAGTTCTGCTTAGAAATTGTTTTCCTTCACATTTTGATAAAATGAGTTTTTCCCCTCTAAAGTGAACTTGCAGATTAAAGAGTGAGGCTGGAATGGACCTCACATTTATTTGGGTTTATGAAATTTTCTCCTACAAAGCTCATTCATATTCTTAGAGTTTGGAAAAATCAGCTTACTTGTAGCTTGCAGAAATGATTTCAGATACATTTCTGGGCAAATGCTTTGCCTTAAAAGCTGCAAAACTTAAAAGACAGCAAAAACAATTTTGCTGTCTTTAGGGATTGTATCCTAAGATCACGCAGACCCAAAGCCCTTTCCAGCAGTATTTGCATGATATAGAGTTATGGTATCACTGTCCTTTTGCAAAATAAATGAAATGTTGTAAACAGAAACCAAGACTCTTATTCAAATATGATGTGATCAGGGGACAGCTCTAAGCCTGGTGACTGCCTGGTCTTTCTAGAATTGGACATAGGAGCAGAGGCACAGGCGTTGTGGGTGGAAGTGGTTTGCCTGAGTCCAGGCAATAACCAATAACGGGTATAGTGTCTACAGGCAATCATATTTCTAAATATGTTCTAAAAAACTGGAACTAAAATCAAACAAACAAATGAAAAACACACCCCCAAAAAACCTGGAACTAACTTACAGGCAGTCTACCTTTTATTGTCAGCAGGTTCTGGTCATTCTAAACCACATCAGTGATAAAAGACTTCTCGCTGCTGGGGCAAATCGCTCCCCTCCTCCTCCCCCACTCCCCTCCTCCTCTCCCACTCCCCTCCTCCTCCCCCACTCCCCTCCTCCTCCCCCACTCCCTTCCATCCCCTACCTGTCACCCCTTGGTATGGCGCCTGCCTTGTACAAGATTTGACTTAATTCACCAGTGGCAAAACAGTCTGCTTTAGAACACGATGGCTACTTCCACAAAACCATTGTTTATCATATGGTCTAATTATCTTTAATCTCACTATCTTGGGAACACATGTCTTCGGGTTTTTAAAAAATGTATTCTTCTTAATGTGATCTTGATCTCTCAATCCAGTAAACCCTCTGTTTCTTTGTTTTTTTATTATTACTTAGGGATGAGGCTATAGAATTTTATCACCTCTGCATATACTCCTGAATCTCTTGATTGCCATAAGCAAAATCCTAAGTCACGCTACTTTAAGCCCTGAAGGTGATTTTACGATGATGATACGGGGGTATCTCATAGAACTGAAGGCATGCAATACAGAATCCTGAGTGTCACCAGGACGCTCTTTATAATCTTTGTCTTTCTTGGTGTATCTACTTTTTGCGCTATTTTTCTTTCTGTAGTTGGGCTGTTCTCAATTCCGTTATACTAATATCACCAGGGGAGTTAAAAAAAAAAACAAAAAACCACTCATCCCTCAATGTTAATAATTAGTGCAACCTAGGTGAAAGGTGTGTAGGTGTTCACTGCACTATTCTTTCAACTTCTCAGTGGTAATGAAATTATTCAACATAAAACGTTTTGAGGAAAATATTAGTGTCTGAGCCTTACTGCTAGAAATTCTGATTCAGTGGCTCTGGAGTAGGGTTCAGATGTTCGCAATTAAAATATCAGTAAAAGGTCCGCTGGGAATCCTAATGTGTAAAGCTGGAAATTACTGGTATGGGCTGCCGTCTTTTCCAGCTTCTCTAGAACGGAGTGAATCCCGTTTCTTTCCTGAAAATTCCTGGGGTGAGGACTGGCCAGCCCCAGCTGCCTGTGGTCAGCTGCCTTTCCCTAACCCAGTCAGCTCTGGCCAGGCCCATCGTTCAACATTGCTGTGTGCACAGTAAACCCAGAAGACGTAGGCAGTTTCCAGAAAAGCGTGGGTGAGGTGGGGGGTCAGCGAGGCAAAATGATTAATAATAGTAGTAGTAGTAATAATAGTAATAATAGGTGTTCAGTGTATTCCTCCAGTAGAAATGCAAATTGAGTCCTGAACTGCTGCACTTGACAATATCTGACTGTGGATAAGCCAAAGCCTTTATGTCCTATTTTAGCTATTTTTCAAATTATGTCATTGTTTTCAAAGAGTGGAATGATGGAGAATTATTCTTTGTTAGTTTGAAAGTTTTGTATAGCAAAATACAAGTTAAATATGTTTGATAACAAAACCCAAAACTCTGTCCATATCAAAGCAGCAGCTCTTACAAGTTGCTATGTATTAAATCACGTAGAGGAATAAATACCATTCATGCCAGTCATGTCTAGGCATGATATACTGATTGCAGCAGGTATGTTTTCCACCATCACATACATCTGGTCTTTAAAATTTCACATTTTCATAAAGAAATTCTCTAAATCAGCAAGTTGGCTCTGTCATACCTCCCCTCACAATTGTCATGTAGGAAATTCTATCTCAGTCTTGTCTTTGAAGAGGCTGCTTCTTTTTCTTTTTTCTCTCTCTCTCTCTCTTTTTTTTTTGGCTTTGTAAATATTTATTAAATTACTAAACTGGATTAAGTAACGTTTTAAAGAAAGTTCTCTAAGAGCAGTGTTGGTGAGCCCAAACCAGGAAGATAAAGTTTAATGGAAACCAGCATCAAGTCCTATTCTTAGGTTGATATCAGTAATAAAAGGGCCTTATGTTTGTACAAATTTGCAGAGATTACTAGTCATTTACATATACTTATTCCATTCAATGCCTACCCCAAAATGCCACATTCCTATATTACCACTTTTTAATAAATATAGACAGTGTAATTGTGATACAGACAGTATAAACAACTTGCCCAAAGTCACACATCTAGTCAATTGCTACTGAGCTCACGATCAGGTCTTCTGATTTTTTTTTTAAGCTCTTTATTGGAGTATAATAGCTTTACACTGTTGTGCCAGTTTCTGCTGTACAACAAAGTGCATCAGCTGTATTTATAGATATGAAGGGGCTGCTTCTTGCCAAGGACCTGGCAAGAATTCTGAGAGTCTCACGCAGTCACAAATTGTCTTGTAGCTGGAAGAGAGTGGCACCATCATTGCTGTGCCAGCTTGGGGATGGTCACCTTTTGTGATGGTGCCCCATGCTGTGGACCTCCGACTGCAGCCTTCCTTGTACCCTGAGTCACCCACAGAAGGTCTTGTCCTATCTCTGGGCATTGGGTCCCTGGTGACCAGGAAGTCTGTGCTCCTAGGGGATGGTATTGGTGAGGTGAAAGAGGCGATGCGTGAAGCTGATGAAAACGGCTGAATGATGACGTGTTCCAGCTGGTTCCAAGAAGAGAGCTGGGCTTCCTGGAGTAAGGACTGGAATTTAGGAGAGAGGAAGACTCTGTGATTCCTGAAGGAATCAGAGCAGGAAGAGAGAGGAGGACAAACACATGGAGAAGAAGGGGCAGGTTCCCATGCCCCTGGGAAGTTGCAGAGATGGGGAGTGATCTGATCAGTCTTTGGCCCTTTAGAAAAGAGTCAGTGTGATCTGTGTGGACCTGGCTACCAGAGAGGAGAGTGGGACCCAGATGTCTCAGTGTGGGCAATGCGGGACTGAGCACAGAGGCCCAAAGACCAGTAGTGGTTGTGCATCTCTGGCGTGGCCGGTGTCACATCCTTGCATGCCTCTCTCCTGATGCCAGGATATCATCCCCGGGGAGGAAAGAAGAGGAGAAGAAGGAGCAAGTGATGAATTTATCAAAAGAGACCTAGCTTAAACTGCAAGTCAACGAGTTTGCCTTGTAGGGGCAAATTTTCCATCATCAGTGCTAATTAAATTCAGTTACAGTGCAAAAAACTGTTCCATCCGTGCCCACTTAGCTTGATGACTGGCTGTGTACTGGTACATAGAGGATCATAGTCTCTGTGGACTCATCCTAAATGTAGACTTAAGTACTGATTCTTCCAGAGGGTCTTGCTTCCCTCCGAAAAGCTGGCTGTGCCTCTGAGATGCTCTCTCTCTTTCTCCTGAGCCCTCTGTGCCTTAGTTCTCCTTGGTTGCTTCCTCTGTCTAGGATCACATCCTGTGAAAGCCATCATGAAACTTATTTGGTACAAAAACCTCTTCCTGCCCAAGGACCAAATTGTAAATAAATTGTCCTTTGAATAGAAACATCAATACTATTTACTCCCTCATTTCATCACCCAGAATGAGAGGAAAATAAGAGTATTTTCAGACATTCAAAGATTAAGAGAGTTTGCCACTCAGAGATCTTCATTTAAGAAGTTTGAGAAGAAATGTAAAATAGATAGCTAGTGGGAAGCTGCTGCATGACACAGGGAGATCAACTCAATGACTGGTGATGACCTAGAGAGGTGGGATAGGGAGGGTGGGAGGGAGGCTCAAGAAGGAGGGGATATGGGGATATATGTATAAATACAGCTGATTCACTTTGGTGTACAGTGGAAACTGGCACAACAGTATAAAGCAATTATACTCCAATAAAGATCTGGAAAAAAAAAAAGAAGTTTGAGAAGATACATTCCAGCAAGAAGTAAAGTGAATATAGAGAAAATGCATGTAGTAGAAGAAAGAATGTCAAACGTAAGGGACCGCAAGAGGAAAGGTGTCTTTTTTCCAAAACTCAGAACTGAACAGGACAGACATATTCTTTCAGGTTTAGGAGTTCGATGGCTCCTTGTTTCCATACTGTTTTTTAATTTCTGAAGGCCTATTTGGAGACATTTTCCCTTTTCTTTTTATATTAGAAAATAATTATCCGTGACTCTTCCATATGTATGAGTTATGAAGAGTTATCTTCATATATATGATATAAATGGGAAAATACCAAATGTCAAATTAGATGGAGTTAAAGTTCACACAAAAAAATCATGAAACGTGCATCTTATTGACAGATGTTCCCATTACTATCATGACATTATGATATTATATATAGTACTGTTACCTCGTACTAATATATTATCAAAGCTCTTGATAAATGTTTCTAATGTTTGTATAATATTCCTTTATATAGATTTATCAGAATTTACTATGCACTTTATTATTATCTGACATTTATACTGTTTTCATAGTCTTTTTTTGCCACTATATATCCAAATGCTATGAGCAAACTTGCATATCATGCTTTTTCCCTGTACTTCAAGTTGTTTCTATAGGACAGAGTCCCAGAAGTGCTGCAGTACCACAGTAACTTGAGTTTCCCTAGTTACTTAACCTTCCTTTCCAAACTTTGTACTAGTTATAACCTCTTACATTTATCTTGGCTGCTTCTGTCAGATTAAACTCCCGCTCTGGTTTTGTGGTGACTCACGGGGCAGGTGGTTCTCGGGGTACACCTTCACCACGTGCCTGACATCGATGCCATCTGCCCATGTCCCTTCTGTTCACTCTTTACCTTTCAGGTATGAGTAATCATCCACTACTCAGCACTGCTAGAAATCTGTCTGCACAAAGAGGAAAGCATCCAATTCAAAAGAGGGTTCGCCAAGCTGGCCAATGGGGAACCAATGAAAATGATTTAAAGTTTAAAAAAGTGAGCATCTGGAGAAAACAGAGGACTTATGTAAACATATGGCCGGGTAGCTCTGTGGGTGTGGTTGGGATCGTGGAGAGCCATTCTTGCTCCCAAGAATTGGGCCCATTAACCTGGGTCAGTGCCTTTACTTCCTACCGTTGGAGAGGTTACCTCTCGAAAATCCCTGTTAGGACGAACATTTACTTGGGGTGATTAAATCACAAACTATTGGTATTCATTTTCACGTGGCTGGTAGTCAGCCTATCTAATTAATTAATTGTGCCTTCTTGGCAGAGGAATTCGTAAAGCTTAAGACCTAACAACGGAGGTCCTTGATGTGGGAAAGTTTGCCTCATAGTAAGGAACTCTGTCTAAGGAGGGAGATTCTAGACTGGAGCCAAAAGTGAGATCCTGAGCATCGCAGTACAGCATGGAGATGACTCAGGATGAAGACCGAAAGAGTTCTGAAGGCAACTCTACTTTGTACATTTTTAAAGGTTATTTAAACCTAGATCTGTGTGTGTGTGTGTGTTTATTTTATGGGGGGTGGAGATGGTGATCAGCCCTTTTACATCTCCAGTGAGGACAGGAAAGAAAACAGGGACAGAGTGATGTAGTTAAAAGTGCCCCGGACCAGGACTCAAAAGAGTTATTGGTTCTTCCAGTAACTTGGGGTGTGAACTTTCAAAAGCCACTTCCTATCTGGACAATTTCCTCTTCAATAAAAAAAGGAAAATGAAAACTTCTCTGCCTGCCGCAACAAAGGGAGATCAACTTGATGATGGGTGATGCCTTAGAGAGCCAGAACAGGGACGGGGGAAGGGAGTTGCGGGAGGGAGGGGATATGGGGATATAAGTGTAAATACGGCTGATTCACTTTGGTGTAACTCAAAAACTGGTACAAGACTGTAAAGCAAACATATTCCAATAAAGAACTTAAAAAAATTTTTTTTATGGTCTCAAGGTGAGAGTTATGTGTGAAATGTTCAGAAAGAATTAACCCCATACGAAGATAAGCTCTTTCTTATAGTAGGAAAGCCACATGACATACTGATAAAGATCACAGACCTGGGTTCAAATCCCAGCCATGCCACTTAGTACCTGTGAGGTTAGCCAGAGTCAACTTTTAGCCCCTTAATTTTGGAAAATTGTGAAAGTCACATTAGTCACTCAGAACTACCCGATGGCATTAAAAGAGTGAATGTAGATATAGTGCCGGATGAAGAGTAATAGATTGTATCTATTTGTTTTACCTTCCTCTTGCCTTCCATAATGGCTGCATTCAGGCAGGAGGATAGGATTGGTCAGTGACTAGAGGTGAAACGGTGGGATGTCTACATGACAGATGCTATGGAATTCTCTGAGATCATCTGGAGTGTCTTCCCACAGTCTGTCTGGGGACTTCCATGGTGTTTTGTGGATCTCACTGGAAGCCTCAGCAATTCACGACAACACCTAATCATGCAAGGAGAAGCCGCAGATTGTCCGCTGACGAAGCTGGTGCTTGAAACACTCCTGGGTGTCTGATCAAAGTCTGTCTGGGGTTTTGTTGACTCTTACTTGTGATTGCGGTCACTGCTATTCCAATACTTTCTCTTCTCCTAATCAAGATTTCAGGGTTGAAGTTGCAAATTTTTTTTTTTCCTCCAAAACCACCCTATATAGTTGCTCTGGTCTCTATCACTTGTGTATGTGAGTGTGTTTAAATTAAGCACGTGTTTTGTCCCGACGGGGCCACACTCAGAACAGGTCTTGGCGTACTGCTCATATGTTTTCTTTTTGCCTGTTTTGTCTTTGCCAATCAACCAAATGGCTTTGGGGTGGAGGAGTTCAACATAGAGATAGGAAAAGGCACTTCAAAATTAAATTGGTAACAAAGATGGGTATCACTTTGTGGAATCTGGAACTTGGGGACACTTCCTGTCACGTCTCTTTGTCTAGCTTTGACTTTGAGGGTCAGGAGGTCTCCAGGGAGCAAAATCAGCCAGGTTCCCACCCCCAGTGGTGCTTCTTGGAAGCGCCATTAGGCCACGACTTCCCGAGATGCTGAGGGGATACGGAAAGAAGTCATCCTTGCTGCCATTGTTTAATTTCTATTTAGGACACTGTTTAGTTTCTGTTGAGACATTGCTTGGAGAGGAGAAGCTCATTTTATGTTTGTTGAATAAAGACATAAGTTAACACCTTAAGCACCTTGATCCAATTTGGAAAGCAGTCAACAGAGAATGAGAAAACATTCTAGGTTGGATGGTTGGAAACATTATCTCTGCAGATCTAGCTATTGTACTCACACACTTTGCCGAGTTTGTTTTTGTTGTTGCTGTTGATTTTTTTTTTAATAAGGGAGGGGGAAGCAGTTTCTTAGTAAAAAATATTCCAACCCTTTGTATTTGGCATGTTTTACTGTGTGAGATTTCACTGCAGAGGTGATTGCTTCATGAGTTTGTGGGGTTTTTGTTTTTGTTTTTTTTTGGTGAGAGTCACATGAAGTGACTGCTTTTTCAGGTTGTATGTTCTCAAGAGATAAGCCTTTTCTGAAATAAATGTCTAATGAATTTTGTTTGGCTTGGGCTACATGAAACCACCATTTTTAAACATCTGCTTGAGAGGAAAGAGTTCCACTTCAGCTACCCCTGCATTTCAGGAAAGTGAGGGGCTGACCTGGGAAAGGAGGTCTGGACCATTAGAGACTTTGACTTTTTAAAAAAAATAGGAAGGAGGCTGGGTACAAGGAGTGGGTAGTCAAAGATTGGATTCCTGTTACTGTTTTGCCACTATACTCTTTTGCTGCTTCTAAACTTCCTGTTTTCACAGAACTAGAGAAAGAGCTCATGACTTTGGCTAACTGTCAACAAATCTGGAAGAAAAATGATTTTCCTTAAGTCCAGATTAAAATACATCACTTTTAGTAAGTCAGACAGGGAAAGACAAATGTATGATATTGCTTATATGTGGAATCGAAAAAAAAAAATGATACACATGAACTTACTTAAAAAACAGAAACAGACTCACAGACTTAGAGAACAAACTTATGGTTGCCAGGGGTAAGGGGTGGAGGGAAGGGATAGTTAGGGGGTTTGGGATGGACATGTACACACTGCTATACTTAAAATGGCTAACCAACAAGGACCTACTGTATAGCACAGGGAACTCTGCTCAATATTATGTAACAACCTAAATGGGAAAAGAATTTGAAAAAGAATAGATACATGTACATGTGTAACTGAATCACTTTGCTGTGCACCTGAAACTATCACAACGTTGTTAACCAACTATACTCTAATATAAAATAAAAAGTTAAAATATAAAAAATATGTCACTGTATTCAGAGAGCAATGTATTATAAGTGAAATACACAAAAACATCAACTTTAGAAAATGCTCAGTTTGGTTAAAAGAATTGAAGCAAGGCTAAAAATGCACTAAAAATTAATCACACTGTTGCTGAAACTTGGGGAGAGATAGCATTGCAGAGTTGTGGTCCCCAGTGCTATGACAAGGTAGCCCTGGATAGTAAGGAAGAGGGCAGAAAATTCTGGGCCCCAGGTAGCAGTATAACTATCAAAAAAGACCATAGTGCAAAGTATAGCGAAGGTCATTACCACATAAAACACGAAGTACTCATTTTGCCGCACATAGAAAGATGATTTTAGTAATAATCAAAAGTTAATAAATTATTAACGTGATAAAAACAAAAACAACTATATTCAAAATTTAAAACAAAATGACAGCAGAGAAATTTTTCAACATGTCTTAAAAATATTAAGCAAACAGAATAGTTTTCATCCTGATTGGCTGACCTTAACTAACCATTCAACTCCTACTCCCTTCCTTTTTGCAGCATCTATTGGAACGCCGGGGCTGGGCCATGTTAACTCTAGGAAAGTTTGTTGTCTTATATCATCCGTTAAATGATTTAGCTGATTAATTTTAGGTAGGAGAAAGAACATGATGAGAATTTTAATAAACATTAATGTGATTCAGAAAAACATAGACATGCTCAGGTTTGGAGAATTTTGTCAACAAATTCATCAGTAGTTTTAATTTTTTCCAATTTTGATGAATGTACCCAAAGTCCTAATTGCACTGGTGATGATTCTGACAAGTGCCTATGATGATTTTCATCCTGAAATTTTCATGCATTTGAATGACTTAGGTTGGAATAAAGGATGAACACAGGACTTCAATTTACTTGAAATTACTTGTCCATCTGGTTGGCTAATATGTTTAAAAATAATGAGCAAAAAAGTAATGCTTTGGCTTAAAGAACTATAGACCTTTAATATACATATATAATGGAATATTACTTAGCCATAAAAAGAATGAAATAATGCCATTGGCAGCAACCTGGATGGACCTAGAGATTATCATACTAAGTGCAGTAAGTCAGACAGAGAAAGACAAATATTACATGACATCACTTATATAAAAAATAGTACAAAGGAACTTATTTACAAACAGACTCACAGACATAGAAAGCAAACCCTATGGTTACCAAAGGGGAACAGGGGAGCTATAAATTGGGAGTATGAGATTAACAGATGCACACTACCGTATATAAAATAAACAACAAGGATTTACTGTGTAGCACAGGGAACTATATTCAATATCTTGTAATAAGCTATGTAATGGAAAATAATCGAAAAAAGAGTACAGATACATACATATATATGTATAACTGAATCACTTTGCTGTACATCTGAAACTAACACAACATTGTAAACCAACTATAGTTCAATTAAAAACTTTTTTGTTAATTAAAGGAAAAAAAACTATAGGACCTTCAGAAAACTGTTAACAACAGACTGAAATAAGCAATGCAAAATATTTGAAATAATCATTAGATTTCAGGGGAATTTCAGTTAGGCAAGTATTTCAATGCAGCAAACGTGACAAAAATGTATTTTATCTAGTCTAAAATAATGGCATTTTTTGCTATAGAATTATGCATGGTTCTGGCTAAAAATGGCCAAATAGCAAATATCAACCATTGCAAAAGCTCCTGGTCTTTGTTGACGACATCCAAGGCTTCTGACTCCTTCCATTGTAAAGCAAAGAAACAACTAATAACTTTCAAAGAGCATCTTACTCAGGGACGAAAAATATTGAAGTTATTAAAATTTATATCTATAGAGCATAGACCCTCGGTGCAAATCCTCAGTTCTTCCCTGACCCCGTCGCCTCCTTCTCTCCTTTTCTCTTCCACACTGAATATTCTATGTCCCCACCCTGTGTCCAGCACTGTTCTAGGTGCCAAGAAATCATTTTAGTTTTGACATCAATTTTGGCAGAAATAGCAATACCGGGGCATGTCTAAGATCAGTTTTGAGGAAGTTGCTACCTACCTATGGAAATACAGCTCCAGAGTTAGGTGGAAACGAGGGATAATAGGCCAAGCCTGGCCCTTACTTCCCTTCAAAAGATGTTTCTAAGCTGAGTTTGCATGTGGGAACTCCAGCTCACTTTCCACCCTAGCCACCCACAGGTTTCTCAGCCCAGAGAATGAACCATCATTCCGGCTCCCTGAATACAGGCTGTGGTGTATCACACATCAGCAGGCAGCTTTCTTTGGAGGGATTCCCATACTAGGTGTCACATACAGGGCAACAGCAGAAGCTGGAGGTTATTATAGAGACTGCCTGCACCTCCCAGGTCCAAGCTGGTGCTCACACCTGTAGCATCCCGGTGAAGTCAATGAGAGACCGCGGGGACCCCACCTCTGGAGCAGAGGAGCCCGAGCAGACAGCAGTCTCAGGCTGAATGGATCTGCACAGAACGTTGAAAGTTTCAGATTGGAGACATTTTGCCTTTTCATTCATTTTTACAGAAGCAAGAAAGGCAGCTGTGCAGAAGACGATGACTCGGATGCTTTTGCTGTACTGCTTAGTGTTTCTTTTGCTCACAGAGTCCTGTAGGACATTACTCCAGGTAAGAAAAGGGAGGTGGGAGGATGAACTGGTGGGGAGACCAAATGGAAACTAGAACCCATCACTTAGCCAGCCCATCTGAGCTGAAGTGTAGGAAGAAGATAGTGATAGAATGGTCCAATCAGAAGAAATTGCAACTACAGGTCACCAAAACCCATTTTAGTTATCGCTGCAAATTATTTTCCCATCCACTTTTTCTATAAGTTCCTGAGATGCAAAGGGCTTCAAATGATGTAAGGGTGATCAACTCTTCTATCCTTTGATGGTGAGGCTCTCAGTTGCTGGTAGCCAGGGCAGTGCCGCTTCCTTAAAGGCACTTGAGAATGTGGGGGTGGGTAGGGGTGTTTCCGTGAGTGGGAAATGGTTAATGGCACTGAGTGGGCAGGACCTAGGAATGGTCCTGGCACAGTGAAGCACCGTCGCACCCCAAATGGCATCTCCTTTGAGAAACCTGACAGTGAATCTTACTGATGGGCTGAAGGAGTAGCGAGCATTGTGGTTAATGGTTAGTCAAGGTCTGGCCAGGTTGGAGTTTGTAGCCATGTACTGTTTGTAAGTTTTGTGGAGCAGTGAGCTGTATGGCTCTCTGTGGAATATTTTCCCACATACGATGTCATTAAAATTTCCTTATTAGTTACTTATTTAAAACTAGGTATAGAGAATCATCGAAAGAGAGAGGACATAATATTTTGAGTTTCTTGGGAAGAGAGTATTATTATTTGACCACGAGATCTGGAAGGGAGCTTTGAGCTCAGCTGGTGAAGCTCCACTCACTTTTATTCTAGAGAGAGAAACTGAAGCACATGGTGTGGGAGTGTGATTCACCTGAGGTTACACACCTGCCCAGCTACAGGGCCAAGGCCAGGACCCCTGTCTTCAGAGTCCCAGTTACTTGTTCTTCCCATTTTAATATGTGCCTTCCTAGCAAGAGCCTCCTTAGGAAAGAATGACTTTGAAAAGCCTTTCTAGAAGTTTCCAAGTAATATTCATCCTCTAAATAATTAGAGCCAGTTTCTGGGAGACATTAGAGATCCCTTCAGAAAGACCTTTTCTGGGAGGCACCCCAACCCCACGGCTTGGTACTATTTCCTCTCTTCATTTCCTCATCCTCACTTTCCCAAAGACGGAAACTGGAGGCTGAGAGTGGGAGGTTGGCTTTGTTTTCTTGGTTACTGGGACTCACCTTACCAGAAACATTCCATCCTTTTCTTTTTTCTTTTTTTTTTTTCAGCTGCCTTGGGTCTTTGTTGCTGTGCGTGGGCTTTCTCTAGTTGCGGAGAGTGGGGACTCCTCTGCGCTGTGGTGTGTGGACTTCTCATTGTGGTGGCTTCTCTGGTTGCGGAGCCGAGGCCTTAGAGTGCACAGGCTTTGGTAACTGCAGCACGTGGGCTCAGTAGTTGTGGGTCACGGGCTTAGTTGCTCTGCAGCATGTGGGATCCTCTTGGATCAGGGCTCGAACCCGTGTCCCCTGCGTTGGCAGGCGGATTCTTAACCACTGTGCCACCAGGAAAGTCCCTCTGTCCTTTTCTTAATTTACAAGTTGCTGGAGGCTGAGCTTCTTTTTGGGTGCTTCCCCTCTCCTGACCTCACGCAGGCAGCTCTGCAGGTTTAGCAGGTAACACGTTTGCACGTGTCTTTTTCACAGTATTAAGTTGATGATTATTGGCATCTGAAGCTAAAGTGGCCTGTATTGGATGCCACCCTAGAGATGAAGTGACCAGGAAGAGTTGTGTATGGGTGGGCTTTGGCACATTAACTGGGAAGTGAATCATTGTCTTCAGCTTAGAAGACAGAGTTTCCAGAATTCCTTGTAAATAGCATGCCGTGGCCTTCTGCCCTCCTATCTGACTAGCATAACGTGCCTTTACTGGAGTCCCTTTAACGGGCCAAGTCTTATCCAGAGCTGTTCATTTTTAAGTGCTTTATTGTGGTGCATTGGAGACCATGGGTTTAGGGCATCTTGAGATGCTTGTACTTCCATATGTCTTTCCCAACCTTCTCCATTTAGATGTGGGTGGAAAGAGCTCTGTTGTAGGAGTTAGGAGAGCTGGGCTCTAGTTCTAAGAGGAATTCCCTGTGTCACCTTGTGCATGATACCTCATCTGTCAAACCCTCACTTTCCTTATCTGTAAAATAAAAGGGTTGGACTGGATGAGTTACAAGGTCTTCCAAAACCCTAAAAATATTCTTTTAGCATTCTTGTTCAGTGGAAGGCCTTTAACTCTTCCATGTATGTAAAAAGCCTTGATTCTCTTCATGGTGAAATGAGAAGTCTTCTTACACTGGTGCTTTGAAGGGTATCGTAGCTCATGAATCCTTACTGTTACCTTTTTCACCTTGGCCAGACCTCAAAAGCTCAATTCAAATTTTCCGTAAATTCTCATTTGGAAGATAATATGGAGGATTTAGCCTTGCTTTTTGATAACATAGAGAGAAACGATATCGTGAAGGAGAAAGGGACATGAACTTACACAGCTGAGTCACTGGTTTAGAACTTGGAATGCAAGTTGGAGTAACTGTACCAAAGCTCTTTCCAGCCACTAGAGGGTGAGCTTTTGGTGCAGAAACAGGGAGTTTCAGTCTCTCTCCACACACGCACACACACACACACACACACACGTACATACATGCACATATCTGTCAATAGTACATACATGTTATATAAAAAATATTTTCTTTATACATACATACGTACAAGACACAGAACTATCTACTCCGGGGCATATAAAGATGGACGATACATGATCCATGTTCTTAAGGAGCTTAGGGTTTTATTGATAAGGTACTATACAGACATAAAAAAAGTTAGATAAAAAGATGGCAGGTCACGTGTGTATATGCCAAGCACTGAGGAGTGGTGGGATGGCATGGATAGGAAATCCTTTAAGGGCCAAAGAGGGAAAGATGTATCATTTAGAACTGGATCAGTAAAGACTTCTTGGAAGAGGCGAACCTGAGCTTTGTATCTAATAGACATTTAGTAAGTCCATGTTCAGAGAATAATGACAGCCAAATCTTAACCACCTCTTACAATATTCCATGCCCTGTGCTAAGTGTTGTCCATAGATGGTCCCTTTTATTCCCCATAAAAATGCTCTGAGGTATCATACAGTTATAATGCTATAGTTCCTACCTTAATTTATGGATAAAGAAACTGAGGCTCAGAGAGATGAACTTTCCGTGGGTCTCAGTGGTGATTTTGGGATTTGAACCCAAGCAGTCTGCTCCCACAATATGACTGACAGTGCTTCTCAGTGAAGGGTCTGGTATGATGTGGGTGGGTGGCATAGAGAGGGGTTTCTAATCAGGTGAGGTAGGGATGTTCATGATGTGGGAGGAGCCAGATTTTGGGGGAGCTCCCTTAAAAAAAAGAATAGAAGATGACAAATACAAAATTAAGGGAAAAGTGAATATCTACTTGGAATAAAAAAACTAATCATAGCACATTTCAAATTTAGAAATGCTGAAGAGTACTACCTTCTGTAATTACTCAACATTCCACAGTAATAAATTAATAACAATATTTTTATGAGTGAACTGCCCACATTTCCCCCCTACATTTTTTGGCTGCATACTTACATGTCAATAATTTTGTCGTTTTTTTTCCTATAAAGAGAATAGAAAGATGATTCTGTTTTACCTCTAACACTGATGATCAAATTTGTTTTTTATTGTTGCTTGTTTAGAAAAATACATTTCAGCTTCTCAGTTCATTATTGGTAATGTCATGTAAACAAGTAAGACAGACTGTTGTCAAATTTGGGGAAACCTCTAACAAGCTTTTTCCATATACGAGCTGCAAAGTATCCAGGGCACTTAGGATTTTCTTGTTGTGTGACTAATTGTTAATACTCTGAGAACGAATGCCACTTATATGTTGATAGCCTCCTTGTAATGCAGATGTGATTGCAAATTAGATAAATATACCTTATTAAGTCCAAACTAAACATATCCCCAACTCAACTTCTACTTGCCCAGATTCCATAAATAGCTACATCCTCCAAGTGCTATCCAAAAAGAGAGAGAGAGTGAAGCAGGGGGAGTTGGAGTGGGGAAAAAAAAAGGACTGAATAGATAATGGTTAAAGTATTTTGCTTTTGAAAATTTCATAAAACGTGTGCTCATGTGAACACATTGCTAGACTCTTTTGGTGCCTGGAAGGGGCCCACCTAAGAAAGGGATTCTGAAGCTTAACCTTCCTTAACGTCCCAGTAAGTCCACCTCTGCCCAGGATGCATTTCCTGGATAGAAAGCAGATCGTTCTTCCTGGAGTGGAAGGAGGCTTCGTGCTGAATAGCAGTGGAGACAAAGCTGTCCAGGCTGAAGGCAAAATGAGGCCACGGGGACATGTTTCACGGTCTTAGATCTGGTGGTGCCCTGGCATTATAGCTGATATATATAGATGTGGTTGTTAACCTGTGATGAAAGTGAATCATTGGGTGGACATATCAGTGATGGATTTCGACCTGAATTTTGATTTTCCCTTCCTAGGTGGCCAGCAAGAGCAAGGAGCAGGTGTCAGCCAGGCCACACGGTATGTTGGCAGCAGTTACTAAAGGATGGGAGTGTTCCTGTCCATCTGCTGTAATGCAGGGCTCTTCGCAGCCCTCTGTCTCCTGACGTGGTAGATGGGACTCCTTGATGGCTTGTAATTGGACTCTTCTTTTTCTCATCTTAAATTGTACCTTTGAGCCCTTCTCCCCACTTGCTCCATCCTGGTCTGAGAGTTCTTTGCCATAAATCCTTTGGACTGAGCCAACTCAGAATAGAGCAGTGGCTGGCACTGGTCTATAAGACCTTGTTGATGACATAACTCCTTGTAAAGTTTTGGAGCTGGGAGGTTTCCTAAAGAATATCAGATGCGGTAGCTTCCAAACTGTATTCTGGGGAGCTGTAGGGGGTTCCTGTGACATGAGAGTGGACTCTGTGGACTGAATCCTGGGCTCCTCCCCCTCACTTCAGCTGAGACAGTTCCACTTTTATCTATTTTAAACATCTGAGTTCAGGATATGAGTTTGTTGGAAAGGATAAGACACTGACACTGAAATAGATGATGGTCACTGATCTATTTCAATCATCTTCCCCTTTACAAAGAAAAGACATCTGATGTCCACGGGATTTATGTGCCCTCACTGCGCTGACACCTTGGTGATTGGCCCATGCGGTCTGGAGCTCAGTCCTCTCCATCAGATGCTGACACTTTTAATTTCCTCAGGTATATGTGCTGGTGTTTGTGTGGACAATTCCTACTGTAGCCAACCTTGCCCTCCAGACACTCAGGGGAATATGGGGTTTTCATGCAAGCAAAAGAAATGGCACAAGATCACTGATACCTGCCGGACTCTTACTGCCTTCAACATCTTCGAGGTAACACCATTTCTTTCTTATGTAAAGAGGAGCCCCAGATTAGCAATGCATGTTAACACTCAATACGAGAGAGAGGGCTTGAGGCGGAATACAAATGCACCTACCTGTCCTCCCTCTATATACGGGAAGGGAATTCTTTGAGCATCTAAAGGTTTGTGCTCCAGTCTCTTGCACCTTGTCATGACATAAGGCACCTGATAGGTCAGAGCTAGGAGAGGCTACTTCTCCATCTTCACGTATAGCTCTTTAATACTCCTAAGCCTCAATGGATACTCAGTGTGTCCTTCACTGGACTGTAGCCCGCGGCAAGCCTGAGAATTTTGCAGAATTCAGGCCCCCACCTGAGACCTTTTGAATCTGAATCTTCATGTCATCAAGATCCCCAGGTGATTTCTGTGCTCAGAAGAGATGAGAAGCAAGCTGCCCCAAAGGGAAGGACTTTATGGCCAAGCAAATGAACATATTTCCACCTATACTTAAGTCATTACACATTTGGAAAAATCCAATTTTTATAAATAAAATCAGGTCCAATGTTATTTCTTCTTCTTTTGTTTCTGTTTGTCCTCTTCTGGTGGGGGATTCACCTTTCTGACTTTCAGCTGCTGATTCCTCCAGAGGAGTCAATGCCTTAGCACCTCTTTTGTCCTGGGAACTTTCCCATTCCCTGTTTTGGGGTGTGGCCAGTGGAGGCTATCCCTGAAGTTTCCTGATCAGACTTCATAGAGCTGCCTGCCCCAGGGTGTCTGCCCACAGGCCCACCCCCAATGTGAACCAAGATACACATGGAGACCCACATCCCATATGTTTTCATATTGAAATGCTTAACATCAAGTTTACAAACTGCTGAATAAAATACGTTCTGTTGGTCTCCCTTCCCAGATTGCATCCTGCACTGAGGGCAGTAGAAAGCCGAGGCCACACATCTATAATCTGAAAACAGGTCCCTTTTCCTGTCTCGCTGCCTAGGGGTGAGCATGATGGTGCAGGGTCCAACCCTGGCAGCACAGACTTAGGGAAGAGGTCCCGGAAGCGGGCTTGGAATTGTCGAGCAGGGAATCCGAGTATCTAGGGGCAGGGACAGGGCTCTGAGTGGGCGTAGCCTCAGGCCGTGGACTCCTTGTCTCATGTGAAGGGGCTGGCTGGACCAGAGCCACAAAGGGGGCCTCTGAAGCTATGGTTGGCAGTTTTTCTTGTAAAGGACCAGATAGTGAATATTTTAGGCTTTGTGGGTCATAGGGTCTCTGTTGCCACTACTCAAATCTGCTGTTACAGTGTGAAAGCAGCTACAAATGATAGTTAAATGAATGATCAGGCTGAGTCCCAATAAAATTGTATTTACCAAAAATCAGGTGGTTAGCCTGGGGCTGTGGTTTGCCACCCCTGCTCTGGGGTGGGGTGGGGGGACCCAGAACCTGAATCTGCGGGAGGTCTATCTCTATTTTCAGTCATTCTTCTGTCTGGGTGTTCCAACTGATTCATCCAAATCCAGTTCGGAATTTCAGTTTTAAAAATATGTTCATGTCTCATGCTTTGTTGCTCAGCAATAGCAGAAATAACCTTAAGTGGCACTAGAAATTTACCTGTATGCACAGAGTGAACGTGCAGTCTATGTATGCAGAGGGGTCGGCGGGGTCTGCTGAAGACCACAGTTGCTGTTTTGGGGAGGGAGCAGGCAAGCTGCGACTTTCATTTTGCGTGGAAACACCTTGGTATTGGGCAGGTGACTCCACAGCAAATGTGACTCTGAAAATGTAAAATACAAAAGCATTATGCAATATGCAATTGTGTAATCAGGCTGTCCTAAATTTTAGTAAAAGTCATTTTACATTTAAAACAAAAGGAATATTGTAAAAACTTCTTTGTTTTTGTCACTTCTTAGGCAGATGCCTATTCTGTGCAACTGTTTGGAGGAGTAAAAATAAATGAATATGCCAGGAAGTCTGAGACCATTACAGATTTGTTAATGGAAAAGTGTCCACATGATCTGTCCTGTGTGATCAGGAACATTCAGAAGGCTCCCCGGATCCCGGGAAACATTGCCGTCATCGTGCAGCTCTTACACAACATCTCGACTGTGCTAATGACAGATGTGAATGAGGCAAAGATGCAGGTGAGTGGCCTTGAGTATGTGGTGGAGTATTATTTTGGTGGGAAAGGAATGCAGGTGAGTTGGATACTCTGTGAGCTTTTTGGGGTCTGAGGACCATATCTTTCATCTCAGTATCTCCAATGCTTAGCACGGCAAGTGTTCAGTAAATCTTCATTGAAGAACGAATGAACAAATGAATAGAAAAAATGAAAGCATTCAATCAACAAATATTTAGAGAGACCACTTACCAACGCCTGGATCGAACATTGGAGTACATTTTTCCAATGTTTATTTGGCTACTGAAAACTAAGAACCATGCTAGATCCGCAGAGAGAAAGACTTCTCTTACTTTCATTCGTGAGTCAGAACATGTTTCAAAAATGGAAAATAACTGAGTGCAAAGAAAACAGCTATACATGTCTGCTGCAGGAATGTAAAATGAAACTGGATTCATTTCTTTTTTTATTTGGTCTTCAAAGCAGAGGATATTAAAAAGTAAGTTCAGCCTCTGGGGTCAATTTCCAGTTTGGTATGTTTCTGTGCAGGGTCCTACACACACTTGGGATTCAATAGATGCTAATTATGTAATGGGTGCTCTGGCCGGGGTGAGCAAATGCTAGTTTCACCAAGGTGTGAAAAGGAATTGATGATGGCAGTGGGCAAGCGGAAGCTGCCACTCTTCTGTCTCATAGGAAGGAGGTACATGAATGGGAGGAGGGCGATTCCTTTGCAGCTCTAACCTCACCTGGGAGTCTCATTAAGATGCTGATTCTGCACAGATGTAGAGAACAGACTGGTGGTTGCCAAGGGGGTTGGTGGTGGGAGAGGGATGGATTGGGAGGTTGGGGTTGGCAAATGTAAACTAGTATACAGAGAACTGGATAAACAACAAGGTCCTACTGTAAAGCACAGGACCCTATATTCAATATCCTTTGATAAACCGTAATGGAAAAGAATATAAAAATGATGTGTATATATGTATAACTGAGTCACTTTTCTGGAGAGCAGTAAATAACACAACATTGTAAATCAACAATACTTCAATTAAAAAAAGAAGATGCTGATTCTGATTCATTAGGTCTGGGATGGGGCCTGAGATTCTGGAGCTCAAGGAAGTTCCAGGGGTTGCCTATGCGGCTGGTTGGAGGACCACACTTTTTGAAAGTAAATCTTGACCAGCCAGGCAGATTCAGAAGGCACCTCAGTACTAATGCCAGTTCTTCATTGACAGAGTTACAGCACCATGGCCAACCACATTCTTAACAGCAAAAGCATCTTGAACTGGACCTTCATCCCCAACAGAAATAGCAGCTGTGTCCTGCTACACTCAGTCAATTCCTTCGCGAGAAAGCTATTTATAAAGAAGCATCCCATTGACATTGCAGATGTCTTCATCCACACGATGGGGACCACCATCTCCAGAGACAGCACCGGAAAGAATTTCACTTTTTCAATGAGAGTTAACGACACCAGCGACATGGTCACAGGGAAGGTGTTGATCAGTAGAGATGAACTTCAGCAGGTGGCTTCTCCTTCTCAGGCCGTCAGCATTGCGTTTCCAACTCTTGGGGCCATCTTAGAAGCCAGTGTTTTGGAAAGCCTCACCGTGAATGGGCTTGTCCTATCTGTCATTCTGCCCAGGGAACTTAAAAGAATCTCACTGATTTTTGAAAAGATCAGCAAGTCAGAGGACAGGAGGACACAGTGTGTGGGCTGGCACTCCCTGGAGAGCAGATGGGACCAGCAGGTCTGCCAGATGATTCAGGAAAACTCCCAGCAAGTGGTTTGCAAATGTCGCCCAAGCCAGTTATTTACCTCTTTCTCAATTCTGATGGCGCCCCACGTCTTGGAGAGCCCGATCCTGATTTACATCACGTACATAGGCCTGGGTGTTTCTATTTGCAGCTTGATCCTCTGCTTGTCCATTGAGGCCTTGGTCTGAGGCCAGATAACAAAGACAGAGATCTCGTATTTACGCCATGTGTGTGTTGCTAACATAGCGACCGCCTTGCTGATGGCCGACGTGTGGTTTATCGTGGCTTCCTCTCTCAGTGGTCCGACGAAGCACCACAGCGGGTGTGTGGCAGCAACATTTTTTGTTCACTTCTTTTACCTTTCTGTGTTCTTCTGGATGCTCGCCAAGGCGCTCCTCATCCTCTACGGAATCCTCATTGTTTTCCATACGCTGCCCAAGTCAGTCCTGGTGGCATCCCTCTTTGCAGTGGGCTACGGGTGCCCTTTGGTCATTGCTGTTGCCACAGTCACTGTCACTGAGCCTGTCAAAGGCTACCTCCGGCCTGAGGCCTGTTGGCTCAATTGGGACATGACCAAGGCCCTCCTGGCCTTTGTGGTCCCAGCTCTGGCCATCGTGGTCATCAACTTGACCACGGTCACACTGGTGATCGTCAAGACCCGGCGCGCGGCCGTCGGCAGCTCCATGCTCCAAGAGGTGAGGGCCATCGTGAGGGTCAGTAAGAGCATTGCCGTCCTCACGCCCCTGCTGGGACTGACCTGGGGATTCGGAATAGCCACCGTCCTTGATGGGGGCTCGCTGGCCTTCCACATTATCTTCTCCCTGCTTAACGCCTTCCAGGTAAGTCCAGAGGCTGCTGACCAAGTCCACAGTGAGAGCGCTCAGGAGGAAGTTTTGTGATCGGGAGCATGTAGAGTCATATTTCTTTATAAAAGACAAAGAATTTGAAATAGCGTATTGACTCAGGAAATAAGCTTTTGTTCCAGAAAGACCTGGATTCAAATCTTGACTCTTTCATTTGCGAAAGTGTAATATTCTCTTTGCCAAGCCGTGCTTTCCTCACTTACAAAATGGGTAGAAGAATTCCCACTTTATAAAAGTGGCTGAAAATGAAATAAAACAGTGAATGGGAGAGTATTAAACACTAAAATGACTGAAAGATCATCAATAGCCTAACAGTAGGTTCAGCTGTTACTGTTTAGAAATTAAATGATACCACTTCCCCAAAAATCTAGGTATGTAAGTGGAGGTGTTAAAATGTGCACATTTATCACATTTCTTTCTGTGTAGAAGTTTTAGTGACCATTGGAAACCATCTTATTTTAATGAGGCACACCATCCAGAGTGGTAGTAAAGATAAGTGGTTTTACCTCTCCTCTCCCATCTCACTTCTGTGAATTAAGCAAAGTTCACAGTTTTATGTGTATCCTTGCCAAGTTTTCTATGCTCATATACAAATATATTTTCACATAATATAGGGGTTAAAAAATGTATGTTATTATGCAACTTACTTTTTCCATGTTAGATTATATTTTCTGTATAAAAATATAACCTGACATTTTTATCAGGTGACTATGTATAAATGTATCTCTTTAATGATTCCCTTCCTGACTGAAATTTTGGTCTTTTCATTTTTTTCCGTGACGGTGTACCAAGAAGTCAAAGTTTCTTATCTTGAATGCTAAATATGTAGATAGCAACTAATCAAAAAGAAAGCTTTTATTTTTCTAAAGATCTCTAAAATCTTGTTTTCCCTGAATGTACGCTTATTTGAAAATAAGACTATTTTCAACTACATGTTTTACCTGCAATAGAAATTTTAAGTCAAATGTTTTCCTGTTTTGCTCTTTCAAAATTTAAGTATACATGATTTCATTCTACAAGAAATATTTTGATGCCTTGAAGAACAATGTTAATAATAATAGGGGTGCCTCACTTTTTCCCCCCAAATTGTGGTTTTTTTAATTAATTAATTAATTAATTTATTGTGACCTTGGGTGATTCTCTTTTTTAAAATTAGTTTTTATTGGAGTGTAATTACTTTACAATATTGTGTTAATTTCTATTGTATGGCAAAGTGAATCAGCTATATGTGTACATAATCCCCTCTTTTTCCGGATTTCCTTTCCATGTGCCTCACCTTTTGTATCTCTGCTTTTTGGCATTTCTTTGGAAAATATTAATTGCACCCTACATTTTTTGTATAGTTCTTGGTAATTATCGATTGCCCTACCCATGTTTATGCAACGAGTTATTGGTAGGGCTGGGATCAAAACACGATGTGCCTGAACTTCTGTTTTGCATACTCCATGGCCATTCGTCATGAATCTTAATGAGCTCATGTCTCACTTTTCAGCGTTTTCTTTCCTTGTCTCCCTTGGGCCCACCTTGCTGTGTTTTTTGTTTTGAACCAGGCTGTGAGCACTTGTAGTTTAGTACCTTGAACGCCTTTTACCTATTATTACAGGGTGCACTTGTAACTTCAGCTCAGCTTCTGCCTTGACTCCTGACAAGGAGGAGAGTGGGGCCATCTAAATGCCGGTACCCGTGGGATAGTGCGGAGCTGAGAGCAGGGTCTGGGTGAAGGCCAGACCCCCCAGGGCAGGCGTGAGGCAGCGCTGGGCTGGAGCTGGCTCGTACTGGCTCAGGAGGGCCGACTGTTACACATTCAGGAATTTTGCGAGCTGGTTGTAAACTTAAACATCCTTGTAAATTAAATTATATGAACTTTTATTTAAATAAATTCAATTGAAAACAAAGGTCATACATCCTCAAAATGCATCGCTTTGTAATTGTTTGCCTCCATTTCATTATGCTCTTGAGGCTATTGGCAACTATTGTATCTGTGTGGTGGGAACACTGGGTCATGATGTGCCCATCTCTTCCTAACTCCATGTTTAGTGACCTCACGTTGCTACATTTAAATAAGCCATAGTGGGGTACATCCCTGGTGGTGCAGTGGGTACGACTCTGTGCTCCCAATGCAGGGGACCAAGGTTCGATCCCTGGTCAGGGAACTAGATCCCACATGCCGCAACTAAAAAAAAGAAAAAAAGAAAAATCCAGCATGCTGCAACTAAAACTCTAAAACTCAGCACAGCCAAAAATAAAAATAAATAACAAATATTTTAAAAAATCAGTCATGGTGGGAGTATTTAACCATGGAGATTGGCAAGCGCTACACATTAGGAGAGTTGGTTATTTTTATTTACCAGCAAATCTGTGGATCAGGGCATCCTCAGGATGCTCAGTGTGGGAGAAAGAGACAGTCCTAGGTCTACTGATGGGAAAGATGCAATCAATTAGGCAGGAAGAAGCAGGACACGTGGTGACTTAGGAGGGACTGACACGTGGAGCAGCTGAGGCTGATGGGGCAGACAGAGAAGAGAGACTCCTAAACATACTTGGAGGTCAGTAGGTTGTAGACACTTTTAAAGATTTCCCACAGTTTCCAGTCCTGTGGGAGCATCTCCACTGGTTTTAAAGCTCAAGCAGCCCTTTGCTAGGGAAGTGTTATTATGTGGTCCGTTGCTACTGTGACTGCTCACTTGTCAATCCATAACTTCTGGCGGGTGTCCTCCCTGGTATTTACTGAGAGTAACTGTGGGCTGGGTGAGGTTTGGGGACCCCCTGTAGCTGTTTTGGTGGGAAAAAGTAAATGTCGCCGTCCATTTGGGCTGCTATGACAAAAATACCATAGATTGGGTAATATAAACAACAGACATTTATTTCTCACAGTTCTGGAGGCTGGGAAGTCCAAGATCAAGGCACACACAAATTGAGTGTCTGGTGAGAGCCCACTTCCTGGGTCATAGATGCACACCTTTCTTTTCGCCATAGTCCCACGTGGCGGAAGGGGCCAGGAGCTCTCTGGGGCCTCTTTTATAAGGACACTAAATCCCTTTCCTGAGCCTCTGCCCTCATGACTAATCACCTCCCAAAAACCCCACCTGTAAATATCTTCATACTGGGCATTAGGATTTAACATATGAATTTTGGGAGGGTACAAACATGCAGTCTACAGCAGTAAAGCACATATTTTAAAACCTGGCAGAACATCTTGAGATTTATCTGCTCAAATTGTGCTTTATCTACCAAAAGAAATTCAAAGAAGCTGCTACCGGTGAATTCTTCTCAATCAGATACTAAAGTCTAGGACTAATATTTTATCTGAATTTTCTGAACTATATTTTTTGTAACTTTTCCCAAGGTAGCATGGACCGATGAAAAATGATGCTAGTGAAATATTTTCCTGTTACTTATTTATTGCTATACAGATGCAGGTTGCATAATAAGGCAATTAAACACACTCACAGACACAGACACATACACACAAATACACAGAGACATGACATTTATTATTTATTTTATACGAAGCACTGTGCTCAATGTTCAGATATGAATATAATTAATACAAACTCAAGAGATTAAAAATGTTACAAAGAGAGAAATGATTCTTAGTTCTTTAACCAAAGGCACATATATTTTTGGAGGAAACAGTCTAGAACTGTTGTTCCCAGATCTTTTAAAAATTTAATTCCTGGGAAAAAAATCATGAAGATTTCGATTTAAAATGTATTCCTAGTATCAAAACCAGACTGGGATGTATTTGGCCCAAGCATTTTTATACAAATGATACTTTGTAACTGAATGGACCATGCAATCAACGATATTTTCTTAGTAGACATGATGACAGATTTCAGTGTTTTTCTTGCAGGCTAAAAGTATCACTAGAAAGAACAATGTGACAGAAGCATTCCACGCTTTGGAGTGCTTGCTGGACTGGCTGAACAGGAAGGCATATTTTAGTGTGTCTGGGGGAATGGCTGAGCTGCGTGGCCATGCACTGGTCTCTGTGAAGCCCTCCACCTCTCAGCTGAGCTTTTATAGATCACAGTTGCAGGGGGTTTGGTATTGTTTCTGCTGATGGTCACCTGGTTGTAACATCTTTATGGTGCCATTTGTATTAAGCCCATGTGCCTTAACCTGAGTAAGGGTGACATTTGATTGTGAAATTGAAGCATCTTAACAAGGATGCCTAAATCAAATGTCACTCTTTCACATCTCTTCTCAGCTGAGCCAAGACCTGAGCAACCACATCTCCAAGAGAAATTTTGTCTAATGAATGTTGCCGCCTATCACGTTCTGAAAGTTAAATCTCTGAGCTTCCTTATGTGAAAAATGGGATGAATACTTTTCCTTCCTTCTTCCAGAGTAGTTTTGTGCCAATACATATGAAAAAAAAATAAGTTGAAAACTGAAATGAATTGTAATAATGGAGGAACAGCCTCTATGGGACTGTAATGGAGTCTATCTTTGTATGAATGACAAGAGATACAAGAACTAATTAGTTCCCTCTATCTCATCATATCTGGAACACCCCTTTCTGAGTACCTGTTAATGTACTTAGAAACTCAATCACTTTTCTGAGCAGCCATGGATTTGGTTTTTCTTTGCAAGTTTTATAATAGTTTTTAGTTGTGGATGGGGGAAGGGGGTTGAGGGTGTTAATAAAAGCTGAGCACAGCTGCTTTTGTTATTTTCTGTGGCAGTTTCTTTCATTACCAATTGTTCAGGGACTGTGTGGCGGCCGTGCATTGCCTAATGTCTCCTCGGACTCTTTCTTGGACCATTATATTCTGGTGAGATAAACAGGTCCTGATAAATGCAAAACACTTTATTTTGCCCAAATTAAAAAGAAATTTTTATAGTATTCTTGTACGAATCAGGGTCCTTGGTCTGCTTGGTTTACTGAGGTACCCCAGGTGTCAAGAATAGTGGCTGGTGTGTGGAAGATGCTCTATTAATATTTGTGGATTGGATCAATCTAGGTATTGTGGCCTTAAAATGAGAGTCAAAGATTTAATAAAATTGTTTTTATGTTAGTTTTCTTTTTAAAGATTTAGTAAGATTATTTTTATTTTACTTTTCTTTTCTTCCAGAATAGGAACTGATAATGTTGATATTATTTAGTATTATCATTATTATTTTGTTTAATGACTCTTCCATCTTTCTAAGGGCTTCTTCATCTTGGTGTTTGGAACAATTCTGGATCCTAAGGTACCATACATTCTTCCTGTTTCTTTTTTCTACATTATCAGTATTTGGTCCTGAGATACTCACTTATAAAGGCCACCTATTGGGAGTCTTTGACTTCAACCGTTTGTGCAGACACTTGGATAGGATGTCACTGTTCTCTCTGATGCAGGTACTACGTACCAGCTTTCAGGGTCTTATGAGGCTAAGCATTTTATGCACATTCGCTCCCATCCTCACAATGATCCTGGATGTTCCTATGTTTAGTGCTACAGATGAGGAAACTGAGACCCAGAGGGACTAAGTAGCTTGCCCACGATCTCTGCAGAAACCCACTCTATCTAGTTGAAGCAGAAAAGGAAGTTATTGAGTCTCACAATATTATCTTTGGGAAGGTCTCTCTGTGGCTTGGAGGCATGGAGGCTACACACAAAGGATGATTCCCAATTCATAGCACAGATTGTTCCACATGAGAATCCACTGCACCCCCCCCACCCCCAACTTTGCTGGGCACAGAAAGCACAGCTCGGCGGGGGAACATCTGACAGTGGATGTTAAGCTAGAGTGCTGTTACTGCAACACCTCCACTTGGCCTGTGGAGGACCACTGGTGCCTGCTTCTTGTGTTGTCCTGTCTGATTGGCTGAGCCCCGATCATGTGACTACATCTTAGCTGCAAGGGAGGATGAAAAAGTGAGTTCCTGGCTGCTACCTTAAAGAGCAGTGGACTCAAGGAAGGAAATTCTTCAAATACAGGTAAGTGTGTATAGGTGGTAGGTGGTGAAAGCAAATGAAAAATGAACAAATGAGCGAAACATCAAATATTTACTCAGGTTTCTAAGATCACCTTCTTACCATTGTATTACACTGCCTCTTGGATTGAGAAAAGCAAACCTTCTAAAATGTAGATGCAAACGCCCTTATTGCAGGGTTGATTTTTTTAATTTTATGTATTTATTTATTGTACTATTAATGCTATTTTACTATTAAGTTAATATCCAAGGTTTGTGAAAGAGATGTTTCACAGAGGTCCTTTCATTTTCTAATGAAGATACCATATCGACATAAAAAAGAGGTGAAGTTAGGAAATTAGTACTTTAGTCCTGATATTTCTATAGACTAGCTGTGCTCTACTGGGAAGTCCTTAACTCATGAACCCTAGATTCCTCAAAGGGAACACAGAAATGACACCTGCCTTCTCCACTAGATTAGGGTAAAGAAAAAATGCAGTTTTGCAAGTGTAAGCACATAAAAAGCATTGAAGGCTTTATGTACATAAATATAGACCATACGATTCTGTTTTATATTAATTGAATACCACAGCTAGTATTTGTAGCCAAAGCATCAACAACAACATTATTACGTATTAGTAAACCAGTGTGAAGTAGATGTGCAAAGAACTCTAAGACATGGAACCCTCTATCAAGATCAAAACCTCTTACATTAAAAATTATAATGTAAAAGGTAAATACTCAAAGGTGTCACAGGACCATACAGGATTAGTTGACGAAACATCGTATATACCAGTAGTCTTTAAACTTTTAGGATCAGTAAAAAGAGTGAGCACGTATCCCCAGATGTGTGTATTATTAATTTACAAGGTTTGTATTATACACATTATGGAACATACAATTTCAAAAAAAGGTGAGAAAAAAATTAAATAGTTGCTCTAGTGGGTCTTCATGTATCCTGATGGACACCCCAGTGCACAGACCTACCCCACTCCCCAATCCCGGGCAGTGTGCCTCCCTCTTTGGAGCCTGGGTGTGACAAAGAACACAATATTTTCAGGGAAGGGTAAGGTTGCTCTGAGCTGGAGAATTTTGGCATACATAACTGTGAAGACAGAACTTCTACAAGGCCTTGGAAGGCGAATACCATTTTGTATAGCAGTGGCGAAGTAGGAGTAGGCGTAAGCAGAGAGTGCCCATAGGCAGTAGGAGAGATCTAGGGAAAGTGATGTGATGGTCCAGAGTCAGGGAACTTGAACTCAAGCCTGGCTTTTCCTCTTAGTAGCTGACTGACTTTGGATGTCACTTAATCTCCGAGTCTTAATTTTCTCACTTGAAGAATGGGGATAATAACATCTACCTTACAGGGTTAAATTCTGGATAAAATGAGATGACAGGCATGAAAAGCACTTTAAAATTATAGAACAAAATACAATTATTATTTATTATTATTTTCTTGGTTCCATGGGCCTCTGCTATGTTGTGTAGGATTCTTTTTTTTTTTTTTTTTTTTAACCATAGGCTGTCCTTCTAGAAAAGGAGGTTTTAGTAGTTGACAAACTGTGGGAAATGTTCAACTATTCAAGAACTCAAAGGAAAAACACACATAGACACACAAAAAACCTCCCACAGCTGTGTCAAGGATTCCTCAGACTTGTGGCAAACTGCATTTCTCAATCACTGGGTTCTTGTTCAAGAGTCCTGACTATGAGCCTCCTATTTGGGCTCCAGGCTTCTCATCTCTGCCCGTCTTCCCACCTTTTCCCAGACCACTGCCCCCCACCCCCACCCCGAGGTTACTGGAGGTCACTGATCCCTCCATATCCCGCCAACAGGACCTGGCTGGAGACACACTCCCTCCCCACAGTGTTTGCCAGCCTCAAGCATGTATGGTAGTTCCTCATCACCTTTTGATTCTTAATTTCTTTTGTTAACTCCCCAGATAAGAAATACCTTAAAGGGTCGAGTAACCTCTGCAACATGGATCTCCAGAATATCAGAGGTAAAGCCTTCACTTTCATTTTTGCATCTAAACGTTTGACAAGGTAACAGCCATGGTGGAGTTTCTGGCATCTGGAGTGTTGCTCAAACCTAACACTTTGTGGTATGGATTTTTCAGAAGTGCTGAGTGAGTGCCTCTTTGAGCTGCTCAGATTCTATCTGGAGCACTGGGACCACATGCAAAGAGATGAAAGTAGACAAGTGCATTTAGAGGAGAGTGACGAGGTAGCAGGGCCTGGAGGGGTGACCCTCAAACCATGGAGCAGGAGAGCAGGTGATGAAACAAAGAAATGAGAGAAGATGGCAAGTCTTGGGTCCCCACGACAGCTCACTCGTTCAGTGACTCTAATTGGTTGAACCACACGCAAAGTGTGAAAATTCCAGTGAAACAAATTCTGACAGGATGCAAAGATCTTCCTAATATATTGATTTTCAGTAGGGACTGTTGCCATGGTTCATGGACTTGTGGAAAGCTAGGGGCCTGTTTGGGGTGTGGTAGAGAAGTTTCAGTCACTGGGTAGTATACAAGCCCTATCATTTATCTTCAGTTCCTATAAAGTTAGAAACCATGTATTGTTATGCAAAGGTGTGACCCTTCAGCTGTTCCTTTTTTTTTTTTTTAATAAATTTATTTATTTATTGGCTGCATTGGGTCTTCTTTGCTGCGTGTGGGTTTTCTCTAGTTGCAGACAGCAAGGGCTACTATTCCTTGCGATGTGTGGGCTTCTCATTGCGGTGGCTTCTCTTGTTGCAGAACACAGGCTCTAGGTGCACAGGCTTCAGTAGTTGTGGCACATGGGCTCAATAGTTATGGCTGGAGGGCCCTAGAGCTCAGGCTCAGTAGTTGTGGTACATGGGCTTAGTTGCTCCGCAGCACGTGGGATCTTTCCGGACCAGGGCTCGAATCCATGTCCCCTGCGTTGGCAGGCAGATTCTTAACCACCACGCCACCAGGGAAGTCCCCCATGTATTGTTATGCAAAGATGTGACCCTTCAGCTGCTCTGAGTGAGGAAAAAGCTGGAAAAAATTTAAATGGCAGAAAAAGGGATTCAGGGTTGACCCAGGGAACAATCTCAATAACAAGAGGAGTGTTTCCTACACCAGCATCTAAAGGGGTCCCTGTGGCCCAGCGTGGACTGGCCTTGCAGATCTTCATGGAGGGGGCCAGGTCAGCGTGGGGGCAGGGCACGCTGTGGCCCCAAGTAGCAGCATTGCCCCCTCCCTAGATTCCTTGCCTTTCCATTCCCTGCCCTTTGATTTCTTTAGTTGCCATCTTCTCTTCCCCCATTTTTCCCCTTTATTTTCCTATCCCCTCGCACCTTGCTCTTTTTTCTTTTAATTTTTATTTTATATTGGATTATAGTTGATTAACAATGTTGTGTTAGTTTCAGGTGTACAGCAAAGCGATTCAGTTACACATATATATGTATCTATTCTTTTTCAAATTATTTTCCCATTTAGGTTATTACAGAACATTGAGCAGAGTTCCTTGTTGGTTATCTATTTCAAATATAGTCATGTGCATCTGTCAATCCCAACTTCCAGTTTACCCCCCCATCCCCCCCCCCCACCTTTCCCCTTTGGAAACCCTAAGTTTGATTTCTATGTCTGTGAGTCTGTTTCTGTTTTGTAAATAAGTTCATTTGTATCATTTTTTTAAGATTCCACATATAAGTGATATCATATGCTATTTGTCTTTCTGTGTCTGACTTCACTTAGTATGAGAAAATGCAGGTCCATCCATATTGTTGCAAAGGCCTTTTTGCCTTACTCTTACCGAAACTTCGTTCTTGTTCCCAGTCCTTAGCCTCCATTCCTGGCAGATTGCTGACCCCTCTACATCCTTCCCAGAGGAAAAAAACAAAAAACAAACAAACAAAAAAACAAGTTTTATTGTGAATAAACATTAAAAGTTATCTAAAGCAGTGGTTCTCAATCTTGGCTGAATAGCAGAATCGACCCCAGAATCAACCGTAAAACTTACAAAAAATGTGGCTGGGTACACTCCTCCCACCAGCTGCCCCGAAATGCTAATTGAATTGGTCTGCAGTGTGACTTAGGTTTGGGGAATTTTACAAGCTCCCCACATGGTTCTAACAGTAGTCAGGGTTGAGACACTCATCTAAGCCTTCCTGAAGTATCTCAGCAATGTAAAGATTTGCCTCCAATCAGCCTACCTGATGTAAGCATCCCCACCTCTTGCCTCAGGTCAGCCGTGATGCTCTCAGGAGAGAGGCCTGACTCTTCCAATCCTTTCCAGCTTAGCATTTGCTCCTTTATATGTTTTTGGTATTGATCCATTCAGCCACCACAGGGAAATTCTGCTCTTCATGGTTATAGAAAAATAGTTATTCTGCTCCCTTCTCTTTTGTGTTTTTCCATGCAAGGTAAGTCAGGATCATACCCAGAAGTTCATTATCAGCTTGTGGATTGCCTGCGGCAGTGGTTTTCCATGCTGGCTGCACCTCAGAAACACCTAGAGAACTGGTAAAAAATACCACTGTCCAGGTTCCAACCATGAATAATTAAACCAGAAACTCTTGGCGTAGCACCAAGTCTTTTTTTTTTTTTTTTTTTTTAAGCTCTCCAGTGTTTCTAATGTGGTGCCAGGGTTAAGAACCACTGATCTGGGTTCTAGGCAAATTTGTCCTGACTTCTTGCAACCCTTCCTTCATTCTGCCCTCTAGCTGTAGCCATTGCAAGTCAGTGTATTCAGCCCTACTCAGAGGAAGTAGGCTATCTTCCGTCTTCTCCTCTCCTACTTTGTAGACCTCTGACTTCTAGGTCACCATCTCCTATGGTCCAGATTTAACTCTTTCTCCTTGGGGTACCTGCCTGGGGAGTGTCAGTCCCAGCTCCCCAAAACAAGGATAATAAACATACTTGTCTGCGTTCATTTTATACCCGATGTGATGGATGAATCTATGCTCATGTGGTAATAATTTCATCAGTGAGTTCATATATTTCTAATCCACAACATATACCTGAAACACAAGGATGCTTTGGACTCAGGTGCATCACAAGGGAATGATGGTACCGTTGAGAGTTTCAGCAGCTGAGAAAGAGCTGTTGGAGGACGAGGGGTCGTTTTCCTGTCTCTCTCTCTCTCCACAGCACTCACCTTCTTTCTCCCTGCCTCCCTCCCAAACTAGAGGCTCCTTCAGGAGGGGAACCCAGGCCCGACCAGGGAGGAGGAAGATCTCTCACACCAGCCTGTTCCCATGTTGTCAGTGGTCCTAAAATAAAAAAGGAGAGGGATGAAGTGAAAGCATGAAATAAACTGCTGTAGGTCACAGTTCTCCATGTGCTTTTTTTAAAAAAATTGAGATTTACAATATTATGTTATCTTCAGGTGTATGCCACAGTGATTCAATATTTTTATAGATTATACTCCATTTAAAGTTATTACAAAATAATGACTATATTCCTCGTGCTGTACAATATATCCTTACAGCTTATTTTATACACAGTTATTTGTACCTCTTAATCTCCTACCCCTATCTTGCCTTCGCTGCCCCCACTGGTAACTACTACTTTGTTCTCTACATCTGTGAGTCTGTTTCTTTTTTGTTCTGTTTACTGATTTGTTCTTTTTTAGACTCCACATATAAGTGATAACATACAATATTTGTCTTTCTCTGTTTAACTTGTTTCTCCATGTGCTTTCAGCAATTGTGATAATCGAACACAAACTACGTATGACAAGTCCAATATCCTTTGTCTTCCACAGAACCTTTCTTCTGACTTTTCCCGTCATCCCACCAAAGGGCCAAGCTAGCAGACCAGGCTATACTCCTAACTTGGGAGGTGAGTACAAAGCAAAGGGGACCCCGTATACCTGGCCTGTATGTGACATTTCTTTTTTAAAAATCACAATTTGGTTAATTCTCATCAGAAGTGATTTTTTCTTGATTGAAAGGATTCTTCTCATACAATCTACTCTCACCTAGCTCTGGTTGGAGATATTCTGATTCTTGGACTTCTGAAATGTTTATTGTCGCTGTAAAACAGTTAGGCCTGTCTGAGGATGCGTGAATATCAGCCTCAGTGTATTTGAGAGGCGAGTGAGCAGAGGGGCCAGCGCTACCCAGCTGCACCCTCTCCCCCTCCTCTTTAATTCCCCACCCCCAGGACATCCTCCACGATACCAACAACATCCCTAAATTTCCCGCTGTTGCCCCCTCTCTTCCCTGGTGTTAAAAGATCAAGAAATTATGATAAACACTGTCTGTGGGAGATAATACAGAAGTTAATTTACCTTTGCGGGAGGGTCTGAGACAGAGAGAGACAGAGAGAAGGGAACTACAGGCGGAAACAGACAGACAGGGACACTTAGCAATATGGCATGGCAACTCAGAGTTGGAAGAGAGCCGCCCAGATACCCTGACATGCGCAGACAGGTCTTTCAGTCCTCTGTCTCCATCCCTCTAGATCAGGAGAGAGAAGACCAGACAGGGAGATGCAGACACCCACACCGGGACCCCTGCCTTCACAGTGAGACAGAGAGATGCAGAGAGAGGCTGAGGGTTGCAGAGAGAAACCCAGAGAAATACAGAGAGAAACAGACAGAGCAACACACACAGAGACTTGCACAGAGACACATAGAGTGACAGAGACAGAGAGATGTAGAGAGAGCCTCCCTCCCCCACCCCAGTACATCCGGCTCCAGCAGCCTCTGCGGCTGAGCCCTTCTGCAGCAACCCAGGGCCTTGTACAAAAAAAGGAGGTCTTTTCTAAGAGAAAAGGACGTGATCCAGCTTAGAGAGAGAGATGGTTTGTAACTCAGCATTTGCAGGCGAGAGAACAAAGCCATCGCCAGGATCCCAGAGTGACTTAAAGGGAAGAGACTCTCCATTTGCCAAGGGGGTTCTACCCAAAGGGGCTTATTGTTCAAGAAAGAGTGGATCCATGATGCCGTTCTCATGAGGCTTTTAGATCTTGCCGCTTGTACATTAAAGCTGTGACCATCTGTTCTTGATCAGGTCCTCCATTTCACGAGTGGCAGAGCCCCCAGGAGAACTGTGCCGATTCCTGTCTTCTTGCCTCTGGGGAGTATGAAGGAAGCCTCCCTCTCGGTGGTGCTGATGGATGAGGGTGTGAAGTGTGAAGAGAATGGAAGCCCCCCCACCCCCACCCCCCGTCTAAGTTGTTCCGTGCTGCGAATGTTTCTCCCCCACCTACTGTCAATATATATATATATATATATATATGCCATGCTGGGTGTCCACAGGGGGACAGCAGACCCTTAGTCTTGCCGGGGCCATGAGCTCCATGCTGTTGGAATCACGTTTATCCTCAGGAAGAGAGCTCTGGCTCACCTTGGCAACGGTGGCTTGGGATGTCAGCTGGCGGGATTCCATGGGTTGCTGAGGCAGGGCCCTCATGAATAGTCACCAACAGTTGGGCCAGCTCTAAATAAGTCATCGCTGGTTCTTTGGACAAAAGGAACCCAACAACCAGTATGTTCCACTCCTTCAAATTTAAATTGATTGCACAGTCAGCCTTGCTTGGGCCTAGGTGCAACTTCTCTGGCTGTGAGCCAAGCAAAAAGCACAGAGCTTTTGAGCCAGAAGGATGTTTAAGTGAAGGAGATGAAGTCTGGAGTGATGGGTAACAGCTAATGAAGGCTTGAGCCAGAGGTAGAAACCTAAGTCCGCTGACACCCGGTCCTGGACTTCACCTCAAAACCATGGAGCCAGGGAGGGCCTCTCTGCCTACTCTGACTGTATAAGATTAACCCCCACCAACAATATGGTGTTTTGAAACCTGGGATGAGGAAGGAGAACTATTATATTCAAGTAGAGAGCTACTCATTTTCTTAACCTTGTATGTAAACAGATTCAACATTCGAATCAGGAGTCACCTGATAGGAGAACAGTATTATAGGTCAAGCCCTTCTAGAACAACACAACAACAACAACAAAAGCTCCATTACAAAGCAAGCACACAGGCAGATGTAGCAGAAGAAAATTAGTGGATAAAGGAGAAGGGGCAATGGGTAGCCCCTAATTATCCTACCAAGAAGCCAGTATTAATGATGTTACATTACAAATAGGAAAGGGAGACTCACTTTGTGAATGAGTGGGGTCTCTTTCTCCCTCTCTCTAACTTTTTTAACTACAAAAAACTTCCTCTAAGTAGGGAAGTTTGAGACAGCAAAAGTATAATAATCAGAAGGTAGAAAAATATACCAACCGGGAGAATGAGTCATCTTTTAAGTGGCATTGCTCATCCTGGGACGACAATTGCATCCTTTTCAAATGAAGTCAGAAAGAAGTTATAATTTGGCATTTCCCAGGATCTCTGTAGGGTCTGTTCAAGGGAAGGGAATGGAATGGGCACAGTCCTGGCTTTCTCAATGTAGAGATTTCAGTATGAAGGAACGTCACTTATCCCAAGTCAACATAGTGAAGTAAGGATGGAATCTCATGGAGCTAAATGGTTATAGGGTTATAAATCTGAAAAATGCTTTAGAAAAGGCTGAGTCCAATGGCCTCATTTTAGAGATGGGAACCCTGAACACGAGAGAGAGAGAGAGAGAGAGAGAGAGAGAGAGAGAGGGAGAGAGAGGTGGGGGTAGAGAGAAGGAGAGATTGGCCTTTCATCCGTATTGTGCATTGAGCAATCACATCTAATACGAAAACACACTCTGCTCAGATGTACTCACTCCCTAAGAGAGGATGGTGGGAAAGACATTCTACCTTGGGATTATTATTAGTTAAGAAAGGCTCATGGATGCTAACAGAGAAACCCTGGAATCATTTGTGAATCCCTTGAAGAAGCTGTGCCCTCTCTCCTGCTGCCCACAAGCCAGTCTGCCCCATCCTGAAAGGTGTCAAGGAAGGGCGTGGATCAGGCTGACCATGGAAGACCCAGGGTGGAGACACATGCAGTGTCCTGTTCACGCCTCACCAAGGGAGTGACTTGGTCAGGTGGCTCAAGGAGAAACTGGTGGTAACAGTGTCTAAGGCAGATGCTTGGGTAGAGCACTTAGTATTTGATAATCCTTGGGAGAGTTATTTAAATTCCTGGGACTTTGGTTTTCCCAACCGGAAACTGAAGCTAATGGATTCTACCTCATAGGGTTGTCGTAAAGATTAACTAAATAAATGTAGGTAAAATACTTAGAATAGTACTTGGCAAATAATAATTGGCCATTCAAATGTTAGCTGTTTTTATTAGAGTACTTGTGAATTCATGCATACCGCCCCCCCGCCCCCCCCCCCCCACACACACGAGCAAACACACAGCCATGACATTTTGCACGAGTTTGGATGCGATCCTCTCCTGGAGTTGGTTTATTGGCATCTAAATGAAAGTATTGTGTTGGATTCAGTCTGTTTCATCAGAGCTACCAGCCAACAAAATATGCCGGAGGCTCTTTTCATTCAATGTTTCCCGAGTTGTGATATATAGTTCTCTGCCCCGGAAAGAGCATACGTCAGAGAGTACAGACATGCTCAGGGCACTCTGAGCTCTGCATCACTTTTTGCCTTCTCTGCGAAGCCTTCCCTGATCAGTCCAACCAGAAGTGTTGATTCTCCACACCGATTTCCTACAGCAGTTATCCTCTGTGCCATTCGCCGTATGGTGGGTATTTATTATGTAATATTGTTTATTTACTTTCAGCTTTTCTGTGCGCGTATATTTTCTTTCCCAGATGAGACCGTAAACCTTTGGGGGCAGAATTAGTCTTGTTACTTGCTATGGCACTCACTTTTGTACGTCCCAAGAGCAGAGCGAGGTGCTTTGCAGTTCGAATATGTTTAATAAAGTCTTTTGATTACACAACCAAAGGCTTGATGATACTGGATTTTTTAATTTCCAGATGATGCGGTACTTAGCTAATGACCTAAATGGAATGGCCCATTTCCACAAGCACTGCCTCCTTGAGCCTCACGACTACAAAAGACATAAGAAAACGCCTTTCACTTATTTCTCCTTCATGTCAACATCTCCCCTGGTAATATTCAAATGCAGGTTTGCATTGGATTGCGGAGGTGGTCAGAAAGGTAGATAAACGGGAGACACTAGGATTGAGATATGTGGGACTATTTGGGGGTGAGAAGGACAGTCTTACTGGCTACCCTGTCCCAAGTCAGATCGAGGGAAGTTTCCCGCAAGTGGAACTCTATGTCTGAATTCCCCAAGGCCATGCAGGGTAGAGGCTCAATAAGAACTCCTCGGACCAGTCATTAAAAAATAAAACAAAAATATCTTTGGTGTTAAGGTAGGGATCGGATCATGATGTGCTGATCGATGTCCTACTCAGTGTTTTCCAAGTTCAACATCAGTACAGGCCAAAACGTGATCACCTTTTAAAATCAACAAACAGGGGCACAATCTTGCATTTTACTTCCTGTGTTCCAATTACCCCAGTGTAGTAAGTGCAGCAGTCTCATGCGATCATCTGAGATAAAAAGGAGGAATGAAAAGACAAACAAGTGACTCATTTTAACGTATTTCCTTCAGACGAGAGAAACCTGTAATTTCTCTTAGGCGTGTTTGACGGACCAACTGTGCAGTGAATCACAGACTTACACAAGCCTCAAAACCCAGGGCAGGTTTACTGTTCTCACATCAGCTTCTCACCACCAGCGGCTGGTTTACACCGGGGCCTCCCTGGACTTCCTTTCAAACATGGAGAAGACAGATCACAGCCGCTGACGGGCACCGTGGGCGGTTCTGGGGCCAGCACAGTGATGGTGGGGCACGGTGCGGGGGAGCTCAGCGCCGACCCTCCTGCTGGACTGCTGGATCTCCTAGATGCTGTGAGTACACATGCCACACCAACACCCTTTCCTACCGAAGACAGGATTTTTGTTACATGTATCCCAGCATGGGGAAGATGTGTGATTTATGATGGTATTTTCCTCGGTAGTATTTTCTCGAACGCTTGATTCTGCAGGAAACTTCTCTACCATTATTTAGAGATTGGCTAACTCAAGTTTGGAGTATTTCCTCAGTCTCTTTTACATTTATTTTTCTTTAAAACGTCATTTGTCAGGCTCTAAATTGCTCACTCCTAGCGGTGAAAATGCAAAGCACTTTATTGGGCAGTTAGAGTCTCTGTTCTCCAAGAGTCCCCCATGTTTGATAAAGTGGATGAGCAGCCTAGCTTTCAACCCCTTGCTTGAGGCTGAGTGTGAAGCTAGGTGTTTTTTTATGAAGCATGTTTTAATAGTTTCTTCTTTTAGTGGGACTGACAAAGCTGTCCTTACATCAGCTTAAAGGGAAACATTTCCTCCACTTTATGGTTGAAACCTTTTTGCAAAGGCATCTCCCCTCGTTTTGAGTGGCCAATATTATGCCATCTGATGGTCCATATTTCTCATACTCGGAGGACAATTGTGGGAGCTCTAAAGTGTGCATCGTAGGATGCTGTTCTTTTTTTGTGTCAGCCCTCCAGAGAGCTTTCTTCATGGAGCAGGGCAATTGCCTGTCGTATCAATTTCTTTAACATCACATACATATCAAGATAGTTGGTGAGATGCTGGAAGCTTTCCAACTCTGAGAGGATGTGATCCTTATCAGAATTCAAATCCAGGCTGCAGTTCTCAGAGAAGATACTGAGCCACAAAGACACTGGCTGGACGCCATCAAAAATCACCGAGGATGAGATGTTTCTGATGCTAGTAGATCTTTCGTATCTTTCTTTTTCCCCAAGGCTCTTTGTGAAACAGCTCATCCATGGCAAGGGAGAGACCCGTAAGAGAGACTGAGTACATTCTATTATGGAGGCCAAGAAACACATAAACAACTTGTTTAGCCGTCTGGCTGTATAATCGGTACTAATTACAGAAAATTAGGCTGGGGGCAGCAAAATATCCCCCCCTCCGCCCGCCAAAATGTGGGTCACCTGACCCTTAAGTTCCTCATCCTCCAGTTAACTTTTCTGAGTTGGTCCTTCCCATCCGTGGGATTGGCCAAGGAGTAGGCAGTAAGATGCTATTTGAAAGGTTAGTAAAGAAGAGAGAATAGGTCCTCCCTCTCCCCTTGGGGTGAAGTTCAATGGAGCAGAACACTTTGGGAAAGTATCCACGTTGTTTACAAACAATCCCATCCAGCTCACCTCAGCGTGTTTTGCATGAAGAGGTTTGAGAGATCACACTCTTCCAGACATTCCTTTCTGCCTGACTGTGGTTACAGTTCCCAGGCTGTATCTCCTTTTATTTTCTTTGCCCGCCCTGATGCCAGCCCTCACTCAGCGTGTTCAGACAGGTGGGGAGCGCGTCTGCATGAGCCATCTGCTCCAACTCCATCCAGGATCTAAAGTCAGAAATATGTTCCAGGACCCAGGAAGCCTAACTGTTTTTCAATTCCAACTCATTCAGAAACTCAGCTCCAGGTACAAGGAAGATGGGACAAATGGAAGACAGCGCTTAAGAACAGCCAGCATCTTCTGGGTTTGTCCAGGGAAGCAGTGGTTTGTGATTTCCAGCTTTGCAGAGACAGTGTAGAAAGACACTTGCCCTGTCATGCCTGTGGCAGATATCACTAATCTGGTTTCCTGCTGAACCTAGATGAGATCTCACAATCCTTTTTTTACATAAGGCTCCATGTAGTATAACAAAGAGGAGGTCCATTAGGCTGGGTACATTTCTACTTGAATTACCAGGTTCCAAAATGATCTAGTATTGTAAATATGCTCATCTGCTTTCCTAAGACGGGAAAGCTGCCTTGTGATTTTATTTTATTTCATTTTTTAGTTTTTTGTCTATATTGAGTCTTCGTTGCTGCACGTGGGCTTCCTCTAGTTTTGGCAAGTGGGGCTACTCTTCGTTGGGGTACGCAGGCTTCTCATTGTGGTGGCTTCTCTTGTTGCAGAGCATGGGCTCTAGGCACACAGGCCTCAGTAGTTGTGGTGCGTGGGCTCAGTAGTTGTGGCACAGGGGCTTAGTTGCTCTGCAGCATGTGGGATCTTCCCAGACCAGGGTTCGAACTCGTGTCCCCTGCATTGGCAGGCGGATTCTTAACCACTGTGCCACCAGGAAAGTCCCTGTCCTGTGATTTTAAAACAAACTCTGGCAGAATCCGGCATCATTCATGCCTCTATTCATTTATCCAACAAATGTTTACTGAGTGTCTATTATACATCTTACGCTCTGGTGGATGCCAGGGACAGAGAAATGTCCTTCTGTGTCCACCTCCTAATTAACGATAACCTGATTTTTCCAAGGGCAGCCTGCTTTCCCTGGGGCTCTGGGGCTGAGAGCACTAAGCCTAGTGCTCTGCTGACCCCTTGCCATTAGGTCTCAGAGCACAGGCAGTGGTGTGGGAGGTACCCATTGCCATGAATTCTTCATGGAGCTAAATCCTGAGATGCACCGCCCCCTGGGACTTTTAGGTGTAGCTCTATTTTCCTTTAAGCCTCTGAACCCAGCAAACACTCCTTTCTCTCTCTCCCTTTTAAGTAATCACCGTGTTAGAGCAGGGAGCCTGGCTTCCATTCCACCACCTAGAACGGCTGCTTATTATTAAATGAAAAACAAAAGCAGATGGTAGGAGGTAATTCACACCTTTGTGAGGATGCACAAAGAGAGGCAGGTTGTGGGAATAGGGAGGAGTGATCAGAACTTTTCTAGTTTCCAAGAAGCTGCTATTCCAGATTGCTTGTTGCTTTTATCTCTGAAATAACTTTTTCAAATACTTTGGGAAGAAGATGCAAAGTTGTCATTATTGGGTGACGAGAATAGAAGCTGGAGGGAGTTTCTTTGTAAGTGTCAGATAGCTATTTATTTACCTAATTACCATAGAGAGCCTCAGGTGAGAGTTCCTTTGCATCTTGTTTTCTTTTGCTCTTTTTAATTCTCCATTTCTGAGTCTGTCTTGCTCTGCCTTGTGGTCATCCCTATCTTCCGCCTGCCATGCGTCTCTACCTGCCTTCCCTCCCTCTCTACTCTGAGTGTCACGTCAAGTTTCAGGATAATTCTTACTTGTTTCCTGGATTAAAGATTACCCACCCGCTGCCTCCTTGTTTCAGGACGCACTAAGGCCAGGACTATTACTCTCTGCTGGGTTACTTTGGATTACAATGTGAGCGAATGAAAGGAGCTCCCATGAAGGTATTAGCACAGGACTGGCATGGGGTAGGGGTCCGACAAAGCCATGCGAAGCCTGAATCTGGAGAGATTAATATGTTCCCAAATAGCATACTGTCTTTGCATAGCAACCGTCAACTCCCCCAAAGCACTTTTGATGATCAAGTAAATTTGGTAAAACCTGGGTGACAGTCTTGTCACTTTAAGAACTCTCAGAACTTTGCTATGCAAATATATGTGTGTGAAGTGGTGGGGGTGGTGGTGCACGATGTTTCCCAAACTGATCTGACCACGGAACCCCTTAGCCTTGTATGAGACCAGTGATCCACAGAAACCCACTTCAGGACACAGTGCCTTGGCCAAGTCCAATAGACATCAATTTCTGTATTATTTACCCATGAAGAGTAAAGCAGGCAGATTTCCTGAATTCATAGAACATTTATACAAATGTCCTCAGTGTCGTTTTTCCTCCATCCTTTTTTTCTCTACCTTTTGGTGCCTGGGACGAATTGTAGCCACACAGGTGGTGGATAATATGTGTATCCCAGGATAAATATGCATTGTCACAGCGCTACTCGGTCGGGATTACTGCTCACTTTTTTCATTTCCCCCCAGCTGGGTACTAGGATCTTGTTTTAAATAGCCAGTGACAGTTCTTCCCAACAGTGTTTTTCTGCCACTGTCTTCAAGGGGTTTGTAGAACTAGGGATTGTATAAAGACACACGATTTTGTTGATAAAGTGAACACTCTGTAGAACCAGAAGTCAGTACGTGGTATAAAGGTAAATTAGGCATCCTGGACAGAGAATAACTCTGGATTCTCCGTGTAGGATAGGACTTGGCACAGACTCTGGCCACTCTTCACGAGCAACTAGTAAACCCCTCATCCGGGCGAGCGTCCAGGCGAGCTGGCTTCGGTTATGTTTACATTTGAAAGCTTCTCCTTTCAGTTCTGCCTATGTGTTGCTGATGCTCTTCTAGACAATTTAATGTTTAGATTTCGTGTCTTTGTTCTCTTTTCCTCATTCAAAACCTAGGTTTCTTCTCCTCATTCACTGGTACTGTCATCTAAATGTCAGTGCCAATGGGACAGTGCGGAGCTGAGAGCAGGGTCGGGGTGAAGGCCAGACCCCCGGGGCAGGTGTGAGGCAGCGCTGGGCTGGAGCTGGCTCCTACTGGCTCAAGAGGGCTGACTGTTATATTTTTTCAGGAATTAAATTATATAAATGTACATCATGAAAGATTTTTCCATATTGGTTTTATTTCAACTTGACATTTGGACCATTGAGATGAAACAATATGAACCCAGAACCATAGATTCACAAAATGCCAGAACTGAGAAATAAGACATGAGTTAGAAATGAGATTCTAGTCTAACCTAGTCATTTCATAGGTAAGAAAATTCAGACCCAGAGTACATGTGAGATCTGTCTAAAGTCACCTAACTATTCACGAGAATTAGCATCGTCCTCGCTTTGGACCTTTCAGTGAACCACACTCCCTTGAATTCAAGTCTCTGTGTATTTATAGATCTTGAAGATGAATTTGACCTAGCTCTCTGTCTTTTCAAGTACCAACTGAAATTGCCATCCTTGTTATATTGATTAGAAAGAAGTCATTTACTTGACCAACATTTTCCCAAGAAGAGCTACCACCTTAAAAACAAACAAATAAAAAGCTTTCTGGACACACTGAGAGTCAGAATTTATGGTCAGCTAATACTGAATGTGACTTTTAATGCCATAGTTCATCAATTCTAAGATAGGCATTTTTTTCACCATTGAACATTTCTGAAATCAGAATGTATTGTACAATTAGTGGCATGTCATGGTTTAATTGGCAATTTTTTTTTTTGTTTTCTTAGTGGAGATAAAAACAACGATGTTGCTTACAATGTTGGATTCAGTGAAATATGATAATTTAATTCTGTATAGCGGTGCCAATTTGGGTACTTTCCTTCATGTTTCCATTTTTACACATTTATCTCTAGTCACACATGGACATGAATATAAATATATGTGCATTTTGGTTGATGTCATTCCTCATTGACTTCACTGTTATTTTTTCCCCATTTAGAATGCATCGTTGAGCCCAACCAATGGATTTAAATTAATGAATCATTGAGGATAAGATGTGAGTATTAAAAACTCAAGGAGAATCTTACTATATGTAGACATTGGGCTAGGTCTTGGAGAGGCATTTTATTTGTACTTGCAGAAAATTTTCAGTTTGGAATTATGCAAAACTCAAAGTTCACCCTAATTACTGTCTTAACGGTTAATCTAAGAAAGCATGCTTCCTCCTTTCTGTTCTATACAATGTAAGCTTCTGATTAAGGATTATGCCGGCAATGCTTTTTTTTTTTTACTTGGAAATTCCTTATTCTCAGCGCTCTTAAGCTTTCCTTATTCTCTGCTCTGCAAAGCACTCTGGCTTTTGGCTTAGCCAACATCTGAATTCTGATAGGAAGGATCCCATTCAACTCTTTCTGGTGAGAAGAGAAACAACCCAATTGGGACTAACTTGAAAACATCTATCCATCTGACTCATCCCCACCAGTCAAACCAGGAGAAAATAAGAATGCTACGACTCATCTTGGGTTACATTGTTAAATAGTGTCTCCGCAGCCTTTGTAGCAACTGAAGGAAATTTACCATATAATTATCACACCCAGTGGTATGTGCGTTACATGCACCAGACTATAATAACGTGAATGACCAAGTAGCAAATGAACCCCAAACGAGCTAGTTTTGCTTAGCTAAAAGTGTGTGTTTCTTATGCTCATGCTTATGATTTCATATTGCACTATATATATTTCTGCTAGTAAAATTTTTCTTAGTTTGTGTAAATACATGAAATGTATCATTATTTCATAATGTTCCACAAAGAGCATAATGGTCTACACAAAATGCCAGGGCTATTGGCTTATTTACTTCCTGAACATTCTTAGGAACTGTGGACTTAGAGGCCCTAGCATTGGTTGGGGAACATTTTTGGACTCCATAATCACATCACATCACAGCACTTGACTTTCTTCCAACAAGATTAGCTTTGAGCAAAATTCCTATCATGAAAACAATGGAGAATAAGAGTGGCCCTTCTCCTGAAGCCTTAGATAGCAGGCATTATTATTTATAAATGCCTCCCTTTGGCTCACCCTCCTTCATTTAACTGTGCGTTTTAAACGATGTTCTCCAGGAGACGGAGAATTGCCCTTACCCTTCAGTCCTGTTATTTGGTCCTGAATGTAGGTCTCTTTTCTCCCTGATACACATGCCTGGGGAAGGAGATTGCAATAGAATTGTGAAGAAGAGCAAAGAGAAAGGATCGACATGGACCAGTTTAGTGGGAGAAGTGAACAGTTTTCGACTTGACAATGAAAATGAAATCTTATAGTCTATATTTCTGTTTTCCAAATTGCAGATTACAATCCATTAGAGGGTTGTGAATTCAATTTAGTGGGTGGCAACCAATTTTTGAGAGACTGTCAGATAGAATAAAGTAGAATACAAGATTAAAATCATGGATATGTGAGTGTCCTGCTTGCAGGTGGGAAGAATAGTATTTTAACATAAAAGTTTTTAAAATATAAAAATTACATATTTTTTTAGTTTTATATATGGATAGCTATATACATACATAGTTTTGTCTGTACACACTGAGGCACCATGTATGATCTGTTTCTTACTGTGTCAGGGTCAAAAATTATTGAAAGCTACATGTATATGTGAAACATATGGATACTTTTAAGACAACTCACACTCCTTCTTCTGTAATTTCCCTTTGTAAGGATCAGTTAAAAATATATCCTAGGGACTTCCCTGGTGGCCCAGTGGTTAAGATTCCACACTCCCAATGCAGGGGTCCTGAGTTTGAATCCTGGCCAGGGAACTACATCCCACATGCCACACCTAAAGAGCCCACATGCCGAAGATTCCACACGTGGCAACGAAGATCCCATGTACCACAACTAAGACCCAGTGCAGCCAAATAAATAAATAAAAAATATATGTATCCTAAACAATATTAATATTGCAGCGACTTTCCTGATGGCACAGTGGTTAAGAATCCGCTTGCCAATGCAGGGGACAGCGGGTTTTCCCTGGTCCGGGAAGATCCCACATGCCGCGGAGCAACGAAGCCTGTGTGCCTCAACTACTGAGCCTGTGTGCTGCAACTGCTGAAGCCTGCGTGCCTAGAGACTGTGCTCTGCAACAAAAGAAGCTTCCGCACTGTCTGCACACTGCGACGAAGAGTAGCCCCCGCTTGCTGCAACTAGAGAAAGCCCGCGCACAGCAACGAAGACCCAATGCAGCCAATATATATATAGCAAACCCATCCCCCAAGTGGTTGCATACATGAGAACTTCTTTCTTCCCACACTGTAAGATCATGAATTCCACACAGAGATCTCAACACCTATGCAAATCCATCACCACACTTCTGTCATTCTACCATGTTCCCTTTCCCCTGTTTAGACTTGCTTTACAAGATGATGGTATAAGTCAAAATACTTTCCTCCTGTTCATTGGTTAGGAACTCAAAGACAATTTGGAAGCCTTCCTGTAAGTGCTGGTGGATTGTCCTCTCAGCAGAAGGCTCAGTGGAGCTGTGAAATTCCCTCTTAATCTTGACCCCAACCAGGAAGTCTTTGATCCAAGATCAGTGAGTTTTGTCTGCTTCCTGGTCACAGTTTGCCTCGGATCAGAGTGAGATCATCTCCATTAGAGCATAAGGAAATTTGTGTTTGCTGAGGACTGAGTGGTTGGCTAGTTGGCCAAGTATTGTAGTAGTTATATGCTGTTGTCACTTTCAGCTGGATCCAACTTTGTTGTATATTGCAGGTAAAGATCCTCATGTGTGAAAATGAAGTCGCAGACAATCACAATTTGCTGTTTAATGTTATTTCTGGCTGCAGAATGTTCTCATCCAAAATCCAAGACCCACATAAAAGTAAGTTTGATCCATTTTTAGGTGGTCCCATGAGGAATTGGTCCATTCTTTGAGATGACTAGATTTATGATAAATAACGTGTCATTAAAAAAAAAATTTCAAATGACTACGATTCTACCCTTACCAATGGCAGCTTTCTATAGAAAGGAATAAAGGAAAGACAGTACAGTATTGATGTGACAGGGTGCAATGATATTATAGAAAAACCTCCTTGCAAGCTACAGAGAATGTAGACAGGGAGCTGATGAAAGGAGGAAGCACTAGCCTGGCAGCTGAGCAATTAACGTTCAGACCTTAACTTTGCTTGCTAGTTGCACAAGTTGGTTCACTTCTCTGAGTCCTTAATTTCCTTAAATATAACAAGAAGAGTGTTTTTTTTTTTTCTTTTAGATCTTTACAGTCCTTTATAGCTACAAAGAGAGTTCGTGATTCTCTTATTGCAATCTAGCACTCTTTCCTCTCTGAGGATATACAGTATCGGGTGGACCATTAGTTCCATACCATAGTTACAGTTAATACAGGCAGAGAACACTTGGTACCATAATTGTCACCACTGTGTTCTCCATGGATACTTAAACTTTCCAAAAATGTATGCAATCCACTGACCGTCAGAGCCTAAGTGACCGCTAGTAAGTTTCTAACCTTCAAGAGGGGGCAGCATGTTCTGTAGGTGCTCACATCCCTGTTTCGTTCAGCAAGTTCTTGCCACATCAGCTGCAGTTTTCTTCCTAGTCCTGAACACATTTTCTTTGCATAGCCACATGGAGCCTCTAAGTTGAGATGAGAGAGGAGAGTCCCACAGTAAAGAAGACGTTTGGGAATTTATGTTTTACAGGGTGGAGATAAGCTTCAAGGTCCTGAAGGAAAACCCAAGACTGGAAGGAGGCAAGGTATGTAGCTACAGAACAGTCTTTTTCCATTTGAAGACTGGGCAGAATAAAGGAAGGGCATGGATATTGCAAGCCTGTCCCCTGGCCACAATTGAATAATAATCTTTAATACATTTTTTTAAATAAATTTATTTATGTATTTATTTATGTGTTTATATTTATTGGCTACATTGGGTCTTCGTTGCTGCGCACAGGTTTTCTGTAGTTGCAGAGAGCGGGGGCTACTCTTCGTTGTGGTGAGCGGGCTTCTCATTACATTGGCTTCTCCTGCTGCAGAGCATGAGCTCCAGGCACTCGGGCTTCAGCAGTTGTGGAGGGTGGGGTCAGTAGTTGTGGCGCACGAGCGTAGTTGCTTCATGGCATGTGGGATCTTCCCAGCCCAGGGCTCGAACCTGTGTCCCCTGCATTGGCAGGCGGACTCCCAACCACTGTGCTACCAGGGAAGCCCTCTTTAATACATTTTTAATGCTTACCAGCATTGACAGATTTCTTTTTATAATTATACTATTATCCATGGCATAGTCAATGAAGCAAGTTGACAAATATTCACGTGTTCTAGAATAGTAGACAAGATTCCCTTTTAAAACTCAAAAAGGAAATCTGTTTGAAATAATGAGTTACCAAGAGGCAGAAGAGGGAAGAGGACAAGATTCATTCTTTCCTTCATATTTTTGGATGCTTAAATGTATGTAACACTCTGAGGCCGAGAGGTCTATTGAAGTGATATAAGAGGTATTGTGTTGGCAAGACTGGTCACACTTGAGAAGTTAAACTACGGAGGCATCATGAGTAGTAAGATAGTGAAATCATGTGGTTCTCACCAATGCAGCAGTGATCACTGGGTTCTGCACAGTCATTGCCAAGTACATTTCTGATGGCAAATACATCTCCACACAGATGGGAAATTCAGAAAGGAAAGAGGAGACAAAGGTAGCTAACATTCATTGAGCATTTATGACAACACTGATCTAAGTGCTGTACAAGATGCTGTCTTGTTCAATGTTTGTAACAGGACTATGGCATTACCTCCAAACTATATATATGAATGAAGAAATTGAGAAGCACTTGGCTTAAATAACTTGCAAAATTGCTACACTTGGGTAGATGTCAAAGAAGGATGTAAAACCACTTGCTTCCTTTCTCCATAAATGGAGTCACCCACAGAGTTGTCCAAACCATAAATATCAGTGCATCCTTTGACTCACAGCTAGTAGGGCACTTCATTGTATTTGTTTCAATACCTTAATAGCTCTTAGCATCATCTGCTTCTTTCCATTGCACTGCAGCTATCCGAAGGCAGTTTTTCCTGGGAATACTTCAATGGCTTCATCAAGTCAGTGCACTCTACTCATGGGCCAAATTAGGCCATTACCAGCTTTTATAAATAAAGTTTTATTGAAACACAGCCATGCCCGGTCATTTACATATTGTCTTAGATTGCTTTCATGCTGCAAAAGCAGAGCTGAGTAGTTATGATAGAGACTGTATGGCCCCCAACCTGAAAATATTTACTCTTTGGCTAGCTTTGTCATTAAACGTGCTAAATATTATGCTAAATGCAAATAAAAACCTAGGTCACCAGGTGAAATTTAAATTTCAGATAAACCATGAATACTATTTCATGGGTCATATGTTTATGAAAAAATTATCCATTGTTTTACGGAACTTTTTTAGCTGGTCCTTTTTATTTGTGGATTCTGTATCTGCAATTCTCCTACTCACTGAAATGTATTTGCAACCCCCAAACCAATACTCACACTGCTTCTGAATCATTCACACACACACACACAGAACAGCAGAAAAATTGAGTTGGCCAAGCTACATGTGCACAGCTGAACGAGGTGGCACTTGGCCTTCTTGTTTTGGCTCTCCTACTATAAACAAGTGTTCTTTCTGTGACCACACGTTTTGCTTTTTTGTGCTTTGTGTTGGTGATTTTTCTGTTTAAAATGGTCCCCAAATACAGTTCTAAAACGCTGCTTACTGTCCCTAGGAAGGTTGTGATGTGCCTTAGAGAGAAAATACATATGTTAGATAAGCTTCGCTCGTATGCTGTCATGAGTTATAGTGCTATTGGTCGTGAGTTCAATGTCATATATATTAAATGGAAACGCACAAAACAAGCTTATATTTGATATATTGATCGGTTGATGAAAATGGGAGCAGAAGTTTGCAGAAACCTAACCTTGTATTTCTCCCAGGAGTGATGGTTATGTTCTCACTAATTCCGTGTCTGTGCCAATGACCTTATAGAACTTAACTGCTGCAAATAATGAGAATTGCCTGTATCTGAAAATAAAATTCATATTGACCTGGCATTTAACCTGTATTTTATCTGGCAACTCTGTTTACTTGGTCCTTGAGAGAAAAGTTTCCTGACTGCTGCTCCATGCTGTGATTAGTGATCTTGCAAACACAAATCCAGTCGTGTTTTCTGGTAACCCCCCTATTAGCACAGGATCCAAAGTCCTTCACAACTTGGCCCTGCGTTCCTCCCCACCCTCCTCTCTTGCCACTCTCCCCTCAGATGCTCTGAACCAGCCTTTATGAACCACCCGTGAGCCCTCCTTTCCACGTGCTCTTCACTCTGCCTAGACATCAGCTTCACAATCTGCCTGACAGGGCTTACGTGTTGCTGAGAGCTCCATTCAACCTCACCTCCTCTGGGAAGCAATCCCTTAGCCCCTGGATGGAGTTAGTTGTCCCTGTCAAAGTGTGGACATGCTCATTTGGCTTCTCTCTCTCTCTTTTCCTTTTAAGAAAAATGCCATGGACCTTGTACCACTTCTTCCAACTGCAGCCAGCCCTGTGCTCAGCACTTTCGTGGAGAAATAGAATTTATCTGTAATGGAAACAAGTGGCAAAAATCAATTGAAACATGCACAAGCCTTTCTGTGGAAACACTCTTCATGGTGATGTATTTGCATATTTGCATCTTATTTGCATATTCTACAAGAGCCAATCCCCCAGGATGGGGAAGAGGCATTTTTAATGTTTTCTGTTCAGCATGACAATAATTCTCTCAAGATCTAGACTTGAGAAATTCTACGGAGCAGATTCAGGTTTCTCTTATCACTCCTTCCTCAGCCAAACTCTCAGCTACACTGCCATCTCCCTACTCTCTCTATTTCTCCCTCTCAGAATCTTTTCTCAGAAAAAAATCTGAAAGTTATCTACACAATGATAAACACTTAGAGATTAAAGTTTTAGCATTAAAGATGGATTTGCATACCTCTTATGCTAATTAGTTAAGCAACTAAATGTGTCTAGCATCAAATTCAGTTTGATATCTTTTCCTAATACTTTCAATCACTTGACCAAAGGAAGAGAGAGATGTGTGTCCCAGAAGGAATAGAAATCCAATGACTACAACAATTCTCAGTTAAAATATTTTATCTTATATCCTTTCACTTAGCGACTGTTTCCTTGTGCCTCCCCTCCAGTTTTGTAGAAGCACATGGATCTCTGAGTCTCCTAAGATGTCAACAGTGTTTTTATAAAGGGAGTATCAATGCAGACTCTGTCATTTAGTATATGTAATCACATAGATATCTCTGCAACTACAGTGGCTTTCAAAAGTGAGTTTAATGAAGTAAATTATTGCTTTGACGTATCCTAAGTCATATTCTGGGAAATTTTGGGTAATAGGTATGAGGAAATGAGCAAATAACTTCTATTTAGTGAACTCTAAACTTTTAAAAATTGCAATGCCTTAGCATTCTGTATTTAATTGCCAACCTCCAAAAACCACTCCCCTCTGAAGTTCCATGTGGCTCCTGTTTAGAAAATAATTTAAAATAATTAGACAAATTTTGTCTCTAGAATTTCTCCATATCTCTGGAGAAAACTGTCTTGTTATAATACTTGAGTTAAAAATCACTGCTCTGAAAGAAGATTCCAATAAGAAAGGTCAGCACCCCGATCACTATAGGAAATTTCATGGACTCTCCTACTGTTTGTGAACCCACTTACCTGCTCAGCATGTTTTCAACAGCTCAGATACTTTTCAGCATCTAAACTACTTTTCAGGGCCACTTACTTCTCTGTCTGTTTTTCCCATGTGGGTTATTTGTGCCTTTAACTCCTTTAGTCTGGCATGTTAGGTGCTTAATCATTTTGAGTGAAACAACTTTTTTTTTTTTTTTAAATAGGACTCAAAGAGCGTATCACGCCTTTCTGTGGCAGCACCCCCTAACTCTCCGCACATGCTTGACTACCACGTCCCAGAGCCCGTCGAGAGTGTAGCTCAAGGCATCCAAAAGAACTGCCCACTTGATTATGCCTGCATAATTGATGCTGTGAAATCATCAGAAACCACGTCTGGAAATATTGCATTTATAGTGGAGTTACTAAAAAATATTTCCATACACTTGTCTGATAATGTGACCGGAGAGAAAATGAAGGTATTCTTTGTTAATTTCATTATAAATGCTGACAATTTTTTTTTTCAAATCTTGCATTTTAACAGTTTCAAATGTACTTTTCAGGGTAAAGACTACAGTAACCACAGCAATCAGAACAATTCGTTTCAGTTTTGCATATGGATTTATCCTAGTTTATGGAAGTTTTCAAGAAGTTAAAACATTTTTTGTACAGGTTTTTGTACAGACTGAATATTTTCAAGAAGCTATCACATAGTAAATGGCCGTGGGGAAGACTGTGCATGCTCTAATGTTTCCCAAATTTATTCTTGTAGAGTGTTATTGTCCTGAGAAATCTCAGCAAAGTTTCCATTTTTAAAAGATCTGTCGCACAGCAGATATAGGCACTCTGGATTAAACAAAGTCAAGTAGGTTTCCTTATGGCAGGACTTTTTAGAGCTTATAATGTGTTAATGAACCTTGGCACTTTTTAATAAGAGTGGATGGTATAGGGATATGGTATGCTGTACTTAAACTTAGATTGCCATAGACTCTACTCCCAATCTCCTTAAATAGTCATTAATATCTCATGGGAAGCGTGGGTTATACAAGTTGCAGTTTGGAAATATTGCCCTGAGCATATAATAAAGAAAGCACGTAACTCTGATCTGTGATTCATTTAATTTAATTTATTTTATTTTATTTCATCTTATTTTATTTCCTTTTATCTTATTTTATTTCATTCTGTCTTATTTTATTTCATTTTATTTTATCTTTTCATTTCATTTCCTTCTATCTTATTTTATTTTGTTTTCAACATGCTTTTACTTTTCTCCCCTCTTCATAGGCCTACTAGCATGAGATTCTAATAAACAGTGAATCTGGAGAGGAATATGTCAAATAATATCAAATCACGTGATCTTTAGAAATTTCAGGTTTTAGAAATCAACTTTGTACAACAAGGTGTAAATCCCCAGTGTAATACCCACTCTTCTCCGCTGCAGAGCTACAGCAAAGTGGCCAACCACATCCTCGACACAGCGGTCATTCCAAACTGGGCTTTCATTCCCTACAAAAATGCCAGCTCAGACTTGTTGCAGTCAGTGAATTGGTTTGCAAGGCGACTCCGCATCCGGAATGAATCGGAGCACATTGCAGATGAACTCTTCATTCAGACGAAAGGGTTTCCCATTGACCACAATACCTCAGAGAGAAGCTTCAGTTTCTCCATGAACACAAGCAATACAACAGAGAGTATCCTAGGAATGATAGAAATCCCCAGGCAAGAGCTGTGGAAGCTGCCACCCAATGCATCCCAAGCCGTCGGCATAGCTTTCTCCACCTTGGGGGCTGTTCTGAAAGAAGCCCACTTGCAAGATGCCAGTCTCCCCAGACCGTTAAATGGGCTGGTCCTTTCGGTGATTCTACCAGAAAGACTGAAGCAAATCTTATTCACCTTTGAGAAGATGAATAAATCCCGGGATGCCAGGGCCCAGTGTGTTGGCTGGAATGCCAGGAAAAGGATGTGGGATGAGAATGTCTGTGAAACAACACTGGATACCACCAGCAAAGTGAAATGCTGGTGTAACTACACCCACGCAATGATGTCCTTTTCCATTCTCATGTCCCCCAGATCTGTAGACAACACGGTCCTGGACTACATCACCTGCATTGGGCTCAGCGTCTCCATCCTTAGCTTGATTCTTTGCTTGGTAATTGAAACCGCAGTATGGTCTCGGGTGGTCATGACGGAGATATCATACATGCGACACGTATGCATTGTGAACATAGCTGTGTCGCTCCTGACCGCCAATGTGTGGTTCATCCTAGGCTCAATCTTTAACAAAAAGGCCCAGGACTACAACTGGTGTGTTGCGGTGACGTTTTTTACCCACTTTTTCTACCTCTCTCTGTTTTTCTGGATGCTCTTCAAAGCACTGCTCATCATCTATGGACTGTTGGTCATTTTCCAGAGGATGATGAAGTCCCACATGATAGCCATTGGCTTTGCCATTGGCTATGGTTGCCCACTGGTCATTGCTGTCACCACGGTTGCTATCACGGTGCCAGGCAGAGGCTACCTGAGACACGGTGCCTGCTGGCTTAACTGGGACGATACCCGAGCTCTGCTAGCATTTGCCGTCCCAGCCTTGGTCATTGTGGCTGTGAACCTTGTTGTGGTTCTTGTGGTTGCTGTCAATACTCAGAGACCCTCTATCGGCAGTTCCAAGTCTCAGGATGTGGCCATAGTTATGAGGATCAGCAAAAATGTCGCCATCCTCACCCCACTGTTGGGACTGACCTGGGGTTTTGGAATAGCGACCCTCATAGAAGGCACTTCCTTGATATTCCATATAATCTTTGCCCTGCTCAATGCTTTCCAGGTAAGTTCCAGAAAGGAGACATTTTATTAACTGATATTTTATTTATAAAATATTGTTATTATCTTATAATTTGTTATTCTGACTTTACAGCAAAACATGGCTGTGTTTTAAAAATATAGAGCACCACATATTCCTTCCATTTCCTTCCACATTCTTAGAGACATTTATCAATGGCATCTCTCACTCTATTGATCGTCCAGTTGGATTTAGATGATCAGGCTGGTTGGGTAGGAATCTCCTTTCTTCTCTCCTCGCTGGTTTACTCATATCCCTCCTAAAGTGTCAACGTCAAAAGAAGCTGACCTTCACTTATGGAGGACTAGTCTTTGGTCAGGGATGTGTGAGGCTGCACTTATATGTTACGCCTCAAAACAAGCACCATTTTTGTCCTCTCTCAAGTAAGTTTGGGGACTCGGTGAAATAAGAATAGTCATTTTTCACAGTATGAAGAGATGGCCCATGCCACACACTTTGGATATTAATCAGTCAGGAGTTCTGGTACTTCTTCCCTGCTGTTCTCTGTGAAATAAATGCAAGTTGTTATTCACAGAAATGGATCTTGACACGTGTTATTTGATCCCAGGAATGCCACTGTCTCTGGTCCTGATACTTCTCCTCTGTAAGATAAAGATGCACCTAAAATGATTTCTATTGTCTTTTCTTGCTTAACATGCTTGGTTTGACAAGATTATCCATTTAAAAGTTGTTTTACTTCATCTGGGCTACTAAGCCACTTTCAGGAATCTGTCATTAGTCAGGCTGCTTTCCATACCCATGGGTAATAGAAAATTTGGCAAGTTCATATTTTTAATATGTTTTACATCATGGGCTGGCAAACTATGGCCTGCTGCCTGTTTTTGTAAATACTTTTAATGAAATACAGCCTTACTCATTGGTTTACATTTTGCCTACCGCTGCTTTTGTGCCACAATGGCAAAGATGAGATAGCTGCAACAGAGGCTGTAGAGACTGCAAAGCCTAAAATATTTATTACCTGCTTCTTTGCAGAAAAATATTTTCAAAAAAAATTTTTGACCATTGCTTTAAATACAATAAATATAACTATTTAATAAAGCAACAAAGTATTCCATGTCACTATTGCTCTATTTCAGAACTTGATACAAAATAATAAAGCCAAATTTAAAGAAACGCCAACTCAGTTCAATTATATATCTTACTCTTAATTCTTTAATAACTACAAAGAACGGTTATTTCGCTCTTTCCTTTGCGTTGCTTTAAAGAGAAACCTTTTACTTAAGGATTTCTTTGGGGGGGAGGCAAGAAATCAAAAGCTCTTGAACTCATATAAATCTCCCCAACTCTTGAAGCTACTCTGGTTACTAATGATCTCCTCCTATTTTCACTTTGAAACTTAATTAAACTGCAGGAAATTTTGTTCTGCATTTCTTTTTCAGATCATTTCTCTTTCTATCTTTTGGATAAAAGAAAAATTCGAATCCCCCTTTAGTTACACACACTCCATTTTTCTAAGTAAGCTTTCTCTGTGACTCACATTTAATAATTTCAGTCTTTTGATCAGTGTTTTTTCTCCATGAAACCATCCTTAGAAACCAGGCTTCCCTCCACTCTCATGGCAGGATCCAGAGTTTTCTTGGACCCCAACTCCCATCTCTTAAAAGGATTGACTGCCAATTATTGTGACTTTATAGGTGACCAGATAATTTAAACTTGAAGAGACCCTGGCCTTACAGGTCTCTGTAACCTTTTCTTTTCCTTTCTTTTTATAAATAAATAAATAAATAAATTTATTTATTTATTTATTTTTGGCTGTGTTGGGTCCTTGTTGCTGCACATGGGTTTTCTCTACTTGCAGCAAGTGGGGGTTACTCTCCGTTGTGGTGCACAGGCTTCTCATTGGGGTGGCTTCTCTTGTTGCAGAGCATGGGCTCTAGGTGCACAGGCTTCAGTAGTTGCAGTACATGGGCTCAGTAGTTGTGGCTCGAGGACTCTAAAGCGCAGGCTCAGTAGTTGTGACTCATGGGCTTAGTTGCTCTGTGGCATGTGGGACCTTCCTGGACCACGGCTCAAACCCCGTGTCCCCTGCACTGGCAGGCAGATTCTGAACCACTGCACCACCAGGGAAGTTCCTAACCTTCTCTTTCTTTTATGCAGAAATTTCTTCTACCACCTCAGAGGCTCTAGCTGCCTAATTTTTGACTTTTCCACTAAAAGTAGACTAGAATACATGTTTCATTTTCTCAAGACACCTTCCCTGATTATGTCATTTTAAAATGACAAGAGTTTATATTGTTTGTTATTGTCATCATGAGTAAGAATAGCTACCTTAATATTTGGGAAGAAAGTAAACAGATTTAACAAGGTTGCAAACTCTATCCTACATCTGAAGCCATTCAATAAAATATCAATAACTCTCATGCACAAACACGAAAGTGCTCCTCTTTCTTTGAGATACACTCAAAGAAAATACTCACCAAAGCAGTTTTACCAGAAATCAGTGGAAATTGAAGTTCTAAGGTCTGATCAATATCTTTGAAGGAACCTAGAAGAGTAGTATTGGGGATACAGTCTGCAAAACTCTCCCTCATACTTTGTTGAATTTTGCCACAGGGGTTCTTCATCTTGCTGTTCGGAACCATTATGGATCACAAGGTAATTTGAATTTGTTTCGCTCATTGTAAATGTTTTTCATTTGGTTGAGGGGAGCAGGAGGATGAAGCAGCCTTGATCAGAGTGTAGTCCGGAAGAGTTGAGTTTATGGGGTGGTTCAAGGCATCAGCTGCGAAGGGAAAAGGAAAGAACTATACACTTTCATGTCCTGGTCTTTATCAAGTCAACTCGATATGTTTGAACATAACTGGTGAAAAGAATAGAAACCATGACCAGAATTTTAATCTTAATTCTAAATTGAGTTGTAACTACACCTCAACTTTTATCCAAGTCTTTTTTCCCAAGCACTGTGCTAAACCACTTGATGCTGCTTCTGCCAAGGTTGCTGGCCTCAAAGTTTCATAACCAGGTCTGGGCCGTGGGGATGGTGTCATTTTTCACTGTCATTGTTTCTTTAGATAAGAGATGCTCTGAGGATGAGGATGTCTTCACCGAAGAGGCGGTCAAGGGTAGCAGGGTAAGCCTCTCCCTTTTAGTCTCAATACTGGAGGATCAGTGTCCTCGGCACAGTCACACAGAGACAAATATTATAGCTCAGAATTTAGGATTTGCTAGCAAAGAGACTCATGAGGGCATACCTTACCTTCATTCATTCATTTCTTCATTCAACGAATTTGGAGTATCCTGCTAGAGCTTAAGGTCAGTGGAATATACCCCTCAAGAAAAGTTTCCAGGGAATTCCCTGGCAGTCCAGTGGTTAGGACCCAGTACTTTCACTGTTGGGTCCCGGGTTTGATCCCTGGTTGGGGAACTAAGATCCTGCAACGCAGCCAAAAAAGAAAAAAACAAAACAAAACAAAATAATACACACAAAATAGAATGAAAAGCAGTGTTTCCATTCTGGTTGTATTTCAACTAAATACATTCAGACCATTGAGATGAGACAACATGAACCTAGAAACTTAAATTTAAAAAAATGCTAGAGCTGAGAAATAAGACATGAGTAAGAAAGAAATGAGATTCTAGTCCAACCTAGTCATTTCATAGGTAAGGAAACCAAGGCCCAGAGTTCTTGTGAGGTTTACCCAAAGCCACCTAACAGTTTGTGAGAATTAATATTTCCCTTGCTTTGAGCTTTTTCAGTGAACTCCCTGGAATTGAAGTGTCTGTGTGTTTTTAGATCTTGAAGCTGATTTTTCATCTAGCTCTCTGTCTTTTCAAGTACCAACGGAAATTGCCATCATTGTTATATTAATTAGAAAGAAGTCATTTACTCAATCAACAGTTCCTCAAGAAGAGCTACTTTTAAAACAAACAAATAAAAAACTTTCTGGACACGTTGAGAGTCAGAATTTATGGTCAGCTAGTACTGAATGTGACTTTCAGTGCCACAGTTCATCAATCCTAAGATAGGCATTTTTTATTCACCTTTGAACATCTCTGAAATTGGAATATATTGTACAACCTGTGGCATGTCATGATTTAATTGGCAAGTTATTTTTCTTTTTTCTTCCTTAGTAGACATAAAAATAACGATGTTGCTTACATGTCAGATTCAGTGAGATGTGATAATTTAATTCTGTGTAGCTGTGTCAACTTGGGTACTTCATGTTTTCATTTTTACACATTTATCTCTAGTCAGGCACAGACATAAATATAAATCTATGTGCATTTTGGTCAATGCCATTCCTCATTGACTTCACTGTTATTTTTTCCCCATTTAGAATGCATCGTTAAGCCCAACGTGTGGATCTAAATTAATGAATCGTTGAGGATAAGATGTGAGTATTAAAAACTCAAGGAGAAGCTTCACTTGTAAATTGTGACAAACTCCTCGATGGCCCCTGGTAGCACACTATTGCCTACTATGTGATGCTGGAGGGAGGTGGGAAGGAAACAGGGGGATATCTTTCAGAGAATAGAAACGTCCTTATTGCCCAGCACAGAAATGAAAATATGCACATCTTTAACACCTACGTCATCTCAGTTTACATGACCAAATCTTAAAAGTACTTTTTTTTTCTGTCCTCAGTGAGAGGATGCTGTCATCATACCTGCTCTGATACAGGATACATCTTGCTGTTTACACTCAGCTTAATTCCATCTTGCCAGTGAGTGTGGACACTCATAAGAGTCCCATTGTTGAGAAGGAAGACTTAATTGATTGGAATCACAAAGCAACAAGCCTGTCAGTCCCTAATGAAGTTGGAGCTCAGAATCATTCTAAAGGAGTATGGGTGGAGTTGCGGCAAATTAGCTGCCTACTCACAGCCAATCTCTGAGACATATTTCTATACAGGTGAAATCAGGGGAAAACAAATATTAGGCAGCCATGAAGGGGACAGTAACTTCCAAAGTGGCAGCCAGAGGCCTGAGAGGTAACAGGAGAACGTGGGCAGGGATAATATATCTTGGTATGTTTTTGTCTTGGAGAGCTTTCGTGGCCTTTCTGCTTGGATATAGATGAGCCCCAGATTTTTTTTTTTAACACCACCTGGCAACAGGTACATCCTCTTTCACATTCCTTTCCTTTCTGAGTCATAGCCCATATATTGAGCAATGCAAAGCAAAGGGTTGAAACAATCTCATGGAATCCAAAACACTTCAAGTTGGAAGAATCTTTAAGGGACCTCCTGGGTTACATGTTATAGAACCCTGATGCTGTGGTGCTGTGGGCACTGGCTCACGGTCCCAGGAAGAGGGAGGGGAGGGAGAGGGGTTGGGGGTCAACCACAGGGCACAGGCAGTATTTCAGACCTTAAGCCGGAACATAAAATCTTAGACTGACCGGGCCTGGGGAGGCAGGCTGAATTCCAAGAGCCAGAAAGGCGGCAGGAGGCCAGAACTGGCCTTGCCCAGATTTGGGGTCCCCTGTGGTTGGAAGGGCCACATGTCCCAGTGACCTCAGGTCAGATTATTCTTAGCAACAAGGTCGAGCCAGGTGTACAGGGAGGTCCCAGAGCCATGGAAGGACAGCAGAGGTGTGAAAACCGGGCAGTTTTCTCCCTCTTTAGATCCTAACCGGTTAGCAGGGAAACAGCATTCCTACCACGCGGCCACAGCTGCACAGCGCCCTCTGCTGTTCATATGAAGGGCGGGCCTTTACTATGAGCCAGCAGAACTTGTGTTACCCAGTGTGATCTCAGGCTCACCAGGACGGTTCCTCGGTTCCTCTGAAATCTCTTCCACATATTTGTTCATGCCTAAAATTCATTTTAAAAAATCCTTTATTACACAATGAGAAACGGGACGGATGGAATACATACCCTGAGAGAAACAGCACGGTTTTCCTAGTAAAGTCGCAAATTCACAGAGGCTGAGTCATTCTAGAGACCAAGCTTAAAGGAGGAGGAAGAGGGCATTGAGAGTTTAGGCTTGAGGGAGCAGCATGGAGAAGGCAAAGGGCACAGAAAAATAAAGCTGGGAGAATAGCCTTCCTACTGTGTGACCTTGAAGAAATTGCTCAGTGCCTCTGTGCCTCAATTTCCTCATCTGTAACATGGGGCTATAAATAGTATATACCTCCCAGGGTGGTCTCAGGATTCAATGAGCCAACACATTCAAAACTCATAGACTAGTGCCTGGTTCAAATTAAGTTATTGGTACATGCCAGCTATTATGCTGTTAACCAGTGCTTCATCCGTTTTGCCTAGGCTGCCCCACTCCTTGTGGACGTCCTTTGTCCTGGCCGGAGAGTTGAGCTCCTGGAGAAAGAGGCTGGAAGGCAGGCTGGAATGTGGAGGGACAGTCATGTTTCTTTGGAAGACTTTCTCTTCTTGCCAGGAGAGACACCTAAACTCTCAGTATCATAAGGTTTGCTGAGGAAGAGTTGAGGAGAGCATTTGATGACTGGCTTTAAGGAGGTAGATCTACAGACCCTTTGATCTACTCATGACCTGCAAAAGCCTGGCTGCTTGGTCAACGTTGGCAAGACTAAGACTCAGCCCCCTTTCACCACCAAGGGCTTGCTCTGTGGTTCCCTGGCTCAGCCATCCATCTCTCTGCATGGATTCTGGGCACTTTGGGGGCCAGGGGCTAGATCTGGGTTCAGGGGCAGGCTGGGGGTAGGCGTGGGAGGTGGGGTGACAGGGGACTTACTGAGTCTCCTTTGGAGACAGTTAAGTCATGGTAGGTTTCCTAAAGCTAGGGAACAGAAGAAGAATAAGAGGACTTTTTTTTTGGTTGCGCTGCACTGCTGGTGGCATCGTAGTTCCCCAACCAGGGCCCGAGCGAACCTGGGCTCTTGGCAGGGAAAGCACGGAGCCTGAAGCACTGGATTGCCAGGGGATTCCCAAGAGGACTTTTCAGTGTGCTTGTTATTTTACTCTATTTTAGACTTTGAGTAAAATAGCTTAGCTCCTAGGACCTTACTTTCCTCACTTGTGAAACAGAAAAAAATATTCGTGTAGGTATTATTATTTGTGTGTGCATATATGTGTGTATGTGTCTGTTTAAACCACTGTACTAGTAAAACAATTCCGGTTGTGATGTTAGAAATAAAAATGAAAATATGTTATTTTCTGACTCCAGCATCCAGGTGTGAACCTTAGGCAGAAATATCTTAGAGCTGAGGAACTCAGCTTGAAGATAAATTCTTTTCCTTCTTGGTAAGTCTCATCTTTGGACATAACTCAGTGACTCCATTGAGAAATCCATTTTTCACCTGCATTCGGTCGTCAAGTGATACTTTGTCATCTTCCTCACCTCCCCACATCCCATTCATTCCTTGAAGAGGTGTGGCTAAAACTTTGCATTGCAAACAGAAGGGGTGGCTTTTACTTGGTGTTTGGTTTCCCAGCCCAGCTCTTCAAAGAGCTAGCAATCTGCTGGGGGAGTGGGGAATTGATTTCCAAAGAGTTACAGGATCTTGGGGAAACAGTCAGTTAAGAAGTGGCATCACTTAAAGAGGCAACAGAGAGTGGAACTCATATCCTACCCTGTTCTTACAACTTCCTGTTAAATCTTCCACTAAGATTTATGTCTTCAGTACAAGTTATGATGAACCAGCAAAGAAAAGCTCTTAGCTGATGAAACAAATGAAAAATGTTGAAACTCGTTCAACAGGAAATGATCAAGGGTAGACAGAAGCCATTTTAAGACAGTGGATAGAACCTTTGTTTAGACACATGAATGGTCTGTGAAACTCAGGAGTGAAGGCCACAGACATCTCAGCCTTTGGGCCTGGGGAATTTGGAGAAGGGGAGGCATGGATTGAGGTTGTGATACCTTTTATACATAAGCCGTGTGGGGTGGTGGAAAGAAGGCAGGACTTGGAGAGAGATGTGTGTTTTGATTCTACCTTTCCACCTTCTAATGGGTGACTTGGGGAAGCTATTTAGTCTCTAGGAGTCTCCTATTTTGCTCGCCCATCAAATGGTTCTATGAAACATGCTTTATGGGGTTGTGGAGAGCATAGAAGAGGATGTGTATGAAAGCCCCTGCGCCCCTGTCTAACACGTGGTAGACGTCTGAGAAATGTTAGTTCCCTTCCCCGTCCCTCCATCGGTTTGGCGGTGGGATGTGAGTGTGTTGCTTTTCCTGTGGAGGTGCTTTTCATTCTGCAATGAGCAGGGTGGTGGTGTGGGCTGGAGAAGAGGAATCAAGGACCTAGAGCTCTCATTAGACTGAAGAGCAAGAGTTAGAGGAGGACTTCCTGTGTCCTTCTAGTGGTTTGGCCTGGTCCCAAGATAGGAAAAGAGACAGCGTTTCAGAGCAAGAGATCTGTTTCAGGAATAAAAGTTAAAACTGGATCTGGAAGCTGGTGCAAGAGAGTAAAGAACTCTATCTGGAAAACAAGAATTTTCAGAGTAATGAATTATAGAGAAGATAAATTCCATTCTTGAACTACTTTAGTCACTTAATTTCACAATCCAACGTAAGCTTCATGGTGGATTAGTGGTTAGGGACTTCTGTGTGCTCAAACTAATAAGATTGTACAAAAGGTTCTAGGAGGAGAGACATCCCTATACTGACATTACTGTTAGAAAGATACAGGCACCGTCTAAAGGCTGGGAAAGACAAGAAATGAATTCTCTCTTAGAGAAGGACTGTAGTCCTGCTGACACCTTGATTTGAATGCAGCCAGACCCACTTTGGACTTCCCACCAGCAGAACTGTAAGATAATACACTGTATTGTTTTAAGCCAATAAATTTGTAGTAATTTGTTACCGCAGTGATAGGAAGCTAATAGAGTAGCTGTAACTACATAGTCATAAATAATTCACAGGCAAATTAGTTTAAAACTTGGGAAACCAACAGTGCAAAGGACTGATTTGTATAAATTAAACACTTCGGTGCCACCTGGTGGCTGAAATCTTACAATGAATGACTTGAAATGACATCAACCTATAGCTATGCCCTAAAAAGAGTAGAAGTACTATCCCCCAAGCATGGAATGAGGCTAGTTGTTTCTGATCAAATGATTAAACAAAGGTTGAAATGGTTCATATGAATTACCCAATAATACAGTGGGAAAAGAAGCTCACCTTAAAAACATTCAGGAATACAGCATGTTATTATCAGGACCCGTGATAGAAAATAGGCCAGTTAAGACCTGCCTAGGAATCATTAGCCAGTGATGGTGGTGGCAGGTGGCTAGGGGAGCTTTCACTCCATTCAAACCTTACTCCATCAAGTTTATCGTACTTCTGGGCTTCCCTGGTGGCGCAGTGGTTAAGAATCCACCTGCCAATGCTGGGGACACAGGTTTGATCCCTGGTGTGGGAAGATCCCACATGCCACGGAGCAAATAAGCTGTGTGCCACAACTGCTGAGCCTGTGCTCTACAGCCAGCGAGCCACGACTGGTGAGTCCATGTGCCACAACTACTGAAGCCCGTGCGCCTAGAGCCCATGCTCCACAACCAGAGAAGCCACTGCAATGAGAAGCCCACACACCTCAACAAAGAGTAGCCCCCTCTCTCTGCAACTAGAGAAAGCCTGCACACAGAAATGAAGACCCAATGCAGCTAATAAATAAATAAATAGATTTATTAAAAAGTTTATTATACCTCTACTCCTCCGATATTAGGTATGCACAATTAACATTTCTCAACCCCATATTAAGTATAGTAGCATCGTTTTAACCAGAAAGCACTGCTAGACCTTGTCTATAGAGAAAATATGAACCGGTCTGGACATATATGACCTATATGAGTAACTTACTGTCACTCATAATAAGGGAAAGGAAAATTAAAAACTGTACTAAGAAACTATTTCTCAACTATCAGACTGGCAAAAATACAAATGTTTGACAACACATGCTTTTGGAGAGACTGTAAAGAAATAGATACTCTCATGTACTGTCGGTTGGAGTGAAAAGTAGTGTGACCTCTGTGGAGGGGATTTGGGAATATTTACAAAAGAACACATGCTTTTACTGTTTGCCTGCAGGGAAACATTTCTGGACTCTCATGTGATAAAACACCTCCCTAAATATTAGACATCATATTCATAAAGTTACTCATTGAAGCTCTAATTGTAATGAGCAAAGATTGGAATCAACCCAAATGTTGATCATGTAAGGACTGGCTGAATGAGTCAAGGAGCATCCTCGCCATGGAGTCCTGTGCAAGGGGAACAAGGAGCAGGAATGCATGCTGTTCAGTAAAAAAAGCAAGGGGCGGCACTAGCGTATAGTGTGGAATCTTTAGTACAAGAAAGAAAGAAAAAATTGAATAAACATATATGTATTTGTTTATTAAAAATATGTCTACACAGGAAGCAGAAGGTAGGAAATGTGGTCACCGATAGCAGCAGGGCAGGGTAGGGATGAGAGATGGGCTGGACTTGATAGGTGGGGATGTCAGTTATCCACAGCTACTGTAACAAGTTGCCACAAATTTAGTGGCTTAAAACAGCAGAATTTTACATATTACAGTACTGGAGGTCAGAGCTAAAATTAAATCTCACCACGTGAAAAGATGCTCAACATCACTGATCACTAGAGAAATGCCAGTCAAAGCCACAATGAGGTATCACCTCACACTGGTCAGAATGGCCACCATCAAAAAGTCTACAAATAATAAATGCTGGAGAGGCTGTGGAGAAAAAGGAACCCTTGTACACTGTTGATGGGAATGTAAATTGGTACAACTATTATGGAGAACAATATGGAGTTTCCTTCAAAAGCTAAAAGCAGATCTACAATATGATTTTATAATCTCACTCCTGGTCCTATATCTGGAGAAAAGGTACATGCACACCAACTTTCTTTGCAGCACTATTTATAATAGCCAAGACATGGAAGCAAACTAAGTGCCCATCCTAAGTGTACAGGTGAATGGATAAAGAAGATGGAGTATACATATACAATGGGATATTAGCCATAAAAAAAGGAAATAATGCCATTTTCAGCAACATGGATGGACTTAGAGATTATCATACTAAGTGAAATGTCAGACAGAAAAACACAAACATCATATGATGTTGCTTATATGTGGAATCTAAAAAAAGGATACAATTAAATTTATTTACAAAACAGAAACAGACTTACCCACATAGAAAACAAACTTACGGTTACCAAAGGGGAGGTGGAGAGGGAGATAAATTAGGAGTTTGGGATTAAAATACACACCCTACTATATACAAAATAGATAACCAACAAGGGCCTACTGTATAGCATAGGGAACTATACTCAATGTCTTGTAATAACCTATATGGAAAGGAATGTAAAAAAATATATATCCCATATATATGTGGATAACTGAATCACTTTTGTACATCTGAAACTAACACAACAATATAAATCAACTATATTTCAATAAAAACTTAAAAAATAAAATCAAATGTCAGCAGGACAGGGTCCCTTTTTGGAACCCTAGGACAGAATACATTTCCTTACCTTTTCTAGCTTGCTCAAGATGCCCACATTCTTAAGCACGCTTCTCTTTGCCTTCGATGATGGGAGTAGTTATGTAGAAAGCCAAGGGAGGCATGTTCTTAGACCAAGTATGTCAATTTTTCCTTACTTCACTGGGCAAGGGGAGGGGCTGGGCATTACTCCAAGGGTGTCACTTCCATCTGGACCCCTTACTGATGAACTGGAAGATTTCTGGAGAAGCAGATGTGATGTCAATTGCACCTCCCTTCACCCATAGTGATGAGGGCTGAAGACATCCTCTGTTTTCCGAAACAATAAAGCATGAAGTTAAAAAAAGTAGCAGGTCAGGAAACAGAGTTTAGTTCGCTAAAAGAGAGGACAAACCTAATTGATGGTATCTTCCCAAAGGACTAAAGTTTACATTCCTGTCATAGGGAAGCGTTCAGTGGCACTGAGGACAATAGAATCCCAAGTTCTTTCTCCTCAGTTGATGTTGGGTGTTTACCACCGCTTAGCTCTGTTCAGGTACTGCAGGATGTTCAACAAAGAAGCAAGGCACAATTGACCCTTGAAGCCAACTCCGTGAGAAAACCATGGAAAATATCATTATATATAAAGCCAGTGCTGTCCTGAGGGATATAGGCTTTGATGCAGATTGTTGAAATTTATCTTCTTCTGTTATTCTTCTAGAATTTGACTTCTACAAAGTATCAGCAAATCTAGAATCAAAAACAGATATTGATTTCTGTGGCCTTGTATTGTTTTCCTGTGGGTATTTTGGGTTTTAAAATTTATTATTACTCTTTTAATGCAGACTATATGTACATGGCAATCAGAAATGCCAACGGCCAATAAAGGAAGTTCCTTCCTGCATTTTTAAGATTAAGATATTGAGAAATTAGTGTTTGTATTTTATATTCCCATTTTTATAGATAATCACAAAAAGCTAAAAGTGATAGATTAGGGATTTTCATTGATTTCAAAACCCATATAGCCTATTTGGTCTTTTTTGTGATTTTTTTTTCATCTAGGTCTTGCCCTGTACCACCATCTTTCTTGATACCAATTATACTGCTGAATCACTCTTAAAAATAGGGACTCACATGAGTGGGTCATCTGGAAACGTATGTCCTATTTTAAGAACAAATTAAAAGTTGCCTCTGTTGGTGGTGTCTGACTCTTTAACTTAGGCGTGAGAAAATATTAATAGGAATCAACTCTGCTTATTTAACAGGTCAGGTTGGTCTGTGGTGTCCATGGGGATGCTTGAGGAGAAGCCGATTAACACTGAGATGTGTGGAAACAGGATCAATAATTTTCAGTAACTGAGGAAGATTACCAGAAGTCAAGGAAGTCTTCAGCAGGGATTGTGCAGCCCTGTGCCCAGGCCTGTCGAGCACTTGGCAGGCGATTGAGAAAGTCTAATTGTGTCTAATGATGAGTCATTTTACACTGTTGTCACACCTCCATTCTCCAAGTTCCATTTTAGGAACAGCATAACTTGTCCAGCCAGAAATTGCCCAATTTAAACCCTGACTTTTACCTGTGTGAATCAAAATGACTCAGAAAGTGCAAATAAAATATTCATTTTATTTCTCTCATAGCTTCTCTTCTCAGAACTGAGTGCGTGTGTATAGAAGAAACACAAGTACTAGAGAATTGAATCTGGGTGGCCAGGGGAAGAAGAAAGTCTCACATGACAATAAATCAGACCCTACATGTTTTTCCCCGGTAAGAGGATACAGGGTAGGCAATTTTACAATTTATGATCAAAGTCTTAATTATACAAAAAATATAGTACTGATTCTTTAAAAGAATTGCTGCCTTTTTAATATAATTAAAACATTGATAACAAACAAAAATAGAGGGTGTATATGGTGTATATATACATATATCTATGTGTGTGTATATATATCTTGCTCCTTTTATATTTATTTAATAATCACAGCCTAGATTCTAAAAAGAAGACTCGAGAACTCACAAAAGCATAGCATATTGGCCTACAAAGTGAGGAACAATCAGCAATGAGGAGTTAGGCAATTCACAAGATGTCACTTATTCCAGCATCCAAGAAATATTGATGTCTACAACAATAGCCCCGAATCACCTAGAACACAACAGTTAACTTCTTATTTTTGTATGGTACTTTCCAATTTTGAAGATGCTTTAACAAGTATTATCTCATTTGACCCTCACAAATACCTTGTGTGCAGCCAGAGTATAAAATTTTATTTCCAGTTTACAGGTAAGGATCAGAAATACAAAAAGCTCAAGTGATGTGCCTAATGTCAAATTATCCTATAAAGCATGCATGTTGACTTCTAATCTAATGATGGATAGAAGTATATAATACATGATCCACAAATTTCCACCATAAAAAAATGAAGATCTCTGAAATAGCACGGGTGTAAAATGGATGGCTTCAACTACTCAAACATTACATATGTGAAATACATCATTTCCTCTGACTAATTAGGTACCACTATACTTTAAAAATATGTTGTAATTCCTAATGTGCAGATTATTATTCCTTGATTCCTTCTATTTCATTTTATTTTATTATTACAGTTAGGTTGTTTATTTGAGGTCTTTTTTTTTTTTTTTTTTTTTTGAGGTCTTCCATTTTTCTTAATGTAGGCATTTATCACTTTAAACTTTTCTCTCAGAACTACTTTTGCTGCATTCCATAAGTTTTGGTATGTTCTATTTCCATTTTCATTTGTTTCAAGATTTTTTTGATTTCTCTTTTGATTTATTCTTTGGCCCACTGGTTGTTCAGGAGCATGTTATTTAATCTCCACATATTTGTGAATTTTCCAGTTTTCTTCTTGTGATTTTATTTCTTTAGCTTCACACCATTGTGATCAAAAAAGATACTTCATGGCCTTCCCTGGTGGCACAGTGGTTAAGAATCTGCCTGCCAATGCAGGGAACACAGGTTTGATCCCTTCTCTGGGAAGATCCCACTTGCCACAGAGCAACAAAGCCCGTGCAGCACAATTACTCAGCCTGCGCTCTAGAGCCTGTGAACCACAACTACTGAGCCCATGTGCCACAACTACTGAAGCCTGCACACCTAGAGCCCATGCTCCACAACAAGAGAAACCAGCACAATGAGAAGCCCACACAACACAATGAAAAGTAGCCCTTGCTCTCTGCAACTACAGAAAGCCTGTGCGCAGTAATGAAGACCCAGTGCAGCCAATAATAATAATAATAATAAAAAAAGATACTTCACATGATTTCAATCTTCTTAAAATTATTAAGGCTTGTCATGTGGCCTAATGTGTGACTTATCCTGGAGAATGTTCCACATGTGCTTGAGAAGAATGTGTATTCTGCTGCAGTTGATGCAATGCTCTGTGTATATCTATTAAAGCAATCTGATCTAACATGCAGTTTAAATCCAATGCCTTATTTTTTAACTGATTTTCTGTCTGGATGGTCTAACTATTGTTGAAAACGGGGTGCTGAAGCCCACTACTATTATTGTATTGCTGTCTATTTCTCCCTTCAGATCTGTTAATGTTTGCTTTATATATTTAGATGCTCCAATGTTGGGTGCATAAATTTTTACAATTGTTAGATTCTGTTGATGAATTGACCACTTATCATTATATAATGACCTCCTTTGTCTCCTGTTACAGTTTTTGGCTCAAAGTCTATTTTGTCTGATATAAATGTAGCTACCTCTACTTTGTTTTGATTTCCATTTGCATTCCTTCACTTTGAGCCTACATGTGTCCTTAAAACTGAAGCAAGTCTTTTGTAGCATATAAATGTGTCATGTATATTATCCTCATAGTGATTCTGTCTTTTGATTGTGAAATTTTGTCCATTTACATTTAAAGTAACTATTGATAGATATGAATTCACTATTGCCATTTTGTTAATTGTTTTCTGGTTGTTTTATATTGAATAGTTCCTTTGTTCCTTTAGTCCTCTCTTTTTCTCTTCCTTTGTGATTTGATGGTTTTCTGTAGTTATGTGCTTAGATTCCTTTTTCTTTCTCTTTTATGTACTTATTACAGGTTTTGCTTTGTGGTCATCATGAGAATTACATGAAATACCTTATAATTATAATAGTTTATTTTAGGCTGATAACAACCTGACATTGAATGCTCTACGCTTTTATACTCCCCCTCCCACATTTGGTTTTTGATATCATAATTTAAAGCTTTTAATATTGCATGGCTATTTACCATTTATTGTAGCTATAGTTAATTTTAGTACTTCTGTCTTTTAACTTTCATACTAGAGTTATAAGTATAATGTACCACCATTGCAATATTAGATATTCTAAATTTAACTATATGTTTATCTCTACTAGTGAGTTTTATACTTTCACATGTTTTTTATACTGTTAATAAGATCCTCATTTCAGTTTGAAGAAGTCCCTTTAACATTTCTTGTATAGCATGTCTAATGGTAATACACTCCTTCAGCTTTTGTTTCTCTGGAAAATTATTTTTCTCTCCTTCAGTTTTGAAGGATAACTTTTGCCAGGTAGATTATTCTTAGTTGGCATTTTTTCCTTTTTAGCACTTTTCATATATCATCCCACGCCCTTCTGGTCTGCAAAGTTTCTGCTGAAGAATCTCATGATAGTCTTTTTTAAAATTAATTAATTTATTTATTTTATTGGCTGTGTTGGGTCTGTTTTTGCTGTGTGTGGGCTTTCTTTAGTTGCGGTGAGTGGGGGCTACTCTTTGTTGTGGTGCACGGACTCCTCATTGCCATGGCTTCTCTTGTTGCGGAGTACTGGCTCTAGGCGTGTGGGCTTCAGTAGTTGCAGCACATGGGCTCAATAGTTGTGGCTCATGGGCTCTAAAGCACAGGGTCAGTAGTTGTGGTGCACGGGCTCTAAAGTGCAGGCTCAGTAGTTGTGGCACATGGGCTTAGTTGCTCTGTGGCATGTGGGATCTTCCTGGAGCAGGGATCGAACCCATTTCTCCTGCATTGGCAGGAAAATTCTCAACCACTGCACCACCTAGGAAGCCCCCTGGTGATAGTCTTATGGAGGTTCTCTTGTAACAAATTGTTTTTCTCTTGCTGCTTTTAAGATCTCTCTTTGTCTTTAACTTTTGACAAATTAATTATAATGTGTCTTGGTCTTCATATTAATTTTGTTTGGTATTCCTTGTGCTTCTGGGAGTTCCTTCCAGGGAATAACTGGGAAATGGGCATTTTTGTCTGCTCCTTGTGTGCTGGGTGTACAGCCACAGGGGGTGCTCCTGCTCCTACTTAAAGACTGCTTCTTTGTTTGTTACTGTCCTATGGGACCCATGAATGGAAGCCTTATTGGCTATTAGAGCTGGGTCATTTGAGGATCTGTCCCTGGGCAGCAGCATAAAAGTTGGGGTGCTACATGTGTAGACAAGCTCTTTCTAGGGAAATATTGGCAACTTGGGTTTATTGTTGGAACAAGCAGGAGGGAGAAGGCTGTGGAAGTGCCCACTGGCTCCCCTGGGCTCCAGGGAGGGTTGCAGCCAGCCCTTTGATGTATGCTAATTAGAAGTTGGACTCTCAGCCAGCAGTGTGTAAAGTGTGTAATCAAAACCCTTTCAGGGGGACTTCCCTGGTGGCACAGAGGTGAAGAATCTGCCTGCCAATGCAGGGGACACGGGTTCAAGCCCTGGGCCGGGAAGATCCCACATGCCGTGGAGCAACTAAGCCCATGTGCCACAACTACTCAATTACTGAGCCTGAACTCTAGAGCCTATGAGCCACAACTATTGAGCCCACTTGCCACAACTACTGAAGCCCACATGCCTAGAACCCGTGCTCCGCAACAAGAGAAGCCACCGCACTGAGAAGCCTGGCACCACAATGAAGAGTAGCCCCCACTCACCACAACTAGAGAAAGCCTGCATGCAGCAATGAAGACCCAATGCAGCCAAAATAAATAAATAAATAAAAATATTAAAAAAATAAAAACCCTTTCAGGGAAAAACTGAGAGCTCTGTGTTTTTGCCTGTTCCCACTACGCTGAACACCAGGCGCATAGCCTCTGCAAGTGCTTGTAAGAGCACCCATTAAGAACTGCTTCTATGTTTACTTCAGTCCTGTGGGACTCGTCTTTGCAAGCCCCACTGGCTATCAGGGCCAGGCAGTCTGGAGACCCACCCATCGCGTGGCAGCTGCAGAAGCTGGGGTATCAGGCATGTGTACCCTCCTTCCAGAGAGATGTTGGGGACCTGGTTTTATTGTTGGAGTGAACCCCCTTGGTTCCTTTTAGAGTGACTGTTTCCTCTTATATGTTAGAGATACCCTTTCTCATTCGTACTCTGTTTCCATATTGAATTGTGGTGTGGGTTAACAACATAGTGTAACTTTTTTTATTTTTACTAATTGTAGAGGTAATACACACTCATTACAGAAAATTTGGGAAACATACAAAGACGTGTTTAAAAAATTAAATTACTAATCTAGAAAATAATGATTCTCTGTTTTATTTTGTTTTCTATTGATTGTCACTTTATTCCAATAGAGACATTTTTAAAAAATGCAGTGAGGATGTACTGTGCATATAAGTTGTGTATTATTATTTTTCTTTTTATTCCATAATGATTTTCATGTCATTAACATTTCTTTGAATATATTTTAATTACTGTGTAGTATTTCATGGATAATTCACATGCTACATAATTTATGTAACCACGCCTTTATCATTGGACATTTATGCTATTTCCAATTTTGTTTTTGTAATTATGAATAATGCAAGGATGAACATTGTCTAAATTTGTGGTTATTTCTTTGGAATAGAACCTTAGAAGAGGCAACATTGGATCAAATTATGTGAACATTTTCAGTCTGTTGACATATATTCTCAATTGCTTTCCAAAGAACTTAAACACCAGCTGTGTAGAATGCTGCATCACCCAATGCGGGATTATTTGAGCAGAATTAGTGTTGAAAGATATACTGCTGCTGTAACAAAATGCCACCAACTTAGTGGTTTAGAAGAACACAAATGTATCATCTTATAGTTTGGATGTCAGTAGTCCTAAAATCAAGGTGTTAGCATGGATGCATTCCTTCTAGATGCTCGAGGGGAGAATTGTGTCCTTGCCTCTTCCAGCATCTACAGGCCTCTTGTATTCCTTAGCTGGTGGTCCTTTCCTCCATCTTCAAAGGCAGGAGTGAAGATTCTTCACATTTTCTTCCCTTCGATCTCTGCTTCTATCAGCATATCTTCTCTCTCTATGATCCTCCTGCCTTCCTCTTTAAGAAGCCTTGTGATTATACTGGTTCTTCCTGGATAACCTAGGATACTCTTTCCAGCTCGAGATCCTTAACTTACTGACATCTGCAAAACGTCTTTTGCCATGTAAGGTTCTTGGGCCTTAGGACATGGGCATTTTTGGGAAATCATTATTTAGTGTAACACAAAAGATAAAACATAATTTGACTTTTTATTCTAACATATAGTTTGCAGAACTGCTAATTAGTGTACTGATCTTCATGTCCTGATAGTTCAGAAAATTTTTCATGAGGATTTTTGCATGGTTGAAGAAATAGAACATAAAGAAATGTATTTATTAAGTCCCTACTAAGGAAACTGAGATTCAGTGAGGTCATGAAACATCTCCAAAGTTAAATGGCCAGAAGATGAAAGATCTGCATTACCTTTTTTTCGTTGTTTATTTCTTTTTTGGTTATATTATCTTCAATTAAAAAAATCTAAGGATGTGTATCAAATCATCATGTTGTACACCTTAAACTTACACAATGCTATATATCAGTTGTATCTCAATACAGGTGAAAAAAAAAACCTAACAATATCAATACCAAAGTGTACAGTAAGTTTCCGGCTTTAAAAAGTTAGTTGCCAATTCTGCAATATCATTACTGTTATAAAAGTAGCCTATTTTCATGTCAGCAATATTGGCACAGTACAGAAACAATTGTGGGAAGGTGTCCAGGCATGCTGTTTCCCTGCAGAAGGGTGCCAGTGGCAACATTGGTGGCTGCCAGACTCTGTATATATTTTGGCCCATTAATCTTTAGAAATCATATATCTTTCAAGATTTTTATACACTTAAACTTCAAGAAGAAATATGTGTTAGAGGAAAGAAGATTTTAGTGGACTTCATTTGTCAGGAACGAGAGAGTGTTTTATAAATCCTTTCCGTGGCATTAGCTACTTCTGGGAAGGTGTAAATCCATCTAAGCATATAAACTATAGAGCATCCTTTTGGAAAACCTTACAGAGGTCTTATAAGGACAATCAATCCACCCCATTCCTTCAAAATATTGTTTTCCTTCAAGGTATTAAAGACAAAAATTAACAGTTGGCCATGACTATAGTAAGTATGTTTCAGAGAAAAAAACATGAATAATTATCTTTAGAGTTTTGGACCAGATGAAATTATTGTTTTATATATCATGGGTCTGTGATTTGGTATAATTACACCTCTTTGCATGAAGGTGTTCTTGCTAATATTAATTCATGCTATTTATATTAATTTTGGTATTTTACGTGGTATGAGGGTTCATATTAAACCTTGGAAAAAAATCCAGCTAGTATGAAGTATATCTGTCTGGAGCATCAAAAGGCAACTTCTGATCTCCTCCCACACATGACAGTTTTTAGCCGGGTTACTAACTGTGAAGATGATAAGCAAAGATTTAAGAGAAGTGTTGGTACCTTTCAATGAATGAGCATACGTTGGTGCATCTTGTCAATTTGCTTGATGCAGTTATCAATAATTTTGTATTTTTGGCTTTCTTCAGGGAACAGCCCACTTTGATTTGTTTGTCTTCATAGCAAATTTTATGGAAATCCAAGAAGGCAGGGTTGAGAACATTGACCCCATGATAAAGTGGATCGGGTATCTGCTGATTCAGGAATGCGAGATTACTGTTCTAATTGTAGACTCACAAATGCCTATGAAGAGAGGTTACAAACTTGGCTTTCGAATCTTAGTCAATTTTGAGGCCATAAAGAAAGACACGGCACACTGCAAAAAGATGTCCTTGCTTCTATACTGTGTCTGGCATCACTGAGAAGAGAAGTCTACAAAGGTCTTGGCGGCAGAATTGATAGTAATTAGTGGAACTGTGTACGTGTCACTGGCAGAGAGATGCTCAGAATTGCCCTTTAGATCTTTTTAGCATGCCAGGCATCACTGATCTTGCCATCTTACAAATAGAAACGCTATTAGTATTTATCCCTTTCTTGATGGTGCTGTGCAAGTCAAGGATATCTAAAAAATATTCAGGCACTCATATGACATTCCCATATTCTTTATTGGAATACTAATTTCCAATAATTATCTTCTGATGCAAGGTCAACGACAATGAGTTTTGTTTCCACTTTGATTTTTTTTTCTATTTCACTGGAAATCTGGTTCAGTTGATCTTGTGATGAGCTATAAGCATGACTTCGTTCCACTCTTTGTTAACTCTGCTACATAAGGTTTCCAGTTCCACCAGTCTACCTGTGATGACTGCTTATTCAGTGAGCTCCAGCCTGACTTTTATCTCCTCACCTAATGTTCAGACCATAAGAGCAGTGAAGAATGAAGAAGGGAAGCAAAGAGCCCAGAGGTCATAGTGCTGGTAACCCTCCCAATGCTGGAGGTCAGTGGCCAGGACCGTGCTCTTTATGGCTTTCAACTAAGCCTCCTACATTTGTGAATAAAAATGAATGAATGAATTCAAGACGAGGTGTCAGCCATCGTGGTGAAGATCACTGTATTCATTAACTTGTGACGTAAATCACAAGTTAAGAAGAGAGAAAATGAAGAACAGCTTATTGAGAAGCAGCATTGATAGGTTATATTATAGATCTTGACAATAAAGTAGGCAAATTTAATATTTATTTGACCTATTTATTTTGAATTTTTTCTTCACCAGTAACCATGCTATTTCACAAAGGATCTGAGGTAGCTTAAAGGAAGAAGACGACAAAATAAAAATATAAATTAAAAAATAAAACTAAGAAAAATATTGATAAAATAGCAAGGCCAGATAGAGGGAAATTTAGAAAATCGAGCAATCTGTGATCTGCATCTTCCTGAAGTTACAGGGAGAGAAGGAAAGTGTTCTTTGGCTCTTGCTACAAAGACTCTTCTAATGCATTAATGGGAGCCAGGAGATCTGGGGAAATTTACTGTAATTCACTTTACTCTCCCTAGTGAGCCAATTTAATCTTTGCTCTTTAAATAAATACAGTTTTTTAATGGCTACTTGCTTATTATCCTTTTTACTTATAATATTGAACTTCCTGACTACTGCAAGGGCTATTTTTTTTAGTATCCAATTAAAAGTTTAGGCTACTAGGGACTTTGTAAAGCACAGCTCTTCTAAATCAGCCAACTGGTGGACAATATTCACACATTCTTGGTCTTCGTGAAACAAGTACTGAATGTGCAAATATAAAGGAAAGTGTTAGTTTCTAAAATGGCTTGTTTTCTATCCTATTTCTGCATGTATTGAACCCAAATGAACCTGAATGGTTCATTTTCCCCCCCCCAAAATAGCACCAATTTTATTTTCTAAAAAAGAAAAAAAGAAATAAAAAAAGAAGAGAAAAAGAAAATCCCTTTCAACTGTCCATCAATTGGCCCAGAAATTAAAGAAAATATATTTTACTTATTTGTGAATCATAAGAGTTACTTTGTTAGTGGATTTATTTTTTTTAAATAAATTTATTTATTTATTTATTTTTTTGGCTGCTTTGGGTCTTTGTTGCTGCACTCAGGATTTCTCTAATTGTGGCAAGCGGGGCTACTCTTTGTTGTGGTGTGTGGGTTTCTCATTGCGGTGGCTTCATTTGTTGCAGAGCACAGGCTCTAGGCATGCAGGCTTCAGTAGTTGTGGCATGTGGGCTCAGAAGTCACGGCTCCTGTGTTTTAGAGCTCTGGCTCAGTAGTTGTGGCACACGGGCTTAGTTGCTCCGCGGCATGTGGGATCTTCCTGGACTAGGGATCGAACCTGTATCTCCCTGCCAAGGCAGGGGGATTCTTAACCACTGCATCAGCCGGGAAGTCCCTGGATTTCTTATAAAGCAAATCCCATTATTAGATTCCAGTGGTAAAAAGTTCTGGGTTTTTGTGGGTAAATACTGAATGATCATTTCAGAAATCCCACCTGTGTGAATTAGAAATTAACTTGAGCCTTAAAAAAAATCTAATTGTAAGGTTCAAATTGTAATGCTACTCATCGCGGTATAGTGTCTTTCAATTTTTTCCTTTTTTTTTTGTAATTCAGAAATACCATTAGGTAAGATCTCACTTTTTCAAGCTAATAAAAGGCATGTTTAAAAAATGTTAAAATATTGTCTTCAACAATTTTACTGAAAATAGTATCTGAAATACCCTCTAAGATTCTTTTGTATAATATTTATTTTTAAAATATGTACTATTTACATGGGTGTGGGCATGTATGTTGTTTTGAGTTCCATGTTTTTATGCAACATTTGTTTCTCACATGTAGCTTTTGTTCTTCATAGTTTTCATCTTAAAGATTACATAATATGTACATCTGGGATATTTTTGTTTCTTTGAGTATTATAGCTTTGAATATATACTCACTTTGGATATTTTTCTTTCTCCTGTTTGTTTTCATTATTATAAGTGTACAGCAAATGTACTCATAAGCTTCAGAACATACTTTTGATAATTTAAATTCTTTGAAAATTATTGACACTAACTTTAGGGCCAAGTATGTGATTAATTTTGGTAAATGTTCCATGTGCACATGAAAATATGTGTGTTCCACCGTTGTTGAATGCAGTGTTCTATACATGTTAATTAGAATGTTGGTCATTCTTGCTGTTCAAATTATTTCCACGTCAGTGTAGCAGAATAGAAATATAAAGCTATCCACATATATAATTCTCATTTTAAATTTTCTGGTAGCAGCATTACAAAGTAAAAGAGCAGGTGAGATTTATTTTAGTCATACTTATTTCAACATCTAATTAGCATAAAATCATTTATGAGACTTTTTTGAATTTATCCTTTAACATATGATGCATGTTTTACACTTACAGCACATCTCAATGCCAGTGCTCTATTTGATCCCTACTTAAATTTCATAAAATTTGCTATTGAAAAAGTAAACACACTCACATATCCAGATTGTTCCAACCAAATTTGAAAGCTTTCAATACCTAGATCAAGTGCCAAAAAATCATTTTCCTTTAATATTTATATTCACAGAGCAAAACTGGTTTATCTGTTTTAGAATACTTGATCTAACTTTTGAAGCAAAAACATATAATTTTCAAAAATATGTCTTTCACGTTTAATAGATTGACTAACTTTTGTGCCAACTCAGTACTATTAACATCAATTTCAAAGGCATATTGTTAAAGTTGAAAAGCAATTTTAAATTGATCAATATTAAGAAAGCATCATTCAAATTTTCCTGTAGTGATTGCAGTCAATTTATATATTGTCAATTATAATTAAAATCTTCATGTTGATTCATGTTAGAAAAATGTGCAAAAATAAGTATTACAAAACTTATAAGTTTTGATGTCAACATAAATTACCTTACCTGTCCAGCTAGGTTACAAGTTTTTTCTTTCCTTGGAACTTGAAAATTTACCTTGTTCATGTGCCCTGTGATACCGTGAGGAAACATAAAACTCATTTTTTGTCTGATTATTGGATATCTGAAATGCATTTCTTTTGTTTTGAGAAAGTCTTGAATTGGAGTTAACAATATAATAAATGCTTGTAAGAATCTTCCACAATTCAGCCAATGAACATTGGCAAAGAACGCAAGGTGATAAAACTCATTGTCTTCTATTTCTTTCAGTAAGACCATGACTTGGTGATGAATTCTAGCATTTGCACGTATGCATATGCAATATATATATATTTATACATGTAACAATTTTAATAACTATGCATGACACTTTTCACAGAGACTGTTTCTGGAAGGTGAAAAAAAATATTTTCAATCGGTATCACACATTGGAATGAAGTCATGAGGAAATCATGAGTATCTTATTTAAATTCCTATAAATGTGGATTTTGATCTAAAACAACCAGAGCACTATCTGTTTTGGCAGAAACTAATTTTTTTCATATCTGGTAGAAATTTTCCTTTGACAAATGTAAAAGATTTGAGAATATCTATGACATCAGTTCAAATTTTTAGGCTGTGAATTTCCAATTTCTTTTTGTAAATTGCTAAGTCTTGAGATAATATGTATCCCAAATATTAACTGGGCATAGTCTGTTATACTGTATGACTTATCTGAAGCTCAAGAGAAGTATTGCATTTCCACAATATTGGTGTACCATTGGTTAACAAATCATTCACCTGTTGTATTTATGAGTTACCCCCTGTTTTTTTGTTGGTAGGGTACTGAGCTTGCAAAATGATGATTTTAGAAAGATCTTTACAGTTTAGAATAACAACTAGAAACAAAGAAATTTAGTAAGCATATATTATAGTCTTTTTAATAATTTATATTTTAGTTTCAAAAGAATAAAAAATACCAGTAAGATACCAGGAGAGCTGACATTAAAGAAGACTCAGGCACTTAATTTAATTGGATTCTCATTAAAACGATAGTTGTGACTTGTGATAATGTGATTTATACTAAGAAATATATATTTGGTCTTTTTTTCCCCATTTCTGGTACAGTACTCCTAAAACCGTTGGAATTCCCTAAGTGATAAGAGCAATAAAGGTGCCTTTTGTTATGTTAATGAGTGACTTTGGGAAAACACCAGAAGATGGGGACTGGTTGCCAGTGGAGCCAACCTGTGATTAGACGGTTGGTCCTTTCAGGCCCCCCTCAAAATTTCTGGGTAGGGGAGATGAGCTAGAGGTTGAATCACTTGCCAGTGGCCAGTGATTCAATCAATCATGCCTTGTAATGAAGGTTCCATAAAAATCCCCCTAAAGGACAGTGTTTGGAGAGCTTCAGTTTGGTGACCATGTGGAGATTTGGGGAGAGTGGCAAGCTTGCCCTATGCCTCTCTTTCATCTGGCTGTTCCTGAGCTATATCCTTTCATAATAAACCAGTGATTTAGTAAGTAAAGTGTTCCTCTGAGTTCTGAGTGCTGCTCTAGCAAATTAATCCAACCAGAAAAGGGGGTCATGGAACCTCCAATTTACAGGAAGTTGGTCAGAAGTACAGGTAACAAGCTGGACTTGCAGTTGGCATTCTGAACTGCAGAGGATCTATCTGGAGCCTGCAGTTTGTAGCCTGTTGTTCAGAAATAGATGAAAACCTGGGCTTGCAAATGGCTGGTGTTTGAACTGGGGGGCGGGGGCTAAACAGTCCTGTCCTTGACCTGTGGAATCTGACGCTATCTCCAGATAAATAGTGTCAGGATTGAGTTGAACGGCAGGACACCCTGTTGGTGTCTGGAGAATTGCTTGCTGGTGTGTGTGGGGGAATCCTCCTCCCTCCGCGCCCCCAGACACACACACACACACACACACACACACCCCTCGCACGCACATGCACACTGGAATCGGTCATTAATGTGATCTTAGGATTTTAATGTAAAAGTCCCTCTAAACCCTGATAAGTTTATTTAGGAAAAAAGAATTATTTGAGAATGAATGAGGACAGTGCAAAGTCAATACATGCCAAGGTGATTGCCCACATATATAAAAACGAGCTTCAGATTTAGACCTTTAAAGGCTGATCAGTGATGGCAATGACTAATATTACTTTCCAGAAATGTTTCCTCCATGACATCATGGTAATAGTTATCTCAGGGGTCTAAGGGTTCTAAATTAAAGACGCTATTGGACAGCAAATGCTAACTTCCAGTTCTGCACATTGATGAGTCAGAAAAATGCAATCAGAGTAGAATTCTTTAAATGAAACCTAACCAATCCAGTCCTTGAAGTTCTTATTCCACCATAAATTTCTAATACATACAATATGTGGATGTCAAAGATGAAGGTTCACGGATGGGGTGAAGGGGAAATAGAGACCCTGGTATTTGCATAGTATGAAACGTTTAGTTACAATTACTGTTTACTCAATATGTTTTTTTTTTTAATTGGGGTATAGTTGCTTTACAATGTTGTGTTAGTTTCTGCTATACAGCAAAGTGAATCAGCTATATGTATACATATATCCCCTCTTTTTTGGATTTCCTTCCCATTTAGTTCACCACAGAGTACTGAGTAGAATTTTCTGTGCTAAACAGTAGGTTCTCATTAGTTATCAATTTTATACATAGTAGTGTGTATATGTCAATCCCAATCTCCCAGTTCATGTCACCCTCTCCCTTCCTCCCTTGGTGTCCATACATTTGTTCTCTATGTCTGTGTCTCTCTGCTTTGCAAATATGTTCATCTGTACCATTTTTGTAGATTTCACATGTACTATTTTTCTAGATTTCACATATACTATTTTTCTAGATTTCACATGTGTTAATATATGATATTTGTTTTTCTCTTTCTGACTTACTTCACTCTGTATGTCAGTCTCTAGGTCCATCCATGTCTCTGCAAATGACCCAATTTTGCTCCTTTTTATGGCTGAGTATTATTCCATTGTATATATGTAGCACATCTTATTTTTTTAGATTAATTTATTTATTGGCTGTTTTGGGTCTTCGTTGCTGTGCACAGGCTCCTCATTGCGGATGGGTTCTAGGTGCGTGGGCTTCAGTAGTTGTGGCACGTGGGCTCAATAGTTGTGACTTGAGGCCTCTAGAGCCCAGGCTCAGTAGTTGTGGCACACAGGCTTAGTTGCTCCGTGGCATATGGGATCTTCCCAGACCAGGGCTCGAACCCATGTCCCCTGCATTGGCAGGTGGATTCTTAACCACTGTGCCACTAGGGAAGCCCCTGTACCACATCTTCTTTTTCCATTCATCTGTCAATGGATATTTAGGTTTTTTTCATGTCCTGGCTATTGTAAATAGTGCTGCAATGAACATTGGGGTGTATGTGTCTTTTTGAATTACAGTTTCCTCAGGGTATATGCAGAGTAGTGGGATTGCTGGGTCATATGGTAGTTCTATTTTTAGTTTTTAAGGAAACTCCATACTATTTTCCCTAGTGGTTGTATCAATTTACATTTCCACCAACCGTGTAAAGAAGGTTCCCTTTTCTCCACACCCTCTCCAGCATTTATTGTTTGTAAATTTTTTTGACGATGGCCATTCTGACCCATGTGAGGTGATACCTCACTGTAGTTTTGATTTGCATTTCTCTAATAATTAGTGATGTTGAGCATCTTTTCATGTGCCTCTTGGCCCTCCGTACGTCTTCTTTGGAGAAATGCCTGTTTTACTGGTCCCCTGTGTGTAATTCTTAAATACAGAGACTGTGTTTTGCTCACCATCTTTGTGCATCTCACAGCCTCACCTTGCCTGCCTCGTAGTAAACATTTCAAAGAAACATACTGAGGGCGTGGTAACTATTTTGGAATGTTAGGAGTTACATAGAAGGGATTGGCAAGGGCACGGGGATTAACTAAGGTATGATGAAATGTGTGCTATAATAGTCAACGTAATAGTGGTCGGTATAAGGAACTATGGGAACTGAAGTGAGTGAGGAATTCATGGTTCTCTGTACTGGAGTGTGATGGTGAGAATGGAATGATACATACAGGTGACATTTAGCTGATCTTGGAGGACAGAGGATGAGTGTTCCAGAAAGCAGGGCAGCACATGAAGAGGCAGAGAAAGATCATCTCTTTGACAAAAGTCATCTTCTAGCTAGACAACAAGCCATGGAGCTTATGGGTCTATGAAGACTTAAAAGCAGATAAATATAGTTCAAAAGTCTTTTTAATAAAGTGATTGCAGTCAAAGAGGTTTTCTTCCTTGAGCTACCCAGAAAGTTCTTAATAATTTTGGCAAGCAGTGTGCGCTACAGGCCAAATCTCATTAATTTTTCACAACAATTCTTTAACATGGGCATTATGTTGGTATCTCCATTTTGCTTCTGGAAAAATGAGGTTTAGAGCCTTTCAGCATCTTCTTAAGATGGCCCAGCCACAGCTGGTATTTGAACCCCTGCGTTTGTCTGTAAGAACATTCTCTCAGCTGCTGTTTGTTTTCTAATCATTCAGGTCGTGAGCTTCCAGCTGTGCTGTTAGACTTATTTTTAGCCTACCAACATGGGTGGGTGGACGCACATATGTACCATGGTTGTTTATCATTGCCTGACCGTGTGGATCACATTGTTCAATTCGTGCACATCCTTTAGACTCATTACCCCTGTTTAATTCCTCTCCTATTTAAATTCTGACAGCCAAGCTTTCTTGCACTGTTCTCAACACTTTGCCTGTTTTCACTCATTTAATCTTTAGTGAGTGTGCTATAATAGTCAGCATAATAGTGGTCGGTATAAGGAACCCGAAGTTATACAACTAGTAAGTAGTGGAGCCAGGATTTGAACCCAGGAAGTAGAACTCCAGAAGCTATGCTCATAACAATATACTTCATTTCAATCTTAATTACCCTTCAAGTTCGCACACTTGAGATCATCTCGCCTATTAAGCTGTCTCTGTCTCAGGCTGAGCTCCCAAGCACCATGTACACCTAACTTACAGCCCTGGAACTTTTCTACATTTCTGTGCATGACCACACATCTTAATTCTTCTACTCCTACCAGGTGAAAAGCCCATAGAGGTAAGCACCTATGACTGACATCATCATAAACCATGTCTCCTCTCGCTTCAATGTTTGTCACCTGGAAAACACTTAATAAATATCTGTGTAATGACTAAGATCATAATTATAAACATCAATTATTCATCATTACACTGTGTTAGAAAATACTAATGCCCCCAGAGGCTGTCACCATATGCGGAGATGGTTATCTTGACCCTTTAGATTTTAATTTTTTTAATGAATTCTTTATTTTGTGTTACACACACACACACACACACACACACACACACACACACACGTATAATCTGAGTTTCCCTTTCCCTTGCTGACTGGTGGTCTGCAATCACCTCTTTTTTATATTCATAAACTTTATTTGTTAGAGAAGTTTTAGGTTCACAGCAAAATTGAGCAGAAATCACATACTTAGCCATCATATACCTTCTGTCCCACATGTGCCCAACCTCCCCCACTAACAACACCCCTCACCAGAGCGGTCCATTTGTTAACATGGATGAGCCTACCTTAACACATCAGTATCATCTAAAGCCCATAGTTTACATTAGGGTTTACTCTTGGTGTTGCACATTCTACAGGTTTTGACAAATGTATACAGACACGTACCCACCATTTTAGTATTGTACAGGAGAGTTTTAAGCCTCTGTGCTCTGCCTACTCACCCCTCCCTCCCCTCTAGCCCCTGACCACCACTAATCTTTTTTACTGTCTCCATAGCTTTGCCTTTTCCGGAATGTCCCATAGTTGGAATCATTCGGTATGTATTTTTTTTTTTTCTTTTAGGATGGGTTTATTTCACTCTGTAATATGCATTTAAATTTCCTCCATGTCTTTTCATGACTTGATAGCTCATTTCCTTTTAGCATTGAATAATATTCCATTATCTGGATTTATCCATTCACCTACTGAGAAGTACCTTGGCTGCTTCTAAGTTTTTGCAATTGTGAATAAAGCTGCTATAAACATCTGCGTGCAGGCTTTTGTGTGGACATAAGTTTTAACTCATTTGGGTAAATACCAAAAAACGTGAACATTGGATCGTATGGCGAGGCTATCTTTAGTTTTGTAAGAAACTGCCAAACTGTCTTCCAAAGTGGCTGTTGCAATCACTCCTTGCTTTCATCTTTGGCATCTCTAGTTTTCCTCTGTACATTTTTTTATTGTGGTAAAAAACACATAACAGGATAGCACCCTCTTAACAATATTTTAGGTGTACAGTACAGTATTGTTAACTATATGTGCATTGTTCTGCAGAAAATCTCTAGAACTTTTTCATCTTGCCTGATGGACAGTCTATAGCCATTGAACAGCACCTTCTCATTTTCCCCTCCCCCAGCCCCTGGCGACCACCGTTGTACTTTCTGGTTTTGCTTGAGTTTGACTACTTTAGATCTTCATATGAGTGATCATGCAGTATTTGTTCTTAATACTATATCATCCAGCAATCCCACTTCTGAGTATTTCTCCAAAAGAATTTACGGTAGGATCTCAAAGAGGTATTTACACTCCCATTTTATTGCAGCATTATTCACAATAACCAAGAGGTGGAAACAACCTAAATGTCCATCAATGGATGAATGAATAAAGAGGATGTGATATATACATACAGGAGGATATTATTCAGCCTTAAAAAAGAAGGAAATTCTGTCTTACATTGCAATAAGGACGAACTTTGAGGAAATTATGCTACCGCTCTACTTACACATGAAGTATCCTGTGGTTGATATCTACTTTTTTTTTTTTTTTTTGGCCACGCCATGCGGCTTGCGAGGATCTTAGTTCTTCGACTTGGGCTGCAGCAGTGAAAGCCCCGAGTTCTAACCACTGGACCACCAGGGAACTCCCCCTACCTCTGTACTTTTAATCTCTTCCTTTCAACACCCTGCAGTCAGGGCAGCCAGGTCACTAAGCTAGTTAGAATTGTGTCTAAAGTAAGAGTAAATAGATATGTGAATCTGATCAAATAAATTCTGTGATGCACACACCCACATCTATATGTATGTGCTTAGAGAATTTTCTTGATTATCCTGTTTTCTACTTTTATATTTCATGATACGCATTATTACATGATTATACGTAATAATGTCAATATAAAGAATATAACTAGCAAATAGGAATAAGCAAAAAATGTTTGCACAAACTGCATGGAGTTGAAAATATGTAATGAACAGCAGTAACAGTCTGTATAAAATTTGTAAGTGAAATCTGTCGTTCAGATATCATGTAGAGATTCCTGACGCCCACCGCCACTAGATGACTAGCTGTCCCATTTATGCCTCGCATGGACATGAGAGAGACTGGGAACATTTTGTTTGCTGTTAAAATAAATTTTGAGGGTTAATCATTTTTAAAAATTCTATCATAGTATTTTTTCATTGCATGAACGTGTCACCTGAGGGGTTCTTACATTATGTCTACACGGAAATTTCAATTGATGCTAAAATAACTATGTCTTAAAAGATCATTTCCTCTGTCTCTCCTACTTTTTTTCCCCTTTGAAAGTCTGTGAAGGGAAGAAAGTATTTCTCCACTTTGCTCCCTGTAAATCTTCAGAGAGCCAATTTGATGAGAACTTTTATAAATTCCCTTCCAAACATACACCCACACAGCTCCTTTTCAACATGCTTCATGTTTCGTTTAATCACAACATTCAGCATTTACTCATTTTCCAGGGACGTGCATTAGCACTTGCGAGTGTGCCCATGAAACGTCAGTGGGTTAGGCTCTCCGTCTTCCTCTCTGCCTCATTTGGGCAGGAAGATTTGCAGAGTGAAGATGGGCAGCTTATTTATGTGCCAGCAACTCTTACTTCACTTTCTTTGAGGGCTTTTGGAAGCTCCTCTTTGAGATTGCTGGACAGAAGATGTAAACACTGCTCCCCACCGTCGGGTCTTCAACTGATAAGCCAGGATAGTTCCCAGAATTTCAGGGGGTTCAGACAAGGGATAATAACTTATCATAACCTAAAATATGGTTGTGATGGGCATGATTGACTTGTTGGTCCAAGATCAAAATTTCTTGTCAACTCAGCTTTCAGGACTGTGTCCTTACTCATACAAGATAATTACCACTGTTACGCAAACTCAATCTCTCCCTCCTGCTACACACACACACACACACACACACACACACATACACATGCACACACATGCACACATGCACACAAATAAGTATAGGCTGGCATATAGAAGCCACTCAATAAGTGGTAGGAATTATTATTATTATTAGCATCAACACCATTGTTTTTTAACTATCTTCTTAGTAATCAGGTGAACAAAATTTCCTTTAGGTAGAAATAAGTTTCCCCATTGAGTACTGTTTAATCTTTGTTTCTCTTGATGATAAATTTGTCCTATTCTCATTATTTTAGAACCTATAGACCTTGCTGATATTTTATAACACAGGTAGCTGCTTTCATGTTTAGTTGTGTTTTATATTCGATTATGTTTGGAGCAAATACCTGGAGGACATCCGGCTGCCCTGTTAAGCTGTCATGGATGGCATCTTGCACCATGGTTGGGGGCATGTTGTTATGTGGGAGGGAACAGTCTAGTGCTTTTCCCATTTCCTGTTTTCCTGATGTTTTGTCACTGCACACACACGTTCATTTCTGAGGAATTCTTTACTTTAGGAGAACTCTGTGTCATTACCTCTTCATATCAATATGGAAAATAAATCAAGGACAAGCAGAGTCTCATATCATGTAAATCATAAGTCAAGAGTTTATAAGTGTGGCTGTGTGTCCATCAGAGTTACCAGAGGGGTTTTAAAATTCTTTTTTTTTTTTAATAAATTTATTTCTTTTTGGCTGCGTTGGGTCTTTGTTGCTGCAGGTGGGCTTTCTCTAGTTTCAGAGAGTAGGGGCTACTCATTGAAGTTCGTAGGTTTATTGTGGTGGCTTCTCTTGTTGCGGAGCACCGGCTCCAGGTGTGCAGGCTTCAGTAGTTGTGGCACATGGGCTCAGTAGTTGTGGCTCACAGGCTCTAGAGTGCAGGCTCAGTAGTTGTGGTGCACGGGCTTAATTTCTCTGCGGCTTGTGGGATCTTCCTGGACCAGGGCTCAAACCCGTGTCCCCTGCATTGGCAGGCAGATTCTGAACCACTGCGCCAGCAGGGAAGTCCCACCAGAGGGGTTTTAAAGATGCATAGCAAGACCTGAACCAGAATCCCCAGTGGGACTCAGACATGTGCATTTCAATGAGCTTGATAAATGATTCTAATGTCCAGTTAAAGTTTCAAATCACTGATCTAAACCCACAGAATTATAAATATACTCCCATTGTGCAGTCATTCACTGAGGCAAAAACATAGACTGTTCTTTCAGGAGATATTTTAATGCCCATCAGTGATTTTATTAAGTTATTCTCTAGTGTTTTTCTGCTTTCTATTTCATTGATTCTCGTGTTTATCTTTATTATTTCCTTTCTTCTGTTTACATTTGCTCTTTTTTCATTCTTGGTTCTTAAGATGGAATCTTAGGTCATTGATTTGAGGCTGGTCTTCTCCTGCCTTTGGGCTTGGACCAGAACTTACATCAAGAGATCTCCCAGTTCTGAGGCATTCAGACTCATGCTGGAAATATACCATCTATTCCTCTGAGTTTCTAGCTTGCCTACTGCAGATCTTAGAACTTCTTTTTTTTCTTCCAGTTTTATTGAGTTATAATTGACACACAGCACGGTATAAGTGTAAGGTGTGCAGCTCAATGCTTCGACTTATACACATCATGAAATGATGACCACACTAAGTTTAGTGAACACCCATCATCTCCTAAAGATACAAAATAAAAGAAAAAAATTTTTCTTTGTGTTGAGAACTCCTAGGATTTACTCTCTCAACAACTTTCGTGTTTAACATACAGCAGTGTTAATTATATTAATCAAGTTGTACGTTGTATCCCTAGTTCTTATTTATCTTATAATTGGTTGTTTGCAACTTTTGACTACCTACATTCAACTCCCTCTTCCCCACCCCCTGCCTCTGGTAACTTCAAATCCCATCTCTTTTTCTACAAGTTTGTTTGTTTGTTTGTTTTTGAAGTTTAATTGACCTACAATACTATGTCAATTCCTGTTACACACATAGGGATTTGATGTATCTATATTTTTCAATATGTGATATTTCTGTATATTTGCTATTTCTATATATGATATTTCTATCATATTGATTTAATTTCTCTCTATATTTTATAGTGATTCAATATTTCTATATATTCTCTCTATAGTTGATATTTCTATATATTTCTATGTATTTATCCCCATTATAAGTCTAGTTATCACTTATCACCATGCTGAGATGTTACAGAGTTATTGACTATATTTCCCATACTGTACATTTCGTCCTGTGACTCGCTATTTTGTAACTGGAAGTTTGCACCTCTTCCTCTCCTTGGTCTGTTTCATTCACCTCCCATGCCCTTCCCTCTGACAACTACCCCTTTGTTCTCTGTATCTATGCCTCTGGTTATGTTTTGCTAGTTTGCTGTAGTTTTAGATTCCACATATGAATGAAATCATACAGTATTTGTCTTTCTCTGTCTTATTTCACTTTGCATAATATCCTCTAGGTTCACCCATGCTGTTTCAAATGGCAAAATTTCATTCTTTTTTATGGCTGAGTAATAGTTTATATGTATAGATATATAGAATATAGTAATATATAGACATATAGTAATAGTCTACATATCTATATATAGAATATAGTAATATATACCACAATATATATGTGGTGTATATATATATATACACCACATCTTCTTGACCCATACATCTATCGATGGATACTGAGGGTACTTCCATATCTCAGCTATTATAAATAATGCTGCAGTGAACATAGGGATGCATATATCTTTTCAAATTAGTATTTTTGTTTTCTTTGGAAAAATACCCAGAAGTGAAATTGCTGGACTTATTAACCTCCATAGTCATATGAGTCAATTTCTTCTAATAAATCTCTCTCTCTCCACACACACACACATACACGTGTGCACACACACAAACCCTATTGTTTATGTTTCTGGAGAACCCTGATGAAGACACCATCTAATCTTTGTTCCTCCTTCCTCTTTTACTTTGATATCATCTTATTTCCTTTGTTGGCTTATTAGCTACAACTCTTTGTTTGTTATTTTAGTGATTGCCTTAAGAATTATTATACACATCTTGGGACTTCCCTGGTGGAGCTAGTGGTTAAGAATCTGCCTGCCAACGGAGGGGACATGGGTTCGATCCCCGGGCCAGGAAGATCCCACATACTGCGGAGCAACTAAGCCTGTGAGCCACAATTACTGAGCCCTTGTGCCACAACTACTGAAGCCTGCATGCCTAGAGCCATGCTCTGCAACAAGAGACGCCACTGCAATGAGAAGCCCGTGCACCACAATGAAGAGTAGCCCCCACTCTCCGCAACTAGAGAAAGCCCGTGTGTATCAATGAAGACCCAACACAGCCAATAAATAAATAAATTAATTAATTAATTAAAAAAAGAATTATTATTCACATCTTTAACTGATCACGGTCTACCTTCAAGTGATAGACACTCTGCATATAGCATAAGAACCACATAATAATATAGTTCTTTTTCTTCACTCCTGATCTTTTTGACATTTTCATTTGCTTTACTTTTACGTATACTATACATCCCATACTACATTTAAATAATAAGATTTAAATAATAAAAAATTATATATATAAAATTCTATTTGTGTTGTTTCATATTTGAGATTCTATTGCTTTTCTTCAAATTTGCCAGTCTTTTCTGATCTAATACCACCACCCAGAGTATTTTTTAATCTCAGATGTTGTAGTTTTCATCTTTAGAAGTTTGATTAGAGACATTTTCCGTTTCTCTAGTTAAGTTTTGAACATACATACAGAATACAATTATAATAATAACTACTGTTTTCATGTCCTAGTTTGTTAATTCTAACATCTGTGTCAGGTCTGGGTCAGTTTCGATTGGTTGATCTATCGCTTCATTAGAGATGATATTTTCCTTCTTTTTCCCCTCCTCATTTCCATCTCTTTAACTCAGTGAGTCTGAATTCTTCATCCCTGAGTTACATGTGGCAACTGTCTCAAAGCAGAAAGCTGGGTAATTTTATACAGGGTGGCCAGGGAAGGACACACTGTAAAGATGTTGTTGGTGTAGGGTATGAAGGAAGAGAGAGGGAAATCCTTGAAGTGGTCTAGAATACGAACCCTCCAGCCAGAGAAAGGGGAAAGACCCCGAAGAGGAAATAAGGAAAATTTTTTTTAAAAAGCTATAATAAAACTTAAATGTTGCACTAGTTTATTTGTTACAGGACAGGGATATTCAAAATAATAACTGTACATCCCTTAAGATGACTTGGATAAAATTGAGTTTGTTCTCAGCTTAGGTGGAAGCAGTCCTTCAGAAGTATGGACCCAGGGAGCTGGATACAGGTTAATATTCTGGGGAAAAATGCTGCTAGATATATTATTCGTTGTAGTTCAATTGACAAGTTGGATTATTTCACTTAAGTTGATGCATAGGTTTTTTTGCTTCCTGGGTGGAAAAAAGATTCATTGAGATGGATTTTTATGGTGATTGCTTTCCTTATATAAAAGGAGAAATAATTCTGCATCTTTTCTAATGCCCAAGTTTAAATGTTAAATCCCAGGGAAGCAGCATTAACTTACAATCATCTGTTTGAGTATTATTGGTGTTAAGTCAAAATGACAGATAAAAAAGATTAAGGGCAAATAAATGGATGAGAAAATCTTCCTTTATCAAAATCTGGAGCCCAAGAGCTTATACCAGAAAAGTTGTATTGAAGGATCAGAAATATAGCACCATGACTAATAATCAGAAAAACTTAGAAACTCAAATTCCTACTCTTTCTCTCTTTTTTCACGAGGGAACAGTCCACTCCGTCCAGTCTCACTGTGCAGGACCTCTGCCGTGTCATCCTGACTTTTTGCCTCTTGGTTCTAGTTCTAACATGGAACACCCTTCTCTCCATTGACTGATTCTTTTGACAACTGTTTACTGAGTGCCTACCGAGTGTGCTTCTGATGCCCTGGGACACCGTTTGTGATCAAAACACATAGTTTCTGTTGTCATGAGCTTTTTTGTCAAGCAGAAGAGATATGCATCAGAAAAGGAGCTTTATGAAGGAGAAGTTCAAGATTATTTGGGAATATGTAACAGGGAACACAGTTCAGTGGACCAGATAGTGGGAGCTACACTGTCCTGGTGGTGGTACTGAGATCCTTTAGGCTGAGACACTGAGATGTGTGTGACGTGTACTTCACAGGTTCTTGTTGTGGGTTGGATACCAGGAACCCAGCAGAGGTTAGGTCCTGTCTTGGGTTTGATGGTTTTACCTACCTCATCATCCTTATCAAGCACATCCTCTCACTTCCCTTGGCCCACCTCTAAGACAGGGATTTCCCGCCACATGATTTTGGAGACATTTGTAATTCTTATTAATGTTTTTTGAATAGGTGCTTATCTCAATGGTAATGAAATGAATTTTGTGTAGTGACCTTTCACCTCATTACAACGGAAACTCTATGGGACTTCCCTGGCTGTCCAGTGTTTAGGACTCTGCATTTCCACTGCAGGGGGGCATGGGTTTGATCCCTGGTTGGGGAACTAAGATCCTGTAAGGTGTGTAGCGAGGCAAACAAACAACTTTCTAAAAAAGGAAATGCTGTGAAGGAAGGAATAAACTTTGTTGTTTTACTGGTTTAATCCCAGAACCCAGTAGATTTGCTGGCTTATGGTGGAAAACTGATATTTTTTATTTTACAAAATAGATAACATTACCCATATTGTCCTATGGACACTGTTATATTGCATAGAAGATATCGGCCTCCTCCAAACCATTGGTGTGTTCCTTCTTGGAATTCCAGCATTTGTGCCTTCCTTGGACACTTAACTCTGACTTTCTGTGGCCATTAATTATCTTTTCATATCAACTGTGAGTGTAATAGTCTTGGAAAGTGGGTCTCCTGAATCCACACTCAGAGATTTCGTTTTGTGTCAAACATGAATGTGCACAGAGGGCATGGTGTGGCATTGGTAGAGAATCCACGTGCAAATTTGAAAAGTCAGTGTTCTTTGTACTGTTTCTCCGCTCCCTCCATTTAAGCATCTTTCCATTACTTTTCTATTCTAACATCTTTCTTTGGAGAGACATAATGATTTCTAAGTTTTAGAAAATAAATCACTGAGAATTCCTTGGAGGTCCAGTGGTTGAGAAGCTGCACTTTCACTGTTGAGGGCCCAGGTTCGGTCTCTGGCTGGGGAACTAGGATCCTGCAAGCTGTGCTGTGAGGCCAAAAATTAAAAAGAAATTAAAAATGAAATAAATCACACACCTCCAAGAAAGACCAACTTGTCCTCCAAGTCCAGGCTTTGAAAAACAAGGTATCTGATCTCCAGGTGGAAGGTAAGTGGGCGATGGGAGATGAATTGGGGCATGATCTATGGTAAGAACATTTTCAAAAATGAGATCACATCATGGAAACAACCCAAGTATCCATCAAAAGATGAATGGATAAAAAAGATGTGTATATGTGTACAATAGACTATCATTAGGCCATGAGAAAGAAGGAAATCCTTTTGTGACAACATGGGTGGACCCTGAGGGCATTCTGCTCAGTGAAATAAGCCAGACAAAGACAAGTCCTGCATGGTATCACTTACATGTGGAATCTTAAAGAAAAAAGAGTCAAACTCATAGAAACAGAGAGTAGAAAGTGGTTGCCAGAGCTGGAGGTTGGGGGGAAATAGGGAGAGGTTGGTAAAAGTGTACAGACTTTCAGCTATAAGATGAATAAAGTCTGAGGATCTAATGTGTAACATGGTGACTGTATCTGAAATTTAACACTGTGTGGTATCACTGAAATTTGCAAAGAGAATATAAGTTAAATGGTCTCACCAAAAAAAAAAAAAAAAAAACCCACAAAAAGATAAATACGTGAGGTGATAAATGTGTCAGTTAACTCAATGGAAGGGAATCTTTTCACAATGTATATATATGTCAAATCACCATGAGGCATACTTAAAATATCTTACAGTTTTGTATGTCAGTTATAACTCAATAAATCTAAAATTTAAAACATGGGATCATATGACTGGAAGAGCACAATTATAGCATTGATAGGATAGAATACTGAAAATTGAGATTTTATTGGAAAAATCTGGAAATATTTCTTTTGGGGACTGGTCTGAAGTAATCTTATCTTTTAGGAGGCTTTCCCGAAATGACTGTGTTTATTGACACATACACTTTTTTTCCTCTAAGATAAATACAATTTCCCCCTTTTGTCCATGAAAACACATTTGAAGCAATGGTATGTGTGGTTGAAGGGTTTGTTCACTGATTTAGTCCACAAGCTTTTTTTAAACTTTTTTATTATATATATATATAATTAAAGTATAGTTGATTTACAATGTTGTGCCAATCTGCTATACAGCAAAGTTACTCAGTTTTACACATATATACATCCTTGTTTAAATATTCTTTTCCATTATGGTTTATCCCATGAGACTGGATACAGTTCCCTGTGCTATACAGTAGGACCTTGTTGTTTATTCATTCTACATGTACTATGATAGTCTGTATCTACCAAGCCCAAATTCCTCTCTCCCCACCCCTTTGGCAACCACAAGTCTGGTCTCTATGTCTGTGAGTCTGTTTCTGTTTTGTAGATAGGTTCATTTGTGCCATATTTTACATTCCACATGTAAGTGATATTATATGGTATTTTCTTTCTCTTTCTCACTTACTTCACTTAGTCCACAAGCTCTTCATGAGATTCTACTAGGAGCTAAGCAGTGTAACCATGTCTGAGCTGCTGACTTTCTCTAATCTCAGTATTCTTATTGACAAATGGTGAAAATAACAATAACCTACTTCACAGCATTACTACCATGGGGTTATAATCGGACAGTGCATGTGAAACATTAAACACAGTGTCAGTTATGGGAAGAGTATCCGAATAAATACTAGATGTTAGATCCCGTGGATGCTTCATGCCAAAGAACAAGAACCTTGCTTTCAATTCTGATAAACTTTAGAGCTGTAAACCAGGTCTGGACAAAGTGTTAAGGTTTATGCTTTAAAAATTACATGAGCTTCTCACTTTCTGTTTTTGTGCTCCTTCTCAGTCAGTTTTGTTAGGTAATTGAAGAGAGTATGCTTTGATTTTTTAAAAAAGCCTAAGAAGATAAACCATAAAAAGCTTTAGGATTTAATTCTTGATCATAAAGAGTAATCTGAGATTTAAAAATCTGGGGGAAAAAAAAAAAGTAAGCATATGGTGTCTTAAAGTACAGTCAGCAAAATTCTAGTTTCTGATCAATACCAGGGCCCAGTAGCTGCTGCTGGGCTTTTAATCACCAATTAGTTAAGCTTTCCAAAAATTGCATCTCTTCTCAATAATTCAATACGATGAGATTATTTTTTTTCCAAAGATGTGATTGGTCCTTTCAGCAGAGGGGTGGAGAGAGCAGGAAAGTCTAGAAAATGAATACCTTTCACTTGATACAGTTTAAAAATCAGCTGAAGTGCAAAGTAACTAGTGTTGCTTTGGGAAGAACCAATAGGAAGACATCGAAAGATCTGAGCAAACCCAGCCTGAGAAGCCCAGGGAAAGACATTTCTTTTTGGCAGGCCCCTAAATTGGTGAGTTTTAACACGGGGACAAAATAACAAAGGAACAACAAACTCTTAGATGATCATCGGGAAAATAGAACTTTGAGTTGAATGGTCAGTTAAAGGGTGTGTTGAGGATTGCCAAGGCATGATTCGTGGGCACAGAGACAGCAGTTCTTCGTTCACTTTTAGGGCATTGCTCCCTCTTCTTTGGGGTGGTAAGAACTAGATGCAAGTTAAAGCCATTCAGTCTGAATCTTTATTCTGAATGCCGCTGTGTAATTGACGAAGCAAATTGGATTTTTTTCTCTCCTCCTGTTGAGTTTAGGGCAAAATCTATCAACTAATGCTTGTCAACTTATGCTTAAAGGGCATGGCAGGAACAGAGTTTCAGATCAGGAACAAAACAAGGAAGGCACCCAGCAGTGGAACAATGAGAGACTAAAACTGCACTTTCGGATGTGTCTGAAGTGCTCTGAGTTTCCTGCCAAAGTAACTGTGGGTCTAGCTAATTTGTTCCTCCCAGTATTTTTTAAACCTCATGTGGTAGGGCTTATTTCTTCTCAAAGGAATGAATAGATTCAGTTGCTAAAGATTCTGCATGTGTTACATATTGGCTGTTATTATTACTGAGGGCAACTTTATGATGAGGGATCGCAGCTAGCACAATCTGATCCGTAGAGGTGGATGAGCTCACAGCCTGCAGGACTTGAATTGGGGAAGGAAGTAGGGGATGTCATACTTTTTTTTCAAAGTTATTTTATTTTGCCCAAGTTTCCTTTTACACTAGAATTTGAGGGCTGGGGGAGGAAATAAAATGTCCACCGTGAGGGTGCAGACAAAAGTATTTCCAACTTGAGTAGGGTTTGCAGGTCCCTGGTAGGGTTCCTGTGGTTCCAGCATCATCTCTGGAGTTTAAATTTTCCCATATGCTCTTGAGACGATGCCGGGGCCAGGTGCTACCTTGATTATCTGCAGAGGTTTGGGCTGTTTGATTGTTTCCTGAGGAAGGGATCCTAAGGTATAGGGTATAGGAAGACCCCTGGGAGAGGAAGAGGAAAATGTGCCCCATGCCAGAGCCGAACAATGTTGTCTGGTACATGAATTGGGGTGGGAGGGTTCTTGTTCTGGGAATGAAAAGCATCAAAGCCTGGAAATTAAAATAGTAATTATATGAAATTTGTACCTCATCCTTTTTGCCTAGGAAAAGTGGTTTGGAGAGAATGTGGGATAAATTAATTTGAAATGCATTTCTCAAAAGTTCAGGAGAGGAGCGATGGTTGAAATAGGAGTTACGTGCCAGTTGACACATAAAAATGAACACGAACAATTTAAGACAATATTAAAGCAGACCTCTATTGCTTGCAATCCCCCCAATGCCTTAGATGGGTCAATTTGCTTCAAGCTGAACTGCTTAGGAATAAATTGACTTGAAGGTTATTACTCTCAACAGACAACTCGGCCCCTTTTTCACATGGCTTAGAAGCTATTGAGTTGAATTGACTGCTCTCTTCCTGGCATGGTTCTGCAGCAGAAGATGTTCTCTCCTTCCTTTTTCCCTCCTTCACAACCTCTCTCTCTTCCTCCATCCCTCTCTTCCTTCCTGTGTTTCCTGTTCTTGTGAAGTGGGTCCAAAAATACGACTATTTTATTTTCTTCTCTGGCATCATATCGAACCGTGGCAGAAAAACCTGAAGGGTGTTACATGCATTTCTGTGTGACAGCCAGCCTCAGCTGGGCACTAGCGTTCTTGTGGCTGTGAACATTTCCCCTGTAGAGAAGGCAAGGATCTCATTAGCACTAACTAACAGACAAAGGGTATCTCTCTGGAGACCTGCCCCGGGGGTATTTGGGCTCCCAAATTAATGTTTTTCTTGATTGTCACTTTGTTGAAGCTCTTACAGGCTCCTTTTTTATACATAAAAGAAACAATACTATATCCTTACATATGCCCAAATCATCCAAATCGCCGCAACTAGGATATAGATCTGGTTCACAACATGTTAGTATGAGTATTATTACTGCTTGATGTACCTAAAGCCCCCGCAGCTGCTGACCCGGAAAAACACATGAAGAGCACGGTTTATGCTTATTGAATTTACGCAACACTCGGTGAGCAAGAAGAGACTCAAGAACGGGGGAGAAAATTCCCGAGGTGTCCACTTGGCTCCCTGACCTGCGGCTGACATACATCCAAAGCAGTGCCAGGCACACGATCGGGGCACAGATGTGAGCTGCTCCATGTGCGGTGAGATTTCAGGGCTGTGAGTAGAGTCTTTTGCTGAACAATCTCCTAACTCAGCTCCTGTGAGGCACCGCATTAATGACAAAGCCCCAGAGGAAAGAACTCACGGACTCAGTAGAGGTCTGCCACGTGACTTGTAGTCTGTAAATATTTATCCGAATGAATGAACGGATGAGTGTAAAGTTTTCATGAATGTTATCAAAAATCTGTAACAACTCCTTTATTCAAATACAGACAGTAAATATCATAAAAGTAACATACCCATGCTACATAATTAGAAACTGGATATATTACCCAGCGCCCTCAAGTAAAAAGTAAAGAAACAATTACTCCTAATATCACTATACCTAGTAACTATACTATCACGATTCATAATAAAAAACATTTAACCCCTTGACATATATCTTTCTATATATTTTCTCTACACGTCTCATTCTCTTAAAAAATATTTCATAACCTTTTGATAGTTTTTTTTCCCACCAAAATATTGTGAACATCCTCTCATGTCAACAAAATGTATCAACTCCATTTTTTAGAGAAGAATTTGATACGGAAGGGTGGGGTGAGGGTGATGGCGTGAGGCACTGTGGTTCTCCAACGGGGAAGGCAGAGCTGGACGTTGAAGAGGGTAGGAGAGAGGCTAGAACAAAGGAGACAAAGAAAACTCCACCCCCTGGCCTTTAGTCACAGTCTTCCTGCTCCCGATGGTAGGCATGGGCTGGCTGGTCATTGGGGTTGAGGTACAAGGAAGTTTGGTCCTGAGTTGTTGGCCTCTTACCATAAAACTCCAGCCTAGTGAGTGGCACACATTTCTGGAAGTCAGTAAATCTAACCGCAGACCCTTTCTTTTCTAAGCTTACTGTGGATAACCTTGAAGACAGTAGTAAGATTGGGCCAACATCCATTTTGACAAAGATCTGGATAAGCCATCCACTGGACTTGTGAAATTAAAAAAACCTGTGTTTCCTTGTTTACCTTGTATCAGCCTTAATGCTAAGAAATTTTCTCTCTAGAGGTTGAATGTTTTCAATTCTTGTTGCTCTTCTTTCTTTGCCACCCTTCCCTAGCTCTTGGGCACTTCCTTGTTAACTTTCTGTACATTTCATGGCCTTCCATGTTCTTTCAAGGATCCCCAGGGGTTACAAAGTTTCCATCCTTTTCCCCTGTGTCCTGATTGATGTTACCTGTATCCCACCTATTTTCAGCTCCACTGGCTGCTGCTGGGTACCAAGTAACTCATTTCATAAACTCCTTGATGTTAAAGTTTTCATGGGTGCTGGTAGACTCACATCTTATGTTCTCAGATAATATATACCTGGAAATAAATTTGGGGGTGATACAGCTTTCGGGCAAAATATGGTAGAAGTTTCCGAGGCCAGAGCAGCCCAGTAGGGAGGCTCATTTTGGGCAGAACACTTTCAGATCCTCTCTATAAGAAGTTATCTATTCATGATGCCGATGCTTTTTGCTAGCTCCTGCCTTAAACCAGTGACAATTTAGCAAGTCAGAGGGAAAATTTGTTACCTCATTTTTTTTGAAGATCATTCTGAGACTGGATAAAGTTGAACAGAATTAGACTGTCATCCTTGATACTAATCGATGGTATTTATTTTGTCTTAGGAAGTGGTGCTTTGCCATTCTCTTTTCCATATCTGCTAAATAGCCATTTGAAAGTCCATTCAATTTAGACAGGAGGACATGGGTCTGGCTATACTTCAAGTTACCTCTTAATTTTAATTGTGAAATCACAGAAAAATTTTTTTGAGGTCAATCCTTGTAACACAAAAAATACATCAAACTTTCATGGGTGATGAGGAGTGGGTATGCTTTTAGATTTTTCTATAATAAGCTGTTATGAGAACAGTTTTAAGAAGCATTATTCATGGTCGAAAAGATCATTAATTAGCAAATGTGAGGGCACTGGAGTATATTTTATTGCTTAAAGGATTACGCTAACATGAATAATGTGACTAAACACATGTAATTTACTCCAAGAGGTTTATTTTATATTTTTGTGTAGAATTATAAATCCGGGGGGGATCTGGAGCAGTCATGTATTTTATGCTCTACTTTTTTTTTTAAGCTCTTTATTGGAATATAATTGCTTTACACTGTTGTGCTAGTTTTTGCTGTACAACAAAGTGAATCAGCTGTGTTTATACATATATCCTCATATCCCTTCCCTCCTGCGCCTCCTTCCGACCCTCCCTATATCACCCCTCTAAGTCACCACCCAGCGACCTGATCTCCCTGTGTTATGCAGCAGCTTCCCACTAGCTGTCTATTTTACATTTGGTCGTGTATATATGTCAGTGCTACTCTCTCATTTCATCCCGGCTTCCCCTTCGCGCCCCCACCCCCCACCCCACGTCCTCAAGTCCGTTCTCTGTATCTGCATCTTTATTCTTGTCCTGTCACTGGGTTCATCAGTATCATTTTTTTTTTAGATTCCATATATATGAGTTAGCATATGGTATTTGTTTTTTTCTTCCTGGCTTTATGCTCTACTTTTAGATGGGATGCTTCTCTCGCAACCCTCTGGCATATTCCCTGAAATATTAGACTCTCCAGAGAAGCCTTTGCACCGTTACACAGTATTTCTACAGCAAACAATAGATTTAGAGAATGGATCTGAAGAGGGGTGGTGGGAAATAATGCAGCTGCTTTCTGCTTTAACATGAAACTTTGTGAGTTACAGCCAAGATGGAACTCGCTTCTGAGAGGCCCAACATTTCAAGATATTCTTAACAATCTCCTAATTTTTAACTTCATTTAGTGACTATTCTATGTTCCTTTGTACTCAGTGCTCTAATAACTGACTATTTTTTCTTTTAGAAAAACTCTGAAGCTCACTGAACATATAACTGACAGAGATACTCTTCTGGGCCATTCGGATAATTAAAAAAACACCATATTCTGACAAATTAAAAATATTTTGTATATTTGTAATATTTTTAAAGTATTGATGAAATCTCATATATGTATTTATCTCCATATCTTCTCTTAGCTCAGACCTTTACAAAAATTGAGAGAAGCAGGAAAATGGATGGGGTTTGGCTTTCAACCTCTTCTTCACCCAAGGGAGGTGTGAGATGGCACAAAGAGGGTGGTGTGAAAAAGAAATGAGATAAAGGACTTCCTTGATGGGCAGTGGTTAAGACTTGGCGCTTCCACTGCAGGTCGCACAGGTTCCATCCCTTGTCAGGGAACTAAAAGCCCGCATACCACTGGGTGTGGAAAAAAAAAGAAAAGAAAAGAAATGAGATAACATAGGCTTGCCTACTTGGCTAATCTACACACTGAAGAACTGAATATTGACATATTTGGATCATGGAAGGAAAACGTTCAAGTGTTCACCAGTTATTAATTTGAGACTCAAGCGTGACTTTGGGAACTTGATTTTCATTTTAAAGCAGGGGGCACGGTTATGAGATGGGTCAGGTTGGCTTCTTCAGGTCTGTCTCGACCTCCACGCATCTGCCTTTCAGACCCTGGTGCTGGAGGAGAGCATGGCTCTGAACCACACAGCTCCGGCCCCGGACGAGCGCCTGCCACACTACCTTCGGGAAGGGGATCCCTTTGCCTCCAAACTCTCCTGGGAAGCGGATTTAGTGGCTGGCTTCTACTTAACAATCATTGGTAAGTTTCCTTGCTTTTTCCGTGCAAAGGCTGCATCTAGAAAATTCATGGGCTGCTGTGTTGATTTTGCACAAAGATTCCAACACTTAAGAGGATATTTTGAGATGGAGAGTGGGAGGAAGCAGGAAGAAGGGGTGGTATCATGGAGTTCATACACGTTTCGTAGAAATGACTCTATTATCTTTATTATTAGGGATAAATATTCCCTCTATAATCCAAAGAAATTTTACAGCAAAATAATTTATCTTTAGACTATATTTCATTTTGGTTGCTTTGGTAGTAGACTTGTCGACTGAATAACAAAATTAATGATAATGAGATATTTATATAGGATGCTTTTACTTTTTGAAAAATGCTTTTCATATAATGAGAAGAGTATTGTCTCAGAATGGACCTTAGAATTCATCTAGTTTAGCTTCTGCTTTTCACAGTGGAGGGAACTCTGTCCCAGTGCTGTAGCTAGGATGGATACACTGTGTTTACTTCATCTAAAGTCAAGTCCCACCATGATAGCATGAAGTAATTTTGATGAGAGTTGAAAAAAATGTATGAATAATACATGGAAATCAGTTCAGGGTCAAACATTTTTGTGTCTGATCCACAGCATGGTACACCTGCTTCCAGACTCTGGTATCCAATATGGTGTCCATGTGTGGCTCCTGAGTCCTTGAACTCTGGCTTTTCCAAATTGAGAATGTGCTGTAGTGTAAATAGACACCAGATACTAAAAACATAGGACCAGAAAAAATAATGTAAAATAGCTCATTAATAATTTTAAACATTTGACTACATGTCTAACCCATCACATTTTGGACCTATTAGGTTAAACAAATCTATTCTCAAAGTTAATTTAGTAATATTTTTACTTTGTTTCCTATGGCTACCAGAAATAATTTAAATACTTATGTGGCTCACATTTCTGGTTTCCATTACGCTTCTGTTGGACAGCACTCATCTAGGTAATCAGAGTTAACCACAATACCTTTCTTACATTTAACATTGTTGTTTTAAATTTGGGTAACCAGTGTACAGGTGGGTTACGTCTGTAGGTGTTTCTGCCTTTAATCATTTCAGATGTTGGGTCAAGCTTGCTCTCTCTCCTTCTCTCTTTCTCTCCCCCTCCCTCCCTCTCTCTCTCTTTCTCATCTACTTACTACCGGCTAAGACTTTCATTTAACATCCTGAAATTAGCCAAACTCATTAGAAAAGTCTGGAGACCCCTCTATGGTCAGTGCTTGAGGCAAAAGGAATCGATGAAATTGAATCAGAAATTCCACTGCAAAGGGATTCCCTGGGTTCTTGGCTTTGTTATTAGTTATTACAGTACCGATGTAAATTCTCTTTCTTATAAGTGGACCTCCATGTCCTTCGAACACAAGTATATACCGAGTGCCTGTTCTTTGCCAACTGTTTAAGTTGCTGGGAATACAGCAGTGAAGAAAATGGGCAACGACTCTCTACCCACACAGGGACAATCTGGTAGTAAAACCCACAGTGAACATAAGTACTTTCAATGATCAGAAAAGGCAGAAAAATAGACATCTTATAAATTGAATTTATCACAATCAATTGCAAGGAATGAATTAAAACGTAGCATCTGTAACCTGACAGATTTCTCCAGATGACACGAAACAGGGAGGACGATTAGGGGCTGGAAGGAAAATCTACAATCATATTCACATGAGACTGCTGCAGGGGCACCAGAAAAAGAGGTCCAAAAAGAGTCCTGGAACCACAGGGAGCCTCAGATCCCTCAGGGAGTCGGGGGTGGAGCCAGACCTACGTTCCAGAGCAGCTGTTCAGGGGGAGGCCAGGGTCAGCTGAGGGGGTTGGATTCATCCTCCACCCAGTCTTGGGCTTGGTGCTGTGTCTGGTTCTCTCCCTCCTAGGATAATTGTGGGGATGTGCCCAGATTCCTTTTAAGGAACCAGAGTGGAATGACATTCTTGGTGAGCTTTGTTAAATACTAGAAATCTCAGGGAAAACTGGAAGATGAAAAGTTAATGTGAGTCTGGAATAGAGGAGAAATAAACTAGAGACCCATGTCCATCCTCTACTCTTTTGCTAGAAATACTTAGTTCATTCGCAGTCTATATACTAGATTTAAAATTTTGTATTCAAAGAAAGAGTCAGGATTTTGATCATCAAAAAATGTCCCCCTCACTGTAGCTTTTACCATCTTAATCTTCTTTTCCTTTAACTCTCATTAAAAATAACTTTGCATTCTCCTGATACCCTCTATGGAAGAGTGGCTTTGGGAAAGATCTACATGCAGCTCGCAGAGAGTTGACTATTTTTTGAAAGCTTTGGGCACTGGGTGAAGCCTTATGAATCATTCGTAAAGATAATTTAAGAGAGGAAAAGTAGGAAAATCAATATTCTCAAAAGAGAAGTAAAAAGACAGGATGTTTAAATGAACTTTGTGTATCAAATGCGTATGCACAATTACTGCTTTTAATCTTTTTTGGATACAAAGTAGAAGGCATGTGTTTATAATTTTTCTAGCCATGTTTTCACATTTTAATTTCCCAGTGTGCCTTGCTAGCTGGTTTCCTTTAATGCAACATGGGTTTCATTTTAGTTGGTTTGCTCGAGAATCTCCACAGCCTCTTCTATTTTTTTCCTCTTCTGTCTTAAGAGAGCTGAAGAGGTTTTAACGGCCCACGAGGCAGCACTGACTCCTGGGATTCAGAGTTTCCTAAGAGCACAATGAAATTAGTGATGCCTGGTGGTTTCATACCATCAGCTGAAACACACATTTTTTCCCCCTTGCCCCCCAAATGAATTGTGGTGGAGACGTAGAAGTTAAGATAGAAAAATCTGGGTTTCTCCTGTTAATACTTTCCTTATTCCTTACTACTAAAGGCAGCTGTACCAGATTCTCATTTATACACAGCTACTCTATGAAGCAAGAATTCCTGAAGAAATCTACTCTACATGTTAAGCTATGGAAGTAGGTGTATTCTTTTCTTAACTAAAGTCAGTAGGGATTGGGTCTTTTTGGATTTAAACTGGGTTTGTAAGAACTTTTGAACAGTATCATTGTAATGCCAAAGCCAGTCATTAATAAAAGGATATAAAAAAGTGGGAACACATTTATACCATTTTTGGTAGGTTGGTGGGTTGACGGCCACTTTCTCTCCCTTTGGCGGGAGGGGGAGAGCCCATGTTGTCAACTGTCACCCACTTCCCCTCCATACTGAGTCCAGTGGCAGTGGCAGACCTTCGGCGTCCACGTCCTCAGGATGCAAAAAGTCCTGGATGTGTCTCCAGAAGACGACCCTGTCCTTGCAGGGGGTCACGCCAGCCTAATCTGGCCTCTGCTTCTCCTGACTGCTGGTCCCCCCTCAGGAGTCCACAAGGAGAGTGAAAGCACCTCGTTTGGTTTGGGTCACTTCGTCTTCAGAATTTATCGATAGCCAAGGGGTTAACCCTTCTCCTCAGAGGGAAAGAGTTCTAGAAAGCCAGTCCTCTAAAAATGGCTGAGGAGATGCTCCGTCCTGGGGATTAGTTCAAGAACTGACCATGGGGATTCCCACCCCCTCCTGAGCGTCACTGGGAAAGTAGTGGTTCCTTTTTCTGGGTAAGTGCAGTTTGATAATCCCTGACTCCTATCCCTTTGGAGGCAACCCATCCCTCGCCTGTCACTCACAACTCATGCTTTTTATTTCATCTTCTCAACTTAGATTTTTATTTAGAATCCTTTCACTACCCTCTAAATCTATGGTGTCCATTGTTTGAAATTGAGAAGTGTTTCATATCTGAGGGAGCTCTAAATCCTAGTGTTAATGATGGAAATTTGTATTTTTCCTTGTAGGGATTCTGTCCACATTTGGAAATGGGTATGTCCTTTATATGTCTTCTAGACGAAAAAAGAAGCTGAGACCTGCAGAAATAATGACTATTAATTTAGCAATCTGTGATCTGGGGATTTCAGGTAATGCAGCCATGCCCTGTCTCAACCCCGCCCCCCCACGCCTTCCTCTCCTTTCTTCCTCCCCTCCCCCTCCCCTCCCCTCCCCCTCCCCTCCCCTCCTCCTCCTTCTCCTTTTTTCTACATTGAAAATAAAATATTTTATTGAAGTATAGTTGACATACAATATTATATTAGTTTCAAGTGTACAACATAGTGACTGACATTTATATACATTACAGACTGACCACCAGGATAAATCTAGTAATAATCTGTCACCACACAAAGTTATTGCAATATTATTGACTATATTCCCCATGACTTATTTATTTTATACCTGGAAGGTTTTGTTTTTAATTTTTTAACAGCCTTACTGATATACAATTCACATATAATACAATTTGTCCATTCAAAGTGTACAGTTCAATGGCTTTTTATATTCAGTATCTACTGAATTGTGTACTAATCACCACAGTCAATTTTATTTATTTATTTTTTAAGCTCTTTATTGGAATATAATTGCTTTACACTCTTGTACCAGCGTTTGAGGTACACCAAAGTCAATCAGCTGTATTTATACACATATCCCCATATTCCCTCCCTCCCGTGACTCCCTCCCACCCTCCCCCTCCCAGCCCTCTAAGGCATCACCCATCATCTAGTTGATCTCCCTTTGTTATAACTGGAAGATTTTAACCTCTTAATTCCCTTCACCTATTTCCCCTACCCCCCAACCTCCTCCTTTCTGGTGACCACCAGTTTATTTTTTGAATCTATGAGCCTGCTTCTGTTTTGATTTGTTTTTCATTTGTTTTGTCTTTCATATTTCCCATATAAGTAAAATCACACAGTATTTGTCTTGCTCTGTCTGACTTATTTCACTTAGCATAATACCCTCCAAGTCCATCCATATTGTCTCAAATGACAATATTTCATTCTTTTTTGTGCATGCCGTTTCTTCTTTGGGGGTTTGAGTGCCCCGTTGTAAAGTCCTCACTGGCTCACAGATCACCCTACCCCCAGCTTTCTTTTGCTCCTCCTTTCACAAATCATCTTTACAGAGGTGGTGGTAAGTCAGTGGAGTGTTGTCTGGCTAAAGAGTTCATCCATTTAACACAGACTGAGTCCATTCCATGTGCCAGTCTTGTTAGATGCTGAGGGTAGAATTTGAAATGATACAGGAGACTTTAGCTACCTCACGGTATAGTGGGCTAAATGATTCAGAAAACAGAAACTTACAGGAAGGTTCTAGACCACTGTTTTGAGCTGTTACATCCCTCCCACCCTTGGGGAAATCTGTCTAAATAAACATCAAGGGGGTAAAGGTCTTAAGGGTAAATAATGAGTCAGAGAGGTGAGTCAGGGAAGGGGGAAGGGCTGCCCTCGTAATGACAGATTTAAGTGTGGCTTAGGGATGGATTGCAAGTACAGGAAGCTTCTAGTTCAGTGGTTCTTGACCTTGGTTGCACAAAAAATGTCACTTGGGGAACCTTAAAAAAAAAACAAAACTCATGGCTGGGTTTCACACCCAGAAATTTTGCATTAATTGGTTGAGAATGCTACCTGGGCATCAGGTCAGTTAAAATTAGAATTTTCAGGTAAAGTTATTGTGCAGCCAACATTTGGAACCACTGGTTTATTTCTTGCTTCTTTGACCTCTCTGATAACCCAGTGCGGAGGAATTGGAATACAATTTCTCTTTAACTATAATTCATTTTTACAAATATGAAGGCTTTTGGGTAAGTCACCTCCCTTCGGGTTCATCTATAAAATTCTGGGGTTGCCTAGATACACTCAGATATACCTTTGGATCCCCACTTTCACGTAGCATATGTCTTTTTAAGTTACTAAAATTGGGAGAATTGAGTTTGAAGAGCACACATCAACTCATCTTTCCACTGGAAATCTTTTAGCGATTTCTCACCTAAAGCATCCCTTTTAAAATACTTCCTGGTATTTTTCTCTCTCCTCCTAAGTGGATTTTTCTGCCATTGCCAATCTCTAACAGCAAGGTTCGATGACGTGCCTACTTATTGAGTCACTATTTATCACAGAGCAGTGGGTGTGCTGCCCTCTCACTAACTTTGGATGATCTTGGTTATTTGGGAAGACTTTACTCAGTATGGACAGGCTGAGATATCATGAGCTTTTAGGGGAAATACACATACACATTAAGAGGAGCATGACACACCCCGCCCCTTTCTGTGAAAGCAGTCTAGATGCGTCTCGGGGAATTTGCGAAGCTGCAAAGTGACTGCCATTTTCGCTTTGGCCACGCGATGGCGGTGTCGCAACATGAACTATGGCTCTCTCAGTCAGCGCACCATGCTGCCCCCTAGTGGTTCTCTCTCAGGTACTGAACGTAAACTGCTTGAATGAAACCTGCTGTTTCAGCCATATCCTTCACTTATAGCCGACTGATGCTAAAGGCTGAATTAGACTAGGCTGGAATAAAAATGTCCTTAATTGGTCGGGTACATTGAAAATGCTTTCAACCAAGCAAGTCTGCTCTAGAATTGCATAAACCACCTCATTGCTTTACATATATCTTTAGAGTAATTCACCACAAAGCATTTTCTTCCATAGCTTAGTTTTCTCTGATCAACCCAGATCATTTTTTCCAACCTCTGGATATCTCTTAAATACATTTTTTTCCTTCCAGTAAACCTTAAAAAATGTATGTCTTTTTAATTGTTTTCTTGCTTAACTATATTCCATTATAGGAACCTTGAAGAAACACATCCTAGAGACTAGATGTATTTCATCTATACAACCAATATTTATTGTTTAGATATCAATGGTTCCCAATCATGTATATGTATTAGAATCACCTGGGGAGCTAAAAAAATATGTTGTGATGACCCAGCTTTCTCCAGATAAATTAAATCAGATTGTCTGGGGGTCGGAGCTCTGGACAATGATATTTAAAATTGAGCAAAGCAAAGCAAAGCAAAACAAAGCAAAACAAAGCAAAACAAAACTCCTCCAGTGATTTTAATATGCAGCTGGGTTTAGAACCATTCTACATAGTGGAGGAGGAAGAGACACTTCCAAAAGATTCATCAAAACCCTTTGGCATCCCAAAGGTTCTAGATGACATCCCAGAGGCTCATCAAACACTCCACTCCAGAAAGAAGCCTAAAGTACCTTTTGCTGATGCATCCCAGGCACAACAGACACAAATCTCATGCCACCGGAGTCACATTCAGTTGTCTTTTTTGCCGCCTTAACACCCACCCGGCAGACACTCAGCTCAAGCTCTGAGTTTGCCGTCTCCCCTGCCTAGAGTAATTTCCCTCTAGATGTTTGCTCGAGTTCTTAACCACTGATTTAGCATCTACGTAAAAGTCACGTGTGCAGAGAGGTCTTCCCTGATCTGATATAAAACAACCATTTCTGTCTATCTCCTTCCTCTGCTTCGTTTTTCTTCCCGGCATTCATCACGACCCATCATTCCATCATATGTATCTTATAAATATTTGTTTCTTTTGTCTCCTCTATCCTTTAAAAATGAATCTGTTAATCTTAATCTCCACTTTGTCCCCTGGCACCTTGTTACATAATGGGCACTGAATAATTATTTGTTGAACAAAAAATAATTCTTTTACCCTGAGTTTCCTCACTGACAATGGACGATAGACCCAACAGGATTAGGAAGCTCTAATATGAGGGTGCCCAATCTAGCCAGTTGGAATATGAGACCAGCTGTGTAGACAACTAGAGGCGATGTGTATCTAGCTTATAAAAGCACCCAATAAATATGTGTTAATTGACTGAACTAACAGTGTACCAAGGAAGGGACACACCTGGGAGGGGTGGGGCGGGCTGGCACCTGCAGGCTGCCAATATTAGTTATTTGGTTTTTCTAATGCATTATTTGGGGAACCATCTTTTGATAGATGTATCAGATACAGACTTTGAAAAGCTTCCTCATTCATTCCCTTCAAAGAGGGGGAAGATGGAATACATAGCTGGATAAGGAGGGTGCAGGGTGTGAATTAAAGTAGAAGAATGCTTTCTAGAAAGTAAAAAACAAACGAACGAAACAAACTGATGGAGGCTGAAGGAATAAGTAGCTTAAATCCCAGAAATCTGGGTCTGGTTGTAAACTAATTGAACCTAACATTTCCTAAAATAGCTGTCTCTTGTCTGCATAAGGATAAAACTCAACAGCGAGTTGAGGTAGGCGAGGTAAATTTTAACTGGAGGGAGCCTCCCTTGACAAGTTGCTTGGCGCTCTAGTTGTAGGCAAACCGTTCACCATCATCTCTTGCTTCTGTCACCGCTGGGTGTTTGGCTGGATTGGCTGCCGCTGGTACGGATGGGCTGGATTTTTCTTTGGCTGTGGAAGTCTTATCACTATGACTGCTGTCAGCCTGGACCGATACCTGAAAATCTGCTATTTATCATATGGTAAGTAGGAAGGTTTCTATTCCCTGATAGCCAAATCTAGGTGGATTGTCAGAGTGCTACATGTTTACCCAGAGGTGATAAGGATTATGAACAACCTCAGAGACCAGGAGTATTTCTACTTATAGCCTGTCTTGTTCTAACCTATGTTGAAAGATTTGAACCTGTGTCAATGTAGGTTTCTTTTAATACTACTTTTATAAGAACGCCTGGTGTTTGGCTACGATGCTTTTATTAAAGAAGTATCACTTCTTTGTATAAAGTGTGTAAGCCTTTACCATGTTACGCCATGCAAGCAAAAGAAATAAAATACATTGAGAGGATGTTGGGTCCAAGATATTTAGCTGGTTTCCCGAGTAGTAAGTATAATCATATGGAAAGATGCTTCTGGTTCTCCTTTAGCACTCGGGATCCCTGTGACCGCAGAGATGAGGAATTCTCCTCCAGGTTAGAGACCCGTGCCTGCAGGAAAGGACGCACATACAGAAATACTGCCCAGCATTCTTTTTGTGGTCTTGGTAGGTGGAAGGATGAGTGGCTAAGAGAACTGGTCAGGGGTAAGCCAGCAATAAACACATTTTCAGAGGCTAAAGATTTTTCTTTAATGAGAAGACCATTCTACGTGTGAAAAATAAACTTTTTGTACTATGGCTTCTTGGGGTTCTGGAAATTTATTGAACCCAAAAGAGAAGCATTTGGGGCACTTAAATTTAATATTGAGAACCAGGCACAACCAGGGAATAACATTGGTTCCCACAGTGTTGCTTTGTTTGTTAATCTTTGCTTTGTTTGTTAATCTCAATCAGCTTGGTGGTTGTGACCATGGGGACAGACTATGGCCTGGAGCCCGAAATGGGAAAGATCAAGTTGATCTGGCACTCTCAATAGGGTGGAATTTTTCTTTATATTTTAAAAGCTTACAGTCCTAAATTAAAAAAACAAACAAACATGCAGCGGGTCAGGGCAGGCGTAGGGTCATCGCCCAATGTCTGCACCAACCAGTGCTCACCTTTAAAAAAAAATTGCATCTCTTTTTCTAAACAGCTTAAAATTTGCAATAAAAATGGCTTGAATCAAAAATTCCAATGAAATGTAGAAAATACATTTATAACTATTCTGGATGATTTCAGATTCAATTTTCTCCTATAAACATAATTTTGACCATATCAAATAGATCCTAAATATGCCTATAGATTTTACAGACGAAAAGGCAAAACACTCAATTTCCTGGGAATATTTGAGGAATGCTAAAGCTCGATGTCTCTGCTTTTTAAATATTCTCTTGACTTTAGGCTTTGGGTCAGTTAAAGAGATGAAGCTGCCCATCCCCAGAATCACTGCAGGCCGTAACTCCTGTGGGAACTATAGATATTTTCCAGCTTCTTCTCAGGTCGATTCTCGATAGTCTGGTTTCATCATCTGATTTGTCACACAAACCCTCCACACGGTGTCTTGGAATGATGGAATTAGAAAGTCGCTTGGGGACATGTAGACCTTTTTCCCATGTAATGTGATAAACTGTTTTAAGGCATCCCTGAAAGAAAGACAGCCACTTGGCCTCTTCTTGAGTAATTCCAGTGACCAGTGACGGGGAGCTTACTACTGCACAAGGCAGCCCATTCTCTGATTGGTCTGCTCTCGTTGTTACAATGTTATTCCTTATATTGAGACAAAACTGCCTCCCAGTAACCTCCACCCATTGGTCCTAGTTCTGACTGCTGGAGCATCACAGAACCAATCTACTAATCTCCTCCCTCCTGTACTTGACAGCCTTTCACCATAACCGAATGTAAGTATAAAACACCTCACTAAGTAACCCTAACCATAAATGCTTCTACGTATGCCTATACACATTCCTATAAATATATATAATTATTTGTGTTTTCTCCACTATAATGGATAAACAAGAGCTGACCGATATTGTGGCTCCATGACTGTTACCCCTATCTGGTAGGGCCATGAAATTTGCACTTTATGATACCAAATGTTTGAAAAAAATGGAGACAAAGGAAACAATCTGTTATATTTCTTGTTAGTGCCAAATGAGACAAACACAGGAGTAAATATTCGTGCGGATGCAGTTCTTCATAGTTTGTAAAGGAGGCCTGGCATTGTTCATTTCACCCTTATCAAAATCTGTAAGCCGTATACTTTTATTTCCTCCATTTTACTGATGAGAACACTGACATCTGGAAAGGTTGCGTGAAGGGGGTCAAATACTAGGAATGAGAAGGATGAGGCCCTTCTGATTTCCCAGACCTCACACGACACCAAGCAGAGGCAAGCCTTGAGTCTGTGCTGAAGAAATCATTTGGCTTTTATTAAGCATGTTTTGATATTTCTTTTCTGCTACCAAAAAGCAAGGCAGTTAGGAGTCAGTTCTCTGGCCCTTTGGGTTCCGGGCAATAACTGGGGTGCAGGTGATTTCCTGTGTAGACTGAAGCCCTAGATCAGGCCGATCTGGGGTTGTACTGAACTTTGGAAAATGATCACCAGTGCTTCACAGCTTTTCTTAAATGACTGCACTGTTTCTGCCTCTCGGAGTTCTCTTTTGGCTAATGGAAACTAGTGCTGAAACACGGAGCTCTTTTTTTTTTTTTTTTTTTTTTTGCTGTTGTTGTTTTACTGGAAATATTTTCACAGAATTACTTTTGGAGAACATGATATGATCTACTTAGATTCCCCACCTCTCCATCTATGGCTGTGTGCGTGTGACTGTTGTGTTCATAACACGGGAAGATTTGAAATCTGGTCTAACCCAGCGGGGTCACCCCATAATGCCACCCCACACAGTCATGGCCGTGGCACCAACCCCCACTCCGTGAGTGCTTAGGTGAGAGGCAAAAGAGCTTTGAGGAAGACACAGGCAGTGTCTTATCATTTCTCCCCCAAAGGACTCTACCTTCGATGAACCCTTAACACATGCTTTTTTGGGCTCCATCTTTATAGTCCACCAGTTGGCCTCTTGTCGTGGATAGGATCTCAAAAGTCATTCCGGAGGTTTCCCCAAGATCTTCCACTGTCTTCAGCATCCTTTCATCTCTTTACTGCCACCTTTCCCCAGCTTTTGTCACCTCCCCCTCCCAAGGCTCCCAGATGCCTAGAGAAAACCTTCCCTGTGAAATCACTTCCAGTTTTATTCCCTTGGAAAAAGGGCCCAAGCTCTGGAACTCTCTTCCCTCCACCCTGCTCTCCCTCCAGCTTTGGTTACTGACCACTTCTTCCAGAATCCAATGGATTAACTCTTTGGATGTGGAATTTGACCTGTCGAGGGGAGGTACCTGGGTGGAGGGCAGATTACATCCTGGTAATGCTCTTCTTCCCCCTCCAGGGGTTTGGCTGAAAAGAAAGCACGCCTACATCTGCCTGGCTGTCATCTGGGCCTATGCTTCCTTCTGGACCACCATGCCCTTGGTAGGTCTGGGGGACTACGTGCCTGAGCCCTTCGGAACCTCGTGCACCCTGGACTGGTGGCTGGCCCAGGCCTCCGTAGGGGGCCAGATTTTCATCCTGAACATCCTCTTCTTCTGCCTCTTGCTCCCAACGGCTGTGATCGTGTTCTCCTACGTGAAGATCATTGCCAAGGTTAAGTCCTCCTCCAAAGAAGTAGCTCACTTTGACAGTCGGATCCATAGCAGCCATGTGCTGGAAATGAAACTGACCAAGGTAACTGCAGTCACACTTTACAGACACGCTTTCTAAGCAATGAAAACTGCACAGGCCAAAGCGGGTAGTGGACGCTGGAGACGGGGGGATCTTCGGATGCCCACGGTCTATGTCCTTCTGGACTTTATTATTTATTTAATCTTCGTAGCATCTCTTCCCTCTGTCTCTATCTCACTCTCATTTACACCCACCCACCCACACCCACACCCACCCACACCCTCACACCCCCCCACACATCCCACCTACGCATACACACCCCCCACACCCCACACACCCCCACACATACCCACACACACATACACATCCCCCCACACCCCACACAAAAACACACCCACCCACCTACACACAGCCACTCACACCCACACCTGCACACCCACACTCCCCTCCCCCCACTTTTCTAACGTCTACCGAATTTATACAATGGATCTACTGGGGGCTTATTCTCTGTATTAAATAGGATGTTATTGCTCGTTAAAATTATTTCACTGATAAGAATAATAACTTTTATGAATCATAGAATGCCTTGCAGTATTTACTGGTCTGTATGGACTTCGAGGGGCACAGTTAGGCACATGCCTTATTTACAGAGGAAGAGCTCTCCATGTCTGCTTTCCCACGGGAAACCCAGCTTCACACGGGAGCAGTCTCTGCAGCGTTGAGTCCCTCGGCAAATGCCAGTCTCAGAGTCGGCAGCTCTTCAGATGTTGCGGTGTGAGGAAAAGATCAGACAGTTTGAAAACAGATGAGGGTTTGGATTCTATCACCGACACTTACCGGGTTTGTGACCCCGAGGTAGATACTTAACTTCTTTGAATATCCACTTCCTCACTTGTGTAACAGAAATAGTAATATCTGTCTCTCTGGGTTGTGGTGGGGATTGAATGAGGTAAACATGTTATCCCGTCATCTGCTGCATGGGTGATGTTAAAGAAACCAGAATTCCTCGTTTCTCTTCTGTTAGGATTTCTGGTAAGGGCTAAGGCAGTGGTCTTCACACTTCCATCACGTTTCACCCTTATATTGAGGAAATATTTTTCAGCACATACTCTCAATATAAATGGCATTTAGTACCATCAAAGTGTGTTCTTAGTATTAGCACACCTTCGTTTCTATCTTATATTTGAAAGATAAAAATAAATGTAGATCGAAGTTCTAATCATTCCTCTGGTGTCCCAGCCCATCATGTTGATTGGTTTCCACCTTCAAGTGTCCTCACAGCCTGCCCTGGAGACCACTGGCCTTAGGGACCAGGAGTAACACATTTCCCTCCAGACCACAGGTGGCTTCCTACTAAGTCAGGACTTTAGTCCTAGTAATAGTTTTCTCTCCAAATTTCAGGGTTTTTGATGTTGCGCAAGGCCCTCTTGGTTGCACATTGAAAGCTAGAGATTCTGGATGGGTCCAGTTGACCGTTACTCCCTAAACTCCTCATTTGAGTAGGAGAATGTTTGAGAGATGTTTTCATCACTCTAAATATATACTGATCACCTAAAAACAGAGCCGTTCTATCTGGACAAATACAAAGCATCAGGAATCATGATCTACTTTTGCTTATAATCAGCTGTTAAGTAGGTAAAATAGTTCTATAAATGCAGCATCATGAGTTAAATTCTTCATTTCCAGCTCTTCCTTTAGCTCCTACCTGTGATGTAAAAAAGAAAAAATTAATGCCAATAAATTAATCCAAGGTAAATGTGGATTCCATTTCATCCAAGTCCTATTCGGTGCCAAGCACTGTTCTAGGAACTGGGTGAATGCAACTGAGATAAAGTGTTTGTGTTCAATAGTTGGTGGCAGTATGCCCAGGGAGCCACGTGATATCTGTCACACGAGTATGTGATCTCAGTTGCAGCCCTGTAGTGTGGCATGCCGTGAAGCTGCTGAAATGTCGTATGATGTCCTCTCCTTTTCCCATACCCTGGGGTTATTGGCCTTGAGACGCTTGGCTGGTCTTAAGCAGTGAGTCTGGGTCCTCCTACCCATGAGGGCCTTCTCCCATTTCTCTGAGTCAATCACTCATCATCCTCTATCCTGTTAGTTGAATTCCTCAACTCAACCCACTCACAGCCTGGCATCTGGTTCTTTGTGTATTCTTGGGGGTGGGCAGCTTGTCAGTCAGAGTTTCTAAAGCTCATTATACACACACAGGGAAGCTCAGTGTATACCATTTAATGTGATGTGTAGTTGTTTTGTTTGTTTTTAATGTCTAAATTTTTATTAAAACATTTTATTTTATATTGGGGTATAGTCAATTAACAATGTTGCATTAATTTTAGATGTATACAGCAAAGTGATTCAGTTATATATATATATATACATGTATCTATTCTTTTTCAAATTCTTTTCCAATTTGGGTTATTACAGAATTTTGAGTGGAGTCCCCTGTGCTATATAGTATGTCCTTATTGGTTATCTCTTATTATTATTACTATTATTATTATTATTATTTTGGCTGCATTGGGTTGTTCCTTGCTGCGTGTGGGCTTTTCTCTAGTTGCGGTAAGTGAGGGCTACTCTTTGTTGTGGTGCGTGGGCTTCTCAGTGGGGTGGCTTCTCTTGTTGCAGAGCATGGGCTCTCAGTGTGCGGGCTTCAGTAGTTGCAGCACATGGGCTCAGTAGTTGTGGCATGTGGCCCTAGAGCATGTGGGCTTCAGTAGTTGCTGTGCACAGGCTCTAGAGTGAGCAGGCTTCAGTAGTTGTGATGCATGGGTTTAGTTGCTCCTCGGCCTGTGGGATCTTCCTGAATCAGGGCTCAAACCCATGTCCCCTGCATTGGCAGGCAGATCCTTAACCACTGCGCCACCGGGGAAATCCCTGGTTATCTGTTTTCAGTATAGTAGTGCGTACATGTCAGTCCCAAGCTTGATGTGTCATCATTCTGCTTGACCTGCACTGTGTAGACCAAACAGTCAGGCTCAGCTGGACCAGATTAACCAAAGGGATGATAAAGGAAAAGTGTAGGCATACATGTGTATGCTTTTATTTCATGTATGTCTTCTAACACGCATTCTAAATAACATTATATTATATACGATATCTATATTATATATTACATCTGTACTTCATTTGTATGGATAAAACATATTAAAATAATCTAAACATACAATGTTTCTAATTGTTCACATTTGTGCAAAAAATTTTAGTGAAAATTTAACCTACATTGGAAAAATAAACAGAACTTTCTATTGTGCCACCTTCTGTACCAAATTTAAACTATTTTCAATTACTGTTATTTTTGATTTTTTTTTTTTGTATGGAGCTAAAAGTAGAAAAAACTTCACTGGGCCCTTTCATAGTCTTAGAAGCCTCGTCCTCATTCAACTACCTCTCGGGATCGGCAGTTTGCTTGTTCACTTGATGTTACTGATCTTCAGAAGGGCCTGGTCTAAAAGCTTATGGCTTAAAAGCCACCTCATTGGATTATGGGATCAAAATCTTTCCCTTTTTTTGTGTCTAATTATTTCTAGGTGGGTTAATATCTGGGCCTGTATTTTGCCAGTCTGATCTTGTCAACTTAAAATTTGATGTTATAGCTATGAGCCTTTCTCTACCTTGGAATTTCCTTCTAAGTAATTAAAAAATGGTTTTGCTAGACTTTTATAGCAGGCTGAAATTTCACAGACTACAGAAATTGCAGAGGTGTGCAAAAGAAAAAAAAACCCAAAGAAATCAAACAAGAAAAAAGGAGGAAAAAAATGAAAAAAAAAAAAAAGAGAGAGAGAGAAAAGCCTTCTCTTTGTATTGCTGTGACTCAGTATAATCTCATTTTTATGCTGGCATTTGACTTTATAAAACAGACAACATTACACAGTCAGGATAAATTCAGTTGAATCGGGTTTTCCTCCTCTTCCTAGGCTCTGTGTAAGTCCAGGGAGGTCTTTGTAGCTCTGTGGGACCAGTGGGTGGGGGGTCCGGGTTTGGTTGTTGTCACTTATTGATCTTGGTGTTGCTGAGATAGTTAAGGTTTCCTTTGGCCTCAGGCACTCACTGTCATGGGTCACTTTGCATCCTTCTTGTTTCAACTATAAGGCCTCTTTAGGCTCACTGGAAATTCCAGCTACTTCCCCATTCTTCTTAGGCCACACACTGGATGGATGTCAGGAGCTTGGCTGGTACCCTGGGAAGTGAGGCACAAGTTTTCTGCTCATGCAAATGCATTGAAGGTCTATTGCTCCCCCCGACCCCTTCCCTGCCCCCTCCCCACACCCCACCCCCACCCCCATTCCCTCCTGTGTTGGGTCCAGTGGAGTCTTTTCATGTCTTCCCTTGCCTTTGGGCTGTAGGCCCTTGACCCACTGTGGGCTGGGAAAACTGGCTCCTGTATCCACCTACATCCCTTTAACTTGTCCACACAGTACACTTAATGCCTCTAGTCTTGCACATCTCTGGCTGTAGATACTCAAAGTTATTTTTGTCACACTCGAAACCCTCTATTTCAACTACTTCCTCTCTTGTAAGTTTTGAATTTCTATTCTGAAACTCAGAAGCTGAGAAATGAATGTTTTACTTCTTCGGCATTTCTGCTTGTAAAAACCTTCATACCAAAGCAGTGAACACTCTTGCTGCAACTATAATAAGGGGGATGGTGGAGTAACAGGAGGAAATACCAGAAGTTTCAATTAATGTTTCTGTATATTACCATGCTGTGCATATTGGTATTTCATATTTATTCTTTTAACACACATAGATCACCTACAATGTCTCAGGCCTATAGTTACTATGCAGATCCTGTGGACACCTGGGTTTCTCTTAATTTCTCTTATTTCTACCAGAAAACCTTTCTGATCCTTCCTGGCTGGTTGAAGTCCCTCTGCTAGGGGCCATCAGAGCACTTGGCACATCCACTTTTTTGAATGAGGCATCTTTGTGGCTCTTTTTTGTAAGACAGTAGCTGGATGAGGGCAAGTGCTGCTAACTCCGGCTCCCCAGTGCCTGGCACCTGCTAGATGCTTGATCAGGATTGCTGGGATGGTACGTAATTCAATATACTATGTTAACCTAATTACTTTGATCAGTGTTAACTGGTCCCTTGACCCCTGGCTTGAGGGCCTCTGTCCCTTTCATACCTGCAGAGGCATTTTGTTTTGCTTTGTTCTTTCACATTGACTGTGAAGTCTTTTTAAAACTCATAAACGTAAACCTCTGCTTCCTTCAAAAGACTCCCCTCCAGTATCGCTCATTGAATGCTATTTATCTTTGGGGGTTCAGATTCAGAGAACCCCCATGTGGACTCTGAGGGCAGTTGGTTGGAAAGCCGAACTATATTCCTTTTTTTTTATTTCATAAAAACCAATGAATTAATTACTTTCCTCTGGTTCTTCTTACTTATTAGCTTAAATGTTACTTCCTAGAGAAGCATTCTCTAAATTGAATTCAAGTCCTCCTGTTAAAATGTTTCATTGCCTCTATTTCATTTCCCTCATAGAACTTGTCACAATTTTAAACTAATTTACAATTATTTACTTTCTTGTGTGATTATTTGTTTCATGTCTGTCTTTACCACTAGTCAATAAGGCCCATGGTGGTAACAACCATGTCTTTCTGCTCACTTTGTGTCCCCAGGATCTAATACAAAGCCTCAAACATACACAGATATATTTGTTGATGGAAAGAATTTCAAACTAGAGGACAGTGCCAGTTTTGTCACTCGCCCACTGAGGAATCTCACATAGCTGACATTTGTTATTTGTTTTGGCTGCCAGTGGCTGAAACCCTTTCTGGGTCTGAAATTTCCATGTTGAGAAATTGTCAACATTTTGTGTCTTGCTGGGGAGCAGCGGGAGAGAAACAATGTGTCTGTGCAAAGATGGCCTCTTGATTTAAAAGATACACAAAGACCAGTTATTGATTTTCCAAGATTCCCTTGCAGCTAGAGTGCAGCTATGACCCTAGACTCTGGCCACAGCAGCCTGTCTCAGGAACTAGTGACACCCGGTGAAGGGCAGGGAGATCGCTCCTGAGGACACGGCTACAGCAGCAGGGGTTATTGTATCAGAACTAGTTCAGGTCATAGTTTTGGGTATCATTTCTGTTTGCTTGGCCCCAGTTCTCAGTTGAGCATTCCCAGTGATACTCTTTCCTAACCAGTACATTCTTTTTCTGTCTCACTCAGCAAAAAGTCCATTTTTGTTGCTTGCAACTCAGAATCCTGAGTGATTCATCTTGGCAAAACTACTTAATCTCTTTGAGCCTTAGTTTTCTCATCTGTGAAAGGAGATGGGGAGAGGAATTAAATGATATCTAAGCTAAACTCTGAGGTTCTATGAAAATGACCTGTGTGGTTGGGTTGTTTAAAGGTCTATGGCAATAGCTTTTATTACTAATATCACCAGGCCTCTGGACTGTGCATTTGTTGTCCTCCAAGTAGCAGTACCCCAGGTCAAAGGCCTCGGTTCAGCTATAATGAATAGTGAGGTCTCTGTCGTTTTGTTGAACCAGGTACTTTTAAATGTGTATGCTCTTCTGTAAGCCAGCCACTGCCTCATCAGGGAATATTGTGTTCAGTTTTAGACCAAAACCCCAAAACACAGATGCATAGAATGACATGACCTGATTTGCATCCTCTCCTTCCAATCACAACTTTCGCTTGTTTATGGAGTGGTGGTATTTTAAGATTTGAGAAAATCCAACTGGGAAGTGTATAATTCTTCTCCTTCTAATTCTTTTTTTCTTAAGTCTGAATTAATATTTTCTAGTTGGATCATAACCAGGGCACCAAGGCTCTCAGAAATTTTTCCATCAGTATATGAAGGTGGGTCTGAGATAGCTGGCCTTTGTTGTCATTCTGCTGATAAATTAGAAGGAAAGAGGAGATGTGTTTGAAGTTGTTGAATTACTTAATTTCTTAAAGGTGGTGTGAGTGAGATATCGCAACCCCTGTTTTTGTATAGATGAGGAAACAGGGGGCCGAGGAAGGTAGGTCATGGTTGTGCAGCTCCCCACCTTCCTCCTTGCCATTGGTAGCATCACTCAACAACAGGCTGCGCACACGTGGAGGGTCATAGTCTCACAATTGGCATTTATCACTGCATTGCCATCTTTTAGTATCATTTTCCCCTCTGGTTGGGAACAAATCTATATACTTGCCGGCTGGAGCCAAGAGCAAAAAACTAAATCTGATCCTGTCTATGCTCCTGCCAACAGTACACTCTCTGTAGGCAGGCGGGACACTCTCCTGCCCTGTCTTTCAATGCACAGATGTGATGATCTATCTCTTTGTGATCTTCTCTCATCCAGACACTGAAATAGCTTTGTTATCAGTGGTCTAGCTGGTTCTAGGCTGTGATTCAGCCTCGTTATTGGTGGGGAATTTATTCCATGCCTTTGGCTCTTAAGCCTTCACTTCCACATCAAGTCCTCTCCCCATCTATTTTTTTTTTTTTTAATTTTTTAAAAAAGTTTATTTTTGGCTGTGTTGGGTTGTCATCGCTGCGCAAGGGCTTTCTCTAGTTGCGGTGAGTGGGGGATACTCTTTGTTGTGGTGTGCTGACTTGTCAGTCTGGTGGTTTCTCTTGTTGTGCAGCATGGGCTCTAGGCACATGGGTGGGTTGTGGTGCATGAGGTCAGTAGTTGTGGCTCCCGGGCTTAGTTGCTCCCCGGCATGTCGGATCTTTCTGGACCAGGGATCGAACCCATGCCCCTGCATTGGCAGGCGGATTCTTAACCACTGCACCACCAAGAAGGTCCCTCTTCCCATCTATTTCATTATCCAAGGTAGCATGCAGCTTCAAATGTTGGCTGAAGTCTTACTAATATATTGGACAAAGGAGCTCGGTGGAAGGAACTGAAGTGGCAGGTCTTAGAGAGTCAGAGATTCTGTCTCCCTCACAGTGGTCAGTGGAGCTGAACCAAAATTGTAATCCAAACCTGAGAATCTCCATGTCAGACTTTCCCTCTGTTCCACATTGCCTCAGTACACAGATGAGGTAGGACTTCCCTTCTTGGAAAACTTCTCTGCTATAATGGTTCAGATGTATTGGGCCCAGAGGCAGAGTCTTATAGAACTTTTTCATCCCTATTCTATTCTTGCTTTAATTGGTCAATTCACTGGAATCGGTCCATTGTGGGTATGGACACTTGATGCCAGCTTGAACCGTGTAGCTGGAACGTACCGGTATTTCTTGGTCCTCTGCAGCAAGATATTTTAAAAATCAACTGGGTTGCAGATGTGTGATTCTTTTGTAGAAGCTAACCACGTATTCTGTGAATTTCCTCCCACAAAACTGTCTAATTTAAGAATTTTACTCCTTTTCCAGTGAACAAAAAGGCAGTGATATAAATGAAGCAATTAAAAAAATAAACAACTTAGAAGAAATTGATGGGTACAGGTGCCTATATTAGAACCGGTTAAAGATGTCTAGGGAGGAATTTTGGAAAGTAGAAATGAGGACACACTTAGAAATGTGGAAAGTAAAGAACAGACTGATGAGAAGATTAAACGTGCTCCAAGCTGAGTAGAAAGTTCTGGGAAAACTGAGTGTCATGCGAAAGTTTTTGCAAATTTTTATAGTCTCTCTTAACATAGCTTTAATATTTAATATTTCAGTGTTTAATATTTTGTGGCATTTAACGAGCAGTTTGTAGAAAATGATTGTGCTTCATACTAACTTCACATTCACTTCAAAAACATAAGTAACAATATGCAGTACTTTGAGATCTAAGCTTTTATCCCTCTTCCTGCTTTAAACCTCGTATCTAGTCATTCAGGTTGAAGTATTTAGCTTTATTCTAATCTCAGAAAAACCACACAGATTCATTTGCTATGTACTTAAAAACCTTGGTATATTTTAATTCTCTTGTCCTTTTAAAAAGGATAACAAAATGCAAATGTCTTTAAGTTCTTATTGTTCCCCATTGCACACTCCCATAAAAATAGAACATATGTAAAATGTAGAAAATATTATGGACTATGTGCTAATCTATTTTTTGTCAATGACTTTGGCAGCAACACAGAAAACAGCTTTTGAGATACCATGAAATCATCTTATGACTCACGAAAGGAGAAAGCATGGAGCTATGTTAAGATCCCAGACATCTGCTAGAGCGAGCTTTATTTATATCATTATTGTTTATTTGGGGATTTAGAAGAAAAAAAAAGACCCTCACTGCAAGCTGTGAGGCATCCACTCCATTTACAAACAAAAGTCACACAGACCAAACCAAATACTGTTTCTCCTGGGTAAGCTTCTGCAGAAAAATGGAAAGGCAAGTAGGAAAGCTGCATGTGTGCATTCGACCGCCTTTATAACTGCTGAGCACAGGTGAGAATTTTGGCTCCGGACCCTAACGCAGGGCTTCATCTCTTTGGGATTTAGATTCTCTATTTGCAAAGTGGAGCAAAATGGATATTGTTGAGGTTTTTCTCTGCTGCAGTTAATATTTAGAGATGAGACCTGAACTTTTTGGGTAGAACTTTTTTATTTTTGCTTTTTAGATTTTATATTGGAATATAGTTGATTAACAATTTGTGAGAGTTTCAGGTGTATAGCAAAGTGATTCAATTACGCACATGTATGTATCTATTCTTTCTCAAATTCTTTTCCCATTTAGGTTGTTACATAATATTGAGCAGAGTTCCCTATGCTATACAGTAGGTCCTTGTTGGTTATCCATTTTAATTATAGCACTGTGTACATGTCAATCCCAAACTCCCTAAATATCCCTCCCCCTCATTTGGTAGAACTTTAGAACCTGAGACTTTCAGGTAGATTTCTCATGCTACCTTCTTGACACACCCCACAAATATGGGCGAGTACAACCTACTGACAGGCTGTTCCACAGGTCAAGTAGACTGAGGGGTACAGACCATCATCTGCATACAATAGCTCTGCTCCCACAAAAGCATATGGAAATACACATGCACACAAATGACTTTGTTATAAGAAAAACTTTTCCAATTCAATTTCAAAACCAATAAAGCACGTGCAAATATCGCTGCTTTAACTACTATTAATAAAATAGTTGGTGTCTCATTCCTCCTTATTAATCCTCCACACCAGCTTGTTGGGACCTTGATGCTGGGAGCTGTAATTTTATTTCTCAAATAAGGGGATGCGGGCTGTGAAAGGTAGAGGCACCTGGCCTCAGATAGCTCCGTCCTCTCATCCTCCCAGGGATTTACGGAACTCAAAGATAAAAGGCAAGCTGACTTTTCCTAAAACCGCTTAATAAAATCCCAAGGTGGGTCTGATTATGCTCTTTCTAGTCATGTGCCCATCTCTGCTCCTAGGATTGTAGCCAGCGGCGTGCAGTCCTCTAAATACATGGACTTAGCTCATGTGATTCCTGACATGCCAGCTCCATAAAAGGGTACACAGGGCAGAAGGGAAGCTGGCAACGCTAAGGCAGAGTGTATACTGGAAAGAGGAAAATAAATACAGATGAACAACACCAGACCTTCATCAGGCAGAGGGCAAATTTGAATATAATTTCATTATTTATCTTACAGAAAGAATAATCTTGTAGATAATAGTATAAGGATGCTTTGAAGTTAGTTCACTGTCTCTCAACTAGCTCCCGTTTAAAATAAAACCAAAAGCTTGGGCTTCCTTTGCAAGTCTCAGTATTCAAATTAAGACCCCTCTTGTTTCTTATTCAGACCGTCACCTAAACAAACCTGCTCAGAATGGAAATTCTAGGTGGGCAGGGATTGTTTCTGCTTTGCTCACTGTTTTATCCTCAACACAAAACATGTAGGAGATGCTCAGTCATGCTTGTTGGTTGACTGAATAAACAATGACCTTTCTGCCTCCTATTTTTTCCAACTGCATTTTATTTTACAGGTCAATCTTCATACACACAGCTCTCATATGTCTCCTGCTTAAAAACCTATTAGTACTTTCAGGCATGTGGAATTAAGGGCAAGCTCAGCAATATGTCACACAGAACCCTGAAGGCATGGATGTTATCTTTCTTTCCGGGCGCATGTCCCTTGGTTGCTTTCTCATACATCAAAGTGAATTGCTTACTAGTTCCCATACAAACTTCACACACATCTGTCTTTGCCTTTGCTTGTGCTGCTCTCATGTTCATTTATTTCTACTTGCCAATGTGTAGGATATATGCCATATTCCTGAGACTCTACTTACTTTGCTCCATAGCGTTTAATTTTGTCTTCCTCTGAGCTGGTACGTAAACCATATTCAGCCTTGTTGCATAGTTGTTTGTGTTCTAAAGGGATGCAACCCTGGCACAAATGTGTGCTGGTGTCCCCAGAGCACTTACACGGTGTCTCGCACAAAGCACTTGCTAAAAAAAGATTTGTTGAATTCAAGTGGGATAATCTATAGGGTCAGACTACATTCTTAAAGAGACTGAATGGCAGATGGTGAGAAACAAGTCAGAGCGCTTTAAACCTTATCTCTAACTATTCTTTGGTCTGAAAGTTAAGAGACTTCTAGAGGTAAGTATAATTTGCGCAGAGAGAAAAGTACTTTCTGGAAAAGTCTCGTTTTATACAACTGTGTCACTTTGGTTCAAGCTCGACGGCTCTCTTTTACTTTGTAGCTAGTGAATTTCCACTATCTGAGCCTCAAACTTGAGAAAAACTGGAGCCAAAGGAAATTACATTTCATATAAATCTCTGAAGAAGGCTCCTATTAGAATTTCAAACAAGGGCAGAGTTTCTAAGTTTCCTGAGGCAATAGTGGGTGATTTAAACTTTCATCAAGGTGAACCTATTCTCCATCTAGTTTTTAAGTGAATGTGGGTTGAGAAGTCTGGAAATTTCAGGTGCACAGATGTCTTTTCAGCTTGGTTTTCCTTCTCTATGTAGGCACAATCTGAGGGCTTTTATAGGGTTAAACTTTGGGTCTTTGTGTACATTCAAATTCTGGAGTGGAGCATGAATAAGAAGTGGTAAATGGGATAAGAATTGTCATAACTTCTTCCAGCTGAACTTCTCAGAAATCCATATGAAATGATTCCTACTAGCAAGATAAATGAAAAGATGGTAGACAGACTTTCTTGGGTGTAAATAGGCTACCTGCTCCTCCCCCACACCCATCGTTTCCACCGAGTGTCCTGATTTTGTTCTCTGTCGCTTTCCCTCACCAGGTGGCGATGTTGATTTGTGCTGGCTTCCTGATCGCCTGGATTCCTTATGCAGTGGTCTCCGTGTGGTCAGCTTTCGGAAGGCCAGACTCCATCCCCATACAACTCTCTGTGGTGCCAGCCCTCCTGGCAAAATCCGCAGCAATGTACAACCCCATCATTTACCAGGTCATCGATTACAAATTTGCCTGTTGCCAAACTGGTGGTTTGAAAGCCACCAAGAAGAAATCTTTGGAAGGCTTCAGGTAAGATTTCAGAAGCCTAAAATGAAAACATTTCTTTGTTTCAAAATCCCGTGGGATTCAAGCCACTGGAAATGCTGCCCTCTTAGGGTTAGAGCTCATCACTTAAGATTAGTGCTAGGAGGGCTTTTATTTTCTGTTCACCAGAATTTCTGAAATCAAGTAATCAGATATGTAGGAGTTGGACAGCAGGAGTAGATGGTGGGAAAGGTGATTCTGTTTTTTATTGTAGAGAAGCTAAGATATGGAGCCACACCCACTGAGCAGCCACCCTGTATCACTCTTCCTCACGTGGGACCAAATCCACATCACGCCAAGGGTTACTGTGCCACATGGCATTGATTCAAATTAAGTTTTCACAACAGAAAAGATTCTCTTGTTTGGGACATTTCTACCATTAGCTAAGATATAGGATTTGGACAGGCAAATCAAGGGGAGAAAGGGAGATGACCTTTTTTACCCTCTGCCAGTTTCTTTATTTTCACAACAGACCCATATGATTCCTTCTCTTTGTCAGATGAAGAAACGGAGTAAGGTGAAGGTCTACTGGGCTTCAAAATTCAAGCATGTTGACCTGTAACTATATCCACTTGCTTTAAACTGGTATTCATTCAAGTTCAAACACGTTCTAAAAGATCTACGTTTTTAATGTTAGCTCTTGTTACCATTTTATGCTATGACTACTGTGTTGTTTTTAATTATCCCATTTTCTGAAAAGATCCCTGTCATACGATAATAAAAAAGATCTGCATTTTTATACTCCCCTCCCCCACATTTTGTGATTTTGATGTCACGTTTTCCATCTTCTGCTATACAGTGAACATGTGAGTTTGGGGATCCAGCAGCATTTTTCCTAAAGACCCTAGAGGCTCAGGGTGAGTCAAGAGTGGAGGACAATTGGTCATCTTCTGTATCCACTCAGCAACAGTCTTAGTAGAGTGCGGGATAGGCAACAAATCCCTGGTCTGAGGGGAGGGGTGTTGAAAGCCCTCTTAATTCTTACTCGCTTGAGGTCTAGATTTTTTCAATACTGTTTTCCTTGTGTAAGTAGGGAACAGAGGAAAAGGGTGGGGCTACCTATGAGAAGATGTGGGGTTTGACCTTGTTCTTTCACTGTGCTGGAGCAAGTGACACATCTTGTGACCTTGAGTTTCCTCAGCATGTCGGTATAGCAGCAAACAAGAAAGATAAAAAAGGCACAAAACCAAAGGTAGTGTGGCATTGCTGCTGTGGTCCAAGAGAAGAGACACAGCTTGGAGGTAAAGGTAGTGTGGCATTGCTGCTGTGGTCCAAGAGAAGAGACACAGCTTGGAGGTAGGAGACCCATGTTTAAGGTGGAGTTTGCTGTTAGTGATAGCTCTATATTTTCAGGAAAATGAACTCCTCAGAGCCTAGAACTGGGATGAGCCGAAGGCAAAGCCCATCTTCCAAGCTGTAATAATGACACAAAATGCCTGTGTGAAAAGGGCTCCGTGACAACTGTTAGTGTTCTTTCTCCCACGTTGTTGGTGGTTATTACCATCTCTGCTGAATTGCATAGTTAAATTCAAATGCTAAAATGTACCTATTTTGGATGTAATGACCCTTTGCCCTTATCAGCTACTAATACTCTATTATGAAGGTAGGTAGAGAGAATACTTTTATTTTTTTTAATTTTTATTTTTCATTTAGTTTTAAAATTTTTGACTGTGTTGGGTCTTCCTTGCTGTGCAGGGGCTTTCTCTAGTTGTGACGAGGCAGGGCTGCTCTTCATTGCAGTGTGTGGGCTTCTCAGTGCAGTGGCTTCTCTTGTTGTGGAGCACGAGCTCTAGAGGGCACAGGCTTCAGAAGCTGTGGTGTGTGGGCTCAGTAGTTGTGGCACATGGGCTTAATTGCTCCACAGCATGTGGGTTCTTCCGGACCAGGGATCAAACCTGTGTCCCCTGTATCGGCAGGTGGATTTTTAATCACTGCACCACCAGGCAAGTCCCGAGAAAATACTTTTAATAGAGCAGTTGTGGGAGAAAATAGTGAGGTACTTTTTCATCTGAAGGAGATGGGAATTTGACAGGAATGGCTAAAGGCAAATTTCACTTACCTCATAATTTTGCTTCAGACTGACTCTGTGTTCTGTATATTTGCTCACAAGTGTGAGTAGCACATAAATATCCAACATTCCACAATAAAAAGAGAAAAAAATTTATGTGGAAGAAAGTGACTCAGGGACACAAACCTTTGGAAAAATCAGCCAGGCAAGGGACACTTCAGTTCACCTACTCCTATTAGCCACTTATATGAAACACAGCGATTGCTTTACCAGAGGAAAGCAAGGGCTGTTCGCTTACTCCAGAGTGTCAGCATTTGGTGGAAAAAGCAGGTGGTGGTGATGAAGCAGGGTGGAGGCCTTGGATTCTAGATGTTGAAGCATCTTCAGGGAAGAAATGCTGAAGAGGTGTGATGAGTTCCAGATTCTAGAAAGATCTATTTGGGGGTAGAGCCAGAAGGCTGAGAAGTGGCCACCAGAGTTTTCTTTTCAGATTTCCAAAGAAGACAAATAAGAATCGTATTTACCTTTGTTGTTACCAAAAGCTAAGAAAATACGTAATGTAGAGGCCCCATAGCATGGGGTGTATTAATAGGAAGCCTGATCTCGGGTGTCCTTGGCCTGCAGCGGCTGGAAGTAGGGTTTTAGTTCTCGGCCAGACGTTGAGGTCAGGTCGCGGCGGCAGTGAGAGTGCCTAATCCTAGCCTCTAGACAGGTGGTCAGTTACAAGGTCCTGGCCCTATGGCTTTGCAGAAAAAGAATTCCCATGAAGACAAAAAGTAGTGAAACAGGTGAAGTATTTATTAGGGTAAAAAAAGAGTATAGTGCGTGTGAATAGACACACAGGGGGGCTCAGAGAGAGCCATACCCTTGTGGCAGTTGGAATCACTTTTATGGGGCGTTTCTTCCCTGTTTCTGTAGACCAATCATGTTGATTTGCCTGGTTCAGAGTCCCTATGTGGTGTATCTCAGGATGTTCCCACGTGTGCGCACACATCTCTTAGCCAAGATGGATTCTACCGAGGAGGCCTATGGGTAGTGAGCGCTAGTTGCCATCCCTTGGCATCTCTCCCCTTTTGACCTCCAAGGTGCCTTTCTGCCCATGTGTAGTCGGGAAGTTCTCCTGACTTCGAGAATGAGGAATATGTGGTCGCTTATCTTCTATCTGGGCAGAGCCCCGCCCCCGCTCTCAATTGTCCTGTTATTCCCGTCTCAGAGTATTGGTCCACAGGGAACAAACTCCAACTGCCCTGGAGGCCCATCTGTCTCCTGCCTCAAGTCCAGAGTGCTTAATGTACTACCAGAGCAATTCCATTGAATTTCACTGGACTCATTTTATCTTTGGTCTTTCCTTTTCTGAGCTCTGAAATGTATTTACTTATAATGGGAGACCCTCTTGGGAAATATTTAGAATTCACATAAAAAAGCTACTGTGTTGAGTATGAGACTGCAGAAATAAATTCTGAGTAACTGTAACTGTTCATTAAAAGTTAAAGCATTTTTTCCCCCTGAATTGAGGTCTCTTGAGATTTTGGTAGAAGCTGATGAACTGAAGGAAAAAATTGTAGCCAAGAGCCCTTTTTGAACTATTATGATTCATCACATTCCATTATTCGGATATAGTCTCCCATACTGTGTAAACAGTGGTTCAGTACCTCAGCTGTGTTTTAGAGACACCCAGGGAAATTTGCAAAAATACTGCTGCAAGGACCCCATCTGTAGACATGTGCATTTAATTGGTCTGGCTTTGGACTGAGCATTAGTTGTTTTGTTGGCTATCTCTCCCAGATGATTCACACACACAGCCATGGTTGAAAGCCAGTGAACTAGAAACTGTGAAAGGAAGACATTGACATTGCAGTTCGTGGAGTCATAGGCCTTTTACCCCACCTGCCTAGAGACCAGTGAGGCCACCCATCACCAGTGACAGGTGACCCAGGCGTCAGATACGAGGCCAATCTTAGCTGGAATAGAAATGTTCAAAAGAGCTGGGGCACTCTAGTGAAGGACGGAGGCAGTCCACATTCCTAGTATTTTAGTGAAGATAAAGAACGGAGAAGCACGAAGCCCCAAACTCTGGCATTGCTTGTAATTAAGTCTCCCTTGATCACCTTAGTTGGGTGATTCAAGGGCCCAACTGAGTGGTAGGTTGGTGTGCAGTGAATTTTGTCCTAGAGGACAGGAAACTCACTAGGGCACAGGAAATGTGCTCTAAACAAGTGGCTTGTTTTCAGAAGGCTCTGCCCAAGGAATTTCTTTCTTTCTTTTTTTTTTCCCAAGGAATTTCTTGACTTTGAATATTCTAAATTGAATTATTATTTTCCATCTCTTTCTAATTCAAGTTTTGTGCCTATAATCTTCATGGTACCCAAGTTTGACATGCTATACATCTATATCTATGTGTGTATGTACAAATAGAGTATATTATGTATATATTAAATTGCACTTTTCTTCTCCTATATCCAGGCTGCACACCGTAACCACAGACAAGAAGTCTTCTGCTGTGCTGGAAATCCATCAGGAGGTATGAAGATGGACACGACATGACTCATGGACACAATTATTCACTTCTTTGCCTCTTCGCTGCTGTTAACATTTGATTGTGATCACACTTTTCTCTTGATATTATATTTTTATATTTTGTACACTTTCCCTCTTTTTCCTTAGGCCAAGATTTGCTGGGAAATTCCAATGGCCAAATGGAAACTAGATGATAGGTTACTACTTTAAGGAATATTACTAGGATGAGCCTCCCTGGAATTTTTTTTTTTAATTCTATTTTAAAACCTATTGTCATGGCAAAAAGGGTTAAGTCTGAGATATTAAGAAAAATGTTTTAAAGTTTTATTAATTAGGGCATATTTAATGCCATTACATCATTGTTATTATTTCTTGATGTGGGGCCAGGGAGGCTGTTTCTGGGGCTCATTTAGGTGGGTGATCATGGGGACCGGGTGTTGCACCACAGGCTCTTTGGCTGGGAGATGCTTCTGATTCCTGCAGCCTCTCTCTTCTTGTGCTGTCAGAGGGTCTCACTCTAACGGTAGTGATGCCACAAGGTAGTCCTCTAGGGACATCAATTTTGCCTTAAATCCCTAGATGGAAAACTCTCTTGTATCTCAGAATTTGAGGACCAAAATAATTCCCACTGATGATAATTTTTCTCATATGGATTCTTCTCATTAAGTTCTACATACTCATATAGCAGATGTCACAGGGCATTACTGGTTACTTAAGACACGAATTTAGTGAACATAACTGTGTGTAAGGGTTGTTTCTTTTATTCATTTGTTCTTTGCTACCTTTGTTCTTTCTTTTGTTCCTCCTTTTTTTTTCCCCCCGACAAATACCTTGTGAGGTCTGCAGGTAAAGAGATGCAGTTAAAAATGGCATAGAGTGATTTCAAAGGCAGATGCCTGCCCTTTAAGAGTGAAGGAAGGTGGCAGGCATGTACATACTAGGTCTAACTTGGCCTTCAACTCAATATCTATCTGATCTTCTCTCCTAAGCCAATGTGCAAGGCCATCTCCACTACTCTTCTTTATTCAAGGCCAACCACGTGTTACCCCTGCTCCCAGCTCCATCTACTTCCCTCTTCTGCTAAGAACATATCCCACCGATTCTGATCTTGCCTTTCTGACAACAGCTGGTGAGAGAAGTGAGGTAGGGAAGGCAGGGGCCGTGGGTAATCTCTCCACCCCTTCCGCACTCTTTTCATTCAAGGACGGATAGAGAATGGACCCTCCTCCGGGGTTCAGCCCTCAGTACATGACATCTGCAGTTTCTTTGTTTTTCAGTTTTCGGCAGAGTTGGGGTGGCGGACCAGGAATGGGTTGGGGTGTGTCAGTGGTTTAAGACAAGTGCTAAATAGATGTGTGCATAAAACATATTCTACTATGAAAGCAAAAGGAGTGAGAGCTTCACCCAGGACTTGGGACTGCTCACCAAAGTCTGGAGAAAAGAAGCAGGATTATCTTTAGCATAGAGAGAGCAGGGACTTTTAGGCAGCAAATAAAGTATAGAGGTGTGAAATAAAGTGTGCTGCCACAGGTGGAGAGCCCAGAGTCAGACTGTCTGTGTCTGCACCCCAGCTCGGTGCCCTTCGGAGAGCCTGTAGAATGGGGATAGACCCTGTTTGCTCACAGGGTCATTGTGAATCTTAGAAGAGAAAATATTCATATAATTCACTTGGCACCATGCCTGGAACAGAGAAAACATCCCTTACATATTAGCAATTGCTTTAATTATGATTAAGGTGGGTGCTGGTGGCCAGAAGCGGGGCTGGAAGGGGTATTCAGCGAGGGCTTTGTTGTTTATGCTGTTCTGTGAATTTTACCTTCAAGGTCATGCAGAGACCCTGCAGGATTTCAGGCAGGAAAGGGAGCAATTTAGTTTATGATTTTTAGAAAGCCCAGTCTGATGGCCTTGCGGAGGGTGGATTGTCCTGGGTGGGGATGGGGTTCAGGATTAGAGATTGGGAGACTAGATAGGTAGCTTTATAATGAAATTACAATTATTAATGAGGTCCCAAATTAAGGAATGGTAATAGAAATGGAGGTGTGAATATAGGTTTAAAATCTTTTAAGAAGTAGGAGATCTTGGCAATTGACTGCCTGGAGAATGAAGGAGTCAGGATGACATACGGGCATCTGCTTAGGAAACTGGGAGGATGATGGTATCCACAGAAGGGAGGAACGCAGGCAGGTGGGATGGAGGGCAGATAAGGAACTATATTGGGATGTGTTGAACGCAGTGTCACAACATGGGTCAAGCTATTTAAAATAGGTGGTTAAAAATAATCTAAATTTCATACCGGTTGGTATGGGGATTATAGAGTTTGGGAGTTAGCAGGTAGGAAAAGAATGTTAAGGGAGAAATTGCTGGTCTCAAAAGACCTGAAGAAAATGAAGTGAAGGAGTTTTTGTTTGTTTTGCTTTTGAGGGAATGATTATAGAAGTGAATGATGGAGGGAATAGGTAGAAAAGAGCATTCCGATGAGTGTGGCTTTGTCTAGAAGGTAGAATTTAACACTGACATTGTAGGAAGTCCCTGAATGCAGACCATACTCTGTCACTTACTACCTGTTTAACTGGAATGTGGTCTTTAACACAGCCTTAGAAGGCATGAACAAGAAAAGATTAGTAGGGTGTTGGGGGCGGGGGTGAGGGGGAAGCATTTAATACTAGGAGCCTTGAGGGAAGGTCTGAAAATTCTCTTCTGCTTCCAATTTGAAAATATGATTTTAAAAATGATCCTTCATGCTGTAGTTTTACATTGTTTTGGTGATACTCTGAGATCTGGGAAGCTCCAGAAATGTTCCCAGTATCAACAGGGAAAGAGAGAGCTGGTCCTTGGGATAAGATGCAGGAAGACAAGAATGATCCTTTGAGGGTGAGCCTGCATACACCAGGCTGTGGGTGGGTAACTGCCCCTCCCCCAGGTCTTCCAATGCTTTGAGAAAACCTTGTGTAGTCTCCAAACACCTCTACAAATTCAATTTAAGTTTACATTAGCTTAAAGAAAGACATTAGCTTTTTTGTGTTGATGGGGTCATGTGTGAGACAGACTTTGAAATCTTGAGCAGACACTACGTCTTGTTCTCCTTTAGGGTCTGGTGACTGGTCCAGTGCCTGGTGTGGGATGGGCACTAAGAAATTGAATGGTTGAAATCAATCATCAAAGGGGTAGCTATCAGGTTAAGATTTGGGGAAGATTTGGAAATATGGGCTAGAGAATTAAATCGAGAATGTAAAACCCTAGATCCCTGATTCATCCTTTATTTTAAATTCTCTTATTCACTTGCTTCTGTGGACCTCCATTTAAATATGACCTGTCTCATTAGTGAGTGAATGAACAAGTGAATTTGTGAAATGGGAATTAAGAAACGAAATGCCCTATGAACTAGAAAGTTTGGATTTCAAGAATCATAATAGAATCCAAATATATTTTGATTTTTTCCAAGTAGAGTGAGGCAACAGGAATATATTATACAGTAAAACCCTATTATTTGGCTTTTAGAAATATAGTTGTCTCAAGAATCAAGCACGGTGTTTATATACAACTGAAGTGGTAACTAAAATTTTTTTCTCATTCAGTTTTCCCTTGAAAAACACATTACCACTTCTAATGATCTTTTGAAATATGAACCTCAAATCCACCAATGGGAATGCTTCTCCTTTACGTTAGTGCAAAGGAGGGAGGAACAGGGAGAGAGGAAGAGATTGAGAGTAGGATACTGAAGGGGTCACTGATGCCTGCATAACAAAATGTCCTAAAGACTGTCAAAATGTCAGAGGACGTTTTATAGAGTGAGGATATACAGGCAGACCTCGGAGATATTGTGGGTCGGTTCCAGACCACCGCAGTCAATGGACTATTGCAGTAAAACAGATCACATGAATTTTGTAATTTCCCAGTGCACATAAAAGGTATGTTTACACTATACTGTAGTCTATTAATTATGTAGCAGCATTATGTCTGAAACAACAGTGTACATACCTTAATTAAAAAAATAATCTATTGCTAAAAAGTACTAACCATGGTCTGAACCCTCAGAGAGTCACAGTAGTAACATCAAAGACCGCTGGTCACAGATCACTACAACAGATATAATAATAATGAAAAAGTTTGAAATACTGTGAGAATTGGAAAAACGTGACCCAGACACACAAATTGAGCAAATGCTGCTGGAAAAAATTGTGCCCCTAGACTCGCTCAAGGCAGGGTTGCCACAAACATTCAATTTGTAAAAATGCAGTATCTGCAAAGCTCAGTAAAGCAAAGTGCAGTAAAAGAAGGTCTGCCTGAATGTCGTTATAGAAAAAATGTTAGGGAAGATAATATCAGCCTTTGATTCAATAGCTAGCTTTGTGGAAAGTGAGCCTGATCTATTACTCAGAAGGCCAGAGTGTTCCCCAGTCTGTATTCCTCTTGTGAAAGAAGGGGCAAATGTCAAGAAATGTAAGAACCATAGGGGATTTGATAAGAATACACGTTGGAGGGCGTGTCCAAGCTCAAACCATTAACCTCCATCACATAGTAAGACCACTGGTCGCCACTGTGACCTTGAGTGATTTTTCAAAGATTGTACAACTTTCAACATACATGTTCATTAGATTATGGAATTGTGTGGAGTATATTCTGAAGACAGTTTTATCCAAAAGATTTAAATCAAGACAAGCATGGTTAGTGCTTTTCTCAATTACTTTGAACTTGCTTTACTAAACCATGCTAGAGTAATTATATGTAGGGATCTTCTCCATTTGATCATGAAATAAATTATGTGTATATATATGTATATATATATATATCTCTCACATGTATCACAGGCTCTAGAATAGACAGTAATACATTATATACATTACATGAAGCATAGTTGAGAGCAAAAGTTATTCAAACTGTATACGTGCATTATTGTTGGTTTTAATTTGGTTTTAACATTGACCAAGTCTTCATAGGCAAGTACTGCATTCTCTCATTCAGCTTTGAATTCAGGAAGCTTTTGTTAAAAGGTCTGCAGTCTACACTGTCCTGAATGTTTTGGGAGACACAAAAGAAGGGAAGGATATGCTTTCAGTTCTTTCAGAATTTGGGAAATTTGGTTTTGGCAAAGTCTTGACCTCTGTCTACACTGTAAATGCTTTTAATAGTAATAATTTTTAGATGGGGATCTATAGACACCAGTAGGGTTTACTTTAATGGGATTCTTTGAGAAAATGCAAAAATGTCAAGACAGATCCTGGAAACGGATTTGCATAGGTACCTCTGTGCCCCAGATGAGGAGAGAAATACAGGGTTTCTGCCAAGTCTTCTAGAGCTGAATTCATACCTTGCCTGGGGCAATGATCTGCTGTAATCTCTGGATGTTTGAACGCTTGGTTTGAGCAAAGGCAAAGTTCACAAATCTGTTTCTTTCCCCAGGTTACAACAAAATTGGGCCAGCTAGGTGGTTTGGGGGAACAGTGAATGAGGCATTTTCTCCCAAACAAAGATCAGAGCATCAGAGAGACAGCATCGTGTAGCAGAAGTACTGCGTACGGTTGCTCATTCAGCCAGAGCTGATCTCAAACTTAGGTCCTGTCATTTACCAGCTGCACAAGCCTGGGCAAATGACTCGAAGGCTCAATGTCCTCATTTGTCCCAGCTGTGAAATGGGGACAGTCTTACCCCATTAGGATTTGTTGTGAGTAATTTAAATTTGTAAGGTTCCTAAGACAGTTCTGGTCCACTGAAATTTTACCATCAATGAAAGCTGCTATCATCAACATAGCTAATGTTAGGGATTGCCACCTCGGGAAGATGCTTACCTGTTTAAGCCACAATTGGGAGCGGCAGATAGTGCATTTGACCAGGAGAATAGAGGTTTGCTCCATTCCAGTGGGAACCCTTCTGGAAGGAGAAGGGGGCCGGAGTGTCTTCTCTATTTAGTTCTAATGGAAGGATCAAGATGACCAGGAAACTAGGAAAACTCTACAATACTTTACTGAAGTGAGAACATTATAATTTCCCTACTACGGATCTTTTTGGAAATGGAGGCAGAATCAGAAATTCTCTTTGAGATTCGAGCTACTTATAAAAATTCTCAAATAGTTACCTGGCCCTCAGGTTACTAGCTGGAGTATTTAAAGCAGAGAAGTTTCCATTTTGAAGACTTAGCTAGGATTCTTAACCTATTAATGTCTATGTGTGATGCATAGAGTGTGGTCTAAATCCTTGTTGCCTGGAGTGTAGTCTTCAGAACCAGAGTGTGGATATTTTTTCAAAGCTGGTTAGATTCTCCTTACAAAATCAGGGAAGGGGAACTCGAGGCTGGTGGGTGAGTCAGCACATTCCTCGCCTACAGAGATGTTTTAGTGGGGATTGACTACTCAGAACTTACTTGTTCAGAGAGAAGGATATTTTCCCTTGATGCCAAGAGTTACACTTTTGTAAGTATTTTCTATTTTGAATGTGGTATCCACTTGCAACACTAACCATCCCCGCATACACACACACCCAAATGAACAAAACCTAATTTTGTTAGAGGAAAAGAAAAGCATCTGATCCACTTGAAAAATGAGCCCAATTTGGCAGCAACTATGTGTGGGATTTATCCAAACTGCCCAGACTTATGTCTGAAGGGACACATTTTGACATTCCATCCATGTAGGAAGTACAGCCATGGATGAGCCCAGACTGCTAAAATGTTATAAAGCATTGGAAGTGAAGAATAATAGCATGAAAGTAGCAAGTCACTCTCAACACTCCCGGAGAGTGGAGAAACTTGCACCCTTCTCGAAATACAGGACCAGACCTGAATACTGTACAAATACTTCCAAGCTAGGGTTTTGTAGGAACTTGCTGCCACTGGGGAAATCGCAGGGCTTCCACCCAAAAGATAATCTAATTCTGCAGTTGAGCCTGCTTGTGGGTCAGAGATGAAGCCCTTAGCTCAGGGTGAGGATGAAACCAAGAACTCTCCAAAGATGATACTTGTCCTAAGATAGGGAAGATGCCCAAGGTGAGAAAAGACGCTACCCGTTGTTATCGAATCAAGTCCCGCTGCTTGCTGCTTACAGAATCAAGACTCACAAATGTTGGTAGAAAGAAGGGGTGGCTTTAATCAGAATGCTGGCAACCTGGGGAGGTGGTGGACTCAGCGTCCCCCAGATAGCACCTCTGAAGATTCTGCTTGGCTATGAAAGCTTTTAAAGGGCAACAGGGAAGTAATCTCAGTTAATCATTGAGACGGGGAGGTCAAAGTCATCATGCACCCCCCGTAGTGAGCACGCTCTTCTGACTCCTCGCGATCTTCCTCTAGATGCTCTCTTGTTCATACAGTTTGGTCACACAGTTCATTGGGGAGATTACTGAAGGGAAAGCTAGGACGGAGATCTGGTCATCCGTAAATTACTTATTCTTCATTTCTACTGCTTTGATCTAGGGAAAGAACGGACAAGTTAGGCAAAGCGTTGTGTCATTAAAAGATTTGAAAGGTGTGCTTGGGCTGGAGATGAGTAGGGCCTGGGCGGGGGTTGGGTGGGGTGGGTGTGCCTGGTTTAAAAGTTAGTTAACAATATAGTTTCGCTAAAGTGACAGGAAAAGAAGCTTCCTGCTGAGGGCAGTTTTCTGCAAAGAGCTGCTTACAACGCCATCTCTTTTGAGCCTTTTCTTGGTATTGTTAGCTGTGCTAGGTGCGCAGCCACCAAGGAGGAGCCTGCAATGGAGGGTGTGGGCTGGGAGCAGGACAGTCCTGGAAACCAGCAGTCAGGTCAGCCGGGGGCCAGGAGGCCAGGCAAGCCCTGCTGTGAGAAGCAGCCGGTGCAAAGGTCTTCTTGTCAAGAACCAAGAGCCCCTGGACGGTAGTGGGTTGAGTGGATAAGGTGAAAATGAGAGGGGAGTGGAGGTGCAAGTGACCGTAAATGAACCAATTCCTGTCTCATGCTGGGTCGAGGCCACTGCCTCTGGTCCAGGCCTTGTGGGTGGTCACGGTCACCTGGAGGATCTCATATGCTGGGGACTCTGCGGGCAGAGGGAAGCAACAACTTCTTCCAGGAAAACTCTACAAAAAATATTCGCTTTCTTTGCTTGCAAAAGTTGATATAAAAAGGAGGACTCCTTAAAGTTCATTTAAAAATGATTTATCTACATTTTGCTCCTGGAGAAAATACCAGAAGTGGCTAAATCATTGTATACATAATTTAGCAGGAAAACAAACACCCTGACTAGAGTGTCCAGCTGTTGCCTCACCCCTCGGTCACCCTAAATTTCCTAGGCGTTGGCACCAATGCTGTGACTTTGCTGATCGTAAATAATTGAATAATTCCGAAGGTTATGTTTTTAGGCGCTGTAAGTATAAATGGGATCCTGGAGGGAAGTAAGGGAGCTACTTGTTCCATATTCAGCAGTGTAGTGCCTTGGCTCCGTTTGGTGTTGTCTTGATTTAATTTAGCACTTGTGTTAATTAACATAGTTTATCATTTAATATTAATGATTTTCAAATGAACAAGTTTCCACATTAGTCATGCTGCTGCTTTTGTTGTGTCTTTCCCACTATAGTGTCTTATAGGTTTTTTTAAGTTGTTTTGTATTTTGGAATGGTAGGCATTACAGGGAGAGCTATATTATCCCAGAAAGTACTCTACTGGTTTTATTTCATAAATGAGAAGTGATGGAAACTGAGGTCATCTGTTGTGAGTCTCCTATGGCAGTCTGTTTTGTATTGATTCCAATAAGTACAAATAGGTAAGATGTGTTCTCATTATAGTGGGAGCTACACAATTAAAGATTGTATAAAAGATCAGAACTTGAGTTATGTGCCAGGAAGTACGTTTCTCCAAGGAAAATAACAACAGCTAAAATAGTGTGAAGTTTAACATGTGTAAGCATTGCTCTGGTGCCAAGGTCAGCAGACTATGGCCCTTGGGCCAAACTCCAGCCCACTGACTATTTTTGTCAATAAAGTTTTATTGGAACCATCATGTTCATTTGTTTGCACATTGTCTATGGCTGCAAGAGAGACTGTCTTGCAGAGCCTAAATTAAGTCCTTTCTGGTACATTACAGAAAACGTTTTCTAAAAGCTGCTGTACTGTTTTACACATCTTAACAACTCTCGTGGGTATTCTTTGTCTCCTATGGGGAAACTGAGGCACAGAGAATTGATGCAATCTGCTCAAAATCCCCCAGCCTGTCAGTGGAAGAGCTGGGATTCCAGCTCTCCCTTGCTGCCTCCAGAGCCTGTGCCTCTTACTGCTGTATTTTTTCTGGACTTAGCTTTCCTCCTTCCCTCTTGCTTGCTTTAAAATTCCACTGTAGGTCTTATAATAATTGTACTTCCTTGTTTGATTTACAAGTGGGGTGGAGAATTGAGAACTGTTTTCTAGTCCTTTTAATGGATTTAGGAGGTCCCAAACCAGGTGTATCAGGTCCTAACTCCATTTATGTTCTTTTTTTTTTAAACATTTAATTAATTAATTAATTAAATTAATTGGCTGCATTGGGTCTTCGTTGCTGCACGTGGGCTTTCTTTAGTTGTGGTGAGCACGGGCTACCCTTCGTTGCTGTGCATGGGCTTCTCTTGTTGCGGAGCCTGTGCTCTAGGCATGTGGGCTTCAGTAGTTGTGGCTCGCAGGCTCCAGAGCGCAGGCTCAGTAGTTGTGGTGCATGAGCTTAGTTGCTCCGAGGCATGTGGGATCTTCCTGGACCAGAGATCGAACCCCTGTCCCCTGCATTGACAGGTGGACTCTTTTTTTTTTAAGAACTTTTTATTGAGATACAGTTAACATACAATAAACTGCGTGTATTTAGAGTGTACAATTTGGTATCCCAATATCCCAGTTCATTCCCCCCCAACCCTCGCCGCTTTCCCCACTTGGTGTCTATGGCAGGTGGATTCTTAACCACTGTGCCAACAGGGAATTCCTCCATTTATGTTCTAAGGGAACCAGTCATCTGGGGGGTGTCATGAGGTGATAGCAGGTGAGAGTAAATTCAAGACATATTTAATGAGTGCTTCCTACATGGGAGGGTAGGCAAAAAATAATACATGCTGTTTACAGGAAAAGAAGTCATGGTCTGGTGAAAAAATAGATGAGTAAATAGATGATTTCAATTCGTTGTGGGGAGTGTTAGAGAGTGGCAAGAGCAGAGAAGGACTCTCCTAAAGCATGTTGGTGTGGGAAGGGGCTGGGACCCTGGGATGCTCCTGGAAAAGGGAATCCCTGATAGGAGTCAGAATAAATTGCTTGGTCGTGGTTGGGGGGGCGGGGGTTGTCCTTCAAAACCAGAGAGAGCTTTGTGAGGAAAAGCACATTCTATGTCTTGCTATGGACACCCTGAGAATTTGGGTAAAAGACCCAGAAGGGGTCATCAATTCATGATCTTTAAACATCATGACGTTGTGGGCAATAGTTTCCTTCATTTTCACTTGACTGTGGGAAACTATGTAAGTGTTTTTAGTACACGCAGATTGTTTCCAGATGGATTTGGGGATCATATATTTGAGGTCAGTGTAGCCCTCATTCTCATCCAAATGTGGTAATTGGAGCACCTCTATCAGAGTTGCCTGAGATGCTTGTTTAAAATGGAAATCCTCAGGCCTCACTCCACACCTCCTACATCAGACTCTGTGGAGTGGTACCTATTTAAATGTGTGTGATGTTTAAATTGAGTGGTGTTTATTTTTATCTGCATTTAAATAAACATCCTGGGTTGTTATATGCTCCTTGGTTTGAGAAGGGTAGTTTTAAGAAGGAATAGGGGGAATGCTAATCTAGGTGTTGCAGGTCTAAATAAGGGTACCCATGCTTCAGAGGAAGAGATGGATGACAGGTGTATTTTGGAAATAAAAATTGGTAAGTGTTGGTGATTCTTTGGATGTGGGTAATGGGTAGCAAGGAAAAGGAAATGCTCTTCCTGATTAAAAAAAACTCTGACTTAGGTAATTGAAACAAGATAGAGACTGTTTTTCTCCCTTCTAAAACTGTACCTCTTCGTGCCTTCTCTCCCAGGTTAATTCAGATAGTTGCTCACTAATTTCTTTTTTTTTTTATTATGAAAATGAACCAAACCATCTGGAAATGAACACTCAGTTTAGTTCCCCAGAAAGTCAAAATGATGTCCAGAGTGGTTGGTTGGAATGTATATTTATTCAAATGAAGATCTCAATACATAACACAGTATATTTTTGAAACTGTCGTGCCAAGTGTGAGGGATGTGGAGCCCGGCGAGAAGAGCAGTTTAGGTAAATGAAGGAGTCTGTTCTGTGGGCAGATTGGCCATTAGAGAGCTAATGAAAGCTTGATTATGAACCAACATTATCCTCGTTTTTTTTTTAATTTCGGGGAGAAATGTTATTTCGTTGATAATTTTATCATCCCACATGTCTGTTGATCAGATCCCCCGAGTGAAATGCTCAGACTTCACAAATCCATAAGCTCATCTGTCCTAGATAATTCAGAAGTGGCATCCGAAATCCCTCTCATATATTTAAAGGAGACACTTTTGAGCATACCATTGGCTTTGGCTGTTCTGAATAGCACAAACCCCTGTGTGATGCCAGCAAAGCCCCAAGCAACAACCTGATTGGAAAGGACATTGCTAAGGGAGTTGTCAGAACTGGGTTCTGCCCCTGGTTGGTTGTTTGACTTTGGTCCAGCTCATGACTGGATAGTGATGTTGAATCAGATATGAATGTGAACCTCGAGGAGCTTATTTTCTAAAAGGAAGGGCAGAGTCAGGGGATGGATGGATAGATGGCTTAACTTCAAGGAGGAAGGAAGTAGTTTGAGAAGAAACTTGCAGGATGGGATTAGTTTTTTGGGTATGGGAGGAGGTCGGGGGGCTGGCCCCTGATGAGCATGACTAGAGAATAGAAAACAGTTTGTATTGGATGGATCAAAAATGTGTAGGAGTAAGTTAGGCTGTACAGGTGAGTAGGGGGCAGATCCTAGAGGCTCTTACAGGTTAGTCTTAGGAGGTTGCATTTCATTAGGCAATGTGTCTCAGGAGTAGAAGACAAGGACAGGAGTTGGGAGGCTAGGCAAGTGAAATAGAGAAGGGCATTCTGAACTAGAATAATGACCATTAGAACGTTCAGGAAGGGAACAGGATGAGATGCATCTGGAAAGCTTGAATCTGCAGGACCAATTACACGTGGGAAAAGGAAAAAGAAATTCATGGGACAAGCTGTCCTCTATGACAATGTCCATCCCCATCCCTGTCCTTCTGGGGTGTGTGTGTGTGTGTGTGTGTGTGTGTGTGTGTGTGTATGAATGAGTGTGTGGTATGATTAGGGTCTGGATTTAGTTTTAGAATCTCCCAACCAACTGGTGGTATGTTTCTCCCTGGAGCTCATTTTTTTTTCTTAACTACAGTAGGAATAACAAACTTATTGGCTGCGAAATGTGCATCTAAAGGGCTCACACGGTGTCTGGCATAAACAAAGATGTTAACTTACAAATATTGGGTCTCTGACCTCCCACCCCCACCCTATTTACCCTATTAGCAGAAAAGTAATTTACAAGGAATATCAGAATAATGATGCACCCTAGGAATATTGAAGTCAAGTATCTTAGCTGAATGCTCCTGTTCTAGCATAATGGCAGAGTTACCAACTACAGCATGCTAGACACCAATGTTTTCAGCATCCTCCTCTGCGCACCTCAGTCTAGTGAGTAAGGGACTGATGTTCTACTGAATTGGGCTTTTGAAAGCTCATCTGGACCCAGCACTTTTTCAAGGAGGTCAGTCCGCATCTCCTGGGGTAGCTTCATTCTACATCTGTAATTTGATTTGTTCTCTTACAGAAGAGATGTTGGGCATGCATGAGTTTTGATTGGTGAAAATACATTTTTATAACTGACAAAGCAATGCGTAGGGTTGTCTGCTGATGGGAAGGGTCACCATGGTAGAGAGGCAGGTTTGGTCCTGATGACTTTATCTTAGTACCTGAGCACCTCTCTGGGGTTTTTTCCAGTTCAAATCCAGTTTCAGTGAGGATAGTGTGGTCTTCCTGTGCTCAGATGTTCCCAGTCATGACAGTTAATGTGGACGTCATTGGAGATGCAGGCTCCCAGATAAGGGTCCCTTGTGGGCAGAAACTGCCCAATTCTCACAATTGAATTACTTCCTCCTCTTTTTTTCTTTCTTTTTTCTTGCTTAAGGATCTTGGGAATGTCCCCTATTAGAAGTCTTTAGAGACTAAGAAGTCAAACCAGGGCAACCTGCAGCAATCGTTTTTTGTAAAGAGGAGAACAGAGACCCACTATTCTTGTAACTCGATAGAATTGTTTGTAATTGACTTTTTCTTCTTTTTTTAAATTAATTCTTATTGGAGTATAGTTGCTTCACAATGTTGTGTTAGTTTCCATTGTACAGCAGAGTGAATCAACTATATGTATATTTATATCCCCTTTTTTTTGGATTTCCTTCCCATCTAGGTCACCACAGAGCACTGAGTAGAGTTCCCTGAGCTAAATTTACTTTTTCTTTATTTGAGCGATACAATAGGAACAAAACAAGAAGAGTCTACCTTAATTTCAAAGGTAACTCTTAGTTGAAGAGGAAAGTCATAATGCTGGACCAAGGGAGAGTGGAGACAGGAATCTAGAGCATGGAAACAAAGTTAAGTATCTTATGAATTCTGCATGGGTTGTAAACACATAAGAGATGAATAAAAAGGGCCCGCTTAGAGACTGAAATGGTCTAGTTGGGAAATGACTAGTGCATGAACACAAATCTTGGTGACAGGTGGGTTAGCTATCTGAGAACTTTCTAAAGGTTAAACGAACAGTAATAGAATTTTGTTAATGCCCTAAAGTAAGTTTAAATCATTTAAATACATGATGCAAATATGTAAGCACCGTTAATTGGGCATAATAAAAATAATGAGGTGTGTTTAAAATAATGACATTTAGAGCAAGAGAGTAGTTAGGGAGAAGTTGTCTAAAAAACCAACAAGTGATAGTTGCTTGGTGATTTCACTGTTATCAGTAGAGAGAATTCTGTTCATATAGTAAATTGGGCACTTTGGCAAGTGAAATAGGTTTTAGGTTAACTGCACATCCTTTCAGGATCCCTGGCAGCTGGAAACCTTGGCATTCCCAAAAGACAGCTTCAGTTAAAATGAAAGATGTACACAACCCTTCAGTTCAAGCCTACTTCTTACTGCATCAGGTCAATTGAATGTTTGGCACATTCAATTCTCTGTAATCCAGGGGCTGATTCTGTTTTTCCTTCTGCTAACTGTTGGTTGATTTTGGCTGGAGTAGTGTATCTTGTAGGCATATGATAGAAAAAAATTAAGCTAGTTGGGTTCTCCTTGACTATTGTCTCCACGGGTGACGTCTTCAGGTTCTTTCAGGTGTGTGAAGAGCTTCATCTCCAAGTTAGTGAGAGAAGCAGATAATTTACCTTTGCTTGAATGGGTCTGTGAACCTCAGAAGATCAGCCATTTCTCTTGGTTTTTGGGGTGTGTGTGTGTGTGTGTGTGTGTGTGTGTGTGTGTGTGTGTGTTTCTGGTTTGCTTAATATCTTTCCAAAAAGACTTTTGGAATTTTGGAAAAAAGAAATTTTTATGGAATTTTTCAAACATATAGAAAAGAGAAAGAATGGTATAATGAATTCCAATGCAACCATCCTCCATTTTCAACAATGATCAACACATAGCTTATCTTGTTCCATGTTTACCCTCAACCACTACCTCCCTCTCTCCCTCTTCCCCCATTATTTTGAAGTAAATAACATCCTGGGATTTCACCACAATTTTCTGAATGTCTGATTTGTGAGAACAAGAATTCCCAAAACCACAAAAGCTTTCCACGAAAACCCTGTCCTGAAAAGCTACTGCAAAAATGAAGGGTTCTAATCTTCAAATGCTCTGGAAAACACGAGACATCATCTCTCCTTTTTGAAGAGTTGCTCTGTCTGTTAACACATTAATGCTTCTGAGAAATCTGCATGTAAGAATCATTTACACCAGTAACTTCCAAACTTAATGGAGTCTAGGACTCTTTATTTCCAGCAGATCCTATTTATATTAAATGGAAGAAATGTTAAGAGAGAATATTTACCATATTTACTAGGCACTCACTATTTGCCAAGTTTTCTGCAAAACATTTTTATATGCATTACCTTATTTACTCCTTATAATAATCCTTTGAAGTGGGACTTCCAGATGAATATATTGTCCTGTTTTCAGATGAAGAAATTGAAGCTCAGAAATATGAAATAACTCGATGAAGGTCACACCGCAGGTAAGAGACAGGGGCAGGATTTATCCCTAGATGTGTGTGGCCTCCTGGAACCTGAGCTCTCATCCACCATGCTATACCTTTGGAGAGGAGATGTTAGCAATATCTGATGACATGAACATCCTCTAATCGCTTCGGTATCCTCTTGTTTTCTTATAGTGACAAGGGAAACAAAGAGACACCAAACCACACTTGGTCAGAGTCACTAAGCTAAGGATTTTGTTTACTAACGCTATTTTCTATTTCCATTGTGCTTTGTACTTTCTAGATTATTACCAATGCCTTGTGAAAAGGGTAGGATGAGTGTTATTCTTATTCAGCTGATAAGACACAGAACAGGTACGTGTCTTGCCCAAGGTCACAAGTTTGTTACAGGGTTAGATTTAGAACCAAGACATTTATGTCCAGTGCATTTTCTTTTGACTTCTCCTGACTCATGGCTCCTTCTGGTTGATGTGAACCCTGGAGGCAAAGGAAAGGGAGGTTGGTGAGGAGACTGACTTAACTCACAATTACTTGATAGTGGAGAGTCCATGAGTGGTAATGCTCTTTTCAAAAATATTCTAGAGGCAAGCTTTGGTGCTTCCCTTAACATCTAGATCACGTTTTTCATGTTTCAAGGTAGGAAAGGATAAAAATAAACATTGCATTTTCTTAGGACAACCTATGATTACCATCATATCCCTTTACTCCTTTAGGCCAGGAAAAACTCCACCAATGCTCATCACGAAACCTGCCCACATCCAACCTCAACCTGTTTTGGAAACTCTGGTCCATGCCCTGTTGGTGATGGGAGAGGCTCTGTGGAACCACTTTGTGGTTCCTTAGCAGAGATGTCCGTGATATAGCTGGAAATAGCACTGATGGAGAGTTAGAAGAGCAGCTCTTTGTCATCCATCTCACTTTCCACTGTCAAGGTCAAAGTATTGTCTTCTAGAGTACACTTTTGGGAAATTCTCCCCTGAGAGTCAAATTATGCAGAACATTTTTAGAATTATGAAATTATTTTCAAATGTATCATGGGAAGCTGAACAGTTGTATAATATCTACACAGAATTAAGCACCAGCATTATTAGAGTTTTACTGAGGCAAACTAAAATGCTTCTGATTAACTGGGCATTTATTTGGCTGAGATGCACTTGCATGGAGATAGGGAACGTTTGGATGTGTGTTGCTAATAATGAACGTTATCACTTCATTAAAGTAGGTCAGGGTAAGCAAGTATGATAGGTTTTTTCCTCCACATGCTGTAATTACCAAGGGCAATCCAGGAGGTTTTCGTCCTGTATATAACTAGGCCGTAAAATTATATAATAAACAATCATTCATTGTAGGTGATTAAAATACCTCTCCAGACAGATTAAAAGAGGAGAGAGGCAGAGCAAAGCCCTGTGATCTCATTATGCATTATATTCCCACTCATAATTAAGGAAGGTATAAATTTAAAACATTAAAAATGTGGAGGCACCATGATATAACAAAAAGAGCATTGGTCCTTGGGCTAGACAACCAGAGTTAAGGAATCAGTTCTCATATTTTTGACAACGTGGCCTTGAGAAAATCATTTCATTTCTTTGAGCCTTGGTTTGCTTATTTGGAAATGAAGATAATAATTATTTGAGGATCAAATAATATGATATAGTGATGTACAGTCCTAAAAATGTGTTAATAATAACTTAAAAATGAGAGTGATAAAGCCAGCACAGACAGGCAGCAACAAATGACAACAGAGTCCCCTGTAAGAGGTCAGGTGTATCTGGTTGTGCAAACGTGAGACTTACGTCTCTGAAACAGGAGTGCGTCAGGCTGTTTCCAAGTTCATTGATGAGAGGAGGGTCAGTTAGCTGAAGAACAATGAGCCACAGAGAACCGGAAGAGCCAATCACACACTAAGTATCAAGCTTAGAAATGCAGTACATACTGATTTTGGGATTTGTGACACTAAGAAGAAAGAAAAGTTTTTTTTTTTTTCCTGGACTGGTCACCTGGTTCCTGGTTCCTGGTTCTAAGTATGTGTAAGTCAATGCTTACTGTGATAAAAGAGTGTAAATCTTGGTTATTTTTTGGTTGGTTTAAATAGGTTGTGATAGTTCAGAATGAAAAATGTCTATTCCGTGAACCCAGGGAGCTCTTGGTCACACCATTCAAATCAACGAATGTTTGAAGCATTCACTTGCCATAGGAAGTCAGGCAAGTTATCCATGTTTAATTCCTGGAGGTTTTAAAACTCAGAGAGCCCCAAAGGCTCTTCGCAGAAAGCACAGAAAGCTGGTGATAGAGCTAGAGAAGGCTTCACGAATCAGAGCTTTTCCACCTGCTATATCTGCTGGAAGTTAGTTGGGTGTTTTGTAAAGTATCCCGAGCGTGGCTGTTACTCTACAAAAAGAATATCATTAAGGAAAAAGAGAGACCTTAAAGCATAGCTAAGGTAGGTAGAAGTGTCTGGCATGTGCCCAGGATAACTTTCAGAGGAATCTGTGGCCATCTGGTAGAAGAAATTAGAAAGTCTACAGTAATTACATCCTAAACAAGAAGGTGGGCTACCTAATCTTTCCAAAGGAAAAGGAAATAAATTCCAGTTATTTTTCAGACAAGCCTTGGGTAGATTACAAATAGTTTGAGTGGCAGGTTGAATTGTTGAGGGAAAATGATTTTCTCTGTAATTAAGTTTGTCTCATGTTATAAATGTCAAAATGAGAGAAAAATATAGAAAGATTTCTGCTTATCCTGAAGAGACTACAAGATGATACTAAGAAGAATTTCTGAAAGTTTTTTATTTGATGTTTGCAAATTTAAAGAGTAACACAATCTCATTGGAACAATGGGAACAGTATAGCACAAAGATGTATAAAAACGAAGATGATCGATCACCTTCCCTGCAAAGTATCCTACTCATGCACCTGAAAAACCATGTTAAAAGAGGCAAATTTTTAGATAAAACCAGAGAATTTCAAAGTGCTTGAGACTATTCAGCAAAATCAGAGACAACCAGAACTACCTTCTTTGGGTTGAATCACCTTAGAAGAAGTAGACTGAAAGCTTTGGGGTTAGAGTCAGGCAAGGGTCAAAAAAGGGACCAAGAGAAGCAGACCCAGAATAATTTATTTCTAGAAAGTTATCCCTGAGCTGAGATGCTAGACAATCAGGCTTCTTCCCTCAAACCTTACTCCCCATTTCCTTAACCAAGTGTCACAGAAAGAAGTATATGGTGACATGGCAATCACATATCCTTAGAACAGGTATTATCACCAAAGTGTATTTAATATGCTTCTTTGTGGGCATGGTTGTAAGGTGCAAATGTTAAAAAATGAAGCTAAAGAGACGTGATCCAGACTTTCAGGGCACAGAAAGAGAAATCAAGGATCTAGAGGCAGATGAACAAGTAAATTCAGTAGTAGAATGAATAAGGACTTAATATATTTGTGGGATGGTGAGGGAGGAAGATCTGGAACAGATGCATATTTGGATAAGATGGGCTTGGAGAGGAATCGCTGCCTTTATTCCAGAGGCAGCTACCTCTGTCTAGTGAATGTAATACAGGAAAGTGTTGGAATGAAAGATAATAGTGTTCTCAGGCAGAGATAAACCTTTAATCTGAATCCACTGGAACATAATTCTACTATGCCCAGGTTATCTCTTTGGGGCTTTTGACTTGCACTGTGCTACCCAGATTGTAAGATGACAAATAGCATTATAGCTACACAATATATCTGTGCATCCTTGGGAGAATCTGTGGAAATAATCCTTCCCTCCCTCCCTCCCTGCCTTCCTTTATTCCTTCCCTTCATTGGTCCTTCCTTCCTTCTTCCTTCCTTCCTTCCTCCTTCCTTCCTTTCTTCTTTCTTTTCTTTTCTTTTCTTTTTCCTCCTTTCTTTCTTTCCCTTTCTTTCTTTCTTTCTTTCTTTCTTTCTTTCTTTCTTTCTTTCTTTCTTTCTTTTTCTCTTTCTTTCTTTCTTTTTCTTTCTTTCTTTCTTTCTTTCTCTCTTTCTTTCTTTCTTTCTTTCTTTCTTTCTTTCTTTCTTTCTTTCCTTCTTTCTTTCTTTCTTTCTCTTTCTTTCTTTTCTCTTTCTTCCACTCATTCATCTATTTATGTGATCATATATATGCATGTATATATGTCTTAATATACACATATGTATGCCTGCATACAATAGACCAATCTCTTATTCAAAAGTTTTGTAAAGACCTGTGATGAGTAATAATTGCATTATTTATTATTATGGAGTTCTTTGACATGGAAAAATTGCATATTTCTTATGCTTGTGGCAATTGGTTTTATTTACAGAAAGCATAGCAGTAATGTCTTAACTTGGAAATTTTATACATTTCTTCGTGCAACACAATACAATAGGTTGTTCTGGTTCTAAGTTCAGCTGGGTTAGGACATTACCCTTGGAGCTCTGTCTTTCTTGTTGGGTTTTCATCTTTAGGATCTGTCTGAAGTTACCGAAGTTAAACTTGATGCTTTGTAAAAAAAAAAAAAAAAAAAAAACATCGAACAATTCTCCATCTCCACCCCAGTGTGCACTGCTGAGACGTGTGGATAAATAGATAAATGAGAGTCTGGCCTCAGAGAGGATGGCTCAGAGATTGCAGACTGTCCATATGGTTGTGCCCTCCATGAAGAGGTATGAAGAGCTGTTGAATAGATGCTAAAAACAATGGATTTTCACCTCAAAAATGTTATTCTGCATACAGAGCAGGTACAAATGTACTAGTACTCATGAATTGGATGGAATGAGCCATGGTAATGATGGGGACGGTGACAAGGAATATGAAGCTATTCTCTGGGGCCAAGAAACCCTTCACCTGTTCACAGAGCTTCAGAAAAAAAAATGACAGGTTCTAATACATATTTTGAAATTTGAAAAAAGTTTAATCTATTATATGTATTTATTTTTTTAAGCTTAGGAAAATAGATGACCAAGGCCAGCTGAAGTGTTATTGTTGAAGTTTAATCACCAGTATGCAACATATGTTGTTAAGTACTCACGTTGCGATCTTCATGGATGGTTAAAAAACAATGACCCAAGATGGAAAGGGCATCCTTAGCAATGGGAAGGCAATGAGTAGCTTAAGCTTTTTATTTATCGTGATAGCAATTGAATTTCTTGATAATCTATTGTTGTAAAAATGTGTTTGAAACCACCAATTATTGCTTCCTATAGATGGTTAGAATTTTTACTCTTGGGAAACTTCTAGAAGCATAATTTGTCAAGTCGACTTGTGCAAAACATTTGTGAGTACTCTCTATGAGAATATTCAGAAGATGTTTTAGTTTCCTATTTGCTCTTTCTCACCCAGTTGTGTGTTCAATGAAGGGCACATTTGGCTACTGCACTGGGGAAAGATGGATTAGTTGTTCTCATCTCTGTCAGTTTCTCTGTATCCACACGTTGCAAATAATTTCTCTCTCTTTTCTTTCCAAGCCACAGCTGTGTTATTCAAGTGCGTTTTTTCAATAAAGAAAATACGCTGTACTGACGTTCTGAATTATTTTGGCTTTGTTGGTATTGTTTATTTTAAATCTAAAGATTCAGCTGCACAGTGGGTAATAAGTGAGAGGCTTTGACAGAACTAAAATAGGAAAAGCTTACATTAAAGGGACCAGCCAAATTGTACAATCTGGTAACTCTCTATCTGCCCATTATGGTGATTTGTCTGGACTTCTCTAAAACTACAAGATTTAGGTTAAAAATGCTCACTGGGTAGGAATATTTCTTAACATTTGATAGTACTGGGAGTTTTCCAAGGACCTCAAAATACCTCTGGGAGTTATATTACTGATTTCCTTGTCTAAACAGAAGCAAGTCCCCCAAGGTCACCCTCTAAAAATTGGAGCAACCAATAAATATTCCATTGTAACCTTCAGGCCTTCATCTTAGGAGACAGCATGGTCTAGTTAGAAAAGTTGGTTTTCCCACTGACTGTAAGTAGAACAGTCATCACATACTGCAACACAGGCCCCAGAAATGTAGAGAGACACACACACTGTCCAAGAAACCCAATACCAGAGCAAACATCTCAATCCTGTGTTATGGCTATTTAAGAAAGAAACAAAAAACATGGGAGAGAATATTGAAGAAAACATTTTTTAAAGTAGGTGCATGAAAGTGTGTGTGTGTGTGTGTGTACGTGTGTGTGCTTGTTAAGCCCACAAATAAGAGGGATTAACACAGACAGACAGACATCAGCTCTCATATAGTGACAACTGCTTTTCAACACCTTTAAAAATATTGTTCCTGCTATGCTTTATTAAAACAAAGGCCATGATATGCTGCAGTAACCACATACACACACACCTCCCGCTCCAAACACACCGAAAAACAACCCTCTCCCCAATCTTGCACAATAAACACAATAAAAATGTATTGCCCGTTCTTGTTGCAATTCAATGCCAAGGAGCAGATGGATTCTGCTCCATGCAGTCCTTCAGGGTCAGGGTCCTTCACGGCTGTCCTGTGACATCTCCGTCTTCAACATGTGGTCTCCAAGGTCACCACAAACGGATGAGGTGAGAGTGGGCACTCTAGCGGGGAGATTCGACGGATCATGCGAGGAAGTGCTATGTGTCACGTCCCCCCACTTTCTATCGACCAGAACTGCATATGGTCCAACTCACCGGCAACAAGGTGTGGGAAAATGAGTCTTCCCATGTGCTTAAGAGGAAGATGCAATGGATTTGTTGAACACATGATAGAAGTGGGGGTGGTCATTTTGTTTTATTTGTTGGCACCATTGAAGATATCAACCCTGAATACTCGTGCAAGTCGTTGTAAGTCTTTGTTGAGAGAGAGTGGGGGATCACTTACATGTGGAATCCATGGTGTCAGCTCGTAGATACAGTCATTAACTTGTCTCACGACACTTCTGTTAATGTCTAAATTGAAACTACAAATAATAGTCGTTCAAATAAGACAAGTTTATTTTTCTGGAAGATGGGCGCGTGCTGTCATGGGATTCATGCTCATCAGGGACCCACGCTCCTTCTGCCTTGTTGCTCTGCCATTCTCAACGTGCAGTATCACCTAAATGACCCCATGGCTGTTCCAGATCCTCCCATTGCTTTCACATCCAGAGAGAAGGAAGGAGGAAAGGAGAAGCGGGCATGTCTACTCTAGGGATACAACTTGGAAGTCCTACATATTTTTTTCACAGTTCTTTAGCTGGAACTTAGTCACATGGCTGCCTCCAATTACAACGAAGGTTAAGAAAAGTGGCCTTTATTCTGTTTGGGGGGGAGGACGGGGTATGCTCTGCTATGGCTGGAGCACACAGTCTAATTTTTATGAGGGAAAAGGAGAGAACAGGGACAAATAGGAGTCTCTGCCACAGCTCACCTCTCTGCATCCGAATACCAGTTTGCACCTTCTTTTCACAGATAGAACACACTCCACCACCTGGCCCCACCTCCAGCCAGGAAGACAACCCTGAAGTTCCATCTGGTTAAAGACTTGGAAAAGCCCAGAACCCCTGCGTCATGGGAATTCTCTCCATCGGGTTTGGGTGAGGCATCTGTGGTCCGGTGACCACCCCTCGCTCCCAACCCCATATAATAGACTGTGGTGGGGGTAGGAACCGAATAACCACCATAAGAGCTCTCATTGGGAAAAGGATGGGATGAGAAATACTGCATCCCAGAGCCATAGCATTTATCAAACCCACCTGGCAGACATTTCGAAGCTTCCTTGTCCCGGCAGTGGAGTAAATTCATTAATTAGCTCCATCTAGTAACTTCTAGTTCTTCCCACTGGAAGGAGTCCCTTGTCATCTGGCTTCCATGACCTCTGGCTTTGCCAAAGGGGATACTTTTCTGCCTTTTATAGTCCACAACTCAGTCTGAAGTGGGCACTGGGGAGTGTGCGATTCCTGAAGACTGCAGAGAGTTCTCAGCCTGTTTCCTGCCGGGCAGGTTTGGAAGTTTGGGGTTATTTTAGGGATTAAAATCTCACCCTTTTGAAAGTGAGCCTCACATGGGTTGTTTTGAGGCTTCAGCACTTTATCCTGATGGTATGAGGAAGCTAAAGGCTTGCAGGGTCAGATTTCTCTTGCATAAATGTCGTTGCCTGTATATCCAGAGAAAACCATGATTCGAAGGGATACTTGCACCCTGATGTTCACTGCAGCACTATTTACAATAGCCAGGACATGGAAGCAACCTAAATGTCCATCAACAGAGGAATGGATAAAGAAGATGTGGTACATATATACAATGGAATATTACTCAGCCATAAAAAGAAACTAAATAATGCCATTTGAAGCGATATGGATGGACCTAGAGATTGTCATACAGAGTGAAGTAAGTCGGAAAGAGAGAGGCAAAATCATATAATATTGATTATATGTGAAATCTAGAAAAATGGTTCAGATGAACTTATTTGCACAGCAGAAACAGAGTCACAGATGTAGAAAACAAACTGATGGTTACCAAGGGGGAAAGGGTGGTGGGATGAATTGGGAGATTGGGATCAACATAAATACACTATTGTATATAAAATATCTATTGAGAACCTACTGTATAGCACAGGGAACTCTACTCAGTGCTCTGTGGTGACCTGAATGGGAAGGAAATCTAAAAAAGAGTGGATATATGTATATGTAAGACTGATTCACTTTGCAATGCAGCAGAAACTAACACAACATTGTAAAGCAACTATACTTCAATAAAAATTAATTAAAAAAATAAAGGTCATTGCCTAGAGCAGCACCAGGAGAAGGGTGTTGGTATTGGAGGTGGGGCGGAAAGGGTAGGTGTGGGACCTATTTAAAAAAAATATGAGGGGACCAGGGGACTGACTAGATATGCTGAAAAAGGAGAGAATAGGGTCAGTGACTCTGAGACATTGTCTTTGGTGACAAAGCAAATAGGTGGGTTTGAAGTGGGGCTGATTGGTGTGGAATGTGAAGGATTCACAGGATCAGAAACACTGAGCTCTCCACACGGGGAACTTTGACAGACTTGACAAACCCTAACTGAAAATACTAGTTTTTTTAAAAAAATTTAGAATTGTCTGTGGTCAATAAAACTGCCACCTTCTTGTTTTTTTTTTTTTTTTTATAAAATGTAGGTCAGATGGATTTCATAAGATCTGAAGATCAAGTTGAAGGTGAAATATAACAGCTAGCTTCCTTTATAAGAAGATCTAAGCATTTTCCCTCTTTCCTTGCATGTCCCACCTAAAGATTCAGTGATGGGGAAATTACTTTATCTCACTAGGTAAAGTGACAGGGGATGTCTTATGAAAATCTATTTACAGTAGTACATTTTCAGCCCCAACCCTGCAAAGCAGCAGTACACCTCCTCTGGTGGATTTCACACGTTAGTAATTCATTATGTCACTGGTTCCTCTTGGTGTGAAATTCCTCTGATTAAGAAGAGCTGACAGAGGCAGGAAAATGAAGTAATCCTCTTCTCCTCCCCTCTAAACAAGCCATACTTAATATTTCTTCAAGGTCAAATTCAATTGAAAATAGGATAGGGTGAAAGCTCCTTAGATTTGTACTAATAACTGGGTGTTCTCAGTAGAGGCCTTTTGGCAGGAGAGCAAAGTTAATTTATCAAAATGCTTAAGAAAGCAAAATTGCCTGCCAGGTAGGAGATCCAAAAGTTTCAGGACCCGTCATAATCAGATCGCTCTTCCTTTTCCTCTAATAAGAATGAGCCTGATGCTGGCATAGTAATGCCTTTGAAAATACAATCTCAGATGCAGAACAACAATGTTTTCCCTAGGATTTTGTTTGTAATTTTATTTTAGGTGTTGCCTTCCAATTGGCTTTAGAACATGTTAAAAAATTATGAGAGGTCAATGTGCTTCATCCTGGTGGCGACTGTTTGGGTGACACCTTGCAGCATACATTTGAAAGCCCAAGTGGATCCTCCATTCACTTTCCTCAACTAACCCTTCAATCATTCTATTCACCTCTTGTGACCTGTTATTCAAAGACTTGAAGGTCTGGGAAATTGATCTTGGTTGCCTGTGGATTCAGGAGCATGTGCATATATTCACTTTAAGTCAATGGTGTCAAACTGAGGCTCGTATTTTCACAACTGGTACTGACTCTCAAATAGCATAGCATGGTTAATGGAGGATAGGTGTCAGCTCTGCACTCTAGCCCCAGATTCACCCCTTTCTAGCTGTGTGATCTTGGGCAAGTTACTTAACCTCTCTGAATCTCAATTTCTTAACTAAGAAAACGGAGATAAGAGGAGTATTTATCCAGTGGGATATTATTCAGCCATAAAAATGAGGAAATCCTACCATTTGTGGATGAACCCTGAAGGCGTACTAGGTGAAAGAAGCCGGACAGAAAAAGGCAAATACTGTATGATTTCATGTACACGTGGATTCTAAAAAACAACAACAACAGCACAACAGCAAAAAGTCCCCCAATACCAAACTCATAGAAAAAGAGATCAGACTTGTGATTACCAGAGGCAGTGGATAGGTAAGGGAGAATTGGAGGAAGGTAGTCAAAAGGTATAAACTTTGAGTTATAAGATACATAAGTAGCAGGGATGTAATATATATCATGATGACTACAGTTACCATGGCTATCTGCTATAGAGGAAAGTTGTTAAGAGAGTGGATACTAAGAGTTCCTTTCACAAGGAGAACATTTTTTTTCGTTTGTTTCTTTTTATTATATCTATCTGAGATGATGGATGTTAACTAAACTTATTGTGGTAATTGTAATATATGTAAATCAAACTATCATGCTGTACACCTTAAGCTTATACAGCGATATAATTATTTCTCAATAAAACTGGAAAAAAGAGTAGTATTTACCTCATGGCATGTTTGTGAAGATTGAATGAGATGAGACGTGGATGGCGTTTCACCCAGTGGTTGGCACATAGGAGCTCTAAATGGGACGTGGTTAATTTTAATTTAATCATGAACCGCAAAGAAAAATGAAAAGAGATTCTCATGTTTTGAAAGAAGTATTTGAAGACTTTATTCTGCCTTTACAGCCCCTGATTGTTTTATAATTTGGAACCAAATATCCTGTAATAAATACAGCATCAAACTCTGTTAATGCATTAATAGAAAATGTATATCTAACATGCACCCTGATGTTCATAGCAGCACTATTTACAATAGCCAAGACATGGAAGCAACTTAAATGTCCACTGACAGATGAATGGATAAAGAAGATGTGGTGCATAATTACAATGGATTACTACTCAGCCATAAAAAAGAGTGAAATGTTGCCATTTGCAGCAACATGGATGAACCTAGAGCTTATGGCATATAAAAAATAATGCAAATGAATTTATTTACAAAGCAGAAACAGACTCACAGACATAGAAAACACTTAACGGTTACCAAAGGGGAAAGGGAGGGGAGGGATAAATTAGGAGTTTGGGATTAACAGATGCACACTATTATATATAAAATAAACAACAAGGATTTGCTGTATAGTACAGGGAACTATATTCAATATCCTGTGATAACCTATAAGGGAAGAGAATCTGAAAAAATATAATGGAATCACTTTGCTATACACCTGAAACTAACACAATATTGTAAATCGACTATACTTCAACAACAACAAAAATACACACCAAGGATAGCCCTCTTAGATTAGATCAATACACTTGGATCTAATTCATTCTCTTAAATATTTGCTCTATGTTCCATAGAAGCATATACAATAAGTATATATTTTTTTATGGTTAAAAAAGAAAATGTCTATCTAAAGAGAAATAAATGAAAAGAGGGGATATAAATGAAAAAAATGGTGTGTGAGAGGGAACTCTCCTAGTAGATGGTAGGATGTCAAAGAAAGCACAGGGATGAGCCTTTTCGGCTTTGAAGTTCTGAACAAACTAGATCTGGAAATTAGATCCAGAGAAAAGGAGGGATTGATAAAAGAGAGCATTATTCCAAGACACTCAGAGGAAATAACCATGTGTAAGAGGGCCCCACAGTTTAACATTCCTTAAGAAGCAATAACAAAGAAGGGAAATACTTGAAGATTAGTGTACCTGGAATGTTCTCTCTTCTCTCTCTATACTAATTTTACCCCCATTTTACAGTCCTGGGTGTTTCCACATCAAACACAAACTCTCGCCTAGTAGATCCAAAGTTTTCCCTACCTGATCCTCCCCCTGAAGCTTCATGGCCCTTGGGCATTTGAGATTGAACATGACACTTTATTCTGGAGTAACATTTGTCTCAGGCTGTTTTGATTTGGGTGACGGGGGTGCCTGTATTTGGTTCTATGCCACGCCTCATGGGCTTGGGCATATATATATTTCCCAGCACTTTCATTGAATGTTCTCATCTCCCTGTGTGCAGTGGGGCACATATGTACATCCCACTCTCCACAGAGGTCCTTCAGGCTCCAGGGGATTAAGTGACCTGGGAAGGTCGTACATCTATGCCTCCCCATCATCTGTGACTGACTGGAAGCTCATCTCCCACTACTCTGTACAAGCCCTAAACTGACCCAACCCCAGCTTCCTCTCTCCTCACACTGGTCTGTGATGTGCTGAGCTGTCTTCATCTTCAGTTGGTCCTCTGAACGCTCCTTCCACATCCTTACCTTTCCTTTAACCTAATTCTTCTGTGAGGGCAGGGATTCTCTCATTCCTCTCTCAAATAAGGACTCAATCTCCCTCGCACATCTCATAAACCTCAAGGCCAGAAAGTGAGGTAGGGGTATCCCTGACTCTCAAACGCTGTTTCCAAGCCATTTCTCTTCTTTCCTACATCAGAACAAATAGGTGAAAACAAAGAAAGAAACACCCAGCTCCTTGGAACCTCAGTGCATTCAACTCTGCTATCATCATTCTTACCCTTGCTGCTGACTTCTGGCCTCCTGCTCTCTCCTTTCTTTCTCTGGAGAGAAGAAACTCCTTCTCTGGTTCTTTATCTTCCTCTCTACCTTTAGTCCCATCATCGTTTATGATACCTGTATGATCCATATAAATGAACCAGTCCATAGCCTGATCTACCAGTTCTTTAATATCCACACAGTGGATAATCTTTTCCTCCTTCCCACCTCTCAACCCTTGACATCAACACCTCTGAAACCCCCACGTTGGGCAGTGGAATGATTCCCCTGTTTCATAGCAGGACAAAGTTAGTTAAGGGTGATCTGGCCTTGAAAGAGCTCTGTAACTGGAGACCAAGGACGACTACAGTGACTTATGTGAATTCAAGTCTCAGGACCCAATAGGAACAAAAACATCTTGGCAGATGCCAGAGAGATTTCCGTAAGTACTAAGTCATACCTCACGTGTTCTGGTGTTATTTAAGCCCCAGCCCTTTCTATGCTCTTCTCACACAGGCCTAAAAGCTAGTTTTAGGAATTCCAACACCCATGCTTACATTTAACTATGAAACTAGAATAACTTTAAGAGTACAATTTTTGGATCAGAGACTTCTCTTTCTGATCTGCAGGGGAAGCTGTTAGTCACTTTGGGGGATTGTGGCAGTCAAAAGAATTGAACTCAAGGTCTCTGGCCTGGTGTTGTTTGCTTTTCAACCCTATTCCATTCCTACTAATTTGCAGTGGGGTGGGCCAGTGTCTGTGTGTCAGCTACAGAGTTGGGGGTGAATGAGCCATTTCCATGTACCCAAGACAATTTATCAATGGACCCCTGTGGAGGATTAATAATTTATTTTAATATCTTGGAACACTACACAATCAAAAGCCTGGGGATTGTGCCTGGTATATCTAACTTTTTTTTCCATACAAGAGGACAGGGCCTTGTCAAGTAGGTCTTTGGAGGATGTTCCACACGAACACTCCATCCTTCCCTCTTTCTGTGTTCTTCCCAGTCATGTGGCTTTCCTACAGTCCTTTCTTTTATCTTTTCCCATCTGCTCCCACCTTCCTGTCTGTTCCCACATACCATGGCCTTTTTTTCCACTAGACAAAAAGCATCTCATCCTAGTCTGTGTTCCTGCAAACTCAGGACTCATCTGTTTCAACTCCAGCTACCCCATGCTGGGAGAGGAAAGCTCTGGTCCCTTGGAGAATCGCTGAGTCTGGGTGAGTAATTCAATTCTTGTTTTTAGACCCACTTGCAACACCAACTGTGTATTCCCTTGCCTTCAATCCCTGAACTTTCTAGAGCTCTGTGGTGAAAATTGGTGTGTGTTCTTATTAGTTACCCATCTTACAGTCCTGGTTTTCCACCTCCTTCTGTCTTCCAGATCAGCTATCAAATTTCCATCTGTTTTCAAGCTCCCAAAATTTTGTTGACATCTCCTATTTGCTGTTGTTTGTCTGGTCCTACTTGCCCTTCTGGGTATATACGTTCTTTATTCCTTAAATGTTTTGTTTGTTTGATTTTTGGTTCCATGAGGAATAATTAACAAACCAATAGGATAAACATGCCAGGCTTAATTTGAAGTGTGCTCTTCTCTTGCCTCTGATCTTCTTTATGAATTCATGCTTCACTGTAAAGCAGAATACGAGAGACAATATTTAGTCTCTTTTGATTGTTTTGGTCAAGTGTTTAGTAAATTTAAATGTAACTCCCTATCAGTGTCGATTTAAATGATCTCTTTGGGATCGTCTGCTTCTTTTTGGTTAAATCCTCAGCTCTTAGACGTTTTCTCTCTCTTTTCTGGCAATATGGCCTTCGAGTGCATGATGGGGAGAGAAAACTTTGGATCCATGCAGCTTCCTCTGGATCCTCTTGGGTCTTTGTTGTGGGGAGGTTGGTTTAGATTGACTCTACACTGATTGCTCATGGCTATGGTCCTGGCTGTTTGCTACCAATGATAACTTTTCTGTGTTATTTGAGCCTAATTCCCAGGTCTCAGCAGACACTGGTTCCCTCAAGGTCTCTTCATTTCATCCTCAAGGCACCCAGAATATTCTCTGTCTCCACATGCCCTGTGTAGGCTGTGGGGGACAAGAGATTTATTTCTCTAGTCATTTCTCTGAGCTACTCTCTTATGCTGTAGTGCTTCATGTTGGCTTTGAGCCAGTCATCCCAGAAAGCTCTTCCCAAGGTTCTCTCGGGAATGTTAAATGTTCAAAGCAGAACAGAAGGAAACATCATTTGCTTTCAGTTTTCCCTATGCCTTTCTAAAATGCCTTTCCCAAATGGGATTTTGGCCCAAAGAAGGGGATTTGGGACATATGTTTCCCATGACCTTCTTCTACATCCCAGTTAGCCTAGAAACAGCAGGCTTACTCCACTTCTCACTTTCGGGCAAGATATTTCCCCTCTGTTATAATTCTTTCTTGGGAACATTAAGCTTTGTGGTTTTGCCTTGATGGTGAAAAAGCATTGATTTGAAACTGTGCAAAAAATCCTTTCTTCTGCCAGTTTTGTCTTTGATATAGGTGATGCAGAAGAGGTTGTAACTACAGGTCACCAAAGTTAAAAAAAAACAAACCCAAACATATACCAAATATATTATCCTTTTTATAAAGGCTTAACTCAAATCAAAACATATCCTGAATTATTTGAGGAAGGAGAAGATTTTAAATAAGTGAAAAATCAGTCCATAAAACAAGAAAAGACACAAACAATGGAGGTAGCTAATTAAAAGATCCTAAATAATGGCTAGGAAATGGAAATCATATATGTTTTAGTTGTGTAATTTCTATCACCTCGATAATAGGCAGGTCACTTAACTTCTCTGAACTTAGAAATGCCATTTACAAAAAATAAAATGTTTGCTTGATAACCTCTAGAGTATTTTCTAATCTTGCTATTCTGCAGTTTAGATTTTACATATTATAATGTAATGGCGTTCTGTTTACCTCTCACTGCATAACAACCACCCCAAACTTACTGGTTTAAAACAACAATGATTGATTTTTCTGAGGACTCTGCCATGGGGAAAGCTAATCTCAGCTCTAGCCAGAATCATCTGAGTTTGCTTGATGGGTGTAATGGAAAGATTAAGTTGAAAGAAAGGAAAATTCACACCAAATATTTGCAAGTATTTAACTCACTACTCTTCACAACTGATAGAATATTTTATTTCTCGATAATTGATGGACAATAAAATCAGTCAATGTGTCATTTTATCAATAAGATACCTTAACTTCCATATTTACATGAGACAGTGATAACTGAAGTTCAGCTTATGACTTCAAGATGCAGAAAAAAGATTGCTCTATAATTAGTACAGTGTTGAAGCTACATGAAGGCTATTGCCTCTTGACTTTGAAAATATAAGAAGAGCAAACAAATTCAAGCAGTCAAAAAGTTCAATATAGCTGGTTTCCTCAAGGTTGAGGCTGAGATGAACAGAGAGGGGAAAACAGAAGGCAAATTGATTAGATGGATACAAGTTCAAAGGTCAATAGATTTTTCCAAGTAATGGGAATTTTTCTAGGCCCTTTATCAAGAGTGGAAGTAATAATGATAATGATGGAACATTCTATATTGAGAGCTTTACATTAATTATTTCAAACAAACCAGTGAACACAAACAAGAATGTTTGGAGTAAATATTTGGTGGACGAGTAAGTGAATAAACAAATGGGAGTGAGTAATCTCTCAATATATATTTGTTGTATCAATACCTTCACATTTTAAGATATTAGGAAATGGAGGAAATGGAAAGTTAAATATCTCTCCCAAGGTCACACTCAGCTGGGTGAGTGGCAGATGTAAGATTTGAAACAAATGGAGACATTTCAAATTCCAAACACCATGCATTTAATCCCCAAGCTATACCTCAGAGTAATATACTGCAGTGAAATAAAAGAATAAAAATTGTAAATGTGAAAATGAGAAATATTGAAAACAAGAAAGAAATGTCAAGCAAAGTTTCAGTGTTATTCAATAGCTTATGATAAGGTAAACACACATTGAATGTGAATGATGTCTATAACCCTCGATTGCCTTCTAAGGTGTGTGAGCCCTGGTAGGCAGAAGCTTATTTTTAGGTCTGTGCTTCAGTGAGAGTTGGTGAATTTGGAGGATATAGCAAGAGATAAGTCATTGCTCTCTCTCAAAAAGAAGCAAATCACCTCACACTGGTCAGAATGGCCATCATCAAAAAATCTAGAAACAATAAATGCTGAAGAGGGTATGGAGAAAAGTGAACCCTCCTGCACTGTTGGTAGGAATGTAAATTGGTACAGCCACTATGGAAAAGTTTGTAGATTCCCTAAAAAAACTAAAAATAGACCTACCACATGACCCAGCAATGCCAGTACTAGGCATATACCCTGAGAAAACCATAATGCAAAAATAAACATGTACCACAATGTTTATTGCAGCACTATTTACAATAACCAGGACATGGAAGCAATCTAAATTCCCACCAACAGATGAATGGATGAAGAAGATGTGGCACCTATACACAATAGAATATTACTCAACCATAAAAAGGAATGACATTGAGTCATTTGTAGTGAGGTGGATGGACCTAGAGTCTGTCATACAGAGTAAAGTAAGCCAGAAAGAGAAAAACAAATACCATATGCTAACTCATATATACGGAACCTAAAAAAATGGTACTGATGAACCCAGTGACAGGGCAAGAATAAAGATGCAGAAGTAGAGAATGGACTTGAGGACATGGAGTGGGGGGGCGGTGTCAAAGGGGAAGCTGGGATGAAGTGAGAGAGTAGCATTGACACATATATACCACCAAATGTAAAGTAGATAGCTAGTGGGAAGCTGCTGCATAGCACAGGGAGATCAACTCAATGATAGGTGATGCTTTAGAGGGCCAGGACAAGGAGGGTGGGAAGGAGTCACGGGAGGGAGGGGATATGGGGATATACATATAAATACAGCTGCTTCACTCTGTTGTACACCAGAATCTGGCACAACAGTGAAAAGAAATTATAAACAACTTAAAAAAAAAAAAAAAGAAGCAAAGGATTGAAAGACCTGAAAGAAGATCAGAATTTGGGATGGGAACCACCCCCCTTAAGGAATGGCTGAGAAAGAAAACCATGTGATCAATATTAACAGGACTTAAGAGAAGAGACATACTGCTCAGGGCATCACAGGGTTACGTGCTATGGAGGTTTGAGCATAAAATGTCTTCGCTTCCCTTTTAAAATCTCCTCTCAATCCAACACTAATGTTTTGAGGATCTGCAGATTTTTGTTTCTTTTGAGGAATAAAAGGATGTGCTGAGTCCTACTTCAAACTTGGCCTGAGTGAGAACAAAGAAAACATTCAGGGGCAGCTGACCTCCAGGTACTGCTTTGCTTTAATCTGAGTGACAGATGATGGGCCGCTAGAGTCTATCACAGCCTGAGGGAAATATCCTTCAGACCACACAATTGCCTCACCTTTGAGTACAAGCTCCCCAAAGAAAACTTTTGTTCCTGAGGTTGCTCTTTCTGCCAGGGGGCAAGGTGAGAGGCTGGGGGTGCAATTGGCCTCATGGGCTCCACAAGGTTTATCCTAACTAGACCCCAGCTGCGGTCAATTTCCCAGACTTCCCGTGATGAGAGTCAGAAACTCCATGTCTTCTGGTAAGAGTCCTCATATCTCTTTCCTTATAACTTTACCAGGAACTTTAAACAAAATCTATGTCGATCACCTTTGGTACCTGAACCCTCTGCTGGGCTCCAGGGAGAACAATGGCAAATAAGACACATAGGTCTCTCCCTTCACAAAATGCACAATCTCATCCAGAAATGTTTTCTGTGAAGTCTTTCTAGTTGTTTTTGTTCACCTCCAATCAGGTAGAATGGAACAGTCTTTCCTTTGTGCTCTTCCATACTTTGTACGGACGTCAACCAAATCATGTATTATTACACTTAGCACTTTTGGAAGCCCTGTTGGACACCCCCTGTATGCTGCTGAGGGCAGAGTGTTCTTACCTCCACTGCTTATCCCAGAGTAGGTGCTCAGGTCATGACTGATGAGTGTAGGTGATGGAATGAAACGCTGGACAAACATTTCAATGTGGCAGCTCCATGGACCAGAAGATGAACGTGCGGTCCCAGAAGCTGGCCTTCTTGTGGTTGTAAGGTTGCGCCACATTCTACAGCCCACCTGTGAGCAGGAGAGGCTGCAGAGAGGCTGTCATGGAACCATTTGAAGCTGCATTACAGTGCCTTTTGGCCATGAAGCCTGTCATGATACATGTACATCATCTAGTTAAACTGCCCTGAGAGAGAAAATTCCAGGTAGCAGAACAGAAGAAAGAAAAGAATATGGAGTTCTAGGTACATAGTTATTAAAGACCTATTTTTATTTGTGAGGAACAAGAAGTTCAGAGAAGTTAGGCCACTTGCCGATTATCCCATGGCTTGCAGATTGTGGAGTCAGGATATGCACAGGGGTCAGGAGGCCAACTTGCCTTCAGAAAGCCGGACCCGTTATGGGCGAAGTCTCCTAAGGAGAAGCTCTTCACCTGTGAGATAGAGGATGACTTCTTTTGGTATTTCGGAACAAACAATTCAGAACCCACCTTTTATGACTTAGATGCAGCAGGCAAGATGTGAAATAACTATTCCCACGAAGAGGATGGGAAGGGAGCCTACGGAATTGCTTTAAAGAGAACTGGTTGAATATACTGTGGTTTGTAGACATTTGCAGCAACGTGGATGGACGAGAGATGACCACACTGAGTGAAGTAAGCCAGAGAAAGACAAATACCATATAATATCACTTATAAGTGGAATCTAAAAAAAGATACAAGTGAAGTTATTTACGAGGGTGAGTCAAAAATTATCCGCACTCTGGCTGTAGAATTTATTTTAATTAACTTTTAGAAAAGACAAATACATCATTTTTCAACATAATCTCCTTGCTTTTCAATACACTTTGTCCATCTGTCAACAAGCTTTCCTATTCCCTCATTAAAAAATGTTTTAGGCTGAGCTGTGAGCCACAAATGCACCACTGTCTTCACTTCTCCATCAGAAGGGAATCCAGCTCCTTCTTGATGGCTAACACTTGTACGATCTTCTTTGAACTTCTCTAACCATTCATACACACTTCTTTGCGACAAAACACTTTCTCCATACTGCGCACAAAGTCTTTGATAAATAACGGCACCAGGTACACTCACAGACCACAAAAAACGAATCACTGCACGCTGCTCTTCTTTCATGCAAATCACAAGTGGGGCATCCATTTTTGCTCACACCGTAGTTACAAATGAACTGATGTAACATGTTCACACCTGCACAGCAGTGACTGGGGAGACAGTAGCCTTGAATGGAAAGCGCTGATAAGACAGTGCGGCCAACAGAAGTTTTAATATAAGTGGAGTGTGGATAATTTTTGACTCACTCTTGTACAAGATGGAAATAGATTCACAGACATGGAAAATAGACTTAGGATTACCAAAGGGGAGGGGGGAGAGATAAATTAGGAGTTTGGGATTAACAGATACACACTACTATATATAAAATAGATAATCAACAGCCAGGACATGGAAGCAACCTAAATTCCCACCAACAGATGAATGGATAAAGAAGATGTGGCACATATATACAATGGAATATTACTCAGCCATAAAAAGGAATGACATTGAGTCATTCGTAGTGAGGTGGATGGACCTAGAGTCTGTCAAACAGAGTGAAGTAAGCCAGAAAGAGAAAAACAAATACCGTATGCTAACGCATATATATATGGAATCTAAAAAAATGGTACTGATGAACCAGTGAGAGGGCAAGAATAAAGACGCAGATGTAGAGAACAGACTTGAAGACACAGAGTCGGGGTGGGGAGGCTCAAAGGGGAAGCTGGGATGAAGTGAGAGAGTAGCACCAACATACATACACTACCAAATGTAAAATAGATAGCTAGTGGGAAGCTGCTGCATAGCACAGGGAGATCAACTCGATGACTGGTGATGACCTAGAGGGGTGGGATAGGGATGGTGGGAGGGAGTCTCAAGAGGGAGGGAATATGGGGATATACATATAAATATAGCTGATTCACTTGGTTGTACAGCAGAAACTAACACAACATTATAAAGCAATTATACTCCAATGAAAATCTAAAAAAAAAAAGATAATCAACAAGGACCTACTATATAGCACAGGGAACTATACTCAATATCTTGTAATAACCTATAATGATAGAGAATGTAAAAAAAGAATATATATGTATATGTGAATCATTTTGCTGTACACCTGAAATAACATTGTAAATCAATTATATTTCAATAAAAATTTTAAAAAAAATAGAAGGTGGGGTTTTTCTAGTGCTCATTTTCTTCTATAGCTTAGAAGTTATAATGTATTTGTTCAAATCAGGAATTAAGACCCCAAATATGAAGGCATGTGTGGGGATGCCCCACAAATATGGAGTGCCTGACTCCCTCCTGACAGCAGTGGGCACTGAGACTGCTCTGAGATCAACCTTTGTAGGATGTCACATAGGGACTGAGTCAGGGAACCTGGCAGGGAATAGCTTCCCTCCTGTGGCTGGTGCTGGCTTCTAAAGATATTAGGAGCTAACTGCAGCATGGCCAGCCAGGGCTTTCCCTGTCCTGTGTCCTATCAGTAAATTACAAAGGAGTGGGTTCCCAGGGCCTAATCATAAGATAGCTGAAGAGCTTCTGAGAAGTAACGGTGCTCTCTACTTGATAACATCTTGTGCTTGTGCTAACAGTGCGATGTGGCTGTCTGGACAGCTCATGTGATCTTAGGCTGCAAAAGGAGGTGATAATGTCTTCTCGCTTACTCTGCAACAATCAGGCTGTGTCCAGTTCTGGGCAAGGTGCTTCCAGGGTGTTGCTGAGAAGCAGGGGCAAGTTCAAACAGGGAAACCAGCATTACGAGTGTCAGCATATCGTGTTATCTGAGCGATAGTCGAAGGGGCTGGAGATTTTATTTCCTTCTATTTTTTTGGAAGGTGAGAGTCCTCAGGGGAACAAGAGAGATCTCTTTAAATACTGAGGATCTGTTATGGGAAAGGTGAGCTAGATTTATGTTGACTGAGCCAAGGGATGGATACAAATATCAGATCAAGGTGAAGACTAGCTTTCTAACAATTATCTGAAAGTAGAAGGTGTTGCCTCACAAGGGAGTGAGTCTTCCATTGTAAGCGGTGTGCAAACAGAAGCTGGAGGTTTGTACGACTTTGGGTGAGAAGTTAGGCTGTAAATACTGGGTAGTGCAGCGTGTAAGCTGACCTAGAGAAAGGTCTCCCTTTCTGGTATGGTCCAGTCCATCAGTGTTAAGATATGCTACGACAGTTTCCATTTGCCAAATTTGCAGAGGCCACACCTAAAGTGACTAGAGAAAGCAGGAAGGGGCCTTAGATAGCATTAATGTAATTCATTCACTTTATAGGCAAGGCTAACCATCGTCACTCAGCCATATAGTGGCAGAGATAAAGGAGATTCTCTGTTTTTTTCATTTACCACTGAGTTTCAAATTTTTCCAGGGAGCTGGAGGGGCTGGAAGTGGGGCGATGGGAGTGACAGACCCCTGGCCTCAGTCGGCTGTACTCATCTGCTCAACATGCGCCGTTGTTGTCTTGGTCTTTGCTTGAAGAAAGGATTCCACGTCTAAAAATTCAGAAACCCAGATTTATACCAAATAGTGTCTCCTTTTATCCCCTACATTTCTCATAGTTGAGGTACTGAAACTTATTCTCTGCCTCTAGAAATCCCACCAGTTGCTTTTTTGAGCACCGATCACAATAAGAACGCAACAGAGAGTGAACAAATGGTACATATTTTGGGCGTATTGGCTCAGATCTATTATTTTCCCTCCAACTTGCGTTGCCAAGGTGTGCCACTGCTCTATTTTTCCTGAGCCATGGTTTATTTTTATAAGTGTATTCATCTAACTGCTCCCAATCTTTCCTCTTACTATCGATCCTTCCAACTTGTCCCAAACTTTTTTGGGGATTGAAAATGGCCAGTCCCCTCATGTTACTGGTATAGAAAAACTATTTTCTTCTCTCATGCGTTTAATACTGCATGTCACCCCAAATAACTCTGGCTATTTTTGTCTTATAAATACTACGAATGCATTCTTGGCCTGCTTTCTCATAGCTTTGTTGAGCTCTGTTGGTTTACCATTTTGTGTGTCTTTTTTTCCTAATCCCACCTCCAAACCTAGGTTTTCTGGTAAATTTCCCTGTATGTTTCTCAGCCAAATTCATTTAGGTTCATTAATGATTGCCTCTTTAACACCTTTATGCCTGTATTTCTTGATTTCCTTCCCTTGTGAGGTTTAGAAACACTGACTGCTTTATTATCAGATGCAGATTTGGTTATCTGCTGTTCTGAATCAATAATGAAGATGTAAAACAATGTTTGACTCTAGGGGCTGCGGATGACACCTCCCTTCAGCAAGATTCATTTCTATTCATTTACTGATGCTGTCAGGCTTCCAACCACGGGAACGTGCAAAGCCCAAGCAATTTGCAAGTAAGATTTTGGAAATATGATCCCAAATGCTTTCTGAGAGCCTGACTATATGTGCATTGCTTATATATTCATTTCCTCTTCCATCCCAATCTGAGTGATTTTTTATCAATATGTGATCCTCATAGCTCTTTTTGAGATGTCTGAGATATTTATTGATTTTCTCTTTACTACTAGATTCATATTTCACCAAACTTTAATCACTACTTTACCAAAAACCAATTATCAATATCGTTTTCTCTCAATAGGCCACTTCCCCACCCCCGGCCAGGACTACCAACTCTCTAAGGAAAGAAATTCCATACATCCTGAAAGTTAGGATACAGTGGGCCCAGTTTAGCATAGCTAAGCACTCATGTTTGGTGGTGTGGACTATGCGATGTGTAAGGGGTGATGTACAGACCCCAAGGTTATAAACTGAGGATAGAAGCCCAGACGAACAGCTCAGTTCTTAATTATGGTGGGTCATAGTGGGTAACAGCTTATACAGTTTTTTTCTGTATTAAAATATCTACCTCGCAACCTGTTGTGGTGTCTAATCAAGCAGAATTGGTTATTTTGACACAAGTGAGCTTGTGTTGAAAATATTTACACTTAACCAACTTTAAAAAAAGCCTTCTGGACTTTGGTAAATTAAGGAGGAGGTGAATTTAACTCACCCTTAAGCTTTTCCTTTGCTTCAGTTAGAAAATTAACACACCATCCCTCAGAGGAAAAAAAAGGAACTCTCATTTTTGCTAACCCCTGCTAAATTGTTAATGAATAAATGGATGGCTAAGCTGCTGAGCTTTACCACTATTGATCTACAATATCACCTTTTCCAGAGACTTTTGCATCTTGATGGGGAAATTTTTAAAGTAGTTTAAGCTTTCTAGATCAAAGGAGTGAAAGTACAATGATACCTGGTCTTGAAGTTGATGATGTTGGAAATGGCTTCCTTGCTTGTCACTCTTAGAATTTAGCTCATACAATCTGCTTCCAGCAAATTGATAGAACGGGTTCCTTGGAGGAGAAAAGTTTCGATTAAGCACTATATCTGATAACGTTCCCTTTTTAGCTGTCTGTCTCATAGGCAATTTGGCATTGAGAGTGCAGTTGTGTGCGATTTAGTGGTTCCTTTTTCTCACGGTTGCTCGTGTCCTCATTTCCTAGACTATCACGGATTTGAGATTCAGGATTACAATCCCAGTAACAGTTAATTATTTCATTTGGGGTTTGGACTGGAATAATTGAGGCCTCCGAGATGAAGGGAATTGACGGCTTTGTTTGAGGGGAGGCTGATAAGGTTTACAAGATTGGGTTAGCCCTCTCCCCAAACTGGGAGTAGATGGAAAGAATGACTTCTAAGTAGGTGTGAGAGGACCTCCATGAATTGCACGAACTTCCTGGTTTTAGTTTGTTCTAACTGTATTTAGATATACCTAAGAGTTTTTTTGGTTCATTTTTCCCTGTAATGGGAAATTAAAATAGCCCCAAATCCAGGTGTATTGGCTGGATACAATTTCATTTGCATCCCACATAGAGGAGGAGAGAAAATCTGGGCAGTATTTTTGGCATTTTAATAATACGCTTCCAAGGAAGGAAAAAGCCACACAATTCATTTTCTTTGACAAAACTTTAATTAGAAAACCAGACTCCTCTGATTATAAAAATTACACAAGCTGATAAATCTTGGTAAGTTATAGAGAGAATAATTTTATGAACATTTTATACCTAATAAAAAAGTTAAAATAATTAACAGCATTCATCAGATTAGTTTTGTTTTCACATGATTTTCTAATATAAAAAAGCATATAGTCATCAACCTTTATAGAAATCCATATATGTTTGTAATAGCTTTTCATAATGGGAAGGGGACAATATTTGTATTTAAATAATGATATTAATAATCAGTCATGAATATCAAAACTGCCAAAAGCTAAAGCATGACAAAATTTATGATCAAAGATGCTTAGGGGACTTTTGGGTCTTCTGAATCCAGCAAAAATGATCGTTTGGAGAAAACCTACACACAATAATTCGTATTATTGTAGTATTGCCTCACTTGAAAGAAAAATACGTATGATCAGCATTGATTTACATATTTTTAGAACAATGACTTTTGCTTTTCTTTCAACAGTTCTGTATCAGAGTGGGGTAACCGCGTGCTGGTGAATTGTGCTGCCTGCATGAAATGGTGTTTGATCTATAGTAAACTGGAAAACTTCTTTTCTGTACCCAGACTAGTAAGAACAGATGCATATTGACGATACAGAGTTTCATGTGAATCAGCAGTTTCCTGTGGGGATTAACCTCTGTCCTACAATACTACATCATTTCAAGATACCTCGCCTCTTACAATTCCTGTCCTGGAGCAAGGAAGCTTCACACCAATATCCTGACAATTGCCTTTTGGCAAGGTAAAAGAGTAGCTCTGTGTCCAAACAAGAAATGAGGAATCTGGGTAGCATGAAGTCATCACATGTAATATCTACATTTCTTTATTGCATTCTAATTTTTTTCAATATTGCATTGCAGTACTGACCCAATTTCATACCATCACCAAACCATTGTAACCTACAGTGGTTCAGTTAAAAGCGTTGCTGTGTCTCTTCGATAGTATCCAAATACTGTAAACTGTTAACAAACTTCTTATTTTCCTTTGCAGAATGGTGATGAAAAATTGTGAAGTAAATCGTCTAGTACAGATGGCGTTAAGTTGAACACACAGAAATTAAACACACAAATGCTTGCTATTAAATATTCTTTTACTTGCTGGTACTTTAATATTTACATCCCAAATTGCATTTGCTTAGAATAGTTTTTGAGCAAACTGTAACTAGAAATAATTAGATATCAGTCCCTTGAGGACTGGGAATAATAGATTTAAGGATGCCATTTTTTTCACACCTCAAATGCAAACCCAAACATAAATGTTTCTGAAACATTTTAGTCAATTTAGCTTGTGAGCTATAGAGCAGCAGAACCAGATCATCTGTGGACATTTAAACTTGAGTGTTGTTCATGTAGTCTCTGTTGTACCTTCCCTAGGAAGTGTTTTGCTAGAAATTATATATCGAGTGAGAGGCCTGAATGAATATCCCAGCAATTATAAGAGAGGGAAGGTTCTCAGATCGACACATACTTGATTTTGTAGCACGCACCCCCAGGTTCGGATTCAGAGGCAGACATAAGAAGAAAATGTGATTTTAGTTTATAATATTCATCACTTTCCTCCATAAATAAATTCCTTGTGTAGGACAAAGTAATATGTATGAGAAAATGTATATGTTCAGCTCACCTCAATTTTAAGATTCAAGTGGATAAAAATATAAGCATCAATTTCAGATGAGCACAGGCTAGAGATGAAAACATAAATGAAAATAAAATAGCTATCATATCACCCAAACATCTACAAAACTTAAAGAAAACAGTGTATGCTGAAGCCTATGTGGTACAATTAATAAAGCATTTTCTGCTGCAAATAATGTAATACTGCTTCACCAACATAAATCACGTTATTTTGGAGAAATTCTAGTAAGGATAAACTAAGGCATAAAACAGAAAGCAATAAAAAATTTGAACACATAACAAGGCCACACTCCACTAGCCATCTGAGTCAGAATTTCTGTAGTTGGAATTGAATAATAAATCTACTGGTGTTAAAGAAATTAAGTTCTATAATAACAAAAATTTAGATGAGAAATTTCTATCAGAAGGAACGATACAACAAATATCACAATTATACAGAAAAGTGCTTCTTATATTCCTTCCTGAATTGATGAATTTAAACTACAAAATTTCTTCTTAATTCTTGCAGCCATTAGAGGACTAATGATCTCACAGAACCTGTGATTTAATTATGAGCATCTGTTTTGGGGACTAATAAATGAATCATTAATGTGAGTTTGGGAACAGCAGGTAAAATACCAATAAATTATTCATTTTGAGGGAAGAAGGAAATGTTCTTGGGCATCAGATGATAAATTTAACTTATATTTATGTCAGGCTAGCTTTGGATGCTTGTGGACATAATTCTAAAATTCCAGCTGAAAATGGTTTGGGGTAGAATGTTTGAGTTCCTTAGTCAAGAAGAAGTAGCACAGTGATTTCCCCCCCTTAAATTTGTGGTTGCATGATAATCTTTCACCTTTTCAGTTGTAAGATAGGATATGAACACAGTCCCTGCTGTGTCAAAGGAAACCACGGCTTTTGTTAAAATTAAAGCTACTGATAAATATTTCAGGAAATGAAAGGCTGATGCTAATATTACCTGCCAAGGAATTCACAGTCAAGGAAGTTTCTAATTTATTAGTATGTTTACCCTGAATTACTTACTAGACAATGAGATACATCCAATGGCTTCAACTTTACAATGGAAACACCTGAAGCTTTCAAGGGCCTCCTGAAATTGGTCCACACTTTGATCTGATTTCCTCCCTCCCTTCTTTCCTCCCTCCTTCCCTTCCTTCCATTCCTTCCTGTCTTCCTTCTTTGCCCAAATATTTACTGAATGTCTAATATGTGCCTGGCACTATTCTAGAGTACTGGGGTTATAACAGTTTGTAGAACAGAAAAAAATCCCTGCTCTCATACAACTTTTAACCTATGGGGACAGATAAACAATAAACAAATACTATGATAAGGAGGGAAGGAGGATAGGAGGGTTAATGTATTTTTATAAGATGGTCATGGAAGGCCTTTCTAATGGCATGGTATTTACAAATAAATATCACCCAAAAAAAAGGGAAGAAGACTTATGGCTAAAGAGCAGAAAAAGAGCCTTCAGGGTGGTGAGAACTGAAAGCACAAGAGGACAAAGGGGAGAGTGGCAGGAGAGGGGGCCGGAGAGGAGGGGGCGGGAGACAGATCCCCTCCATCATGCATCTTCCACCAGACGTAATAGCTGAGGAGGGCAGGAGCCTTGGCTTAAGCAGGTCCACTGCATTCTTCAAGTGAATTTGCATTTCCTTCATGCAGTGTTCTTTAATGCCAACAGAACTCGATACCCAGATTGTCTTCACTCTAAAGTATGAACCATGCAAGTCATCGTCAACCTTTTTTCTGTGTTTTGTTACTCAGGACTGTTTCCTCTGCTAGCCTCTTCAAATAGATCCCAAGACATTTAGGGTAGAAACCCCATAACACATTTTCTCCTTTCCTTAACAGCGCATAATACTGAGCTCGAGGTACTTCAATGAAAGAAATACATAAAATTATCTGTTCATTCAAAGAAGATGAAGAAATCCACAACTTAATTAAAAAAATTCAAGAAATTTTGAGAATGTTGCCCTGGAGACAAAAGCAGGTTGGAAAACAGTCGATCAATTTCTAATTGGTCTGATGAATTATGTCATTATGCATCCTAATCCAGGGATTATTTCTATATATTTGTAGACTCTTCCCTCCTGCTCTGCAGAAAATGGGGACCCTATTTATGCAAGCTTCTTTCTTTCCTGGAGTCAGATGCACTACCGTTGTGCCACGAGGTCCTTTTCTTTCTTTCTACCCATTCTCCTTAATGTCTGCCGTCAGCTATGATTTTTTTTCTCTGAATTTATATCTCCAGTTTCCCAAGTAGGGTCAGGGCTGTCAGTGGAGCAGAGGACTACAAATATATCAGAGAGTTCAGCTACAGGGTAAAAATCTACTGCGCCACTGATTTATTTGAACTACTTGCTGGAGATTCATCTCCTTTAAGCAGGGTCATCAGGTTATGGGTGAATAGTGGTGATAAAATGCTTTCATAAAAACTAATTATTTCTCTTGTGGTACGGTCTTTATGCTTTTTAGGCTTAATTTTATACACATTTTCATCAGTTCTCTATCAAAGACGGTAGAGTCCAACTAAGGAATAAAGATTGACGTATCCAAGCTCAGTTGAACAAAGAAGAAAAGTAGGTGCTGCTTCATGCCTCTCAAATCATTCTTTTAGTGGAAAATATCAATCCCAGAGCAATCTCAGTCCAAAGCTTGCGCTCTCACAATCCACCCACCCCGTGCTAAATTTCCAACTGGACAGGTATTTTGGAGCTTCACATGAAGAAGGAGGAAGACTGCTCCTCCATCCATAGATGGACTCTTTTTTCCCAAATTAGTCATGATGGGTCCTTTCTGTGAGCCATCCTCCTGAGTATGTCTTAGTCATTGCCACACTGAATTAAGTGAGCAGAGGTGGCAACAGGGCAGGAATGAGTCCTCATTAACATTCTTTGTTAATGCTCTTTCACAAAATGATTTTTTCTTTTTCGTTTTTGTTTTTTTCTTATATGTCTCAATTTTGGTCCAACTGGTCTATTTATCAGTTTTTTTCTCCCTTGGATCAAATTATGAGTTTTGGAACTTGTTTATACTTGTACTCACTAATTTGTTTTAGTATATTAGTATCAAGCAAAAGGATTTATGCCCTCGAAGGTTTATCTTTTGCATCGTTAATAACACAAACCCATTGATTACCTGTCCTGGCCTCCCTACCTTACCAATTTGTCCCAAACTCATCTAGCACTTGTTGATACTTATTTCCAGCAAACAAAAAATAATTAATAGGGTTACTGCTATTTATTATGGCAAACAAATATTAACTAAAAGTTTTGAACAATTTTTAGATTAGGATAATAGTGGGCAAATAATAATTTTGGTCTTGCCAATGTTTCGTAACACAACTGTTTCAGCTAAAGCAAAGTTACTTTTGTGTTTTTCTAAGACATTAAGATGTTCCTCTGAATTATTCAAAGGTTGTTTGTCCCCAGCACAGAACCTGGTCCATTACTTGGCACATTGCTTAATAAATGTTTGTTGGATGGAATAGTGAAGTAATGTAATGACTGGTTCATTACACCATTTTACTTCCTGAGTTCCTAGGCAATTGCTCGTAGTTCTAGCTGATGAAAATTTTTGCAATCAGTAATTACTTTCTGTCCCTGTCAACCTTTAGTTGTGGCTTCCTATTACTGAAAAAACAAAAACAAAAACAAAAACTGAGTGCTCTAAGTATTTAGATATTAAGAAAAACTATTGGAACATAAGAGAACTTTTACCTCTACAGGCATTTTGTTTGTGACTCTAAGTTTCAGCAATTCTTTATTCTATTCGTATGACAGAGGTGGCCCTTTGGAGGTCTGGGGGTGGTGGATTTTCTGAATGAATTACAGGTTTGTCAACCATTGCTTTTGCTGGACTATGGCTTTTTTTTTTTTAAATACTATCCCCAGTCTGGCACACATCACAGTTTAATAGCTACAATATTGAGACAAAAGATCTGCTTGCTATCATTTTCAACATGTATTATACGTATAAAATTTAGTTTAGCTGTTGCTTTCCCTCTTCAGAACTTTTGCACTTGCTTTTTTGCTTTTCTTACTGACTTTTTTTTTTTTTTTTTACTATCCTTGTCCTTTGGTATTTTTCTTCATGTCAAATCACATTACCTTTTATGTTACTATCAAGATGCACAAAGCTCTAGGCTCTAGCATTTCAACTTACTGGAAAGGATAATGAGTTTTGACTCACCTGAAATTCTTCCCTTATACTGGGCCTTATTCCTGTGTAACCGGCTATAAAGGAGAATTACAGAAAATAAAACAAAACAACAACAAAAACATCCACGTGTCAGCTCTCACAGATGGAGATTGTTAAATAACTCACTTTTCATTAGGTCACAGGCAGACAAGTCAGAGGCAGGAAATTCTTTCATTTATTTTTTCATTGAATAGATAATTAGTGAGTGACTGCTAAGCGGAAGGACCTCTATGATCTACTGTTTGCCATGTCAGTTGCCATTATTAAAAGTAGTGGGAAAAAATATATAAACATAAACTATATCAGATAGGAACAAAGACTATGATAAAAATTGAAATTGTGATATGATAGAATATAATTGGAAAAGGGATCTTAAGTATTTTCACCACAAAATACAAATGCTAATTATGTGAGGTTATGGAGGTGTTAGTTAATGCTAGGGTGGAAATCACTTTGCAGCATGTAAGTGTGTCAAATCAACACACTGTACACTTAAACTTACATAATGTTATAAAGCTGGGAAAAAAACGGGGGGCAATTTCATCTTGATGCACATATAAATAGGTAATACTTTTCCTAAACTTTACTGCCTGCAAATATGTTCACCTGTCCAGCCTAATTTTGCTATGTTCTTATTTCACTCCTTTCTAGACATGCTCATTCTTATCAAAGGAAAAACATGCTTTAATTACTCTAAGAAGTAATTACTCTAAATTATTTTAGAAATAAAAAAATTGAATAGGAAAAAAGCAAAATAAATTAATGATATTAAATCTGGACAGGAAAATGGCTACTGAGTAAATCAAATATTTCCATACAAAATTCTGAGCATTCTTGTTTAAAAATATGAAAAACTATATAAAGTGAAATGTTGTTAAATAGAGGTCTCTGGTTATTTATGCAAATGATGTCACTAATGAAATCTGTAATAACAAAAGCTTCTAAAGAGGATTATGGATTATCAATTCAGTACAATTTTGGCATCAGGTTAAACACAGTAAATGTTGGTTATCTACATATTCTCTGTAATGCCACCATATTATTCACTAGATACCTTTGACTCGAGTAGTCAAAGATTTAAGGTTCTTGTGTTTTAATGATGTGGAAATGGTGCTGACAGCTCATGAATAATTTTGCCTAGACTTACACTGTACTGGGTACAGGCTGAGGGATGTGCTCTGTCAGTAAGCCTGGGTACCGCTGAGGAGCCACCAGCCTATTTATTATTGTCCCCATTTCTGTAGTTCTCACATGGTGAGAAAATTGTTGCTTCACGCACTTTCATTGTTAATACAATGTAATGAACTGAGATGTTTGTGGCAGAATTTTTTTGAATTGATTATAAATTGCTTTAGATTCTAAGTTAATACAATATATTAGGGGTCTTTAAGGGCCATCTAACTATTTCAGTAACACTTCAGTGATTTATTCATTATAAAGATATTTGTAAACTTAGAGATTTATAAAAAATATGTTTCAGGAATGCCAAGGTATTTTGTGTTTGCTTCAGAACCTTACCTTAACCAGGTAAGAAATAATTGATATACATTATCATGGCACTATTTTTAATGCATGTCTTTTTGTATTTTTAAAGGATAAATTTTATGATTTTTAGAAACTGTGATTCAAGAAAAGACTAAAGCAGTGCGGATTGTTATGTTACATTGTGATGTCATAGGGTACTGGGTTTGAGAAGTTTAATTCCTAGCCTAAAAGAATCTTTCCTGAAAGGATAGGGAGCCCAAAGACCCCACTGAAGTTAGATGAAGAGGTTATGTATCACGACATTGCATGGGGCATTTAATATTAGCAATAAGAAATGAGAGGACAGTGAATCTATGAACAGCCTAGTTTGCAGCATTTGGGACTGTGATCTAGAAAGAACTGGTAAAGTCAACCAACCCTAGTAACAAAAGAATAAACACCGGTATCATCTGTCACTATTTTAACATGCTAACTCTTCTGTAAAATGACTAACAGAACTAGACTTTTGTTGTTTTTAAAATAAAAGCTCAACATAGCCAGAAGTACTGTAAATAACTTTGCCTAGTGGCATTATAGTATATATATCAGAAGTGACATTTGCACAAGTAGCTAAGACGTTATGGTTATTTTTCTTAAGATTTTTACCTTTCAGCTTTAGATCATAGATTCCCTAAACTGAGTAATCCTAAGGAATTTAACTAAAATTATATTTCTGTGTGTGCAAATTATGAAAGTAATGAAATAAACAATGAAATATTTGCAACATAATTTCCTTTGTGTTAGGAGATTATTAAATGTATGTTTACATGTGCAAATCTATGGGGGATAATTTTCTATTTCTTTATTTTTATTATAGTTAGAAAAATATGGTTTATAAATATTTTTTCACTTAGAATAGAGATAAATTTTGATAATGGAACAAATTCAGGCACTTTGGAGACTTCCAAAGGACTCACATTGGAAATACTTGCTTCTTGGTGAGATTAAAAAGTGGGCATTTGGGCAGTTCCCTATTTTGAAGATATGTTGGGGCGAAAATATAACTTAGGAAATACATATATATATATATTTTTTTTTGATATTGACATTTTTTGTTCAGAATTCTTTTTTAAGCCTTCCTCAATAAGTAGCTTTAAGTTTAGAGCCCAAGATACAGAATTACAGAGCAGAGAGCTTTAAATGGCTTATGAGTTTATTTGCACTATTTTAGAAGTTATAAGTTAGGGTGTTTTCATGAACAAGATGTGGTAAGAACCTATATGTCACAGAATATTAAACAAAAGAATTTTCTTATAAGGAAAGACATCTGAAAATGGTGGTTTGCCATTAGGTTTGTATTGATAAGACACTAGAGTCTCATAATTTCATACTTTTTATCATTCTCTTTTATTTTTTTAAATAGAAATTAGCATTTGTTTAGCCAGGATTAAGAGCAAGTGGGTTTTTGTTTCAGGAAAGAAAAGGAAATAAAAGCACTCAGCTTTTACTCTCATTCCTATAATTTGTCTATGCATGGGTGAAGATTGCCTCTTCCTTGTAGTTTTCTTTTCACTGATTCTAAAGTTTCCACAAGTGACCTGTGTCTCAGAACCCCAGTTTAGCTAAAAATAATAGTAATGGCATCTAGTGAAAAAGAAAACCTAAGTAAAATGCCAAATATTGGCAACTTTGTCTCTTTCTATTTGCTTAGGGTAAACAAGCAAACAAACAATGTTCCCTACATTGATAAGAAGTGCACTTGGAATTTTACTGAAGTTATTCACAGATGACTTGATTGCGCACCTCATGAGGTGGACAACTGCCTCATAGGCAACATCAGGTTATTCTCTTTCTGAACCAAGTTTTGGGATGTCTGCAGAGAGACACCAAACAACTGTCCTGAGAGATTTCATATAAATGAATATTATTAACCAGAATGCACAAGTAGGGCAGCACATAGGGGGAGTCCTTTCACATTTAGCCTGGTCTAAATTTACAAAGTAAAAGAGCATCAAGGAGAGTTGACAAATAATATTGCTTTGTGGCTTTAACATATTGCCATTCAATCAACGGTTGCCTGCCACTGTGTCTTTAAATACCCTTTTGAGGTAGCTTGGAGAGATCTCTGCCCTTTTCAAGCTGCGACAGATTTCCTATTTAAGAGCAAGAAAATTTATTGCAGAAAAATATGCATAATTAACAGGAAAGTATAATAAAATTGCTTAAACTCTGCTAAAACTTTGGGATATTTGCATTTCTGAGTTTAAAATCTAATGTATCAGTACCTAGCACTTTTATGTTTGAGAAGAAAAGATGCCAGAATTTCCTGATTCTGCCTCAAAAGAGATGCTGCATACTACAGCAACACGTAGGAAAATGACGTGCCCTGGTTTTCTACCAGCTCTCTTATTGTGTCTACCAATAACCAGTGAATCAACCAAATAGAATGATGGAAGGTATTTCAGTTTCCAGGGGAAGATTCTGTTGACCATCTTATATTAAATAATTTAAATGCTCCCCACAACATACTGCAGGTTGCCTCTACCAAAATCCAAGTTAATAAATTTATGTAGGATTGGAAAGTGACACATTTATAATAAACTCCCCTTGTCTCCTACCCATGGCCGTCTCTCTACTTACTCCTAGGATATTCTTCAACGAAATAATCCAAAGCATTAAAGTTCTTATTTCTCCACTGGTTTGACAGAGCCCTTTGTGTAATGCAGTTGTTTTAAAAGCTATGGATATAGAGGGAAGGAAAAACATGCTGTTCTTATATCTGGCCATGCCATTAGCCATGTGGGAAACCAGAACACAGTTACAAATGACTTCTAAAAACCCCAGTTCACATAAGCACAAACATGTGACATGGAGCAGGAATTACACATAACCATAGATGTTCTTATTCCTCTATTTCTAAAGTTTCCTTCTGATTTTTGAGTTCATAAATAGCATGATTTACAAGAACTTTCTTAGGGAAAACTTCAACTGGGAAAAATAGTAGGGACTGACTGTCTATAATTTATAAAAGTGCAAAATTAGCAATAATTTTTAAAATACTTTGTTATATTAAAAATATCTACCTTATAGAGCTTCTCATTTTAAGGTATAAGCCCGTTTGATTTTGACAACATCTTTAGAGGTGCAGAGGAAATATGATGTTATCTGTAGGCTAGTCATCTGTACTATTCTAGTATATGATTTTTAACCCTATGTACTTCTCTCTTTGAATTGTTTTCCACATCACAAGAAGAGCAAGGAACTTTATTAGCAACAGAGAGATCCTAATTAAGTACAGAGAAAACATCAACAAAAGAGTCATTATGTCTCAAAGATGCACAAAATCAGAGCAATGCCAAAGGCCATCCCAGATAATGCTTATCTGGGTGCTTACTTGAAACTTCTTTTCAGGAGACTCCCTAGTATCCCTCTTACATCCACAAAATGATCTATGGTTCTGATTCATGCTTGGAAATTCAGGAGTACTTTGCCCCTAAAGGTCAGGTTATGAATCTGACAAATGAGAAGGCAATCGTCTAATGGAGTGTATTGGCATTTGTTCAGTTTTGTTAGCAGTTAAGAATCTATAGTTTTGAGGCACTGTGCAATTCTCTGTGCTGTATCCTAAACTGTAAAATATGTGGAATTTCCCCCCTGTTCTATCCGGCCAATTTATAGGCATCTTGATTTCTAAGCAGGTGTGCTTATTTCTCAATATCCTTTCAATCTTATTCCCAGTGTTGCCTGATCCAGTTCCATAACACTTCAAACACAGAACATCATCTCTTGCCCTTCCAACTAAAACATGGTGGTGAATCAAACCTTGGCCATGTACTATAGTTTAGAAATCAAAGCTATTTACTGCTGTGATGCCTATATATAGTCCCTCCCGTGCTGAACCTGATGCAAGGAGGCTTTGTTGCTTTCATTTATGATTTCACTGCTTTCATTTGGTAAGTGTATTTGCTGTCATGATTTTGAAGACAAACCAGTAGAAAAACATTTAGCTCATTTCCCCTCCACAACATTTTGGCAAATCATCGCTTAAAAAATTGGTGTAAATGCCTGCACCACAGTGATGAAGCCAAGTTTTATATTTAGATTGAAGATGGGGAGGTTTCAAGGGCATACCAATACAACTATAGATAGGTTTTGAGTCAGTGTTATAAAGTTTGTCACTTTTTTTTTTTTGTAATATGGAAAGAGCAAGAAGTGTTTTTGCTTTGTTTTGCTTTCTGTTTTTAAAGGGAATAAAAGTGCTCCTAAATCTATTTTGGTATAAACGACAGTTTTCAGGTTCACATTTGAAAGGATTATCAATACCATGTGCAAACACCAACAAAATAGACTGAACAGAGAGATCCCTCTAGAAAAAGATCAAGCAAATGATTGCATTCTCTAATCCACAGGAGACAACACCTAAATCCCATTCTCAAGGCATATATTTTCTGGTTCACCTTGAGATGGCAAACACAGGACACAAAAAGTATGCTTAATTACTCACTAACATAGAACCTGCTACCTCCTTTACCTGGACTCCAGATTTACCCTCTAGGATTTTCCAGAGGACATTCTAGAAGAGGTTGTTGCCACTGACACCTAGAGAAAGCGACTTTTAAACTGTTCTCCTTGGGACGGAAATTTCTGTGGACTTTCGGCCCTTGGGACCAAAACCCACAAGGCATTTATGAATAGGTGATATGAGAATTTTAATAAAATTGCAATAACCATGAAAATGGTGTCTTTAAAAATCTATGTACTATTAGTAACCATGCATGCATAGGCATTCACAACTATTTGGTCATAAAAACATGTGACTGTAATGATAATATGTACAGTCAACTTATAAAAGAATACATGTACTTCTGACTGGCAATAGTTAATCCCCAGCTCTGACCACAAGCCTAGGAGGATCAGCGTATCATGGGAAAGTGCAATGGGTAATTACAAAGTGGACAAAGCGCTCACCCTCTTGAACTCAACATTCAAGAATGGCTATCATGGCCTCATAGGTGCTTCATTTGTCATAATTCTTCGTCTCATTTCACAAGGTAAACCCCCAAATTCTGCGGAAATAAACAGGAGTAAAATGGGAAAGGAACACACACGATACAGCCACAGTGGAGAAAAATTCTCTCATAGAATATTCACATACAACCTTCAAAGAGGTTCACTGGTCCCTGAAAGAATTCATGGGCTGATGTTTACTTTTCATTTAGAAACGTGTATGGTCTAAGTTAGCATATGATTACCTTTAACTATCGGAGGGAAAGAATCTGTTAGCCGAATCTCCTTTCTATCATTTAGGTGAGTACCTCTTTGAAGCTTTATTAACCATCACGGAGTGGAGTGCTTATGGTACTTTCTAATTCAAGTTTAAATTCCAATGGGAAGAAACAAATCCACACTCCAGTTTAACTTCAGAAAAGGTTTGGTTTTTGCAAACTTTAAAGTCTCTCACTTGAAGGGAAAAACATGTTTCAGCAAAATATAATTTTCTACATATCTGAGACATTTCCCACAGGTTTCTTCTCCTCTAGGAGTTGATTGGGCATCTTCCAGCAGTAGATAAGTTCCTAATTTGAACACCATCCGTATTTTTCAGAGAGACTGAACAACAGGAGTAAACTTGAAAAAACTAGAAGAGTTGCACACAAGCTACTGAAAAAGGCAGAGGTTTGATGTTACCTGCAAATCACGATCTTATATTTTAGATCTTGGCATTCCAATGTATCTTGGCATTCAGTGAATGGAATTCTTGGAAATACCTGTTTCACAGTGAGTTTGGGAGGCCAGAGGCTGCTCAGTTACATTCTCCCTAGGCTTAAATTACTTCCAAGGACTGAGTTAGGGCATTTTGTGTGGTATATTAACTCTTCCAGAACAAGAAATTCCACTTCAATAAATTATTGCTACAGTTCATGAAAGAGTACCATGGTGTCCTGGAAAAGATAATGTCCCTTCCAAAATTCCACCTGTCTAATCACTTGAACAATGAGATATTCGTATTTTTCTCAGTCACTTGGCTCTTTGAAGACCTAACCTAAAAAAGAACTGCTTTCCCTGTCCAAATATTGACTGTCTTGATGGAGGCATGATATCAGAACTTTCCCAGTGGTGGGGTAGCTATGCCACTATTCCCAAATGCATTTATGCCACTATCCCCAAATGCGTTTGGCAACTGGCACACTTGATTCTTTCTTTATAAATTAACCTGCCAATCTTCTTTGCATGTGGAATTGTCTAAGGTAATCAAGAAAAAAAATGACCCAAATAGGCAAGTTTTTGAAAAATTGGTAAATTAATGGAGAACAGCACATTTTGGAAAGAAATGGACTGACAGTTAATGGAATCTCTCAGCTGATGACCTCCCATTTTTGAAAGGGATGTAAAACAAATCTTCACAAATGGTGAGTAAACTGTGAAAGAAGAATCCCCTCTCTCCCACCAAAAAACCCAATGCCTCAGAAACTTCCACTTCAGATATAAGATCATGGTGTGCAGGTCTGCTAGTGCCAAATACCAGTTCATCTTAGCAGAGCAGCTCACGAGGCAAAAGACTAGGGTTATCTGTGACATGACTTTACAAATAACATATGAACAATAATCCTATGTTATGGCAATTATTTTCCATACTCGATCTATTGATATTTTCCCCACGTGAACACAGTTGAGAAGACACGGATCATTTCCAATAGAAACTCAATAATCTCAAGGTAGGACAAAACAAACTCCACCTAATAAAATAAAATTTGGGTAAATGTTTTTCATTGTAGAGACCATTCTCCTTTCCCTCAATATTCTGGTAAACTCTTTATTTGTAAAAGTACACTCGTTTTGTTGTTTCATTACTTCATTAATCTACCAACTTCATTTCCAAACACTGCAAGCAGAATGGAATGGTTTGTATCTATTTTCTGAACCTGAGTCCAGAAGTTTTTTTTGTTTAAGATTTGACTATTTTAAATTCAATTAAAATAGGCAACCAAAGTTGGTGGGAAACAGTAGGTTTCTCCCAGGTAAAAGAGCTGATTAGCAGATTTTATAATCATTGGACATTTGTTCAGTCCCACCTGAAAATTAACTTATTTTACTGCTCGGCATGGGAAAAGGAATTGTCTAGTAATTTTCTGTGACAGAAAGCACAGCATTAATCCAAGGAAGCATCCAACAGACTGAGTCTATCTGCCGGGGAGCAGCTGTAAATTTTAACGGGATGAAAACATTTACCTCAGTACTTTTTTTGAGAGAGAATTCAGCAGCAGTTACAGTTAATATGTCACCCATCGAGATCGAGGATCACCCTAGGAGGCCGGCCAACTGACAAGCACTTTTCAAGTAACAAGAACAATGACATTGCAAGAAGCTACAAAACAACACTGCAGTAGTTATAGTGGCTACTACTATAGGGATCGTGCCCTGGGTAAATGTTCCAAATAGTAATGCAAGGAACACACTAGACTTGATAGGATTAGAATATTTTCTTTACATTAAGAACCAGTTGATGGCACATGATAAGGGGTGATGGTCCATTTACCCTATATCATTCTTCAACAACTTTCCTAGTTATGTCCACTTTCTCCTATGCTAATTATCTATATTCCATGCCAGTATATTTTCACCATCTGAAATGAGAATACTGGAACTGTGGAATACCTCAACTCACACACACACACACACACACACACACACACACACACACATGCAACCTTACACGTTTGTATGAACAATGCGTGTAAAGCGCTCATCTGCAGTGGGTGAGCTCCCTAAATCAGCCTTTCCAAATACAGAGAATCATTAAAAGCTAATGAAAAGTCATAGTAACTAGTTGGTCATGAGATTTTAAACCTTGCCCATATGGTCACTAATTCAGATACCTTTTATGTTTTTTGCTGAGTCCTCCAAAGCAAGAATCTCAAAGATGGACAACATGATATGTGAATCTAATGGGGTCACATTTCTGTTAGTTTTGCTTATTGCACGGTTGAAAATACTTTTGCTGCTGCAACACTTGAGTTGATTTTGAATGGCCATCAACACATCTATATTTGGCTAAGGCTGATTTGACTTTCTAGAGAAAGGCCAGCGGGTCTGCAAATGGGCACCTCCCTCTACACAGACAGCAATGTACACTGAAGACAAGTCTAAGCATATGTATATATGGCATATATACATACATGTGTACACATAAAATGGATTGGGAAGTCCTTTGGTTTAGACGGGATTAAATATGTTCTTCCCAAGTGCATAGGTTTCCTTTGACCAACCTGTTCAAAAAACAACTATGAAAAGTGCCATGGCAATGCTGACACTTCCTATGTCTTTTCCGCCCCCATCTTCTCTACTCCATCTCTCCTAAGCATTTTATTTTTAAAAGCAGTTGGTTCCTTTGGCCTTCTAACACTCCATCAATTCGTCCATTCCTTGGAAGAGCTCTAAGATCACATCCAGAAACTTGTCTTTAGTGGAGAACAAGGTTGCAAAGAACTTTTTTCCCTTCTTTGAGTCCCTCTTCCCCCCAAGAAGTGGACACCTTGCTGTGTCATGACTAATTCACTCTTGATCTGACTTGCCTTGTTACCCCTGGCCAGCCCAAGCAGCTGAGGTCTGAGCTTTACTTGCCCTGCATCATTGTGCAATACTGGAAAAGAAAAATAATCCGTTAGTCTACACCCTTCAGACTGTGGTGACGTGATCAGGGTTTTCTTGAATTTCTATGCATTCGATTTCTTCTCTCTCCTTCCGTTTGGCGTGTTTCTTTTTCTTGTGGTGCTTTTTGGAAGGGGGGAAAAAGGTTAGGAACACAGGTAAGATAACAAAACAGTGCAGAAGTGTGCAACCCCCCGTGAGCAGCAAGCATTTGAACAGTGTGAAGGTCAGGTTTGAAGGCACAAATAGGAGGGGGACCAATCCAATAAGAAAAGAAGTAACATTTTGCAAAATGGCTGTCCCATGCTCTTGCAGGGAGCTTTTTATACATTGTGTTCGGGTGTGCTCAGTTGCTAATACAAACGTGTAAAGCAGTGGTGCACAGTGGTCAATGGCGAAATTTAAAGTGTAGATAAGGCACAAGATAGAAATGCAATCCATGTCGACGTTCCATAATGTCATTAAGCCCAGAACGCCCAGCTCAATTGAGGTGACGCTAAGAATTAGCCAGAAGTTTCCCAGAGGGTGGATCACTAGGACAAAAGTCAGGATTAACACCAGGAGAACACCAAAGCCTGCAATCAGAACAGGCACTGTCACAGATAAGCCGTAATGGTCCATGAACACAAAGGAGGGGTTGAACACGATGAACCGGATGCTCTTTGATAGGGACAGGGGCCTCAACTTTTCCAGCACTTCTATGACTTCCTTCTGCTTGTCTCTGCTAGTCCTGGCCACCAGATACAAGCGAGAAGCAATGATGTTATTTTCATCCCCTGCCTTGGAGAAGATGATATCGTTTCGAAAATGCTGGAATTCTGGCTTTTTTAAAAATGAACTTTGTAGGACACTGATAAAGTCACTCTTGTTATTGGCACTGATGTTGCTCACTTTCAAGAACTGGTAATACTGCTCCACCCAGGACACTGCAGTGAATCCACTGCAGAGCCTCTGGAGGTCCTCCTGGACACTGCTGTTCCAGTACTCAAGGGGCTCGTAGACGTAGAATCCTATCACGGGGCTGTAGTTGCTGAAATATTTCTGCTGAACCATGGCATAAGAAACGCTCGGGGAATCACTGGCTAGTAGATTGATGATGTTGGCTCCGTCATTGATCTGCAAGCACCCCATGAAGGAGAAGGAGGCATAGATGAGATAGAGGATGACAACAAATGGCTTCACGTAGATATTGGTAATCCATTCATTGTAATGTTCACGGAGGAAGTGCTGAATAAAGTGGTGCTGGTAGGGGTTCGTCTCGTGATGGGATGTCTGTTGATGCCCATCACTCATCACTGTCTGGAACCACACAGGCTTGCGGTCCAGGTATTCTGCGGAAGGGATCTTACAGCAAAAGATGCTGTGGTAGCGGTTTTGCTCTAGTTGGCCAGCGAAGACCAGACAGGAGCCAAAGAAGGAGAAAATGTAGAAGTAGTTCAACAGGATGGAGACACACATGTTCTGACAGAAGACCTTCACAGCCTCTATGTTGGTGAACGGGCTGGCACCCATGCCAAAGGTAATAAAGTACAGGGAGCTGGTCATGGTATAGGTCACCATCACATCCGAATAGGCATCTGCTACCCTGTCTTTGAAGGGCAAATTCTCTTTGGTTCTCCGCCATCCAGACAGAAGCTCAAATACTCCTTTCGTTCCATGACCTAATTTAAAAAAAAGAAGGAAAAGAAGAATTGTTTTTTCATTTCCTCCTGTGGTTCAAGTGAATTCCTTATAGGTTATCTATGCTAACAGTACTTCACACTCTAATCTTCAAAGCACTATGATCCTCCTATCAGGGTCTCAAATTTCAGTGATATAATTGGATATATTTGGTTCATGTTTCTACTTGAGCCAAGTCCAAACTTTTTGGTATTCTGGGCAAAATGAAGCATTTATTGTCTGTTCTATTAATTTGACAATTTGTAAATGTAATGTGACATTATTCAGTGATTTCTCCCCCTCCACACATACCGTCTCCCTAGATGTGTCCTGAGTTGTTGAGGGCAGGAGCTGTTATTCATCCATCTGCAAGTGCCCTCAACACAAGTTCAGCGCTTCATCAACTGATGTACTGACGGATAGTCCCTAATCTCTGTTTCAAACTGACTTACATGCTGATTTAGGAAATTATATGATGATTTGAAACACTTAAAAATGGCTTTAAATTGATTTTACAATGTTTATCATCTGCTTGGTAGCCAAACAGCTTAGAAACTAATTCCTGTAGGTTTGATTAATTAACATTGGATGTGAGTCAAAAAAATCTGCCAGGTTACGTAAAACACAGGGAAAGACCTTTGGGGGAGAGATCATAGCAAGCATTTCCTACAGAGCTTTTATTCACACAGAGTTGGTGATGACTAAATGTTTGACTGTTCCACTGAAGTGGATGGAGCAGGCTTTTTTTAAACCAATTTCTGTGCACCCTTGGATAAGGATAAATAAGTAATAGGTTTAGTCAACAAATATTACTTGAGCACCTGCTATGTGCCAGATACTGTTAGATACTGAGCTGTTCCCTCCTCCCCTCGCCAGAAACCTGACAGCTCTTAAGATACCACCACTTACTTCTTTAAAAAAAAAAAAAAACCACAAAAAAAAACAGGGACTTTCGTGGGGGTACAGTGGTTAAGAATCTGTCTGCCAACGTAGGGGACACGGATTTGAGCCCTGGTCCAGGAAGATCCCACATGCCTCAGAGCAACTAAGCCCATATACCACAACTACTGAGCCTGCACCCTAGAGTCCTCGAGCCACAGCTACCGAGCCCACATGCCACAACTACTGAAGCCCGTACTCTGCAACATGAGAAGCCACTGTAATGAGAAGCCCATGCACCGCAATGAAGAGTAGCCCCCCAACAACTAGAGAAAGCACGTGCATAGCAAAACGAAGATCCAATGCAGCCAATAAATAAATAAATAAATAAATAAATAAATAAATTTATATAAAAATGAAGTAAAAGAAGTACATAAAAATAAATATAAATAAAAATAATTTAAAAAAACCCTACCAAAACCAGAAAGCAGCTCCAAAATGAAAACAGCTGGGAAAATAAAAGTATTATACCATACCTTCAATTTTCCCTTTTTTCACTTCCTTGGATTAGCTTTGTCAATTATCATCTAGGTAATATCAACTGGTAACTTTTTGACTGACCAGAAATCTTCATGGATCACTCTTGCCCTTGTAGGCATAACAATACTACAGGCAGACCTTCTCTCTGAATGGATACAAGCTGTGCTTGGGCCGTTCTCCAAGAAATTCATTAGACAAAAATGTAGTTTAGAGGCACAAAATGACCTAGTTCAAGAAATCCTGGAAAATGGACTTTGTATTGGCACCTAGATATTGGAGCTACGTGTTACTCAATTCACTTAGCAGTGCTTTAACAAACCTATTATAATGGCTGGGGTCTTACTATAATCACTGATTCTGTGTTGTTTGCTAATTGGTCTCTATAATGCTTGCACTTCCTTGTTAGTTTTATTTGAGGCTGCAATGTGCAAAATTAAAAACTGTATTCCTCAGCCTGCCTTTCAGCCAGGGGTGATTTACATGATGCACTTCTGGGCAATGCAATGCAACTGGAAGTCATCTAAGGATGCTTATTAGAAAACTAGAAAGAGCTTTGTCCTAAACGGAATCACAAAGCCATCAATAAGAGCCATGGCCTACCTTTCTCTCGAATACTCTTTAAAGAGAACTAAATCTCCATTTGGTTAAGCCACTGTAAGTGAGGCTGTTATATGCAGCTCAACATTTTCCTAACCAATAAAATTTTGTAGTTAAATTAACTTTTACCAAAACTTCTTTTATAGGTATCTAAGAATTGTTACTCTACAGTTAATTTGACTATAGTATTTATAGGTTTAAATGTATAATGCTAATCTTTGATTTTAAAGACACATTGGTTCATTCATCTTGGGAGTTTTTTTAAAATTATTGATTGTTATTGCATTGGAGTTCTTTTTGTTCCCAACATGAAACCTATTTATTCTCTAAAGTTCTCTATTCTGGGTCTCCCGTCAGGAAAGATAAGTTTATCCTAACAAATAGAAAGCGTTATGAAAACTACATTTAAGTATAAGGTACATTTTTTTTTGAGCCAATGATCTTGCAATTAATTACTAGCTCAACTTCTATGTGCATTGAATTAAGTCTAATGATTCTTAGCAATATTAATTATTCATTTCTATCTTCTCCAAGACTCCTTGACCAAACGGAATACTTGTTCTTTTATTCCCTTGACAAAAACGTAATATTAGGATATTAGTTAAAGTAATTAAAATAATTCTTTAATTAGAGCACATCTCTTCTGAAATGAGGACTCTTGCTATCCTTGTAGTCACAAGGGGGGAAAAGGCTACCCAAGGCTATGGCTAAATCTGGCTTGTCTCTGCATTTGGTCACTTTTACAGAGTATTAGGTACATTATGTAGGGCAGGTTGTTACTTTATATAGTAGAAAGGTCTGTATGTGTGGGAAGATGAAGCTAAATCATATGAGGTCAAATAATCACTCTAAGTATGAAAAGGACTGAAAACACAATTTTGGGGCTGGCATGTTTCATCTCATTCATGGGTTTAGATATTTTATAGGTTATTCCTAATAATACACACTCATTTGATATTCACCATAATCTGGCTACTTCTTAGCAGTTCAAATCTGTTACCTGCTCAGCCAGGGTAGTCCTCTCACCCCCCATCAATCTGCCCAGGATCAGTCTTCCTTCCCAAGTTTTGTTCATGCTGTTTTCTCTGCTTTTCAATACCTTCCCCTCATTTCTACTTATACTGAAATTCTACCTATCAGTCTGTTAGCTCAATTATCTTCTTTGTCTTGAAGCTGTTACTGACTATTCCAGACATATTGATTTTTTTTCTGTTCCTTAAACTCCTATTGTACTAATTAGGCTACTCATTTTGGCACGCACACATGTGCTGTTCTGCTCTGGAACAAAATGTTTTTCTCAGGACATGGTCCATCTCTTTGGTTAGATTGCTAATTCCTCAAGGTCAGGGAATGCGTTTTAAGTTACTTTTATACTCTGCAGAGCATCTGACAAAGTGATGGATGCCCACTAACCTCTTATTGAATTAAATCAACTGTAATTCTCGATTCTAGATGGGTTTAGAAAATATACCTTTTAATTACTAATTCAAAAATTTATTATGCATCTTTATACCTATATTAATTGGGTCCAGAAGAGCTATACACTTTTAATTCAACTCAACTCAACTCAATCAATATATATTAGAATTTGTTATACATGAGGATCTGTGATAGTCAATATATAAAACATAAAGGTAAACAAGAAACACAAATCTTTTCCAATATCTATCAGTCCAGAGGTCGTTTTTACTTGGGTAATTCTGAGACAGAGATCATAGCTTCTAATACATATGAATTTTAGAAATTGTTCTGTACATTGTAGGATGTTTAGCAGCATTCTTGCCTCTACCCACTAGATGCCAGTAGCACACTCCTCAGTTGTGACAACCAAATATGTCTGAAGACATTGCCAAATGCTTTTTGGGGGACAAAACTGCGCCCAACTGAGAATTCTTGGTTTAGTCAAAAGAAAAGGAGATATTACACACACATATGCACACACATACACACACTCACACACACATTTTAATAATCTTTTTCTGATTATAAAAGCAGAAAATATTTCCATCAGAAATTTGGGGAAAAGGGAAAAAATAATGGTGAAGAAATTATTCCATACTTCCACAACACAAATAACTGCTGTTAACAACTTTGTCCGTTTATTCTAGCTATGTGTGTATGTATGTATTAAGCTTATTTATCTGTCTATCTATCCATCTATCCATCCTTCCTTCCATCTATCCAGATAAATAACTATGTAATTATGTCACAGAACTGGGCTCCTACAAGAAGAAATTCGGGTTGGGATTGTCTTGGATATTTGTCCAGATGACCTGTCAATGACGGAGATCCTGTTTTCTAACTTCTGCGGTTTTCTCTCTTGGTTTCTTACTATTCCCTATGGTTTTCATTCTGAGGCTAGAACAATTTTTTGAACATCTGTGCACTTGAAAGAATTCCTCTCTACATAGCTTTCTAAAAGAGTTGTATTCACTATTTTTCCACCTTTACTCTGAGAGTCCTATTTCAATTCAAACAACACACCTGAAACCAAGGCACCGGTATCCACTCAAAAGAAAGGTGGCCCACCATCTCAGATGGTAAGGCATGGAACATACACAAGTGTGACTTGCCTCACTGAACTATGGCCTGAACTAACTCCACTATGTTACTCCCTGGTACCCCAGTCCTGGCAGTTCTTTGCTTCTGTGCCATTCCCACCAAAATCCTCAATCCTCACCTATGGCCTCAGTTTGTCTTATGAACACCATTCATGGTCCTGAGTGGTGAAAGACATATATGTGAGCAGCTAACAGACGCGAAAGGAAGGCGTGCATTCTTATTAAGTAGAGATGTATGCTGTGTACTGTGAAAATATAGTTGATTCTTCCTGAGGGATCAGGGAAAGCTCCAAAAGGTGTTAGTAGGCAGAGGACGATGCGAGTGGTGGTCTAGACTGATGGAACAACATGGATAAAGGCTCAAGCACTTATAAACTGAGGGAAGGTAATTGTGTTTGTTTTTTTGTTTTTGTTTTTATTTTTTTTATTTTTTTATTTTTTGGTGGGGTACACCAGGTTCAATCATCTGTTTTTATACACATATCCCCGTATTCCCTCCCTTCCTTGACTCCCCCCCTCGAGTCCCTCCCACCCTCCCTGCCCCAGTCCTCTAAGGCATCTTCCATCCTCGAGTTGGACTCCCTTTTTGTTATACAACAACTTCCCACTGACTATCTATTCTACCATTGGTAGTATATATATGTCTGTGCTACTCTCTCACTTCATCTCAGTTTCCCCTTCACCCCCCGCCCCCTCCCATACCTCGAGTTCTCCAGTCCATTCTCTGTATCTGCATCCTTATTCTTGTCACTGAGTTCATCAGTACCATTTTTAGATTCCGTATATGTGAGTTAGCATACAATATTTGTCCTTCTCTTTCTGACTTACTTCACTCTGTATGACAGATTGTAATTCTATCCACTTCATTACATATAGCTCCATCTCATCCCTTTTTATAGCTGAGTAATATTCCATTGTATATATATGCCACATCTTCTGTATCCATTCATTTGTTGATGGGCATTTCGGTTGCTTCCATGTCCTGGCTATTGTAAATAGTGCTGCAATAAACATTATGGTACAAGTTTCTTTTGGGATTATGGTTTTCTTTGGGTATATGCCCAGGAGTGGGTTTACTGGATCATATGGTAGTTCTATTTGTAGTTTTTTAAGGAACCTCCAAATTGTTTTCCATAGTGGCTGTACCAACTTACAGTCCCACCAACAGTGCAGGAGAGTTCCCTTTTCTCCACACCCTCTGCAGCATTTATTGTTTCTAGATGTTTTGATGATAGCCATTCTGACCAGTGTGAGATGATACCTCATTGTGGCTTTGACTTGCATTTCTCTGATGATGAGTGATGTTGAGCATCTTTTCATGTGTTTGTTGGCCATCTGTATGTCTTCTTTGGAGAAATGTCTATTTAGATCTTCTGCCCATTTGTGGATTGGGTGATTTGCTTTTTTGGTATGAAGCTGCATGAGCTGCTTGTATATTTTGGAGGTTAATCCTTTGTCTGTTGTTTCATAGGCAATTATTTTCTCCCATTCTGAGGGTTGCCTTTTAGTCTTGTTTATGGTTTCTTTTGCTGTGCAAAAGCTTTTAAGTTTCATGAGGTCCCATTTGTTTATTCTTGATTTTATTTCCCTGATTCTAGGAGGTGGGTCAAAAAGGATGTTGCTTTGATGTATGTCATAGAGTGTTCTGCCTATGTTTTCCTCTAGGAGTTTGATAGTGTCTGGCCTTACATGTAGGTCTTTAATCCATTTGGAGTTTATTTTTGTGTATGGTGTTAGGAAGTGTTCTCATTTCATTCTTTGACATGTTGCTGTCCAATTTTCCCAGCACCATTTATTGAAGAGGCTGTCTTTTTTCCATTGTATACTCGTGCCTCCTTTGTCAAAGATAAGGTGCCCATATGTGTTTGGGCTTATTTCTGAGTTCTCTATTCTATTCCATTGATCATCCTTTCTATTTTTGTGCCAGTACCATACTGTCTTGATCACTATGGCCTTGTAGTAGAGTTTGAAGTCAGGAAGCCTGATTCCACCAACTCCATTTTTCCTTCTCAAGATGGCTTTGGCTATTCGGGGTCTTTTGCGTTTCCATACAAATTGTAAGATTTCTTGCTCTAGTTCTGTGAAAAATGCCATTGGTAATTTGATCGGGATTGCATTGAATCTGTAAATTGCTTTGGGTAGTACAGTCCTTTTCACGATGTTGATTATTCCAATCCAGGAACTTGGTATGTCTCTCCATCTGTTTGTGTCGTCTTTGATTTCTTTCATCAGTGTCTTAAAGTTTTCTGCATACAGATCTTTTGCCTCCTTAGGCAGGTTTATTCCTAGGTATTTTATTCTTTTGGTTGCAATGGTGAATGGGAGAGTTTCCTTAATTTCTCTTTCTGCTCTTCCGTTGTTAGTGTATAGGAATGCTAGAGATTTCTGTGCATTCATTATGTATCCTGCTACTTTACTAAACTCATCAATGAGTGCTAGCAGTTTTCTGGTAGAGTCTTGAGGGTTTTCTATATATAATATCATGTCATCTGCAAAGAGTGACAATTTTACTTCTTCTTTTCCAATTTGGATTCCTTTGATTTCTTTTTCTTCTCTGATTGCTGTGGCTAAAACTTCCAAAACTATGTTGAATAATAGTGGTGAGAGTGGACACCCTTGTCTTGTTCCTGTTCTTAGAGAGAATTCTTCCAGTTTTTCCCCATTGAGAATGATGTTGGCTTTTGGTTTTTCATATATGGCTTTGATTATGTTGAGGTAATTTCCTTCTCTGCCCATTTTCTGGAGAGCTTTTATCATAAATGGATGTTGAACTTTGTCAAAAGCTTTTTCTGCATCTATTGAGATGATCATATGGTTTTTATCCTTCAAGTGGTTGATATGATGTATCACGTTGATTGATTTGCGTATATTGAAGAATCCTTGCATCCCAGGGATAAACCCCACTTGATCATGGTGTATGATTTTTTTAATGTGCTGTTGCAGTCTGTTAGCTAGTATTTTGTTGAGGATTTTTGCATCTATATTCATCAGTGATATTGGTCTGTAGTTTTCTTTTTTTGTGACATCTTTGCCTGGTTTTGGTATCAGGGTGATGGTGGCCTCGTAGAATGAGTTTGGGAGTGCTCCGCCTTCTGCAATATTTTGGAAGAGTTTGAGAAGGATAGGTGTTAACTCTTCTCAAAATGTTTGATAGAATTCACCTGTGAACCCATCTGGTCCTGGGCTTTTGTGTGTTGGGAGATTTTTAATCACTGCCTCAATTTCCGTACTTGTGATTGGTCTGTTCATGGTTTCTATTTCTTCCTGGTTCAGTCGTGGAAGATTGTATTTTTCTAAGAATTCATCCATTTCTTCCAGGTTATCCAATTGATTGGCATATAGTTGCTTGTAGTAGTCTCTCATGATGTTTTGTATTTCTGAGGTGTCCGTTGTTACTTCTCCTTTTTTATTTCTAATTCTGTTGATTTGCATCTTCTCCCTTTTTTTCTTGATGAGTCTGGCTAATGGTTTATCAATTTTGTTAATCTTCTCAAAGAACCAGCTTTTAGTTTTATTAATTTTTGCTATGGTTTCCTTCCTTTCTTTTTCATTTATTTCTGCTCTGATCTTTATGATTTCTTTCCTTCTGCTCACTTTGGGGTTTCTTTGTTCTTCTTTCTCTAGTTGTTTGAGGTGTAAGGTTAGGTTGTTTATTCGATCATTTTCTTGTTTCTTAAGGTAGGACTGTATTGCTATAAACTTCCCTCTTAGAACTGCTTTTGGTGCATCCCATAGGTTTTGGGTTGTGTTTTCATTGTCATTTGTTTCTAGATATTTTTTGATTTCCTCTTTGATTTCTGTAGTGATTCCTTGGTTGTTTAAGAGTGAATTGTTTAGCCTCCATGTGTTTGTCTTTTTTGCAGTTTTTTTCCTGTAATTGATATCTAGTCTCATGGCGTTGTGGTCTGAGAAGATGCTTGATATGATTTCAATTTTCTTGAATTTGCTGAGGTTTGATGTGTGACCCAAGATGTGATCTATCCTGGAAAATGTTCCGTGTGCACTTGAGAAGAAAGTGTAGTCTATCGTTTTTGGATGGAATGTCCTATAAATATCAATGAAGTCGAGATGGTCTAATGTGTCATTTAAAGCTTGTATGTTTTTATTTATTTTCTGTGTGGATGATCTGTCCATTGATGTAAGTGGGGTGTTCAACTCTCCCACTATTATTGTGTTACTGTCGATGTCCCCTTTTATGGCTGTTAGCATTTGCCTTATGTATTGAGGTGCTCCTATATTGGGGGCATAGATATTTACCATTGTGATATGTTCTTCTTGAATGGATCACTTGATCATTATGTAGTGTCCTTCCTTGTCTCTTTTAATAGTCTTTACTTTCAAGTCTAATTTGTCTGATATGAGTATTGCTACTCCAGCTTTCTTTTGACTTCCATTGGCATGGAATATCTTTTTCCATCCCTTTACTTTCAGTCTATATGTATCCCTTGGTCTGAAGTGGGTTTCTTGTAGGCAGCATAGAGAAGGGTCTTGTTTTTGTATCCATTCAGCCAGTCTGTGTCTTTTGGTTGGAGCATTTAATCCATTGACATTTAAAGTGATTATTGACATGTGTGTTCCAAATACCATTTTCTTAATTGCTTTGAGTTTGTATTTGTAGGTGTTTCCCTTTTCTTGTGTTTCCTACTTAGAGAAGTTCCTTTAGCACTTGTTGTAAGGCTGGTTTGGTGGTGCTGAATTCTCTTAACTTTTGCTTGTCTGGAAAGCTTTTGATTTCTCCCTCAAATCTGAATGAGATTCTTGCTGGGTAGAGTATTCTTGGCTGTAGGTTTCTCTCTTTCAGGACTTTGAGTATATCCTGCCATTCCCTTCTGGCCTGCAGAGTTTCTGTAGAAAGGTCAGCTGTTATCCTGATGGGTTTTCCCTTATATGTTGTTTGTTGCTTTTCTCTTGCTGCTTTTAATAATTTTTCTTTGTGTTTAATTGTCGTTAGTTTGATTAATATGTGTCTTGGTGTATTTCTCCTTGGGTTTATTCTGTATGGGACTCTCTGTGCTTCTTGGACTTGGTTCATTATTTCCTTTCCCATGTTGGGGAAGTTTTCCACTAGAACCTCTTCAAAGATTTTCTCAGACCCTTTCTTGTTTTCTTCTTCTTCTGGGATGCCTATAATTCGAATGTTGGTACATTTAAGGTTATCACTGAGGTCTCTGAGACTGTCTTCCATTCTTTTTATTCTTTTTTCTTTTTCCTGCTCTGTGGTGTTTATTTCCCCCATTCTATTTTCCAACTCACTTATTCGTTCTTCTGCCTCAGTCATTCTGCTGGTTATAGCATCTAGAGTATTTTTAATTTCAGTTATTTTGTTATCCATTGCTGTTTGTTTTTCTGAGTTCTTATGAACTGTTTCTTGTACTTTCTCTATTTTGTTATCGAGATTTTGTATCATTTTTACTATCATGACTCTAAATTCTTTTTCAGGCATTTTTCCTATTTCCTCTTCATTTATTTGGTCTTGTGGGTATTTTTCCTGCTCCTTTGCCTGCATGGGGTTTCTTTGTTTCCTCATGGTTGTCCAAACTTTTGGGGTTGCTTGTCCTGGCAATAGAGGTGTTTATAGAAGACTGTCCAAGCCTCAGACTAATGTCCAAGTATTGGATTAAATGAATATTAAGTCTAGGAAACACATACATGTATAAGACACACAATTACTGAATCCGTTAGGACATAAGGCTCTAGAAAGACCTGACAGAACCCCAGTGTGCTATCAGATATTCAAAGAGAAACCCAGCAGAAATCGACAACTGAAACAGAACAAATCAGAGACAGAAGCAAAAGCAAACAAACAACAAATAACACCCTACACATACAAACATCAATCCAGGGAGATTTTGTAAGCTAGGATCAAATATAGAAAAGAGCTGGAGTACCACCAGAGAGAATGGAGATTCTCAGAATGTAATTAGACAACTGTACTAAGAACTAAGATAAAGACAAAAGCCTAATATTAAATACCAAGGCAGTGCGTCATCTGGAGAATAGAGCAAGGAGTCTGAGCAGACCGATAGTGTTGCTTATAAGTATGTTAAGATAAAATAAACTTAAAAAGGCTGGAAGAAAGGGGAACAGAAGAGTGTAATGTGGTTGGAAATATGCAAATAAAAAGAAAGGAATAGAAATGTATAAAAGATAGGGATGAAAGGAAAGTATGAGAGATATTTTGTCCGTACTACCAAAAACTTAGCTAAATATAGAAGTGCATAAAAAGGCAAAAAAAAAAAAAAAGAATAAAAAATATCATTAAAAAATTATGTTATAAAACTTGTACATCCCTTAGGGCTAATATCGTATTTAATAAATCAAAAAAAAAAAAAAAAAAGAGAGAGAGAGAGAGAGAGAAAGAAAAAAAAAATAAAAAAATAAAAAAAAAATCCAGAAGTGATCCCAGAATGGACTAGTTCAATAGGTATTGATACTACTATTTCTGTTTCCTTAGAGTCTCAGCTGTAAGTGTCCTTCTCCTTGCCTTGGGTTTTTTTTGCATTATTCTGTGACCAGCAGAGGTTCCTTTATTGTTCGTCTGTAAGCGTCTGTGTGTGGGGAGGGAGAGGGTACAATAGTGGCTCCTTCTCCTGGGAGGGAGTGAGCAGTGGCACACTGTTGTTTCAGTCAGGCTTGGAGGTGCCTGTTGCAGAGGGCGCTGGTGGCTCAGGCGTACACAGAAAGTCTTAGAGTTGGGCCTCTCTCAGGGTTTTTTTTTTCTTTTTGATGCTGTTTTTTTTTTTTTTTTTTTTTTTTCTCTCGGCAGCCTCCCTGCTGCTGGCGTTGCAAGGGGTTTTAATCTAGCCCCGCCCGAGCGTCTGAGGGTGCTTGTTATCCCTGAGCACCTTAGGTGGCCCACGGGCATCTCTCCACTGCCTGTTGCAGAGGCGCGGAAAGAGAGGGAGAGGCTATGCGCGCGGCTCCTCCCCCCCGCCCGTGAGCCTGCAGCCTCCAGCCGCCAGCATGGCCGGGCAGCTCTCAGGGACGGGCACTCCTCTCCGCGGACCTCCTCCCTCCTGTCCTCTCGGTCCGTCACCCTACCGGCAACAAATGTTTCTCCCCCTGAACCAGCTCTCCGGTTCCCACGCTCCCACTCCTGGACCCTCCGTTCAGCCGCGGATCGATGTCTCGGTCCGGGAACGCTGAGCTGCGCTGCGGCCCCTCCGTACGTTTCTCACTCCCTCCCGTCTGCCACAGCTCCTCCGCTTCACCCTCTTTGAGCCCTCGTAGATGCCTCCCTACCGGCTATGTCGGGCTCCCCGCAGCCCTTTCTGGTGTCCGAGGCCGTCTGCTGGTGTTCAGCTGGTTCTCTGTGGGAATGACTGCGTCCTTCCTTGCATTCCCAATGCATCTGTGGAGAGGGATGCACTCCACGTCTCTCTACTTCGCCGCCATCTTTTCTCCTCGGTAATTGTGTTTTTAATGTTTATAGTTGAATTTTTTCTCTCAGCAGAGATAATATATTGCCCAAATTATATGCCTTATTTAATGTTTCAAAAGATGACTGCCAAACTTCCATCATGATTTCCTCCCACTATATTAGTATATACTTGCAAACTATATTAGAATAATACGACAAGGATCTCACCTGGGACATTACGGGATAACTGATGTTTGTTTTGATAAAGTTTCATGAAAGAAAAGAGAGCGAGAACTCTGGGGAATAAAAATGATACGCATAGAATTGGAACTGGGAAAAAAATTCAAGGAGGGAAATGAATAGAAATAAAAGATTTGCATGTATATGTGTGTGTATTGAATATTCCAAAAATCTTCAGGGATGTGTTGGGGAGACCTCTTTCTAAATGAAGCCAAATGGAAGAATTGTGCAGTAACCAGGAAAACTTATCTGACAGCTTGCTAACATACCCTATTTAACAATAATTTAATAAGTTCTGCTCTTTCCAATTGAGAAATGAGGAAATGAAGAGTATGTCAATTCTTATTCTAGTCACGGCAGCACAGGTCAGCCAGAGGAAATATTTTAAATGATTAAAATTAAATGATTAAATTTAAATGATTAAAACTAAATATATATATATTTGTTACCAAACAAAACTCATTTCAGTCCTAAGCAAGCCGAACAATATTCAGAACTAGTTATAATTCCATCTGAACCTCAAGCAATCACTCTACGACAAATAAAGATGACTTCTAAAGTGAGATGGATCTTCTCTGAGAACTGATTTCAACCCACATTTTACATTTCTCTAAACTCCTGCACTTCCAGTGTAAACTTCTACACTCTGACTGACCTGACAGTGCTAAAGGCAATCCTTCTGGTTCATGGCTAGTCCAGAAGTGACTTCTTTCAAAGCAATGATGTTCTTCTGCAAATCTAATACACATTTTACAGTTTCCACTTTAACCCCAAACCCAACCTCTCCAAAATCAAGAATTCCAAAGAAAATAGTTTTAACAAGGATCAAATCCAATCAGAACTAATTGTAACTGACCCAATTAGTTTCCTTTTGGGTTTTCCTTTGATATAGTTATCGTTCTAATAAGCTCCTCTGTGGACTTCTAATTCTTCCTAATCTGCCGAATTAGAGCTCTCTTCTGAAGATGTACGGGTGGGTCTTCATTTTCACTTGAACATGTTAAGCTCTCAGCAGGTCATGAGAGTGTGATCTCTCCTGTTTTAGTGACATAAAAAATAGAGGTAGAAATAAAACTCCTTCTTACAACCCAGTCCGGAGAAAGCTTTCTACTTTCCCTTAGCAGTTATTTCTGCTTTGGTTAACTATGTGTTCAGCAGCTGTGTTTGTGGAAATCACCCTTGAGCTCAGCTAGAAAAGCATTTTGATTTTTTAGTGGGCTCTTAGGCTATGTGATCCTGATGCCAACCAAGCGAATGAACGATGGATGAAAAAATAAAATCCCAGTCCGCTGAACTAGTAAAGCAGCTAAGAAAAAAATCTGGCTATTGAATCAGCATTCTGAGCGGTCAGTCACTTGTTTGGCATTACATGGGATCCTTATCCATTGTTCTTTCTCTTTAGTTGGCTGATTCCTACGTATACTTTAAAGATACCACTTAAACATGATCTCATCTCGAATACTCTCCCCTTGCCCTCTTCATCTCTAACTCACCCACTTAGAAGCCTCCTCTCTGTGTTTCAGCACATTTCATAGCGCTTACTACTGCACCCAACTGAAATTATCCATCCACGGGCCTGCATTTCATGGAAGTCCTTATAAGGTCCTTACTGTCTAGGGCAGGTACTTATCTTTTTCTGTTTTTGTGTTCCAGTTATTTGGCACTTACTGGCGCTCAATAAATGTTTGTGAAATTAAACTGGCCTTGATCTGTTTTAAGTGTTTTAAAGCCATTTTTAAAGTTCTTGCAATAATTGTTATTAACAGTCCTATATTCAGTATAAGATGTAGTAAAATATAGATTGCCTCAATTTACTGAGAAGGCCATTTGCTGAGTGATTCTGGGGCAGAGGTGGTAATAAATATCAATGATGTCCAACTACAAAATTAGCACATAATTCATTAGTTTGGCTGGTTCAGCATTATAAATGTCTATGGGGAATGGAATATGAAATTAAGAAACTTGCTCTAAGTTGCTAGCTGCAGGGTAGAAATGGGTCCACAAGGCACTCCTGCTACCTGAGGGGTGATGACTTCTTCAGACATTTTCTAACCCACATGATGTCTAACTTAAGGGGGTTATCAGTGTGTATTTGTAGACTGACTACTTTTAATTAACTCTCATCTAGAATAAACAGGCGATTATCAAGCTTCATTCATGAAGGATGGCCAAGGCTGTTGCATCTTGATACCTATGTAGCCCACAAAGACATAGGTAGGAAGCTATTCAGCAGGAATGCTCCAGGCTGCTATTTGAAGGGGGTATATTTGATGGTTTTACCTGAAAACCTGTGGTGGTGGTGTACAGTGAGGGAGGGTCTAGCTTCCTATGACCCTTAAGCGTTTCTTGTGAAGTGCCCCATCCCAGTACGGAATGAGGCAGGTAAAACACCGAGAAGAGAGGCATCGAGGAAGGAAGCAAGGAATTCAAAGTGAATCTGAACTGACCCTCATCCCTTAGCTCTTAGCAGGAGGCTAGAGGATTTTATCAGGTCTCTAACAAGAAAAAATGGAATCTAGTAACAGATTCTCATTGTACAATTTTCAGAGCTATTATATATTTTACACACATCTTAATGTATAGAAAAGGGCATGTAGTTTCATTCCAGAGTTTACATTCCATCACTTTTGACAGTTTATTTTGTAGTTCGATATAAAGTTAAAATTTAAAAAATCCACTGTGTGTGTTTGTTCACATGCATGTGTATATATTTACACATGCATATACATACATATACACATGTATATATATTGAGAGAGATATATATGTGTATATATAGAGAGGGGCGGGGGAGAGAGAGGAGATGGGAGTGTTCTAAAATCACAGACTATTAGCCAAGGTTTTACTACTCAAAGTGGGGAAAACTAGGTAAGACCTACTATTTGATATTATGATTAGCAGCACATTCCCCAGAGCCAGACTCTTTGAGTTAAAATCCTGGGTCTCCTACTTCCTAGCTCTGTGACTTTGAGCAGGTTGTTTTTTAACCTCTCCATGTCTCAGTTTTCTCATCTATAAAGTGAGGTAACAAGGACATCCACCTCATAGGACTGTTCTGAGTTCTAGGTAAGTTAATACGTGTGCTTGGCACACAGGAAGTTCTCCACTGAGTGTGAAAGCTCAGTGCTGTCTGCGGCAGGATATTTGCCATGGAGAACATTCCAAGTCATTTGACTTGGGATGCCAGCTTCCGCATGCAGCCTGGTTCCTGCTCCCTTTAACACCACAGCTGAGCTGACTTTTGGGGCTGTCTTTTCAGATTTTCTTGCTGCAGGAGCTCAGTGCTGCCAAGAGCTGAAGCCCCACTGCAGAGCCAGCGCACACACAGTGGCTGGCTTTCTTGTTCTCTCCCTCTCTCTGGTATTCCCATTCAGGGAGAAAAAGACTCCCAGGAAACGAAAAAGCAGCCCTGATAGCTGTGCTGTCAAGTAGTTCTTGGCATTGCCAGAAGCTGGTCTGGCCCTCACGGCTGGGCTTAGTATTGTCCTGTAGATCACAGATGGTCTGGCAAAAAAGCATCAGAGAATATCACTTTGTGACCGCGATAGTTTGAGACAAAATAAGACCACTCCATAATCATGCCTGAGCACAAACAAACTGCAAGCATTGTCCAAAACATCAAATACGCCAAGCATCCTTTTACCAAGGAGGGAGGTCTAGGAGGGAGAAGATACATGTATACGTATAGCTAATTCACTTCATTGTACAGCAGAACGTAACACAACATTGTAAAGCAATTATACTCCAATAAAAAAAAAGTATCACTCCAGTCAGTATTGGTATGGCACTCCCAGAAGATGAAACAAAAAAAGACACTCCAAAGAGGCGATTGATTGGTGAATAGGACTGTTTCTGAAACATAAATGAAATAGGCAACGGGATATTCAAAGCAGATGAGCACTGACTGCTCTTCTTTCAAACCAGATGGGTTGCTTACCACCATATTGGAAACACGTTGGAGGGACTTCCCTGCTGGCGCAGTGCTTAAGAATCCGCCTGCCTATGCAGGAGACATGGGTTCAAGCCCTGGTCTGGGAAAATTTCACATGCCATGGAGCAACTAAGCCCATAGGCCACACTACTGAGCCTGCTCTCTAGAGCCCATGAGCCACAACTATTGAGCCTACACGCCACAACTACTGAAGCTCACGTGCCTGGAGCCTGTGCTCCGCAGCAAGAGAAGCCACCACGATGAGAAGCCCTTGCACCACAACAAAGAGTAGCCCCTGCTCGCTGCAAGTAGAGAAAGCCTGTATGCAGCAACAAAGACCCAACACAGCCAAGAAATAAATAAATTAAAAAAAAAAAGACTTTGTAGCAGGAATTTGGACAGGAAAATGGAAACAAACATGATGTTTATTTTTTCTCATTATGTAGGCAAAACATTTTAACTGCTGGTATCTTATGCTGAAAAGGATGTGGGAGAATGTGTGAGCGGTTATTAGGACTGTAATTTTATATAGCTGTTTGGGAGAGCGATTGGGAGCATATAACTAAATTTTAACCACACATACTCTCTTGGAAAAAAAAAAAAAAGAATAGTAGGATTGATTGCCACTTCTTTACTGACAAGAGTTTAATCTTGATCTGGTCTTCTTGCCTTCTAAGTATAAGAATTGTTAAGATAACTGATTATAGATTTACCCTCTCTTCCTGACAGTAACCAACCATGCTGCCTTATACCCTCTTCCAAATCATCTAACACTTCAAAAATCATATAAATCCATTCTAATATCTTCTTCCCCAAATGCTTTATAGTTCCCAATGGTGTGCGTTCTTCCTCACTGCAGTGAGTCAATAAACCCAAATTTGTTCAATTACCGTAGTAGTCCTGGTGGTCTTTGGCTGGGGGACATTGATATTTTAGAATAAACGAGTATTTTTGGAAAGTGAGATAAATTAAAATTTTTATCATTGTTGACTTTATAAATTGACTTCTTTGAGTGTAGGAGTTAGAAGTGTGGGAGTTAGAAGAGAAGCACTGAATGAGAGTTAATTCCTGGAGGATTTCAATTTCTAAACCATATCACTAGTAAAAGGGATGGCTTTCTGGTGGAAGTAATATTTTAGTTGTATTCTCACTAAAAAGAGAAAGCCAGTTGGGCATATGGGAAGTGGGAAGATGTTCTGAAAGGAAGATAACATGGATGTTAAAATAGGAGAAGGGAGAAGGAGCCACGTGGAATGGAATAGTCATTGCTTCAAGCAGAGAAGAGCAATGAATGGGAGAATGGGGGTGGCAGTGAAAACCTTACAGTTGTCAAGAGAAGTGGATTAGTAGCTCATAAACTAAACATAAGCACATGCTTTAAAAAAATCAAGACCTAGAATAAGAGATCATACAAAGGGAGAAAAGAATAAGAACTTGGAGGAAGGAAAATTAAGACAATCTAAGTATTTACTGAGCTAAAGACATTCAAAGAACAAAAATTAGAAAAATCAATTCATTCCTTTGAAGGACATTTCCTGAGTGCCTCCCATTAGAAGATATGGTAAAATGTCATCACTTTGAAGTTTAATAACTCCCATTTGTCCCATGTGAAAACCATATCATATCCATATGCTTGAATTTAATGGTTCATTAATTACAAGCTTGGGGGATCTTCTACCCTACAAAGAGTAGAAGTGATGATGGCTTAGGATTTCTATAACACCAAGAGCTGGAGAATGCTTTTAAAATGCTTAAAATGTCTGATTCAGTCATTAAGAAACACATTTGAAATGGAAGGAATCTTATGTAGCAAATTCAAATTATGCACAGTTTTTTCTTATAAATATCATTCAAAAGAAAATCTTCAAAGTTGTAGCACACGTGCTTGATAAAAGCGCAATGCTTCAAAGAGCAAGTTTTCTGGGAGCATCCTTGAATGTTTTCCTGTCTTTCTTACCAATGAAGATGAATTTAACATCCCATGAACTAGAATTCTCTCTGCACAGAATGGCCTGAAATCAGTGGAAACTCAATTAACCAGGAAGCTCAAGAATTAGATCATCTGATTATTTGAATAGTCATTAAATTAATCAACCAGAACTTCCTTTTTCATTCTGCTTTTATTGGTTGATTAACTTTATTGGAGATCTTCTTAAAATGCATTAGACTTGTACTCCTCTTCTGCATCCGCTTCTTAAAAAATGGGGAAAAAAGGCATTATGTGTAGCAATTAAAAGGATGTACTCTGGAGTAACATATTTTGCTTCTAGTTCGGGCACATCACTTTGTGAGATGTGTGGTATGGGGAGAATTAGTTTAACTTCTGTGTATTTCACTTTCCTAGTCTGGAAAATAGGGATTAAAAAGGCACCCATTTTAACGGGCTATGTGAAGATTAAATGAGATAATAGTTGTAATATGCTTAGAGCAGGCCTGGGGCCCAGGAAGCACTCAATAAATGTTAGTTTTTATTATTTATTAAATAATATTCTTCCATCATCATTTTATCATACATCATTTTATCAGTAATCAGGAGGCAATTTGACATATTGGTTAAAGAACTGAGTTCTGTGGGTTTAAGCTGTGACCTTGGACAAATGAAAGACTCCATGGCTAGATCTGCAATCTGTAAAACTGAGAAAACAGAAATACCTGCTCCAAAGGATCGCTGTATTAAAGCAGACACAGACACATGAATCCCTTATACAAATACCTGGCACACGATTAGTATTTCCACAAATCATAGCTAGCATTGAACAGTATTATATAGTTGCATTAATGTGGGAGTTTGGGCTGAATGTATACCAGCCCTAGAGAAAAGCTTAAAAGTTTTCTTCTCTGATGATTATTTTGAAATTTGCCTTTCCTGTCCTTAAGAAGTTCAATGCAGAAAAATGTTGATTAATAAAAGATTTTCGTTAACTGGATTCAACTAATGGCAGCATTCCTTACATGTGTGCTCTTATTCAGGCTAAGCTAATAGAATCACTTTCCTCTGGCAGGAAAGGAGTTGTAAGGGAGCTTTTCAGCCACTAATTTATTCTGCAGCTCACAGAGCAAACCAGACTCACTTCCAGGAGGAGAGCACAGCAGGGCTTTGGGGCAGCCCGCTAAGTTCCAGCAGCCCCAGGGGGCGAGGAGACCATTTCCTACAGGGTTCTCTCAAAGTGAGAGAACTGGTGTCATTTGAATACATCCGTGATGAGTACAGATTTCCTTTTCAGATGAAAAGGCCCTCTTCTCACTATATTTCTCTGTAATCTGTCCCCTTTCAGTCATTCACAGCTTAACTTAGCTTTCACACAGCATAAATTAATCAACAGGAGTTATCTCAGAAAAAGTTAGATGTTAATTCCCAAAGGCAGGGGATAGAGGACAGTGGCTGGGCGGAGAGTAGGGTGGAGGAGGGGCCCTGAGTACTGGCTCTCGTGTCCATGGCCCGGCTCAAACCCCAGCTGCATCACTCCCTACCCCCACACCCTCAACAGCAACCTCAATTTCCTTATATGAAGAGCAGAAAATGCAAGTCCCTACCTGACAGTGTGTTACTGAGAATTATGAACAAGAAAATCCACATAAAGTGTTTCCCACAGTCCTTGGCACATATTAACTCAATAAATAGTAGCCGTCACTTTTTATTTACAGGTGAACGTTCATTCGGGGTCTCAGCTACCTGCTCACTGTGTAGTACAGCACACTGCTGTGTTTCATTCTTGAAGTCACCAATAGAAATGACAGTTAACCATGATAACACACCAGGCCACCAGGGAGTCAGGACCAGAACCTAAATCTTCAGTCTCTCACCACAGAGAGAGTAGACCATGATCTTAAGGGCAGTATCTGTGTCTTGCTTTGAGTTTTGTATCACCCTTTCCTAAGGCAGTACTTGGCACTTAGTAAATATTTATTGTAAAATTGAGGAATGTGCCTCTGAGCTCCCAAGATTTCTGGTGTTCTCGTACATTGGGGTGGGGATACTTACACCCTATTTCTTTTTTCCATGAAGAGGAGACTTCAATTGTACTCTCATTTAAATAGTGCTGGAGAGTACACTCCCATTTTTCCTTTTTCTCTTTGACCACACTCTTCTAAGCACTGGGAATAGCTGATCTGATGGGGTGAGCCTGATAACACTTGTGACCATTTATCCATGGATTGGCCGCTATTCCTCCAAAAGAGCAAATAAGCTGAACCCCATTTCTCTCTCCTGAATTACTTGTGTAACATGAATAAGAAGGGTCAGGGCTTGCGCTTAGCTTTCTCATCGCTTGTAGGCGCAGCTCCGGGCCCTGCCGTTCCAAAGGACAGCAGGTTATTCATCTCTTAACTCTGGTCTCTCTTCTGACAGCAACTGGATTTGTGAGGCAAACCACAGTCTTCCATGAAGTTAGCTGTTAAGGAAATCTCAGCAGGGTGGGATGCCTTGAAGACCTAATTATCCCAGAGGTAGGAGGGGAAAATACCTAGATTCAGGATTTGTTAGGTAGAGATTGCTGCATTGGCTCTGGCCCCATGTAATGCTGCCGTTGCGGCTTTACCGGGGACTTTAGGCAGTACTAAGCCTCCATTTATAAGGATGACAATCTGACTCTCCTTTAGCTCCAGGGGTGTATATTCTCTGCTGCACAGAACCCAGCGAGGAGGAGGGCTGATTGGTTGAGATGACTGATTTGCACACGTTGTCTATGAGATGATCAGTGAAAGAGCACAGAGCCTGGTGCTAGGTATAGAGAAGGTACATCACAGACACAACATATCAAAGCTGCAGCTTTCTTTCTACTTATTAAGTCCTTCCAAAACAGCATTTTATATTTTTAAACTGCATTTTACCTCTCATAACTCTATATCTAAAAATTTAGGTGACTTCCAGAATCTTCTAAGCTAATATTAATTGTTAAAAGTCTGCCTAAGGAGTACCATTCCCGCTATTTGACCTGACCCTGTTCGTCTCAATTTTCTCCTCTACACAGTAATTAGACAAAACTGTAAACCATATATAGTGTCTAAGGAACCTTCCTCATTGAAGAAAAATGGAAGCATGGGGTCAGCAAAAGAAGGTCTCATCAGTAGTGCTGGAGATTCAGAGTCCATTCAGTGAGAACATGCTACCACTCATGGTTCTTTTCAAGGGGTCTTGTAAATAGAGTAAACACAAAGAAAGACCTGAGCTAAACAGCAGTCCAGCAGTTTCCTGATGGTGAAACTCAATGGGAGGATAACGGGGCCATCTACCTCCCAAACTGATGTAGACATCCTTCCCGTTAAAGGCAAGGTCACTTCAGAAAGACACATATCCCTTGCAAGAGGAGGGACTCCTTGTCACTGCGGGGAAATAAAGAGGAGTGAGAACAGGGAAGGAGGGAAGGAAAGAAGGGAAAAAAGAAGAAGAGAAATAAGTTTCCTTTTTAGGTTGCTACTGATCTTGGGGACACTAGATGTCAGATTCTCCTTATTTCTCCTTCTCCCTGGAGAGGAATCCAGTGAAGAGCTTGCACGATAAATGGAGGTTGTCCCCTTACATGCTTCCTTCAAGGAGAAGCTTGGGAGTACCCACATGTAGAAGAGTATCGGCTCCTACAAGAGATGAGAGGTAAAAGAATAAAGCAGAACATCTAAGTAGATACAGGTCTAGAAGAGACTCTCCCCTTCATAGCAGGGCTATAAAATACTGTATACACCACAAATCTGGGATTCTCACAAGAGTTTCTCCCATATAATGCCTACAGTTAAATACCTTTTTATTGCTCTTCTGTTGTTCTTGTTATTTCATGTATTTTGCCAACTACACAAGGTGACATCTGATGGCTCTTTGCTCCCAAATACCCAAGTTTTCACTATGCTATGAATACTATAGATGATCAGGAAATATTTTTGACAAATTGAATGCAAACATTTCTCCCGAGCATCACGAAATGGGATGGTATTTGTGAAAAGGTTGTGGAGGAAGGAATACTTTATAGAGCTCCAAAAATGTAACATAGGTGTAAAGTCATACAGCTGTTAAAGATTCCTGAGTTTGAATTAATTTCATTGGGTACAGAAAATCAGCCCGGAGATGAAACACTTGCTGAAATAATTTTGCGTGTTATCCTAATAGGGTTTGCAGATTAAATAAAAAAAAAAAGAATGGAAGGCGAACACTTTCCTTTTGTATTTAACAACTTTGCTGAGTTACATGCCACATAATTCACCCACTTAAATAGTATAATTCAATGATTTTTAGTATATGAAAGAGTTATGTAACTATCACCACAATCCACTTTAGAACATTTCATCACCCATAAAAGAAACCGCAAACCCATTAGCAGTCACTCCTAATTCCTCAGCTCAATCCCCCAAACACCAAGCCCTAGGCAACCACTAACCTACTTTCTTTCTGTATATGTCTATTTCCTAGACATTTCATATAAATGAAATCATACAATATGTAGCCTTTTGCAACTTGCTTCATTCACTTGGTATAATGTTTTGAAAGTTCATATTGTAGCAAGTATTAGTACTTCATTCCTTTTTTTTGGCTGAATATTATCTACGTGTATGAATACACCACATTTCATTTATTCATCAGTTGATGGACATTTGATTTGTGTCTACTCTTTCGCTATTATGAATAATGCTGCTATGAACATTTGTGCACAAGTTTTTATGTGGACACGTGCTTTCATTTCTCTCAGGCATACACCTGGAGATGGAATTGCTGGGTCATATGATAACCCTACATTCTGCATTTTTGAGACTGTCAAACTGTTTTCCAAAGCAGCTGTGCCATTTTACAGCTCCACCAGCAATGCATGAAGGGCTCCAATCCTCCACAACTTCGTCAACCCTTGCTACAATCTGATTTTTAAAATTTTAACAATCTCGATAGATATGATGTGCTATAGTGGTTTCCGTTTGCATTTCTCGAATAACTAATGATGCTAAGCATCTTTCACGCTTTTTTGGACATCTGTTTATCTTCTTAGGTTAAATATCTATTCAATTCCTTTGCTCTTTTTAACATTGGGTTATTTGTCTTTTTATTAATAAGTTGTAAGAGTTCTTTTTACATATTCTGAATAAAAGTCTCTTATCAGATGTATAATTTGCATATATTTCCCCATATTTTGCAATTTCCATTCTGTGAGTTTTTTCACTTTCCAGATGGAATCTTTTGAAGTGCAAAAGTTTTTAATTTTGAGAACATCCAATTTATCCATCTTTCATTGCTTTTGCTTTTGGTATCATATCTAAGGAGACGTTGTTTAACCAAGGTCATGAAGAGTGACTCCTACATTTTCTTCTAAGAGATTTATAGTTTTAGGTCTTTCCTTTAGGTCTATGATCCATTTTGAGTTGAATTTTACTTACAGTGTGAAGAAGTCCAACTTTATTCTTTTTTAGACAGATATCTGTCCCAGTATTATTGGTTGAAAATATTGCTTTTTCCTCATTGAATTATCTGGGCATCTTTGTCAAAAAAGTCAATTGACTATAAATGTAAGAATGTGTTTCTGGAGTCTCGATTCTATTCCACTCATCTGTATGTCTATACTTGTGCCAATACCACTGTGTCTTCATTATTATAGCTTTACGGTTAAGTCTTCTAGTCCATAAATGTGGACTGTCTTTCCATTTACTTGTCTTTTAAAGTTTTTTCAATAGTGTTGTGTAACTTTTGGAGTACAATTTTGCATTGCTTTTGGTAAATTTATTGCTCAGAATTTTATTCTTTATAATGCTATTGTAAATGAATTGTTTTCTTAATTTCGTTTTTGGATTGTTTATTGTTAGCACACAGAAGTACAACTGACTTTTGTATACTGAGCCTGCCATCTTGCTGAGCTCTTTTATTAGTTCCAACCATTTTTTGGTGGATTTTTTAGGATTTTTGATAATAAGATCATGTCATCTTCAAATACAGATAATTTTGATTCTTCCTTTCAATATGAATGCTTTTATTTCATTTACATGCCTAATTGTCCTGGCTAGAACTTCCAGTACAATGTTAGATAGAAGTGATGAGGGCAGACATCCTTGTGTTGTTCCTAATCCTAAAGGAAAAGCATTCAGCAAAAATATGATGTTAGGGACTTCCCTGGTGGTGCAGTGGTTAAGAATCTGCCTGCCAATGCAGGGGACACGGGTTTGATCCCTGCTCCAGGAAGACCCCACATGCCACAGAGTAACTAAGCCTGTGAGCCGCAACTATTGAGCCCATGTGCCACAACTGCTGAAGCCTGTGCTCCACAACAAGAGAAGCCACCAAAATGAGGAGCCCGCACACCACAATGAAAAATAGCCCCTGCTCGCCACAACTAGAGAAAGCCGATGTACAGCAACAAAGACCCAACACAGCCAATCAATCAATCGATAAATTTATAAAAAAATATGATGTTAGCTTTTGGGTTTTTCACAGATGCTTTCTAACAGGTTGATCCAGTTCTCATCTAGTCCTAGTTGATCTTTTATCATAAAAGAGTGCTAAAGTTTGTCAAATGCTTTTTCTATGTCTATTGAGATGTCTTTTCTGACCTCTTTTGATATAGTGTGTTCATTAACTGATTTTCAGATATTAAGCTAACCTTGCATGTATGGGATAAATTCCACTTAGTTGTGGTGTATAATCCTATTTATATGTCGCTGGATTTTGTTTGCTAATATTTTGTTAAGACTTTTTTGCATTTATATTCGAAAGAAATATTGGTCCATAGTTTTCTTTCCTTGTGATGTCTTTGGTTTTGGAATCAGGGTGATACTGGCCTCACAGAATGATTTGGGAAGTGTTCTCTTCCATTCATATTTCTTAAATACAAAAACTGTTCCTACCTCTCATATCTTGCCAGGTAACCTTCTTCACTTTGTTTATAAATTACAGCATATCTAAACTTTCTCATCAGTCAGCACTTAGGAAAGTACCTATGTGATTTGAACCAATTTATTCTCATCACCAAACAGTATTTATAAGGCTCCCACATGATTTAAACCAATTTAGTACTCCCGTGAGAGAAGTCAGGTGGGAGATAGAGAGAGATGGTGTGTGCATGTGCTGCAGATGTACTGCCGTTAAGCACAGGGAGGGAAGGAATACCTGGAGGATACTTACCCTCCAAGGAGCTTGGTTCTTAGACCAGAATAAAATCTCAATATTTCACAAATCACTCTGCTTATTATTATTATTATTTTATTATTATCAGTATCATTATTTTGTATCCACTTTTAGACTCTAAAAAAGGAAACTTCATGTTTAATTTTCTAAATCTTGCTTCTTTTTTTCTCCTTCCTACCAGAAGTTATTTTCCCTCCCTCCTTCCCCCCTTCCTTTTTTTTTTTAGGAACTAAATCTGCTACTGGCCTGAGATAAACTCAGTGGAGATAACCCACTGATGCCTTAAGAATAAAATAAGCAAGTCGATAACTAAAGTTGGAGCACTATTTTCTGAACTCATATTTCCCACTTACTGTTGTGAAAATGCTGGGTGATTAAAGATTTTACAAACAACAACAACAACAACAAGAACAGCAACATCACAAATAGTCTCATTCTGGATAAATTAACATCATCTGGCTCCTCTTACAACACTAGGCTTTACTGAAATGCTTCATTTTAAATGCTGTAAAATTATAATCCTTTAATTCCTAAATATCTGCTGTATATCCATGTTTCTATTTTTAAATAATCAAATTCAATAGGTATTTTAGTAACTAGTGTGTTCTGGGTATTAGGGATTAGAGAAAGTTCAGATACCTTTTATTTTGAGGGGTTTACAGCCTCATTGAAAAAGAGGCATATATTTAAGAAATAATTAAATAAGAATTCGAGATACTTTAATCCAGAGTAACAGGCACTTGTTTACCTACTAAGTTCAAGGCGCTGCATGTCACTTAGAGGTGAAACTAAAAGAGCTCAGGAAAATGCATCCATGGGAAAGTTGAAATGAAGACAATGCTTCCAGAATACAGAAAGACGATGAGGATATGGACTGATAAAGAAATGGGAGGCATTAACAATGATTTCAGCCTGAAGGTTAATTAGCAGTAGTTTTCCCTTCCATTTCAAACAAAGCAGCCAATTTAAAAACTGTCAGCTAGCTTTCTTTACTCTTATTTCCTTTTAATCACATATAAATAAATCTAAATTCTAATTGTTCTTTTCCTCTTTTGTTGGTGTAATTGTCCAGTACTTCTTACCTTGAGTCAATTTCATATGCTCATAAGTAACCCATGCACACTTATGAACCCTGAAAAACCTGATGTTTTCCTTTGTTCTAAAGTACAAAGGAAACATAGTTTCACATAGTGCTTTCTGTTTAAAGCTAGGAAAATAACTTGTTCTTGGAGGTTTCTAAGAAAAGTTTTTCTGGCATTATTTTCACCCATGAGCTGAGGGTCTGGTCAACACATTCACAAATACTCAGAGAAGTTAAGTAAAACTTTCCAATAACCAGTTTCGGCACATGCATTTAATTCAGAAACAAGGTATAACTTCTTTTTGACTTTTGAAACTTAATTCCCCTCCCTCTAGTTTTAACCTGTCAGTGGAGAGAATCAATTCAGATGAAAGGAAGTTGCTAAAATGCAACTATTAAGTGTTCTTAATTTGAGTACAAAGATGAGTACCATGTGTAAAATTTTTTTTTTTAACTGGAAATTTGACTTGTTTCCTTGAATATTGAAAGGAAAAGAAAAGATTCCTTGTGATGGTTCAGGCACAGAAGTTCCTATAAGGGAAGAGGACTTGCTTATTCATTCACTCTTTCTTTCAATATATATTTATTGAGTGCATATTATGTACTAAGCCCTGTTACAGGCATTAGGGATACAGCAGTGATGAAGATGGAGGTGGTCCCAGCTCTCATGTGGCTCAATTCAAGTGAAGAATACAAATAATAAGATAAATAAACACAAAATATAATGTGCTCTGTATTGGTGAATCAGGACAACAAGCAGAAAAGGGGAGTTATATATGTCTGGGGTAGAGATGGGAGATTTTAGAAAGAATAAGAAAGACCTCACCATAAAGATAACTTTTTGTCCAGAAAGAAGTGAAGAAACAACTGTGATGTCTTCAGGAGGAGAGTGTTTCAGGCAGAGGAAACATTAAGTTCAAAGGCACTGAGGAAGGAACTTGCCCAACATGGTCAAGGAGCAGCCCAAGGCCAGCGTGGGCTGGAGTGGACTGAGAGCAGGGAGGATGGATAGGAGGTGAGCTCAGAGAGATAAAGGATGAGGGACAGGCCCAGCCATGAAGATCACAGTGAGGACTTTGGATTTTACGTGGAATAAAATGGGAAGCCATTGAACGAGATCACCCTGGTTGCTAGGATGCAAATAGAAGGCAAGGGCGCAGGTGAAAAATGATCAGTAACAGGAGGTTTTTGTATGAATCTAGGCAATATAGATCTGTCATCTAAAGCTGTGTGTCTGATTACCTAGGGCAGGGGTTGGCAAACTAGCTTGCTGCCCCAAATCTGCTTCCTACCTCTTTTGGAAATAAATTTTATTGGAATACAGTTCTGCTCATTCATTTACCTTTTGCCTACAGCTTCTTGCCCCCTACAACAGCAGAGCTGAGCCATTGCGACAGAGACTGGATGGCTAGCACAACTGAAAATATTTAGTATTTGGCCCTTTAGAGAAAAAAATTTGCCCACCTCTGACTTAGACTCTCCTGGGAGGAGAATCACGGCAGTGAAGCTGCCTTCTGAATGTGCAAAACCGCATCAGCACCTGTACCCTTTCTCTTCATTTTACAATTCTGTATAGTGTATGTACTTTACAGAAGTTGGAGAGGATTATATCTGGGTTTTAGTAAATGGGACAAAATGAAACTAAGTCTTTCAATAAGGGGTAATGGAGAAATCATTCACTCAAGAAATATTCTTTGAAAATGTTATTTATCATTTAAGGAGCTAGAAAGACATCAAATAAATAAATATGCAAGTAAATATATAGTTACAAAAGCACTAAGTGCCATGAAGAAAAAGATTGGGTTCAACAGAGAGAACAACAAGGGACATAGTTCATATCAGGGGAGGTCAAAGGAAATGCCATTGGAGGTGAGCCCTGAAGGATGAGTGGGAGGGAAAGACAGCTGAAGCATTTCATGTACAAGGAACAGGATGTGCAAAGGTGGTGAACTGCAGGGAGAATTAGAAGAACTGAGAAGAAAACACATACACACACACACACACCTCATACACACATATGTGAATGGCTGAGTCATGAGGAAAGAGTCCTGGAACGTGGCTGGAGATACAGTGTGGCCTGGAAAATGCTGGGCTTTTGCAGATCACGTGAAAGAGTTTTGATTTTATTGTAAGTCCAATGAGGAGCCATTGAAGGATGCCAGGCAAAAAAGACATGATTAGTTTTGTCTTTTATACAGAATTCTGGCTCTATGAGGACAATGGAGTGAAGGGGGTCAAGAATCAAAGTGCAGCAACCAGTTAGGAGCTGGTGTGCAGTGAGTGGCTCAGGAGACAGATGACAGAGGTGTATATTAAGTTGGTGTCTATAGTTTAATTCAACACATTGCATTTTTACTACGAGCAAAATGTTATTCTTGGTTCTATGTTGGGGGTAGGTAACAATAAATGGAGATGGTCTCTGCCTTCAACAAACCTACAGCTCTGAAGGGTAAGAAAAGTATACAAATACTTGTTATTTGTAATCAACTCTGAAAAATTTTTATGACACCTTGAAAGAATACTATTGAAGACCCGGGGAAGGAAAATTTCTACTGCCTTCATTGGTGAAAGTATCTTAGTCGCCACTGTATTTCCAATGCTAAGCATCTCAGTACCTCCCACATAAGAGAGGCTTGGCAACTGTTGAGAGAATGGCCTGAATCATGCCTTCTGGATTCTTATCTGGTTCATCATTTCCAAACACCAATTTCAGTAACTGGATGTGCCAACCTCAGCTCCTTTCTACAGTGCTCTGTTGCTACCAGGCGGCCTGTTTCTTGCCACCAGATGTTCTTCATGCCGTGATCAGACAGTCTGCCAGGACAACCGTGCCCCTCCCTGTGCTAGCAGCTTGCTTGCCTTTATGCCAACGCTGCCAGGTGTTTGTTGTGTCTGTCCTCACTGTGTGGAAGGGAGCCAAGAATGAGAAGCGAGTCTGCCGAGCAAAGCTGAAATAGTCTACAGAAGCCCAGGGCCTCACAAGTATATCCCGTCTTGTGGCCAAGAGTCACTCGATTCAGTTTGCATCTATATGAGGGTCCCACCCCTCCATGAGTGCTGTCACATACTAGGTACTTAATAAACATTAAATGAACAACAACAACAAAAACCCCACAAAGTAAAATGTGAGACATTTCAGTTAAGCCAGTTCAAAGCAGACATTGCACATAATAAAGAATATTCCAGGTTGCTTTCCTGCTGCTAGTGAGGGCGTTTGCCAAGCCCCATTCTTTCTCTTGCCCTCTAAGCAAGATGAATCTTACCCAGCACGAGCCGACTCAGGAATAAAGTATAATACAAACCTTAATAGCACCAAGAGCTGGAGTGTGAATTAGCCTGGGGGCATAGTCTATGGTTCTTTGAGGGAAAAGATAGAGTAAAGCTGAGTATTTGGAGCCTAAATTCTCTCATTTTCTGTCTTTATGCTGCCATGTTCAGGCTGTGTGACATTGGGCAAATTTCCTAACTTCTCTGAATCCTCATTTCTTCAATTATAGAAGGAGAAGAATGAAATCTTCCACACAGGATAAAACCTTTAATGTAAATCTTGACATGAGATCCGCATGAGATGATTGGCTATGGTGAAATCCTGTGGTCATGTGGCTCATTTCGGAAATTCTGGATATAGGGAGATTGGCAGTTTCTCCTGGTAGGCTCACCCTCAACATTTCACTAACTTTATAGTAGCGTGACCTTGACATTTTTGGACCCCACTTACAGATTATGGTTGGTTTTACTATGCTATTATTTATTGAGTGATAATATTGTTCATGCAGAAACCTGATATTGATCATAAGTCAGTCTGAGAAAGAGACAAACATTTTCACCTCTGACATGTTTCTCCCATCGTTGTTTTCCAAAGGAGGACTGGGTTGAGTAGCAAACGTTAATATAATGTTTGCATTTTGTTCTTTCCCCTTTAAACACCCTTTGAAACAAACATGCCTTCAAGTCTTGGATGCAGTTACAGATCTCTTCTGGCCAAGTGGAATTGGTAGGAAGGGATTTTGGAAATGACTGCTTGGAATTAAGAAAACTTCTCTCAGTAGAAGACTGTTTACCTCCCCATGGAGTCAGTAATAACATTTCCCAAGATCTCGCCAGCCAAATGATCTTGGTTTTATTTCATGCTAGTTCAGGTTCCCAGGAGCACAGCCACAGGGAAGAATGTGTTTTGTTAATGATTATAACAATTAATGCTGTTATTGAAGCGAGCCTTCTGGTTTTAGACAAGATGGAGAAGACTCATTTCTTGCTCCATCTCTTGCTAAGTGTAATTATAAACCCCCTGGACATAAAACAACTAATAAACATAAGAAGACTTTGAAAGGTGGAATGAAGACAGTATACTGACCAGGGATCCTGGGACATTAACAACACGGGGTGAGTTCACTATGGTTTCTTTTTGCCTCCCAAACATCCCAGGCTTGGTGGAGGGACTGGTGCAGGATCGTGGAGAAGCCCTAAACTTAGAAGTGCCAACAGACAAACAAAAACGAAATCCCCCATAATCTGCTCTCTCCAGCCAAAGGACAAGAGAGTGGCTGATCCAGCAGGACGGCAGTATTTTTGACAATATCCACCTTCCTCCAGCAGAACATCATGAAGAAACCATGCCCTCTGCCCTCACTCCCCTGTGACGCCGGCAGAGATGGAGTGGGAGCCTGGACTTCCCATTCTTCCTAGAAGTAGCATGTGCGTGGCAAGGGAGCAGGCAGCTCTCTGATTCCCCTGCAGCCAGGGTGGTGTCAGCAAAGACTCTGGGGGAAACCTGGACTCCATGACTCCACCCCCAGCTGTGCTCCTCTCTCTATCAGTTAGAGACAAGGGGCAGGATTTTGGAGAAGGAACTGGAGAAAAGATTTCTTTAAACCTTTGTGTGGGCAGATCCCTTGTAACTCACACGTGAAATTGGTCAGAATTTAAGACAAAAATATATTGTAGGGACTTCCCTGGCAGTCCAGTGGTTAGTACTTCGCCTTCCAGTGCAGAGGGTGCAGGTTTGAACCCTGATCAGGGAGCTAAGCTTCCACATGCCTCCCCCAAAAAAACCAAAACATAAAAAAGAAGCAATATTGTAACAAATTAAAGACTTTTAAAATGGTCCACATCAAAAAAATCTTAAAAAAAAAAAAGAAATACATTGTAGAATACTACACAAGATTTCATGCTGGCCTCTGAGTAGTCCACACTCAAAGCAGACTAGATTATCACTGCATAGCCTGTGAAGACTAAATTGTCATTGGAACCACGTCCCACAGACGTAGGACAAGACCTGCATGATAGACCTAAAGAGAGACTCAGCTAAAAGAAGATTAGGATCTCGAGTCAGATAACCTGATACCCCAAATGTCTGGATACTGTATTGGCCATCAACTCTTACTGTTACTGGACACTCTGATGGCTGTCAACCAACTCTCGGCATTGTCCCCGTTCTTCAGCTCTTGCTCATTTGACATGACCTATAAGTTGGGATTTTGTCTTTTCCTGCTTAGAGCTTGGAGCCCTGATTCTAACTACCCCCACCCCTCACCCCGGGACACTGACTAACGTTTCTAGGAGAGGTAACTGCTCTACTTGTTCCCAGCAGTGGACAGACTCTTGGGGATGGATCAACTGAATAGAATTATGATGCTGTCCCTGTTTTTTAGGAGTTGCTCTTTGTATGTAATGCTCCAAATTGCCCTAGGGCTGGGTCAGTTTCCCTGATGGCACACTTTGCCAACCCAATCCGGGTTAGAACTACTCCTCCTCTCCAACAACCCAGGCTGTTGAAATCTAAGCATGGTTTCTGCCCATATTGTCCTAACAAAATGTCCTGGTTTCTACCAGAAATGAAAATTTATCCCACCAAATATTTTTTCATATCTAATTAGGCCATAAGTCTATAAATTCAGCCACTGAGGACCTATATCTTTCCTACTAACTTCATTTCATGAAATATCTATTTTAATAACGTCTTTCTTGAGAGTGAATGTAAAACTGTGGGTGGCTAATGATTTGTTTGAGGAGATTACAGTATGTGAATAATGAAATAATAATAACATAATAGAATAACGTAAACAGAAAAGACATAATGGTTCCCTTATTCTAAAAACCTCTCTCGCTTAGGAATGCTACACGAATTGAATGTCAGACTACCTAGCGGGGAGCCTGGTATACAGTGGGTGCTAATATATATGTACTGAAATTAAAACCACAAGTTGTGTTTTAAATGGTTTGTTCACACTAATGGATATTTCAAATGCTACTTTATTCCTGATGGGCAAAAGAAATCTAGAAGTGGATTCTTTTTCTGAGGTAGAAATTACTGTACACATAGTTGAGGCAGTGACCTTGTGAGAATGTAGAGTAAATACCAGGGAGAATACATATCAGACACCTGAAACCACAGATTTATAAAACCATCCCAGTTTTGTAATCTCAGGGAAATATTTACTCAGATATTTTGTTCGCACCATCTGAAGCAGATTAGTAATAAGCATTGCTTACCTAATGGGGATATTGAATGCATTTGCTCACGTGATGCTAATGCAAGCCATTACAAATTCAGTGCACAATTCCTTAACATATTTACATGACAGACAACAATCATATACTCAAAATATTATTAATATTAAATAAAACTTTAAAGATTTTAATATTTTCTAGTTAAAATGAAGTATATGGTTTGGAGGTCCAGATTTTAAAACTAAGAAAATAGTTACTGTAAGCCAAGTGACAAATGTTTTTGTTATCCTCAATTGTCTAACGATGATTTATTAGCTTATAGTTCAAGCGCAATCACTATGCCATTTTCCCTCTTTATTATTTCATCTCTAGGACTCTTTGAAGCGAGTCAGTAATATTATTTCCCCTTTTTACAGATGAATAAGGAAGCACTAACAATTAACTGACTGGGCCAAGAGGTTAACAATAGAGATGTAGATGAGTAATTGGTCTCTAAATCTTACCCCTGCTGGAATACGGTGTCTGCTGCCTTGCAACACTGGGAGGCCTTGCACAAGTATCACATTGGAACAAAAAGTAGAAACAGTTCCTCAGAATATAAGGGGTGAGTCACCTCTCCACGTGGGAGACATGGCTCCTGCAGTGGGAGGGTCAGCATCCCCCCTCAATTAGGGAAAGTCGCTCTACTTTCTTGTGGCTACGCAGAATTGAGGTAGTCACTGATCTTTTCTGACCTTCATTGTTCACATCTAGAATTTTGCTCTAGGTGGTTCTCATCTGGAAGATCTCATCTGGTATTCAATTCTCTGAAATAGCACCAGAAGACAACAGCTTCTTTCATTTTGAGGGTCTCTTCCTTTGAATGGAGGGACCTGTTGAGACCTTGACAGTGCAGCTAGAAGAGGACTTGAAAGGTCAGGGTGACATCTGGTGCACTGCACAGGCAAGGATGCACACACACACACACACACACACTTATTCCATATTTCGGTTAGGCACTTGGAATTTGGTTGGGAGTCTAAGGTATATTCTGTTTTGTTTAAAGGAACTATTTTGTCTTTTATGTTCATCAGGTTTTTATTTATTCATCAACTACTTCTTTATCTTTCCATCAATGTGTGTCTTTGGCTTGAAACTAGGTCTTGGAAGCTAGAACTAAGGAAACTAAACAGCATCTGGTTTTCTGATTCCAAATATTTGTGACATCTTTCTCTTTAAGATGGGCTGCTCCGTGATTATCTCAGAAAACAGCAACAGCAAACAAATAAAAACAGTGGCATGGGGGCTCATTCCTGGCATCCCTTGGATCAGAAACAACTGGAGCTGTCAGTGACAGGCTCATACTACCACACCTACAATGACTGTGTTTAAAGAGGTCAGCGTGAGCAAGAATAGATATATGTATATGTGTAACCGAATCACTTTGCTGTACACTTGAAATTAACACAACGTTGTAAATCAACTGTACTTCAATATAAAATAAAAATTTAAAAAAACTTAAAAAAGAAACCACATCAGCAGAAGAGGAACACCACAGCCACTCTACCTCCCACACCATTAACCCATGGCTAGTGGAACTTAGGCATCTCAATCCTACTTTTTTTCTTTCTCCATTGGCCTAATTTCCTTCTGTAATCCATTTCATGCATCCATGTCTTCCCAATTTTATTTTTTCTAGATTTTGACTTTTTTTTTTTAAGATTTCCTTGGCGAAGTTTATCCTTCCTTTCTTCCTCCCTTCATCGGTCCCTTCCTTCCTTGTCTTCTATTTTATGACCTTAGGACATTACATACTGTGGTTGTAATTATGCACCAACTTGACTGGATTAAGGGATCCCCAGAGAGCTGGAAAAACATCATTTCTGAGTGTGTCCATGATGGTGTCTCCAGAAGAGGTCAGCATTTGAGGTGGTAGACTAAGTGAAGAAGGTGCCCCTTACCCGTGCAGGCAGGCATCATCCAGTCCACCGAGGGCTAGAATAAAACAAATAGTGCAGGCATCATCCAGTCCACTGAGGGCTAGAATAGAACAAAACACTCTGTTGGTTTGCAAACTGGCCGCTGTACATGGAGGGCAGGGAGAGACTGAAAGAAAAGGCAGCTGCTCCAGACTGAAAGGTGGTAGGTTGAATAAGCAAGGGAACTTACATATGAGGCTTGTCCTGGGGTGGCTGCAAGATGAATAGACCTCCACATCCACCCATCAAAATCCTAAACATTTATAGAGAGGCCTTAACTGGGTTCAGTCACATATTCAGTTCGGATGGTCTCAACAACACCTTACCTTCTTGAGTCTGTGTCCTTGGAGAGGCTGTTAGCATGGAGATGATAGGTGGAACGTACATTCCAAGCACAGGCAGGGGCTCAGGAGCCTCCAATTTTCCAGATTTAGCTCAAGGGTCAACCGACGGTCACAGGCTCTCAATGACCATCTCCAAGAGCTTCTCTGTTTGAGCCAAGACATTTACCTTCTCCTGCCTTGGACATGGGTGCTTCTGGTTCTCAGGCCTTGAGACTCAGACTGGGATTTACACCACTGGTCCTTTAATTCTTGGGGCCTTTGGACTTGGACTGAATTATGCTACAGCAGCGGTGGGTGGGGGAGTGTTCCCAGCTCTCCAGCTTAGAGAGACACAGCTTCCATAATCAATGAGCCAATTCCTTCAGCAAATCTCATATATATAGTTCCTATTCATTCTGTGTCTCTGGAGAATCCTGACTAATGCACACGTCCTAGCCCCTGGCTCTGACTTGACCCAAGGAATGTCAGGTTCAGTATCTCAAGTTTATGTCTCCAATATTTTGGAGGGCACTCTGAAATAAGCTGCTATTGACATTTAAACAAATGCTTTTGTATTAAGCTGCTTTTCGGAACTCATTAATAACTAATCAATATTCATGATATCAACATATGACCAGAGCAGTGAGCCCCGAAGCGGGGATAATTAAGATCTCGGCACTCTGCCATTACTCTTTACTGAATGTGTAAAGCACTTCGAGTCTCTCTAGGACTTGCCTGATTGCAGACATTGGCATATGTGTATTGCTTAATTAGCTAATAATTTGGTGTTTTGCTTTTGCCGTCTATTCACTTTATGATATCACGGGCCAGCAGAGGAGACGGTGTTTACCTCTTGTGTCACCTGCCCAAGATGTTTGCTGCCACTGGAGTTACTCAAAGCAGCCTCCCCAGGATCGTGAATCGATCAGTTCAAACCTGCGTTTGCCAGCCGCACAGAGGCAGGACATACTGCTTGTGAACATTTATGTTTCTAAAAGCAGATCTTTATTTCTCATTTTTTGGAGTGTTTGTTTTCTTCCCTATCTCTCCCTAAATAAGCAAAATCAGGTTTTTACTTGATAAAATCCTTCGGAAAAAGCTCTCCAGTCTGTTAATTTTCTCTTCCTACCTGTTTCCATGTAAATAATAAAGATAATGTGCTAGAAAAATATGTTCCTTTAGCTATGCTAGAAACTCTGGTTCTCTAAATGAAGATATCCCTTGTGGGCTGCAAATTTATCGTGAGTCTAAACCTTTTCTACTTCCTCGTATGGCTTTATCCACAGCCCTCGCTCCCAACCCTTAGCATCCCTTCCCTAAATATCCCTTATTCTAAGAGATGCGTAGCCTTCTCTCTTGGTCAGAGATAATCATGTGGTTCAAGATGTTACGAGGTTTTGAAGAAAAAAGACAGTTATTGAGAGTCTGGGTAGAAGGGCATGCCCTAAATATTTTGAGCTAAAAATACCTCCCCCTGCTCCATGTATAAAAATCTATTCACGGTGCATTGTGCCAGGCAGTGTTCTGGGCATCAGAGACATAAGGGAGAACAAAGCTGATGAAGTACGCCCCTTACAAAGCTTATGTTCTAATGGGGAAGACACACTCAGCCACAACAGCAGCAGCAAGGACAATACGCCAATACACCCGTCCAGTCACGGGGCGATCAGAACTTGTGATGCTCACTTTCTCACTGCTCTTGTGTCCATTCCCAACCCTTTCCCTGGAAGTCACATTTCTGAGGGTCCCTTGCCCTCTGGCTTCCATCTAGTTTGGGCCAAAGGGAGGCACTAACAGGAGACTGGCGGGCAAGAGGGAGGGAAAATGCAGGGCATTTCTCCTCCTTTCTCTGGTTTCAGGCAGTGCATGGTACAAAGGCGATGTCTGCCTATCCTCTCTGTGTAAGCTGCTTTGTGAAACCACCCCTCACCCTCCCTCCGAGGACAGCCCTTGGGCTCTGGTGATATCACCTCCTCAAGTTCTAAGGGTAAAAGCGACTTCCTGTTCTTCCTAATCTTTGTGTTGTCTCTTCCGATGACTGTTCCTGTTTCCTTACATTGCGGTCCTTCTTTTGGACCACTTAGTGTGGACCTTTTTTGCCTTCAATATTGGCCCTTGCCTGACACAGTAACATAAAGCTTCACTGGTAAGGGAACCAAAAGGGAAGGGGATACAGTTTTTTGATAAGATAACCAGGGAGGTGGCTTTGGGGCAGGGACCTGGATAAGATGAAGATACGAGCCTTGATACTGTCTCAGGGAAGAATATTCTGGGCTGAGGGCACAGCAACTATTCTACTAGGCATGTGGAATAACAGCAAAAGCCCAGTGTTATTAGAGCACAATGTGCGGAAGAAAGAGCTGCAGGAAAAGATGTCAGAGGGTTAGCAGAGGCCACGCCATGTATGGCTGTGTAAGGCCTGATAGAGGTAATCAGAGCAACTGGGGAGAGAAGAGTAACCTGAGCTGATGACTCTGGGAAGAGTGCCAGGGGAACAATTAGGAGGACCAGTTAGGAGGCCATGGCAACAGCCTGTCCAGGTAGACTAGAATACTTCAGGTAAAGATGGTGAGACATGGCAGACACAAGATATATCTTGAAGGTGGAGCCAACAAAATTTGCTGCTGGATGTGGGTTGTGAGAGAAAGAAGTCAAGGATGACTCCAAGGTGTTGAGCCTCTCAACCACATGCATAGTGATAATTCTGACTGAATAGGGAAAAACTTGAGGAGGCACAGACTTGGAGGGGATTGCGTGGGTGGGTAGACAGCGAGAGTTTGATTTTGGACATGTTAAATTTGAGATGCTTAATAGACATCTAACAGTGCAGCCAGAAATCAGGGGAGAGGACTGGGCTAGAGATGAATTCTAGGAATCATTCATATAGAGATGGTCAGGGGACTGGGTGAGATCTAGGGAATGAATGTGGATAAATACCAAAGAGGTCCTTGGATTGAACCTTGAGGCAATTCAATATCTAGAAGTCAGGCAGGTGAGAATTCTAACAACCCAGCAACCTGTGTCCCTCAATGAATGGATAAAGAAAATGTGATACACACACACACACACACACACACACACACACAGAGGAATGTCATTCAGCCATAAAAACAAAGAATATCCCCCATTTTTGGCAACATGGAAGACCTTGAGGCTATTATGATAAATGAGGTAAGTGATACAGAGAAAGACACAGTCTGTACGATCTCATGTACATGTGAAATCTAAAAAAACTAAACTTAAAGAAACAGAGTATAGATTGGTGGTTGCCAGAGGCTGGGAGTGGGGAATGGGAGAAATGGGTGGAGGTGGTCAAAAGGTGCAAACTTTCAGCTGTAGGATAAAAAAGTTCTGAAATTGTAATGTACAGCATAGTGACTATCTTTAGCAATACTGTGTTACATACTTGAAAGCTGCTAAGAGAATAAATCTTAAAAAGTTCTCACACACAGAAATATTAAACTGTGAGGTGATGAATGTTAACTAAACTTAATGTTGTAATCATTTTTCAGCATATACATATATCAAATCATTTTGTTGACACCTTAGATGAGTACAATGTTTTATGTCAATTAAATCTCAATAAAGTCAGAAAAGAACGTCAGGCAGTTGACCAAGATCCAACAAAAGGCTCTGAGAAGCAGTAGCCAGGAAGGTAGGAAACAAATGGAAGGATGTGGCGTCCCAAAAGCCAAGTGAAACAAGTGTTTCAAACAGGGGGCGTGATCAGTGGTGTCCAGTGCTGCTCTGAGGTTGATAAAGGAGCGAATAGAGGATTGACCATTAGATGAGGGTTATCACCCACTGCACTGTAGCTCGTGATGTTGTGGCTGGGGTCTCACTCAAGGGAGATAAAGCAGCAGGTCTGGGCGGGGCAAGGGAGGAAGCTAGGCCTTTGCTCTAGTGGAGAATAGACACTTGTCTTATGTAGAAAAGAAAACAAATCCACCCCACCCTTAGTGGAGGGTAGGTTTCTGAAATTAGCAAAAGGTACCATGCCTTACCCTGTAACTCTAGGCCAGCATTCCTCCGTTGAGCATGCTATGAGTTTGAGGAGGAACATTCCTCACTGTGTGAAACTGGCCTCTGCATTGCAAAATATTTAGTATCCTTGACCCCTCTTCCCTTTCCCCCACAGTAAGCACCAAGCACTTAAACTCACTCTCCTCTCTACCTGCTTTTCATTGCTACCAACCATAGTTCCATTTGCTTGGTGTAGCTCATCATATTAAGATCAAACCAATTCACACCAGGATGTAAATCAGTGCTCACCTTTTTTCATGCCTTCTTTGAATGTTTTCTTCCTCAGACACTAAATTCAAATGAATAAAAAATTAGTGACATCGCTGTTGGTGTGAGTAAGTGAAGCATTGCCATGATGGGAGGCAGATAATATGAGGTAAAACAAACCGATCTTCATCTTGTCAAATAACAGAATTCAATTCAATTTTGCATTTAAAAACATATCTCTTATCTGCAGGGCTTTGTTCCGGATACAGCACAGAGCACAAAGTGGGAAATTTTGGTGACTTGACGTTTCCTGGGTGTTGTCAGTGGAGACACCCAGCAACTCTTGTTTCCCCCACTCCTCTCCCTGCGTGACCTTTACAAAATTCTCCTTATTCCAGCTTTTCTATCTTTGGCCTTGCCTCCTTGCTATTGCTCCAGATGAGAAGAGAACCTCTCTTAAAAGCCAATCTTAGGTAAATCACCTCTAGCTCTGAATTAGCAGCACTGCTAGAAACTAATTTGTCCTCTATTATACGGTTTGGATATGTTAAAAGCTCAGGTTTCTTTCATTCTGACTGGGCCTGGGGTCCAGTTCCGACTCTACCTCTTACTAGTTGGGTCACCTTGTGCTATGTACTTAAGTTACTGTGCTTCATTTTTTAAAAAAAATCTGTAAAATCGGAATACAATAGTAGTACCTACGTCATGGGGTTTTTATGAGGATTACATAAGATCCTACTTACAATGACTGTGAAAGAGTGTATGGCTTCATATATGCTCAACAAATATTAGCTATTTCTATTATTAAATGTGATGTTTTTCATGTGTTCTGGTCTTTTAAAAATGTTAACAAATTAACCCTTTTAGAACAATCCTCATGGAAAAAGGATTTGTTTAGATGCAAGCATTTATTTACTAGACATCTGAGGATCTTTTGCCCAGGTTACACAGTTTGTAAAAATCCTAAAGCCACAGATAAGACGGTATCTTATACCTGGCACCTGAAAACCACACTCTCTGAAGTGGTGAGTGCTGCCAGCCTTGCCTGGCCCGGTTCTGGAGCATAATAAGTACTCAACAATGAGTTATTAAATTAACAAACTAGGATGTTTTTCAATAAATCTCAAACTCCAAATTGACCAGCTATTCTAGAAGCAAAAGTTCTTGCATAAATCTCCCTCATTAATTTAATCTCTCTCATCACATTTTGGATGAATAAATAGTTTCTTGTCTTAATTTTCACTTTGTCTACCACTTGTGTTTATACCCTCACAAGCTGTTTACACCCCTGCAAGCTGTTTATACCCCATGTTGCATAGACAGAGGGCCATTATTTGCCTCCTTGCTCTCCGCCCCCATTCCTTTTATTCTTTTGTGTGTTGTAGGGGGTTGGCTGTCTGCAAAATATTTCCCAGGCTCTCTTGCCAGTTGGCTTCAGGTTATGTTCTACCATGGATAGGCACTAGGACAAGAGCAGATAGGAGGAAGGAGAGAAGCGGCTTTTTCTTCCTTGTGGTTCCTGGTGGCGCGCTTTTTGCCAGCAATACAAGTGACAATATAACAGAGGCTAAAGAAATGACAGCTATAAGAGTGGTTTCAGGTGACGGCTTCTGCACTAATCAAGGTGGCAATTCTGGTAGATCCAGAACCAACTGTGACAGCATCTCCAATGGCAAAACAGCAGTTGTAAGCTTGTAGCCACAGCCCAGCAATAATAACAGCTCTCACCTCTGGGTATCACACCTTCTTACTTATCACTCTTCTAGACCCCGCCTTCTGCTTTTTTTTTTTTTTTTTTTTAATTTTTTTATTTTTGGGGGTACACCGGGTTCAATCAACTGTTTTTATACACATATCCCCATATTCCCTCCCTTCCTTGACGCCCCCCCCCTCGAGTCCCCCCCACCCTCCCTGCCCCAGTCCTCTAAGGCATCTTCCATCCTCGAGTTGGGCTCCCTTTGTTATACAACAACTTCCCACTGACTATTTTACAGTTGGTAGTATATATATGTCTGTGCTACTCTCTCGCTTCTTCTCAGTTTCCCCTTCACCCCCCGCCCCCTCCCATACCTCGAGTTCTCCAGTCCATTCTCTGTATCTGCTTCCTTGTTCTTGTCACTGAGTTCATCAGTACCATTTTTAGATTCCGTATATGTGAGTTAGCATACAATATTTGTCCTTCTCTTTCTGACTTACTTCACTATGTATGACAGATTGTAGTTCTATCCACCTCATTACATATAGCTCCATCTCATCCCTTTTTATAGCTGAGTAATATTCCATTGTATATATATGCCACATCTTCTGTATCCATTCATTTGTTGATGGGCATTTCGGTTGCTTCCATGTCCTGGCTATTGTAAATAGTGCTGCAATAAACATTATGGTACAAGTTTCTTTTGGGATTATGGTTTTCTTTGGGTATATGCCCAGGAGTGGGATTACTGGATCATATGGTAGTTCTATTTGTAGTTTTTTAAGGAACCTCCAAATTGTTTTCCATAGTGGCTGTACCAACTTACATTCCCACCAACAGTGCAGGAGAGTTCCCTTTTCTCCACACCCTCTCCAACATTTGTTGTTTCCAGACTTTGTGATGATGGCCATTCTGATTGGTGTGAGGTGATACCTCATTGTGGCTTTGACTTGCATTTCTCTGATGATGAGTGATGTTGAGCATCTTTTCATGTGTTTGTTGGCCATCTGTATGTCTTCTTTGGAGAAATGTCTATTTAGGTCTTCTGCCCATTTGTGGATTGGGTTATTTGCTTTTTTGGTATGAAGCTGCATGAGCTGCTTGTATATTTTGGAGGTTAATCCTTTGTCCGTTGTTTCATAGGCAATTATTTTTTCCCATTCTGAGGGTTGCCTTTTAGTCTTGTTTATGGTTTCTTTTGCTGTGCAAAAGCCTTTCAGTTTCATGAGGTCCCATTCGTTTATTCTTGATTTTATTTCCATGATTCTAGGAGGTGGGTCAAAAAGGATGTTGCTTTGATGTATGTCAAAGAGTGTTCTGCCTATGTTTTCCTCTAGGAGTTTGATAGTGTCTGGCCTTACATGTAGGTCTTTAATCCATTTGGAGTATATTTTTGTGTATGGTGTTAGGAAGTGTTCTCATTTCATTCTTTTACATGTTGCTGTCCAATTTTCCCAGCACCACTTATTGAAGAGGCTGTCTTTTTTCCATTGTATACTCGTGCCTCCTTTGTCAAAGATAAGGTGCCCATATGTGTTTGGGCTTACTTCTGAGTTCTCTATTCTATTCCATTGATCTTCCTTTCTATTTTTGTGCCAGTACCATACTGTCTTAATCACTATGGCCTTGTAGTACAGTTTGAAGTCAGGAAGCCTGATTCCACCAACTCCATTTTTCCTTCTCAAGATGGCTTTGGCTATTCGGGGTCTTTTGCGTTTCCATACAAATTGTAAGATTTCTTGCTCTAGTTCTGTGAAAAATGCCATTGGTAATTTGATCGGGATTGCATTGAATCTGTAAATTGCTTTGGGTAGTACAGTCATTTTCACGATGTTGATTCTTCCAATCCAGGAACATGGTATGTCCCTCCATCTGTTTGTGTCATCTTTGATTTCTTTCAGCAATGTCTTAAAGTTTTCTGCATACAGGTCTTTTGCCTCCTTAGGCAGGTTTATTCCTAGGTATTTTATTCTTTTGGTTGCAATGGTGAATGGGAGAGTTTCCTTAATTTCTCTTTCTGCTCTTCCGTTGTTCGTGTATATGAATGCAAGAGATTTCTGTGCATTAATTTTGTATCCTGCTACTTTACTAAACTCATCAATTAGTGCTAGCAGTTTTCTGGTAGAGTCTTGAGGGTTTTCTATATATAATATCATGTCATCTGCAAAGAGTGACAATTTTACTTCTTCTTTTCCAATTTGGATTCCTTTAATTTCTTTTTCTTCTCTGATTGCTGTGGCTAACACTTCCAAAACTATGTTGAATAACAGTGGTGAGAGTGGACACCCTTGTCTTGTTCCTGTTCTTAGAGGGAATTCTTCCAGTTTTTCTCCATTGAGAACAATGTTGGCTTTTGGTTTGTCATATATGGCTTTTATGATGTTGAGGTAGTTTCCTTCTATGCCCATTTTCTGGAGAGCTTTTATCATAAATGGATGTTGAACTTTGTCAAAAGCTTTTTCTGCATCTATTGAAATGATCATATGGTTTTTATCCTTCAGTTTGTTGATATGATGTATCACGTTGATTGATTTGCGTATATTGAAGAATCCTTGCATCCCAGGGATAAACCCCACTTGATCGTGGTGTATGATTTTTTTAATGTGCTGTTGCAGTCTATTAGCTAGTATTTTGTTGAGGATTTTTGCATCTATATTCATCAGTGATATTGGTCTGTAGTTTTCTTTTTTTGTGACATCTTTGCCTGGTTTTGGTATCAGGGTGATGGTAGCCTCGTAGAATGAGTTTGGGAGTGCTCCGCCTTCTGCAATATTTTGGAAGAGTTTGAGAAGGATAGGTGTTAACTCTTCTCGAAATGTTTGATAGAATTCGCCTGTAAATCCATCTGGTCCTGGGCTTTTGTGTGTTGGGAGATTTTTAATCACTGCCTCAATTTCTGTACTTGTGATTGGTCTGTTCATGGTTTCTATTTCTTCCTGGTTCAGTCTTGGGAGATTGTATCTTTCTAAGAATGTATCCATTTCTTCCAGGTTATCCAATTGATTGGCATATAGTTGCTTGTAGTAGTCTCTCATGATGTTTTGTATTTCTGAGGTGTCCGTTGTGACTTCTCCTTTTTCATTTCTAATTCTGTTGATTTGCATCTTCTCCCTTTTTTTCTTGATGATTCTGGCTAATGGTTTATCAATTTTGTTAATCTTCTCAAAGAACCAGCTTTTAGTTTTATTTATTTTTCTTATGGTTTCTTTCCTTTCTTTTTCATTTATTTCTGCTCTGATCTTTATGATTTCTTTCCTTCTGCTCACTTTGGGATTTCTTTGTTCTTCTTTCTCTAGTTGTTTTAGGTGCAAGGTTAGGTTGTTTATTCGATCATTTTCTTGTTTCTTAAGGTAGGACTGTATTGCTATAAACTTCCCTCTTAGAACTGCTTTTGCTGCGTCCCATAGGTTTTGGGTTGTTGTGTTTTCGTTGTCATTTGTTTCTAGATATTTTTTGATTTCCTCTTTGATTTCTGTAGTGATTCCTTGGTTGTTTAAGAGTGAATTGTTTAGCCTCCATGTGTTTGTATTTTTTGCAGTTTTTTTCCTGTAATTGATATCTAGTCTCATGGCGTTGTGGTCTGAGAAGATGCTTGATATGATTTCAATTTTCTTGAATTTGCTGAGGTTTGATTTGTGACCCAAGATGTGATCTATCCTGGAAAATGTTCCGTGTGCACTTGAGAAGAAAGTGTAGTCTGTCATTTTTGGATGGAATGTCCTATAAATATCAATGAAGTCGAGATGGTCTAATGTGTCATTTAAAGCTTGTTTGTCTTTATTGATTTTCTGTTTGGATGATCTGTCCATTGATGTATGTGGGGTGTTCAAGTCTCCCACTATTATTGTGTTACTGTCGATGTCCCCTTTTATAGCTGTTAGCATTTGCCTTATGTATTGAGGTGCTCCTATATTGGGGGCATAGATATTTACCATTGTGATATGTTCTTCTTGAATGGATCCCTTGATCATTATGTAGTGCCCTTCCTTGTCTCTTTTAATAGTCTTTACTTTCAAGTCTAATTTGTCTGATATGAGTATTGCTACTCCAGCTTTCTTTTGACTTCCATTGGCATGGAATATCTTTTTCCAACCCTTCACTTTCAGTCTATATGTATCCCTTGGTCTGAAGTGGGTTTCTTGTAGGCAGCATAGAGAAGGGTCTTGTTTTTGTATCCATTCAGCCAGTCTGTGTCTTTTGGTTGGAGCATTTAATCCATTGACATTTAAAGTGATTATTGACATGTGTGTTCCAATTACCATTTTCTTAATTGTTTTGAGTTTGTATTTGTAGGTGTTTTCCTTTCCTTGTGTTTCCTACTTAGAGAAGTTCCTTTAGCACTTGTTGTAAGGCTGGTTTGGTGGTGCTGAATTCTCTTCACTTTTGCTTGTCTGGAAAGCTTTTGATTTCTCCCTCAAATCTGAATGAGATTCTTGCTGGGTAGAGTATTCTTGGCTGTAGGTTTCTCTCTTTCAGGACTTTGAGTATATCCTGCCATTCCCTTCTGGCCTGCAGAGTTTCTGTAGAAAGGTCAGCTGTTATCCTGATGGGTTTTCCCTTATATGTTGTTTGTTGCTTTTCTCTTGCTGCTTTTAATATTTTTTCTTTGTGTTTAATTGTCGTTAGTTTGATTAATATGTGCCTTGGTGTATTTCTCCTTGGGTTTATTCTGTATGGGACTCTCTGTGCTTCTTGGACTTGGTGAATTATTTCCTTTCCCATGTTGGGGAAGTTTTCCACTAGAACCTCTTCAAAGATTTTCTCAGACCCTTTCTTGTTTTCTTCTTCTTCTGGGATGCCTATAATTCGAATGTTGGTACGTTTAAGGTTATCACTGAGGTCTCTGAAGCTGTCTTCTAGTCTTTTCATTTTTTTATCTTTTTCCTGCTCTGTGGCATTTATTTCTCCCATTCTATCTTCCAACTCACTTATTCGTTCTTCTGCCTCAGTCATTCTGCTGGTTATAGCATCTAGAGTATTTTTAATTTCAGTTATTTTGTTATCCATTGCTGTTTGTTTTTCTGAGTTCTTATGAACTGTTTCTTGTACTTTCTCTATTTTGTTATCGAGATTTTGTATCATTTTTACTATCATGACTCTAAATTCTTTTTCAGGCATTTTTCCTATTTCCTCCTCATTTATTTGGTCTTGTGGGTTTTTTTTCCTGCTCCTTTGCCTGCATGGGGTTTCTTTGTTTCCTCATGGTTGTCCAAGCTTTTGGGGTTGCTTGTCCTGGTGATAGAGGTGTTTATAGAAGACTGTCCAAGCCTCAGACTAATGTCCAAGTATTGGATTAAACGAATATTCAGTCTAGGAAACACATACATGTATAAGACACACAATTACTGAATCCGTTAGTACATAAGGCTCTAGAAAGACCTAACAGAACCCCAGTGTGCTATCAGATATTCAAAGAGAAACCCTGCAGAAATTGACAACTGAAACAGAACAAATCAGAGACAAAAGCAAAAGCAAACAAACAACAAATAACACCCTACACATACAAACATCAATCCAGGGAGATTTTGTAAGCTAGGATCAAATATAGAAATGAGCTGGAGTACCACCAGAGAGAATGGAGATTCTCAGAATGTAATTAGACAACTGTACTAAGAACTAAGATAAAGACAAAAACCTAATATTAATACCAAGGCAGTGCATCATCTGGAGAATAGAGCAAGGAGTCTAAGCAGACCAATAGTGTTGCTTATAAGTATGTTAATATAAAATACACTTAAAATGGCTGGAAGAAAGGGGAACAGAAGAGCATAATGTGGTTGGAAATATGCAAATAAAAAGAAAGGAATAGAAGTGTATAAAAGAAAGGGATGAAAGGAAAGTATGAAAGATATTTTGCCCGTACTACCAAAAACTTAGCTAGATATAGAAGTATATAAAAAGGCAAAAAAAAAAAAAAAAAAAAAAAAAAGATATAAAAAATATCCTTAAAAAATTATGTTGTAAAACTTGTAGATCCCTTAGGGCTAAGATCGTATTTAGTAAGTCAAAAAAAAAAAAAAAAAATCCAGAACTGATCCCAGAATGGACCAGTTCAATAGGTATTGATACTACTATTTCTGTTTCCTTAGCGTCTCAGCTGTAAGTGTCCTTCTCCTTGCCTTGGGTTTCCTTTATTGTTCATCTGTAAGCCTCGGTGTGTGGGGAGGGAGAGGGTACAATAGTGGCTCCTTCTCCTGGGAGTGAGTGAGCAGTGGCGCACTGTTGTTTCAGTCAGGCTTGGAGGTGCCTGTTGCAGAGGGATGCTGGTGGCTCAGGCGTACACCGAAAGTCTTAGAGTTGGGCCTCTCTCGGGGTTTTTTCTTTTTGATGCTGGTTTTTTTTTTTTTTTTTTTCTCTCGGCAGCCTCCCTGCTGCTGGCGTTGCAAGGAGTTTTAATCTAGCCCCGCCCGAGTGCCTGAGGGTGCTTGTTATCCCTGAGCGCTTTAGGTGGCCCGCAGGGCGTCTCTCCCCTGCCTGTTGCAGAGGCGCCAAAAGAGAGGGAGAGGCTACGCGCGGCTCCTCCCCACCGCCCGGGAGCCTGCAGCCTCCAGCCATCATCATGGCCAGGCAGCTCTCAGGGACCCGCACTCCTCTCCGCGGACATCCTCCCTCCTGTCCTCTCGGTCCGTCACCCTACCGGCAACAATGTTTCTCCCCCTGAACCAGCTCTCCGGTTCCCACGCTCCCGCTCCTGGACCCTCCGTTCAGCCGCGGATCGATGTCTGGGTCCGGGAACGCTGAGCTGCGCTGCGGGCCCTCCGTATGTTTCTCACTCCCTCCCGTCTGCCACAGCTCCGCCGCTTCACCCTCTTTGAGCCCTCGTAGATGCCTCCCTACCGGCTATGTCGGGCTCCCCGCAGCCCTTTCTGGTGTCCGAGGCCGTCTGCTGGTGTTCAGCTGGTTCTCTATGGGAATGACTGCGTCCTTCCGTGCATTCCCAATGCATCTGTGGAGAGGGATGCACTCCACGTCTCTCTACTTCGCCGCCATCTTTTTCTCTGACGCCCGCCTTCTGCTTTTGATTTTCTAATTTTTCCAGCATCTTTGTATCTAATTCCCTGCATTAAAATCCCTGTTTAAGTATTCATATAGATTGTATTAGAGGTAATATGAATAGGAAATGTCTCAATTTGGAATTACATGTTTCTATTTATTTAACAGAAATTGTTACACACATAACGTGATTTACCAAGAATTTCTGATCATGGCCTTTGGTTATATTTAAACTTTCACATTTTTTCAGTCAGTTACTATAATTTGGGACACCTCTGTCCTTTCAAAAGAAAGGCAAGTAGTTTTGCCCAGCAGTGAGCTAAACCTCAGAGTCAGCATGCATGGCTTTACAAAACAATGGCTTCTCCAGTAAGCGATCATTAACTCAGCTCCTGTCTGTTCCAAGAGATTTCCTTTCTTCTACTTGGCACAGGTGAACTTTATTAGCAGTGGAGGATCCTGGTGGAATGTGTCCCGTGGACTTCATTTTACCGTGCTGCTCACTGGGACACTGTATCTTACGACGTTCCCCTCCAAGAAAAGTGTTACTCATTCCTCTAATGAGGACAAGTATCTCACATTGTTTAGCTTCTTTTCAGTCTGGGTGACCCATAATCCCAATTCTTATTTCCAAAACCTGAAGCAAATGTCCTGCTCTTTTTTGTTATAGCTTTTTTTTTTTTTCAGTCTAATGAAAAATCAGAGAAAGAGAAGAATTGAAATAAAGGGTTTTGCACTTTCATGCTGAACTGGGGCTTAGTCAGATGAAAGCATGACTCCTTGTGGAGAAAATGTAAATTCTGAAGAAGAAACCCCTTTGGAAAGTCCTTTTGCCATCAGTAGTGGGTCCAGAGTTCAAAAACAGAGTCCCGACTCTTTTTTTCCGGCATCGGTTTCTGTTTTTAGGCTTCAGTTATTTCTTATTATTGCAAAGAAAGAGTCTGTGAGCAGAGATGCAAACTTCAGCATGTTTGAGGAGGTTTATGCTGCGGAGGTGTTAAAATGTAGGTTCTAAAACCCCTTCCCCAGACATTTTTCTGTAGACTGAGTTGGAGTTCAGAAACTGGAATCTTCAACAAATATTTGGCAATGCTGATGTAGGTCATCTCTGGATCAGATTTTAAAATACTCTGGGTCTGGGGTGCTGATTACTACCTAGAGTCTCTGATTATTTCAGAATATCCCTTATTCACAAGTGTTAACATGACACTGATTTTTTTTTCTTTTATGTTTGTTCTTGTCCAGTGTTCTAGCTATGCCATACAGAAGTATGGATAACAACGGAGACATTTAATTTTAGTCCAATTTAATTTTCTAAGCACATTTAAATATCTGAATGTTTGGTCTTATGAACACAAAATATCTGCGTGGATGACAGATTTTTATTTTTCGTCACTGGTATGTTTCATGTTTGTTTCAGAGGCCATTTAAACATTTTCTTAGGGTCATTGTGATGGTTAATTTTATGTGTACTTGACGGGGCTGTGGGGTGCCAAGACATTTGGTTAAACATTATCCTGAGGGTGTCTGTGTTTCTGGATGAGAGTAACATTTGAGTCGGTAGACTGAGTAGAACAGACCGTCTTCTCCTGTGTGGGTGGGGCTCATCTAATCCTTTGGAAACCTGAATAGGACAAAAAGGAGTATTCACTCTCTCTGCCTGACTGTTTTCAAACTGGGACGTGGGTCTTCTGCACTGACAGGAACTTACACCATTGGCTTGCCTGATTTTCAGGCAATTGGACTTGAACTGGAACTGTTAGGGAGGCACTGACTGAAACCACCGGCCCTGGCCAGGCACAATAATGACCGCGTGCATGACAGGAGGTCTGATACGGAACATGGAACTAGCAAGCTACTGCCTGAAGAATGTTGTGAGGGGCCGAACGGAGGGAGGAGATGCCAGGCCACAGTATGTCTTGCCAATTTCCCTTCGCGCTGGAATCCATCTTGGCTGAGAGATTCGTGCGCCACCAGGAAGGACCCTGAGTCAGACCAAATATGGGCACAAGCAAGAGGAGTGGCCAGAGACAACACAGAAACTAACTTTATCACCGTAAAACCAGAGACTGCAAGCCATGCAGCGGAACAGTTCTAGCTTCCCTAGCCCCGCTGCTCTCCGTCTGGGGGCCCCTTTCCAATAAAGTCTTTTGCTTTGTCAGCACGTGCGTCTCCTCGGATAATTCATTTCTCAGTGTTAAACAGGAGCCCACTCTTGGGCCTGGGGAGGGGTCCCCCTTCCTGCTACAGAACTATGCCACAACCTCCTGGGTTTCCAGCTTGCTTATGGTGGGACTTCTCAGCCTCCACGATCACAAGAAACAGTTCCTGTTTGTTTCCTTATATATATATTGGTCCTGTTTCTCTGCAAACCCTGACTAATACAGTTATGCCAATCATTAAAGGAAAGAAAGGAATAAATACCACACAAATCAGTCTAAAGAGAGCATGAAAATGACACATTATTTATTATGAGGTTCTTTTTTCTCTCCTCTTTCATCAACTTTGTCAAAATTCCCCAAAGCTACTTCTTGAACCCTTATTAGAATTCATTTCAAATTTGGGGCAATAAAATATGTCTGCCTAAGGTGGTGATTACCCATCCATAGTGAAAGGTCTATCACGTAATTTCACTGAAAGGAGACCTAATTAAATGTCACAGACTTTTCGCTACCTCTCTGCTTAAAAAAGTAAAGCCAGGAAGAGGGTTGCCTCAGGCTCCCCCAAATACTTGTCAATATGAATTGTAACAGCTGAAGTTAAATCTTTAAGTTCTTATTTTTTCAAGAAAAAGATATCTGCCAGTACTTCTTTACATTACTAGGTGTGTCGATTTCTGTATTAGGTTCATATTGTAATATTTACCATTATTAAGGCATAGTCAGAATTGAAGTACATGTCAAAATAGAAAAAAAAAATTCTTGGGACTTCCCTGGTGGTGCAGTGGTTAAGACTCCATGGTCCCAATGATCCCTGGTCAGGGAACTAGATTCCACATGCATACCACAACTAAGAGTTTGTGTGCCACAACTAAGGAGCCCAACAGCCACAACTAAGGCCCAGTGTAACCAAATAAATAAATGAATGAATGTTAAAAAAAAAAGAAAGAAAAAATTTCTTTACGGAGATCACCTCAAGATGATGACAATGTCTGGCTATGGAGAAAACCCATCCACTGGCACTGAAAGTCCTAAGCAGCTTTCATAGGAACATAACAGTTACATCATTTCTGAACTAAAGTACTGGAAAGTTTCCAGAAGTTTCTGAGTCGGTAGACTAGACTCATGGAAGATATGGGGAGGTTCTTTTTGCATAGAAGAAAACTGAAGTCAAAAGAAGAGTGAAAACTAAAAGGTACATACTGAAAGTTGCGCTACTGACAATGCCATTCTACTTGTGATGGATTAGATAATAAATTATAGTGCTTGGCATTTATATTTCCTATGTTTATTAGAAACAAAGACTGGGACTTTCCCCGTGTCTTCAGAATCGCCCTGTACTGGGACAGAGGAGCGCAAAGTATCCTGAGAACACGCATAGCTCATGCAAAAGGAGTAACAGTCTGAAAGAAAGCATTGCGTGTCTAAGGATAAGACAGAAAGTGAGGAATTTGGGGCAGCAGGTGGTGGTGGTGGCTGGCAGTGCTCTAAGAGAATCCTTTCCACAGACCAGCCAGGAGGCTTCTGAGCTGCAAACTCTGAGGTCCATTTTAGTGCTATCATCTAGTGCATGGTGAGAGGTTTCTCAGGAGAGTGTGATACGTGTGCATGTGTGGCCGTTGTGAGTGCAAACAGAGACTGTTGGCTGCTTCTGGTCTGCCAATTCTAGAAAGTGCCGGCAGGCAGCTGGAGTTGCCGACATCAGCAGAATGACAAGGGACTGAAATGTAGTGTGGCTTGGGAGAAGAGGGTAGTAGTATCCTCCTCTGGGTCCTGGTGATTCTCTGGATGGAAGATCTTAGCAGCTCCTCCAGTTCCAGGAAGGTAAATGGGGGAGGCTAGATATAGGCAACCAAAGCATAAACTGGCCAAGTGAGGTTGTATCCATCTAGGAACGTATATGCTATAGGACTGAAGGGAGACCCTGTTGACCCTCTTTGAGGGCATCCCTAGCAAACCACCTCCATCATCCATGTGGAGACTACAGCTGTGGATAATGTCAGCAGTACATGGGACCATTGTGAGCCAGAGCAAGAGGTCTTCCCCCAACACCTACATGTAACCCGTTGCTTAAGATCTGCTCCTCCTAATTCCTCTTCTCTGTTCCCAATTACGGAAGAGCTAGACCTAGAAGAGGGGGAAGAAGCAGGTATCTCAGAACCAAACCTTCCCACCCACCCCCCCCCATAGCCACATACACACGTACCCTCCAAGGGGTTAGATGGGGAGAAGTACACCATGCTCCTTCCGACAATTAGTGGATGATGGCTAATGGGACAGGAGGTTAAAGATTTATAGTGAAACAGGCTGAACTGGAACGCCTAAATTTGACCCAAAATTACAGAATCTGTCCAAAATGTGAAGGCTCATGTTGAAGGCAATAATTGGAGAAAAAAAAAACCACTTTGTACTTACATCCTTCTGGGTTGGCACTCCTCAACATATCATTTAAAGAAACCCATATAAAAAATCTGAATTTAGGGACTTCCCTGGTGATTCAGTGGTTAGGACTTGGTGCTTTCACTGCCGAGGGTCTGGGTTCAATCATTGGTCGGACAAGCCGTGCGGCTAAGCCAAACACCCCCTCCTCCCAAAACAAAACAAAACAAAACAAAACAAAACAAAACAAATCAGCATTAAAAAAAAATGCAGTTGTCAGTGTTCAGATTCCTTCTCTGAACTAAAACTACAATAGAAAAATAATGTACAGTGGGCAACTCTGCATGTAAAACATGATTATATCTTTCATAGTTCAATTTATACTAATATTTTCAATACCGCTATTTTTGGAAAAAACAAGTACTATATTTTCAAAGAATCTGAAGAAAAGAATTAGTCATTCCTTCCAAAATGCCAATGCCACAAAAAATTGAATAAATTGTTCAAGGTCATGTTCTAAGCCTGGTCTAGGGTTGAATGCATCACCAACCAGCCCACGCAGTCCAAATAACAAAAGTCAGGCTGAGGGAAATGCATCAGCGACATGGACAAAGGCTCTGACACACACAGATAGTGCCCATCGTCACGTAGGCAGATGTGTAAGAACACACGAACTTCATAAACTGTGGTGTGCTGTCCTTGAAAGGTTTTCTTTTTAGCCTTCCTTCTGTAAGGATGCCATAACCCTTTTAGATCATAAGCCAATATTAAAAAAAAAACAATTTTTCTACACACATTCTTTTATAAATTTTCTCAAACTTAAATAAACTGAGATGCTGGAGGAAAGAGGTTTGAAGGCTTGCAGGTGCCAAATGAATACATAGTATATATGTTTTGAATGCAGAGTTATTGGAAGTTTCAAAGATGTATCTTCAAGGATCTCATCTTGTTTTCTTGGAGATAGACATGCCCGAAAATTTATTTCTATCCTGATGGTGCTGAAGGCACTCACAGGAGAAAAAAAAAAAGGAAATTCAAGTAGCAAGATGATAATACCATTGCAACCGTTAAAAATGCCAATGAAATAGAAAAATTAAAGTCACAGCAGTACTTTTATAAGTCACTTTTAAAAATTTTATTTATTTATCTATATTTATTGGCTACATTGGATCTTGGTTGCTGTGTACAACATGTGGGATCTTCCCAGACCAGGGCTGGAACCCGTGTCCCCTGCATTGGCAAGCAGATTCTTAACCACTGAACCACCAGGGAAGCCCCAAAGTAGAACTTTTAACTTAAGTTGCTGAAGCAGTAAGCACTAGTGGTGACTGGGGACAGGTGTGTGTGTGGAGCTAGGGATATGAGCTGTCAAGAGGAAACAGGAAAAACTCAGTGGAGAGAAGAGCTTCACAGGACATTTTTTTTTCTAACCTAGACTCAACCTAGAATTTACCTTTTCCATAAAAATCCAGGAAGTCCTCTTAACCCCTTCCAAGAACAGCTGCAGAGGGCATTCACAGACTTTTGGAATTGAGAAAGTTCATATTTGCTTCAGAAAGCCACTCTTTCAAATTTTCAGCTTGCAAAGATTAGGGCATTTTTAAGGAGGAAAAGAGCTAGCTAAAGGAATAGGAAGGTCACTGACCAAGTCAAAGTAGTAAAGATGCAATGCCTTTGCATTCAACCTGAAATCAAGAGTTCTTTGCAGTTGGTCCATTGGGCTTTGAACCAGAAAGAAACCAGATCAGCCTGGGGAAATAACACCGTGTGGGATATAGGAGTGAGTAAGAGACTAGGACCAGGGCAACCAAATGCCAGGGAAGTTGAATCAGAACTAGGACAGAAACTGTCCTATAGTAATTTTGTGAAGATATTACAGATACTTAAATGAAAAGGGATTGGTAGTTAATGTGAGAATGTTTGTACAGTATTTCTACTTGGCTAGCTATAAATATATTTAAGCTAATGGTCACAAATACTATAGAGGTCATTCCACACTGTAGGTTCAGTTATTTCTAATGCTGGTTTTTTTCCCTTATAAAATTCTAAATGGAAAAAAAAAATCATTGCAAGTATTATGGCAGAGATTTTTAGTTTTCTTCTAGTATATCTCCCCTTTATAATAACAGAACCCCATCTACCTGCAGTTTTTATCTTGGCACATAGTCATATACACTAAATCTGAATTTTTCATCCACTCTTACAACTATGTATGACTACGTGACTAAGTTCTGGGCAATGGAATGTAAGAGGGGATGGATGGTGTGTTCAATTTCTGAGTCTGGATGTAAAAGCTTAGCCCCACCTGCTGACTGGGCTGTAGATAAGGTGTGAGGCTTGGTGGGCCCGTCAGGCTAGGGCAAACCCTAATACTAGCAGAGAAATAAGAAGAAGGGCTCTTTGACTTTCACACTTTTGATGCTGATATATTAGGGTTAGTATGCTGAAATATGGCTTTTTATACTGGAATTATTTACTGGTGAGAGAAATAAGCTTTAATCATATTTAAGTTGAATTCAAACTCATATCCAACTGAAATTGATTTGTTCATTCATTCATTCATTCATTCATCAAATTGATATTTTATGCATATCCTCTATCAATTACTGTTCTAATGATACCAGGCCCCTGCTCTGAATAGAGTAAGGGGCTTCAGATGATAAAATATATATATATATATCAATATCTCATAATTATAAATGCTGTAAACAAAATAGCACATAGTAATCTAATAGAAAGATATAGATGGGTAGGAGAGCTACTTTTAATGAGTTAATTAAAAAATTAAAAATTGTCACCTCCTCATTAGGTTGATGTCAGAATGATAAGAAGGTAGGGATTTCCCTGGTAGCTCAGTGGTTAAGAATCCTCCTGCCAATGCAGGGGATATGAGTTCAAGCCCTGGTCCGGGAAGATCCCACGTGCCTCGGAGCAACTAAGCCCATGCACTACAACTACTGAGCCTGTGCTCTAGAGCCTGCGAACCACAACTACTGAAGCCTGTGTGCCTAGAGCCCATGCTCTGCAACAAGAGAAGCCACCACAATGAGAAGCCTGTGTACTGCAATGAAGAGTAGACCCCACTCGCCCCAACTAGAGAAAGCCTGCGTGCAGCAATGAAGATCCAACACAGCCAATAAATAAATAAATTAATTAATTAAAAAAGAAAGGATGGTAAGAGGGCACACGTCAGAGATATTGCGGGTCCAGTTCAGGACCACCATCATAAAGTGAATATTACAATAAAGCCAGTTACACAAACTTTTTGGTTTCCCAGTGCAATATAAAAGTTATGTTTATACTATACTGTAGTGTATTAAGTGTACAATCTCATTATGTCTAAAGAAACAATTATGTATCTTAAATAAAAAATACTTTATTCCTAAAAACTGCTAACCATCACCTGACAATGCAGGGTTGCCACAAACCTTCAGTTTGTAAAAAACACAGTATCTGCAAAGTGCAATAAAACAAGGTATGCCTGTAAATATCTAAATCTATGGAAGAAGCGTGTTGCAGCAGAGGGGATCAGCAAGTGCTATAGACCCAAGTAAACAGTGAGCTTAGAATTGCTGAGTGATGTCAGAAAATAGTAAGCAAAAGAAAGTGTAGAAGCATCCAAGGTCAGAGAGACACATAGGTCTCTGATCATGTAGGATTTCGTAACAAGGGTGAGAAGTCTACATTTTGATGGAATTGCAGTGGGCAGCTATTGTATTGCTTTAAAAAGGGCAGTGATATATTCTGATTTTTAACCTATTTGAAAAGATGCTCTTACTGTTGTAGAAGCAGGAAATGGGCATTACAAAAACAATGCTGTGTGTTCACCAAAATATGTTTTATTTTCCTCCTGGCTAGACAGGAAGATGACTGGTGAGTGGGGCCATGTGACTGGCTTCTGTCCAGTGGGATGTGGGTGGAAATGGTGTAGGTCACTTTAAGGCCTCAACCCTGAAATTTCTCCTGTGAATCCCAATGAGTTCTTTCTTCCCCCATAGGCTGGTCAGATGCTGCACTTTGAGGACTTAAGTGATGGTAGAGTCTACTTGAAAGAACCTGGTCCCTGAATGACTGCACAGAGTACAGTCTCCTTGCTAGAAATCATCCTTTATTGTGCTAAGCCACTGAAGTTTGGATATTGTTTGCTGAAGCAGTCAGACGAATCTGATTGCACAGACAGCTGGTGTGGTATTCTAAATAAGAAATGATAGTGGCTTGGGCCAAAGGTAGCACTGGAGGTAGTGTGCAGTGACTGGATTTGGGATATAATTGCAATGTGGAGCAAACAGGACTTGCTGATGGATGTGACAGAGATAAGAAGGATATGAACAACGTTTTAAAAAATGACTCAAGGATGTTTACTTGCGCAGTTGTATAGCTTGTGATTTCATTAACTGCGGGGGTTGGGTGGGGAGAAGGGGAGGGGCAGGTGTATACAGGGTAGGGGAGTCAAGCGTTCTATTCTGGCTAGGATACATTTTTGGATACTTAGTTATATACTGAAATGGAAATGTTGGCTGCATGATTCTGCATTCCAGAGAAGAGGGAAGGGCTGAAGATAAATTTTGGAATCATCATCCGGTGTGAACTAAATCAACGTTTGAATTCACAATACTTGTCCACTGAATAGGCCGTTTCTCCTAAGCATACCCACTCCTTACCAACGTCTTCTGTTTGGGCCCACAACCCTTATAAAGATCCACACACAAAATCATATTAGAGAGGAACATTACAGAGATGCGAGCCTGGACAAGTGAGGAAACACAGTATGAAGAATTAGACCATGGATAGACACATAGGTTTTTAGCTAAAATTCTCTTCCCAGGAGAATGATGGCTACCACCCAAAGAAAAGAAAAGTGTCAAAGCAAAGAACAAGACAGGAGGACTGGGAACCTCTTAAGCACAGCTAAATAGATTCTGCTGATTGTTGTTGAGATTTTAGGAAGTAGAAAGAAGAAAAGATGACCCCTGAAGTGTAATTCCATTTACCACACTGTCGGTTTAGGTCAGACCGGAAACAAGGTCTAAAATTGTCTGCTGCAAAAGCTAAATAAAGAGGCATAGTCAAAAAAAGCTGGCTCACATTTAAAGCAAAGATTATTATTGTCAATCCTCTAGGACAAAGTCTTTTGAAAAAAAAAATCATTTGTAGTCCCACTACTCCAAGATAACTACTGTTAACTTGTACACTTTTCCATAAACTATTCAGCAAATTTCTTTCTTTTTTTCTTTTTGGGGGGGTTATTTGATAAGAAAAAGTACCACCCCTCAGCTTTAATTTACATTTCTTTAAATATTAGTACATAACACATTTACCCTCCTATTTGGTACCTAGTGCTATTTATGCTTTGTCAATTAACTGGTAATACCCCTGGGCTTTGTTTTCAATATTATTTTTTGTCTTTGTTTTAGAGATTACTATTTTCCTCCCGAAACACCCATTCCCTCTGTCTTAGAAGCCCTAGCCTTTAGCTGTGCCTAAGGCCACTTCAAATAACATATTTTCTAGCCTCCTCTGTAGCAAGGTGTGGCTATGTGACTAAATTCTAGACTATAGAATATTAGTGAAAATATAGTATATCATCCCAGAAAATTTCTTTAAGAGGCAGTGATGTGGACCCTTTACGTATGTACTTCTTCCATCTTGATGCTTAAAATGTGGATGTGGTGGCTGAATCTCTTATCTTGGACCTTGGGAACAAGGGCAGCGCCTGTAGCTGGCCGCTTGGAGGCACACTGGGTTCCAGGTGGCCAGACAGTCACTAAGACAGCCCTGTTGTCCACATCCAAACTTTTATCTGAGAGAATAGATTTCTATTTTAAGTTGCTGTTTTACTGATTTCTGTTGGTCATAGCTAAGTCTAATCTTAACTAATATAGATATTGAATTCAACTGTTCATTTTCAAATAAATGTTAGTTTTGAGAGACTTCCTGAATGCCAGATAATTGTCAGAAGAAATCATGAAATACACTTATTTTTTTTTAATTTTCAGATTTTCCACCTCGATTTGATCCCTTGCCTCTGACTACTTCTTTTCCATTTTTTTCCCCTTTCTCTCCCTCCCCAGTCCTCTCTTTCTTCACTACTACTTTCCCACTCTGGATGTGTGTGTGTGTGTGTGTGTGTGTGTGTGTGTGTCTGCTTTCCTTTACCAGGGCCTCCTCTGGCTCAGTTGGCCCCTCTGTAGGCATGAGAGAAAGACAGTCCTCAAAGTAGCTGCAATTCCATTGGTTCATGACTTGCCAAAAGGGCTGATTGTGAGAATCGGGAAAAGGTACCCCTTCCTCCAGGTGGATCCAACCCCACACAGAGCATATGGTTAGGTATGTAGAACCTGGGCTGGTTTTCAATCCCTACTTACTCCCTTGGCCGAGTGCCCTTATGCAATAAACTCTGTGCCCACGTTTACAGTCAGCCAGTCCTTCACCTGCAGGCTCAGCTTGTCTGCAGCAGGACTCTGATAAAAATCGGTGTATATGGGTCTCCTAGTTCAGAAAACAGTCATTTGGACTAAGTATCAAGTGCTACTCTTGTTACTGGTTTTCCAGCCTAACAGCTCTCTTTGTTTATCTTATTTCCAATTACAGTCAACAGTCCTACTGAGATTCATCTATTGCCTTTATACATCTCCATTGCTGATATTGTTTCTGCTAGCTTCTACCTGTGCTTGCCTATCTGGTTATTTATTTTGCTTTCCTTAGCTCTTAGTACACGTTTGAGTCTTTTTTTTTTAAGTTTTTTATTATTTATTTTGGTAGCACCGTGTGTCATGTGGGATCTTAGTTCCCCGAACAGGAATTGAATCTGTGCCCCCTGCAGTGGAAGCTCAGAGTCTCAACCACTGGACCACCAGGGAAGTCCGCAATATTTGATTCTTATTGTCTCAGTTCTCAGCTTCCTCTTGTGCTGGTGTCTTAAGGACTGATGCTGGCCGAGGATATAGAGGGGAACAGATACAGAAATTAACTAACAGAAATTAATCAAATTTACTGAGTAGCCCATGAACCATTAGTTAAATATGTTCATCACAGAAATGATATTTTGCAGTATTCTCCAAATTCAAAGTGTAAGGGGGAAAATCAAAATATTCCACAGGGAGCTTCCTCTATGTGCTTTAGGAAACAGTCTTGTTTTCTTTACAGGCTTTCTTCCTCCTAATTTCTGGGACTCAGTAATATGTAATACCCTGTATTCTTTTTTAAGAATTCTAGTTGTCTTACTACCCTTCCCACCAATATAACCAAAGATCTCTTGCCCTTACACAGTTACAGCATTAAACACTTATCATACCTTGTTTTTCCAGCATCCTCACATATAAATATAAACATAACTTGCATGAGGTACAAGGTAAAACAACCAAGACTGGCTCCATCCCTCTGTCATTTCCAATCAGATGCCCTCGGGGTTAAGAATGAAACTCCTGCTACTAATATTTTCTCCACTTGGCACAACCATACAGCCTTCTTCCTGTGCCCTTCACTTGATTCGTTTTCCTGCCTCCAGTGCAAAGAGCATAGATGATGTCAAGTTTGAAATTTATGTGTCACGTTCAAGATAATAGTGCCCATAAATCCATTGTAAATGGTATAGGCTCCTTATTAGGCTTTCCTGGTCTTAACTTTTATTTGTTGGATGGAAAAATGAGTTTGAACGTGTAAGAAAGCTTGATAGCAAAGGTAGACAGGTTCCCTGGAATCAGCTCAGCAGAACAACGTCACCTCAGGACTCTTGGCATGAGGTCTGTCTCAGCCAAGGGCAGTGATTCCTTGAAATCCTCTGATTTCTGAGTGATGCTTTGCAGTGCTGGGTGGAAGGTATGCGACCCGCTTAGCCCAGTGCCTGGCCCATAACATGCACTAAGAAAGTGTGAATGCAGAGCAAAACAACTATCTCTAGATAGAGCTCCCCTTGCCATTTCCAGTCCTTATTGACCCTGTCCTCAATATCTCTACCTGTGTAGGCTCTGTATCTTGTCCGCTAATCTATTATTCTCTGACTGATTTCTACATGAAATTCAATCTCGTGGTCAATGTCACCAGCCTGTTCTTCTGAGCCTTGCCCTCTCCTGAGCTGTTGTCTGATCTGCTCAGCCAGTTGGTTGGTCCATGCTACTTGTGGTCAGTGCTGTCCTATTGCTGACCCGCTTGATGGAATCCTGACTATATGGAAAAGCCCAGAGAGAGAAGACCCACTTCAGAATGAGCATGAGAGGAAGGGAAGGAGAAAGAGAAGGGCATCTAACAATAGGCTGTTTCAAATTTTTACCAAAGTGAAGACTAAGATGGTTTTGAAACTCAGTTGTACAGAGGCACTCAAAATGAGGGAGGATGTTTGGAGGATGGATCTAGGAGTGAATCTTAGCCTGCCACTTGCTTTTGAGTATGTTGGGCTGGTTTCTTAACCCCACGATTCTCAATTTGTAAAATGAAGGTCATGACGTCTCCCTTAAAGACTTGTGAAGATTATAGGAGACAAGGTATGCGACCCGCTTAGCCCAGTGCCTGGCCCACAACATGCATTCTGTAACTGGCATTTTGAAAGAACAGGTCTGAGAACGCTGTACGGAGTTTTTACTGAGGTTTGTTCAAAAACAGCTGAGAGCAGATTGTAATATGTTTCCAAGTAAAGAATACAAATACAATCCTTTACCTCTAAGTTTTTCCTTCTTTCCTCTTATTCGCTTAATTCAAATCCCTGCTCAAACATTGCCTCCTCAGAGAAAACCCCTCTCACCACCCCCTGTGAAATAGCACTTCCCTTCAGTTTCTTTTCCTTTATCTTGATGTGTTTTTCTGTACAGTACTTGTAACCAGACATCATATTATATATGCTTTTTGTTACTGATCTTGGTGGTTTCCTTGCCCAGCATCTAACCTTCGTGAGGAAAGAGATTTTGTTTGGTTTATTGCTGTATCCCTAGGACCCAGAAGAATATCTAGAACAAAGAAGGCATTAAGTGAATATTTGTTGAGTGAGTTATGATGAATCTTTTTTCCTATTTCCTGTTTATTAGTATATTGTCTCTATGGTGCATATCTGCAGCTACATATAGACACAAATACAGGCATGACTGGTAGGGTATTTTCCTAGTATTCTTTGTTTTCTTGGCCATGAAAGTTCTTCTTTAATACGTGGCACCAACTTATATGATCAAAACAAAGAGCCTGTACCCCAGGGACCTGACAAGTCCCTTTTGGACTTTCTGTAACCCTGAAAGAAAGCCAGAAGCATCACGACTCCTTAAGATTTTGCCAATCTCGTCTTTCAGAGCTCAGGACCTGCGTCGACCTCCACAATGTGAAGACTTCACAGGTTTGTGACTTTCTCTGTTGGCTTGCTTTTAGCCACTCTTTCCTTCCCAAGAAATTTGCCCAGTTTTTCCTTCCTGTCAGATGCAGCACTGCCACTTAGACTGCTTTCAGTCTCAGGGACAGCTCATCAGGTCTTGTTTCCCAACTTGTTCCCAGTCGAACAGGCCTCCTTAATTTCACTGTTGAGCAAAGAATAGGTTCTGCGGATTGATTCTCGGAGCATCCTGCACTAATGAGCAGGTTGCTGTTCAGAGGCTGCTGCTGTACCTGGGGGCATGGCAGGGTGGGCTTGCAGGAGCCCTGAATAGGACCCCTGCTTATCTCCCTCCTTCTGTCAAGGCCAATGAACACCACATACCATGCTGCATTCAAGGGGCCTGGGGCTCAACTCATCCATGTTAGGAAAGGACATTTGAAGGATGTCCTCACCTCAGTATTGCAACTATAATTGTGTAGAATCCTTGACATGGCATTGGGCAGAAAGTCATCACTGGAGGTGAGGAGGAAAGGTGAGTGCTCTGGGTTGACAGTGGCCAATGGGCAGTTGTCTCTTTTGATGCTGAGAAACTTCAGTTTTTAAAATGAAGTCTATCAGTTATATATGTATTTGTGTATATATAATGTTTTCTTCAAAGAGCCTAATGGTGTACAATATATTACCCTAAAGGAATATGAATGTTTTTGAAAACAGCTACTTCTGTGATAAAAATATAAGATATAACTATTCTTTATTTCTTAACAATATTATCTCTGATTTCTGTAACTGAAATCCCATAGAAAGAGAGAGTTAGAAAAGGTTATCTGTAGGATACTTTATGCATTTCTCTTCAAGGTGTGAACCTTGGACAGACAGTATCGGCTTGACCTGGGATCTTGTTAGAAATGCAGGGACTCAAGCCCCATCCAAGATCTATTGGGTCAGAACTTGCATTTTAACCTGCTCCTGGACAATTCACACGCACATTACACGTTGTGAGGCACTGATTTTCAGCTCTAATATTTTGAGATTCTAAGATTATATTTTCTAGGTTAAATAATATAAGTATCTAAATGGAAACAATAGCATGCGGTGAAAAGAACATAGATCTGAATTTGGATTTCAGCTCCATCACTAATCATCTTTGGGAAAATAACCTACCTTCAGTTTTCTTTTTTTTTTTTCTTTTTTTTTTAAACTCTTTATTGGAACATATTTGCTTTGCACTCTTGTACCAGTTTTTGATGTACACCAAAGTGAATCAGCTGTATTTATACATATATCCCCATATCCCCTCCCTCCCACAACTCCCTCCCCGCCTCCCTGTCCTGACCCTCTAAGGCATCTCCCATCATCAAGTTTTCTAATTTGTAATATGGAAAAAATAACATCTGCCTCAGGGTAGATGCGGGGATTAAAAATGATATAGGCAAAGCACTAGCACATGCAATGTCTGGCACCCAAGCTTGATAACTATTATTACTAGTTCATTAAAATCTATAGAGTTAGGGGATTCTTGAAACTCTTTTACTCATTCAAAGTTCGTTTTGTGGAAAGCCAGTAGCATTGTCCAATGAGTTCCCTCTAGATTGCCCATCAATGAGCCACCTAGGACTGGAAGACCCTTTACCTCCCAGAGGGGAGGCAACACCCAGTTTAACTTCTTATGGGACCAGGGATCCCCAAGCTCTCCGGGTGTTGGAAGCCATCATTTCCCAGGACTGTCCTAAAGAGCTGACACCTAAGCTCAGCTACTTCGATCCTGAATCCAACATGTTTATGTACCCTCTATCCCCCACCTCATATTTTCCCTGTTAAAAAGGGAGAACTGAGAGGTTAATATCCAAAACATATAAGCCGCTCACACAACTCAACATCAAAAAAACCTCCAAACAACCTGATTTAAAAATTGGCAGAAAACCTGAATAGACATTTTCCCAAAGAAGACATACAGGTGGCCAACAGGCGCATGAAAAGATGCTCAACATCATTAATCATCAGAGAAATGCAAATCAAACCCACAATGAGATATCGTCTCACACCTGTCAGAATGGCTATCATTAAAAAGAACACAAAGAACAAATTTTGACGAGGGTGTGGAGAAAAGGGAAGCCTCAGACACTGTTGGTGGGAATGTAAATTGGTGCAGCCACCCTGGAAAACAGGATGGAGAGTCCACAAAAAAAAAAAACAATAATAAAAATAGAACTACCATATGACCCAGAAATTCCAGTCCTGGGTATATAGCCAAAGAAAATGAAACACTAATTTTAAAAGATACATGAACCTCAATGTTAATAGCATCATTATTTACAATAGCCAAGATATGTGTCCATCAACAGATGAATGGATAAAGACATGGTTGGGACTTCCCTGGCAGTGCAGTGGTTAAGACTCCATGCTTTCAGTGCAGGGGGCAAGGGTTCGATTCCTGGTCAAAGAACTAAGATCCCACGTCACACAGCATGGGCAAAAAATAAAAAATAAAATGAAATAAAATTTAAAAAAAAGAAGACATGATGTTTATATATATATATATATATATATATATATATATACACAGTTGACTATATATAAAGTAGAATATTATACACATATATATAAAGTAGAGTATTACTCAGCCGTAAAAAAGAATGAAATTATGCCTTTTGCAACAACATGGTTGGACCTGGAGGGTATTAACCTCCAAGTCAGACAGAGAAAGACAAATCCTGTAGGATATCACTTACATGTGGAATGTAAAAACCAAAACAAAGTTGTGACTGTAACAAAAAAGAAACAGACTCACTGGTGTAGAGGACAAACTAGCAGTTACAAGTGGGGAGACAGAAGGGGGAAGGGGCAAGATAGGGGTAGAGGAGTAAGAGGTACAAACTTCTATGTATAAAACAAACAAGCTACAAGGATATATTATACAGCACAGGGAATATAGCCAATATTTTATAGGAACTATAAATGGAGTATAACCTTTAGAGTTGTACATCACTACATTGTACATCTGAAAACATTGCAAATCAATTGTACCTCAATAAAAAATAAAAAGAGAGAACTGTGAGGGGGTAGGAGCTCTGCATGTTGATAAGTAGTCTCCCTGTATCCTTTCTGCAGGATGCTGAACTAGCAGGGTGCTCATTCACGGCTGGTCCTTTGGTCCATGAGTTCTGGCTTGCTCCCCGTGTTGCTACTCACATTTACATGAGCCCTTTGCCCAATATTATTTGGCTAAAGAATAAAGAGTGACAGATAAAACACCCACCTTTTCATCTAAGTGGTACAAAATGTTATGATGTAGAAACCAGAACTGGACCTCATATAAAAAAGGAGCAGGAGAAGAACATTCTACCAGGAGCTGAGGCTTGGGGTCTAATTCCGTGTATACAATTTATCTGACTCATCTCTTCTAGTACATTTTATAAATCTAGGCCTTGGATTTTCCATTTTTTATTTAAATGAGAATATTGAATTCAATTATCTTTCCACTTTAAAAGTGGATGATTCCTTTCTTCCTCCTTCCCTCCCTCCCTCTCTTCCTTCCTTCCTTTCCTTTTTATCTCACAGGCATTGAGATTTTTGGGGAAATTTTATAGATTTCATCATCATCTTTCACACCATCACCTGAAACGACTTAGATGAAAAGATTTCTATCTATTATTTTTTCTTCTTTTTTTCCTCTCCCTCTCTGTGTTCTCAGAGGCCCTCCCCCTCCTACCAGGTACAAGCAGTTCAAGTCTTCCCATAAGCTTAAGTTTTCATTAAGCGTGGAAGAAACACTGGCTTCAGACAGCTTCTGCTTTGATCTCTGCCACATACCTCCTTTGCAGAAGGGGGAGGGCACCAAGCCTGGCTCCCGCTACAGTGAGAGTAACACAGGGAGGGCAGAGATTAGCCACCCTCAGCAACACGTGTCCTGATACCTTTGATAAGCTCTTCCACCAGCAATTAAGGGTGTTCAGTCTGCCGGCTTGCATCCCTGGCTCTGGCAGTGGGTGTGGGGAGCAACCACTCTGCCATCATCCTTCTCTGTGCTCAGGAACATGTGCTTTGTACTGACTCACATCCACGCAGAGAGGATAGCGGTACCCCACCACCAGGGTTGTCATGAGGACTAAATCCAGCCATTAAGAGTCAAGAACATGGAGCTGGGCTTGTAAATAAGAGCTGTCTTTACTCCCAGAGAAGGGAATTCACACAGTTCCTTGAACTGCCCCCTCAGCCGGGGCCTCTTAACCTGCAGGTGAAATTAACTTGGGGATCCTTTTCTAGAGCCTCCCCAGAAACTCCCTTGTTGATGGAAATACGGTTTCTGTATCAAAGGCCATTCAAATTATTAAACTGTAATGATACAAGTCTTAGAAAATAGATGTGCCCAGTTGGCACCAATGTATGAGAACATCCATTACCCCTTCATTCTAGCAACACCAGGTATTCTCATCTTATGTCTTCATTTTTTCCTAGTGGATACAGAAGTTCAGAACCCCAAAATGACAGCAGAGGTGAGAGATGGGGGGCGGTATGGACCAATAGACACATGGTCCCCACCAACCACTTCCCCCTCAGGACCTTTTCTGCAAGAGGCACAGGTTGACTAAATGACTACAACTTGGCAATCTTGAGTTTCCAGACAGTTGCCAGAAAGGCTGCCCTGTCCCTCAGCTATGCCTCCCCCCACCCATAATCTTGCCTTCCTCTGTACCCTCATTACAAGCTCAAATCCCAAAAGGTCAGAGTTCCCTGTCTGGGATTTTATCAACATACATAAACCATGTTCATGTGTTTAAAAACAAACAAACAAACAAACAAAAAACTATGGCCTGACCATGAGATTGCAAACCCGTTTTATCACTTTTCCTAAGCGTGGCTATTCTGAGGCCGGATTCCCTTTCAATCTGAGGTTAACTTTCCCAGGATGGCTTTCCTCTGTACCAGTTTGGGTCTAACCCAGGTCACTGTGGGGCCTTTCTGCACACAGATGAGGTCTCACCAGGAACACAGTACAAGGGCTTAACTTGTCTTAGGCTTGGTTTGGGGGAGAAATATTTCATTCCCACGAGCAAATGCAAGTACGTAAATAATACTCTTTGCTAAAGTGAAAAATGTGAGCATAGATATTCTTTAAAATATGGTTTATATTTCAATGTAAATTTTCTTGTAATTTTATGGTTAAAGAGGAATAACTTGAACTGGAATTGATAACTTGGTAATTTCCATCATGCTATCAGGTTTGTGCATCCAGGAAAACCAATTGCGTCTTCTCTCCTGTTCCTCTTCCTCCTTCTTATTTTAATTCTTAATTCTTATTCTTGCTCAGTAATACACTGCATTATTTTTTCAAAATAAATTACAATGTAAAAGGTTTTAAATCTTTTTTTGCTTTGTTTTGTTGTCATTCTTCAATTAAACAATTTGTGGCCCATGTGAGGTTAAAGAAGATTTCCACATTCGGCGGCTGTTTTTCCAGGATATTGGCTTACCTAAGCACACACTCGCTGGAAGACTTCCAGGTGATTGAGTTTTAAAGAACTGCTCCTATGGCAGTAAAAAAAAAAAGCCTATCCAAATAATTTTGAAAAAAACATTACTTATCTAAGATGAGTGAAAGATTTTCATTTCAAGTTTAGCAAGAAATAGTTTCTAAAACATGCTGATAATTATTTCCATAAATAGGAAAGTCAGTGAGAAAGAAATAAATCTAATGGAATTCTGAATTAAAGTGGCTCTTATTTAAGGAAGGGACCTATGACTGGGGATGAAATTCCAAAAAGGCATTTCTAAACTAATAGAGAAGAAAAGTCTAAAGTTACTTTTAGCATCTTCTATTGTCATCATTGATTTGGATTAAATCACACACAAATGGTCTACCATTTAACTCATATCTCCCCGTTTTAGAATTCACCCCAAACAATGGTATCTTTCTGAGTATTCCCAATCCTGAAGCCCTGATCTCTTCTGTCTTTCTTATAGCACTATGAATTGTGTATAACCCTATGCTATTGTATTACATAATGTTACACTATATCACATTATAGCATCTATCCTAGTGCATAGAAATTTCTATTTACATTTCTGCCCACTCTACTTCATCCTGTGTTCCTTTAGGACAGGGACCAAATTTTAATCATCTTTTTTTTTCTCTCTTAGAGGCTAAGGCATTTCCTGGTGCAGTTGATACTCAATAAATGTGTTTTTAGTGTTGAATGAGTGAATTAAAGTGCAATGTACTAATATAAGGAACTTATCATGATGGTGCTTGAGAAAAAAAGCATTATAAGTAATCATGGCCTTTCTACTTCAAAGTGGAAATTCCTAAATGAAAACAAGATCTGAGCTGAATCTAGCCACGTCTGAGGTATAGAGAATGTTTTTGAATAGTAGCACTGTAAATGTAGCTGTATTTAGAATGAAGCTGTTATTAAAATTATGAATTGATACCTAACACTTAATTTTAATAACTAGACAATTTTTAATGTGAATTTCTATCAAACGCTATTTAAGCAACTTGACGTGCAACATCTTCTTTATAATCAGTACAAAATGAAAAAAAAAGGCAAAGCAAGTAAAGTAATCCACATAAAAAAGACAATTTACATATCAAAACTAAACACTTATTTGAACTAAGGATTTTAACTCTGAAAGAAGATTTAGAAGAAGTTAAAAAAAAAAATTCCAGTAGGTCACTGAACATCAAGAACTTCCCTGCACCCAGGTGGCAAGTTATCATTTTTCAATCTTTCATTTATAATGAATAAACCCATAATAAGGAATAGTATTTGATAAGCCCAAAGGGTTGCTTCTGTAGCAATTCATTGTAATCCTTGCTCCCTGAATCTTGCAAGCATTTTGAGTATCTGTCTGTTTTGAAGAAAACATAAATAACTTTATCCCTTTCCCTTTTGCAGTAGGTAAAAAGGTTGTAAACTCTGACAACTCACCACTACGTTTTAGTTTATGACACCCCAATGCCATATATGCCCATAGATGTGGAATTGTGAATTTCCAGAGAGGAACTCCAGGCTGCTAAAAGGGGTCTGAATCATTACCTGATAAGTGGGGTCCTGCTCACTCTGGTGCTGTTTTATAGATGATTTATGGACATTCCGCATGGACACACCTGGACACCAACATAAGCCATGGTGACAGCCTAGTTCACTGCCAGGTATTTGTTTGTGGTTGAGTGTGGCCGCTTTCTGGTCCCTTTTGTTTTCTGTTTCACACTAGTTGGAGCAGCCCGCCCTCCTTACACATCAGTGAGTCAGATTTCAGGCCAACGGGGCAATGCCTCCTGCTCTTTGCTCTATAGCTTTTCTACAGCCTCTCAGATTCACTTCTTCAATGACAAAATGTAATCTTAGGTAAGAAACTTGTTTTGACTAGTTCCATCAACTTCCATGCCCTTGGTTGAAGCTGGGTCAGCGTCCTTACATCAGCTGTCAGAAAACAGCATGATTTTTCTAAAGTGTATGGAAAAGAAGGAAAAAGGAAAAAGAAATGAGTGGGAGGAGGAGCAGCACATTGGGGTCAGCACAGAGACACACTCTTTGAAAGGGCGACAAAGGCAGACGTTTGACAGACATGACAATATTTTACACCTGAACATTCAACTACTATGTTAAATAATTCCAGAGATATATTTCAAGAATATCCAAGTAATTTTGTTTTGCCCCAAGATGTTTGGGATCTGATAGAAAGACAGTAATAGCGACATTGATTTTTAAAGTAGAATTTCCCCAGATAGGGTTCTTTTTTAGTCTCCACAACAACAAACCTTACAAAATTTTAGCTATCAGGGTCTACTAGATCATCACATTCCTATGTATTCCCAGGGGTCCAAGGCACACAGTAAAGAAAATATTTTTAGGAGATTTTCTTTGCAAAAAACCCAAAATGCAGCATTCACAAGAGATATGTATGTTTAGAAGGTATGCAGAGTACTATCAAAATTTATACTTTAAGTGATAGTTCTGCACCAGCTCAGAGTCAGAGTGAGCTAGCAACTTCACATTACATAGGCAAGATCTTGGAAATATTTCTGCTTTCATATTAGAAATATCAGGATATAAAGAAGTTAGTGTGCTCATGGAGAGTAATACTATACTCTGACTTTGCTTTTAGTTACCTGTGAGGGAGCGGGGGGGTATGGCTGCTCTGACACCTTGTTTGCTATTAAAAACAACATATGGAATTATATCTGAATATGAATTTCTATATTGTTTTTTATCGCACTTGTTTAAAAATTGTTAAATATTCAGAGACCTAGGGCAGCAATTGCTGATTTTCTCAGGACACACTCTGCCCTGGTTTGCATCTTTCAGAGGATTTAGGCAAAAGCAGGTGTAATTTAACCCCTTGTTTTCCCTTTTAAATGTAGTGACACCAGGTTTCCTCTTTGTCTTTTGCGATGGGACATGTCACTGACAATAACTAACTAATATATATTAACTGTGTGTCACTGATGTGAGCTAAGCTCATAAAACTTCCTCAAGGAAAGGAACCTTGCCTTTTATTTATTTTGGGGCCCCCCACAGTGCTAGACACAACTCCTCAGTAAATATAATAATAAAAATATTCTTATAATACTCCTATTCAGCAAGAAAATACTCTTTTAGGGGCACTCTTTCTTATCATAAACTTCCTTAAAATGGGTATGAAATATGGATATCAGTAGGATGTATTTCTTCTTATCAGAGAAGGGGAGTTTGGTTCCAAAAACACAAAAATCAGTATGTCAGATGTGCAAGATTAAAAGCATTCCTATCCACAATGAGGAAAGCTGACAGAGGGGGACACAGATTAGGGTCAGTGCTGCAATGGGGGAGGGGCTAAGCTCTTCTTTGGCCTAAAAGCAGGGCCCCTGGGAAGCGGCGTGCCCATAGGACTATGGATAAAGCAGGATGTGGTTCTCATAGAGGGGATGGCAAATGAGGATAGGCTTTTTTTGTCCTTAGCAATTAAGTCTTGAAACAGTTATTGATCAGGGACTTCCCTGGTGGCACAGTGGTTAAGAATCTGCCTACCAATGCAGGGGGAAATGGGTTTGATCCCTGGTGCAGGAGGATCCCACATGCCACAGAGCAACTAAGCCTTGAGCTACAACTACTGAGCTCATGTGCTGCAACTACTAAAGCCCACGCACCTAGAGCCCTTGCTCTCCAGCAAAAGAAGCCACTGCACTGAGAAGCCCATGCACCACAACAAAGAGCAGCCCTCGCTTGCCACAACTAGAGAAAGCCAGTGCACAAGCAACAAAGACCCAACACAGCCAAAAAATAATAAAATACAATAAAGAATAAAAATTTTTTAATTAAAACTTTTAAAAATTAAAAAAATTAAAATTTTTTTTAATTAAAAAAGAAGTTATTCATCATCTGGAAGAGGCTGGATGGGATTTCTGGGAGAGCACCTTATCCCTCTCTACGTGTGGGCAGATTCCAGACTGTGGACTCAAAGCTGCCCACCTCTTCATCCACAAACTGTCAATCAGGTTTGCCTCAGTGGGAGGCCTTCAAGCGGGTATCCTCTGATCTCAGAGACTTCTGTACTACAGCTTCCCAGTTCCTCTATTTCTTTGATGATACCTAGAAAAAATACCTTTAAGAAGGTGTATATGTGTTACAGAGGGAGATTTCATAGTGGAGTTTAACTTGAAGCTGAAATAACACTGTAATGTGAATTGATTTTAACCAAAATTTAATTGGGTCTATCAATCTGTAAATGCCAGATTACAGGTCCTTCACAGTGTGGATTCTGGGAAGCCCATTAAGCCTAGTAATGTCTGTCAAGGAGGAATGTTAAAGGGACCAGAAACAAGAGGCTGCAGGAAAAAAAAGAAAGAGAGAGAGAGAGCTTTGAATATCTGATGATTTTGCCCTAGAGAGTCCTTGTTTTCCTTCTAGTGAGCAGGATAGACAGCCGATGTGCATTTAGGGGATTTTTGTCAGGCTCCTGGAAATGGCAGCATCCTTACTTCACATGATTTATGCAGCATACTTAGGTTTATATTTGACACTGACTTTCTATAAGACAGCATCTCTCCCAGAAAGCTCATTCATCAACTCTTGAGGTCTCTAAGTGTGAGATCTGACAGTGCCCTGCTCAGCACACTGACTCCCCACCAGCGAGGGGCTGCACCCGGGTCTCCCTCGAGTCAGCCTCCCTGTTCCCAGTCACTAGGCTGCTTGTTGGTCTTACCAGGATGCATGCAAATACCACCAAGGTCCAATGAAAGTTATAGACATGCACTTGGCACTTTTCTCTTTAATGAGTTTTTCCATATTTGGAAAAAGAAGTATTTCCAGATGGATAAACACGGGATTGAAAATGCACATAGAAGGCCAAGCGTTTCCAATAGTAGCTAAAAGGCTACAAATTAAATGCATGCATAAAAGAGCACACGCATAGTGGTAATTTCAGATGGAGGAAAACAGGTAATTGTATAAGCATTACTGTTTGAAGAGCAATGAAATGCTTCTTTTACTTGCTGTTAAAATGCTATTTGCTTTTTAAGCATATTCTCCAAGTAGCATGTGAAGAAACAATAAGTTCTTGTTTTCATTTAGGTTGTGTACTCTTTGAATAAACATATAGATTCCTCTTTTGGCCTAAAGCTGATAAAAGGGCTCATTAGCATAATAATGAGATAACAATGGCAGGGATAATAATAACACTCATCTCAAAGGGGCGGGGGAATTTTTCTAGGTAGTGGGTCATGAATCCTTCCAGTGTCATGGCGATTTTGTGGGTGGGGAAATGGAGGTCGGAAGGTGGAGTCATCCAGGGACTAAAGGGCTTCCCAGGGACACTGAACACTGTAGAAGTCCACATCGTGCCACAGAACCCAAGAGCGGCCTCAAATTCCATGCAGCATGGGAACCGCTCCCATCCAACTGTCTGGATGGAATCTCTGCACAGATTCTCCCTCCTCTGAGACACACTCTCTTGTTTACCTACCATTCCCCTCTTTCCTCCTGTCTTTCTATTGCAGAAGCTGCAGGGTATGGTGGTTAAGAACAACAACTCCAGAGCCAGGCTGACCGGGTGAGAAGGGCCATTCTGTCCCTTACCAGCAGTGAGACTTCACAAAATCCATCTACCCTCCTTAATTTTCATCTCCATCCCCTCCTCTGTAAAGGGGAATCTCATCGTAGCTCCTTCTGGGATTGTGTGGAGGATTCAGTGTTCAACTCTGTAAAGCACGGTCGTACGGAGCCCACACCGAGCTTCGTTTGCTAAGTGAATAAAATCTCTCCTCACTTTCTGCTTTCCCCTTACATGTTATTCTCCAGCTAAGGCAAACTGTATGTTTATAAACTTAGCACATAGTGAGCTGACTTGCACGCCTTTGCTCCTGATGTTTTTCCTTTCTGAAAGCCTTTTCCTTTTTGGACAAGACCTCTTCCTTCTGGGGCTGCCACAGCTGACTGACCCCACTGTGCCCTGCTGGTGTTCCTCTGAGAGCATCACATACATCGCATGGCTTTTCCAGGGAGGATGAAGCCAGGTCACAGCTGACACACGCTGGTCTTGACTTCTGTTACACCTCCACTAGTTTCTCCTCTCTTTCCGGCCAGTTCATCTCGGCTGCTTTTGGGGATGCCTCTTCTCCACCCCTACCCTCAGGGCTCTGTTCTGGACCCCTTTCTCTTCTCCCTAAATGTATGTCCACCCCTAGATACTCTTTTTCTCTCCCTTGAGAGCAAATCCTTACACTGACCATTTCTAAACCTATCTTCAGATCTTTCTTCGGAGTTTCTGACTCATATAATCAAATGGTTCCCAGTCTATTTACTCACCTGTTCCAAAGGCACCAAAAACTCAACATGCTCACAATCGCATGCAGTATTTTTCTCCCTTATCAATTCCTCCCCCTAAAGATGTCACTCAGCCTAGGATTTCCCTGAAGGGCCCTACACTTAAAATCACCCCTCGTTCCTCTTGTTTTCTCACTTCCGTCGAAACTCTAATCTCCTCAGCTAATCTCAGCAAAGTCTTAGGAAAGTTAACTCATTATATTATTCAACAGGATCATGTAATAGGGACCTTCCTACCCCTTCCTACACCCTCCTAGGCGTGTTTTCCTATTAGTCCAAATGAATCTCCAATATTGGAATTCTAGGTTCTGGAAGAGGCACTTTGAAGGTATTTCTCTTAAAGTATATAATTCAGTTGACTCCAGGAAGGCCCAGACTGGATGGCTTATAAAAGGAGTCCTTCGTTTATCATTAATTATAAGTTGGAAACCAGAACCTCATCCTTTTCTTTTGTTTCTCTGCTTCCAGAGCTCCTCCCTACCTCTATGGTCTTGGAAGGGACTCTGTTCTAGTCCATTCCTTTCCAGGCCAGATAAGGCTTGACTCTCAAATTTCCCATCTCCCTTTAGCTTTTGAATGTAAGCCTGAAGTCTGAACACCTCCACTGAAGAAAGGCAAACCCAAGTGGCTGTGAACTCAGAAGTGAAAGTATAGTGAGCTGTTCCTTACAGCTTGTGACTCTAAAATGCTTGCGACCAAACACAAATATTGATAATATTTTGCACTCACTGGAATAACATTTCGTACTCACTGCACCTCTCTGTCAGATGCACTATTCCATCTTTACTGGATTTATCAGCAATAGTGATAATCTGTTTTCATGCTTGCTCTTAAAACTGCATTTGAAGTGATTTAAATAGGCACAAAAAATAGCACAGGGGAGATAAATGTAGGGAAATAAGGCTGAATAATAGGTAGGGTCAGTGCACAAAATATAAAGAGGGCAAAGATGGGAGACAGAGGTGGAGTAAAAATTAGGTTCGGAGCTTTCCAGTGGCTGGAATAAAGGGACAAACACAGTAAGTTATGAGAATGGACTAATGCTGTTCACATGATGAAAGTATCCCCCCTTTTTTTTTTCAGATCTTTATTGGAGTATAGTTCCTTTACACTATTGTGCCAGTTTTCACTGTACAACAAAGTGAATCATCTGTATTTATCCATGTATCCTCATATCCTCTCCCTCTTGAGCTTCCCTCCCACCGTCTGTATCCCACCACTCTAGGTCATCACCAATCATTGAGTTGATCTCCCTGTGCCATGCAGCAGCTTCCCACTAGCTATCTATTTTACATTTGGTAGTGTATATATGTCAGTGTTACTCTCTCATTCGTCCCAGCTTCCCCTCCCCCCCACTGGTGTCCTCAAATCTGTTCTCTACATCTGTGTCTTTATTCTTGCCCTGCCACTGGGTTCATCAGTACTATTTTCTTAGATTCCATATATATGCGTTAGCATACGGTATTTGTTTTTCTCTTTCTAACTTACTTCACTCTGTATGACAGACTCTAGATCCATCCACCTCACTACAAATAACTCAATTTCATTCCTTTTTATGGCTGAGTAATATTCCATTGTATATATGTATCACATCTTCTTTATCCATTCCTCTATCGGTGGACATTTAGGTTGCTTCTATGTCTTGGCTATTGTAAATAGTGCTGCAATGAATATCAGGGTGCAAGTATCCCTTCAAATTATGATTTTCTCAGGATATATACCTAGAAGTAGGATTGCTGGGTCATATGGTAGTTCTATTTTTAGTTTTTTAAGGAACCTCCATACTGTTTTCCATAGTGGCTGTACCAATTTGCATTCCCACCAACAGTGCAGGAGGGTTCCCTTTTCTCCACAGCCTCTCCAGCATTTACTGTTTCTAGATTTTTTTGATGATGGCCATTCTGACCAGTGTGAGGTGATACCTCATTGTGGCTTTGACTTGCATTTCTCTAATGATTAGCGATGTTGAGCATCTTTTCATGTGTTTGTTAGCCATCTGCATGTCTTCTTTGGAGAAATGTCTTTTTAGGTCTTACACCCATTTTTGGATTGGGTTGTTTGTTTTTTTTGATATAGAGCTACATGAGTTGCTTGTATATTTTGGAGATTAATCCTTTGTCAGTTGCTTCATTGGCAAATATTTTCTCCCATTCTGAGGGTTGTCTTTTTGCCTTGTTTATGGTTATGGTTTCTTTTGTTATGCAAAATCTTTTAAGTTTCATTAGGTCCCATTTGTTTATTTTTTATTTTATTTCCATTACTCTAGGAGGTGAGTCAAAAAGGATCTTACCCTCATTTATGTCATAGAAGTTTCTGCCTATGTTTTCCTTTAAGAGTTTTATAGCGCCTGGCCTTACATTTAGGTCTTTAATCCATTCTGAGGTTATTTTTGGTATGTTTGTTTCTGACACCTGAGAGAGATTTCTTTTGCTGAAGGGTACTTGGCATGATGTAGTGAACTATATCCAGATCAATATCTTTCAATACGTCCAATGGTGAGTTTCATAAGGATACTTCTTAAAATGGCCCTCAATACAACAGGCGGTTCAATGCCAAAGTAAATCTAAACAAATCACAGTTCTGAGGGCCTCGCATATGTTGGTACAAGAGCAGAGCTAGCTGTGCATGGTGTACTGCAAAGGTAAAGAGCATGGACTTTGGAGACAAATTGCCTGAGCTTGACCCCAACCTTGCCATTTTCTGGCTGTGTAAAGGGACAAATTACTGTATCCCTGTGGCTCAGTGTAGTCAGCCAAAAAGTAGGAGTAATAATATTATCCACCTCGTAGGTTTATTCTCAGGATTAAATTATCTGATATGTGTGAAGGGTTTAGGATAGCACCCTGGCACTAAGCTTAAGCTATTATTCCTCAAAGGGAAAAAGAGTAGAACAACTAGCAGAAAGACTTCACACAATTTAAGCCCCACACAATCAACACCATTTCTTGCTGCTCTTGATCACGGTTAGGAGCGGCGAATTTCAGATTACACTTCTTGACGAGAACCTAGCCTGCAGACATTCTGTATGGCTGATTAAAGGAGGAACCATACGCTCATAATCAACCAGGTGGAAGGCTGGGTTGACATCTGTAATGAGATCAGGTGAACACATGGTGCATGGAAGACCACATGGTGCATGGAAGACCATCCCTCCGTGGTGAGAACTGCAGCCCTCCCTGCAGAGGAACCCAAATGCTTCTCAGGAAAGAGCTCTGGATCCACTGAGATACACATGGGTCTTCAAGGGCCCTAATTCTGTGCAACAGAGAGATCTGGGCTGAAATAATTTAATTTTAGTTTGGAGAGTTTTCAAAACGCATATGACTATTTATCCATCCTGAGCACATAGCTTATTAAGAAACTAGAAAATATTTAAGTCTTCTCAAATTCTTAATGGCTCCTCCGAGATGATACAGCTATCGATAACTGAGCTTTAGATTTGCCCGTAACACAGAAGTCAATCAAGTGTCGGAAAGTCATGGTTTTAGCATTTGAGTAGTTAGCAAAAGTTCATTCTTTTAAAAGTCCTCAGTATCAGTTACTTATTGAGGCCAATCCTCACTTATGAGGAAAAAATGCCTTACTGCAAACACAGTGATAATGATAGCGCCTTTCTTCTCTATTTTGAACCACAGAAATTTACCTGATGCTTGAATTATTTTCCTAACCAGGTAACCATCGATTACCATGCCTTATAAAAGAAATGATCACTTGAGTCTGTCATACAGAGTGAAGTAAGTCAGAAAGAGAAAGACAAATATTGTATGCTAACTCATATATACAGAATCTAAAAATGGTACTGATGAACTCAGTGACAAGACAAGAACAAGGACGCAGATGCAGAGAATGGACTGGAGAACTCGAGGTTTGGGGGGGCGGGGAGTAAAGGGGAAGCTGAGATGAAGTGAGAGAGTAGCATAGACATATATATACTACCAACTGTAAAATAGATAGCCAGTGGGAAGTCGTTGTATAACAAAGGGAGTTCAACTAGAGGATGGATGATGCCTTAGAGGACTGGGACGGGGAGGGTGGGGGGGAGTTGAGGGAGGGAGGGAATACTGGGATATGTCTATAAAAACAGATGATTGAACTTGGTGTACCCCCAAAAAATAATAAATAAATAAATAAAATTAAAAAAAAAAAGAAATGAAAGAGTAATTTACTTAGAAGATGTTCAGGCATGGACATGTGACTTGGGCTTGGCTCCCAACCAGCGCTTTTAATTTTGAGGGAGTGACAAAGGGCCAATCAGAGATTACTCATAATGGTGGCAGGGGAGTATGTAGCCCAGCTCTGAAGTATTCACAGGCAGTGGAATTAGCTAGTTTTACCCTCGTATTTAGTCAGTCTTACTCGCTTCCCACTCACCTTTCTCTTAGATTCTGTTTTACATTTAATTTTTGGAGCAATCCAATATTCTTTCAATAAACTTATTTTCTGCCTTTAAGTTAAAAAAAAAAAAGCTACTACATATGAAAATTTCCTGGATATTAAGCCAAGAAAAAAGAAGGATTAGCGTGCTTGGTTTCCAGCACATTTTACAGATCTAAATCTAGTAACTTAATCTAGTCCATAAAAATGTATGTGTGTGACTTAGTTTGCTAAAGCACATAGGAACAGTTAAACTTGACCAATGATTTTTAGTTCACTTTTCAAAACTCTTTCTTCTTAAATATCTTCCTTAAACTACTAAAGCCATGCCTTCTTAATAAAGAATTTGGGACTAGATTGAAAAGAAGCAACAACTCTTTACTCCATCACTCACCCCAAAACCCCAAAGTTATATATTCATTCACTTTCTCCTTCACTCACTTTGATTCTTTTATCTTCATCTTTTGGCGACAGGTATATTTGTATTTGATCATAAAATCTATGTCAGTTTTGAAAAGAGTGATTTTAAATAAATTTTCATACTTCTAAATCTTATAAAACAATTGAAATGATTGGATATGCACAGTATTATTGAATTAAGTCTTTAAGTATTTCATTCTTCCTAAATCTAAAATTAAACAAGGTTCATATAGCCAAGTAAACCCAGCTGAAAAAGGTATCATCTAACTGCTTATTTGATATTATTTAAAGCAGTTATTTCATTTCCAGTAAGTTGTTTTTGTGTGATAGAGTCACAGATTTAGAAACCAGATCTTTTTAAGGAGCCCCTTGTCATACAATTAAAGCCATTCCCCTTTACGTTGTTCTCATACATTGCACACAGCCTTCCTGTGGAAGGTTGTTCTTAGGTTAAACACATAATTAAACTATGGAATTAACCGTGAAGTATGTCATCCCCATGCTGCCTCTTCATTTGCGGCTTTGCATTATATTAAGAGACTTGTTCTTATGGTAGCCCAAACTAGGGAAGGAATTCATATGTTGGAGTCTTTTAAAAGGAGAATATGCCGTGGGGCACTTTGCATTGTTCAGATGTCGGCATGAACTCGAGTGGAGTAACACCAGCTGGCACACCCTGTGCTTTCTGCCACCTCTCGTTTACATCACCACCAAGGCTGTCTTAGCAGGCTCTTCCCCACATAGCAAACCACATCAAGGGAGGACTTAAACACTCTGAAAACATTTAGAGAGGAATTCAAGACCAGTACACTTGCATATCCTAGTTTGGCTGTTATTTCTTTAAACAAGTTGACTCATATCTGACTTGCATTTAATTATGCCTTCAATTTCTTTCATCTATTCATTTACTCAACAAATATATAGATTTCTGATTAGGTGCTAGACGTGGTTTTAGGTGCTCAGATATAGCAACAGAAAAAAGAAGAGTTCTGACTCATTGATATTACATTGCAATGGGGAAGACAGATAATAAGTAAGTATATACAAAGCATATAATACCAGGAAATGATAGATGCTGTGCAGAAACATAAAACTAGTGAAGCAGATATGGAGGACAGAAAGTGCCAGTGGCAGCGTGGTTCAGAGAGCAGACTTGTCATTTTATTATATGGGTGATAAAGTGATGTTTAAGCAGAGAGGTGAGGAGGATTGAGACATGTGAATATGCAGAGGAAGGAATTTCAGGCAGAGAAAATACTAAGTACAAAGTCCCTGAGGTAGAAGCAAGCTTGTCATGTTGGAGAAACACCCAGGAGCTCTGGTGGGCAAGTATGGGGAGAAGTCATTGCAGAGAAGGTCATAAATATAATGGATCATGTAGGTTAAGCTAAGTAGTTGAGCTCTTGTCGTGAGGGAGAAGCAAAACCCCTGGATCATTTGAAGCAGAGGAATGGCTTGATCTGATTTACATTAGCATTATTCAGGGTGAGTAGATAAGGACACTTTATAGGGAACTAGAGAGGACAATACAGGACATCATCTTTTTTCACCTGCAATGACCAGGTGAAAAAGGATGATGGGTTGGGGTTGGACTAAGGTAGTTGTGGTAGTGGTGATGGAAATTATGAGATTCTAGGTGTATATTTTGAAGATGAACTCAAATGAATTTGATATATATAAGATGACTACGTCCTGGTTTGCACTGGATACTCTGGTTATAATTATCAAGAGTGCCCTCCTTCACTTTCAAAAGTGTCCCAGTTTGGATTAATTTATATGGTTCCCTGTTTATAAAACACTTTGTGTTTTCCTAGCATTTTCTCAAAAAACCCTGATAAAATTGATACCACGATTCTCCCTTGATAGATATGGAATCTGAAGCTGATAAAGTTTTAGTAACTTTTCCAAGTTCACAGATAGTAATGGTAAGTCCAGAATCAGCCTGGCTTCCAGGCAATGCTCTTCTTCCTCCTCTTTGGTGTTTGGTCAAGTTCCATCCACAAGGAACAAGCACACTATTCATCCTCTCAGTTAGTTACTCATTTATTCATTACACATCTATTTGTATGTACCAGACACTGTTCTAAGCAGTTAAGACACATAAGTCAACCAAAGATCCTTCTACAGATTGTGTTTTAGCCAAGTAAAAGAGATACTAGACAACAATATATAAGAAATAAGTAAAGTACTTAGTATGTTAGACTACGATGCGTGCAATGGAAAAACGTGGAAGAGGATTGAGAGGAGTGGCTCAAAGGGACTTCAGTTGCAAACTGGAAGTGGTCAGGGTAGGTCTAAGAAGGTGAGTGAGTCAAGCAGAAGGGCATTCCAGGCAGAGGGAACAGCTGGAGCTAGGGAAGGCTACAGACAAAGGCAAATCTAGTGTGATCAAAAAATAGCAGGAAAGCCCCTATGACTAGTGCAGCGTGAACAATAGGAATTGTAGGAAGACTCAGAGTAATAATGGGGCTGCCTCGTGTAACACTTTGCAGCCACTGGGAGAACCTGGGATTCTTCTCTGAGTATAATCAGAGAATCAGAATGCACCATAGGGTTTTGAGCCAAGGAAAAGCATGATATGACTAGTTTTCTAAAGGAATGACTCTGGCTCCTTTTTGATAATGGACTGTAAGGGGTCAAGAGTAGAAGCAGGGAGACTCATTAAGAATCTACTAAAGTATCACGATGAAAAATGAAGATGGCCTGGATCAGGGTGGTATCAGTGGAGAGGGTGAGAAGTAGTGTGAGTCTGGACATATTTTGGAGATAGAATTAACATTATTTCCTAATGGATTGTGTGAGGGAAAGAGAGTTGTCAAGGGACTTTGCACAGATGGAGAATTTATTGTTAGACAGTGAAGGCTGTAGGTAGAGCAGGTTTGTGGAGGATGATCATGCTGGCTTTGGGATGTCTGTTAGGCACCAAATGGCTGTTGGGTACATGAGCATCAGGAAACACACTTGGGTTCAGGATAGATGTCTGGGATGCAGGTATACATTTGAGAGTTATCAGCATATGGTTTGTATTTAAATCCAAGGACTGTATTAAATCACTGAGAAAAATGAATGTATATGGAAAAGATGACCAAGACCTGAGCCCAGGGCACTCTGACTGTGAGAAGGTGGGAAGAAGAGAAGGAGCCTGTAAAGGAGATTGAGAAGGAGCCAGCAGCAGCACTGGAATAAAACCAAGAAAGAGAATTGATAGGCAAGTGAAGAAGATACTTCAAAGAGGAGGGACTGACCAACTGCAAAATACTGCTAATAGGTGGAGAAAGATGAGGACTGAGAATTACCTATGGGGTTTGGTAGCATGGGGGTCATCGGAGACTGGATAAGGGTTGTTTGGTAGAAAAATGGTGCTTGAGATCCTGTATGACTCAGAAGCTTTCAGGTGATGTCATTGCTGCTGACAGAGACCACACTTTGAGGAGCAATAATTTGGTGAAGAAGCAGAGGGATAGGCTTTAGAACAAGTGACGGGGAAGGGAGAGCATGTGGCTGTAGTTGCTACAAGGTAGATGATGAGCCCAAGGAAGTTCCTTCTGAATGTTTTTCTTTTCTCAATGAAACATAAAGTGAAGTCATGAGTTGAAAGTGAAGATGGGGGAAGGTGTCGGGTCTTTGAGGAGAGAGAAGAACGTATGATAGTCATCTAGGTGAGTGGGACAGTGTGGACTGGGGATAATGGCTGGACAGCATCAGGACCAACTTCAGGTGTTCGGCCATTAATTTAAAGGGAGAATAGTCAGTGTGCTTGTGTATTTTTTTTTTTTTTTAACCATGTTCTGCTACACAGGTACAGGTGTAGAGTAGGCAGAAATAGATTTAACCATGATTCTAGTTTTACTAGGTGAGGCCAGCCACATGAGAAAGGGCCAGGGAGTTGAAGATCTTCCCAAGAGAGTAATGATAATAGTTAAGCATGGAATTTAAGCTAGGCAAGGAAGGAAGAGGGACTATGAGGGGATGAGGGACAGTGTAGAATCAATGTGCTGGAGGTCACAGAGGGGGTAGAAAGAGAGTTCAGGGAATGAGAAGGAGTGGCTTGGAGAGATACAGGTGGTGTTCAGAGAGCAAATGCATGACGCTGAGATTAAGGAGAAGGGCCCTGGGGCAGCCCTGGGTGATGGCGTAGGAGGGAGTGCCTGAGGCTGGGTAGAGGAAGCTCAGAGGACTCAGAGGCCATGGAGATGGACCACACACAGCAGTGGTTGTAAAATTTCACCTGTATCAGGATGCCATGGAGGGGGCATTAGAATTCGGATGGCTGGGCCCCACTCCCAGAAATTTTAACTCAGTGAGTCTGGGGCGGGGCCTGAGAATTAGGTGGTGCTGATGCCACTGTTTGGAGAACTATGTTTAGGAACCATGTGCTAGAGGTACATCAAAATCAAGAGTTAAGAGAATAACAAGGGAGAGAGTGACGTTAAATCTGGAGCTAAAACAATAGCCAAAAGAAGGGGAGGGGGATTGACCCAGTTGGGGTGAACAGTCTCAATGAGCTGTAGTAGGGAGCACAGTCTGACTCTGCTGCAATGCAATCCTCTGTTTTATTCTTCTTATCCTGCTCTTTATGCATGACAAAGTGAGGCATCTGGAGACAGGATGGTCCTTCGTTAGCTATGCAACCTCGGACCAGTTGTTTACCTCTTTGTTTCTCTGTTTCCTCATCTGTAAAGTAAGGCTATAAATAAATGTACCTGCTGAAGTTGTTGGGAGGATCAATGACTTAATAAACGCTCAAGTACTCAGGCAGTATTGATACCTGGCGTTCAACAGACTCAACACAGTTGTACCTGTTATTTATTCATTTCCTCATGTTTGTTGTTTAAATGAGCTCTCCTGAAATCTTCTATCTTGCTCTGAAACTGATCTTTTGACTCTGATTTGATGTGAAACTCTATACTTTTTCTTCATACTATTTAGAATTTTATAACAAATAGAAATTTAGGTGATTTAGGCATTCATTACTTTGAACTAGGAATGTTGTAAAGAACATTGACATAACTTGAAAGCCCTGTCATTACACAAACATGAACTATAATTATAATCATAATTGTTTTATTTCTGCAAAGGTCTCTCATGCAGTGGACCTGACCACAGTTCTTTCATGATCTTTTTGTCTTGGATCTGATGAGTGACCCCAAAGAAAATCACAAAAGAAACTGTAGAGAAATATATAGAAAAATTTCAACTGCATCTTTAAGGTCATTATATAATCCCACTGAACAGTGTAACAAATTGTAACTAGTCTGTATATTGGGTTTAAATTATTAAAATATCATGTTTCCTGCATTATGACTCATGCAATGTAATTATAAAGAAGCATGGGTGGGTGCTTAGTAAAGCTTGGGGTCCACATTGCCTGTATATTTTTCCCCTAGTGGATGACTTTCCAAATAAAATCGGGGGCTGGCGGGGAGAGAGAGAGTGCAATTTAACAAATGTTTTTTTCCATCTGCAAAGGGAGTTCCCCAGAGTTATTCAGCTGAATATTTTTCAAACTTTATACCATAAAGCATTAGCCTTTCTAGGTCACCATATTGCATCTGAGCCTAAAATTAAAACCATAAATACTTAAAGCTTTAACTTTCACACTCTTTAAAAGCTGGTAAAAACAGGCATTTCCCCTTGCCACTTTACTGGGCTTTTTAATGTGAGAAACAGCACTTTGAAAAATGCAGCTTAAAAGCAGCCACACAGAGAATAAGGGAAGAGCAAAAGCAATTTACATGTTTCCATTTTTCTTTCCCTTCTATTTATTCACTCCTGCTTAGGATCAGGACTCACGTGATTCTCTACAGAACTTAAAGAGGGAGGAGCTGGCCATCCCGGGCTCATAGTCAAATCAATGTTAAAATACGGAAGGTGGTTGTAAGTCTAATATCTCCCATGGCACCAGTTCCATTGCTGGTCCACAACAAATAACTGATCAATACTGATTCTCTGACACTAAGGCTAATGTATAGACCTTTCATTATCTGCTCTGCTTAGTGAACCATAGCATCAATTGTTTTAGAACAAACTTTCCCTGACTTCCAGCTTGCCTGTCTGTTGGCAACTAACATCATTGTCTCCTGTGCTCTCCCTTGTAAGGCAGGAGCTATACAAACAAGAGCTACATTTTCCAGAATCTTTACTGGCAGGATTGCTGATTGAAAGTCCACCAATCAGACGCTTTGAAGACATCTGGAAGGTAGAGGAAAAGCAGAGATATACTTGTGTTCTTCCAGGAGATGCAGAAGTCACATGTGCTTGGCAGATGTGAGATTGGCAGTGTGGAGGCAGCCGCAGATGCTGCTGGTGTATCTGTAGCTTGGGAACTCGTGGCTTCCTGAAAGCTTGAGGAGACCTTCCCTGTTCTTCGTCCTCTGGCCCCTCTGATGGTTTGGAAGCTCCTGATTAAATCTCTTCTGGCTTGAAGTACCCATTTTCTTGATGGAACTTGTCAGGTTGGGGGAAGCGGAAAGGGCATGAATTTGGAGACAGAGATTCACCATAGTGATCCCTGCTGCATAGTCCACTAGGGGGCACAGCCATAAAGCAGTAAAACCGATGCCACGTAGAAACACACTAATTGCTCTAGAGCTGAACTGAATGGGAGACCATTAAAACACAACACTTGTTGTTTGACCTTGAATAAGGTATTTGACCTCAGTTTTCTCATCTGTAAAATGGAGTTAATGACAGTAGAGACCTCTTAGGGTTATGTGGCTTAATGAATTAATATTTGCGAAATTCGTAGAATAAAGAATGGCATATGGTTAGTACCATATGATTTTTGCTTGAAGAAAAGTTAATTAAAACCTACCCACACGAATATTCCCTTAAAAGCATTCTGCTCGGTAAGTTAGCTAATTCCGAAGCGCAAAACATTCCTGGAATGTGGACATTTTGGAAATTGTGTTGCTGTTGACACCTTGTCTAACAGCCACATTAGAAAACTGCAATTTCTGACCCAGTTCTATTCTGCTTCCCAGTGTAGGAAGCTCCCAAGCCCCAGGATGTATCTCTCCCTAACAGTCCAGCTCAGCTTTGGATGAAAAACTGTGTTATGCAACTTGGCCACTCACCTGGTTCATGTGCTTTAGTTCTGAATGACTTAGGGCTGTTTATACAAAATCAAACACACTCTCAAAGGATAAAGTATTGCTATCCTCAAAAAGGTTCAAAACAGCATTGCAGAGAATTCAAAAAGATTCCAACTGGGCAGTGGTAAATATACCCTGGACAATGGCACGGCCACTGGCGTGAGCTTATAGCCTCTCAGAATAACTTGAAAAGGACAGAACTCTTTGGTTGATAAATTTAAAGAAACATAATTTTTCTACCTTATAATAACCTATGAGTATGCATTGGTTGTCCTTCATCAATTTTCAGGGATTGCAGCGAGAGTAGAAAATAGCAAAATGCAACACAACTATAAAAAAACAAACCTCAAAACAATAACACAAAACAGATTCAAGGACAGAAACTGTAAGCTACAGGGTCATGGTGATCTTTTTCTCTTGCTTCCGTCACAGTTGGTGAGGTTGCCAAGGTGGCCCTAACCACTAGGCACAGACTTATACCTGCAAGTTCCAGTGGGGAGAATGCGGTTTCAAAAAGCAGGCTTCCTTACTTCCTAGCAAACCATTGTTTACTGTTTTGTGCTTTGCCTTGAAAACACTGCGCAGTTTTGCAAAGTGAGACACACTTTTTGCTACTTGGCAGATGCCACCCAGGGGAGAAAGAGGAAAAAATATTCTGTCTTGTTTTTTCCCTCAGGTGTAAAAAAATTACCTCTGGTTCCTTCCCGTTTCAGTAATCAGTTGAGAAATTGAGCAAGAATATGTTAGATAACCTGAAAAATATTTTTTCAGGTGTTTATATTAACATAAAATGAAAGCATTCTCTGGAAGTCCTGAAGTTTGTGACAGCAGTTTGCAACTTGATCGTGGATTAATTTTTTTATGCAGAGTTTCATGAGGGAAATGATTTGGTTAATTAGTCCTATTTTGATCTAGCTGAATGCAGATATCAGTAATGTATTAAGATAGGGCATGCCTAATTTCCTAATATTATCCATTTGGGGCAAATCCTCAATCTCAGATTGAGGACTGTAAAGGTTTCATATTTTTGGTAAATTTAAAGTACTTACAAATGCAAATCTGAGATTTACATATTTAAACATGTACGATGCTGTACATGCTTAATATAAAGTTTGTGAAGAAAGAAAAGGCCTGTAGATATTTTTATCCTTTGGTGATTGTGCATAAAATTTCTTTATTTTTGTGATTTTTCTGGAGTTTCCCAAAGCATACCCTCATTCATTCATTCATTCATCCAACTAACATTTAATAAATGCCTACTATGGCTTGGTGGTGTGTGCTAGGCCCTGAGAATTTGTAATTCTAATCTGGAGGAACTCAAACTCTGCCGCAGTTAAATGTATCAATTATCCAGTAGTTATCAATTACAGTACTTATATTTAAGTAAATTTCTCAAGCTTATATACCTGGAAAATGACACTTTATCAGGGGTAGGCTTATCAGTTTATCAGCCTTCAGGCCAAATCCAGGTTGCTGCTTGTTTTTGTAAATAAAATTTCATTGGAACACAGCCAAGGTCATTCATTTATGTATTGTCTATGGTTACTTTCAGCTACAAAGACACAGCTAAGTATAGTACTGCTAAAGAGAGGAATTGCAAGACCCAAAATATTTACAATCTGACCCTTCAGAGAAGTTTGACTTCCCCTGGTTTAGATAATTATAATTACAAATCAGGTGTTTGTAAACAGTTCCATCTGGCTACAAAATCCCCTCTATTTTATCTTGTCAAACTTCCAGAATCATAAAAATCATAAAGAGTTCTCTAGTAAGTTTCTTTTTTTCTTACTAGTAGTAAATATTTTCTATACACTTCTTTTAAAAAACTTTTTGATGTTGGACTAAAAATCTCTTCCCCCAGAAATGATCAATCTTCAGAAACAAATTCTACTTTTGCAAATAGCTTGGAAAGGGAATGGCAGAGCTGGGTAGCAATACACAGAATGAGAGAGTAAGACTAGATTGTCTCAAAAGAAGTTTCCTATTCCAACATCCCATAGCTCTATGTTTCTATAATAATAACTGCAAAGGCTAAAATTAAAGATAAGGCTGCAACTGTAGCAAACACATAGCACAGTGGTTTATGGAAATCAATTAAGGATGAGACCAACCTGACTATACCTGCACCGTTCAAAATCTGTCTCCAAAATTTTATTTTGCAAAAATAAGAATAAATCCTAATCAATAACACATTAGTCAAAGAACTTTCAAAAAACAGCAATGAAAATAACATGGCAGCATTCCCAATCCATCTCTGATGTATATTAATTCTAGCAGGTGAATATAATGTGAAAAAATGCCCTTGAAGAATAAAAGACAAAAAAAAATTAACAGCAGACCTGATGGCAATAATTATTTCTCCAAAATTACCTAGTTTTAATAACCCATTAAGACACATGGTAAAAGCTTTAATGTGGGATTTTGACTTGAGAATGGGCTGGACACATCTGTATTATACTCTGAAAACTATAAAACATTGATGAAGGAAATTGAAGATGATACAAGGAAATGAAAATTTATCCCATGTTCTTGGACTTGAAGAATTAATATTATTAAAATGGCCATACTATTCAAAGCAATCTACATTTATGCAATCCCTATCAAAATACCCAGCCCATTTTTCACAAAACTAGAACAAATAATCCTAAAATTCCTCCTGAGAAAAAAGAACAAAGCTGGAGGAATAACCCTCCCAGACTTCAGGCCATACTTCAAAGCTACAGTAATCAGAACAGGGTAGTATTGGCACAAAAATGGACAATAGTGAGCCTGGAAATAAACCCACGCACCTATGGTCAATTAATCTATGACAAAGGAGGCAAAAATATAAAACAGAGAAAGGACAGTCTTTTCAACAAGTGGTGCTGGGAAAACTGGAAAACTACACATGAAATAATGAGATTAGAAACTCCCTCACATCATATACAAAAATAAACTCAAAGAGGTTTAAAGACCTAAATGTGAGACATGCAACCATAAAATTCCTGGAAGAGAACATAGGCGGAACACTTTTTTGACATAAATCGTACCAATAGTTTCTTAGATCAGTCTCCTAATCAAAGGCAAAAGAAATAAAAGCAAAAACAAACAAATGAGACCTAACTAAATTTAAAAGCTTTTGCACAGTAAAGGAAACTATCAACAAAATGAAAAGACAACCTACAGAACGGAAGAAAATATTTGCAAATGATGCAACCAACAAGGAATTAATATTCAAAATATACAAGCAGCTTGTATAACTCAAAATTAAAAACAAAACACAAACAATTCAATGGAAAAAAATGGGCAGAAGACTTGAACAGGCGCTTTTCCAAAGAAGACATACAGATGGCTAAAAGGCACATATAAAGATGCTCAACGTTGCTAATTATTAGAGAAATGCAAATCAAAACCACAGCAAGGTATCACCTCACACATGTCTGAATGGCTTTCGTCAAAAAGTCTACAAATAACAGATGCTGGAGAGGATGTGGAGAAAAGGGAACCCAAGTACACTGCTGGTGGGAACGTAAGCTGGTGCAGCCACTGGGAAACAGTACGGAGGTTCCTTAAAAAACTAAAAACAGGACTACCATATGACCCAGCAATCCCACTCCTAGGTATATATCCAGAAAAAATGAAAACACTAATTTGAAACAGATATGCATCCCAATGTGCACAGCACCACCATTTGTAATATTCCAAGATATAGAAGTGACCTGAGTGCCCAACAGATGATTGAGTTAAGATGTGATTATATTTGCATATGTTCACATATATACACAACAGAATATTACTCAGCCATTAAAAAATAATGAAATACTGCCATTTGCAGCAATGTGGATGGACCTAGAGAATATTATGCTCAGTGAAATGTCAGAGAAAGACAATATGTGATATCACTTATGTGGGGTCTAAAAAAAATGTATGAATGGATGTACATGCAAAACAGAAACAGACTGACATATAGAAAATGAACGTGTGGTTATCAGTGAGGAGAGGGAAGGGAGAAGGGCCAAATTAGGGGTATGGGATTAACAGATACAAACTACTATGCATAAAATAGATAAGCAACAAGGATAGACTGTATAGCACAGGGAAGTATAGCACAGGGAATTATAGCCATTATCTTGTAATAACCTAGAATGGAATATAATCTGCAAAAATACTGAATCACAATGTTGTACACCTGAAACTAACACGATATTATAAACTTTAAAAGGCACTTCTGGAAGGCTTTCATTTAATAACAAGTATAGTGCTAAGAGCAGAGAGGAGGAAGGAGGGGAAGCAAAGGATAGTAGCCCTCATGTTCTTATCAGGCTGCTGTAAAGACCTGTATGCTTACCAGTGAAACTTGGGAGCGTCTCTCTTGTCCATTCATTCATTCAACAAACACGTATTGAAGACCTGCTCTTTGCCAAACACTGAGCTAGGTGCTGGAAGTACAATGGAGAATAAGGCAAACTTCCTCTCACTTCACTGTGTCTGTGCTTTAGTGGGTGAAGAGAGGCACTGAGCAATTATAATAAAATATGATGTGCTAGTGGGGATAGGGGAATGTAGAATCCTACAAGGACGTGCCAGGAAAATCTGACTTGGTCTAAGCTATGGGGTCAGAGTCCTCCCTGACAGGTCACCTCAGACACCAAGGAAGGTAAGTGGGAATCCACGGGCTCGTCTTTGCTCCTTCCCTTCCCCTCTCTGTATAGTCCCTCTTTCCGTCCTTTCTTGTTTCCATCTTCTCAAAGTCGGAGAAAGGAAACTGACCCGGGAGCCATTTGAAAATGTGAATGAGTGAATCATGTATTCAGCAGAAATCATCAGGACAGATAGATGCTAAGCAGGTGATAAAAACAAAATGGCGAACTAAAGGTGACAGAATCCATTCACTTCTGCAAGGCAATGATACAAAATGAGCAATAGAAAAGCAGACTGCCTTCCGTGGAAACTGAGCAGCAATATTTTATAATAATCGTTAGGTACAGGACTGATTAGCTGGATTATGGTAAACTGTTTTAAACATCGTTAAGTAGAATGAATGTTCTAAGAATTTGTTTTTAGGGTGAAGGCTTATACTTCCCAATTTGAGAAGTATAACTTTCTTTAGAAAGGTTTTGGCATGTATACCATACTTGCCCATTTTAAAGAAAATGAAACAAAACCTAACACCTGTATACACCCTACCCAACCTAAGAAATACATTACAAAGACTCTTCCCTAAATTTTTCCCTTTCTCTCTTCTCCATGAGGTGGCCTTTCTATTAACTTTTGTATTAATCATTTTGTTCTTTAAAATGTTATCTCATATGTAAGTATATCTAAGCAATGTGTTGTTTAGTTTTGCCTATTTAAAAAAATAAATGTAATTATTCACTATATGTTTTTCTAAGATTAGGTTTTTTTCCTTGCCCCTCTCTTTCTTTTTCTTTCTTTCTCTTTCTTTTCTTCCTTTTCTTTCTTTCTTTTTCTTTCTTTCTTTTCTTTCTTTCTTTCTTTCTTTCTTTCTTTCTTTCTTTCTTTCTTTCTTTTTCTTTCTTTCTTTCTTTCTTTCTTTCTTTCTTTCTTTCTTTCTTTCTTTCTTTCTTTCTTTCTTTCTTTTTCTTCTTTTTCTTTCTTTCTTTCCTTCCTTCCTTCTTTCTTTCCTTCCCTCCTTCCTTCTTTCTTTCCTTCCCTCCTTCCATTCTTTCTTTCTCTCTTTCTTTCTTCCTTCCTTCCGTCCCTTCCTTCCTTCCTTCCTTCCTTTCTTTCTTTCGCTTTCTTTTCTTCCTTTCTTCCTTCTTTCTTTCCTTCCTCTCTCTCTCTCTTTCTCTCCCCTCCCCTTCTTTCTTTCTTTTTTCATAACATGCTTTTGAGATCCATCCAGCTTGAATCATGGAACTGAAGTTCATTTACTTTCATTTATTTTATTGCACATATATGGATCAATTTGGAAAAATAGACATCTATATGATCTTGTGTTTTCCTACCCATGAAAATTACAAATCTCTTCATTTAGTTAGGTCCCCTTCACTATCTTTAAATATAATTCTTTTTCTTCATAAAGGTCTTAAACATCTGTTCTTAGGATATTCCTAATGAACTTATATTTTAGTTGTTATTCTAAATATTACCACATTAGCTGCATTGCACACATTTTCTTGAGTAGTATTCCGCTATTCAATTATATGTACTTTTAAAATTTAGTTATAAATTTTCTTTAATACATTGTTACTTTGAAATATGCCTTTCTTTTACAAACAAATCAGATTTTGGATATTCTTCTTCCTTATTGATTTCTAACTCAATAGCACTGATGTCAGAGAATGCAGTAAATATGATACTGATTCTTTGCAATTTGTTGAATCCTGCTACACCATCCAGATGATGGTCAATTTCTATCACTGTTTCATTTGTACTTAAAAATATGTGCATGCTCCCATTCTGGGTGCATTATGGCTACTAGAATAAATTTGTTCTTTGTATTGTTCAAATACTCCCTATTATTACCAATGCTTCCTGCTAGATTTAGTAACTATTGAGAGGAGTATGTTCAAATCTTTCACTACGTAATAGTACATTTTCAATGTATTTTTGTACTTTGCTAAGTTTTGCTTTACATATTTTAAAGTTATGTCACTAGGAATATACAAAGTTAGAATTCTCATCTTTCTGACAGCAACAGCCTTCTTGTCAATGTACAGTGACCTTCTCCATTTCTAGTAAAGTCTTTTTTACCTTTATGTTTTTTCCCCCATGATATTAATATAGTTTACTTGCTTTTGTTTGACTGTTATTGGCCAATGTGTATTTTCCTATTGTTTTTTATTCATCTTTTCTCTATCATTAGGATGTATGTTTTAAAAAATGCAATCTGATGATTTTTAACAGGACAGTTATTTAATTTGCCTTGATTATGATTACTAATACATTTGGATTATTTCTATCCTCTTACTAATAATTTTATGTTACTTTTTTAATTTATTGAAGTATAGTTCATTTACAATGTTGTGTTAATTTCTGCTGTATAGCAAAATGATTCAGTTATACATATATAATTTTTCATATTCTTTTCCATTATGGTTTATCATAGGATATTTAATATAGTTCACTGTGCTATATAGTAGGACCTTGTTGTTTATCTATTCTGTATACAACAGTTTGCATCTGCTAATGCCAAACCCCAATTATGTTTCTTTTTTATTAACCTTTTTTGCCTTGTTTTGTATCTAGCTTTCTCCAAATAATTTACTTTCCCCTCAATTTTGAAATCATGTGCACAATTTCTATTCTACTTCTTTATTTTTAATGGGTACTTTAGAAATGTTCAGTTGTGTATTTAACTCAAAAAAACTAATATCTTTACTTTTTCACCAAGCCATGCAAGAACATTTTCTATTGATAACAGTACTCCTCACATGTGCTAATTTTGCCCAGTCATTTAGTTCTATCTTGATACCTTTACCCACCCTCCCTTTGTCCTCCCCCAAAAGAAAAAAAAGAGTATTTTCTTTAAAAATGTTACTGGCTATATAACATATTTGTTATTAGATATCATTATTGGTATATATAATATTTACCAAAAATTTATATATTTTTTCACATTTCTTCTTGTATCCCATATCATCTTTTGGGGATCATTTTTCTTCTTCTAGAGTTACTTTCATCAGCTGTTCCTTTAGCGTTAATTCATTTTTAACTAAACTTCGTTTCTTTTTTACCTGAAATGTCATTATTTTACCCTTATTCATAAAAGATATTTTTTGCTAAACATAGAATTCCATGTTGATAGTTATTTTTTCTTAGTGCATTAAAGATAATTATGTTCTACTTTTCATAGCTGTCAAAATGTCAGTTTAAATTTTGTTCCATTATATCTTCCTTTTCTCTCCAGTTAAGTTTTTTGCTTTTAAAATCTTCTTTTTGTCCTTAGCATTTCGTAATTTCATTATAAAGTGGTTGGATATGGATATGTTTTTATTTAGATTACTTAAATTCTTTTGGACTTTCTGACTCTGAGAAATGGAGTCTTTTATAAATTCTGCAATATTCTTACTCATTTCTTTGCATATGACTTTTCTGCTACTCTTTCTTTTCTTTCTTTCTAGGACTATGGTTTAATGTTTGTTAAACCTTCTCATTCTATCCTTTATGTTCTTTAGCCTTTCTTTCATAATTTTTATTTCTACGCCCAGTATTCTATCTTTTCTTCAGCTCTTATTTTCCAGTTTACCTTCTCTTTGTCTCACCCACTGAGTTTTTTTATTTAATTATTATATTTACTTTTAATTTCTAGAACTCTATTTGGTTCTTTTTGAAAATATGCTTCATCAGTTTTGAAAATCTTGAAACCCTGTTATCATTCTTCTGATTCCCTTTTATTTTTTTTAAACATATATCACATGCCTAGTTTGTTTATTACATTGACAGTTTTCAAAGACATGAAATCTCTAAGCTCTGATTCTGCAGTTTGTTTTTTCTGTTGACTCTTGCCCACTGTTATCTGTGAGCATGTGCCCTGTTTGAAACTTGATTTTCTGGAATTATTTGAAGATGGCACTTAAAGTATATTTTTCAAAAGAACACCGATGTTTGCTTCTGAGTGTGGAATTATAGATGGGAATTCTCATTGTTTTTCTGTTTTCATTTCATGCAGCACCAAGGACTAAAGAGACATGCATTGCCCACTGTTTCCCTCTGCAGAGTCAATTTTTCCAAGTTCAACCAAAAGAGGGGCCGCCCTCTGAGGATCCTGCATCAGGTGTGAGATCCCAATCCTGCCCCTACTCTCCTCAGCGGACAGGCTTTCCCTTCTGTCTCACTCAGGCGTGACCCATGGAAACCCAAGCTTTAAGCTGTGGGGTCAGCAGTTCCCCTCAGGGCAAATGCTGACTTCAAGGCATGGTTACAACCCTGGATTTGTGCTTCCTTGTCATTTGTAACCTCTGATCTTTTCCTTCCTTCACTGCCAGATCAGCTTTGCTATAAAAAAAGGATTTTCACAAAATGTTTTATCGAGCATTTTTAGGTGATGGTGCTGGGTGAAGTTTTCCCGGATATATACACTGCCATATTTCTGCAAAGAAGAAAGGGATTAGCACAATTTGCTTTCTTATTTGCCATAGGGAAATATCAGAAAGAAATTACTATAATGTCACCAGTGATTATTCCTCGATGGTTGGACTTTTTCTTTTTTCTTACCCATGTTACTTATCTATGTGTCTTGACTACCTATTACTTTGGTAAGATTAAAAAAAACAAAAAAGTTATTTTGAATGAGCACTAAATTTACTCTGAATTTTCTGATAGCAGTGTATAAAATAAACTCCAATCTAACTATTATAGATGGCATCATTGGCAATTAAAGAGAGAAAAAGTAAATGTGCTTAGATTGGTATATAGATAAGCTGGAGTAGAAGGAAAACAAATTAAAGAGACAACAGATAGTATAATATCGAAGAGGTAAAAGTTAGAGGGCAGAACAATGAGAATTCTTAGAATATGCTCTGGGAGAGAAAATGATGTAAAAAGTTAGCATGTGGGGATTTGGAAATGAGCAAAAGCCTGTCTCTGCAGATCTGATACCAATTTTCTTAAAGGCTTGATGGAGAGATTTGTTTGGGAATCTAAAGAGTGACTGGGCATGCTCAGAATGCAGATCACACTTCTGCCACCAGAGCAAGGGGTGTTAGGAATGATTAATAATGTTCTTTATTACTACAGTTTAATTTTTTGCTTTTCAACATTGTGAAGACAGAAGACAATACTCATTGGAGAAAATGCATCTTGGGTTGAAAGACGGGTGTGGTGGGATGAACAAAGGGTTTCCAAATCAGAAAGGCGCTAAGCTTGAAAAAGGGTAAAGAAGACGAAAAGAGAAAAATCATAGGGCTGTTGTCTTCCACTTGCAGCAGACTAGGGTTCAGTAATCTTCCTGAGCCTGATAAAAACAGCTGTCCTCTAGACAATAATTGCTCATGTGTGTACATAAAATCAGATCCTTGGGGATCTCTGCCAGGTGTCTCTAAAACACAACCTTGGACTGAGACATTAGGTCCCAGGAACTTGCTGCAGTTCTTTCTTGTATTTATTCATCAAATATTATAAATAGATGTATTTTTGAGTGACTACTCCCTGTCAGGCTGTGCTAAGCCTGGGGATACAGTGTAACAAAGAAGACGTGTCCCAACTCTTCCTGGTATGAGCAAGTTTAAAGTCTGTTGGGGGGAGAAAGGAATCAAGCAAATACTTGAAAACTTACTTTATTATAATTATGATGACTTATAAGTACTATAAAGGAAAGCAAACTCCAAACCCAAGGGTACAGACACCAGACCCTTGCTAGCCATTTGCTATCATCTTGTTTCACTCACAGGGTGTTGCCCAGTTCTGAGGCAGTTTCCATGTTTAGTCTCTATGGCCTTTTCCTTCTTTTTTCTTTTACTGTGTTGTAATAGTTATCTACTGCTGTGTAGATATGTAACAACACATGTAGTGGCTAAAACAACACAACACACGTTACTAGTTATATCACAGTTTCTGTGGGCATGAGTCTGGGTATGCTATAACTGGGTTCTCTGCTTCAGGGTTCCCCAAGGCTACAATCAAAGTGTTGGCTGAGGCTGAGGTCTCGTCTCAAGGCCGAACCAGTGAAGGATCCACCTCTACACTCACATGGTTGTTGGCCAGATTCAGCTCCTTGTATAGCATTGGGGCCTTGGCTGGCAAGGTAGAGAGTCTCTTTGCAAGGCAGAGGGCACAATCCTATGTAATGCAACCATGGATGTGACATCCTTGCTGAATTCTATTGATTTACAGCAAGCCACACATCCAGTACCCACCCTGAAGCAGAGGGGATCACACAAGGGTGTGAACATCAAGTGTTGGGAATCACAGGGGCTACTGTAGAGTTTTGCCACAACATATAGTCTTCTAGCTTACCTTACTTTTTACTGCTATATATCTGATTTTGTCAATTTTATCTTTTTAAAAATTTTTAAATTTTTAATTGAAGTGTAGTTTATTTAAATACGATAGTAAATTTGATCAATTTGACTAAAACAGGAAACAGAAAGGATCAATGCAAGAGACCGAGCTGGAACCTGTCCCACTTTCTCTATTCCTTTATCTTTTGCCTGGATTTCTGTAATATTCTCCTAACTGGGGTCTTATTTTCAATCTGGCTTCTATTTAATCCATTCTCTACCCTGCATCTTATATGGTCTCTCAGCATGGAGAGATGTTCTAAATACAGCAGTTCTGTTCCTATCTCCTTAATGGCTCCACACAACTCTTGGGGTCTGGTCTAAATCCCAGGACTCGCCTCACTTATTCCTAGAACTCTATATTCCTCCAGCTGCATTTCTCACCACTCTCTATTCTTTACCCTCACTCCACACTTCTGAATTCCTTGCAGTTCATGTTTTCAATAAACATCATTCAGCCTACACTTTAAAGCTCTAGGAACCAAGTAACAAGCCAAGTATGTTCATTCTTGGTAACTAAATTCTGGTCAGAAGACAGACAATAAACAAGTAAACTAGGAAAATAAATAAACAAATAACTGTGTTTCTTTGAAAAGTGTATGAAGAAAACACAAAGGCTGAGCTTATCAGAGGGACTGGGAGTGGTTTGGTCTGTGGCTACTTTAGGTAAGCCAGCGAAAGCTAGATTGATTTTCAATACTAGGCCAAAAACTATCCCCCTTTCAGGAAAAAAGACAAGGTCCAGAGAGGTGTGACAAGAGGAGAGAAAAATACAGAGGAGAGAAAAAATTCAGTGTAGATGAGTTTTGAGATACTGTTTTGAAAATTTCTGAGAGTTGGGGGAACTAAAATGAAAGGTTTCAGACAGTGTCTTAGGCTATTCAGGCTGCTATAACAAAGTACCATAAACTGAGTGGCTTATAAACCATGGAAACTTATTTCTCATAGTTCTGGAGGCTGGAAGTTCAACATCAGGATGCCAGCATGATTGGGTTCTGGTGAGACCCTCTTCTGGGTGACAGAATGTTGCCTTCTCTTTATATGTCACTTACCAGAGAGCAGAGAGCATCAAGCTCTCCTGGGACCCTTATAAGGACACTAATCCCATTAATGAGGGCCCCACCCTCATGACCTCCTCTAGAACTAATTATCTCCCAAAGGCTCCACCTCCTAACACCATCATATTGGATTGGAGGGTTTCTTTGGCATATGAATTTTGGGGGCACAAAATCATTCAGTTCTTAACAGGTGGAGATCATCCAGTTTGGAACAAGGAAAGGGAAATTAAAAAAATACATTTCCTAACTTTTTCTATGTAATTTCCTCTAAACACTTTAGTGAAAGTCTTTAGTGAAAGTAGATATTTAAATTGCTTTTCATTGATATTTAGGTGCCGAAACAGTGGTTCTATAGACATGATGCTGTGCTGTGCAGATTTAGTTGTTCTAAATTAGTAAAGCAATTGTCTGCTTACTTGTCTGTTTCCCCTGGGAGGCAATGATCTCTTCCTAATTTTCTTGGTAGTCTGGACACTTACTGTGCCAGGTACATAGTATATGTTAAGGACAGGGCTATCTTCATGGGAGTGTGACCTGTACAATCACACAAGACCTCATATAGAGAAGTGTTCCACACTTGGTTTGATGTTCTGCTGTTGCCATCTTGAAATTCTTAATTTTTGAATAAGAGGCCCCAGATCTTTATTTGACACTAAGTTCTGCAATGTATGTAGCCAATCCTGTACTCAGTAATTATTGGTTGAATAACTGAGGATAGTCTGTACCCAAAACAAGGAAGTCAGGGTATTTTTTTTTCATTTATTTTGGTTCTAAAGTGACATTTCCACATTTCTAAGAAGATCCCTCTTCACATCCTAGGAAAATAGTTGATCAAGTATCAGTCTACCAGAAACCAGAAGAATAGAAGAGCATTAAGGAGATAAATGTCAACAACCATCTGCACAAAATAACAACAAATTAATTTGTGTATGAATATATTACTATGATCTTTAAAAAGTTGCCCAAGTTAGAAAAGAAAAAAAAAAAAAGATAGAGATGTTATATAAAATATGAAGCTAATATACCAATGATTCAGGGTACCAGAAATTTCCTGAGGAAAAGATGCACTACATGTCCAAGAAAACTGTTGAGAATAGGGGCAAAGCAATATTTAGCCCCTCATTATGCTATTGCAAAAAAAATTTAATTTTTTTGACAAGTATCAAAGGGGGTGGGTGAGGGAGGCTGGGTATGTGCGTGTATTAGGAAAAAATTGGAAAACAATGAACAGAAATACATCTCTAGAGTAGGGGGCAATGAAATGAATGATGATGGTGGTAGAAGTAATTTGACTTTATTTTATTGACAAAATATTGATATTCCATGTCTGTTGGGATGTAAGATTTAGTGATGGAGTTCCTCCAAGAAGGAATTAGTTGTCTCCTGGGCTGTGCTGCTACAGCACTTATTTATTTATCTCTGCTACAGCTCTCTTGGCTTTGTACTCCAATTTCTCTGTAATTATTTGTTGTCATTCTATCAACACTAAGAGATATGAATTCCTCCAGGGCAGATTTTATTTCAATTCTTAGCTTCTAAAAGAGTGCCTGGCACAAAGAAGATACTCACTGAATGTTTACTAAAGTAACTATAGAATAAGTATGTATACACACATACACACACACAAAATTTGCCTTGAAAATTGAACAATATAGATTCGCGTACATTGAAAATTCTAAACTAGTATAGAAACAATATCTAATGATTGTGGTGATAATGATGAGGATGATGGTGGTGGTGATGACAATGTCAATGGTAAAATATATCTGGCAGAACAAAGGAGTCCACCCTTCACTTTTGGATAATGGGGCTTCTCCTGGGAGCTTGTGAGACCTTTGGCAATTGTATTCAAAACAACAACAACAACAAAAATGTGTGACTATGTGCACGTGTTTGTTTTTACTCTGAGAGTGTTGTTCTTATCTTTCATTAGCATTTCCAACGGTGTGGATTAAAAAACAAAAAGTTAAGAATTCTGCTTTGTGAGGAAAACCACTTTGAGAAAATGCACTACCTGCATGCTAGTGGGAGATTTATCTCTGAGTTTGGATGAGATTTTTAATCAAGAAGTAATCTTTGTACCTTTCAGTATCTCATTTAGAATTTAAGTAAAATCACTCCTGCACTATACATCTTAAAAATAATCCCATTAGTTTAAGTGATCTGAGATATCCCTACAGAAAAGATTCTGGTGTGAACACAAAATATCACACTGGTTTAGATTAAAATCGAGGGAGTATTTGAAAAATTGGAATCAGACTGTAACACATAAAGCATATAAAATGCATTAATGAAGAAGTACAATGAGGCCAAGTATACCTTGTCCAAAGAACTTTGCACATAAAAAAAATTCCATTAAGAAAAAGAATATTTGGGTGATGTATTGATATAACTAAGGACTATGAAGTAATTTCCCAAGAAAACACTGACTGCTTAAATGACAACATCACATAAAAGACTACCTGGAGTAAATTGGAAACTTCCTTCAATTTTGAATGCTGTCTGCCAAAACAGATTGCAGGAGCAGAAGCTAAACATCATAGTATGTTCCAAATGTGAAATTTCCCCCTAACATTTCCTGTGGGAAAGACTTCACATCCTAATTCAATATTCTATCTTTTAACCCCATCCATGTTTCTTCTTTTGATATCATCTTTTCCACTTTGTCACTGAATATTTTCAATCCAAGGTTGGTTGAACCCCCCCGGATGTGGAACTCATGGACATCAACTGTAGAACTTGAGCATTCACAGATTTTAGTATCTGTGGGGGATTCTGGAAACGATATCCCAGGGACACCCAAGGATGACTGTATATTATCTTGATTTTTTGATTCAAACTTTTCACTCATACAACAAACATGTATTAAGTGCCTATTCTAAACTAAGCCTTGTGCTAGGTTTTGAAATAAAATATAACCAAGGTGCAAATCCTGTACTCAGGGAAACTGTGTCCCATGAAAGAGATGGCCATGAAAACTAGGAAGTACACTGATGTGGAGAAGTTACCCACCAGAGGTATGTGGTAAGTAATGCTGTGTTAGTATCAATACTAGTATTAATATTGCAGTTTTAATACATGGCATTATTAGTATTTAATGGCATTAGTACTATTACTAAAGTATTAGTGTGATAGATATCCAAAACTGGCTACAGCAATATTTCTGGTTCTACATGCTCTTCTAGAACTTTGCCACTCCTACAGTTTTTTTTTTAAAGCTCTTTATTGAAATATAATTGCTTTACACTGTTGTGCTAGCCTTTGAGGTACACCAAAGTGAACCATCTGTATTTATACATATATCCCCATATCCCCTCCCTTCTGTGACTCCCTCCCACCCTCCCCATCCTGGCCCTCCAAGTCATTATCCATCATTGAGTTTCTCTCCCTATGTTATGCAGCAACTTCCCACTAGCTATCTATTTTACACTTGGTAATATATATATGTCAATGCTACTCTCTCGCTTTGTCCCAGCTTCCCCTTTGCCCCCCTCACCCCATGTTCTCAAGTCAATTCTTTACATTTGCATCTTTATTCTTGTCCTGTCACTGGGTTCATCAGTACCATTTTTTTAGATTCCATATATATGAGTTAGTATACGGCATTTGTTTTTCTCCTTTTTATGGCTGAGTAATATTTCATTGTATATATGTGCCACATCTTACTTAACCATTCATTTGTTGATGGGCATTTAGGTTGCTTCCATGTCCTGGCTGTTGTAAATAGTGCTGCAGTGAACATTGTGGTACATGTTTGTTTTTGGATTATGGTGTTCTCTGGGTATGTGCCCAGGAGTGGGATTGCTGGGTCATATGGCAGTTCCATTTTTAGCTTTTTAAGGACCCTCCAAACTGTTTTCCATAGTGGCTGTACCAACTTACAGTCCCACCAACAGTGCAGGAGAGTTCCCTTTTCTCCCTCTCCAGCATTTATTGTTTCTAGATGTTTTGATGATAGTCATTCTGACCAGTGTGAGATGATACCTCATTGTGGCTTTGACTTGCATTTCTCTAATGATTAGTGATGTTGAGCATCTTTTCATGTGTTTGTTGGCAATCTGCATGTCTTCTTTGGAGAAATGTATATTTAGGTCTTCTGCCCATTTGTTGATTGGGTTATTTGCTTTTTTGGCATTAAGCTGCATGAGCTGCTTGTATATTTTGGAGATTAATCCTTTGTCCATTGCTTCATTGGCAAGTATTTTTTCCCATTCTGAGGGTTGTCTTCTTGTCTTGTTTATGATTTCTTTCACTGTGCAAAAGCTTTTAAGTTTCATTAGGTCCCATTTGTTTATTTTTGATTTTATTTCCATTCTTCTAGGAGGTGGGTCAAAAAGGATCTTGCTTTGGTGTATGTCATAGAGTGTTCTGCCTATGTTTTCCTCTAGGAGTTTTATAGTGTCTGGCCTTACATGTAGGTCTTTAATCCATTTTGAGTTTATTTTTGTGTATGGTGTTAGGAAGTGTTCTAATTTCATTCCTTTACATGTAGCTCTCCAATTTTCCCAGCACCACTTATTAAAAAGGCTATTTTCCACTGTATATTCTTGCCTCCCTTATCAAAGATAAGGTGCCCATATGTGTGTAGGTTTATCTCTGGGCTCTCTATTCTGTTCCATTGATCTATATTTCTGTTTTTGTGCCAGTACCATACTCTCTTGATCACTGTAGCCTTGTAGTATAGTTTGAAGTCAGGAAGCCTGATTCCACCAACTCCATTTTTCCTTCGCAAGGTTGCTTTGGCTATTTGGGGTCTTTTGTGTTTCCATACAAATCGTAAAATTTCTTGCTCTAGTTCTGTGAAAAATGCCATTGGTAATTTGATAGGGATTGCATTGAATCTGTAAATTGCTTTGGGTATACAGTCATTTTCACAATTTTGATTCTTCCAATCCAGAAACATGGTATGTCCCTCCAATCTGTTTGTATCGTCTTTGATTTCTTTCATCAGTGTCTTATAGTTTTCTGCATACAGGTCTTTTGCCTCCTTAGGCAGTTTTATTCCTAGGTATTTTATTCTTTTTGTTGCAGTGGTAAATGGTAGTGTTTCCTTAATTTCTCTTTCTGCTCTTTCATTGTTTGTGTATAGGAATGCAAGAGATTTCTGTGCATTAATTTTGTATCTTGCTACTTTGCTAAATTCATCAATTAGTACTAGCAGTTTTCTGGTAGAGTCTTTAGGGTTTTCTATGTATAATATCCTGTCATCTGCAAAGAGTGACAATTTTACTTCTTCTTTTCCAACTTGGATTCCCTTTATTTCATTTTCTTCTCTGATTGCTGTGGCTAAAACTTCCAAAACTATGTTGAATAGTAGTGGTGAGAGTGGGCGCTCTTGTCTTGTTCCTGTCCTTTGAGGCAATGCTTTCAGTTTTTCACCACCTAGAATGATGCTGGCTATTGGCTTGTCATATATGGTTTTTATTATGTTGAGGTAACTTTCTTCTATGCCCACTTTCTTGAGAGTTTTTACCGTAAATGGATGTTGAATTTTGTCAAAAGCTTTTTCTGCATCTATTGAGATGATCATATGATTTTTATCCTTCAATTTGTTAATATGATGTATCACATGGATTGATATGCATATATTGAAGAATCCTTGCATTCCAGGGATAAACCCCACTTTATCATCCTGCAGTTTTAGATCCATCTTCCACTCTCTGACATATTTTACCTAAATTAGAGTTTTATTTAAATAATTTATGAAGCACTTTTCTGCTTGACTGGAGACTTTTAATTACAATGTAGTCAAGCTTTTTATTATATATTGGTTTCTTTATGTATTAGTTTTTGATATCTGAGAATGTATATCTAGCTCTTCTTTTTATGTTATTTCTACTCCCATTCATATTTTTTCTGGATAAATAAGTACAGCACTGGGATATATTCTTTTCATCAAGAGAGGTATTACAATATATGGATGGAGAGAAAGCTTATCAGTCTATGAGATATTCAAGAATTTAAGATTTTGAAGTGATTTTCAATCTACCATCATTAAAGAAAATACTGATTCACTCTTTAAAAGAATTAATTCAAGAAACCAATTATATATTGGTTCAGCCCTTTTGAAAAAGAGCATCACATACAAACCTTTTTACATAATAACCCCACTCTGATACATAATTCAATAGAATCAGAGATACATTTATGAAGATTTCTTGGTAGCATTATTTATAATGACATTTAGAAATAATCTGAATAAAACCTAAGAATTAATTCAGTAAATTACAGACCTTGAAGATGATAGAATGCGGTCATAGAATAAATAATTATGAAGAATCTATAGAAACATGTATCTATAAAAATAGCTAGTATTAAGTGTGTATTACATGCCTGCCTCTGTTTTAATTACTTTATACATATTATTCCATTAGCTCCTCAAACTGTCCTCATGAGGTAGGTAATATTATTCTCCATGTTATAAAGATGAGGCAGGAGTTAAATAACTTGTCCAGGATGAGAAGGCTAGGGGATGACAAGGCAAGGATGTGAAGCCAGAAAGTATGGTACAGAATTCAAGGTCTTAAACACTATGCTATGCATAGTTTTTGGCTTAAACTGCTCACATACACACATGGATAGGGATTGGAAGATAACAAAAATATCTGAAAATGATTGTCTTGGGGTAGTGGAAACATGAATGCTTTTCATCAATTTTTTAAATAAATTTATTTATTTATTTATATATTGGCTGTGTTGGGTCTTCATTGCTGCACAGGGCTTTCTCTAGTTGTGGTGAGCCGGAGCTAGTCTTTGTTGTGGTGCATGGGCTCCTCATTACCGTGGCTTCTCTTGTGGAGCACGGGCTCTGGGCGCGCGAGCTTCAGTAGTTGCAGCACACAGGCTCAATAGTTGTGGTTCACGAGCTCTAGAGTGCAGACTCAATAGTTGTGGCACGTGGGCTTAGTTGCTCCGCAGCTTGTGGGATCTTCCTGGAGCAGGGATTGAACCCATGTCCCCTGCATTGGCAGGTGGATTCTTAACCACTGTGCCACCTAGGAAGTCCTTATCAATTTTTAAATTGCCTATAATATATTAAATGATTTTTAAACAGAAAAAAAACCTAAATGTAAAGAATTTGATAATTAAGAGAAAAAAAATTAGCATAGTTTCATTCAAGAAAGACTGAAGTTGATTGCATAGGATATGAATTCTCAAATCCCACTTTGAGACTTATTACTTAGGATACATCTGTTATTGCAGGTTGAATTTTCATTATTTGTAAGACCACACAGAAATGCTATTGCTAAAACTGTGCATTCTATTCCTGTTATGAATCTTTAGACCAAGTAACATATGGTGCATCTCTTATAAAGTTTAATTTGAATTAGTTATTCCATGTTCCCACCCTACTCCCTTCAATCCAAGGAATACTGTGAATGTATTTCTACCATTCAAATTTAAGACTGGATCCATATACCTTGGTGTTAATAAGCAGGTCTGTTCATTGGGGGCTGAAGACAACCAAATCCATGTTACTTTTCAAAAGTGTATTGTGTAGAATTCTCAGTGTTTGAGACAGTCCTCTCTCTAACTACTAATAGAAAGCCTGATATCTTTCTTTAACAAGAAAGTTGAAGTTGTCTTAACTCACTGTGGATTTTGTTTTTATTTCAAATATTCAAAACAGATGCTTTGCTAATAGTCTTTCTGATTTGGGGATAATGTATGTGTATTAGTCAGGATAGACTAGATTATGTTGTAGTAACAAATTAATCTCAAACTCCCAGTAGCTTAGACTTCCATTTCTGGCCAAGATAGAATCACAGGGACCAGATCAACCATCCCTACTACCTGAAACAACAGATACTAGGATTAGCAGAAAAGAACATTAAAGCAGTTGTTATAACTGTTTTTCAAAAAAACTTAACAAACCATATAAAACAATGGTTTTCAAGGATGTATATGGGCATCAGACAATTAAAGATAGTAATCCCTGAGAAACGGGAAACAAATGAGATGAACCCAACTATTACTCCCAGCTTATTGCCTTGAGAGAGTTTCCAGAGCATGGTTCAGGGAGGCAGAAGCTGGGCAGAGCCCAATGGACTCCCTGAGTTGAGATGGAGCTGAGACTATGGGGCTACCAAGGAGGCTAATTCCATTCCATTGTAGAATGGAATAGTGGAGCAGAGGTAGCTGCAAGACAGAGAAGGTTGCAGATCTTCAAAAGGTCTTCGTGGAGAATTCAGCAGAGTACTGATCAGTGCATGTGTGTGAAGAAGCTACCCTAGGTTGGGGAAAGGATCATTCAAAAGCAATAAAGGGGGGGGGGGGAATGAATTGGGAGATTGGGATACCAAACTGTACACTATAAATGTATGCAGTTTATTGTAAAAAATTAAAAATTAAAAAACAAACAAAAAAATAAAATTAAAAAATTAAAAAAAAAGCAATAAAGGGAACAGGATTTGGTGCTCACAGAGGGACTGGAATAGTGCCTGTTACCACCAGCCAGCCTGGACAACTTCTAAGTCATGCGCATTGAGTACAGTGCACAGAAGAGTCCTGCTTCTGCAGTGAGGAATGATTATCTCTAGATTAACATTACTCTGCTTTCAGCTAACAAAACTTTAATGTAAAACTGAAAGGATCAAACGGTGTCCTAGCACAAAGCTCCACAATAATTAAAGGTGTACAAAAATACACAGAGTCCAACAAGGTAAAATTCACAGCCTTTGGCATTTAATCAAAATTATCAGGGATCAGAAGAAGCAGGAAACTATGATCCACAACGAGGAGCAAAGTCAATCATTTGAAACCAACCTGAGCTAATACAGATATTTGGATTAGCAGGCAAGAGCATTAAAACAGTTATTATGGTTGTATTTCATATGCTCAAAAAGTTAAGCAGATATGGAATATAAAAATAAACAAATTCTAACTTCTAGAAATAAAAACTACAATTTCCAAGATGACAAATATACTGTCTGGGATTAATGGCAGATTAGACATTGCAGAAGATGGAAACTATTCACAATGAGTCTAATCGAGAAAAAAATAAAGAGTTTAAAATACGAACAGAGTATCTGAGAGCAGTGGGTCAACTGCAAGCAGTAGAATATACATGGAATTGGAGTTCCTGAATGAAATGGGGTGGGGGAAAATATTTTAAAAAAAGATGGCCAAAATTTTTCCAAATTTGATGAAAAGTATAAATCCACAGATATAAGAAGGTCAAGTGCAAGAAACGAAGAAAACTATTTTAAGGCATATCTTCATCACTTTGCTCAAAATCAGGTTTTGCTCAAAGCTAGGATTTCTTAAGAGAAAAATGTAAGAGCATCCACAGCAAAATAACATGTTATATGCAGAGGAACAAAGATAAAAATGGCAAGAAATATCTCATTGGGAAAAAATGAAAGTAAGAGGACAGTGGAGCAACATCTTTAAAATACTGAAAGAAAAAAAAAATCTGCCAATCTAGAATTCTGCTGTCTAGAGAAAAATACCTTTTGGAGATGAAAGCAAAACAAGACTTTATGAGAAATGTTAAAGGAGGTCCTTCAGAAAGAAGAAAAATGATAACATGGAATTAAGGATCTATAAATAGGAATGAAAGACATTGTAAATTTTAGTTATATGAGTAAATAGATGAGTTTCTTATTTAAATCTTTTATAAGATAACTGGTTGTTTAAAAAATAATAACAATGAAGCATAGGGTTTATAATGTATGTGAAACACATGACAACAATAATATATGATAACACTGAAAAGGCTGGGAAGGGAAAAATGGAAGCATACTATGATAAAGTTCTTGTTCTATATGTGATGTGGTGAGTATCACCTGAAGGTAGACTGCAATGTGAAAGATGAGTAATATAAACTCTAAAGCAACCACTTAAATAATAGTAAAGAAGTGCCGAAGAGTTATAGCTAATAAACTAAACAGGAGATAAAACTGAATAATAATCCCACTCAACACAAAGGAAGATAGAAAAAATATGAAGGGAACAAAGAAAAGATAGGAAATGATGAACTTAAATCAAATCATCAAAATGACATACAAAACAGAAATAGAGTTACAAATGTAGAAAACAAAAACAAACTTATGGTTACCAGAGGGTGGGGAGGAGGGATAAATCGGAAGATTGGGATGGACATATACATACTACTACATATAAAATAGATAGGTAATAAGGACCTACTAAACAGCACAGGGAACTATACTCAATAGTCTGTAATCACCTACATGGGAAAATAATCTAAAAAAGAGTGAATATATTTATATGTATAACTGATTCACTTTGCTGTACTTCTGAAACTAACACAACATTGTAAATCAACTATACTCCATTAAAAATTTTTTAAAAAATAACATGAAATGTAAATGGTCCAAATGCCCCAATTAAAAGACAGATTGTCATAGCGCATAAAAAAGCAAAATCCAACTGTATAGTCTACAAAAAACTCACTTTAAATGTAAACATGCAAACAAGTTAAAAGAAAGGGATAGAAAAAGACATATCAGGAGGACACCAGCCAAATGAAACCTGGAGTGATATTAAGATCTAACAACATAAATTTCAGTGTAAAAAAATACTACGGGATATTGTAGATCATTTTATAGTTATTCCTTCATCTGCACATCAGGAGGACATAATAATCCTAAATGTTTATGTATCCAATAATAGAGCTTCAAAATACATGGAAAAAAAACCCTGGGTTGCAAAGAAGTAGATGGATTCAAAATTATAGTCAGAGATTTCAATATGCCTCTCAATAATTGACAGAATAAGTAGACAATAAAATCAGTAAGGTGATAGATGACTGGAACAATGTTGTCAACCTTCTCAACTTATCTGAAAAATTTTAAATTAAATTAATTAATAAATCAATTGGCTGTGTTGGGTCTTCATTGCTGTGCATGGGCTTTTCTCTAGTTATGATGAATGGGGGCTACTCTTGGTTGTGGTGCACTGGTTTTCAGTGGCTTCTCTTGTTGCGGAGCACAGGCTCTAGGCATGTGGGCTTCAATAGCTGCAGCACGTGGGCTCAGTAGTTGTGATGCATGGGCTTTAGTTGCTCCACTGCATGTGGGATCTTCCCGGGCCAGGGATCAAATCCATGTCCCCTGTATTGGCAGTCAGATTCTTAACCACTGCTCCACCAGGGAAGTCCTCAACTTATCTGAAATTTATAGAGCAGCCAACAACAGCAGAAAGCACAGGGAACATTTTTCAAGACAGACCATGTTCTGGGATATCAAATAATAAATTTAAAAGGATTCAAGTTCTGCAAAGTATATTCCCAAATCAAAATATAATTAAATTAGTAATCCATAACAGAAAAACTTCTGAGTATCCTTAAACATTTGGAAGCCAAATAGTATACTTTTATATAACCCATGGGTCAAAGGAAAAAAATTAGAAAGTATTTTGAACTGAATAAAAATTACACATACTATCAAAATATGTGTCACTAAATTAATACTTAGGGGAAAATTTATTGCACTAACTAAACACCTGTATTAGAAAAGAAGAAAGATCTCAAATCAATGACCTCAGTTTCCACCTTAGAAAACTAGAAAAAGATGAAATTAAACTTAACACAAGCAGAAGAAACAAAATAACAAACATGAGTAGAAATCAATGTGGAAAAATCAGTGAAAACAAAAGCTCATTCTTTGAGAAGTTAAAAAAAAAATCAATTAATCTCAAGCCAGACTTAACAGGAATAAGAGAAGACAACAGTATCATCTCAGGAGTGAGAAAGGTGACATTACTACAGATTCTACAGGTCTTTAAATGATAAGAGAACATTACTAAAAATTTTATGCCAAGAAATCAGACATTTTAGATTAAACGAACAAATTTTTTGAAAGACACAAACTACCAAAAAAAAAAAAAAATCTCAGTGACAGCCAACGCTTTCTTCTTGTTCATGCTATAAACCCTTTGTGAATGAATAGACACTTCATTTTACTCACTTAGACTTTCAAGTTGTGGAACTTGTGTTAAAGCACTAAGGACTCCATATCTGCCACAGCAAAGCAAGAGCAAGACTGGAGAATCACACATGAGTTTCCGTGGCCTTAGCCCAGAAGTGACACACACATCTCTTTTGGGATTTAACTGGCCAGAACTACTTACATGGCTTAACTATTTGGGGCCTGAAAATTGCATGATGAGCATAAATGTCTCTGCCATAGACTGACAATGATACATCCAATGTTACTACACAGACTTTTTATCCTCTTGGAAAAAAAATGTAGATTGACAATTCTCAATATTTTTAACGCATTTCTGCGTTTATGCACAGGTTATCTAATTTTTGGTATCTACAACAGTACTTTTATATAAAGTAATTTCATCTTGGGAATGAATGGCTGAATCCTATCACAGTAGGTCAATATCATCTCTCTGTTTAATAGTTTTTTTGGTTGTTTGAGAGTTCCAATAACTTTGCAATGATTCGTGGAATATACTCTAGTCCAACACTAAAGTTTAGTTTGAAATAACACTTTTTCTTATGCCGTATTTCATTTGCTGTGCTGGAGAACACTGAAGATTTGAAAATAGCACAGGAGAGTGGCATTTTTTTGCAATTGAACTACCTTCTGGAGTATGACAGTACAATATTGGTAGCTGCCATTACACATTTCTATTTCTAACAGAGTTCCTGCCAGTCTTTACTTGGGAAATACCTGCACTTCATTACTGTTCATGTTTCTCACAAGCTGCATCTACTCATCATTATTCATGTAACGATTTTGTGCCTTTTTGATGGGATACTAATGAGAAAATGTTTTTAAATAAAAAACGTTCCTCTGAAATTTCACCTCAGTCTTAATGCTTTAATAAGCAAATTTGAATGCCACGAACATGTGTTACATCAGGTTGATTTTTAATTTAAATCTATTAGAATATATTTGAAGATAGATAATTTTTCACGAAAAAACTGTCACAAAGGAAGATATCACTTGTAGGTGAGCAGGCTTAAAAGTATACTTTATAGTGCTGTTGTTCTTGAAGTCTTAAAAGCAGCATTGTGCCTTTTAAAGGATCTGGAGAAAGATGTATTTCAATATTACTCTCCTTAAAAAGGTCTCAGAATAAACCAAAATGTTACAACAGAGTGAGTCCTCTTGTTTTAATAGAAGTTTACTAATTTTAACTAATGATGGAAGAAATTCAAAGGAAAGGGAAGCAACATTTACTAGGGGCCTGCTACCTATAATTCATGGTGTATATGTTAGTGTAATACTTATTTAAAAAGTGAAATCTATTATTTCATAGGAAAATCAAGAACTGTTGGTGTGAAGGAACTCAATCCTGTGCTAAGTTCCCATTCTGAAATTAATGCATATTGGGGAATAAAAAATAGAAGAAATATAAGTATATGTGACATAATTCAGAATAAATGACAATATTGCTTCTTGCTTTAAAGATGTTTCAACATCTAGAATTTAGTAATGATAAACTTATGGCTCTGTGTACACAAAGAAATGTAAAAGATTTCATTGGTCATATTTGGAAATATGCTGTTACCCTGTAACCTAATGAACAGGGTGCCTCCCTGAATCTTTCACTTTTCATACAGCAGCTCTAGTGCCATATGGAAATAGTATCTTATTGATATGTTTGAGAAGGCAGGAAGGTGGACAGGAAAAGATGTCTTAGAAACCCGAAGGAAGAAAAAACTCTCTATAAATACAAACTAGACTCTAAGACCTAGTCAAGGAAAACATTACAAAGAATATACATGAGAGGGAGAGAGAAAGAAAAGAAAATGATATAATATGGCACATGTTATATTAAGTACCCAACTAGTTCATTCCTAATAATGGGCTGTAGAGACTTCATTGATCTCTCTAGTTCTTGTTCTAAATCCCTAGTGACTTGATTTATCTCATGTTAGATTCATTTTACTGATTAACTTGCAAAATTCCTATTAGTAAGAAGACATAATACACAAGAATAGATACATATATATGTATGATTCAATCACTTTGCTGTACACCTGAAACTAACACAACATTGTTAATCAACTATACTCCAATATAAAATAAAAAGTTAAGAAAATAAGAGAAACAACAGATAATAAAGAAGACCCACAGAGTATAGCTAAAGGAGTCATCAGACATGGACTTTAAAATGATTCTACTTAAAATGCTCAAAGAAAAATTATACATTGTTATGAAGTTGTCCCTTGTATTCTCTTATAGCTTTTAATATTCTTTGTATCTGCAATTTAGTCTTATTTTAGAAGGATTGCCAACTTCTTATTTCCATTAAATGGGTTGAGTGGAACTTGAAAAAAGAAGACTTACACAGTTTCTGATATATTGCAGAAAATTTAGAACAATCTAGAGCTGTTTATCTCTCATGGTTCAAATTCCATTTGATATTGGTAAGACTCTTGCTTCATAAAATTTTGCTGGCTCTTGAGGAAAACAAAATAAAACAAAGACAGGACTACACATTAAATTTAGACAAAATAAAATAAATTAGGGCTATTGATCATCTATTCAGCCCCAAAATTTCAGGATCTCAGGAGTACAGAGGGAACCTATTTTCACATACCTGTGGTTTCCTCTTGAATACCCCTACCAGTGACCTACTTATGCTGGTTGAACCAAAAACAGGGCATGAAATCTGACAAGTATGCATGTATTTGATGGGATCAATTTTTGCACTCATTGGTTCAGATAATGTATTTGAGAATCTACTATGATCAGGAATCCCATCAGAAAATCTGCAAAAGATATTTGCTGTATCTTTTTTGGCTCATCCTTAAAAAGATTTTTTTTTAAATTTGTACTCACTACTTTTCATAGATATATTTCTATGTAAAATTGGAAAATTCTATTTAAGCTTAAAGATTAGTAAACTTAAATATTAAAATTATATATTAAATTGTTAAATTAAAATTTTCTAAAAGAATTTTTTATTTTTTATTTTTCTTAAAAACTTTTATTGAGATACAATTGACATACAATAAACTGCATATATTTGTGTACAATGTGATATATTTTTCTTATTAGTAATGTATATATGGCAATCCCAATCTCCCAATTCATTCCCCCCCACCCCCCCACCCCCCACATTCCCTGCTTGATGTCCATATATTTGTTCTCTACATCTGTGCCTCTATTTCTGCCTTGCAAACCAGTTGATTTGTACAATTTTTCTATATTCCGCATATATGAGTTAATATACGATATTTGCTTTTCTCTTTCTGACTCACTTCACTCTGTATGACAGTCTCTAGGTCCATCCATGTCTCTACAAATTTCAGATTAAAATTTTCTAAAAGAATTTTTTAAAAATGAAGGAAAGAAATAAAACTGCATAGCTATTATAAGAAGACTTTTTTTCAAGGAGCTTGAAGAATTTCCATGTGGGTAATTTTCATTTTACCTCGAGCAAGGATACATAAAAATTCAGGATATTTAAAATTCTCATAAGTAAGAATTAAATTGACGGTGGGAGAATGCAATTTCTAATCCAATCGTCCTCCTTGAAATTTACCGATATAAACAGAAAATAAAAATTACAGGAAAAAATTATCCTTAATGAAGTAAGGGCATATCCATAACTCAAATAATAAACTGTGATTCCAGTACTGTCAATATAGACCAAAATACGTGAAGGAGATGAGAAAGTTCACACATAACTCCTGGGTATGTTGGGTAGTTCACATTGGTCCCTAAAAGTAAGAACAAATTCTGAGCTCATGGATATATCATGGGATGAGACAAAACCGTTTTTATAAAAAAGAAAGCATATGCCTTTGACTATGTTCATTATCTATGACTTTGTTTTATTCTAGAATAAAGAAATTACCAGGTGAGGGCGGGGGAAGGCAAAGAAAGAAAGGGAGATTTTTAATAAAACAGTAGATTGAACACATGCATTTATATTTGTTCCCTCCTGGAGACCTATTAAATGAAATAATTTTTTTCACCTTCTTTTTTATTGTGTTAGTTTCAGGTGTACAGCATCGAAATTCAGTATTTTTACAGATTATACTCCATTAACAGTTATTACAAGATAATGGCTATAATTCCCATGAAATAGTTTTTTTAAGAAGGTATATGCTTTATAAAAAAAGAAAGAAATTGGGAATAGAGACAATAATGGATGAAATGTTAACAAGTGGGAGGAAATGGGAAGCAGGTGGAAGAAGAGTAATTAAGGAAGCGTGGGGGAAATGAAACATGTGCGCCTGAACAGAAGGATGCCAGGCAGACTTAAGCTGCAGAGACCTCAGAAGGATTCAGGAATTGAAGGCAAGCAGTACTTTAGGAGGTAGGAAATGGGAAGCTGGGCTGAAAAGAGGAGGTCTGGTTGAACTCTTTATAAGGAATAGCTAGATCCCTAGGTAGAGTGAGGTTTATTCTCTGATGAAATTATCAGAGGGACTATAATTTGCAAGACACTAGGTACAATGAAGCTCTGGAATGAGCACATTCCTAAAACCGAAGGTTTTAGAAAAGTGAGATTCCCAGTCTGATTCCTTTGCTCTGCTTCTGGTAGCACATGTATCCCCACTAGCCAGGAAATTGAATTGAGTTTCCTCTAGACCAATGCTTCTTCAGTTGTGGCTTCAGAATCAGCAACACCACCATCACCTGCAAACTTTTTACAAATGCAAGTTCTCAGGTTCTACCTGCCAACTGAAAATGGGCACTGCAAGGATTAAGTGACTAGCTATTGCAGCTGCTGACCTTCAACACACCCTGAAAGAGGTTCAGAGTGAAGATCAGGAATGAGGCACCCAGGGGAAAAACTGGCAGCACAGGCCTTCAGATAGTTAGATATTTTCCGGAGGTTTTATGAGCCCAAATTCCTGCATCTTCTCATATCTAGAAAAGCACTAAAATCATTAATGGTGATGCGCTGCTCATAACTAGCAGTAAGCCTCAGGCAAAATGTGTGCTTGATTTCACATCCCCCCTTCCACTAAAATCATATATAGTACTGACCTTCTCCCCTATCTCTTTGAAGCAGTCTGAGCTGTCTGAAATGCTGTCTCCCAGGCTATAGTTCTCCTTTTGCCCGGAATAAAACTTAACTCACAACTCTCACGTTGTGCATTTTTTTCAGTAGACATACCTATTGAATAAAAGCATCTGAGGGTGGTGCCTAGCACTTTGTATTTTAGCAAGCCTTCCAGGTGATTCTGAGATGCTGAGGTTTGAATCTCAATCTCAAATTTGAGTACCACTGCTCAAGCGTGCTCTGATGCCAACCGGAGCACTTGGCCATGAAGTGTGCCAATTGGCTCTACCCAAGCATGCACACAGAGTTCCCAATGTGCTTTCAGAAAAACCTGATGTGAAAGAGATCACAAGATATTTGAGGAGAGCCTTGCAGAGGGAATACAGAAACTCAAACAGGAAAAAGGACATAGGGAAAAGTGTGATATTGAAGAGAGCAGAAGAAACTTCAAAAATTATAAATGATACCTTCAGAAAGTTAAGAAAAGAGACTGAATTCACAAAATCTGATAGGATGTTTAAAAAAAAGGAACAATAGGAAAACAAGAAAGAGCTCTTTGGAAATTGAAAGCGTCATTGCTGAAATTAAAAAAGAAAAAAATCCTCTGGAAGAATTATAAATGAAGGTCCTCTAAAATGAAATTACCCCGTGTACCCAGCAAAAGAATGACAAATACCTGCACCAATTCAGAACCCCACCTTTCAGAACAATAGGGCTTAAGAGAGGTGAAAACAAGTTACATAAAGCCTGGGGAATCAAACTGGCGTCTGGAAACTGCAGCAACCACACTGTGGAACCTAGGAGATAATGGGAAAATGCCTCCAAATTTTAGAAAGAAGTTTCTAACTAATGTAAGAATAGAGCAAAAACATTTTCAGACATAAAAGATCTCAAAAATTTACCTCCCAAGCTCCCTTACTCCGAATGTGCTTCATGTTGATGACAGATTGCAATCATAATGAAGTAGTCATAGTGAAGTTATACAACATGGAGCTGGTGGCCATTGAGGATCTGGTCTCAGACACATCCCTGCATCACCGAGAACTTGAACTTTCTGTGAACTATACCAAACCCAAGCACACCTGCTGTTTTTTAAACACCTGCCAGCTGCAACCTTGTATCTGAAGGTTATTCCCCCTTGTAACTATCAACCATTTTGGACCCCAACCAATCCTTGCTTAACAAGCACCCTTACTTCCTACCAGCTGCAACTATAGTTCCTGACAAAGAACTCATGTAAGTAACTGTAGCCTTGCAGTTTTTGCCTTTGTAAGCTTCCTCCATTTTGTAATCCGGTGGGACACAATTCAAGTGCTTATTGAATCTGTGTCTCCCAGGCTGCAGTCCTAACAAACGCCAAAGAAATGCTTATGTCAATCAGGCCTCCCTTTCTGAAATTTGGGTTAACAATGTAAACAAGAAGACACAAGATTTGGGAAACAGGCTTACCATCACAGGATATAGAGAAAGGGGATCATCGAGATCAAATCCAGCCAAAGGTGACAATACAGCCGCAGACTTAGAGGGTAATCAGTTGACTGGCTCTGGAGATATTGTCCAGAAATAACATCTCTACGAGGGATAAATGGACCTTACCAATTACGTAAAGCATTTTTTTAATTGAAATAAGCTGTACAGTTCACCTTTTTTAAGAAGTAAATTTATTTGTTTATTTGTTGGCTGCGTTGGGTCTTTGTTGCTGCATGTGGGCTTTCTCCAGTTACCGCGAGTGGGGGGCTATTCTTCTCTGCGATACACGGGCTTCTCATTGTGGTGGCTTCTCTTGTTGTTGGTCATGGGCTCTAGGCGCATGGGCCTCAGTAGTTGTGGCTCACGGGCTTAGTTGCTCTGAGGCATGTGGGATCTTCCCAGGCCAGGGATAGAAACTTCATCCCCTGCATTAACGGGTGGATTCTTTACCACTGCACCACCAGGGAAGTCCCACCTACAGCATTTTGACATGTGGGAAATAATGCTGAATTTGGGAAGAACTAGCAATATTAACCTAGAAGAGTAAGGCAATGACTAATTCGAGGAAAAATCTGAACAGGGCAGAAATGTAATCATGGCTCAGTTCTGAAAAAAATTTAGCCATATTAATGTAAGCACTAATTATTGATTTAATAAAAAAAGATGACATAACCCTAATGAAAAGATGTCAGGAGTGAAGCATGTGTGGCTGAGGTGGTGTAAATGGGCTAAATGTTCACATTCCATGATAGGAAGTCAATAGATAATGGACAATTATTAAAGCAATCACAAAACAGCAGAATAATTGTGTATGGATTTGGCAAAAAGGCTGATGATGAGCCTGGACTCTATTTAAATGTAGAACTCAAACTAAACAATTGGGAGGATAAGGGCTATGTTCAAAAAATTATATATAATAACTATCGAAGGTCAGGAGCTGGGAAAGAGGGAGCTATAAGGAAATAAAGTGTGCTGAATTAAAAATGTTTCCTAAAAGGGAAGAGAAAAGGGGGGCCCTTAAAAAAGGAAACAAATATTTAAAAAAATTCAACTCCTAATGTTTTGCATAGTCTTTTCCTCTTACTCATAGAAATTCTAGAAATGAATCTCTTTTGTGGTTTTTTGAATATTGTGTAAAGATTAGCAAAATTTTAGCTCCAAAAATTATTTTGCTTCTTAAAAATTTAAAGTAAATAAATAAATCTTTTATAATAAATTATAGCATGCTACCATTTTATTTTTCAGTCTATCCATCTGTCATTGAGCTAAACCTTCATCCATCTGTCCATCCATTTTTATGTCTGTGTAAGTACATTGGGCAACATCCAGACTGAGGCTCACCAATTGTTAATGATGATTGTTCTGAGTGGTCAGACTTGGAACTATTTTTCACTCTTGTCTTTGTACTTTTTGTATTGATCGGACTTTTTAAAAAAATAATGATGCTATCACTATAAAAATATCTTTAATTTTGAAATTGAAAGGATCTTTTTGTAACAATTTTAGTGTTTGAATGTTGAATGATGTCATTCCCTTTTTATCATGCTTCTATATTATAATCTTTCATAATATGCTTTTTAGCACTCTGATAATTAAACCACTTGTTTCATGTTACTCATTTCCTCATCTACTATTTTTTCTCCATGTAAATACCATTACATTGCACTTTTTATCCCTATAAGTGAGAAAGTTGTGCTTAATTTATACCATTGTTCATAATTCTCTGTGTCTCTCACATTTGAAAGGGAAACAAACAGAATGGTCATATTTTTGCTGTGGATTTTTTTACCATAATTAATTTTCTTGCACAAAGATTTTTTTGGAAATTTAAGAAAGATATTGTGGAAGATCAAATTTTGGTTTGTGTCTGAGGTCTTTTGTTTTCCATGAAAATATTCTAACAAGTACCCAAAATATCAAGAAAAGGAAGCTTTCTGCGTACTTTTACTTATTGGGATCTAAGAAGATAAGAACCACTCCCACCAATAATGATAGAATAACTTGACAACAGTTGTAGCTGGAGATGTAACTAAAATACTATTCAAACTATTTAACAACATGGTGTGTGTGTGTGTGTGTGTGTGTGTGTGTGTGTGTGTGTGTGTATGTGTGTGTGACAGTGGGAAAGAGCCAATCTGAGCAGAAGCTGCTGGAGCTGGAAAGCACCTACTGGGGCAGACATTAACCCTGTAGTTGCTGAACTGTGGGGAAATGGAGAAGGTTCTCAGTGGGGCTGGGTCACTGGAGATGATGATGGGTATTCATGAGGCTTAGAGAAGTGGCTACATATCTATCAGTGTGGAACTATTTTAGTAGTTTAACCACTGCCAGTGGTTAACTACAGTCAGTACTATAGGCAAGGATAAAGACCAACCTTGGTTATAGATTCTTGTTTGCAGAATTAAGAGTTTACATACAAATTCAATCCTAAAGAACAAAGGCAAATATAAAGCTTTGCTTTAAAGAGCTCTAATAAGTCAGTGCTTGAAATCTCACCATTATTGATGAATAACTTTGGGTTAAGCATTATACCATCTTTAAAAAGTGAAAATACAGTTATCAAGTATGTACATCAAAGCCTTTGTAAGCTATTAACACTGATTCGGGGCCCCTTCAAGTGGGTAAGAACAGGACACCAAGTGAAGGGCAATTTGGGGAGAATGAGGGATATGTATATTTATATATGGGGGACCCCATATATAAATAATGGGATCCTTTATGGGTGAGGTGACAACACACAAAGAAAAGACATAAAGGAGTGGGGGGGTGAGTACCAATAATGATAAGAGATAAGTTAGGAGAAATGCCAGAGACATTTCTTACTTGTTAAGTTTTCCCAGGCTCCATTTCGGAAAGAAAACAGAAAAAAAGTTGGCTCCAATATTTCATCTCATTTTAGCAGCAGGCAAATGGCTAACTCTTCAAAGCATGCTTCACTCAAGAGCCAAAATCCATTTTCGCCTCCCTGCTTCCTACTGTATTTTGTCCTACTAAGGAGCCAAATACAGTCATTGCAATAAAAACATAGACTCTGAGAGCTAGAAGAATTCTAAGAGTTCAAAGATAAAACCGTCTTTTGATGATCCGTGCCAAATAAGCAGAGACCCTGATTCTAAAGATCCAGGATTTCTCAACCTTAACACTGTTGACATTTTTAGGCTGGATATTTCTTCATTGTGGGGGCCGTCCTATGCATTGAAGTAAGTTTATCAGCATCCTGTCTCTACCCACCAGATACCAGTAGAATTCCTCCTGTCCTGACAATGAAAAATGATCTCCAGACATTGCAGAATATCCCCTGGGGGCTGGGGGGCAAAACTGCCCCTGGTTGAGAATACTGCAATAATCTAAGAAAAATATTTGATTTTGGAAAGCATAGTATTTTTATTTCTTGCAGCTTTTCTTTTCTAATTGTGTCTAATGTAGGCTAATATTAACACTGATTTTTATTTGCTGACCACAAATTACTGACAAACAGGGAAGTTGGCCAATAAACATAAAAGTATCAGCCAGAAACCAATTGGGAATTTAAAAGATTTCATACTAAGCTACATTTTATAATCAAGCTGTGGCAGCATCACTTATTTTCACTTTCCTTTAACAAATATTTATTTACTAGGCACCATTCCAGATCTGGGGATTCAATGGTGAAAAAGATAGTTGAGTCCGTCCTCATGGAACTTACACGTCCATGTCTGTACACACATATTCCAGTCAAATGCACATTCTCGGTGTCTTCTAGCTGATCTTTGACTCTCATGTATCCTTGTACCCATAATAATTCTAAAATAACATTCAGGAAATGTGGTTGCTTTAGGTCATACCATTAAGAATACAATTAGTGGTTAAATGTTTTTAAAGCCAAGCAATTATATGCCTGCTTCCATTATAGGTCCCAGGTTGTATTCACACCAAAACACATGAGGTTCCCTGAGTGCTCCAACCTCCTTCTCAGTTGCATATTTTGGTGCATTCTACTGCCCCGTTCAGAAATTTACAGTCATCTTTTGGTATCCATGGGGAATTGGTTCCAGGACCCTCACAGATAACAAAATCAGTGGATGCTCAAGTCCTTTATAGAAAATGGCGTAATATTTGCACATAATCTATGCACAGCCTCCATCTATTTTCAATCATCTCTAGATTACTTATAATGCCTAATACAATGTGCTAAGTAAATAGTTGTAAATACAATATAAATGCTATGTAAATAGTTGCCAGCACGCTACAAATTCAAGTTTTATTTTTTGGAAGTTTCTGGATTCTTTTTCAAATATTTTTGATCTGCATTTGTTTGAGTCCTCAAATGAGGAACCTGCAGATTCTGAGGGCCAATTGTACTCTCCAGCTCTCCTCCTTCAGCTCAACTAATGAATTCTGAAATGTCAATCATCACAGTTGTCCCTGTTGGTCTCATATCTTCTGGGAAGCCTTCATCGCCCCCAAGGCTGAGTTAGGCTTCCCCACTGAGACTCCTTTAAAACTCCCTCCATATTCCATCACGGCCTTTATGCTCTGTTGTAATTTTTTGCTTGTTAAAGTTAGAGGATGTACCTTGTTCACCAATACATACCCAGTAAGTAGCATATTTACTCACATACTAGGTGCTCAGTGTATAGTTATTGAATAAATAAATAAATTACTAATTCATTTGGGGAATGCTTCATGTTACAGATTCTTTTTTTTTTTGCTTTGGTAGTTGTGGCTCATGGGCTTAGTTCCTCTGTGGCAAGTTCCTGGACCAGGGATGGAACCCATGTCCCCTGCATTGGCAAGTGGATTCTTAACCACTGTGCCAGCAGGGATGCCCTATGTTACAGATCCTAACATACATAAGCATCCTGGCTGAGGCAGGTGCTTATCCCAATATCAAGACATCCCTTTGTTGTTTCCTAATATCTGTATTCCCAACCAATTCTTCGTTTCATTGATTTCTCAGTTCCCAACAGTTTGCCAAGCTACTAATCTTGCCTTGTCTTTGGTGTGTCCTTTTCACTTTGTGAGGTTGATATTGATAACCACATCCCACCTCCAGTCGTTGCTCTCCGTGTCTCCCTTCCTCCAAGCATCCACGTATCACTGCTAAACCCACCTAGGCCACTTCCTAACTGTGCTATACACTCATTCTTTAGTTGAAGTAGTACCATTTCTTAAGTACCTATTAGGAATTTGGCATTGTGCTTGGCATTCTGCATACAAAGGTAAACATGGAAACTTTTGGAAAGTGTATAGTGCGCCATATGTTTCTTTAACTTCACACACATCCCTGGTATATAAGATGGTATATAAGATGGGGGCCAAAAGGGATGGGTCATATTTTTGAGATTGGTCCCCAAGCAAGCCTCCAACTCCTCTACACTCTCCTCTATCTCATGTCTTCCCCCTTTTAGCTCTCAGACGCCTTGTCTGTCCTATTCTTCCAGGTTGATCATACCATTTGAGGACTTTTACAGACCACATCACTCTCCAATTTCTTATGCTTTTTACTTTGATAAAGGACTTCCTGAAACTATGATTCCATTTGATATACCTCACTCAGTTTGTTGCTGGAGCCCTCCAACCTTAAAAAGCCCTTATTAGGTATGATTCAGCACATATGGAATGAGCACTCTCTTGGATGTCTTCCGAGTAGGCTCAAACACACAATTCTACCTTCCCAGGGACAAAGGATGAATTCCTCAGAGCTTTCTCAGCAACCTGCTCCCAGACAGGAAGGGAATTCTATTTGGCTGAAAGTCTGCTAAAATCTCAATTCATCAATATTCCAGAGGTGTTTATGTTCTAAAAGTAGAAAATGTAAATTAGTAATTCAAATAATATATCCCACTTAAAAATGGGCAAAGAATATGAACTGTAATTCACAAGAGAAGAAATTTATACTGCTGATAAGGAGATTTAAAAAGTTCAGCCTCTGATCCAGCAATTCCACTTCTGGGTAGTCATCCAAAGAAAATGCCATTTGTGACAACACAGATGGACCTTGAGGGCATTATGCTAAGTGAAATAAGTCACACAGAGAAAGACAAATACCACATGATCTCATTTATATGTGAAATAAAAGAAAAGCCAAGCTCATAGATACAGATTGGTGATTGTCAGAGGTGGGGGGTGGAATGGTAGGCAAATGAATGAAGGAAGTAAAAAGGTACACATTTCCAGTTACACCATAAGTAAATCATGGAGGTGTACAGCATGGTGACTATAGTTAAGAACTGCATATTTGAAAGTTGCTAAGAGAGTAAATCTTAAAAGTTTTCATCACAAGAAAAAAAATTCTGTAACTATGGTGATGGATGTTAACTAGACTTGTGGTGAACATTTTGCAATATATACAAATATCAAATCATTATGTTGTACACCTGAAACTAATATAATGTTGTATGTCAATTACACCTTCATAAAAAAAGGAAGAAAAGTTTAGCCTCAATGATAAGGATATGCAAATTAAAAAGAAAATGTAATAGCATTTCTTGCTTTACAAGTTATCATCAGTTATTAAGATGGAAGCTTCCAGGAACTGGTGAGCGTTTGAGGAAACAGACATTGACATCTTCTGCTGAGAAGATAAATTAACATATACTTGTCGAAAAGAAATTTGACAATGGTATATATCCTTTTGCCTAGCAATTTCATTTTTAGGAATTTATCATAAGAAAATGATTAGAGACGTGAATAAAGTTGTGTGTCCAATGCTGATCACAGAGCATTTTAATAACTGGAATGATAGTAATGATGTTGGTGACGACATTTACCGAGTGCTCACTCAGTGTCAGACACTACTTTTAACTCTATGAAGTAGGTATTATGCTTTGCTCCATTTTGCCAATGAAGAAACAAAGTTATAAAGCAGGTAAATAACAGTGCAAGGCTTCACAAATACTAAATGATGGAACTGAGATTCCAACCCAGGTGAAACATCTCTAGACTCTGTTCATAGTTACTAAGAATACGGGGTTGACAGTATTACCACACATCCATATGATGGAATGTTACACAGGATTTTAAATAATATAAAACATTCATTGCGTTGGAAAATATTCACAGCATATTGACGCATGAATAATAAAACAGGCTGGGAAAACCAGTTTTATGGTCTGATATCAGTGTTATAAAGATTTGGATATAGCTGCTGTGGGAGGCAGACTTCTAAGGTGACTCGCAGTGATCCCCATCTCCTGCTAGTCACACCCTTAATCCTGTAATCCTTAACCCTTGTGTGTGAGCTAGACTTGATGACTTGCTTTTAATAAATAAAAAGGAGCAAAAGTGATGGAATGTTTCTTCTATGATTAGACTGCAAAAGGCTATGACTTCCATCTTGCTCACAGACTTTCTTGTGCTTCCATGAAGCATGTTCTTATTTTGGAGAATTCTTCGTGACAAGGAACTGAGAATAGTCTTTGGCCAACAACAGTAACTAAGGAACTGAGACCCTCTATCCAAGAATCTGTGGAGAACTGAATCCAGACAACAGCCAATGAGTGAGCGTGGAAGGGATCTTGCCCTAGTTGAAAATTCATCACAACCTTACAAGAGATCCTGAAACAGAGGATTCAGCTAAGCCATATACAGGTTCCTGACTCCCAGAAATGGTAGATAGTAATTTTTGTTGTTTTAAGCTGGTAAGTGGGGTAATTCATTATACAGCAACAGATAACTAAAATATATATGCATTTACAGAATTTTACAGCATTATCTTCGGACACTATGATTATAATAACAAGAATTGGTAACTTTGGTTCTAAATATACTCAATAGTTTTATCATGGTTTCTCCTTGAATTTTTATTCTGATTCCCTTTTTAATGACATTTTATGAAGGAACAGCTTTTTTAAAAAGGGGTCACGTGTGCTACATTTCCTGAGCTATTACATACAGGAGATTATCTATCTTTAATCTTAATGCCTGAAAGATAGTTGGGGTAATTATGAATATTTTATTTCTGTTCCATATTTCTATATTTTCCCTCCGAATTATAGCTTATCATTATGTTGATGCCTTTGTCTCTCTCTCAATCATCTAATTGCTTTCCTATTTTTGTTCTTTTTTATTTTGCTTTATGCCATTTCCTCACAGCTGTGTTCTATGTTTCTAAATGTGTTTTCACTTGTTTTGTTGTTTTCAAAGTAGCTCATCTCTCTAATAATGGCTTTATTTTTTCTTTCCCTTTTTGCCCCTGAGTTCTGCCAACGTATTTCTCCTCTTTTTTTTTTTTTCTTCTTTTATTACTGTCTCTTCAGTTTTTCTGTTTCCTTTTATGTCTATTTTTCACATGTTTTCCTAGTGGGGCATGCTTTGAGGTTTTTGTGGGATAAACTGCTCTTCTGGTAGAACTTCATTATTTGCATTTTGCTTATATTCTTTTTTTCCTTCATTTTGTGTGCTGGAACCTCCCTGCTTATGAAATAGATGCAATCCTGTCCGGAGCCACTGTTGCTGAATCCCTAGGTGATGGTAGCAGAAGTGAGGTATGTTTGCCCTTCAGTTTGGACTGGCTATCTCAGCCCCTCTCTCACTAATCCTCTGTGTCCTCTATCCTGCTTGCCCACCGTCTCTTAGCTTTTGGTATTCAGGAAGTCTGGATGGCTCGCGGAGACCCTCCTGAAAGGATAGGTTGCCTGAGATTAAGAGGTAGTCCACACAGCTCCCCCTCCAGCCCTCACCCAGGCTTACCTACATCAATGAAGACTACACTTTCTTTTGTTCCATTTTTTCCTAACACTTTTTACAGTATTAGACTGGGTTCTTATGGAATATTCCTCTGCCTCTCCCAAGGCTTGCCTTGGCTTCTACATCTCATTCTGCTATTAGAACGATGGTCTGAGCTCCTTTCAGAAATCTGACATTTAACTGTAAGGAAATCTACAGCCTGCCATAAGACCAAGGAGATGGATACATGCTGACTCTTCATCTTCTCTCATCTTGTGATATTCTTCACAATGTATAGTTGTGACTGCTTTCAGTGGTTTGTAAGGGAGGTATGCCATTAAAAATGTCTGTAGCAGCATCTCTAATGAGAACAATTGCCTACCTATGAAGCTGACATCGAGTTTCATCTTCCCTTGAATCTTCTTCAGCAAATCAACCACACCCTGATCTCTCTTTTTTTTTAATGTCCCTTTCATGGTGCTTACTATTTATCGCTGCAAAATATCTCAGATGATATCCTCAATCAGTCCTTATTTTTCCATATGTGTAAAAATTAGAAATTAATTTCCATGAATGAAGAGACCACACCAGTCTTTATTACCTTGCATCCCTTACTACTTAGCATAGTGCCTGGAAGGTAATAGGTATTCAATAAGAATTTTGAATGTAATGATGACTTAACTCATAAATGCAGTGTAAACTGACTTCCAAACAAGATTATATGTTTTGAGGGCACCTAATGCATATAAATAACTTTGAAAAATGTTTAAAAGGACTATAAAATAATATATACAGTGTATATGGCAAAGCACAGAGTAAACACGCCCTTAATGCCTTCAGGATGGAATTGAATTAAAGAATTAATTAATTATAATTTAATTTAATTAATAAATATAAGAAAATAAATCAAATTAAGTATAGAGATACATTTGGAAGGTTACCTATATAGATGACACATTTCTAAACATTAGGGTAAAATTAAGAAGTAGACATCAAAAAGTCGAATAAATGACAAGACAAAGGCAAGAAAACTGTGTTAGAGGTAAAATGGAGGCAGGAAAGACAGTTGTGTGGCTACTAAAGTTTGCGAAGTAGCTTTTGTTTGCTTTTTTAGTTTGTTTCTGCAAAAGAAAAATGAGTTTTAGCGTGTTAAAAGAATATGACTAAAAGAAGTTTTAATGATGCCTTATAATGCCAATGTTGGATTTGTGTATGATTCAAAATATGTTTTTGAGTTTCAGAAGGGAAAGGTTTAGTTCTCAGTGGTTTAAATATTTAGTTTTCTTACAGTTCGGGCAGACATTCTGAGAACAATTTAAAAGCATGACATTAAAACAGTTTTGAAAAAAAATTTTTTTTTCTATTTAGGAAGGCACATTTGGTATTTCAAGATTTGAAGGGCAAATAACTGAGATTTCCAAGCTTAGTTTTTTATAGTGCAACCATAGGCAAAACTCAGTCTTTGTGTGCCACAGGATAAAATTTTGGCAAGTGACTAAAGTTATTTTAATGTATTAAGGAAAAATAAAGACCAATAAACTCAGCAAAACCAATAAATCACCAATAAGTCACCAATAAACTCAGCAAACTATGCTAATGGCTTAAAGGCCTATGAAGGTCAAATTTTAAAACTCTAAATATTATAGTAATCTATGCTAACCTGTCATTAGAACCTAGAAAACAGGATAATTCTAGTTTTGCATTTACAAAAATACTATAAGTCATAAATATCAAACATTTCAGTAAACAGAATGACATTTTAAACCAGTTCCTATGTAATTTCATGGCAGTACCACATATGTAATATTTAAACAAAAAGAATGACATATTTCCTTTACCTTGAAATATGGTATATTTAAATCAAAATGAGAGGCTCTGTACGCTTAGTGACATAAATGGTCAATAAGTGTTTTATTATAAATATTTTTCATTAGTAATATTTCTACATAAATATATAACTTGATAATTATCACTGATTTCATAATTACTAAAATCTGCAAAAAATTCAAGGATTCCCTTCTTTGTTATATATTAAGTTAAATCTTAAAAACAGTGATTTGGGGACTTCCCTGGTGGTTCAGTGGATAAGGCTCCATGCTCCCAATGCAGGTGGCCTGGGTTCAATCCCTGGTCAGGGAACTAGATCCCACATGCATGCTGCAACTAAGAGTGCACATGCCACAACTAAGACCCAGTGCAACCAAATAAATAAATAAATATTTTTTAAAAAATAAATTGAAATAAATAGATAAATAAATACAATGATTTAAGTGTAATTGCCCTAAAAATGATTCTTTTAAACAGGAAAGCTGCTATTTCATATAAAGCTTCAGTGTGGATCCATAGATACTTAAAGGGTATCTAAGGTACATATATGGGTACAGTTTCAGAAGATATTTACCAGTGATTATGCATCAGAAAGGAAAATAAATGTTAATACATTATAAGTATGGTTTAATTAATTTAATGTACACGTAGTTTGTTATAACTTCACCTGTCAGGGAGGGCAAATTTCCCCCTCTACCCTAGTCTTGTGGCTGGACTAATAATAAAACTGGCACAAGACATTAACAGGAGAAAAAAAAAACTAATTTTAATTTGTGCTCATGGAGCTCTCATAGAATTAGGACCTAAGAAGTGGCCAAAGTAGGCAGCTATTTTACTTTTTGCACAAAGAAATGATAAATTTGTAAGAAATTGACAAGATAAACTTAGGTTTTGGGTGCTTAATTGGTAAAAAATCTAAACAGAGTTTGGGTTTGGGGTAGTAAACTAAACAAGTAACAAGGTTTGTTTACACAGGCTTCTTGACCCCAAATTCCCTCTTTGGCTATAGGGTGTCCTTCTACCTTCAGATTCAAGGAGGCTAACTTTCACATGAGAGATTTATTTCTGTGCTTTCAGGGGGAAAGAGGAAGGTCAGAGTTTCCTTCATCAGCTGCTTCTCAAGCAACTTCAATTCAAAATAATCAAGATGACACTGTGGCATAGTTTTGTAAGCCACCCTAAACCCCAGCACACCTATGATGTAAACTAAAATAGATGTGAGATATAACTTAGATCGGAGAAATTTCGAAGATAGGGAAAACAATTACGTAATTTATAATTTAAGATTTTCTTTAAGCTTATGGTTAAAGACAAATTTTCATGTTTTCAATTGTGTTAAGATTTTCTCTATGAGTTTAACATGAGTAGAGGGTTAACTCAGTTCTCTGCAATGAGATGAATAATATGGGGATTTCTAATTTAATTGTGACCATTCCCACATATTTCCATTTACTTTTGAAAACTGATTTTTATTCATAAAACATAATATATCTCTTCATGTGATTCCTTGGAAGTATTCTCAGACCCTAACTTCTGACTGACTCCTGCCTTCCTTGTGCATAGCTACCACTCTTATTGCTATTTTATGCTGACATAGCTGAATAAAAATTATCATGGTGATAGGATTAGTTCTCTATGCCTTAGGTAAATATTGGAAAAGGTCACACAGCACAAATGAAGGACATGCTAAAAACTTACAAGTGGTACAAAGACAGACATGAGGACACATGGAATTCTATGAAGTAACTAGGTAGAGTGATCTAATATTTTTGAACAGTAATAAAATTATTTGTGGTAACAAAGGATTTCCCAGGATAGCAAGATGTCATATGAAAGCCATTTATTTAAACAAAACACTTTTAGCATTATAAAGTTAGAAATATGTAAAAAATGGAGAAAGAAAAATTTATGATATAACTATTCTCATTCAACATTCTTGTCTAAGAAGAAATCCTTCATTTAATGGAAGGTAAAAAAATTATTGATTGTTTTAATTAAATAAAATTAATGCTGATTCAATTGCTATTTATGTTGTATATCCATATTCGGATAACATTTTATTACTCTGCCCTATTTTTACCATTCAATTCAGGTATAGAAAGCCTAACATTTCAACATAAGGATTTTCATTCAAGCACACTGATATTTTTAGCAATATCCATGGAGTCTACACAATGAGAAAAACTTGTGGTGATGTCATCTTATATTGATGTGAGTTTTTCCTTTTAAAATTTTGTTTTCTTTTTTTGGCTCATTTGGTTTTTCAATATCTAAATTATTTTTGAATAGAAACTAAAGCAGACCTGCTTCATGCTAAATTTTCTTTTTATCAGATGGAAAATATTGTCTGAATTTTGAGAGAATCTGGTAGACGGTATTAATTTTGTTTCTACAACTTTAATTTGTCTAATAATTAGCTACTTATGAAGACTTGGAGAGATAATACACTTAGTGGCAGAGAATGTGGATGGAGCCAGAGCTCCTGTGTTTGTACCCTGGCTCTACCACATACTACCTGATATGACCTTCAGCCAATTAGTAAAATTCTGTCTCATTCTGATCTATAACAAAAGTTCATATACGGTGGATTATTGTAAGGATTAGGTAAATTAATACCTGTAAAGTGTTATTATTGGGACATTCTAAGTGCTGAATACATATTAGTTATTATTAAATTTCCACTGTCAGTTTTCCTGGCTCCCTGACCATACAATCTGGCCTGCAGAAGTATCTCATATAGGTAGTTAAAAAATAGATTTCATTGCTTTTTGGCTGTCTATATATTCTCTCATGCACCAATCCCCATCATTCCCTATTGTCCTATAATAGTCTATTGGACATACCAGTGTAAATGATAAGTAACTTTTGATAAAGAGATATTTGCATCTGTTCTTAACTGTCTTCACAGGCTTTATAAGAGATTCTTTGTACCTTACTATCATCAAATCATTAGACCTCTTCTGCCTCATGGAGCTGAATTATATTTTCTGTCAACCTGGTCTGATGAAACTTGAACCCAAAGTACTCCAAAGACTGATATTTTTGAATGGTAAGCTCAAGAATCTCCATGAATATTACTTGTTTTCCCTCAAAAGGTACATCAAACTGTAGGACAGGATTATCAATAATGTGGTCTAGTAATATAGTGACTGGCATTCTTTCAACTTGCTGAACATGGATGAGAAAAGCACCTCACTGCAGGGGGAAGGCACTTGTTGACCATTGCACTCTATATTGACAATGTGGCATCGTCTTACTCTAGATAAATCCATTTTGGTGCACTTTGTATATGGAAGCATTTTGCTTCTAAATTCATATTAAAATTCTCATAATGGAAAACCCTTTCCTTTGAGAAGGAGATGCCTGTTTTTCAAAGGAAAAATAATAACTGGTCTACAGCCAAACTAAGCTTTAAAAAGTTTGTATTTGAATATTATCTATTGAATCAGAAATTGAAGATAATGAACAAATTGTAACCTATGAAATTATGTGAAAAGCAAATTTGGGTTAGAAAACACACCATTCATATATATCATGAAACTACGAAAATGATGGTTTAACAACAGGGCCCAGAATAATATCCAGCCATTAAAAGTGACACTGTAGCTGTTTCTGACTCCTGATATTACAAGGTTATGTTATTTGGATCAAACTTTTAGCTAAAAACAAGAAAAATGCTAGATAAAAAATAAACAGAAGATATACTAACAAACCTCGTCATCTAAAAATCACTAAGGAGCTGCAAATGTAGTGGAGAACTTTAAGGATAAATTCTTGGGCTAAGACTGAACCTAGAGCACTATGCGGAATTTCACAAGAATTCCATTTTTCCTTAAGGCTTTTTTTTTGTTTTTAATTTTAAGTAATACTGCACACTTAGGCTCAGATCAACAGCCTTCATTCATTGATGAAGGGGGACAGAAATTTAGTTCTATGGGCAATGCAAGGTGAGAAGTCTTATTAAGACACCTTCCCCACCTCAAGCTGGGATCTCAAAGGCCACATATCCAGAGCAATGACACACTAGAACTAACCCCCACCCACCACTCCAATTCACAGAGCACTTTAGAGACTGTATCTATGCTGAGTAGAACAGAGAAGAAAAATTAAAAGGAAAAAAATCTTAAAAGCTGCTTTTATAGATGGGTCTTTGTGTACATTTACACCCTGGATACCATAGTCTGGATGGAGCAAGGAACTCCAAGCTGGGAACTATATTTGAGATGTTTCCAATCATAAGTGCCCACAGGTGCCAAACAGATGCAAACACAAGCCTCTTTGGAAGAGAGAACAGCATAGGAATCTGAAAACACAATTTTTTTTCAAGGATAATGACTACCACACGCTCATAGACAACTAGGCACACAAGGAAATAAAATTGATTTTTTGGATTGATTTAAGACCTGTATTTACAACAGACAGCAGCAGAGCTACAGAGACCCCAGATAATATAATGAATATAAAAATCTTAGAAGACTATGTTTACTGTTTTTAAAAATACATAACCTTGAAAGTATCTTCAAATAACACAAAATAGATATAGACACAGGCTCAAAAATGAACTTAGTCAAACTTGTAGACATAAAAATATTCAATAATAAAAATGAAATATTTGATAGGTATTTTAGTAATAGCCTAGGTACAGTGTCTTGGTCCCTTCAGGCTGCTATAACAAAAATACCATAAACCAGGTGACTTAAAAGCAATAAACATTTCTCACAGTTCTAGAGGCTAGGAAGCCTAAGACCAAGGTATTGGCAGATTCAGTTTCTGGAGAAGGGCCACTTCCTGGTTCATAGACGTCCCCTTTTCCTTGTGTGCCTCACATGGTAGAGGGGACAAGCTAGATCTCTGGGGTCTCTTTTATAAGGGCATTGATCCCAATTATGAGGGCTTCACTTTCAAGCATGCAGCAAAAGATAAAATTAGTAAACTGTTCTAGCAAACACAAGAGAGTATTCAGAATTCAGCACAGAGATACAAAGGGAAAGTGCCAGAGGGAGGATAAGAGACATGTGAAGTTGTAATATGTTTCATTGGAGTTCAACAGGGAGGGGAAAAAATGACACATAGATAATATTTGAATAGATACAGGTGATAATTTTTTAGAATTTGTAAAAGACAATACTTCATGAAATCAAGGGACTCAGTGAATTTTCAGGGAGATAAATACAAAGAAAGCCACATCTAGATATATCATAGTGGAAGTACAGAAAACCAAAGACAAAGAAAAATCTTAACAACAGTCAGAGGGAAAAGCCAGTGGAATAAGATGATAGAGAATCCTTATTTTTAATGTAATTAAAGAATTATATACCCAGCAAAAATAACTTTCAAGTATGAGAGCAAAAAAGACATGTTCAGATAACGAAACAGAAAACTGAGTTTGTCACCAACGGAACATTTCTAAAGGTACTAAGTCATTTTCTTTAGACAGAAAAAAGTAACTCCAGGTGAAAGGTATGAGATCTAAGAATAAATGATAATCACAAAGGTGGTGAGTATGTGGGTAAATGTAAGAAACCATGTACTATACAAAAAAGAAATTATAGTGTCTACTGAGGTTAAATAACATTAGAATTAAAGTGGTAGACAGGATTAACAGGTAAGTCAGGAGCGGGTCTAAATGGAGTTCAAATGATCTAACTACTTTCTTACACAAGGAAGAAAAATGAAGGTTTTGATGCATTTTAGATTTTGATAAGTAAGAATATTGTAATTTCTAAAGCAATCGCAAAATTAGAAGCCAACATTTAACTCAAACTTGCAAAAGGAAAAAAAATGGAATAATAAAAGTTATTAAATCAATCCAAAAGATGGCCAAAAAGGGAGCAAATATATATAGAGAGACAGAAAGATAGGAATATATATGGGAAGTGTGAGACAAATAGGAAGCACAAAATAGAATGGTAAATTTAAACTTGAATATATGAAATTATATTAAAGGAGAGAAGAGGACTAAGATTTTCAGCTAAAAGACAAAAATCATCAGACAGGAAAAATCTCCACATCCAACTATATGCAACTTACAAGACACATGTAGAAAATCTAAGAACACAGAAAGGTTGATTTTTAAAGAATGGACAAAAATATATTTTAAAAATATAAACAAAAGATTATGATGAAGCTATATTAATAGAAGAAAACAGACTTTAAAGCAAAAATTGGTTTTAGAGATAGAAAATTAGTTTACATTGATAAAATATTTAGTTCACCTAGAAGAGATAATAATATATATTTTTATGTACGTAACATAGACTGTGGAACTATAAAGCAAAGCTAAGAGCTGATTACCTTAAAAGTCAGAATAATGATTATCGCAAGGGAGGGGATATGATTAGAAAAAGGCTTCTGGAATGCTTGTGACATTCTATGTTTTAATCTGAGTAGTATTCACATATGTGTTAACATAAAACCATCAGTGAAAATAGTATACATTCAGATTTTATATTTTTTTGCACATATGGAAGTTGAATTATTGAATTAAGGTAAGCAGGTTGCCTGATAATATATATATATGGAGTTATCTCATTTTGTTTTATATATTGACATTTATCTATCTATAGATATAGTCAAAGGATAAACATGAAACTTTTAGCAACAATTATCTCTGGATGACGGTTTTAGACTTCCTTTGTCTTTCAATGTTTTCCTACAAATGCATTGTTTTTGTAATAATGGAAACAAATGAATTAGGGGGAAAAAAAACCCAGGAATAGAAAATAGAGTTTTTAGCAAGAAGAGAGTTTGGTAGAAGGATGTGTGTCAGCCTCAAAACTGGAAAGTGAATATCTTTGTGGAAAGCGAGACACAGACAGTCAGCGAGGAGGAAATACTTGGAAAGCGGCAATGCTGAAAAGGACTTCGGGGCGAGTGTGGACAAAAAATTAGGTAGAAGCTTGCAGTAAAATGTGCCAAGAATGAGCACCAGAGCTATTTTCAGCTGCAATAGCACAGGCACCATGGCACAAAACAAGGACAGGCAGCCTCTTTTTAAATATATTTGGAAAATCTGACTCTAAGGCGACAATTTTATATCAAACTACTTTTAGCTTAAACTAGGTACAAGGAATAAAATAGCCACCATGACCTAAAAATGATTATGATGATATGGAATTCTCCAGTGAGGTCACTTCTTATTCTTGTTTTGTAGAAGGCATAGCCTCTATTAATGCCAACCCCAAGTTTTACCAAGGGTGATAGTAAAAACATATATGTTTAAAAATTTTTTCTGTAGCATCTTTCTCAGAAAAGACATACCGTAATAGCCATGAAAGATACAAAAACAAGTCTGCTTAGGAAGCTTGCATGCCCTCAAGACTTCAGCTTACCGGAGAAAGCAAAGTCCTGACACAAGACTGGCCTCTAAAAGGAGATACACTGCCCAGTGTCCAAGGGACATTGTGAACTTAAGATGTCCAAAATGGCAGGCAGAACATGACTGCAGATGTCCAGATGTCAACTGGTAATCAAATTGAGGAAGACGAGGTAGACTGCTCCTTAGGTCCATCGATGACCAGGAGTTGGCTGGAAGACCGTAAGATTCAGTGCCCTTAAAGAAGGCTGGTTGGCTAGAGTCAAGCAGAGAATTAAGGTAGGCAGATGGACTTGAGGGAAAAATGTCAGATTCAACAAGATATTGAGGTGCTATGTATCTTGCAAGAGATTGAAAGGCTTGGCAGGACATATAGAAATCCTTCAGATGGTATAAATAAAAAGACCTAATTGAAAGACTACTTATAGAGATATAAGCAGAGCCAACGGGGAAAAAGAAACAACAACAACAAGGGATGTTGAGGTACCCAGAGATTATCAAGAGCTGGAAACTAGGGACTTCCCTGATGGTCCAGTGGTAAAGAATCTGCCTTCCAATGCAGGGGACATGGGTTCAATCCCTGGTAGGGAACTAAGATCCCACATGCTGAGGGGCAACTAAGCCACAACAACTGAGCTCGCACACCTCAACTGGAGAACCTGCATGCTGCAAACCACAGAGCCCATGCGCTCTGGAGCCTGCACACCACCACTAGAGAGGAGCCTTCACACCACAGTGAAGGGGCTGTGTGCCGCAATGAAAGATCCCACATGCCGCAACAAAGATCCTGCATGTGGCAACTAAGGCCTGACGCAGCCAAAAAAAAAAAAGAGCTGGAAGCTGTTACCACTTTTAAGTCTAATGGAATAAAGGGAGAAAATAGTATTACCAGGGTCCAATAAGAGCTGTAGATACAGAGGAGTGGCTGCCTGTCAGAGACTGGAGTTATTGCCAGAGAAATAGTGCCAATGCAGGGAGGGCGGCAGAAGGGAAGAAAGACCTTGACCTCTTTCTCCTTCTGTGCTACTATCTCCTGGTGATGCTTCTTATGGGCCAAATCCAACCCAAAGCCAGAGGAAAAAGGGAGCCTGGGTGACTCAGTCCACAGGAATCAGCCTTCCAGAGCAAAGACCAGGGAAGAGCAGGGTAGAGAAGAAAATCTGTTGGTGATGATGAGAAGTGCAAGCAGAGAGTTACAGGCACAAGCGCTTTTTGAGGAACCCAAAGCAAAGGCCAACTATGCATAGTGGGTCAATACTGTAGAACAGTCAGTCCAAAAATAATTTAAACATACTTCCTATATTGTGCCAAGCCCACTACTATCTGCTAAGGATACAAAAATGGTAAGTTGACACTTTCTAATGAAAGCTTTGTGGCCTAACATGGAAGCAAAGATAGGCATGTAAACAAGGATAAGCAAAAAAGGAAATCAGTCATTCTCGGGTTTGGAAGTCATTAAAAATTTCCATAGAGCAAGAGGCATTTAAGCTTTGAAAATCAGAACAAAGCAGAGATAGAAAGGAATCTCTAGGGAAAAGAATATCATGAGACATGAAATAGCCTTGTGTATTTGGACATATAGCAGTTTGATTTGGGTCTAAGCAAAGAATGTGAAGCAAATTGAAATTAGAAGCTGCATAGAGATGAAGCCCACGGGCCTCCTTTGACAAACATATCTCCCTTGGCCAGACTGCTATAGGCACAGAGCAGTGCTGAGCTGAGTGAGTAGATGGCGTGTTGGTAGCCATGTCTGGATAGGGTGGGGAATACAGGGACTCTCATAACCTGCTATGCCTTTAGGGTTCTCAGCTTTCAGGATAAGATTAAGAAGAATGAGCAGAATGGTCAAAGGGATAAACAATGTGGAATAAGTAGCACAACAAAAAAGAAAAATAAAAACTAAAGTATAAAAATAGAAAAAATAAAAATATTAAAAAAACAAAAACAAAAAGAAAGTTCACAGGGGAAACAGAAAGAAGGAAACTCAAACACGTGGAAATCATAGAAAGATGGTCCCTATCTGAGGATTACTTACCTTGTTTACAAATATAGTCAGAGACATTGAATCATCTTAGAGAGAAAGTTTTTCAACGGTGATGGGCAACATAGAATGGTAAGGTCTAGAATGCGAGCTTCTGTATTGTGTACACAGAACTTCCCAGGAGAGAATGACATTGAATCTGGGAAGGCATGGGTGGGCATTTTGGCAGCATTCTTTGCAGGGAACAAGGAAATACCATACATCACTGTGTTTTAATTTATGCCCATCACATAGCCTTCTGAGTAACAGTTGGTCTTTTTTATATATCTTGAGAAAGGGAAACTTAGCTAGTGCAAACCACTTTTTGAAAAGTTTACCAGAACAGAGATTCTGGCTGACTTATTATCCTCGTCAACATAGTTAATGGGATTCTTTCACTGAGAATCTAGTTTTATCACTGTGCTTTTATAATACAATTTCTTGACCTGCAAGACAGCCATTCTAACTCTGGAATACAGTAAAATTACAATTAATTCTACCCTTTGGAGCCTCTTGTCAGTCTTATTCAGTTCTCCTGGCAACCATACAACCTCATTGCCTCCATTTTTTGGATTTCCTGCATCTTAAAAATAAGTTAACTTGTCTGCAAGAGAGAAAGTTAAGATCTTTTTTTTTTTTTTGGCTGTGCAGCATGTGGGACCTTAGTTCTCCGACCAGGGATCGAACACGTGTCCTTGCATTGGAAGGCAGATTCTTAACCACTGGACCACCAGGGAAGTCCTAGGCCTGAGCTTAGGAGGAAGCACATTGACAACTCTCTCTGCTGAAGTTCCCTCCCTTGTCTCCTACTTCTTGATCTTTCCAAATTCTTTTTTTTTTTTTTTTTTTTTTTTTTATTATTATTTTATTTTATTTTTTTGGGGGGTACACCAGGTTCAATCAACTGTTTTTATACACATATCCCCATATTCCCTCCCTTCCTTGACACCCCCCCCTCGATTCCCCCCCACCCTCCCTGCCCCAGTCCTCTGAGGCATCTTCCATCCTCGAGTTGGACTCCCTTTGTTATACAACAACTTCCCACTGACTATTTTACAGTTGGTAGTATATATATGTCTGTACTACTCTCCCGCTTCTTCTCAGTTTCCCCTTCACCCCCCGCCCCCTCCCATACCTCGAGTTCTCCAGTCCATTCCCTGTATCTGCTTCCCTGTTCTTGTCACTGAGTTCATCAGTACCATTTTTAGATTCCGTATATGTGAGTTAGCATACAATATTTGTCTTTCTCTTTCTGACTTACTTCACTCTGTATGACAGATTGTAGTTCTATCCACCTCATTACATATAGCTCCATCTCATCCCTTTTTATAGCTGAGTAATATTCCATTGTATATATATGCCACATCTTCTTTATCCATTCATTTGTTGATGGGCATTTAGGTTGCTTCCATGTCCTGGCTATTGTAAAGAGTGCTGCAATAAACATTATGGTACAAGTTTCTTTTGGGATTATGGTTTTCTTTGGGTATATGCCCAGGAGTGGGATGACTGGATCATATGGTAGTTCTATTTGTAGTTTTTTAAGGAACCTTCAAATTGTTTTCCATAGTGGCTGTACCAACTTACAGTCCCACCAACAGTGCAGGAGAGTTCCCTTTTCTCCACACCCTCTCCAACATTTGTTGTTTCCAGACTTTGTGATGATGGCCATTCTGATTGGTGTGAGGTGATACCTCATTGTGGCTTTGACTTGCATTTCTCTGATGATGAGTGATGTTGAGCATCTTTTCATGTGTTTGTTGGCCATCTGTATGTCTTCTTTGGAGAAATGTCTATTTAGGTCTTCTGCCCATTTGTGGATTGGGTTATTTGCTTTTTTGGTATGAAGCTGCATGAGCTGCTTGTATATTTTGGAGGTTAATCCTTTGTCCGTTGTTTCATAGGCAATTATGTTTTCCCATTCTGAGGGTTGCCTTTTAGTCTTGTTTATGGTTTCTTTCACTGTGCAAAAGCTTTTAAGTTTCATGAGGTCCCATTCGTTTATTCTTGATTTTATTTCCATGATTCTAGGAGGTGGGTCAAAAAGGATGTTGCTTTGATGTATGTCATAGAGTGTTCTGCCTATGTTTTCCTCTAGGAGTTTGATAGTGTTTGGCCTTATATGTAGGTCTTTAATCCATTTGGAGTTTATTTTTGTGTATGGTGTTAGGAAGTGTTCTAATTTCATTCTTTTACATGTTGCTGTCCAATTTTCCCAGCACCACTTATTGAAGAGGCTGTCTTTTTTCCATTGTATACTCGTGCCTCCTTTGTCAAAGATAAGGTGCCCATATGTGTTTGGGCTTACTTCTGAGTTCTCTATTCTGTTCCATTGATCTTCCTTTCTATTTTTGTGCCAGTACCATACTGTCTTGATCACTATGGCCTTGTAGTATAGTTTGAAGTCAGGAAGCCTGATTCCACCAACTCCATTTTTCCTTCTCAAGATTGCTTTGGCTATTCGGGGTCTTTTGCGTTTCCATACAAATCGTAAGATTTCTTGCTCTAGTTCTGTGAAAAATGCCATTGGTAATCTGATCGGGATTGCATTAAATCTGTAAATTGCTTTGGGTAGTACAGTCATTTTCACGATGTTGATTCTTCCAATCCAGGAACATGGTATATCCCTCCATCTGTTTATGTCATCTTTGATTTCTTTCATCAATGTCTTAAAGTTTTCTGCATACAGATCTTTTGCCTCCTTAGGCAGGTTTATTCCTAGGTATTTTATTCTTTTGGTTGCAATGGTGAATGGGAGAGTTTCCTTAATTTCTCTTTCTGCTCTTCCATTGTTAGTGTATAGGAATGCAAGAGATTTCTGTGCATTAATTTTGTATCCTGCTACTTTACTAAACTCATCAATGAGTGCTAGCAGTTTTCTGGTAGAGTCTTTAGGGTTTTCTATATATAGTATCATGTCATCTGCAAAGAGTGATAATTTTACTTCTTCTTTTCCAATTTGGATTCCTTTAATTTCTTTTTCTTCTCTGATTGCTGTGGCTAACACTTCCAAAACTATGTTGAATAACAGTGGTGAGAGTGGACACCCTTGTCTTGTTCCTGTTCTTAGAGGGAATTCTTCCAGTTTTTCTCCATTGAGAACAATGTTGGCTTTTGGTTTGTCATATATGGCTTTTATGATGTTGAGGTAATTTCCTTCTATGCCCATTTTCTGGAGAGCTTTTATCATAAATGGATGTTGAACTTTGTCAAAAGCTTTTTCTGCATCTATTGAAATGATCATATGGTTTTTATCCTTCAATTTGTTGATATGATGTATCACGTTGATTGATTTGCGTATATTGAAGAATCCTTGCATCCCAGGGATAAACCCCACTTGATCGTGGTGTATGATTTTTTTAATGTGCTGTTGCAGTCTGTTAGCTAGTATTTTGTTGAGGATTTTTGCATCTATATTCATCAGTGATATTGGTCTGTAGTTTTCTTTTTTTGTGACATCTTTGCCTGGTTTTGGTATCAGGGTGATGGTAGCCTCATAGAATGAGTTTGGGAGTGCTCCGCCTTCTGCAATATTTTGGAGGAGTTTGAGAAGGATAGGTGTTAACTCTTCTCGAAATGTTTGATAGAATTCGCCTGTGAATCCATCTGGTCCTGGGCTTTTGTGTGTTGGGAGATTTTTAAACACTGCCTCAATTTCTGTACTTGTGATTGGTCTGTTCATGGTTTCTATTTCTTCCTGGTTCAGTCTTGGAAGATTGTATTTTTCTAAGAATGTATCCATTTCTTCCAGGTTATCCAATTGATTGGCATATAGTTGCTTGTAGTAGTCTCTCATGATGTTTTGTATTTCTGAGGTGTCCGTTGTGACTTCTCCTTTTTCATTTCTAATTCTGTTGATTTGCATCTTCTCCCTCTTTTTCTTGATGAGTCTGGCTAATGGTTTATCAATTTTGTTAATCTTCTCAAAGAACCAGCTTTTAGTTTTATTTATTTTTCTTATGGTTTCTTTCCTTTCTTTTTCATTTATTTCTTCTCTGATCTTTATGATTTCTTTCCTTCTGCTCACTTTGGGGTTTCTTTGTTCTTCTTTCTCTAGTTGTTTGAGGTGTAAGGTTAGGTTGTTTATTCGATCATTTTCTTGTTTCTTAAGGTAGGACTGTATTGCTATAAACTTCCCTCTTAGAACTGCTTTTGCTGCATCCCATAGGTTTTGGGTTGTTGTGTTTTCGTTGTCATTTGTTTCTAGATACTTTTTGATTTCCTCTTTGATTTCTGTAGTGATTCCTTGGTTGTTTAATAGTGAATTGTTTAGCCTCCATGTGTTTGTATTTTTTGCAGTTTTTTTCCTGTAATTGATATCTAGTCTCATGGCGTTGTGGTCTGAGAAGATGCTTGATATGATTTCAATTTTCTTGAATTTGCTGAGGTTTGATTTGTGACCCAAGATGTGATCTATCCTGGAAAATGTTCCATGTGCACTTGAGAAGAAAGTGTAGTCTGTCGTTTTTGGATGGAATGTCCTATAAATATCAATTAAGTCGAGATGGTCTAATGTGTCATTTAAAGCTTGTGTGTCTTTATTTATTTTCTGTTTGGATGATCTGTCCATTGATGTAAGTGGGGTGTTCAAGTCTCCCACTATAATTGTGTTACTGTCGATGTCCCCTTTTATAGCTGTTAGCATTTGCCTTATGTATTGAGGTGCTCCTATATTGGGGGCATAGATATTTACCATTGTGATATGTTCTTCTTGGATGGATCCCTTGATCATTATGTAGTGCCCTTCCTTGTCTCTTTTAATAGTCTTTACTTTCAAGTCTAATTTGTCTGATATGAGTATTGCTACTCCAGCTTTCTTTTGACTTCCATTTGCATGGAATATCTTTTTCCATCCCTTCACTTTCAGTCTATATGTATCCCTTGGTCTGAAGTGGGTTTCTTGTAGGCAGCATATAGAAGGGTCTTGTTTTTGTATCCATTCAGCCAGTCTGTGTCTTTTGGTTGGAGCATTTAATCCATTGACATTTAAGGTGATTATTGACATGTGTGTTCCAATTACCATTTTCTTAATTGTTTTGGGTTTGTATTTGTAGGTGTTTTCCTTTTCTTGTGTTTCCTACTTAGAGAAGTTCCTTTAGCACTTGTTGTAAGGCTGGTTTGGTGGTGCTGAATTCTCTTAACTTTTGCTTGTCTGGAAAGCTTTTGATTTCTCCCTCATATCTGAATGAGATTCTTGCTGGGTAAAGTATTCTTGGCTGTAGGTTTCTCTCTTTCAGGACTTTCAGTATATCCTGCCATTCCCTTCTGGCCTGCAGAGTTTCTGTAGAAAGGTCAGCTGTTATCCTGATGGGTTTTCCCTTATATGTTGTTTGTTGCTTTTCTCTTGCTGCTTTTAATATTTTTTCTTTGTGTTGAATTGTCGTTAGTTTGATTAATATGTGTCTTGGTGTATTTCTCCTTGGGTTTATTCTGTATGGGACTCTCTGTGCTTCTTGGACTTGGTTCATTATTTCCTTTCCCATGTTGGGGAAGTTTTCCACTAGAACCTCTTCAAATATTTTCACAGACCCTTTCTTGTTTTCTTCTTCTTCTGGGATGCCTATAATTCGAATGTTGGTACGTTTAAGGTTATCACTGAGGTCTCTGAGGCTGTCTTCTAGTCTTTTTATTTTTTTATCTTTTTCCTGCTCTGTGGCGTTTATTTCTTCCATTCTATCTTCCAACTCACTTATTCGTTCTTCTGCCTCAGTCATTCTGCTGGTTAGAGCATCTAGAGTATTTTTAATTTCAGTTATTTTGTTATCCATTGCTGTTTGTTTTTCTGAGTTCTTATGAACTGTTTCTTGTACTTTCTCTAATTTGTTATCGAGATTTTGTATCATTTTTACTATCATTACTCTAAATTCTTTTTCAGGCATTTTTCCTATTTCCTCCTCATTTATTTGGTCTTGTGGGTTTTTTTCCTGCTCCTTTGCTTGCATGGTGTTTCTTTGTTTCCTCATGGTTGTCCAAGCTTTTGGGGTTGCTTGTCCTGGTGATAGAGGTGTTTATAGAAGACTGTCCAAGCCTCAGACTAATGTCCAAGTATTGGATTAGACGAATATTCAGTCTAGGAAACACATACATGTATAAGACACACAATTATTGAATCCGTTAGGACATAAGGCTCTAGAAAGACCTGACAGAACCCCAGTGTGCTATCAGATATTCAGAGAGAAACCCAGCAGAAATTGACAACTGAAACAGAACAAATCAGAGACAGAAGCAAAAGCAAACAAACAACAAATAACACCCTACACATACAAACATCAATCCAGGGAGATTTTGTAAGGTAGGATCAAATATAGAAATGAGCTGGAGTACCACCAGAGAGAATGGAGATTCTCCGAATGTAATTAGACAACTGTACTAAGAACTAAGATAAAGACAAAAGCCTAATATTAATACCAAGGCAGTGCATCATCTGGAGAATAGAGCAAGGAATCTGAGCAGACCGATAGTGTTGCTTATAAGTATGTTAAGATAAAATACACTTAAAATGGCTGGAAGAAAGGGGAACAGAAGAGCGTAATGTGGTTGGAAATATGCAAAGAAAAAGAAAGGAATAGAAGTGTATAAAAGAAAGGGATGAAAGGAAAGTATGAAAGATATTTTGTCCGTACTACCAAAAACTTAGCTAGATATAGAAGTATTTTAAAAGGCAAAAAAAAAAAGAAAAAAAAAGAAAAAAGGGTAAAAAATATCCTTATAAAATTATGTTGTAAAACTTGTAGATCCCTTAGGGCTAAGATCGTATTTAATAAATCAAAAAAAAAAAAAAAAAAAAAAAAAAAAGAGAAAGAAAAAAAAAAAAAAAAGAAGAAAAATCCAGAACTGATCCCCGAATGGACCAGTTCAATAGGTATTGATACTACTATTTCTGTTTCCTTAGCGTCTCAGCTGTAAGTGTCCTTTTCCTTGCCTTGGGTTTTTTTTTTTGCGTTATTCTGTGACCAGCAGAGGTTCCTTTATTGTTCGTCTGTAAGCCTCGGTGTGTGGGGAGGGAGAGGGTGCAATAGTGGCTCCTTCTCCTGGGAGGGAGTGAGCAGTGGCGCACTGTTGCTTCAGTCAGGCTTGGAGGTGCCTGTTGCAGAGGGCGCTGGTGGCTCAGGCGTACACAGAAAGTCTTAGAGTTGGGCCTCTCTCGGGGTTTTTTCTTTTTGATGCTGGTTTTTTTTTTTTTTTTTTTTTTCTCTCGGCAGCCTCCCTGCTGCTGGCGTTGCAAGGAGTTTTAATCTAGCCCCGCCCGAGCGCCTGAGGGTGCTTGTTATCCCTGAGCGCCTTATGTGGCCCCGCAGGGCGTCTCTCCGCTGCCTGTTGCAGAGGCGCAGAAAGAGAGAGAGAGGCTATGCGCGCGGCTCCTCCCCCCCGCCCGGGAGCCTGCAGCCTCCAGCCGCCATCATGGCCGGGCAGCTTTCAGGGATCGGCACTCCTCTCCGCGGACCTCCTCCCTCCTGTCCTCTCGGTCCGTCACCCTACCGGCAACAATGTTTCTCCCCCTGAACCAGCTCTCCGGTTCCCACGCTCCCGCTCCTGGAACCTCCGTTCAGCCGCGGATCGATGTCTCGGTCCGGGAACGCGGAGCTGCGCTGCGGACCTTCGGTATGTTTCTCACTCCCTCCCGTCTGCCACAGCTCCGCCGCTTCACCCTCTTTGAGCCCTCGTAGATGCCTCCCTACCGGCTATGTCAGGTTCTCCGCAGCCCTTTCCGGTGTCCGAGGCCGTCTGCTGGTGTTCAGCTGGTTCTCTGTGGGAATGACTGTGTCCTTCCGTGCATTCCCAATGCATCTGTGGAGAGGGATGCACTCCACGTCTCACTACTTCGCCGCCATCTTTTTTCTCCCGAAAGTTAAGATCTTAAGTAGACATCCCACCTCTAGAAATACTTTAACAAAAAGACTACAGGCTGTCTGTGGATATAACAGTTGATGAAAACACAGCCATCCAGACTCTAAAATACACTTAGTTTATCTCAAGTTTAGTTTCTACCTTCCATTGTATTATGAAGGAGGCACTTTAGGATAGTAGAAGACAGGCAGTTTTCAAACTCTTTTTGTTTTTTAATTCATAGGAATTTTTCCTAAAACTAAATCTCTATGGAGACTTTTCATGTAAAAATATAAAAGTGCATGTTCAGAAGCAGGAAGGAGAACCCAGGAGTTCTGCGGGATTAATTCTTTCCAAGGCCCATTGCATCCCTAGCACATCCCAAGGAGCCCCTAGGGCTGAGTTTGAGAATTGCTAACAGTGAGGAACCTGGGAGGAAAAATCAAGTAATACAGGTTCTGATCTTGGCTCCACATCAGGCTTGAGAATAGATCTTGCAACTTTATTTCCTCATTTAAAGGGAACAGTTGCCCTGCTTTCCTCTGGGCAAATAAGGAAGCCATTTTCATGATCAAATGGTCATGGGGATACCTCTAAGGTGCACGATACACCAAAAAAAAGATACAACCTTTAGACTATACACTCATATTTGGAAATCCCCAAATCTCCTCATTACATAATCACTTTCAATAGCTTTGTTTAAAAGCCATGGTTCTAAAATTTTTTGAAGGACATGTATAATTTCAAACACAGATTTTTATCCATTTCTTTAAAAAATCACCTATACCGCTGCTGTGAGCTAGTGAAATTACGTCATTCATTCAAGAAATAATTATTGAGCACTTCTTATTTGCAAAACATTGTACCAATACAGTAAACTACATAAAATTGCCCTGATCCTTGATTTTGACAGAGGAAAGGAAGAGGAAGGTGACTAAATTAGAGTGACTCTATCAATCTGCTGTTAATTATTATAATGAGTCCTTATTACATACATCACAGTTTCACCCCAAAATCTACAAGTTAGGTGTCTTTCACTGGTTTCTCTTTGTGTGTGTTTGTGTGTGCATGTGTGTGATTTTTGATTGGTTTTCATTCAACAAAATGAGCCATCTAATCTATTTGTCCCTAAATCCATGCCCTGTTTTGTTTTGTTTTGTTTTGTTTTTGCTAAAACATAGCTTAACCTGCTCTTAGAAAATTATCTCCCTTTCCTTTATTATTTGGCTTATATCATTGATTATTATGGTTATACTCTGTGCTTTTTATTACGTCATCTTAAACACTATTAGTAAATATTCTTAACTACCACTTTGCTGATTTATATTATTAAGTATGATATTTAGTTTAGGGTGTTCCACTTAAAATGGAAACAATCACTGGAAATATCACTAGTCAGGACATATTCTTATTGCATTTTGGCCAAGTCAGTGTGAGGAAGCAATAGTAAAAGTAGCAGCATCTTCTTTATATAAAATTCAAATTCAGGGTTATAACTACTCTGAGGATACATAGTGATATCTATAAGCCAAAGTTTGACTAGTAAGTTTTGCCTTGGTCTGGGTGACGGCATTGCTCTCTTATTACAAAAGAAATCAACCATGATGACACACAGATATTTGATGCATATATAAATCACCATGTTCCAGGAAGGCAAGTGAAAATCAGGACACAAGGATTCTTCAATTCTTGGAAGCCTAAGGCTGGCCTCTGAAATCCTCAAACCAACACAGGATTTATCTCATTTTTCTCTGCTGATTTTCTTTTGTGTTCAATGATGGGGCATGAAAATACTGGCTTGAAAATGAACTGAATCTTGGAAGGAAGTCTCCAGTCTGTAAATGATTTCGATGTGGATGAGACTTTGTTTTTCGTCCGAAAAGCGATGGCACAGCCTGAATGCGTTTTCACCCTTCAAGTTTCAGGAGTCTGAGTTGCAGCGTTTGCCTCGATGCAGCACTGCAGAAAAGCCTGATCTGGTTGGAACTGCAGCTCTCCTGCATCAGGAATGTTGCTTTCTTGGAACACTCTGATATGACAGTCAAGTCAACTTCACTTAATGAGGATAGTTAGGGTTGCCTGTGATGCGTATTTGAGGAAGGCTTAGATATCCACACTGGGGAAGTGGTAGAAGCTGACACAGGGACAGATCGACCATATACTGGATAAACCGATTCTCTCCTTTCCCTGTCTGTTTAAATATTCAAGCCTGATTCATTATCTGATCTAAGAAGTAACAGAGCAAGGGCATACCATATTAGAAAGCTTATTCACAAATCTTTCCATTTTAAAAGTCTAAACTAGCACATCAGCTGCCTTTGAGATAGACACAACCACCAAAATAGGCCCATGTGCTTCTCATCCTGAGTAAAATTGTGTTACATAACAGTGCTCTTCCTCCTTCCTAAACTCCAACTACCACCGGAGGAAGCTCATTAGCAGTAAAAACTGCAATCGATGAAGGTGGCATTCCAGAGAAGATAAGAATCTTAAGGAGTCAGAATATAATTATTAGTAATGTTGGACAGCGCTACACAATAAAATATACATACTTTTCAACGTTACCTCAAATGCTTGGCATAAAATTCAGCTTCTTACTTGTTATGCCAAGATCTGTTCCCTTCCCACCTCCTTCAAAGAGTCTACAAAAACCAGTTGGTGAGACAACATCTTAGCTTATTAAAAACTTCTGTCCCAGGAGGTCCATTTCATAGCTACAAAGAACAGAGATCAATACAAAGAAATGAAAACTAAAGAATAATATATAAAAAGAAATAGGGACTTTAAGACCCCTAAGGTAAAAACAACCAAAAATTAAGCCTTCTCTCGCAAAAGTCAACATTTCTAAAATGCGTGCTATGGGCACTTTGGACTAGACACTTGAAAAGATGCCACACAGACCCAGTTCCAGCCCCCAACAAGCCAAAAATCTAGATAACATACAGCCTAAATGTCAAATAAATGATTCACTGATTAAAGAGTAAAGGTGGAAAAGATGTTAAGGACCCATCAGCTCAACTTCCTCATCTTGTGAAAGAGAAACATGAGAGGCCCAAGGAGAAGTCGCCTGAATTGACAGGGACTGGACTGGATTCCACGTCTTCTGACTCCAAGCTGCTAAACAGAGAGAGATTTTCACATCATTGGCCAATCTTTTCCCAAAGGAGTTAACTATTTATCACAAAGAGCAGGGTGGTTGCAACTGACATGGCTGAAAAATAGCTCCAATAAGAGGGCTTTTAGCAATGGGGTTATTTTGGGAAGGCTTTTGATGGGTTTAATGACCCCAAGTAAAACAGGTCCTGTGGCAAAACCAACATATGGAGAAACATTCCAAAAACCTTAATATAATCATTCAAAAACTTTAGTCAACCATCCAAACTTAGAGGGCTCATTATGTGCCAAACACTGTGCTGGTTCAAGTTGAGGGAAAGAAAAAGTGCCCGAGAAGTAACACCTTATATCCCCAGCAATACTTTCTCCTTCCTAAATCCAGATCCTGTTTTCAGCAGAACCAGGAGGAGCAGCTATCCATGCTTCTGATGAGTTCTCCCAGTTGCCTCCTTATTAATAAATCCTTACCTATCACCATGTCTGCTTAAGACATCAGCCCAAAGAAGTTTCTAGATAGCATTTTTTCTAAAAATTTTGACTGCGGCCCACATTAGGACATACATCTTATATCATGTCTATTATACACATATATATTAAACTGAAACAAAAGTATGATGAAATAATTCTTTACCATGTGCCATACCTTTTGGTATTTCCCATCCCTTTCTAGTCTCTTTTCTTCTTGTAAGTTAAATATAAATGTAGATCATGATATGTTAAATTAGTTTAATGACTCTAATGGATCATAACGCATTTGAGAAACACTAGGAGACCATTCATTCATTAATTCCACATATATTTATTGAGTGCCTACCCAAGGCCAGCACTGTTTGAGGTATTTGGAAAACAGCGATGAAAGGAACAATAAAAATTCACATCTTTTGGGGGCTTATGGTCTGTTTCGGGGAGAACAAGTCAAAAATTAAAGTATACTGTATGTTAGATAATGATGAGCTCTAAGGAGAAAACCGAAGCTGAGAGGGAGATTGTAAGTATTGGTGAAGCACTTGTGGTTTTGGATAGAGTGGCCTGGTAAGTCCCCACTAAGAAGGTGACATTTGTACAAAGACCAGCAGAAGGTAAGGAAACAAGTCTGCAGACATCTGAGGAATAGCTTTCCAGGTGTAAAGGAGAGACAGACTGGTTGGAACTGAGGTCAGAGGGGTAGCAGATGCCAGATTTACTGGGCTTTGGAGATCACTGAATATCTATGTCTGTTAAATGTGGTCCTTTAAACATCTAATGTCTTTAATCTAACATTTGTCTTCCATTCCCAAATGATAAAATCATAGCCATTTTCATTAGTAACAATCTCATCTCAAAATCTTTATAGCAAGCATCTCTAGAATCCATCTCTATCTTTGCAGCTCACGACTGTGTGGCGATTGCATTTCCCAAAGATGGCCATCTCTGTCTTTGCAGCTCACAACTGTGTGGTGATTGCATTTCCCAAAGATGGCCACAACAGTAGCTCCCATTCCACATGCTCTTCTGCAGTGTGACTCTGCCACTCTCTCAATTCTCTGACACTGTCTCAAGAGGTGGAGTCCCATTGCTCTCCTCTGGGATCTGGATTGGCCTTAGTGACTGGTACTCAGATGGTAGAATAGGGCCAATGTGATGCTATTTGACTTCTATGTCTAAGCCAGCCCTATGACTTTTATTTTGTTCTTGTGCAAAATTTGTTCTTGGAGCCTTAAACTACCATATAAGAAGTCTGACTACCCTAGGAACACCATGCTGGAGAGGGCACCTTTAGATGCTATGCTCAGCAGTCCTAGCTGAGATTCTCCTTGAGAAATCCCAGACTTGGTACCAGCCATTTGAGCAAAGAGTAATGTTGAAAATTATTGTTCTAGTCCCAGCTATTCCAGACCTCAGATAATCAAGTCACCCTCAGCTGAGGCTCTAGACATTCTAGAGGTGGGAGGAACACACCTCACTGTGCCATTTCCAAAATACTGACCCACAGAATCCATGAACATAATCTAATGGTTGTTGTTTTACACCACCCAGTTTTGTGGTGTTTACTATATAGCAATAGATAACCAGAACAGACTCCAACCTAGGACAGTTCTCTGGCCCCACAAAGAATCATAATAATTTGACCTTATCAGTGTTTTACCATGATGATGAGGCAGCATAAATCCTTTTGCCTTCATTGTTTGGCTTAGTTTATGTTGAAGAGACAGTTGATGTTCATGAAATAATCCATTTGCTCTCCTACATTTTCTATCCTCCTTGCTTATGGCCACATGTCTAGTTCTGGGCCAACAGAATGTGATGAGAAGTAACTGGATCACTTCGGGTACAACGTAGTTACAAGTAGGCGTGATTTCTCTAACTATTCCCTCATTTGTGTACATGGCAGGGAGCACAAACTCTGAGAAGACAAGAGGTTGTAAGACAGAGGCATCCTAAATCCCTGAATCTCTGTTGGAAGAGTTCCAAAGAGAGCTTCCTGACCCACACCAAACTGTGATATGAGCAAGAAATTAATCTTTGTTCTCTTAAGCTAAGTGAATTTAAGGCCTTATTTGTTACTACAACATGGTCTAGCTGACCTTAACTATGACAATTTTCACGATCTGTCCTTAGAGTCAATCTTTTGCATATACTATAAACCCTCTCTCTTTTTTTTTCTGGGAGTTTCTTTCCGGTTAAATTCATCTCAATGCCTACTCAACTCCTTCTCCAAGCAGCTATACATGGCTGGAGGCGGGACTGACTCAGCAACCACGCTAACTGATTTCTTTTTTTAATTCATGCACCTAAACGTCAAGGGGGCCCCTGTGCTTCCTAGTTGTTCATCTAAATTTTCTTCTTTAATTCATTCTCCAATTTTCCAAAGTGACTCTTTCAGAATCCCTTCACTTTCCTCAAATAATACCTCCTTCCCCAAATTTATTCTCAGCTGATGACTTGCTTCCTACTCTACTGACAAAGTTGAAGCCACAGAAGAGAATTTCCATGTGGTTCCACCCCCACATTTATCCATCTATCTGGATCTGTCCATATATTTTGCCTTCCCTTTTCTTAACTGTAGATGAGCTGTGTAGGCTCTTATAGAAAGCCAGTGACTCTAGTTGTGCCCTGAATCCCATCCTATCTCTCCTGCTCAATGACATTGCTTCCGTGATCTCTTCTCTCTGCTTTACTATGAAGCTTTCTCTACTGCATGTCCCCAACTGCAGACAATCATTATTTCCCTTTAGTGCAAGATTCTTTGGAAGAATGAGCTTTACTCACTGTCTTTACTTCCTATCCTCCAAGCTCTACTGAACCTCTTTATATTACCCTCAACTTTCCTCTGAAGCAAATCTTGTCAAAGTCATTAATGACCTTCAAATTCCTGGACTGAATGACAGATTCTCAGTTCTCACTGGACACAATTTCTCAGTGGCTATTGGAACAACTGATCTCCTGCTCCTTTATGAAACGCCCTCTTGACTTAGCTGCTGGGACACTATTCTCTCTTGGTTCTCCTGCTATCTCACTTGATAGCCTGACCCTTCTTAGTGTCATTTTCTGAACCACTTTCATCTGCCCAATCTGTAAGCAATGGAATACTCCTGGGCTCAGATCTTAGACTTCCTCTATTTTCTATCAGTATTTATCTTTCCAGTTGATCTTATCAGACTCCATGGCTTTCATTATTAGCTATGCCATGATAAATCCAAAATTTAGCTTTTCAGCTCTAACATAACAGATTTTAATTCTGAACCTGATCTGTATACTGTCTTATATCACCAACTCCACATTTTCCCACTTGGATACTTAATAGGTATCTAACTGAGCAGACAGAAAATGAAACTCTTGTATTTCCCCCCACAACTTATTCCTCCCACGATCTCCCGGTGACAGTAAATGACAACTTCTTTTGATTAATTATTCAGTCCTCAAAGCTTGGAGTCATCCGTGACTCCTCTTTTTCTTACATCCAGTCCTTCAGCAAATCCTGTCAATTCTCTTTGCCAGTATATATCCCGAGTCTAATCCCTTTTACCACTGTCACTGCTTCCATGCTATTTCAAGCCACCATTATAGCCCATGAAGATTTTGTAATAACCTCTTACCCACGTATAAGGTATAACCTATAACCATTCTTGCTCCATTGAGATTCATTTCCATAAAACGTTAAGTCAGATCACACTCTCGTCTAAAAATGCTTCAGATAGCGCACCATCTTAAGTACTAAGTTCTCAGTGCCCTACATGACCTGGCTCTATGTTACCTCGCGTAATACTCAGATAGGTGCCCACTCTGCTCCAGCCACACTCCCTTTCTTGCTCTTCCTTAACTTTACCAAGTAAGGTCCATCTCAAAGCCTTCGCATGGATAGTTCTCTTTGTCAGAGACATTCTTTTCTCAGTTGGTACATGGCTCCTTCATTTTATTTAGCTCTCTGTTTCAATTTCACTTGTTTAGAAAGGCTTTTTTTCTGGCCACCTATGCTTTTTATCTCTTATCCTGTTTTACGGTTATATTTTATATCACATCAATAACACAACACAGCTTATATCCATTGGTTTATTGTCTGATGCCTTCCCTTAGCAGGCTTAGAATGTAAGATCCATGCAGGTAACAACTTGATCAGTTCTGTTCAACACCTTTCACTCCAGGACATGGTAGGTGCTTAATAAATATTTGAATAAATTAATAAGTAAATGAATATGGAGCTCAGTTTTGGATGATGAATGAGAAGGTCTCCTACCTGGAAACCCTGGGTTCACCTGAAAAAAACAAGTCATCTGCACACATCCAGTGGCATCAAGCTGACTAAAGTAAGACTCCTGGCAATATAAAACAAACTCAGGATGGACAGCAAAAATAATAGAGAATCAAGGCTTCTAACGTCCCTGGCAACTATCCAAAGAAGATCAGCAAGATACAGCAGGAGCCAGCTGGGCATCTGTGTGTGATATTAGCCCATATTTCTCCTTCCAGAAAGAGGAAACACATCCACATAAAGCAAATGAGGTGAAAAAAGGCTGACAATGAGTTATAAATTAAATTAGTGGTATTCTCGTTGGTTTATGCTTATACAGAGAAAGGACGTTAGGCTGGAGCTAAAAGGGGTCATTTTAGGCATTATTGTGTCTGGACTTCTCTCTGAAATTTTTTGTAGAGAGAATACACATGCTTATAATTATCTTCTTTTCTAAGCCTAAATATTGAACGTACAATTCAACAAACATCCATTTTCTTATAGGGACACCTGCCAAAATATAAAAGTTGCTACAGGCTTTAAAAACAGAGGATATGGGAGTACAGTATACATGTCTCTGAAATGACAGTGGGGATGTTAACTAGATGAATAATCAGAAAAAAAGAACAAGCAGATGCTGTATAAAAGGAAGATAGGTGGTCAAAAAAGAGAATGGTTGACGAGTAGAGCACCTAAGCGACATACCCAGCTCAGAGGGAAGTTCTAATGAGGACGAATGGCTTGAATCTTGGAGCATAATGAGGTGAATATTCACTACCGTAAAGACATATTTGTAGGAATATAGGAATAGAAATAGAGGTTTATGAAAAGAGTTGGGTTTCTTTTCCTTACACCCAACTAATTGGATTATGCAGTTTTGACACAATGTAAAGTAATTCATCAAAGGACTACTTTGTAGGGATGTGTCTGCCAAACTCAGCACTCGCCCCCCCCCCCCACACACACACATAGCCAATAAAAGAGAATGGAGATTAGAAATCTGAGAATAACACAAATCTTCAGATTTTTTCTAAAAGAATGACCAAATTCTAATTTCAGTTGAAGAATGAAATGAATAATGTTGTAGGATCTTCAAAATTTAAGAACTAAAGAGTCCAAATCCTTCATTGAATAATTGAAGAACTGGGACAAAGAGACTATACCTAACTTGCCCAACAAAACATACGAAGTTAGTGGAAAATCTGAGACAGAAACCCAGATGGCCTAACTCTGTGGCATATCCCGTTCATTTCACTAGTTCTCCACCTTGGCATCTTTACTATTTACACTTTACTATTTACTCTTTACACTTTACAAACAAAACAAAACACAACAAAACCAACTCCCCTTTGATGGAGCAAATATCTTAACTAAGTATATATTTATAGGTCTACTGGTGCTGTTTTCAGAACGTAGCAGAAAAGTTCTTTTAAGATTATTTGAAGAACTTGAATTACAGAAATACTGAAGAATAACCATTTACCAGGCTTCTGGACTCTGTACTGATCCTGTCCAGTGCTGCCTTGTGATTATAAAGATGACTGAGAGAGGAGGTAAAAAGTGTGTGTTTTAGGGTTTGGATGTTTTCCTCACTGTGGCGTTCAGTGTTATTATAATTTCTCTAAGGGATGAAAATACCACTGATTTGTATCTGAGCCTAGGATACAAATCAGCATCACTAGAGACAATTTTTCTCCTTATTTGTATGAAATATGTGACCCTATACATTATAGAATTTTCCTGATAAATCTTTTCACTACCTAATTAGATGGCCACCAGTTTTAGGGAAGGCCTCTTGGCTCTAAGGTATCTGATTTGTCCACCTTGAATGATCTCTGTTTCATTTGTGAATCATGCTGCATGATTCATATGCCTCTTATTAAATTAAGAGACTGAGCCCACAAAACGTAACAAGTATATATGGTTCAAATCTAGACCCATCTTTGTCACTGGTGGAAAAATTTTTTTCATATCTTTCTTTAGGAAACTGAAAAACTCTTTTTGTTAACAAGATAAACATGCATTTAAAGATGATATGCAGAATGCAAGAAAGACTTTCAATTTTTTGAAGTCAAGGGCTGTTTCCTATTCATCACTGAATCCACTGCACTTACACCAGGTTAACAACTAAAACTTGATGATACTTACTGAGTGTCTACTCTGTCCTATTACCTTTAGGTATATTCTATTACGTTCAGAAAACAATTCTTTGATCATTATCCTCATTTTACTTTTTAAGTGATAACAAGCAAAGCTGCTTCATTATTATCACTATATCATTGTTATTATTATTTAGTTTTAAGTAGGAATACTGCTGTACCACAGAGGCCAAATCGGAACTGGCTTTTCATTTATCCTTATTTTATACAAGAGGAAGCTGAGACTTACTGAGATGAGCTAACAGGACCACGATGAAGATGGGCTTCTAGATAAATCCACTTTGCAGTGTTGTTCTCGAAAATGTTTGTTTAAGTCAAAATGAAAAGATTTTAACTACCTGCCTATGTCTTTTTTATTTAATAATAAAACTATAATTTAGGGCTGATATTAACCTGGGGAGTGAAAAGCATTTTATTTCACAGCTGAAGATTCTCCTGTGTGTGTCAGTTCACCATCTAGAGGCCATTTTTTTTACAGTTCATCCTTTGTTGCATGTAGGGAATTGTATCACATCTGACAGAACTCTCCAGCAGTACCACAAACGTCACCATTATCATCTCTATTCTGATAAGTTCCATCAATCTCGTTGATGAACCATCACTCACTTTTCTTTCCAGACGTGATCTTCTCTTTTGCAAGAAACACACACACACACACACACACACACACACACACACACACACTCACATACCATTTTCTAGATCTTTTATGTATGTCTGGGGAAAATGTACAAGAAAGGATAATCTTGACTGAGGATACTTATGAATTGTTTTCACCAGATATCAAAAAAATTAGAGGCCACATCTTTAGGCAGCTGCTGGAAAATTTTAAATAGAGATGGGGAAATAGAGTATATTCTCTGCAAAAACTTGGAAATGAATTCATAAACAAAGTCAGGTGGAGTTTTTTGAAATTAGAACCTATTGATGGCTCTCAGAATTTTCATCCCATGATATCCATGCTTCATCACCATCAATTAGAGGATGCAACACTCATATGAACCACAAAATCCTGTGTGAAGCAGGTTTTGGATCTCCTTAACTCTGTACCCTATAATCTTCAACCTATATTTTTGAAGAAGCTGAGTAGAGGATTCCAATAGTGTGTACTTTAAAAGCATTGGACAGTATTAAAGTCCCTGGCATAAATAGAAAGATGGCTTGGTCAGCCTATAACTTACAAACAAAAAAAAAAGGCCTAATCAGGTAAAACAGGCACCACCCCAAGTAAAATTTCACATCATCACACATACACACCAATGCAAAATTAAAACAGATTTCTACCTAAGAATTCAAGAAATGTACTACCTTGCCCCAAACTGGTAAGAAGCCGATTACCACAAGGATGGATAGTTACCCATGGCGAAGAACGGGATTCCCAGCAGGGTGGAGTTGTACTTTCCATCTGTGATGAAGAAGATCCCAGCTGCGGTGACGATGGAGATGCACACGGTGAGCACCCCCAGGAGGCCCAGGAAGGGCTTGCCGCGCAGACAGTCCTTCATGGAGCTGGAGAGGGTGGCTGTGGTCAGAATCAGCACGAGGCTCACCAGGACCTTGCTCCTGGCCAGGATGCTGGTCTTATGAAAGTCTCTCCAGAGGCTAAAGGATGCTAAGGAGTAGAGCTGGAGGTCCTGGTGCTCCTCCTGGAGCTTGCTCATAAGCTTACAGAACTCATTCTCCCACTTCTCCCCTATGAGGTCCTGGGTGGCAGAGCCATAGGTCTGGAGGTAGTAGGTGATTTGAATGGCTCTGGCTGACTTGACCCGCTGGTCCTTGCTGTTTGGCACTTCCACTACCCCGCCCAGTTGGTGTCCAATAAAACTGTTCCTCCCATCCTTGAAAACAGAAAAAGGGGAGACTGAAGTTACCAGAGGGATGCACTTTCCAGAGAATAGATTCTTACTCTAAATGAAGGAGCACACAAGGCAGAGGTAGGCTCTAGCAATTGTGGCACTGATGTGGGTGGAGTGGCATGTTAGGATTTTATATTCAACCTTTTGGAGCTCTGTGAGATACCATGCAAGATGATTGGGATTAGAAAGGATGCAGAGTATTATGAAGTTATACAAGACTTGCCACATGCATAGGAAAATGTACAGATATACTATTTCGATCTCATCCATTCCCTCATTCTCACCACTTCCTTCTGTAACTCTATTATAACTCCATTATGCAGGATCAAGTTTAGTCATTCAATTTCAGCCAAAAGTAAAGCATGGCATGAGTTAACAACCTTTCAAAAATTAAAATAATAGTCTATTTAATAAATACATGCTAAACTTTCTAGGGTTAACACACACACACACATATCTACACTAACACACACGTATATCTATACTAACACACACACACCTACACTAACACACACACACATACACTAACACACACACACCCCTACATTAATGCGTACACACACACACAAAACACACACTGACATTACAAACATCCCTTGTTCTTTATATTCTGGGGGTATAGCTACTTGCAGAACAAGTAGAAGAAAATACTATTTTTTACAAATAAGTTAATAGTGTTGAAATGTTTTCTAAATATAATGTGAGCACCTGATCACTCATTACAACATTCCCTTTAAATACCTGCTCCAGTTGTAGGTTGAGCAGAAAATACAGTGGACAAGCCCCCCAAATGAGATGGGTAAGACTTCAGATGGGGTTGTCAAAAGTTATCTCAATTTCAGGATTTCATTCATGTGAAGTAGAGTAGACAAGATCCTAAGAGTAGGGTATTTATGAGAAGGACAATCACTCTTCTTTTAGGAACACAAAAGGTGGACACTGAGTTGCTTAAATAGATTCAGAGAAGTAATTTTCAATCAGTGTGCCTTAACACTCAGAAAGAAATCCCTGACAGCCATCACCAAATTTGAATCAATTTGGATATTTTCGTTTTGCCACAACTGTCATGTACTTCAATGGCAGTGGTTGTCAGATGGAATAGCGAACCCAGTGGCAGGTTGCAGGATGGAGTCTGGTTCTGAAAAGGTGCATCATGTCCTGGAGGAGACATAGGCACAAAAGTAAATTCATGCCATGAATAGATTGTGTGTTTGCTACATCAGGCAAGACATTTATCTCACGAGGATAAAAAAGTATAGAGTCACAACAGGAAACAGAAAGGTGGTGCAGAAGGGCAAGAAACCCTCCTGTGTGGTTACCATGGTTGTTTTCACAGAACTGAGAGGCGCTGTGTGCTCAAGAGATGTGTAACGAGTATTGTAGACTTGTTAGACCAAGACACCTATATCTGAGGTACTTGTTTGTATCTGCACCAAAGCTGCCCTAGTACTTGAGAATGTGTTGAAACGCAAAAAGCTTGAGAGATTTACAGAGAGTACAAATGTTGTTAGTAGGATCATCAAGAATTGCAAGAAAGAAATTTTATAGTCCCTCCGTATACCCATTTCCTCACTACATGTTAAATAAAAACAGTCTTTTTATTTAACTCAACATGACCAACTCGAAACGAATACTACGTTTCTCAATAAGAACTTAATCTGAGGGTTTTCTCCCTTTGCTTGGGGTATCTCCCACTCTCCACAGCATCTTTGTAATTTTCCCATCTGTTTTTCATATAAAAAATCAAACTGAAGTTCTGACTGTAGGTTCCCAAGGCTCTGGCTTGATGAAACTCTCAGGGGTCCTCCAATGACCTGCGGGTGGGAAGGTGGGCAGCTTCGAGGAAGGGGACAGAAATCTTGCCCAGGCACTGAGAGGCTGTGAGGCATGATGTTCGCTCTTTCAGCACAGGTCAAATTGCTCCTCGGTTGAGCTTGTTTATTTTTGTTTTAGGCTTGGTATGAATTTTAGCTCCACCCTTGTTTCCACGTCTTTGAAATCCCACCTGCGATGCTGACTTGTGCTTCAAATTATTTGAGAAGGACAGTATTTTAAAAGCTTTATTTATTCACGTAAGAAAGTGCAGTTCTGTCTGTCTTTACTTATTTCTGTCATCACAAAGATTTCTGAGGGCTTGTTAGCAGCAGAACAAAGATTTATGCATCCCTCAGGCCTCATTTGGAGATTATAGTGGATCAAAGAGGGTGCTGATAATGTGTCTGGACGAAAGTCAAAATTTTTAAGAAGGCAAAATACAGATTTTTTAAACAGCCAGTCTACGTCGGGTTTGGCTAGCTGCTCACCCCACCCCCCCATTGAAATTGTCTAATTTCCACTTTCTTACAAAAACGACTTCATAAAAGATATGCTTTCATCTCATATGTAAATGAATGTAACAAATCGGATGCATTTCTCTCTCTTCATCTGCCCTGCTCCACGCACCAGGATAAAATAAACAAGGTCTTTGGACATCCTTGAATCAAAAGCTCTATTGAATGAGCATCTTGTACAAACCATTGGCCCAATCACCCTACTCAATATAGTCTTCAGAAATACACTTTTATACATTATTTGTAAGAGATTATTCTACTATTTTGTGATAGAAGAGTTCATTAGTTTCCCAACTCATAGGTGATTCTATGTAGGAGAAACGAAGACTGAATATAACATATACGGTAATTACCCTCTGAGCAGAACTTCCCTGGATTTGTAAGGAGTCAGGTGGGATTAATGGAAAGAACACTTAATCATGTGACGTGGAATCATTCACATGTAATGTGAGTCTCTCAGTAACTGGATAAGGAACCCTTGTCTGGTTCATTTCCCCTTCTAGGTTTCAGTTTTCTCATCTGTAAGGTGAGTGATGTAAGTATATGAGTAAAAATGTTTACATAATATTGAAGACATTTTTCAGCTTTATCATTCTACAAATTGAACTGGCATCATTAACATAAGATGAATTTAAGTCCCTATTTCATATCCTTGGGTTCACTTCTGCTCTTCCTCAATGTATTCTCCACATTGAAGCCAGAGCCTGCTTGCACAGTTCTAAGTGAGAGCACATCATTTCTGCACCTAAAACCTTCTACTGGCTTCTCCTTGCACTAGGAATAAAATGACTCCTTGCCAGGCCTGCCAGGCCCTGCATTGCCTGCTGCTGGCCAGATCCTCAAGCCTCCTCTCCTACCACTCTTCTCCTGAACTCGGCTCCAGCTGTTCTGGCCTTTCTTCCTACTCTTAAACACACCAAGTTAATTTTCACCTCAAGGCCTTTGCAATACTCACCTCTCTACCTGGTGCTTTCCTCTATTCTTCTATGGCCAGAACTACTTCCTCACGGAGCGCTTAGCTTCAAAGAGACCCTGTGAACACACAGTCTAAACTAGACACCTCCTTCCCAGTACTTAGTCCTATTTTATCTTCTCCCTACTGTTTCTATCTGAAATAATCTTATTTAATCATTTAAGTGCTCCTTTTCTGTCTCTTCCATTAGAGTGTGTGCTTGTTGAGAGCTGGCACCTTCCTTATCTTGCTCGCTGGTAATTTCCCTGTGCCTAGAACAAAGCCTGGTATATAACAAGCCTGCCATAATATCTGACACAGTGAATCCACCCTGAGATGCAATTAACTAATCACAGGTTATTTTTTAGAGATGACCTCCCTAAGTACAAGAAAAGCAAGGGACAGTGTAAGTGTCTGAGAACAGTAGGAAGTCACATGAAGAGAGGTATATATAGAGATTAGAGGCTGGTAGAGAAAGAAACAAGCTTTATCCTTTTCCCAATCTCTTTTGTCTAGTGTAACCTTAATCCAAAATATATTTCCTCTTCCATCTTCATTGCACAAGCAAGCATGTGCCATAAGTTAGTGAAGAGACAGGGGGACTTAAGGGGCACCTGAAAAAAGGATTTGCATGCATCGTGGCCTGGAGGCAAAGAACAGCACATGATGTTCAAGGAACTGAGGAAGTGATGGCATTTGAGGCTAGAGAAGGAAGCAGGTCCTCTTCTGTAAGGGCCGCAAAAGCTTTATTAAAAGAGTTGGACTTACTGTCCTGTAATAGGAAACCACTGGTGAGTTCCAAGCAGGGGAATGACACGATTTACTTTTTGGAGTGCCCTCTCTTTGCGCTGTGGAAAATGATTTAGGGAGTCGAGGTGACTGTAAAAGAAGGAGGTCAGTTAGGAACTCCCTGCAGTATTTCAGGTTCTTGATGCGGCATGAAAAAATGTCAGCCCAGGCTGTTGCTGGTAGGTAAATGGTTCCAAGGTGAATCAATAGAATTACAGGTCACGATGCTATCTCACGGCCATGAAGCACCTCATCACATTATCTCTCCAGGAGCCGTGATGCCGGAAAAAAAAATCTTGCCTTCTTTAGGTCTGATTTTGTTTATGGTTACTACTTTGTAGCTTTTAAAATGACTCCCACCCAAGCCACACCTCTACAGTGGAAAAGGAAATTAAACTCTTACAGACAAGATGAAAGAATAAATTCTCAAAGAGTTACAAGAGGAAAGAGACATTAACGTCATAAACTATTGTGCAGAGAAAAAAATTACTCAGTGATGATTTGAAATTACAGGGGAGTGTCATACCTACTCAATATATGTGCTAGCTGGCATTCAGAGACTTTCTGTGCAAGATAAGTTGTCAGCACTGCTCCTGTCCAGAACAGTTGTACTTTTGATCTCATAGATTTTCGATGAGGTCGACACTGCAAGGATATTGGAAACCTTTAGATGGTCAGTTGTCTTTTCTTGCTGAAAAGGAAGACTGCTATGTATGCTAGATCATGACATTTCTAAAGGACTGGTACAATTTGTTGTTCTTGCTGTTTGATTGTTTGTTTGTTTAAATAAGATTTTTTTCTCATATTTATTTTCCTAACATATCTCTGTTTTATACTTAATATCGATTATACACACAAAGTAGGATTAAATAAAATCATCAGCTATCTTGAATTTCCTCTCTAGAGCTTCATGTTTAGTAGAAACAAGCAAATAATGAGAAAGCAAGTTCCTACCAGGTATTTCATTTTAAAAAAAAGGAATCAAAAGTCATTTTCAAAATGAAGACTTTAGAACATTAAAATGCCCGAATCATGAATAAATTAAATTTCTTATGTCACGTGACGAAGCTAGAACAGTGCAGTGGTGTATTTTTTTATTTTTTTCAAAGGAGAAGGTTAAAAAAAAGTAAGGTTTCTGTGTTGTTGAAATGAAATAAAAGCTTTACTCAATGAGAATATAAGTTTAACAAAGTACTCTAGCATGTTAATTTTTAACACGTGTGCCAGAGTCAGTTCTAAGATGGGAGAACTTTATTTGCACTACCCTAGGTAACTTTCTCAGCCACTCTCTGGGGAAGTGTTACTCTGGAGTAACCTCAAGTCACCACCAGGACACACAGGCATAGCAAGAGGAAGTAATGTAAGGTTACACAGATAACTGGTATAGCCAATCACCTGATTCATTCTTTTCTTTTTTTTTTTTTTTGACTCCAATGCTCATGTTTTTAACACAACTGCATATATGTTTGAATAATTTGTGAAGGTACTTGAATGAAAGGAAGTACAAGGTAGCAGTTATGTACACAGACTCAAGAGGCCACTGTCTCACTTAGAGCTCAAGGTCAACACTGACCAGCTGTGGGAAACTCCTTAGCTCTCCACACGTCAGCCTTACTATAGGTTAAAATAAGAATCATAAGGCATTGCGAGGCTCAAGTGTGTTAATACATATAAAACATTTAGAAGAGTGGTTGGAAAATGTTGGATATTATTAACATATCATAAGTTAAATGTTTGAATGGTGCTGTATATTTACTTAGTCATCTAGTACTATTTCACATTTCCCAGCAAATGTCTGTAATGTGATGGAAAGAACTCAGAGCCCAGGGTCCAGGCTGGTTGTAAGTTCCAGGTCTGCTGCTCTACAGCAGGGTGACAGAGGACAAAATGCTTGACTTCGCTGAATGCCAACTGCCTCATCTCCAAAATAAAAGGTCTGGCTTATATTGGGTTGGCCAAAATGTTTGTTCAGGTTTTTTCATAAAATGTTCCGGAAAACCCCCTAAAGAACTTTTTGGCCAACCCAATATTATCTCTAAAGGTTTCATCAGCTCTGTATGTAATGATTCATCCATGGTAAAGTCATGAGACCCTACAAAGTAGGCTAGAGAAATCTGCCCTAAGGAAAAAAATGAATAAGGAGAAAGGAGAAATGCAAGATGACCCCATGTTCATTTCCATAGAAACATGAAGCTTTGTATCTTCTTTTAAATCTGGACCCAGTAGCTTTTTCTTCTCTTTGAGTAATTTCCTGAGAGAATTTTTCTTAAATGAAAAAAATCAAGACTTTGCCCCATTTTACCTAGACGTAAATCATTTCTCAGTAGCCCAGCTGAATTCATCTATTTCTTAGATAATAAAAATCATTTTTCCTTCAGATCTCTATTTCATGCGTATCCTCTCCACTGTATTGGTTTACTTATCACATAGTAGGATAAATGCATTTAATTTCTCCTCAACCCATACAAAATCTTTACACAAATTTATAAGTCATGTGTGAAAGGAGAGCAGATATCTACATTAAATGTGAAGCATATTAACAATGACCTTTTTATTTCTCTGTAACTTGTATCAGTGACCCTATCCCAAAAATGTCCATTAAAAGCAACATTACTATTTTAAATGAGTCTTTCACAAAGCGAGCAGCATGACCACTCAGGGCAAGTATTCCCTATTAAAGATACAAGTTTAATGCTGGTTTACACAAAGGAAGTTGGCTGTCACTTGCATAGGAGCATTTGAGGAATACAGAGAGCTCCCTTCAGGAGAGGGACTGAAAGTCTGCCATTATAGCTTTTCCGTTGGGCCAAGAAACTCCCCCAAAGATTCTAGTTTACAACCACATGCTTTACAAGGAATATGACACCTGAGCCATTAGCATCTCTGCGCAGAACAGTTGATCAGACTAACAAGTTACAGAGGCAAACCTCGGTGCAGAGCTCAAAACATCCTCAAGAAGGGGAAAGTTAGGGAAGATCAAAAGTGTGTGTACTACAGGCAGTAGTATGGTGAATTTGTGGGGTACCCAAGGACAGGACATACAGGTGGAAATAGGCAAGAAGGGCAGAGTCATTCATTCATTTCAGAAATATTCAGTGAGTACATGTTTTGTGACAGCCAGCTACTGAGGATAGAGAAGTGAACAGCTATAGTTGTTATCCTCAAAGAGCCTAAGACTCTGGGGTGCAGTGGGAGATAAGGGAAGTTAAGTAAGCACACGCAGGCATTTAAATACACACACACACAAACACACACACACACACACACACGTCCATGATGATACTGATTAACCCAAGATGTTAAGGTAGCACTGAGATGGAATCACTAACCTAGCAGGGACTAAGACTTCCCAAAGAAGGTGGCATCTAAGGTAAGACCTGAAACATGAGTAACAACTATCCAAGTGAGATGGGGGATTTGGTGGGTGGACATGGAGAGGGATGGTCTTCCAGGCAGAGGGAACAGCATGTGCTAAGACTGAAAAGGAAGAGTAAGATATTGTGTTCCTGGGACTTTGGTAATGACTGCAATATACAGTGGGGGCAAGAAAGGGTGATACAGAGATGCCTATAAGTAGTGACTATGGAGACTTGTTTGTTCAAAAGGTCTCTTTGACTGCAATTTGAGAAATAAACCTTAGGTGTACTTTGGGGATGGAGATGGACACTGGAGAGGGGTTGTGGGACCCATTTTTTTTTTCTTTTTCTTCCTCACAGCTTTATCTAATCCAAGACTTACCTAACTGACTGAATGAGCATTAAAAAAAAAAAAAGATTTTTCAGATTTTGTGGAATGCACACTGTTCTGAAAATAAATTTCTACCACACCTGGCTCCTTTTACCAAAGAACCACCTCTTGGGGAAAAGTTTACTTTCTAGAGGAGCAGGGGTGGCTGAAAGGGATCTAGTTATTTTAATGATTCCCATAAATCTAATAAATTAAAACAATACCTGTGTCGAGTGCCTAGGAAGGCAAATTGTTCGTCTGTGTGCAAAAAGCAAGATAAGGACAAATGAACAGAAGATAAAGTCTCTTCCTTGAAAGAGTTCATACTTTTGTTATATAAACAAAACCCATTAGATGGCAAGAAAATAAAGCTGCAAAGAGCATTAGAACTCAGGAGACATTGTTGAAGAATCCTAACTGCTGAGGGCTGCAAAATTATATACATACAGCATGAATTCAGCCACATAAAACTAAATATGCACATATAAATATTCAAAGGAAATTATCAAAATTTTAACATTGGCTCTTATTTGGTATAAAATTATAGGTCATGTCTGCCTTCTTGGTTAATTAGGCCATTTTATATTATCTTTTTAAAAAAACCCACTGACTGATCAACAAAAATAATAAAAATAAGTGTATTAAGGGAACTGAATAAAGGGTAGATGGGAGTGAGAGGGATAAATTAGGTAAGACTTTGAATCAAATTTCACTCAGGCAGTTGGGAAGGAAGGGAAGGCCAAGTAATCAAGAGTCCCTTAGTCCCAGGCTCAAGTTCTAAGCAGTCTGCATCGTGGCTTCCAAGTAAACTTGAGTTTCAGTGGTTCATTCTCCCTCATGAAGGACTGTGGTTTTGCCCACTGAGACGTGAACAACAGTATTCGACTTAGAGTAACAGCAGATTTTGGGATTCTAAGGCTAGTGTAAAACATTAACACACACTTAACTCTTGAGCTGATCTGACCTTGCCCTTGGCTAAATGCTGTTTTCCTTTCAGAAAAAAAAAGACCAGGAGGACCTTGGTAGCTCAGTAAAGTTCTCCTTGTGTTGAACTTGAGTTCCAAAATGGTCCTCATGAGGTTCTTCTTAAATTTTGTCTTTGTACCTTTCCTTCCCATGTGTTGTTTCCTTCATCTGAAAACAGAGGCCAAATTATTTGACCAATGAAATGAAAAATAATTTTTGAGGATTTGCTACACATAAAACATCACACTAAGCAAAAGCTGATTTCTTTCTTAAAGTATCCAGATAATTGTAATCACAGAGGTCTAGATTATGATTGATTAAAAATTTCAGGAGATAGGCCATTAACTTAGGCAGTTTGAAAACAGTGTTGCCATTATGAACTACATTTTTCTAATTTCTATTTTTCTTTGCTTTCTAAGATTGTATCAGATTTTCATTCAGACGGGGCCTCTTCTGATAACTAACAGTGATGTCTTTTTCTATTGTTATTTGTTTTATCACTCCAACTAGACTTCCAAATTCAGTGAAGACAGGAAATGAAGGTGGGACCTTTTTCCAGCTAAAGGAAACTAATTTGGGGCATATATCTCAAGGAAATGTAGAGAAATTGACATACTATAAAAGAAGCAACCAATGGTATAGCCTTTATTTGCAGTTGTGGGTGAGGTTACCTGAGTCTTAATCCTTTCATAAAACGAAGGTGACATCCTTGTTTCTCTACTGAAGATGAATGAGATCTTAATATCTCATTGTCTTACATGAACATCCTTCCTCCTCGCTCTTGATCCATCTCCTTTCTCCCTTACCCCTCTTGTCTCTCTCTTTTTCCCCCACGCTCTCTTTTTTTTACTTTCTCCCCTCCTCTCTGACCTTTTCCCTCCTTTTCCTCCTCTCCCCCCTCCCATCTCTGTCCTTGCTTTATTTGAAAGATAACTACTGCAAAGCCACAGTACGGGATAATTATTGAACTATATCAGTAAAATGCCAGATAAAGAATACAAGGCTTGCTTAAGTCCATTTTATCTTCGCTAAATCACCTTTTCTTTTTAATCTCCAAAAAGACAGACATGCTTTGAAAGTATTGTGTGTGATGTACATTCTAATGAGATTCATGCAATTGTTCTTTACTACTACCAAGCTATTTATCCTCAAAGATATTAAAATAATTGAAAGCCTTTTGATAAACCCAAGAAAGGAAGAATTCTATTTCACAACTCCATATGGGAGCTAAATATTACTTCTAGGAGATGAAGGTGTCAGCAACTATGTTAACATTTTCTGGGTTGATGGGACATAGTTTGGTCAAATGCATGGGCTAATCTTTGTCTTAAACTCTATATTCTTGGATGTCTAACAAAGGAGCATCTGGGTGTCTTCAGAGGTAAACTTTCAAAAATTAATTGAAACTTATAAAACACCTGAATGAAAAATTAACTCAAAAGCAAAGTGCATGCTTTTTTAATTTAACTTACTGCAAAAGATTACCCAAAAATCTTCAGAGATTTAGAAAATAAATTTCTGCTTTTGTCTTCTGGTTATTTGTTGCCTTTCTGGTTGTTATTGCTTAAGGCCAATATTAAAGTTCCCTTGGGGACTTCCCTGGTGGCACAGTGGTTAAGAATCCACCTGTCGATGCAGGGGACTTGGATTTGGTTCCTGGTCGGGGAAGATCCCACATGCCGTGGAGCAACTAAGCCCGTGCGCCACAACTACTGAGCCTGAGCTCTAGAGCCCATGAGCCACAACTACTGAGCCTGTGTGCTGCAACTACTGAAGCCCACGTGCCTAGAGCCTGTGCTCCCCAGCAAGAAAAGCGACTGCAATGAGAAGCCCAAGCACCGCAAAGAAGAGTAGCTCCCACTCTCCACAACTAGAGAAAGCCTGCACCCAGCAATGAAGACCCAACACAGCCAAATAAATAAATAAATAATAAAGTTCATTTGCATTCCACTTACAAATGTTTGTCTGATGTAGGAAAAAAGTGACATAAAGTTAAGTATGTTAAGCAACAGAATAAGTCAGAAGCACATTAAGTTATGTCTAATGACTTTATTCTCTAGTTTTGGTAAGGCAGATCAAATTTAATAATTTATTATTTAAAGGAGATCAATTCATGGAACACTTACATGTACGTGTTTTTAGTTTTATACCTATATGAAGCTTTTTAATTAATAATATTCACAAATTAAAATCTTTAATTTGATTGCATATTGCTCTTTTTGGTTTGGAACATATGGTAACCTTAATAAATTACGTGGTAGAAAGTTAGGGTGGGTAAAAGTATATATGGTGCCTAATTTCAGAAGGTTGGGCAATTGATTTACTTAGATTTTTAGACAAGAGGGGAAAATATTAAGGCAGCTGCATTAGAATGAAAGTAATCATCACTGTAAATTTACTATTCAAAATTAGGCCAATTTTAAGTGGGCCAACCCACATTCCAACCTTTGGGAGTTTAATTGCTTTCACCACATAAACACGATTGCTGCTTCTAGCCACACATAAATATCCCTCTTCGCTGTGTCAGTTCCTATATCACCTAGCCCTATTTCATGGAGTGTGGAGACAAGGCTTCTAATCAAAATTGCAATCCTGTTTTAGGTTGGTTTCAACTTGCTTCTGAATTTTCCAAAATGATGCCAAGTTTCAGCAGCCCAATTTCTTACAATTTGACAATCAATATATTGTTTTCTTCAACAAATCACTGCCTTTCTCTTCAAACTGTAAACCTTTAGTAGAGAGAACTCTTCCAAAGCTGTTCTTACAAAATGTTAAGAGAGGGACTGAGATACCCTCCCCATTCTTCCGAGGAAAGACCTACAGCACATACTACAGGTCCTATGACCTGGTTGCCATGATGGTGATGCAAAACCACTTCCGTATCCCAGGCCATGTGGCTGGCAATAGCAGCTTGGCTTTAAAGTTTAAAGAACTTGTGTCTGAGTGCTGATTTGGCCACTTATAACCTCTGTAACTTTTATAAAATTACTTAGATTCTCTGAGCTTCTTTCTTCAGTTGTGAAATAGGACTGTCTAGCTCATAAGCTTTATTATGAGACATTCTTTATGATATTGGAAGAGGGATGGCCCCCTGCGTGTTATTTTGTAGGGGCGCTATCAACAGTTATTATCTAATAACAAAATGATAGTTGAGGGACTTCCCTGGTGGCGCACTGGTTAAGAATCTGCCTGCCAATGCAGGGGACACAGTTCGAGCCCTGGTCCGGGAAGATCCCACATGCCACGGAGCAACTAAGCCCATGCGCCACAACTACTGAGCCTGTGCTCTAGAGCCTGTGAGCCACAACTACTGAAGCCCGTGTGCCTAGAGCTCATGCTCCACAACAAGAGAAGCCACCGCACTGAGAAGCCTGTGCACTGCAACTAGAGAAGAGTAGCCCCCACTCACCACAACTAGAGAAAGCCCATACACAGCAATGAAAACGCAACATAGCCAATAACTAACTAACTAACTAAATAAATAAATAAATAAATTTATTAAAAAAAAGAACATGGCTGAGGGATTCCGTGATCTTAAAATGAATTAAAAACACACCATGGCCCTTGGCACCGAAAACATTCCATCAACCCTCAGGCTACGCTACAAATACAGAAAGCATCCAGGGCTCCCTAAGTAGGATATATTTAGCCAAAAGGAGGAACAAAAGGTCCTAACTGTCTGTTCCAATCCGGGGCATCCACTCGCCGTATGACTGGGAGCTTGTTCCCAGTTCAATGCTGGTTCAGAAGACAAACTGTACCTGGTATTTTTAGGGGAAACCTAAAAGAGCTGCTTCAAAATTCTTTTTAATATACTCCAAATAATCACCCGGACATAGGATTTTTCTAATCCAGAAAACAATTTATTATCAAAGCAAATTTTCTGGGTCAATTGAGCTGGTGAAGTTTACCCTCCCTCACCATGAGGTTCCCAGGATTCACAGGGTTCAGACACTGAGTCAGGCCCATGTGTCAGCACTACCATATGCTTTTATTCTAGGCACAAAACGGGTGGGGTTTCCGGATGTGACAAACTCCATGCTGAAAAGAGAGCTGCTGATGCAGTTCTGTGGCTTTATTTGCAGACAAGGCTATGATGGAAATAAGAATCAAACCTCCTGATTCCCCAATACAGAGGGCTCCCCATGGAAAGTGCCTGTAACTAAAAACACCTGGTGCAATCATGCAGGAGCCTCACATAGCTTCCTGATTGTACCACTTGTCCTTAAATTTCATATATAAAATGGCAGCAAGCAAAAGCCAGATGAGGTGACCCTACACTCACAGAGTTTCATTTTGTGTTTGCTGACATGCTATCTGAGCACCCTACTGGATTGTTCCAAGGAATATGATTTCATCAAAATAAATGTAGCAAACTTTGATTTTAATATATTTGTTTCAGTACAAGATCTCATGCTTGCTATAGATATTCACTGTTCTCTCTAACAATCTATGTCACAGGCATCACTGATGTTTGCTCAAAGGGTGCCAACCAAGAACACTGTATCTAATGCAGTGTCAATATAAATGCAATGTAATTCACTTTGCCCATTGATCGCAGATAACTTCATTCAAATGAGTTGATTACATCAAAGTGAAGAGAAGAAAAAAATGCAGAGTGAGAAATGCAAATACAAAAAGGGGACACATAGACATTGCTTTCAGCTTAACATACTCAACAAAGAACTAGTTTTCTAAAGCACCTGCTATAAACAAAGCTATTTTACAGACACAAAAACATAAAAGGCTGGTTCATTGTCCTTAAGAACATTCACTGTCACTCTCCCTTACTGCAATACCGATTAACTCCCTATAATTTTGCAAGTAGTGAGAGAATTCGAGGTGACTATGTCAGGCTTCCTTATGAATAAGGTGAGAGGCTTTCTTTCATTTACACGGAGGTACTTTGTGGAAGCAGGGTTAACTTGGTAAGTGGGTGTCTGCTTTGGCTGAAAAGAGCAAGGCTATTTGAAGCCACTGCAATCAGTTACATAAGCAGGTATTTAGGGGAGACTTTTCAAATGCACATTGCTGTGTCAATGGGCTGTTAAAAACACCGATAATAACACACACACCAAAAACAACACTCCCTCAGAACTGGGGCTGGCAGCTGTCTGCACCACATTGGGGCTGTTTACAAGGAAATACTGAGTGAGGTTCTAAAGGAATAAAATGGCACTCAGGGCTGAGCTACCCAATTTGGAATAATAAAGGACTCCTGGGAAAGGGCAATGAGGCCCACCATCCCTCCAACAGCAGTGTGAGCAGTGATGTTTGTTGTTGCTCATCTAAGATGGAAAAGAAGGATGATCCCGAGGGAGACATCAGAAGGGACTTGGGTACCGCCCCGAAGGGAATGGGAATAGTTGCCACTGAAAATCTTGAAAACTAGACGTCACCTGGTGAAATATATGTGCGAGAAGTTACCTCTGGTAGCAATGTGACGAATGGTCTGAAATGCCTGTGTGTGTGTACATGCGTGTATTTCTGAATTTTAGGACAATATTGACAGGGCGGCAGTAGATAAATAAATTCCAGTAGAAATCCAGGTGAGAGATAATGAATCCCTAAATGGAGCAAGTGACAATAGAAAGAAGAGAGAGGGAGTTAATAAAGGGATATTTAAGAAGCAGAATGGATAGAACTTGGTGCCTGACTGAATGTAAAAAATGAAGGAAAGCGGGGGAGAAGTAGGTGATGATTCCAAAGTAGTGGCTTAGGAGCCACGTAGACAACGGTGGCACTCCCCAAGCTGCAGACCACATTTGTATGGGATGAGGGGAACAGGGATTGAGCTCCACATACTGAGTTTTAGGTGCCTGGAAAACATTAAGGTGGAGATACTTAGAAATGAGTGAAATTATGGGTAGTGTGTTTAAGAGAGGGTAGAGATGAACACTTCAAAGGTATTACACAGCTAACAGACTGTAGGAAGACTGGAAGCTATGGTGAGATTCCATAGGATTGAGAAAAGGTCAGGAAAATTCACAAAAAGGCAAAACAATGCAGAAAACTGGCAACACTTCTTGCAGAGTAAATTGATGAAACATTTCACCATCCCTGATGGGAAAATATTTATTAAACACAGGAGGAATTATAATGGATGGCAACGCATTTGCTGACATTTATTTAATTATCTCTGAATAAATTTTTATAGAACATGAGCTTATAATACACTCAAATGTTCCAATTCATTGAAATGAAAGTGGTTCAGATCCAAAGAATAGTCTTCAGTTGGAATGTGTTTTTCGGTGCTTTAACAGGAAATTCCCGCCAGTCAAGTGAAGCTGCATCCTGTTCAACCTTTTGAGATGAAGGATTTGCCTTTTAATGAGAAATTTGCATTTCATTATTACCATGTACCCTCTGTCCTGACTTGCTTATTCTCCACAGAAGCAGGGACTTCTTTGGACCATATGCTTAGCATATAGTAATGACAGATTCTAGAATTTTAACTCAGATATTTTTTTAAAAAGCAGAGTTAAAAGAAAACACCACACTCTCCTCTGCTGTGTGCAATACAAAGAAAATCCTTAGGGGTGACCTCACCAATTTCCTGTTTCACAGCCAGGCATCTGTGAAGACTGAACAAGTCAGGAAAAGAGTCCTGTTAGGTTAGGTCACTGAATACACTAAGAATTATTTGTAAAGGGGCGTTTGATCGCTCAGGGCTACATGAGTCAGCAATATATTTTAAGCAAGGAAATTGTGTTGTGTGTGTGTGTATATGGCAGGGAGGGGAAGGGAGGAGAGGCGAGGGGAAAGGGGTCCAAAATTCTAATTTAATTTGCCATAGCAACACCTCCAATAGACAGACATTAGCTTAAATAATAAAGAAATAACAAAAATGAGCGCCTGCTGATGAAGCCAGAGTGTATTTACATTAAGAATAATTTTAGCAACTTACTACATTGCTGGTGATAATTCAACAATAAAATGGACAGATTTTCCAGTTGGATCAATGTGCCCATTAAAACCACAGTATTTCCAAGGAAAACGCAGAATTGTCTGAGATAACTTATCTGCAAGAGAATTTTTTTTTAATCAGTGGTAAATAAAAAGTTCGAACTGATCTAAAACATTTCAAGAAATTTAAAATGGAAGAAAGCTCTTTCCTCTGAAGTCTTGTGATATTTTCTGGATTGCTCCTATGGCATTTATAATCATTACATGGTATTTTCTTTTCTTTTTTTTTAAAGTTTTTAAGAACTTTTATTGAGATATAATTGACATACAGTAAACTGCATATATTTAAAGTGTACAATTTGATATTTTTTACTGGAAATTCCCCAGAGACAGAATAAATGTTTTTGTTTTGTATAACTGCTTACAGTAGGGTAGCTCCTCAAAAATGAGTTATTGAACCAAGAGTGATATGTGCCTTATCAGCTAAAAACTTTTTTGTTTAATTGTGTGGAGGCTTGTAATACTAGATCACAGCAGAAGAGAAGGGCAGGGCTTTACAGTTGCAGGCGGAGGGATGGCATCCCGGTACTTCATGGCTTGTTCTTTATATCAAAATGGTAGCTGGACCAGCACCAACTACATTCACTTGGTTTCTGCCTCCTCTCAAATATCTTTTCCGTCCATCTCCAAAGCCCTGCTTTTACCTCTTCTTTGGGCACAAAATTCTTACCATGAGGTGCTATTGTTGTGGATTATACAACAAAGCGGGTGGGGGCAACATTCCCCAGGAAATCGCCCTTAAGAATGTTAATTCTAATGGGAATGGTTACCTTGGATACTGTGTCTTTCTCAGGTCAGCCCAGAGCAACAGTCTCTTACCTTGGAAGGCACAGAGCAAGGGCCTGAAAGAACGTCCAATGAAACAAAGGGGTTTTAAAGAATCAATCACTTCTTGAGGAATTGTGGCCACTGAAGGACACCGTAGGAAACCCTGGGCTACTGGATGTTTGAGAAGAAGAGGCCGCTTGAGCATATTGTACCCTTCTGACTAAAATTAACTGTGGGGTTTCTTTTGTGTGATAGATGTAATAATCGTTTTTATTTTTTTTATAAAAAAATGAAAATAGAGGCAAAGAAACCTCACAGGTGCACAGGACCTAAGATGGTAGGTTTTAAGCAGATTTAGACCTGACTGATGGCACATTTGAGGAAGGAGAACTGTGTACCGGAAGGCATGATGAGGTGACTGCGTATGAGTGCCAAGTACATCCTGAGAGGTGGGGCTTCTGGGAACGGGTCTCACCAAAATGGACCTGGATCAAGGCCTGGGGATAAAGATTAGGGGTTAGCTGTACTGCGTTCTGTTAATTTCCTCGGAAAAAGAAGTGAAGATTACCCAGTGACCTTTTGGGTAGCAGCTTATAGAACGAAGCTGAGGGTGGGAAAGCATTCAAAAATGTTTATATTCTGTGATTTCAGAGAATTGTAGTATTATTAATATGTGAATGGAGGTTTGAAATATTAATGCATACTTGAAAAGCGTAACAGGGAGAGCATTGGGGTGGGAGAAGAGGTGTCTTCAGGCTAATCGTTCTCTGTTCCTTTGTTGTTCTTTCCCTTCTGAGTCTTGGCCTCCTGTGCACTTTTCCAGATCTGTCAGCAAGTCTATCTCTCAAGACCTAATTACTGCAGGCACCATTTCTCATCAGAATAAACTCCCTTTGCAATCAATGAAAATTTGGCTTTTCACTCAGTCTTCTCACTTCCAAAACAATGATTAGAAGATAAAATGTCTTGAAGAATTGAGTAATAATAAAATGTTGGTTAAAGATATCTGAGCTACCTTATCAGGCACAGTGAAGTACCTCTCTTTCCAGAATGGTTGTTGCACACATTCTGCATTTACCACTCCCCAAAAGAAGACACATTTCTCAAGGGAACCCCTTCATCATAATGTCCTACTGTTCTTGTATACTAAAATGTGTATCAAATGCAAAATATAACTGCTTTTTCCTTATTTTTCTTCTATAAGTAATCTTTTTTATTGTTGTTACCTGTGTGGTAGATAAATAATGACCTCCTCATTTTATAGAGAAATACGTGATATTTGAAATATGCTTTTTCCTAATACATAGTATATTTCATTGAAACACTTACTTAGAAGATGGCAACAACTGAATCCACACTAACAACTCCAACTCTGTCATAACAAAGTATGAAGATGAGTTGGTCACTGTGAATTAGGAAAATCAATCCTTCAGAAGATTCTCATATTTCACTCGACTACAGTGATTTTCAAAATGTGTTTCCCTGGACCCTGAAGGATCAACATCACCTGGGAATTTGGTAGAAATGCATATTCTCTAAATTTTGGTTCTCTGAATCAAAACCTCAGAGACTAGGGCCCAGTCATGTTTTGTTTTGCTTTGTTTTGTTTTAATTTTTATTGGAGTCTAGTTGACTTAACGAAGGTGAGTCAAAAATTATCTGTACTCTGCCTGTAGAATTTATTTTAAACTTTTAGAAAAGACAAATACATCATTTTTCAACATAATCTCCTTGCTTTGCAATTCACTTTGTCCATCTGTCAACAAGCTTTCATATTCCCTCATTAAAAAATGTTTTAGGCTGAGCTGCGAGCCACAAATGTACCACTGTCTTCACTTCTTTGTCAGAAGTGAATCTTCGTCCTCACAGGGCTGCTTTCCGGGGACCAAACAGGTGAAAGTCCCATGGAGCAACATCAGGACTGTAGGGAGGATGCTTTAACACCTTAAAATGAAGTTTTTGCAGTGTTGACAGTATGGGAAGAAGTGTGCTAACATGTACACCCTCAGACCACAAAAAACGAATCACTGCTCGCTGCTCTTCTTCCGTGCAAATCACAAGTAGGGCATCCATTTTTGCTCACACTGCAGTTACAAAAGAACCGATGTAACATGTTCACACCTGCACAGCAGTGACTGGGGAGACAGGAGCCTTGAATGGAAAGTGCTAATAGGCTAGTGTAGCCAACAGAAGTTTTAATATAACCAGAGTGCAGATCATTTTTGACTCACCCACATACAATGTTGTTAGTTCCTGCTGTACAGCAAAGTGAATCAGTTATACATATACATCTATCTACTCTTTTTAAGATTTTTTCCCCATATAGGTCATTTTTTTCGATCATGTTTGCTTTAATAAGCCCTTAGGTGAGTCTAACACACACTCGAGTTCAGAGTCAATGCCCTGGAAGAACCTCTTTCTCCTGTGCTTGCAACGTTAGCCTGATGGTGGTGAATCAAATTTGATACTAGAAACATGGTAAGATAATAAATTAGGAAAGTGTATGTTAGCAGACAGATAGTTAAAAGAAGGAAAGAAAAGGTGAAAAGTGAGGAAGTAAGAAAGTACTTAATGATGGCGTGTTATGCTGAAGAAACACAGAGGTATAGGGACTTCCCTGGTGGTCCAGTGGTTAAGACTTCACCTTCCAAGACTTCGCCTTCCAATGCAGGGGGTGTGGGTTTGGTCCCTGGTTGGGGAGCTAAGATGCCACATGCCTTGGGACCAAAAAGTCAAACATAAAACAGAAGCAATACAGTAACAAATTCAGTAGAGACTTTCAAAAATGGTCCACATTAAAAAAAATCTTAAAAAAAAACAAACACAGAGGAACACGAACTCTAGAAGTCAAGGATCCTTTTCTCGTAAAGGAAGTATACACAGATCTGTCTTTTTCTTTTCTCTTTAAAAAAAAATCTCATTCTGATCAAGTTTGGGCTTAATCAGACATGCACTGTGAACTTCAGAAAGGATTTCACGGGTTTAAAGAAAAAGCTGACATAATCTTTGACATGCAACTTCATAACAGAAAGAGAAAGCTCAAAAGTTGGAAAAGTCTTTAAAAATACCATTTAGACTATGCAAATAGAAGTAATTGCACAGAGGAAGGAAAAGGGAAGAAACCTACAGAAAATGAGGCAGCACAGAATGTTCTGCAATTGATTTTAACTTTTAAAAAGAAAAGCCCAAATAATCAAAAGTAGGAGGCAATTTAAAAGAACATCAGGAATCTATAAGGAAAGTTTTCAGAAGGCTAAATTTAAAATAAGCCACCAAATGCTTAAGGTGACAAAAGAGTTCTTTTTGTGTGTGGTTGTTAATGTTGGATTTGTTTTGTTTTCCTTTGTTTGGACCAAGATCAGAGAAGAAATAGGCTCACTGCTTTGGGCTAGTAATGTAACTCTTGATGGCTAACCAAGAAGAAAAAAATAATGAATAAAGAATAAAACTACCACTTAGTTTCTGTCTTCTCTTCCCATGAGAATGAAGGGGTGGCAAGAATATAGGGAAAAAGGTATTGAAGCTGATGACAACATTGTTGAACGGTGGTTTTAAAGGAGCTGTCTCCTGACTCGGGTTGATTACCACACACTGTTCCAAGAGAACAGGAGCTGTCAATGGTGATGTGGATGCAGCCACGGGAACGATGCAGGATCAGAAGCCTAGGGATGGGCAAATGTAATTCGGGTTTAAAAAAGGAAAGAAAGTGAATTTCTCACCTGCCTCTATAAGGATTGATGTTGATTTGAAGCCTCATATTTCAGGTAGCAGTGGGTGAAAGATTAAGATAAGAGGTAGGGTTAAAATGCTGATTCGAGGGATTTTTTGTTGTTATTTTTTTGGTTTTGTTTTTAGCAAAAACAGTCACAGACAGATATGTAGAGAATTACAGAGGACCTAGTGCACTGGTCTCTACCACGGCAGCATCTGAAAACGTCTCTTTTGGGCAGTGACAGGATTCTCACTTATTCTGCTGGTTGTCATGTAAATATGAATGTTAATGACAGGACCACTTTGGGGAACTCTTGACATCATCAGTTAAAGTTGGAGATGCAGAGACTCCATGACTCTGGGGATTCCTCTCTCAGCTAGGTAGCTGGAACAACTTTGCACACAGCTACTAAGAGACACGTACACAAATGTTCATGGCAGCATTGCCCACAATGGCTCCAAAGAGCAAACACACATGTTCATCAACATTAGAATAACTTGTGAATTTAGTGGTCAATGAAATACTACAACAGCAATGAAAAGAAACCAAATAGAGCTAAAAAATCAACATGGATAAATCATACAAATATAAGGTTGAGTAAAATTAGCAAGTAACACATATCATAAAATTCCATTTATATAATGCTCAAAAGTGGTGAAACAGAATCATATTATTTAAGAATGCATACCTAAATGAAAAAAAACTATAAAGGAAAACAAGGAAAGAGATTATCATAAAGGTCATACTTTTAGTGGTTATTACCACTCGAGAGAAGGAAAGAGGATGAGTGGGGATAGCTCCACAGGAAGACTGACTACTGGCAGTGATTTATGTTTTAAACCTGGTTATGTTTACATGGTATTTTCTTGATAATTACCCTTTAACCTATATATGTCTCTACATATTCTTCCATGTGTATGATATATTGCACAATTAAAATGCTAGAGAACAAAACAAAATAAGAAAAAAATAAAATAAAATAAAATGCTAGAGAAAACGTCTCATGATGTTATTGTAAAAAAGATGAAGAAAAACATTTGGGGTGATGACATTTAATTGGATGAATCTCTATTACTGGGCAGGATGCTGATTTAATCACTGACATCACGCTAGACTTGAGAGAGTTTTTCAGAGGTGTATTGAAGAGTTCTGTCTTCAACCTTGTTCATTACTTCAACGAACAGTTTTTATTAGGGACTCAGATGAAAATATAAGACACGCATATCAGACCTGAGGCTTACATGGGGTGGGTAACGGACCTGGCCAGTGTTTCTCAAATTTGTGTGTGCACAGGTATCTCCTGCTGATCTTGTAGGAATGCAGGTCTTGATTAAGCAAGTCTGACATGGAGTCTGAGGTTCTGCCTTTCCAACGTGCTCCAGGGGGTGATGATGCTGGGGGCCAGCAGGTGTCACTTGGAGCAGCAAGAGAATAAGGCAATTTGTGAGAGATCCTTTCCAATCCTAAAATTTAATGATGGTGTGATTCTAGTTCTTAATTTAGGTGCATACACAAGTCAACCTCATGCCACTCACAGGATAATCCGGATGGTTTATGAAGCCAATCAGTCTGATGGCCCTCTTTTCGCACATTCTCTTTTACATGTTTGCGTAAATCCTCCATCTTTATTTACAATGGTTCTGTTTTCATGCACTATGAAGTGCAGCAATGAATCCCTGGTAAGATTCATCCTAACTTTTCCCTTATAGCACAGGTAGTAGCAGAAAGACTAGTCACCGTGATCCAGAGGCAGTCTCCTCCTTCCCTCAGTGGCACCTATACTAGAAGTCAGGTTTTTGTCTCAGGGGAGTCAGAAAGGAAGGAAAAATTTTCAAGTGTGTCTTGCTTTCTAGTTTTCATAGTGAGTGAATTACAATCATTAGTTATAAATTTGAGGGTCAATAGGATGGTTCTAAATTATGAATAATGAGTATCTTATAGCATAGAAACTTTATAACATGGAAAAGAGTGGGTTTAAAATAAGGAAGAAAAAATAAAACCTATGTATTAAGTTTGCACTGTATACCGGATACATTGGTAGGTGCTTTCCCATGCTTTTAATTCTCTCCACTACTCCATGAAAGGAGTTTTATTATTCACATTTTATAGAGAAAAGTCAAGTGGCTTGCCCAAAGCAACACATCTCATGATAGATGGAGTGAAAATGAGAATCATCTAACTTCCAAGACAGTATCCCTTTTTGGCCCACCACACTGCCTCACTGTAGCTTCTAAAAAGAGGCAAAATCTCATTCTGGTGAAGCATAAATGAGAGGTACCATGCACTTCAAGTTATTCAGAAACATCTTGAAAATTGTGTCTTTGGTATATGTGTATATAAAAACCCATGGTAATGATTATATCCATTCTGAAAATCATGTTTTAACTAAATCCAGATATCAACCCATTACATGTGAATTACCAGGTTCTTTTTGTTTTGTTTTAACAGTGAGATGAGCTTTGCTTAAAAACTGGTTCCTAGGGAATTCCTTGGCTGTCCAATGGTTAGGGCTCTGCACTTCTACTGCAGGGGGCATGGGTTTGATCCTTGGTCGGGGAACTAAGATCCCACAAGCAGTGCTGTGCGGCCAGAGAAAAAAAAAGAAAAAAAACTGGTTCTTAGGGAACTTACCAGTGACAAGTTCAATTTAGTGAGTAAACTGATTCATACCACAGAGTAGAGAGGAAGCGGGTCTCTATCCAGTTGAGAATCTAATTGGACTCTTAATTTTCGTAATAGAATATCAACCCTGCTACTACCTCCTCTGGTTTCCAAAAGTATTCACCCTCCCCTACTTAGGAATATAGGACATTGGCTCTAAAGTTCCCTATCAAAGCATGCAACTTCAAACACTGAAATCCAACTCTTAACAAATGTTTCGCTAAATAAAGTAACACTTGGTAAAGACTGCCTAGGGGACACAGCCCACCTACTCTGTTGAACTTGTTAAAATCTCTCCTGGGTACGAGAGGCCTACACACCCAGCCCTTGGAGAGGTTCCATCATTAAAATATTTTAATGGTATGCTTTTAATGTTTACCACAGGTTACTGATAGCCACAACTACATACAATTTCACTTTGTGCTTGCCAAAAATGTCACTGGGATTATTGTCCAGAATATCAGTTCTTTAAGATTCAGTGATGGGCTACCAAATGTAAAATAGATAGCTAGTGGGAAGCTGCTGCATAGCACAGGGAGATCAACTCGATGATGGGTGATGCCTTAGAGGGCTGGGACAGGGAGGGTGGGAAAGGGTCTCGGGAGGGAGGGGATATGGGGATATATGTATAAGTACTGCTGATTCACTTTATTGAACAGCAAAAACTGGCACAACAGTGTAAAGCAATTATATTCCAATAAAAAGCTTAAAGAAATAAATAAACAGCTGTATCAGGAAAAAAAAAGATTCAGTGATAGGAAAACTGTTAGAATTATATTCTTCCAGTTGAGAGGGTCATGCTATTTTTAGTTGTATTTCCTAGCATCCAGAAAACTGATCTAAATTTGAAGTTGAAACTTAGTAACAATTTGACCACAATTGCTAGGAAATGTGTAGTATCAATAACATTTTAATTTTCTTCTTTCTTCTGTTTTCATTATCTTTTGAAAAGCCATTTGAAATTATTTGTGACTATTTATGTGACTAGGAAAAAATTTCAAAGTGTTTACTTAGATTGCTGGAAGAAAGGGCAACACACTGTATAATTCCTTTTGATCAGTACAGTTTAAGACACGCACAGAAAGTATTGACACACTGATTAGAATCTTGGTGCTCAAGGTCATAGCTGTAGGAACCAAGCAGACTGGTCTTCTCTTAAAGTTCACAATCTATGTATGGCAGGGATATTAACCAATGACATGTTGTTAGGTATAAACACTTTCTTCTCTTCTCATTGATTAACTCCAAGAAAAGAGAAAAAACTCACTCCTCACTCTTTCTTTAATGTTTTTTCATATTATCACCACCCATGTTGAGCAATTTTTAACTCAAAATAGGCCCACAAACTGGGACTTCCTACACGGGAGTAAGAATGGTACCAGATAGCTTCCTATCAGGTAATGAGCAGAAAGGCAAACACCTGAACCTGGACTCAGAAGACTTGTGTTTGAGTTCACTCTTTCCTAGCTCTATGTCCTTGGAGAAATCACTTCCTTCTAGGAATCTTAGTTATTTGATCTTTAAATGAGGATGCTAATGCAAATACAATTCAATACAATAGAAATACGAGCTCCAACCTATGTCTGAGCCAGGGGACCCCCTGCTCCCTATAAAACAAGTCCTTTCCAGAGGTGGAAAAGTGTGATAGAAATAACAGCTCAGCATTCTGGACAGAGAAATGGAAATTGACTAGTATGAGAACAGCCGCCCTTTCCAACCAAGTCACTGATCTAATCTTGTTTTTCTGGATGCTGTTTGCTGGACTCTTTTTCAGGCAACTTCCCCAGGCCACTGCATTGCAGTTTCTTCTTTCCTATTTTTCTACCCTGCAGTTTCCAGGTCTTGCCTTAGTTAAAACACAGGCAGACATCTGATGCTGTGGAAACTTAATAAATATTACATCGATAAAATGATTAATCAGAGACAACTGCCAACAAAATCCAGCACCACAAACAGTTGCCTGTATTTTCTCATTTGCTTAATTTTTACCCAAGGAATAGTGGCCAAAAAGAAAGACTGCCAAATTGCTGCCTACTCTGATTTCTGACGAATATCAGTGGTATTGGGTCTAATTTCTTAACTAATGTATCAAATATATTTGTTGAGTTTCCACTGTGTACCAAACTGAGGGACAATATTAGTGACTAACTTAAAAATATGAGGGAACAAATACTAGATTTGGGACAAATTAGAGAAACACAGCACATTTTTAAAAAGGACTGAAGGTATAAGCAAACTCACATTTTAAAATATTCACTGCTAGGGAGGCCTGTACAGTAAATAAATATGCACAAGCACTATTTGTCTTTAACTTTTCTTTCATTTCAATAAATTTCTATGTCAATCCCAAGCCTTCCCAGAGTGGCTTTCCAACAATTACAGTTTCCTGATCCAAACCATTCTTTAAGTGTCTATAACAATATTAGTAATGTCCAGAAGCCAATCTGAGGCAGTACACCTTATAGAATCCATTCCCTATCAAAGTATTTGATTATCCTTCTTATGCTCAGAGGAAGCATTTTCTGATGCCCAAAATCAAAAGACTCTGATTTGAAATGTCTAGATTTCATTTCCTCACTTTTTTCATCTTAGTCTCAAAGTTTTGCTTCTAGCATATTTGCACTTTCTGTACACTTCTTCACTCAGTTTAAGTCATTAGCGTGATAACTTACATTGCAGTTTTGCTATAAAGCATGCTTTATAATGGCATGGTGTGGATACGCTCTCAAACTCAAAATGTTATAAATTCAAAGGAGTCCAATGCTTGCTATTCTCAATATGTATGTCTCTAAGAAATGCCACCAAAAATAGTTGCCAAGCTCATAACAATATTCACAAATAAAAATCATGCTTCCAGATGATGCCAAATATTTATAAAAGTAAGGCTGTCTGCCTCCTTAAGGGCATAAAGCTTATCAGATGCACTGTAACAGTTACACAAAACGTGTGGATCTAAGGATGAAATGCTATTTAACCTGGAGGCAGAAGCAGAGAGTTTTCAGGCTTAGACCCCCAATCCCAAAATCTAAAGTAAAATTGTCTTCAATATGTGAGAATTAGAATACAAAAACTCAGAGGTCTGAGGGGAAGGAGAAGGAAAGGGAATTAGATGGAGAACCACATTTTTCTCAAGTAAAACTGATTAGTCAATGTTTTGAGGACTTTCCCAAGGAGTTTAATGTTGCTGGTTACGTATTTTCATTAATATTTTAATTTTTGTACCTGCATCCTGAGGCATTTTCATGAAGGGAACAATTTTGGATCTGCAACAGGAAAAATAGGACATCGTATTCTCCCTGCTGCCAGAAAGTTTTAATACACCACAAAGATATTCTCATGTCACTGGGAACTAGACTCTTCTCACCTATCCATTCAGTGTCCACAAATTATCTCTAAATTGAACACAAGTTTGTAATACAAACCCGCAATACACTTGCCTAATTTTCTTTGTCGATTTGAGTCTTCCTAGTCTAAGTGCAGTTCCAGATGCTGCATTCTGAAGACTGAAAGAAAACACAGACTTACAAACCAAATTTAAGGTGGGGGCGTCTGATACTCAGCACAAGAAAATATTATGAATCATTTTGAAAAAATAGCTTAAAAAAATTTAAACTAGAGGTTGGCAAACTATAGCCCACCAACCAAATCCAGCCCTTTACTTTTGTAGGTAAAGTTTAATTGGTACATAGTCATCCTCATTTCTTTATGCATTTTCTGGAATTTTACAGAAAAGCTTGCTGACACGGTCTACAGCATGCAAAACAGATATCTGTATGTTCCAGTTTTATTTATTCCCATGTTTCGTTGTGCTTAGAATCCCTTTTAATTGAAATGAGTGACACGCATTTTGAAAATGAAGGAAGAGAGGAATTTTTAGGTTTAAATTTCCAAATATTTTTGACACGCATTCCAAATGACAAAGTCCTCAAAATCTTGTCAAACAGCATCTTACAAACTGAAATGCTATTGGGCTTTAATGCAACAGCACCATAAGATTTGGAGGCTGCAATTCTAAGCAACATTTGCAAACAGAATTTATATGTTGATGTTTCCACATCAAACCTTCAAAAGACTATGCAATTCCACACATTACAGAATATGTTTCATTCCTTATTAAAAATATAACTGCTACCTATTTCTCCTGAACTTTTACCACAGCCCTTCCATCTCTGCCACGATGGTTTATTATGCGTTGTCATCTCTGCATATCATTCCTACATCAATCACAGGAGAAGAGGAAGATCCTAAAGATTTCACTCCTTGTCTCCAGTCAGCCTTACATCCAAATCATCCATGGAAGACAGCTGCATGTCATATTTCTAAAAGTACATTTTTGGGGGTCACAAATTCTACAAACAACCTTTAGAATTACAAAACTTTCCCCTAGGCCTAATCTTTTACTATAGTTTAATTCTATTCTCTTTAACTCAGCAGAGATGAGGAACAGTTATTCCTTGATTTCACTGAAGATGTTTGAATTGTAATATTTCTAAAATTGCAGGTTTTGATTATTACATCAATGCCTCCACTCAGATAAGATGGTTCATTTTCATTCTTCTTGTTCTTGAGATGCCAAGAGATCCTTGGTGCCCCTCCTCTAGAGACCTCTACCATATAATCGTGTTACGTTTTTAAAATGTGTTTCCTCTCTTTAGAGCGTGAACACTAACATTTGCTCATTGCTTATTTTGCTATAGTCACTGAAAAGTGTTTCTTCTTTCAATCCTTCCAGTGACATATAGGATCGTTCCTACCATTACCCCATTTTAAACTGAAGGAGCCGAGGTTTAGAGAGAGAATGTTATGAGTCCAATATCACGCAGCTAGTACATGACAAGGTCAGGATGGAACCCTATATTTATCTGACTCCAGAGATGGGGCTTTTGCCCACTAAGTTCTGCAGCTTGAGGATGGACGGTTTCTCACGGTCCAGCACAAGTTCTGGTACAGAAGAGAATTTCATGAAAATATACGCTAAATGGGGCTTCCCTGGTGGTGCAGTGGTTAAGAATCCTGCCAATGCAGGAGACAGGGTTTGATCCCTGGTCCGGGAAGATCCCACATGCCACGGAGCAGCTAAGCCCATGTGCCACAACTACTGAGCCTGCGCTCTAGGGACTGCGAGGTACAACTACTGAGCCCGCGTGCCACAACTACTGAAGCCCGTGCTCCTAGAGCCAGTGCTCCACAACAAGAGAAGCCACCGCAATAAGAAGCCTGTGCACTGAAATGAAGAGTAGCCCCCGCTCTCTGCAACTACAGAAAGCCTGTGCACAGCAATGAAGACCCAACACAGCCAAAAAATAAAAATTAATTAATTAATTTAAAAATGTATGCTGAATGAAAGGGGGGCTAAATAAATTCTAAACAAGATTTGGTGTCTATATAAAAATGTTCACTGAATCTTTAGTAGTTGTCATTTTTTTTTTTAAGTTCTTTATTGGAATATAATTGCTTTACACTGTTGTGCCAGTTTTTGCTGTACAACAAAGTGAATCAGCTGTATTTATACATATATCCCCATATTCCGTCCCTTCTGCGACTCCCTCCCACCCCCCCATCCCAGTCCACCCTCCCTATCCCAGCCCATCATCCAGTTGATCTCCCTGTGTTATGCAGCAACTTCCCACTAGCTATCTATTTTACATTTGTTAGTGTATATATGTTAATGCTAAATTGTCATGTCTTGGTTTAGCTGTGACCAAGCCAGCCTGGCTACTTTACAATTTGTTTGAACCAGACATTCAGAGAAAACGAAAAATTAGAGAGTTAATACTTACATTTATAAACTAAATAATACCAGGGAACAAATAAAGATAAGTTACTTGGGAGGACAAATCAGAAAATAACTCTAAAACTTGCCATCTCTGAAAGAGTTTACTTTAACTAACATCCATACGTCTCATTATTAAGGCCTTTTCATAACCATACTGTTAGGTCATTTATTCACAGATATACACCCATGTTTAAATCTGTTTCTGTCACTCCTTCCTATTGGAGTTGGCCCTTTACAGAAATAAAAGAATTCAAGATACAAGTAGCTCTGTTGGGAAGGCCCATTCCTACAAAGTGTTTTGAGTGAATACCTCAGTCTCCTTTGAATGGAATTCTGACAGATTTTAAAGTGTCAGTTTTATTCCTAGCACCACGATTTCATTTTCAGTTAAGGAAATATACATGTAATTGATAGGATGGGTTGATGCCTTCCTATCTTTTAATGTTAGTTATAAACTAGTATTTTAACTCTGTTAACTCTATTATCTTTAGGGATCCTAACTTTTAACTTCTCCAGCAACTTCTATTTTCCTTCCATTGTATGCTTCTAAATTTACCTATATTATATTAGAATAGCTTTTTCAATTGTGCCTTTGTAAAGGTCCTACACTTTATTTAATAACACATATCCTATCACGCAACATGACCTCTGATTTATGACACAAGCTGTCAATTTTCAAATGAAATAAAATGCACATAAAACGAGGTTTCCCAAGGAAGACATCTTTGAAACATAATAAAACGAAGGCTTGTTTGAATTAAATGCTCCTTTCGGGGGTATACAAAAGCAAGCTGTGTTATTAAGAGACTAGAGTAGCTCAGGTTACACTCTTAACTGCTGAAGGAAACATCATGACGGAAACAAACATGGATGTTCACATCTCTCCCCTGGCACCACTGCTATAAACGGAGTATTGCTTGGGATGTCTTGGATTCAAACTGTCAGAGCCTGAATATTGGGTTACCTGGCCCATGGGCCCAATCACCAGGATATTTCCTTCCCCTCTGTTCTTATAAGATGAAGAAAGGCTTTAATAAATGAACCCAAAATGAGATTGTATTTGCTAGAACTCTCTTGTTTTAATGACTACAGCGACTTTTTCAAAAGAACATAGCTGCTACAAATTACACCTGGCCAGTTTCCAGTTGGGAAATTCAATTTTTGTCTAGCTATGTACCCTGAGAAATGCTCCTGGATAAAGAGCTAAATGATCATTATAAATTTGTGTTGCCTGGATAGTTGCAAGAGTTGCATGCAGACTTCCTCTATTACCTTGTCCACATGTACTCCTAGAGGAGCTAATACAAAACGCTACAGCCTCACCAATGGAAAAATTTGAAGTCTGGTAGTTTTTATATTTATATCATGTGGGATCAGCCACTCGAGCAGCCCAGATTAAAATGAATATTTCTGCAGTCACAGAGCATTATAAATTCTCATCCCACAATCAATAATCTTGGTTGAATTGAGCATACAGATGTAGCAGCACATAGAGACCCTGCCATATATGAAGAAGAATAATGTCTCATTAAGGTGTAAAATGTAACATAAGCATTATGGTTAGGATGTTACCTCTTTCAGGACACAGAAATAAAAGTTCTAAGATTACTAGTGACCTGAAAAGCACTAATGAACTGCTGTGGGACACTGTTGTAGAAGCTGTGCATTCTGGAAGATTTAATACAGCTTCGAAAATAATATGAAAATCCCAGATGAGCTTAGGACAGGTACTAGGACAATTTGGACTAAAACAATTTAGGAAATAAATAGCCAAGTGTGAGAAAAGAACCAGGAATAAGACATATTTATCATCAAGCACGTGTTCAAAAGTCACCTATTTTCTAGCAAGTGCTTCCCCATTTCCATGATTACCTTCTGATTTCCGGGGCAAATATTTTTTAGAAGGTCAAAATATTTCACTTGAAAAATGAACTATATGCGTGAATGACACAGACATGACAATATATAAAATGGAGAAACGCTGATTTTGCTTAACGGAGCTTCATAAAATTCTCCCAAAGAAACCTACCTTCGATGTGTTACCAAAATGGGGAAAAATCAAGTTAGCAAATAGCATTCTTTCTCCGCCTTCTACAGTTGTGGAGGATGGCTTCTGTGATTTAGTAGGCCTTTTTCCTCCTTAGTGCCAAGGACTAAGTTTTGCAATATTACCTTGAGGATTTAGCATATATCAGCGCGGCTGTTTCTGACTCTCCAAAATGAGGAAGATGAATTATTTAACACCCAGGAAGCACCAGCTGTGCTCTCTCCTAAATGCTGAGCTTCTCCCACCAATGGAATTTACAATTGAAATAGGTTTCTAATCTAAAATGGACTATAATTTTGACAAGCGAACAAGCCTGGAGAGTTTCCCCTCAGTGGAGAAGAGATATTAGTGAGCATGTCTTAGTGGCTTTAACTGGACATCCTAGAAATTCTCCAGAGCTTAGAGCCCAGCATTCCGCTAAGTGGTCTGAGTACTCCTGACATGGAAGGCACATACTCCAAGGCCACTGAAGAAGAGGATTTGCAACATGCGATATGAGGGATTTACGTTAAAGACTATTTTCCTGATGGTCTGTGTTACAGAAGGAGGAGAGAATTCTAAGAGAACTCTTTTCCTCGATGTTCAAAGAATTAGAATACTGGTTCTCAATGGGGAGCAATTTTGCACCCTAGGGGACATCTGGCAGTCTGGAGACATGTGTTTTTGGCTGTTACCACTGGGGAGAAGACGATACTACCAGAAACTACAGAGTAAAGGGCAGAGATGCTGCTAAACATCTTACAATGCACGGGACTGCCCCACAACTAAGAATTATCAGACTCAATGTCAATAGTACCTAGAAAACTTACACATTTTTTCAGTTCTCTAAAATGCTGGCATTCTCAAGGGTTCCTATAGTTCACTGTTTCAAGAGGTCTTTCTATGACTCCAATTAGCCTACAGTGGCCAGTTTTAGGAAGGAAAATAATTCTCCCCATGTGTTTAATGCAAACAAAAATGCTGACTTACCACCCAGTGGGCACACTCTAAAGACTGGTTCTTTTGTCTCAAGTGCTTTCCCTACACTTCATCAGTTGATTCCAACCTCTGTTTTTGGAACCAGCTCAAATCCCAAGGCTTGGAGAAAGATAAAAGTGATCCATCCTTCCTCTGAACTCCTTTCTATAGCAAGTAGTGTGTACATTCTCACTGGGCATTTACTGCCTTATATACTCACCGTACATGTGTGACATGTCAACAAGGTTGTAAATTCCTTGCTGGTAGGGATAGCATTTCAGACTGCTTCAGAAACACACACTCAATTATGCCTTGCACACAGTAATAACTCCGTAAATTTTTATTCATTATATCTTCAAATATTCTGGGTACTCTCAGAGTAGTGGTTATTAAATAAAATTAGAAAAACTTTAGCTGCCAGTTTCCTCCAGTCTAAATTTGGGGCAGGAAGAGGTCATTTTAAAATGACATCAAATATGTTTCTATTTACAACAGTTCCTCCTCCGCAAAGCCAGGATGTAGACTTTGGTTTCTGGTCTTTATAAAAACTAAGAATCAGCCTGACTTATTAGAAAAAGAATTATTTAGGGTCAATCTATGTTGTTAATAGAAAAAGGAATAATGGAATATCATAATAGAGAGAGATAGTTTTATAATAGAGAAGTGTCATGATATTAGTCAGTTTTATTAGGATTTTAGAGGAGTAGTCCAAGAAAAGTGGCAGAAATTTGATCAATTAAGTAAGGTGCACATAAATTGAACTTAATAAGTCTGCCTAAATTGCTTGGAAAAGAAATGCTATGGGGAATATACTTTTATTAGTTCTGAGTGAGGATGAATTTGATGATACAGTGAGTCCTTTTCCACTTTTCATCTTGAGTTTTCCATGAAAACCATCAGGAATAACTTTAGAAATATTATGTGCAACCGAACTAGAGCTTGAGGGATCCATGTGGTCAGTGGTTTAGGAGTGAGAATTGTAGGTACTATAATAAGGATACAGGCTCCCCTCTGGTCTGCGTGAACTTTGACAAGTTACTCAACCATCTGTGCCTCGGTCCCCTCCTTGTGAAAATGGAGAGAATATAAGGTAGCACCTCACTGGACTGTTGATGAGAACCAAATGAATTCCTGCGTGTTATCTGGAAGGGTACCAGCTCCACATGACAGAGTGCTGGGTCTTTCACATCATGTGGTGGAATCTTGCCCATGGATCCTCCTCACACATGCTGTGGTCTATCCTTGTCTCTAAAAAATTCGAAGAAAGAGAGTTGCCAACTTTCCATCTTACTACGTGTGAATTCGACAAACAAACGGGCAAACAAACAACAAAACCCAGAGAACTAATAGTTACTAAGATAAGTAGAACAAAGTAAAAGTGTGGCTTTAGGACAGTCAGATAACTATATCTCGATTTTCTATTCATGAAGATTTGAATTCACTGGGTGATTGTTTAATACCCTGCTTCACTTTGTTAGTACAAAGAATCGTTATGAAAAAAAGAAAAAGGCACATTTCCATTTTATGTTTCTTAACACAGAGACTTAAAGTCCTACAATTCGAATACAAACATTAACTCTCAGAAGCATACATCTAACATCCTTTCTATCTGTAAAGATGTGAGATATCTTTTGTTGATTATATTTACCCATCCCGTTCCACAGAGATTTAACTCATTTGTTTAATGGGAATAAAAATGCTGATTTACCATGCAAGCAGGGCATGAAGTCAGAGATGTTTATTAAACCAGATATTAACCCCCACCCCAAAATTAGCAATTAACTCTATTCTTTGTGCTTATTAAAACTACTCAGGGGCTTCCTAGGTGGCTCAGTGGTTAAGAATTCACCTGCCAATGCAGGGGACATGGGTTCGATCCCTGCTCCTGGAAGATTCCACATGCTGAGGAGCATCTAAGCACGTGCACCACAGTGATTGACCCTGCGCTCTAGAGCCCGTGAGTCACAAGTTTTGAGCCTGTGTGCTGCAACTACTGAAGCCCACGCGCCTAGAGCCCATGCTCTGCAACAAGAGAAGCCACTGCAATGAGGAGCCTGCGCACCACAATGAAGAGTAGCTCCCGCTCACTGAAATTAGAGAAAGCCCATGTGTAGCATCAAAGACCCAACACAGCCAATAAAAAATAAATAAGAAAATAAAATTTTAAAAAAACCTTAAAAAAAAACCCACAAAAAACTACTCAGCATTTTAGCAGTGGTTGCTTCACCATTTCACCGTGTTAATTGTGGTTGTTTTAAGATTTTGCTAAGGTAATTGTGGGATTATTTAACCAGCAAAAATGAGGCTTCTATGCAAGTACAAGACATCTTTAATATATCATGAAACAACCCTCTTGTACTTGCATATATGCTTTATTTTTGCTGATCAGATAATCCCACAATTACCTTAACAGTTACTGTTGGAAAGAAAGCCTTGAGGGCAGGATGATTTGGGGGGTCATGGAAAGTTCCACTATCCAACAATCTTCTGCCCAGGTCTTGTGGATGATTAATAACCCTCATGTTTTTTTCATTTGGATATTTCTTGGTCCACACCCATAAAATGTTCCTGCTTTGTATTCATTTTTTAAGTCTATAGCATTACTGGGATTTTATGCTGACTTCATAACCTTCAGAGTAACTGATCATGGCAAAATATTTCCCTGCTATGGAGAGCAGTTCTCCACTGACCTCAATTTTAATGAATACATTTTGAAAAATAAAACATGTATTACCAATTGAAATAGGCATCCCTGAAAGACCTTTCCCATCCATAAAGAGTATTTGTCTTTATTATAGAGCCCTGGAGGATGCTGAATCTAATGTAGCACCAATTTTGAATTATTTGGTGCTCTGAATCATTTTGAACTAACCTTTAAGATTCAAGTTACCATGCTGTACTGCTAATTTCCCATTAACTTGTCCTCCTTCCTCACTAGACTGTAGGTTTCTAGAAAAAGGGGTCTGTAACTTATCTCTGTAACTCCAGTGCCTAGCCCAGTGTCTGAAACAATATAAGCAAAGAATACATCTTTACTGAGAAAAGCTATTCATTGGGATAAGGCAAATAAGGAGAGGAGAATGGTTGGAACAGGGAAGATACTTGTATATCTTCTGAACACAACATAGGTGTTTAAGACTCAGGAGACATCAGTTTTCCAAAACTTAAAAGTTTGCTAAAAACAAAAAGGCTATGTAGTGGAGAATGAGGTCTATGTATAAGAAATTATTCAGCCAAAGAGAAGTCCAAGAGAATGTAATGACCATTTTCAAGGTCACAGGTAGAAGATGGTTCAAAAAATGATAGTAAAGACCAGGTTTCTTCTTTACTGAAGGAAGGGAAAATAGAAATACATGTTTTAAATAGATATGAGGAATAATTTTCTTCTGGAGAGACATTAAATAGTGAGTGTTTATTGAAGCAATTTATATATAATAGGCCTTTCTGAAACATGTAGATTAGATAACCTTTCCAAATCTCTTTCAGCAAAGCCTTGTAAAAATACATGCACACAGTATGATGATTATGTCCAACTCCTATATTTAATATGAAGGTGATAGTGGGATACCAAATGTTTGGCTTTCATTTTGCAATGTATAACTTCCACTTACCGGTGACCAGTGGTACACACCACATCATTCATATTGACTAGGAAAACATCCTTTCACCTCTCTGTATCAAGTGATTTATAATTGCCATTTAAAAATAACACGAGAGGGAGTATAAGATTTGTGAACCCACTAGGGTGCTAATGGAAAGCTTTCTACTGACCCAAGAAGGGCACTTGGATTATTATGTCTCCTATATAGTTGGAACTACTTTAAATATTCATTCTGCTTTAATGAACATACTTTTCCTTTAACTAGACATTGTGTTAATACTGTTTGAATACGAATGGACTTGCCACACTGATCTGGGGATGCCAGGATCCGTTTGTGAATGAGTTAGAAGTCTCAAGCTTGCTAAAACTAGAGGTAGTTAGCCTCCCCAGAGCTCATTTATCTAGAAAAGTATAATATTATTTTCACAGATGAAAAGATAAAAGGTGTGGGATTTGGCTGAAGATTAAGTAAATTCTGGCTAAGCTAAGACTGGGAGTATTTTGAAATTCTTTAATATGATGCCTTTAACACTCAGTGTGGGACAATTAAGAAGCCACATAGTTAGTTCACTTGATCCTTCATTCATTCAGCACATATTTCTTTATTTGCTACTACATGCTTATCAAAAGAATGGGCTAACAGTGATTAGTATTAATGAATCAGTTACAAAGCAGCAAACACTGACCATCTCAGGATGTGAAGGAATTTGGGTTATCTTGATGGAAATCAAGGAGCTAATAACAACTTAATAAGAACTGAAAGTCTATTTCAAGTCCTAGTATTATACTTCTTTGAGCTATCAAGATTTATTACCTTTGGCTCTATCACCATAATAATAAATATTTACCATGTGCCTACAGGTTTTCTTACTAAGCTCCTGGCAGTCATGTATTAAGAAAGCATGCCTTTTAAAGTGTCGAGGGATATATTTTCCCAATGACTGGCAATCCAGGACATCTTTGGAGCAAAGTAAATTGATTAAGACATCATATTTCTGACTGATCAATATCAGCTTAGGAAATTACAGGAGAGAATGAAGTTGTCTATTTTACCTACAGAGCTCCTCTGGAGGCAGCTTACCTGGCAGGGAAATGGTACTGTGATTGCTCACGTCAAGGCAAATGCTCTCTTTTTTGAGACCTCAGACTAAGCCTTGAAACGGAGATTCAAAAGAAGTGGTATTATTCCCTTATCCTCTCATCCTATGAATCTGCATAGGAGCTGGGTAAGATGGGGGGATCTTCTTCTGGTCTAAGGCCCCTCAGTGTTTCTCAATCTGGTTATCCACTGAAATCCTACAAAGAGCTTAAGAAAATACCAATTCTCAGGCCCTTTCTCCAGAGATTCTGATTCAGTTGGTCTGGTGAAGGGACCCAGGTATCATATAATTGGAAAGTTCCTGAAGTGTTCCATTTGAGAATCATTGAGCTATACCAAGTGAAAAGCAGTAAAAATTACTTTGTAATAGGATAAGCCACAAGGTACCCTTAGAAGCTTACCCTTGGATGTGGTCCTTAACAAAGCAATTTACAGCATTTTGAGTTGATCTATAAATAAATCAGGTCCTTCTAATTTCTATCCAAGGTTTTTCTTGGGACACCTGCTCCCCTGGAACTTGTTGACCTATATTTGTATCTTGCTTTCATAAGTGCATTTTAAATTTTAAATCACCCAAGAAAATGTTCTTTTCCTTCAGCTTCTGTTGACAAGCCAGAATATTTTACTTTCTTCTTTTTGTCTATTAAGGATCGTGGAAATCAGCTCCAAAAATACTGTCCTAGATATACTCTCAAGATAACAATAAATGAACAATTAAGTAAATGTCACAGTCACTTGCCAGACTTTTGAGCTACCAAAAAAATAATAATTATGTAAATTCTCATGAAAAAATGAAAATAAACAGGATCAAAAGAGACATGCACTGTATACAGCAACTGTGTACTTTACAGTTAAAGACGGGAAATGAATTGTTTATAGAACTGGTGAGTGGGATTGTGAGTGATTTGTCACTTGGTGTTGTTATGATGTTGGATTTAGATTTAAAAAAAATAGTTACAATTTATTAAGAAACCACTAAGTGCCCGAAAGTTTTAAAATCTGTAAAGTGGATATTAATAATACATTTAATGTAACATAAAAAATATTAATAATGCTTTTTTTTTACATAGAAAAACTGAGGGACAAAAACGTTAAATAACATGTCTAAGGTCATACAGCTAATACATGATAAAATTAGATTCAAACATAGATTTGTCCATTTCCTTTTTGCTACCCCTGTCATCATTATTTTAGAATTTTAAAAGAGAGGCTCAATCAATAAGAGGCTCCCCTATCTCAATCCATTAAAAACTAGGACCTACTTGATAAAAAACACTTATTGCTTTAGGCTATATGGGCCACACTGTCAAAACGTATAACTTTAACACCATCAATAACTTATCAACTACCAAAATATTCTTCTATCAGGAAGAAGACTAGTAGGATAACATTAGTTTATAAACAACTTTTTGAGTTAACTAAAAATATAAGTGAAGATTGTTTAGCAAGAGACACACTAAGATGTGATTAGTTAACAAAAAATGTCTAAAAGCCTAGAAAGGATCCAATTCCTTAAAAATAATCCCCAAGGTAACTGGTTGAAAAGAATGTAATGATGATAAAAGTCAAGCAGCTAGTACCAGTTTTGTGTGCTATTCCCTTAGAGAGATATGCTCGATCTACAAAAAGGGGTCATTAAACTAGTGCAGCCCCTGTGCTTCTCACTCCTCCTGGGAGCTTAGCAGGGTGTCTGTCTCCAGGGGCACTTACTGGTGACCCTGACCTCATGCTCCATTACTCAGGCTCTGCTTTGCCCACCCAGGAATTGGCCCTAGAGAGATCATTCCCCAAATTGCACTATGCAAGAAAACCTGGATCCTGGGAAGGTAGAAATGACAAGCTAGACTTTTCTCACATTTCTTTTAAACTAGAAATGTTAACAAGAGAAAAAAGAAGAATATGTGTACATATATGCATGCATAGTTATATATATTTACCAAAAAAATACTGATTAAAATATACACAGGAATGGTGATTTCTCACTTTACAAATAAAAGGTGCCTTGCAGATAAATTACAAACCAGAAAAGCTTTCGATGTAGTGATGGGTGACTGGTTACCAATCTTTAGAATTATTTTTGAGGCTAATTTTAGCAGTTCTGTTCAAATGATGCTTTTTTAAAGACTGCTATTTTTCTGAGTGGAACATATGTCAGGAGAACAGGATAAAAGCCCAATAAAAACTTATCTGATTATTTTTAAAAGACTTTATAATCTTGAAAGAAAAAAAGATGAGCTCTAAACAGCACATATACTTATTAGTGCTATTGGACAAATGTTTAAGAGCATGGTTCATTTTTGATTTTAATGTCACATTTCATACACAGAAAGGATAACCAATCCTGTCTAGGGGTTTAGTTTTGGCTTGCTAATATTCTTATCCTACGAATTTTCACTAATCTGCTACATCATCTATTTTCTTCCTTCCTCCCTTTCTCCCTGCTTTCCTTCCTTCCTTCCTCTCTGAAGTAGGACTTCTGCTCTTCTTCACTTCTTTAGCCAATTCCCTTTGTTTTAAGAAATTAATTTCACTATTTACCATCACACAAAGGGAAATAAAATCTTTCACTTTACATTTCATGACCTCCAGTATTTTTGCTTATGATACTCTCAGTCCTACTACACTTAGCACGGGTAGCTAAATAAATATCCCTCTCTTCAATTTAACAATTCTCAAGCTTGAGTAACTGATGGACACTTTCTTTAAAAAATGTAAAAAATTCTTCTGAAACCACAATGTTGACCTAAATTATTATATTTATGATAAACTGCTGTTTTGATATAGATATCGTTTCTATATCTATATTATATAGATATAGAACATATCTATATAATGTGGACAGTTTCTCTTTTTCTTCCTTTTTTAAATTTTAAAAAATTGAGATAGACTTGACATATCACATTGTATTTGTTTTAGGTGCACAACATAATGACTTGATGTGTGTGTATCCTGTAAATGATTACCATGGTAAGTTTAGTTAACATCCCTCTTTCAGCAATCTTCGAATACACAAAGCGGCACTGTTAACCACGGTCATTATGCTGTATCCCCAGGACTTACTTATCTTATAACTTTGTGTCTTTAATTACGTTTCTATTTATGTATAAATATTTTCATCTTCTCATAGATAAAATATAAAGCAAAAGACATCTTCTAAATAAAATATTTATCCATCGCAGTCTTTCATTTCACTAGCAAATAAACACTTAGAATTATTAAAACGATCAATGTAACTTAGGCTTCCTCAGGCAAGAATACACAAAGGAGGCCATATCAAGAGGAACTTAAATTTCACTTGCTTGCACTCTCACTTGAATAAGACAGAAATTCTGGCCCCTGAAAACTTTAACCCATGCATTTCTGGGAGTCTTTAGAATATCTTTACTATTTCCCAGATTGGCCTTTCTGGTCTACCTCTTTGGTCCCCTGGCTGACGGCCACTCTTGTGTGTTAGAATTGGTGCTGGTTCCCTGACATTCTGAAGTCTGTGCTTGGGTCTTCGGATGTGATTCTGTGAATTCCCACCATGCTATGTTGCCAGATAAAATATAGGACACCCAGTTAAATCTGAATTTCAGATAAGCAAAGAATGTAGTATTTAGAACATACCTACACTAAAAAAATATTTTTTTGTTTACCCAAAATTCAAATTTAACTGGGTGTCCTGTATTTTTATTTGCTAAATCTGGTAATCCTACCAGGTGCTCGAGCTGCCTCTCTGCAGGCTCTCCTGAGCTGAAGTCACACGTGTGCTGGTGGGGAAAGAATCTCTCTCTCTCTCTCTCTCCCCTCTCTCCTGGTGGCTCTTTGTTTCCTAAGCCCAAAGCAACCTTGCTTGTGGCTCGTGCGTCTCGGGACCACTCACAGAAAAAGCTTTCAATTACTTTATCTGTGGCCATCTGTATTTAGGGTTTAGGCACAGCCTTAGAATGGCAGGCTGGCTGGGAAGGGCTTTTTTCCTGTTTCCTTGCAACTTCCCCTAAGGGCTTGTCCCACAGATCTCCTCCATACTGGCTGGTTCCACACAGGCAAATCAATGTACGTAGTGAAGGCTACTAGCCCTCCTAGTTCATTAGGCCCATACAGTTATATTTTAACAAAGACTTGCTAAAAGTCTATAATACAAGTTAGACTGTGCCTTTAAAGTGTATAAAAGTGCTTTCTACCTTTGGAAGCACTTAGAGAAGCTCCATGGAAAAAGCAACTTTTATGAGATGTAAGTTTGACAGTGTGAAAGAAATTCCAAGCAAAAGGAACAGTATGAATGAAGGTAAGAAAACTGGGAAGCTCAGGGTGGTTTTGCTTTGATTTGGTTGCAGCATAAGATGTACTGCAACCTGAAACTTCAAGTAAAGTTGGAGGCCTGGCCACGGAAAGTTCTCAATGGCTATGGTCAGAAGTTTATAATTTCTCCTCTAGGCAACGGGAAACTCTTGCAGGATTTCGTCAGAGGAGAATATCATTAAGAGATGTAGATGACCCTGTTATACAGGCTAAGTTCCAAGTGTGAGAAATTATATGACAGAGATTAGATTATTGCCTAGATAAAATAAGTATGAGATAATGAAAGCCCAAAGAGAGACAGTGAGAAAGAAAAGGAAAAGAAATTTGAAAAGGAGACCTTGGTCTTCAACTTTGGTAATCCATTATAATCAGCAGAGGAGATTTTAAAAATTTCAGTGTCCGTGCCACCTCCTAAGTCAGAATCTCTGGAGATGAGATCCACACATCAGTATTTATTTTTTTTATTTTTTTTATTTTTTATTTTTTTGGGGGGTACACCAAGTTCAATCATCTGTTTTTATACACATATCCCCATATTCCCTCCCTTCCTTGTCTCCCCGCCCCAAGTCCCCCCCACCCTCCCCGCCCCAGTCCTCTAAGGCATCTTCCATCCTTGAGTTGGACTCCCTTTGTTATACAACAACTTCCCACTGACTATCTATTTTACAGTTGGTAGTATATATATGTCTGTGCTACTCTCTCGCTTCGTCTCAGAAAAACATGGAACGCTTCACGAATTTGCGTGTCATCCTTGCGCAGGGGCCATGCTAATCTTCTCTGTATCATTCCAATTTTAGTATATGTGCTGCCGAAGCGAGCACCACACATTCGTATTTTTAAAGCTCCCCTCATGATTCGCACACTCAGCCAAGACTGAACACCTCTACTGCAGAACAGAAGTTCTCATACATCAGCAGGAATCAGAAGCACCTGGAGGGCTTGTGGGACCCAACTCCTAGTTTCAGTAGATATGAAATGAGGTTCAAGAATGTACATTTCTAGTAAGTCCCTATGCGATGGGGATGTTCTTGGTCTAAGGGCCCCTTTGGCATAGAATGAATTATCTCTTACTGTTTACATGTCTCGGCTGGGTAGGGGTGGTAGAAAAGGAAGAGTTAATCATAGGTGACTGAGACCCTGAGCCGGAGTAAATGACACAATAGAGATGCCATTCAAAGAGTTATAGAACCGGAAGAAAACTGATGTTTGGCCTGAATGAGAATATTCCCATGAAAAAGACTGTTTCATGGGAATAATTACAAATATGGGAGTAGTAAGGGGAGTGAGGAAGTAGAGAACCATCAGAGATGTAAGAGGAGAACCAGAATGTCACAAAAGCCCAAAGGGGAGAAAGCGGTCAAGGCTAGCTCTACTGAAAATGACAAAAATATATTACAACCTCTTAGATATTTCCAGACCCAGTGAACAATGAAACCAAGGTCCCACAGTTTCCTTATATGTTCTTTACCGTCCTTAGCAAAGACAGGTCACATTCAGAATGAGGATCCAGAAGGCAGCTCAAGCTCTTTGATGCAAAAATCAGAGGAATCTATGCCCCTCACATGCTACTTACTAAGGAAATAGCAATGACTGCCATAGGATAGGAAGATTTCAGCTTTCAGTGTTGAAACGAAAAGAGCTTTTCATCTAATCAAGAGTTCACAAGAAAAATCAAGTAATTTTTGGATAAGGGCAGAATATCAGTGCCCAAAGAGTTAAAATGCCAGTATTTATTAAGAATTTACAAAGAACCAGGCACTGTTCTAAGTTTATACCCTTCCTACTCAGAGTGTGGTTCAAGAACCAGAGGCATCAGCATTGCCTGGGAGCGTGCTAGAAATGCAGAATCTCACTCCATCCCAGACCTACTAAATCAGAATCTGCATTTTTATCAAGATCCCCAGGTGACAACTAGAATCTGAGAGGCCCTGATTTAAGTATCATAAACTCATTTAACCCACTTAATGATAGGAAGTCAGGACTATGATGAGGGAACTGAGCTACAAAGAAATCAAAACATTTGTACAAAGTCATAGAGCTAGTGGAACAGAGTAAGATGTAAAGCTGGACCATCTAGCTCCGTAGATCCTGATCTAAATTGTGTTACACCAACTCTCAAGAAATTCTTAACACAGCCCTTAGAGACTTCACCATTACAGCATTTTACTTCCATCCACGGTGGCTTCGTTCAGTGTAACTAAGGTACCAAGTGCTCCCCTTCAGATGCTGGCTTCTACCATGTGACTCCATCACCTAACTCAGATCTCAGCACACAGTGACTTCCTCAAGGAAGTCATTTCTAAGAGCCCAAGACTTGGTATCCTACTCTCACAGCACCAGGCAATTTTCCTCTGTGATAATCTGTAGTAATACATTTATTTGATTTTTGTCTTTTTTATTAGACTCAAGCTCCTGGAGGGCCACGCACCACATCCGTTTTGTTCCTCTCTCAATCTCCAGAGCCCAACACAGGGCCTGGCACAGAGCAGGCACTTACAATACGTTATGCTAGTTAGTGTATATGAATGACTTTTGAGTCTACTGTACACCTTACCTGCATTAGTATGACCCACAGTGGCAATCAGAATTGAACACTCTTTCCCTTCATGTAATTAAGAGACCTGGTGAGGTAAGAGAACAGATCTGAATGTCCAAAGGGCAGAAAAACTCTGAGGCTGAGCCCTAAATGTCCAGGCAAGCCTCCATCTACACTGAATACCTGGAGTTGCTTTCAAACCCTCCTGAAGCTATAAGAACTCTTTAAACATGTTTCTGTTTTCCAGACCCTGAGCCATCCTCTGGCTTCAGCCTTTGAGACAGCAGAGGGAAGTAAGAGTGGCCCAGATGAAGCCTCCCCTTGTAGGGAGGGGAGCTCTGAAGGGAAAGCATCGTCTGTTCCAACACAAATCTTGTAGCTAAACAGACGCATTCATTGTAAGTGCTGCTCATCAGATACCTTTCAGAGGCCCTGAATTCCCCTGAATTACAGAGAATGAGCCTTGATTTCAATGAATGGCTCTGCCATAATAATCCTGTCTGAGAAAGGCACAGATTGCAAAGACACTTTAAAAACATACTCCACTCTAATTTTATGTTTCATTTTCCCCAAATACCCTTGTGCCTATGCATAGTTCCTATACCTTGTGTTCTCATATAATATTAACATGATTAGGCTAACGAGGGCTTAATGCTGCTACTATTGTAAAATAACTGCAAAGGGGCTTGAGAAAAACATCGCTGATTTTTTTTCTTAAAGAGATGCTTGGATTTAATTTCAACATTTTTGGAAAATATTGAACGACAGTAATCAGCTTGAAGCTCAACCAGGTGACAGGCCCGACTACAGATGACAGGGATGAGGGTTTCTCAGTGTGGAATAGCTGCTTGATAATTCTCCAGGTGTTTCTCTAATGTCTCTATCACACGAGATGGGTACGAGCTCAATGACTCAGTTTTCTTATGGTGTTTTTGGTCTGAATTGACACGTTACTTCAAACTCAAGCTGTGAATAAGGAATACTGATGTCAACCTGGCTCTTAGACCTGAGCTTCTCAGGTGCCCATGAATCACCTGGGGAGCTTGTTAAAATGCAGGTTCTGGTCAGGAGGTCTGCGGTGAGACCTGGGGAGTTTCCATTTCCAACAAGCTCCCAGAGATGCAAATACTGCTGGTCCAACACTTTGAGCAGCAAGGTCTTAGAAAACAAAAAGAAATCAATTTTGTAGCTTACAATGCAGCTTGGCACTCTTTTAAGTCAGAAGCAATGCCAAAATATTTCTGGGTGCCAGGGCTGTGATGATGGTCCCCCAGACCCACAGCACCCTTCCAGGAACAATCCAGAGACAGGAGTCACTGCCATGATTCCACCGTGTGATGGGGGCTCATCCTATTTGCTAGAGTAGGTTAGGAAAGAAATAGACCTGCTGTCCAATCTAGAGCTGTCTTATGCAAATCTCGAATCTTGGAATTTCCAGATTTCTTCTTTAAAAATGTTGATATTGAGCATGTGAAGCAATGTCTGGATGTATCTGGAATAGGTTTGAGCATATGCTGATCAACTCTGAATTAAAAGCAACGTGGTCCAATCGTGGTGTGAGGGCTAATGCATTAAAATGCAAAATCTTCTCCTAACACAATATATTTTGAAAAGCATGATGTCACAGCTTGTTTCAGTTACAATAATGTTCAAAGTAGAAAAGATTAAGAAAAAAGCTAATAGAGTTAAGTATTGCTTAAAGTGGCAGGAGGAACAAAGGAGTATCTGTTTGTCTGTTTGGGGGGTGTAGGAGGGGCCCTCCTACACTTCCCTCATGCTGTATGTGTCTCTTTGACTTCTCCCCACCCCACCCCCAAGCCCTCGGTGGTCCCGAACCATTGAAGAAACCACTATCAGCTCAGCTGAGGGTAAGAAAATGAGAAGAACAGAGAACCATTTCTCTCTCTCTCTTTTTTCTTAACTCTACCTTTATCCTTGAATTCCAAAACTATGGAAAGAAGCATAAATAAATACTTATGAAATTAATTTAGTTTAAAGTAGGTCTTTGTTGAAGCCAAGGTGCAGAATCTAGGTCCCAATACTAAGCACGTCTTTTGCCCATCTGGGTGCTCAGAAAAGTTTAATGAATGAAGTGATCCTGATATAGTGGCTTGGAAATATATGCACAATAATTTAGTCAGGAAACTACGATTAATGTTCAACATCATAGTTCAAATCCAATCGAGCAATCTGCTTTACACCAGAGGAGAAATATTCTGGAACATATCCCCAAATCCACTGCAAGGATATTTATCTACGGCATGGTGGAATGTCACAGAAGAATCCTAGAGCTTGAAGCCCAGACTGGTAATGGGACTTGTCCAATGTCACACAACTGGTCTTTACAGAACTGGGGTCAGAATTCAGGTCCCCTGAATATTTCTCAATTTGGTCTGCATTGCATTATCCCATGCTATCTCATCCATTCTTTTTTCCTGACGCCAATTTAAGAGGAAAGTACTCAAGCCTGTCTAGCACATAAGCCCCTGACTCAGAACCATGGGTCGCCTGACAGGCTTCCCACTCTCAGTTGATCCTGGAATCTCACCTTACTTTGTTCTGAGTTAATACGAAATAATATTAAAGGTGAAATCATGTGCCAGTGAGGAATTTGTTAAACTCTTCGTGGCAAGTTCCATGACAGATGATAGGAGTTTGCCCAAACTGGAAGCTTTACTCCTTTGTGGGTGAATAAGGGAAGTAAAGCTTCACTGCACCTTCATCTGGGCTGGTCTCTCGAGTGAGCAAGGGGACTGACATGAAAAAGCAGCAGTGGTTTCAGCGTGGATTTGCGGTATCTTGGGGGTTCCAGCCCTAGTTCTTCCTTAATACAAAGGGCTGTTGTCACAGAGAATGGTGCAGGATGTGCGAGGACCCAACATAGTATCATGGTTAAGAATATAAACTTTAGGGCCAGGCAGACCTGGATTTAAATTCCAACTCCAACATGTGCTACCATGGGGACATCTTAGAAGTCACTTGACTTCCTCGTCTTTAGGTTTAGGTTTCCAACTTATAAAATGGGAGTAAAAATATTCTTCCTGATTCATAAGCTTGTAAAAATGACATGCTGTGTATAAAACACCACACTGGTTAGGACACAGACTGAGCATTCAATAAGGCAGCAATTTTTTCCCCTTATTGAGAGAATTAGGAATGTAAACAAATCTAAATATAAGAGAAGATCCTGACAGCTGTCTTTTGAGGTTTTAGAGTGAATTAGGGAAAGAAGTCTATGGAATAATTTTTCTTGGAAATCTTTAAAAGTAATGCATGTCTTTACTTTCCATGTTGGCTTAAGTTGCCCTTCCACTGAGATTGGAACTAAATAATTAATGGCAACAGCTTTCAAATTAGGAAGATGTACTCAAAATGTGCCCAAAGAAACACTCTTTTAAAGAAGCAGGAAAAATCTATCTTTGTTCCTCTTCTTAGATGGGGCACATTGGAAAACATACACTTCACTTAAACATCTGTTTAGAGGTGTATATTAATGGAATTTAATGGGAAGGACTGGCTGCAGGGGAAGCAAATATGCTTCATTTCTTTCTCACCATTTGCCATGGACCACATTTCTCTGCTTCTTCTTTCCTTGGCCTTTTTCAGTGGCAAAAATAAAGAACTAGGGACATATGGAAATTGTTACTTTCTTGGAACTAGCCAGATGGAAGAGTGAGGTCCTCGTGGCCTACCTAAGAAGCAGGGAAATATTACCTGTAACCACCTGAGCCCCTTGAATTATAATGACAATATTTCTTGGAGTCCAGAGCAGTTCTTGCTTCAGGATTTTGAGTGCCTGTCTCATTTTAATCAAGATACTTGTTCTAACAATATGTTATGCATTTAATTTCAAAATTCAGTCTGGTTGCATTGCATTGACTTATACAAGATGCATGTTTAAATAAGTGGAAAAAATGGCCCCCGAATTACTAGGGTCAAACACTTTACAGAAATCTGGAGAATGTAGAGAATACCTTTAAAGTAAAAGCATGTCATACAGGTTTGAAAAGTGATAACTTTGTGATGTTACAGTATAAATGAACAAATTAATCGAAACTAATCACTGATGTAAACGCTGTCTGCACAGAACTGGACAATGTTGGGATGAGGGGATGTGAAGGGTACAGAAGGAATGTGAGACTTGACCTTTGTGCCTAATCCACAATATAATAACATGCAGATTACAATGACAGGCACAGTTGTAGAGTTCATAGCATATACGTGTAGGCATTTCAGGTTCTGGCATCTTTTCTACACAGCTTTTGAAAATGTGTATATGTCATATTTCTTCTGCAGTATTCTAAGCTGACTGCTCCTTTTTCCGTATCAGCTTTATCTGAGCCTCTCTCTGGAATTCCACACCAGCAACCTTCTGTGTCCCTGCTTGTCTGGATCACCTTGTCAAGATAATCATGTTTATCAGAAGTTCTAAACCCTTCTGTGCGCTGAACTACTTGGGTGTCTTAATAATATTTGGAAGATGCCCTTCCGATTGTCATAACTAAGACGCCTGACCGCTCCTTTCTGTCAATCAGTGTTTATACATCTTCAGACTATCTCCAGGCTCTGACCTACTGCTTCTTTTATGTCAAGAGATTGCCAGTTCCTACTCATACCATCCAGCCCCTGCTATTTATTTTGCATTTTTCCTCAACTATTGATTCTCTGCCCACCAACAGCATTATCCAGCACTAAAATTCTTCACAGTGGCCAGAGTTGGGAAGATTGGTGACCTAAGTATGACAAAAGACAGCAAAATTAATTAGAGGGCCAAAAAGTGTATATATAAAATTTTCTCTCAAATCTCATACAGCAGAAGTTCTCAAACTTTATTGTGGGTCAGCATCCTAGGGACACTCTTTGAGCATCACTGTCACACATGTATTAAAATCAGTTTCAGGTCACATATAATCAAAACAAAAGGCCATCTCATTTTGCTCTGTGTCAGCGAGTTCTTTACCTGAATGTCCCTGGAGACTCTTTGATAGGATTCTAGGTATCTCTGGAATTCCACCAATTATATATATATTACATTAGCATGTGTGATATCACATCTGGGTGCTTGAGAGGGCCCATTGCTCTCAGAAGAGTTTCAAATAATTCACATACCTCTAAACAGCTTAAGGACCCCACTGACACCATGCAAAGAGAGTCAAGCCAATGCATTTGAGGAGATGTTGATATTAGAATGTAGTAGAAGAAGGGCTTTATAGATTAGAGAGCCAGTGTATAATTCTCCTGTTCTTTTTATGGTTAGTAGAATAATTCCACTAGTACTACATGGCCCTTGGTAATCAATTACTCCACTCTTTTATAATTATCCACTGACTCCTATCAAGATGTAGATCAACCAACTAATCAGCCAGAAAGTTTAGATGGCGCACTTATTATAGGCCTAGCCTGGTGGACCCAAAGATTGCAGAGTCCCTGCTTACAGGTAACTCAGAGTGAGGACCCTGACATCTATGATTAAGCCCCATGAGGGTAAGAACCTTGCTTTTCTTGCTCCCGACTCTGTCTCATATGTCTAGAAGAGCACGCAGAAAATCATAGGAGCACAACCAATCGTTATTAAAGGAGTAAATTAGAAACCTCAGGGGTTTGTATTGTAAATGTCATAATGATATTGCTGGATAAACAAAATGCCCACAGTGGCTGATTGGACAAAGCCCTTAACATGTGGAGAGTCCTGCTGACTAAAGGAAATAAGGGACTCAAATAAGACTGCATATTAATAAACCACAAACTTGCTTCAATAGGGAAAATAAACTAAAGTTTAAATATGTCACAGTTTCAAAATCTTTCTTTACACCAGATGTTTGGCATAGGAAAGAACTCAGTTAAAAGACTATAGGTGAAGAAGATCACCTCTTCACTGCATCCTTTTCTTGAGCAAGCAATAATGTTGATGGCAAAAGATTCAGGAAATGGAAAGCATGCAACCCAACCACATATATCCATCATGCTCCCTCAATAAGTGTGAGGCAGGCAAGCCCTTACCTAGCTTTCCAAGCTGATGAATCATCTGCCTAGTTTCACTAAACCCCAAAGGATTGCTCCTCTGAACAAGGGGCTGAAACCCTGTCAACCTCTGGATGCATTTAAACAAGGGCAGCATGTTAAAAGGAAGCCGTTTATGGGGTTTTCTGAGGAATCCTGTTTCTAAGTCCATTAAATCCTCCTTCAATTCAGGAAAAAGAGCCTTTTTATCTCAAAAATCCTGAGAGAGCTATTTTTTAAATTGTGTACAGACGCTGACTGTATCAGATAAATAAATAGAAATATCAGTGATTTCCTATATTTGGCTACCCACTCATTGAAACTGGCGTCCCTCCTACTCCATGATCTTACCAGAAGCACACACACATCCTCGCACACATTAGAAGAAAGAAAACCCCTTCTTCTCGGGAAACACCTGTCTTGGAAATTCTTGGCTGTGCAGCCTCTTAGCATGCACAGGGTTGAGCATACAAATGGTGCAGTGACTCCTTTGGAAGTCACATTTGTCCCTGAAACTTCAGTCACCTGGAGACTGCATGCCTCATTTCCTGCAGCAGCTCAGTCCTGACAGTGTGGAATGAGTTTAGAAATCTCATCTGAGCAACAAAATCTGAATTGAGAGTTTAAACAGTACCATCTATTTAATGCTGAAATTATCATCATGGGAATTTTTAATGACCGTGGATTTTTTTCTTTTGCTATTGGGCCGTTACAACAATCTTGTTCTGGTTTGGATTTTGTGCGTGGGGTGGGGGGAAAGGAAGATAACAGGACTCAGTTAACTAGTACATCAGTTAGCCACACATCTCCATTTTCACACCTAGACATTTTCTGCTTCTGCTGTGCAAACACACATACACATAATTCCTGGAATCCTTACCCCATTCAAGCCCCCTGCTTTCAGACACACACTCTCAGGGCAGCAAAGCACAAACTCCCTACATGTCAAAATCAAGCCAGGCTGAAGATGTGAATAGGTGGATATGACACTAGGTGGATGTGTAATCAGTAATAAGAAATACATGGAGCCGCATAATGAAAAGAAATCCCCAAATTGCTCAGGATTCCCCCTCCCCCTTCCATTCACTGATTTATTAACCCTGAACAAAGATGTAATTGCAGGGTCTCAGAAACAACTTTTTTTGTCCGTTTTTTTTTTTTTTTTTTTTTCATTTTTGGCATTTGTTTTGTTTGGCTTTGAATTTCTTAATATCTAGTTATGCCATTCATTGCCTGTTTTCTTCACTCAGTTGCCCATCGTTCCCTGCCCCCCACCCAAAATGAAAGAAGCATCAGCTTCTGAGTCTTAAGGATGAGACCTCTGCATTTTCTTTGCTTGTTTAGGGCAAGAAATGAAGTGCTGCCTCTTTAATTGGCAGAAGCATGCAGGAGGAGCATACCTTTAATTTAGTGTTGGGATACCTCACTTGCACCCTGGCTGTTGTCTTATTGGAGACGGCAGCCTGCCTGAGATCCTCTAGCACTGAAATAATATCATCCAGCACGCATTTCTTATCCTGATTTCTCAACACACACAGATGGGAAAAAGTATAATTATAGCCCTTGTGGTTCACCTTCATTTCCAGCACGGCTCGGTGGGTCTGCAGGATCCCCTCAGCCTGGAGCAAAATATTGTCCCCGGGTGGGGAGAGGAGGATCACCCTGCCATACCTCCCGGGGGTGTGTAAGTCCGAATAGAGCTGGCTTTTGGACTGGTCCAGGGGGAAAAGGCTGCTGGCCAGGCTGCGCTCGATCTTGGCCAGGCTGTGGCTGGGAGCGACCAGGCGCTCCAGGTCGCCCTCGGGCTGGAAGCGGTTGAGCGCGCTGAGGCCGAAGGTGATGGTCAGGACTGCGGGCACGGTGAGGAAAAAGACCGGGTGCCGGCTCACGCACAAGCCCAGCCTGTGGCAGAACGACTGGAGCCCTCTGCGAAGCACCTGCCGCAGCATCCTCCACCAAATCCAGCTTGCAGGCGCTCCCGGCCGTCTTAAAAAGCACATGTGACATGTGTAAGCGCCGGGCTACCCCGCTCTCCCCCCCGTCCCACCCCCTCCGGGTCGGCCCCCAGCCCCCTCCCCGCCCCCTCCGCGCTCACCGCCCCCCCCCCCCCCCCCACTCCGCCGGGTCTTTCCCCGGCCCCACCTCCATGCGCTCCTACTACTCTTTCAAACACTGCAGCAAGTTGCAGCAAGGCGGGCAGACACCGACCGCGCGCGCGCGGGGGCGGACGGCGGGCGGCCGGCGCTGCGGGGGCCCCCGGGCCCACCCCTCCTCGGCCTCCCCGCGCCCCCTCTCACCGCATGAGCAGCGATCCCGCGGTCTAGCCCTTCATCTCGGTGCTGCAGTCCCCCGGCCTCCCTCGCTGGAGGCGGTTCCGTGCGGAGCGTCCCACAGAGGTGGTTTTCCTCTCCGTCCTGGTGGGGTTCGGCGCCTAACTGGAACCATGTGGCTCGGTGTTGTAAGAAGCAGACATGTGCCCCACGGCGGGGGGGAGGAGGAGCGGGGGGGGTGAGGAGGAAGAGAAGGGCGGGAGCAGGGGGTGGAGGGGGGGCGGCAGCTAAGCTTTCTTTCCTTTTTTAAGAGGCTGACAGTTATTTTTAGAGTTTTGTTTTCCCTCTTCTGTCCCCGCTGGAGTGAATGGAAGAGGAGATGGTGAAGGCGCCGCTGGCCCATTGGAGCGGTGGCGATTAGAGCCTAAGAAGGGGGAGTGGGGGGCGTGGAGGGGGGGGGGACTCCAGGGCTTCCGGACGAGGCCGCCTTGTCGCCCCTCCAGTTTCGCTGTGCTCTCGAATTCGGCTTGTCCGCCCAAGAAAAGGAGCAGAGGATGCTGTTGCATTTTTAACATACCACAAAGCATGCGAGGGGTTTCCTTGCGTCGCCTTCCACGCTGTCATTCCCTAGACTGGGCGGCTGCAGCCCAGGCTGCCAGAGACCCCATCTACTGGCGGTGCGTTGGGGCTCTAGGGATCCTTCCTTGCTCTGGTGATTGGAGAGGAGGCATTTGCCAGTAGCAGTCGCCTGTGGCTTCGGGCGTGTGTGTGTGTGTGTGTGTGTGTGTGTGTGTGTGTGTGTGTGTGTGTGTGTGTGTGTGTGTTGGAAGTGAAGATCCACAGGCCATATGTGGTTTCTCATAAAATGTTATATTCACTTTCTGTACTTTTGAAGTTTAGGACCAAAAGTTCTTGAAGCTGGTTTCAGTCTCCTTCCCCCATTTTCCCTTCCACCCCTCATCCCTGAGGACTGAGAATCTATCTAATTTTCTACTAAGAGTGGAATTTCAGAAACAGGCTTTTTGGGACCCCCATTGATAGTCTCTGTCTGAATAAAGAAGGCGAGCTATGTAGGGGAAAACACATTGCAGTCAATGTATAAAACAGAGCCACCTTTACCATATGGGAAAGAAAACTCCCACCAGGTGCAGTTCCTTCCTCAATACCCACCAGTGTGAAAGTGAAGAACCCTTACCTGTAAATCAGATCAATTTCAGAAACTTTAATATTAATAAGTGTGTGTATGTTATTTTCTACCTATTGGGGCTTTCACAAATTCATATTCTGTAAAGAATATGAAGGAATTTGGGGGACAAATTCTAAAGTTTGATTGTGAACTGGAGATCTGCTTTCCAAAGTTTCTGGGATTTTTTGCATTGACCTAATAGAGAAGATTGAGTTTCAAGAGATGATTCCGCTCACACTCTCTTAATCACAGTGAAAGTACCCGTCCTTCATTAGATGCTTAGAGCTGTACGCATCAATGCATACAAGCAAGCCAAAGGACTTATCCGCTTAATTGATGACTTTACTTTTGCTAATGGATCAGTTCTTCAGTTAAGAGACCAATGAGACAGCAGAGAGCTCAGAAACAGGGTCAGTGCTAAAAGTGGTGGTGTTCATAAGACTGAAGAAATATCTTAGTCTTTTAAAATGCAAAGTGTTCTTGGTGACCACTCAGCATGAATTCCTACCCAGGGCAGAAATACCTTCTGTAATATCCCTGATGGTTCTCTGTCCAGCCCAGGCTGCAAAATTCTCACATCCAAAAACTCACTAATTTTTCTAGGAACCATTCTATTGTTAGACAGAGTTTCCTCAAGTTCAGCTGAACTCAGTCTTCTTGCAACCTTCATGGACTAGTTCTGTCTCCTTCACCAGACACTCCTTGCATCCAACATTCACTTCATATAATGTATTCCATTAGTGCCACGTGATGGGAAACTGTTTTTGGCTATCCAACGAAGAGGAAATGTATCTGTCATCCATTTTCTACACCCTCTTCATTATATTAAGTATATTTGACCATATCACCTACATGAAAATTTCTAAGAAATAGTCTTGTAGCAAAATATGGAAGAATAGATTTTAGGAATGGATGGTGTTGAGTAAGTTATCTAGTCCATCTTATAGATAAAGACATTTTGTAGATAAAGAACTGTAGCGATTAAGTGACTTCAAGGCTACACTCAGAGTCATTTGCAGAGCTGACACCAGTGTCTGGTCTTGGTCTCTTGTTACAGGGTCCAGTGCATTTTCCCTGGCAGCTTTGGGTCAGGCCCATCCTTCTCTCGCTCACAATGAACAATATGTCAGAATTGTTTCCTCTCTTCTTACTCTCTCCATTCCCCACTTCTCCTTCCCCAATAAATTCAATAGGATTAGAGAAGAATAAACATACCAACAGATAACTGACTAAATTCTGATATATCCCTAGGAGGAATTACTTTGATATAAATACAAATCATGTTGTAAGATTATAATGACATGAAAATACATTCACTACATGTTAAGTGAAAAAGTATGTACAGTATGAAACCACTTTGAAAAATAGACTCATAGGAAAAAAAAGATTAAGTCTGCATTAAAATGTCTGTTGTTTATTGCAAGAGGATAGGATTACGGGTGATTTTTTGAAAAAAAATAACTTCTAAATTTTAGAACAGCTTTAGGTTTTGGAAAAGTTGTGAAGATAGTACAGAGAGTGCCCTTATACCTCATACCCAGTTCTCTATTATCAATGTCTCACATTAGTATGGTACTTTCCTGACAATTCATGAACCAATATTAATACATTATTATTAACTGAAGTCCGTACTTTATTCATATTTCCTTAGTCTTTACTGACACCCTTTTTTGTTCCAGGATCCCATTCAGGGCACCACATTGCATTTAGTCATCCTGTCTCCTTAGGATTGTCTTGGCTGTGACAGTTCTCAGATTGTCCTTGTTTTTGATGACCTTGACAGATTTGAGAAATACTGGTCAGTTACTTTGTAAAATGTCCCTCAGCTGGGAATTGTCTGATGTTTTTCTCATGATTAGACTGGGGTAAGGAGTTTTGGGGAGGAGGAACACACAGGTAAAAGTGCCACTTTCATTACAGCTTATGAAGGGTACATTCTATCAATGTGACTTGTCACTACTAATGTGAATCTTGAATACCCTAGCTGAAGTAGTGTTTGTTAGGTTTTTCCACTGTAAACTTACTCTTCCACCCTGTCTTCTTTGGAAGCAAGTCACTATGTACAGCCTCCACTTAAGGAGTGGGAGTTATGGTCCACCTCCTTCCTCCTTGAGACTGGAGTCTCCATAGGTTATTTGGAATGTTTCTACATGGGATATTTGTCTATTCTATTCTATTCATTTATTCAATATTTTGTTTCAGTACAGACTCGTGGATATTTCTCCATATTTCTTTATTTGGGGTTATAATTTGATACTTTATTTTATTACTCAAATTGTTCCACTTTTGGTCATGTGGAGCTCCTTTGACATATCCCATTTCTGTGGGATACCTTTAAAAAAAGTATTCCTTATTTTCCGGCACTGTAAGATAGTCCAGGCTCAAGTTGTATCTTTCCTGCCCCAGTCCTAGAAGCATCCATTCCTCCAAGAAGCCAAGCTTTGTTTTATTGTAGAATGGTAATAGAAACAAAGTAGAAACAAAGATCTGGGTGCTACATGTGCTGTTGCTCTTGGGATGTTGTTGCTTCTCAGCCCTCTCAGCTGACAGAGAAAGGAAATACCTGTGTCTATACTAATCCCTGTATATGTGTATCTATATATGGTTCTTTATGTAATGCTCTGTAACTATATTAAGCTAAATATGTTTATACTTATGTCTCCAACTATAATCTATTGCCAGATGGATAATTGTAGCCTCTTCTCTTTGCTTACCTGTAACCTCCAACTTCAACAGTGAGAAATTTTTAAATCACTTTGCTATGATGAAAACATATTAACTTTTAATTAGAAAAAATGTTTACGGGAAAGAAGAAAAGCATGGTTTCTTAATTTTGATACTGTTAAAAGCTGATGCCAAATATCATATTAGGAAAATAAGTTGTATGCTAAAAATAGAGGAAATGTTAGCAATATTCTAGATGAACCTAAGGGTAATTTGCACTAAAGTATCAGTGGATACCAATCATGTGACAAGTCTAGTGAATCCGATGTAAAATAAAGCTTAATATAAAGGTAAAAGCAGTGCACTTAAGGACCAGTCAGTAACAACACAATAATCTGTACTATTAAGTTCATACAGGATTTGTCTTTTCTGATATATCTTGGTCAAGATCAGTTTTCAAGACGTGGAACCAAGTTGGATTTTATCCACTTGTGTTTCTGTAAGACAGGATACAAGAAGGAGGTGAACTTGGACACAGAACAGTTGAGTTCTAGGTCAGCTCTACACGTTACCTTGTGGCTGTTTTGGGCAAAACACCTAACTCTCTGAGCATCAGTTTTCCTTATTTATAAATTTGGATTATATTAACCTACTTGTTCACTATCACTATTCACCAAAACTCTGTAACCCTGCTGTATTAATTAATGCTATAATACTAGCAATTGTAGCAAATAAACCTCTAAATCTCAGCAGTGTAAAACAGTAAAAGTTTATATCTTATTCAAGGTTAACAGTCTATTTTGGATATTCCTGCTGAGCAGGAACAGGTAGAACACTGTTCTACCCATGGAAACATGAGTGATGGGTCACTCCTCCGCCTTCAACTCGTGGCTTCCAAGGTCATTCCTAAGGCCATTTGCTAGCCAGGCAGCCGAAAGGGGGAGAGAGCCTGGAGGAGCACATCTGGAAGGTTTATGGTTCAGTCTAGAAAGTGGCATAAATCGCTTCCTCTTATTTGCTTCTGATTAGAACTTAGTCGCAAGAAAAGCTGAATGATGCAGGTTAGCTGTGTTTCTAGAGAGGAGATGGGTATGATGATCATGGTGCCAACTCCCTCATCTCTTTCCTGGATGCTGTTGCCCTGTTTACCCCAAGTCCCTACTATATTGTTCAAGGTGAACGTCTGGTACTCTTTGTCATTTCACATAGGACTTGTTCTGCCACTGTCATCTCAAGCAATGTTGGCTTTTGGGCTTTAAGAAAATGTTCTTTGAGCTCCTTCTGTGATGGCTTTAAGGAGTTTGCACTGGATTTCCCATACCTCTTGTGAGGGCTGTTGTATCCAGGAAGGGCACATCTGAGAGGGAAAGTTTTAGAGGCAATCGGTCTTTATGATTTTGGATGCTTCCAACAGCAACTAATTTAAATAATAAAGACATTTCTTATACATAACAAGATGTCCAGAAGAATGGCAGTTATAGCGCTGGTTAATTTAGGTTCAAGGGTGTCAAGTCCTGTTCCTTGTTCTGCTTTGTCCATCCCTAGAGCATGGGTCTGAACTCATGCTGTGTGGGCAACGGGATGTATGGGCAATACATCCAGGCAAAACATGATCCTGAGGAAAAGGAAGCTGCCTCTTTCTCTGGATCTCTTCTAAGAGTGAAGAAGTCTTTCCCAGAAGATACCCAACAGATTTCCTCTTAAGTCTCATTTCCCATGCCCATGTCTAAATCAATCACTGGTGAGAGGAATGATAACATAGTAATTGACTTAGACCAATCTGGACTCAGGCTGTAGCTGGGAATGGGGCCAGCCTCCTCTCTGAGCATGTCATCATATGGGAGTTTATGTGGGGTTTATTTTGTTTGTTTTGTTTTAAGCAAAAGTTTCTTTAGGAAGAAGCATGGTATGATGGCAGGGATGTTTGAATGTGGGGCATCCAACATTAACTTCCGTGCTGAGTATTTCTGTGTGGAGCAAATTAGTTTCTGGAGACGATGCTTTCTAAATGCAAAAGAGAGCTATAATCAGACAAAGGAATTTTTCTGGTTTGTAATTTACTTGTGTTAAAAAGCTTTATAATGGTATACAAAGGATATTTGATAATATCCTTTCAAATATCAAACAAAAATTGCCTTTATTTAAATAGGATACAGATATGTGAATAGTATTCTCCTAGAAAATTCACTCTCCCTGATCACCATTTCTGTATGGGATGAAACTGACTGACCCATAGAGTCCATGCACAATCTTGCCTTAGTGAAAATTATAAGTTTAGATAGGATTTGCATTAATTGACAACCAAAAATTTATCATCTATAAAGTTGTGCATCAAATGTGGCTTGTAGGTTGAGTCTCATTGCCATGTTGTTGCACCCTATATGCTTAAAACCTAAAATAAACATCATTCTCATTCTAACAGTAAAATATCCACACTACATATTCAAAAAAGGAACAAAAGGGTATAGACATCCACTTTTATACCATTTATAAATAAATCATCAAAACAATTTTTACCAGAACTGCCATTTTCCTGTGGTGACACATGGTTAAAGTTCTGAAGAAGATTTCATGCGGTCAAGGTTCTGCTTTTGTATGAATCATTAGTTAGTTTGTCCTCCTGCTTAACTATTGTATCACCTTGATCAAATCATGAACTGTCCATATGCCTTAGATTTCTATCTGCAAACTAATACCAAGTATTAGAACTGAGCTAAAGCGATGTTAATTTCATTCCAGGTTTGATACCATGATCTTCTGGAACTTGAGTTCATGGGGTGCATTTGTTAGGTTTGCTACATCTTAACAAGCATAACCTCTGATTCCTTACTAAGTCTTAGCTTTCCTTTCCTGGTTACTATTTACACAATATCAGGCACAGAACCTCTGAGGGCTCCCAGTGGCCCAGCACACAAGCAGACCACAAGCTTTGCTGGAAAAAGATAGAGCCTGAAAAAATACTTGGAATATTGTGGCGGCCACAGGGGAGTAACTGGATTGAAGATTAAGAACTGCCTGCCAAAGTACAGTAGAGTGCAGAATCTTATTGGATCAATGCACAAAGATGGCATGCTGCTTTGTACACATTCGATTTTCAGTCATTTAAATAAACATTTTTTAATTTAGGTAGAAGAAGACCACACTTTTTTTTAAACCATCTTTTCACTGAATTTTGTTTTTTCTTTTTAAATCCAAATGCAGTACAGGTCAATCAGTTTTACTCTGCAAAAAAATGAAGGATTTTCTACACATTTTCCCTTCCCTCCTTACTTTCCTCTCTTTTTCCATCCTTCCCTTTCTTCCAATAGGAATTCTTTTTTCTTAAATATTCCTAGCAAGGCCTTCTGCGAATTATTCTAAAAAACATCTCTCTTTCTCCCAGATGAACTGAGGAGAATATTTCTTTTATATTATTTGTTACAAAGTTACACATTTTCTAAATATCTTGTGCTCATATTCAAAAAGGGTTGTTGGTTACCAAACTGGGCTTTTGGTGGTGTTACTGCACCCAGGGAGAAACCTGTTCTTAAAGGAGCACTGCTCATTAACTACTGTGTGCACCGCTTTCAGGCCTAACGATGAAAATGCCTCCCCCTCACAAATCAAGCGTCCTCACAAATCAAGCCTCGGGAAATTCAAGAAAATTGAAATCGTATCAAGCATCTTTTCCGACCACAACGCCATGAGACTAGATATCAATACAGGAAAAAAACGGTAAAAAATACAAACACATGGAGGCTAAACAATATGTTATTAAACAACCAAGAAATCACTGAAGAAATCAAAGAGGAAATCAAAAAATACCTAGAAACAAATGACAATGAAAACACAACAACCCAAAACCTATGGGATACAGCAAAAGCAGTTCTAAGAGGCAAGTTTATAGCAATACAGTCCTACCTCAAGAAACAAGAAAAATCTCAAATAATCAACCTAACCTTACACCTAAAACAATTAGAGAAAGAAGGACGAAAATGCTTCCTATTCCCTGATGAGGCAGATCCTGGCAAAATAATTTTGTGAAGCAATTTGCTGAGTGGAAAAAGCCATCATATTTTCCAGGGAAGAGGTATTCTAATAGGGAAACACTAGGGATGTTGCCCCTGGATAGAGCTCCACCTTGATTACTACATCATCAGATAGTAACATTGATGCCACTGTAAAGAAAACAGCAACTTATGACAATCCCACTCCCTGTCTCTGGTAAAAGCAGCCCTTGCCCCATAGGTAGGAGAGAAAGAGGGGCTTAAATAGTGAGAAGAAGACTTTGCAAGGGAGCGGTGCAGAGGGGGTGGTCTAGCCCAGCAGAAAGGAGGATTTTACCACTGACATTGTTTAGAATGACAACACATGGTGATAATAATAAGCAGACCAGATTTTAGTCAGTCTTATTGTTTCTTTAAATTTTCTACGGCCAGTGCTATTACTGCCTGCACTTGAGGGGGAGGGTTTCCATCGCTCTGTCCTCTCCCCATATCTGGTAAACCACTGCTCCCAGGTGTTGCAACTGTGGTTTCTGAGCAAGTTCCCATTCGGCATGTTCAATACTGCATATTGTTGAAAATATTCGGGTGGAACATTTGGAATCATAATATGAAAGACCTAGTTGCTCTACTCATATGATTGTAACCCCTGTCCCTTGGATGACTCCCAATCTCCCCACCTCCCAGAACAGTGTGGAAATTGAGAGGAGAGATATGGAGGAACCTAGCTCCTGATGCAGCAGAACCTGCATATGACTTAATTCCAAGTAGAGTTTTCATGCTGGGGAAAACAGATTTCTTCAGAAAAATATATAAGTGAAATGGCATTAGATATCAAACTCAAACTATTTACAAGTGCGTTTGACATTCAAAAATTTGGTCTTCAGCCTGTCAAACAAAGTGAGGAATTCCATTGTGACCTTTGGGAAATGTTCAGCCTTTTCGGCAGGAAAAGCAATGTAAACAAAATGAACTCATATTCAAATGGAAAAATTAAAAATTTCATATCACCATTCACCTGTTCTACATAAACAGCAACGCACGTCCAGACAAATGTAGACTAAACATCTGAAGATTTAGTTATCTTGTTGACATAGGCAAAATCAATAGACATTTATAGAAACTGATGAAACCTCTTTCTGTGAGCCTTCATCTTTAGCAAAGTACCCCTCCTTTGCTGTGCAGCTATAAAATGTAGTGCCATCTTTCTTACACTGTATTGAAAGAATCAATATCTCTCTCCTACATAGACTGCAGTCTTCATGAGGGAAATGCATAGTACCTTCTGGTCTTGCACCCTCACTTTCTAGCAGGATGCCTGGCATATAATAACCATGTAGTAGCGTAACAGCTACTTAACTCATTCCAGAGAGGTTCTGCCAATGTAAGAAAAATACAAAAGGAACTAAGGAAGGGAAGACAACTATACCTGTCACTAAGGATAAGACACAACAAACAGCATTTGATCCAGAGATTCGGTCCTCATAGCTGATGACAGGTCTGTACCCCTGTTCACTTGTGTCCATTGTCCATTTTCCTTGTGTTCCCAAGCATCTCTTTGTTTGGCCCTCCAAGCTTCCCTGTCACCAGCCTGAGCTCTCCTGGTTTTATCAGATTGTCTGAGTCTTGGAGCATACCTTTCTTTTTTTCAGCACTGTGCTTTTCTGATAACTGTTTTCTCTTTTGGTGGTTTTCAGAATCTAAACAATGTTCCTTTTAGCTGGAGTGTAAATTCAGGGGCAGGAGTTGCAAAACATGAGGCTGAAGGAATGAGCAGGTACAAGAACATAAAGAAGCATAAAGAAGCTTGGAAACTAGGTTCATTCACACACTGACTGAAGAGTTATCGAATAACAAAAATGTGCAAAACCTCCTATGCAAACTGGACAGGATGGCTGCTTTCACCCAGAACTGATCTTGTAAGGGGAGCAAAAGAATTGGAGCTTCTTCCTCAGAGCAATGTAGGGGCTACTGAAGTGTTACAGGAACAGAGTGGGTTTTAGAACACAGCTCTGCTACAGTGTAGACAGGGAACTGGATGGTCAAGAGTGAAGACTTTAGGAAGCGAAAGCAGTTGTTTGAGCCAATGGCAAGAGTATTCTGGACCAGAGTAATAAGGACAGGGATGGTGAGAAATGAAAGGATTTGAGAGTTCCTTACAAGTGAAAATAAACATAATCTGGTGCTGGATTAAATGTGGATGTGTACACTGAAAACAGAGATAAGCATAAAAGCAACGGCAGTAACTTTTCTCCTTTCAGTTTTACTTGTGATGGCAGTACACATAATAGATGTCTGGACTCTGGATAGATGTATCTGGTTCAAATCCCTCAAATCTCAAGGGAGGGAGGGAATATGGGGATATGTGTATAAATACAGCTGATTGACTTCGGTGTACGTCAAAAACTGGTACAAGAGTGTAAAGCAATTGTATTGCAATTTAAAAAAATTCCCTCAAATCCCTTCTCTGCCTCCTTGTAGTGGTAGTACCTTGGCCAAGATATTTAATAACCACTCTAAATTTTAGCCTTTTTCATCTGTAACAGTGGGATAATAAACTTCACACCTCAGATGCTAGTGTGCAGATTAAGTGGAATACTCAATGTTAGTATTCAAATACATTAATAGAAGGATGAATGTTATGTAGTTATATGAGAAGTATTAGATGTGCTTCTTGCCTTCGAATACTTATGTAAGGTGAAAGGAATAATGTAATTACTTGAAAGTAAAACAGATAATTAAATTAATTTGTGTATATTTAAAAGCTTATCTAAGTTTATATATAAATAAGTTAGATATTGTTTATATCATTACACATACTTAAAAAGATGTAGTTTAAGGGGAGACGTTTTCAGTAACAGGCAGAGAACATTAGCTATGTTCAATGTTGACTGTATGCTAAAATTATGCTAGTTACTTTATAGTCATTATTTGATTTATTACTAAAGAATCCTGTGACAGAGATATCACTTACTCAGTATTACAGATATTAGAACTGAGGTTCTAATATCTGTAATACTGTTCGCAGGGTTAGGAATTACTGGAATTTGAAATCAGGCTTGCCCACTTTAGAGCCCATGCTTATTCTCACATTCAGGCTGCTGAGTACAATTTTCTGCTTTCTTAGTGTACCTTGGGTTTTTCCTTGTTTAGAAAAATTGCCCATCTATTGACTTTTTCTTGTTTTGCGTCCCCCTGTATCCAAGGGAAATGTTACACTGCCTGTTTCAGATTGCGCCAGGGAAGAAAAGACGTTTGCTTAATGGTTTCCCTCCTCTTGGTGGGAAGGGAAGGCTTTCTACAACCAGCAGAATTCAGGAGTCTTCTCTTCAGGAAATGAATGTAGAGGGACAACCGTAGAACATGCCAGACAAAAGGAAAAAGGTAACCTACAAAATATTGTTTTCAGGTCCTGTGAGATTCCATTCAATTTATGTTTTTTTCACTGAAGCTCTGGCCTGTTTGGTCAAAGGGAGCAAATTTAGCAATTAATTCTGCTCTCAATTCCTCAGTCATTTCTGTTTTGTGGAGTAAAATGATTTCCTGAGGAAAGGACAGCTTCCGCGGCACATTTTTTAAAAGAAGAAACCACACACAAACACAAACACGTGCAAACACACGTATGTGTAATTCCCTATTTTTACACTTTTATCAAGGTAAAAATCAAATAGTACACAAACCTTATAATGAAAAGCAAGGCTCCCTGCTCTAAAAGTTCCCACTCTCAGCCCCACTCCTGAGAAACAACTCTCATTATTTTTTTAGCCCTTTCTTCTGTAAGATTTCTCCACACCTCTAAACAATAGTTATAGAGCTTTCAGTCCTTTTTCTATTGCTTCTTTTAACGTTCCCACCAAATTAAGTCAATTATTTTTATAAAAATAACATTTAATCATAGTTATCTCTTTAAAATATTATAAATATGCATTATTAAAAACATTACAATGCATATAGTCAATGATGATAAAATAGCTGCATTTATTATAATTTTAGTACCAAATAGATTTACTCTAATTTATTTAACCATCCTCCTATTGGTACATACTTGGCTTAGCTACAAATTCCAGCCTTTATAAATGATGCTGAATAAACAAAAATTGTTGCCAAATTTGAGCACACACATACTTAATAGTTTCCTAGGAAAAATTCAGTTTTTAGCCCTTTTGTTTGTTTTGGGTTTTTTTTTGGTTTTAGTTATTGAAATGCATTGTTAAATGTCCTTCCAGAAAGTCTGCACCAATTTATTTTTTCTGCTAGAACAAGGATCAACAAACTTTTTCTGTAAAGGACCAGATAGTAAATATTTTAGGTTTATGGACCAAAGAAAAAATTGAGGATATTAGATAGGTATTTCTATAACAAGAGAGAAACACAAATTCCCATACATTTTTAGTTAACAAAATTCAAAGTATAATAAGAAGGTAAATAAGAATAAAGTACATTTTTTTTTGTAACACAGATATGCTAATAAAAAGAATAGGTTTTGCCTTTCTACCATGTGAGGACACAGCAAGAAGCGCCTGTCTACGAACCAGGAAGTAGGCCCTCAACAGACACTGAATCTGCCAGCACCTTGATCATGGACTTCCAGCCTTCAGAACAATGAGAAATAAATTTCTATTGTTTATAAGCCACCCAGTCTATGGTATTCTGTTATAGAAGCCCAAACAGACTAAGTTTCAAAGTACAATTCAAGAAGTTCTAATGTTAAGAGGGAAAAAAACCACTCATGATTGAGTCAAACAACTTCTGAGCCTGCCCACCTTCATGTTATTAAGATTACAAAGGGACTCTTGCCAGCCTTTAAATTTCTAAAAATTAGTAAAGTATACATAGTAAGATTTTAACTGTGCTGAAGGAAAAACTACAAGATGGATTCAATAGATGAAGGTCTCAGTTTGTAGGCCAAGTAATCAGGCTTCCATGTAAGAAGCAAAGCAACGCTCCTACTTGTATGACAAAATCTACAGCTTTCACGCAAAGTTATTTATTAGAAAACAATTCTAGAGGCACTTTCACAATACAAATTTTATTAAAAAAATAAGTAATAACATCAAAACTGTTCAGCAAATCTATATTCAATGTAACCAAAATAAACAAACACAAAATTAAAAAAAAAAAAAGAATAGGTTTCTTTTTGGGCAATACCATTATGCTTAGTTATATATGTTAGACAGAATAATGACCCTACAGATATGTCCACCTCCTAGTCCTTGGAGCCTTTACATATGCGATATAACAAAAGGGAAGCTGCAGTTATAATTGAGATTATGGATGTTGAAATAGGAAGATTAGCCTGGATTATCCATGTAGGCTTAATTTAATCAAATGAGCTCTTAAAAGCTGAGAGAACACCCTCAGGCCAAAGACAGAGAGATGCAATGGAAGAAGTTGTAGAGATTAGGAACATGAGAAGGACCTGACCCACAGCTGGTGGAGGGGCCACATGGAAAGCATGAGAAAGATCATGGGGAGTATCTAGGAGCAAGGAAATGAGGGCCTCAGTTTTACAATCATAAGTAACTGAATTCATCCAACAACCTGAAGGAGCTTACAAGTGGAATCATTCCCAGAGCATCCAGAAAGGAACACAGGTTTGCTGACACCATGATTTTGGCCTTGTGAGACTTTAAGCAGAGCCGTGCTGTAACTCAGACTTCTGACTTACAAAACTGTGAGATAATAAATGCGTATTGTTTTAAGCCACTGAGAGGTGGTAATTTTTTAAAGCAGTGACTGAAAACTCACAACATTAGGGTTTCAGATTTTTTGTTCTCAGTCATCAAAATTGGTTGCAAATATCCATCTGTCAATGTGGATCTGAAATGAGGTTTCATATATTTCCTCTATAAAATGTCTTTTCACAAGGTCGATACTGCCAAATACAGATAACAACCAACCAACATATGATTTTTAATTGACCATCTTCATCTCTTGGAGGGAATTTATAGATTCTGTTAAGTTCTCTTCTTAATGTTTGCCTTTTAACATACTATCACACTGCAGATTACCCACATCCAATGAAGGTTAGATGGAAGCTCCTCAGTTGTACCATTAAATTGATTTTAAAACATGGAAGTTTCCCTTGCATTTTTGTCAAGGCCAAACAAATGGCTATAACTGTAGTTTTAGTTCAGAACTGTAATTTAGCCCATTATCAATTCATCTAAGAATGGAGATTTAGCTTGTCGTTTTAACTTTTGACAGCATAAGAGTTATAAAAAAAAGTTTGATATTTCCTGTGATTCAGCAATATCAGTTGCTGTGCAAATGACCATACTGAAGCATGCACTTCACATATAAGCACTCTTTTGCCTTTCTTCATGTTCATTAAGAAACATTATCAAGTTAGCAGCAGAAGTTAATTTCAAAGCTGCTCAGGATTTGATAATAGTGGTTAAGAGAAGTTCTTCTCATTAGGAAAAATTTTATTCTGTATCCTAAATTCAAAATCATCCAACTGACAATGGTTAATTCCTCAAGAGTGAATGAAGTTCACTGTTGACACCGCTGGTTCAATAACACCAGATATATTCAAACACTTAATGCAAAGTACCTGCTGATGAATAATACAGGGAATAAGCTTAAGCTTTAAACACTTGAATTCTTCACAAGCTTTGTGAGTTAATTTTTTCAAAAAAGCCCTTTTCTGCTCCACACACGTTTTTACCACCATTGGTGATAACACATCTTAGCAGATTCCACTTCAGGTTGTACTGAAATTTTTTTTTCCAACTTCCTTGACAATATTCTCACCTATATTTATTCCACACAGATTAGTCATAGAGAGTAATTCTTCAGTCATTTCAAACTCATCACTGACTTCTCTGATAAGCAACAATTGACTAGTATTGGTAAGGAAAGCCACTCAAGATCATTTGTCTTGTTTTTAATCTACTACTGATGTCACTCCCAATGTTTTCAACTATTTGAGAAAGTGTTCTTCTCAAAAAGTTGATAGTCTTAATTACTTTCTCTCATTACATTTCTCCAATTGCTAAGTCAACATTGCTAAATGGATTTCTTGCTTGGCTAATAAATGAACTGCTGAGAAATTTCATTGCAGCCTCATTTTGTTTTCTTATTTTTGTGAAGAAATTCTTTTGTGATTAGTTATTCCATTAAAATTTTTCTACTTTCCCTGATTGTTGTTTTCCCATGAGTTAGAAATGTGATGAGTGCATAGTCTGAAAATATCAACATTTAGCACTGTTATAGTATCACTGCTTAATAAAAAAGACATTTTGTCATCTAATTTGATGTTGAAATAATTCATAGTCCACTGTACCATTAGATTGCAATATTCAAAGTCACTTCTTTCTTCTTTTCTTTTTTGACATGCTATGCAATGGTAATAAGATAAATGCTATGGTACAGTGATATGCATGGCACCAGAAATGTTGTAGAATTAGAACTGTCACTGTGATTTTGTAGTGAATCAAGCAATGGTGCAAAGCAATGAGAGTGAAACATATGGTCTATGTCACAACTACTCAACTCTGCTGTTGGAGCGTGGAAAGAGCCATAGGCAATGTGTAAATGAATGGGTGTGGCTGAGTTCTAGTAAAACTTATGGACACTAACATTCGAATTTTATATACTTTTCACATGCTAAAAGCAATTCTTTTTCTTTTGATTATTTTACTTCAATAATTTAAAAACGAAAAGTCCGTTCTTAGCTCATAATTCACACAAAAAGAGAAGTCAAGATTTGGCCTTTGGGCTTTAGTTTGCAGACCCCTGTACCAAAGGAATATCCTTTAATAAAAGATAAAAAATTTCAAATAAGTTTAAATCACTAAATATTCACCATTTCTTTCTTTCTTTTTTTAAAATATACTTCAGTGAAAAAACAGTAGGGAAGAATGGGGAGTTTAGACGTGAAAGGGAAGGATACTGACTTATTTCACAGGGCAAGTCTGCTTGCAGATGAATTAAGAATTCTGTGTCACTATGAGGAGATGGCAGTAGAATAATGTAAAAGAAAAATAACATTTGGAATTTTTCCCTTTAATTTTTAAAATTTTAGTTGGAAGGAATGCTTCATATCAAGGAAGTGAGAAAGTCTGCAGAGAAAAACAACACACCTACAGAAGGAAATGAAACATTCCCACCATGACTCTATACATTACTGTTTTGTTTTGTTTTTGTCATTTGCATAAATGATAACATTTGTCCTAGATTTTTGTTATCCGTGTTCTTTTCTTTTTTTTTTAAATCTTTTATTGAGATACAGTTAATAGACAATAAACAGCATATATTTACATTGTAAATTTGGTATCCCAATCTCCCAGTTCATTCCCTCCAACCCTCCCTGCTTTTCCCACTTGGTGTCCATATGTTTGTTCTCTACATCTGTGTCTCTATTTCTGCCTTGCATACCAGTTGATTTGTACCATTTTTCTATAGTCCACATATATGTGTTAATATACGACATTTGTTTTTCTCTTTCTGACTCATTTCACTCTGTATGACAGTCTCTAGGTCCATCCATGTCTCTACAAATGTCCCAGTTTGTCTACTAACTTTGGGTTTTGTTTGCTCTTCTTTCTCTAGTTTCTTTAGGTGTAAGGTTAGATTTTTATTTGGGATTTTTCTTGTTTCTTGAGGTAGGATTGTATTGCTATAAACTTCCCTCTTAGAACTGCCTTTGCTGAATCTCATAGGTTTTGGATCATTGTTTTTTCATTGTCATTTGTCTCTAGGTATTTTTTGATTTCCTCTTTGATTTCTTCTGTGATCTCTTGGTTATTTAGCAGCATATTGTTTAGCCTCCATGTGTTTGTGTTTTTTATAGTTTTTTTCCAGTAATTGATTTGTAATCTCATTTGCATTGTGGCCAGAAAGATGCTTGATACGATTTCAATTTTCTTGAATTTACCAATGCTTGATTTACGACAAAAATGTGATCTATCCTGGAGAATGTTCCATGTGCACTTGAGAAGAATGTGTAATTTGCTGTTTTTGGATGTAATGTCCTGTAGTATCTATTAAATCAAGCTGATTTATTGTGTCATTTAAAGCTTGTGTTTCCTTATTAATTTTCTGTGTGGATGATCTGTCCATTGGCGTAAGTGGGGTGTTAAAGTCCCCCACTATTATTGTGTTACTGTTGATTTCCTCTTTCATTGTTGTTAGCATTTGCCTTATGTATTGAGGTGCTCCTATATTGGGTGCATAGATATTTATAATTGTTATCTCCTCTTCTTGGATTGATCCATTGATCTTTACGTAATGCCCTTTCTTGTCTTTTGTAATATGTTTTATTTTAAAGTCTATTTTATCTGATATGAGTATTGCTACTCCAGCTTTCTTTTGATTTCCATTTGCATAGAATATCTTTTTCCATCCCCTCACTTTCCGTCTGTATGTGTGCCTAGGTCTGAAGTGGGTCTCTTGGAGACAGCATATATATGGGTCTTGTTTTTGTATCCATTCAGCCAGTCTGTGTCTTCTGGTTGGGGCATTTCGTCCATTTACATTCAAGGTAATTATTGATATGTATGTTCCTATTACCATTTCCTTAATTGTTTTGTTTTTGTTTTTGTAGTTCCTTTTCTTCTCTTATGTTTCCCACTTAGAGAAGTTCCTTTAGCATTTGTTGTAGGGCTGGTTTGGTGGTGCTGAATTCTCTTAGCTGTTGCTTGTCTGTAAAGCTTTTGATTTCTCTGTTGAATCTGAGTGATATCCTGGCTGAGTAGAGTATTCTTGGTTGTAGGTTCTTCCCGTTCATCACTTGAAATATATCATGCCACTCCCTTCTGGCTTGCGGAGTTTCTGCTGAGAAATCAGCTGTTAACCTTATGGGAGTTCCCTTGTATGTTATTTGTCGTTTTTCCCCTGTTGCTTTTAATAACTTTTCTCTGTCTTTCATTTTTGTCCATTTGACTACTATATGTCTTGGAGTGTTTCTCCTTGGGTTTATCCTGCCTGGGACTCTCTGCACTTCCTGCACTTGGGTAGCTGTTTCCTTTCCCATGTTAGGGAAGTTTTCAAGTATAATCTCTTCCAATATTTTCTTGGGTCCTTTCTCTCTCTCTTCTCCTTCTGGGACCCCTATAATGCGAATGTTGGTGTGTTTAACATTGTCCCAGAGGTCTCTTAAGCTGTCTTCAGTTCTTTTCATTCTTTTTTCTTTATTCTTTTCTGCATCAGTGATTATCACCATTCTGTCTTCCAGGTCATTTTTTCACCCTTCTGCCTCAGTTAATCTGCTATTGGTTCCTTCTAGTGTATTTTTCATTTCAGTTATTGTGTTGCATATCTCTGTTTGTTTGTTCTTTAATTCTTCTAGGTCTTTGGTAAACTTTTTGATCTTTGCATCCAATCTTTTTTCAAAGTCCTGGATCATCTCCATCATCATTATTCTGAATTCTCTTTCTGGAAGGTGGCCTATCTCCTCTTCATGTAGTTGTTTTTCTGGGGTTTTATCCTGTCCCTTCATCTGGTACAAAGTCCTCTGCTTTTTCATTTTCTCTATCTTTCTGTGGCTGTGGTTTTCAGTTCCACAAGACGAAATACTGCTGATACTGCCTGATACTGCTGTCTGCCCTCTTGTGGAGGAAGCTGTCTAGGAGGCCCATGGCTGCTTCCTGATGGGAGGGACTGATGGTGGGTAGGGCTGGGTGGGCGGAGCTCGGTAAGACTTTAATCTGCTTGTCTGCCAGTGGGTGGGGCTGTGTTCCCACCCTGTTGATCATTTGACCTGAGGCCACCTAGCACTGGAGCCCACAGTCTCTTTGGTGAGGCCAATGATGGACTCTGGGAGGGCTCCCGCCAATGAGCACTTTCCAGAACCCCTGCCGCCAGTGCCCCTGTCTCCTTGGTGAGCCACAGCTGCTCCCCACCTCTGTAGGCAATCCTCCAACACCAGCAGGTAGCTCTGGTTCAGTCTCCTATGGGGTCAGTGCTCCTTCCCCCTGGGTCCTGGTGAGTGCACTTTTTTGTGTGCCCTCCAAGAGTGGAGTCTCTGTTTCCACCAGTCCTGTGGAGGTCCTGCAATCAAATCCTGCTGGCTTTCAAAATCTGATTCTCTGGGGATCCCTCCTCCTGTTGCTGGACTCCCAGGTTGGGAAGCCTGATGTGGGGCTCAGGACCCTCACGTTAGTGGGTGGACTTCTGCAGTATAACTGTTCTCCAGTTTGTGAGTCACCCAGCCAGCATTTATGGGATTTGATTTTAACGCGATTGCGCCCCTCCTATTGTCTCATTGCAGCCTCTCCTTTGTTTCTGGATGTGGGGTGTCTTTTTTGGTGAGTTCCAGTGTCTTTCTGTCAATGATTATTCAGCAATTAGTCGTAATTCTGGTGCTCTTTCAAGAGGGTCTGAGCGCACGTCCTCCTACTCTGCCATGTTGATCCTATCTCCTTTTTTTAAAATTTATTGGCTGCACTAGGTCTTTGTTGCTGCCCGTGGGCTTTCTGTAGTTGCAGAGACTGGAGGCTACTCTTCAATGCAGAGAGCAGGGTCTACTCTTCATTGCAGTGCACGGGCCTCTTATTGCAGTGGCTTCTCTTGTTGCAGAGAACAGGCTCTAGGCACCCAGGCTTCAGTAGCTGTGGTATGTGGGCTCAATAGTTATTCCTGTTCTTTTCTAAAAGTGCAAATAAGAATTCTTTTACATCAATATTCGCATTATCTAAAAGAGGTAATAAGAAGAATCCCTTTACCTTAATATTCTAAGCTTTCTCGTCTCTTAATTTTCAAAATTTTACTGTAAGTACAAAAGAGCTGTTTGTACCAAAGTAGACTTTAAGCAGAAATGGAACAGCTTAGTATTTAAAGCATTAAAATGGAAGACATGGAGGCTGCTCCCAATTCCACTCCTATTACTTATCCACCTGTCCCGCCATCCACTCTCTTGACCTGTCTTATCTGTGTAGTGATGTGACCCAGCATTTGTTTCAGGACACGACTAGCCCCAGCCCAGAAAAACTGAAATGGGATTTAGCGTTTGTCCCTTGTGTGTCCTGCCATCAACGCTTCCCTCCTCTGGCCTATTTGATACTTTCAGAAGCCCCATACCCAGAGTCTCATATTTAGCACTTCTTGTTTTCATCCCCTGTGATACGTTCTCAAAACTGTACCTTCATGCTTTTAAGTGATACAATTACAAGTTCAATGAACCAAGTTGTGCTATCATAATACCATTTATTAATAAAGTAATTATAATGCTAATGATCTTAATCATAATAATTAACATTTATGGCACCCTTACTAAAGGCCAGCACCTTTCTATGCGCTGTTTTATTTAATCCTCACAAAAGTGCTGGGTGGGCGGTGTTCATTGTTATAGGGTTCTAGATAAATTAATTGAGCCTCCAAGACGATAAATGACTTTCTTAGGTTCTCATAACCACTAGATGGCAGAGCCTAGATTCAAATCCAGATGTTTTTTGTTCCAAAGCCTGTGTATAGATTCTAAAGAGAAAGCTGGTGAGGCAAATGAAAAGTCATAACTATCCAAAAATAATTAGCCTGCTATCATGTGTACTGTTATTTCCTTCAGCTTTCAATTATTAATGAGTTAGGCAGCCACGATAAGGGTCAGTTATAATGTTTGTGTATCTCTATTTTCAGTGAAACTATTATGTGGTAGCCTCTTAAGAAGTTAAATCTCAGATGAAGCGGGCAGTATACAGAATATATTAATGTAAGAGCAACTTCTCAGATAAAATACACATGTTATTTTATAATATACAACCCAGCTGGCTGCAACAAATTGGGAGTATAACCACTAATTATATTTATTTCAAAACCAAAATAATTTCTTGAGTGGACGTGTCAGGTTGCAACACTATCAATAGGAAACTCAGGATCATAGGTTCCTTGTTCTTTCTTGTGAAACTTTTACAGGAAAGCATCCAGTATTTGACTGATCTGATAAAACACACAATACTACTCTGTAGATTTTAGAAGTCTCCACTGATAGCAGTTTTGTGTGCCCCGTTTGGAAGGATGGGCCTCTCCAGTCAGCACTGATTGATTTATCTCACTTAGCATAAGTTTAACTGCTCAAAAAAAAATGTCGGTTTGATTTAAGAAAACCTATTTTATGAAAATGCCAAGTTCTAAATTGGGTAAGTGATTTATAGTTTCCAGTGCTTCCTTTCTTCCTAAAAAACAATTGACTTTTTGGCCTCTGTTTAAATCATTACCAATGGGTTGCATTAAAGATGACTATGGAATAGATCAAACAAAAGCAAAGCATGAAGTGAACACTTATAAGTCTGGGTGCTTGTGTAAATGTGGATTTGAGTTGTTGAAAATGACTTATTATTTCAAAGCCGTGAGCAAAAATCCAGCAAAGTCTAGCATATCGTGTAAGAACATCACTAAGCGTTTAAGGGACTAAAAGCCTCTGTGGTTTTAGTGCAGTAGAAATGCACATATTTCACAAAGTCAAAGGAACCTGTATTTTTTTCCTAACATGCTGGTTTTCGCCAAATCTCTGAGTTAAAGAAATGTAGGCAGACACCACTCGGATGCAAGCTTGCCCGTGTTGAAAACAAATATATACTGATGCCATGATAGGGTGAGGTCAGTTGTAGCAAAGCCGGATAAGGTGGAAATTCCCAGAATATTAATAGTAATTAAATGATAATGGCAGCAGAACAATTTGCAACGTACTTATTCTAGGGCAGACATAGTTTTAAGGATGCTCTAAATATTATTTATTTAATACTTTCCATAATATTGAACACTGAGACTCTGGGAAGTTATGGTCACTAATTAAGTGGTAAATTGGTTATATAAAGTCTATCAGTCTGTCTCCATAAAACCAAGAAGAATCACAATTAGCTATACCTATGTAGCACTTATTGTTTTAGCAGATTCCAATGATTGGTAATAAAATATTAACACATTTTTAAATATAGTTAACCACACAGGCATTGTAAAGACAACCAGTAGTCATATTCATATAAGAGATCATGAATCTTTTGAGAATGAACATTTAAGATTATTGGTTTAATTTAGTCACTCATTGCCATAGCCCCCATTGTTGAATTGTACTCTTGTGTAAGATTTTTTAATTTTTTTGTTCTTAAATTTAAATTCCCTTAATCAGCTCTTTACATAGAGTATATATTTCATTCAGCAGGTTGAGAAAGAGCTTTTCATCAGGCAACATTCAATGCATTTATCAATTGCATTACAAATTCTTATTCCCAGTGTTATAAACTGCAATTTGATGTCTCATGTGTGTCCCATCCTGTGCCTCCCACGCTGAGTATTGTTAATTGTTCATATCCTGCACTATCACATGATTACTTTGCCTCTCTTTTCATTTCTACTTGTTCTTCTTTCTTTAATACTGTCGATTTGCCTTCTTTTATACAGAAGTTTTAGTTGAAGAATCAATTCAATGTATCCTTTAATGTTTTATTATCATTTTTCTTTTGTTTATCAGAGCTATTTCATACATTTTAATACTCCTTGGTATAGTAACCTTTGATTTAGTTAAATATTTAGAAACTATACTGTTATTATAAAAAATAATTATTGTCTGTTTAAAGTTAAAATAGGTTGTTTAATGTTAGTTACAATTCCAAACTTAATTATGAACAATGTTAAATAAATATGCATTCAGAAATGCACACAATTTTTATGAATAGTTACTACTTACCTGCTATCTTTTGTGTCAATATTGATAAATTAACAAGAGTTGTTTTACATGATCATTGGGTATTTGACTGAAGGGAAAGTCATTCCCAGGGAAGCTTATGAAAACATTGTTCCTCCACAGAAAACAGCTGCTATCAGCTGGGCACTTTACAGGCTGCTTAACTTCTACTGTCTCTAATCCTCACAGCAGCCCTGCCAAGCAAGCATTTTTAGTGCCATTTTGCAGCAGGCTCGTTGAGGTCATCCTGCTAATAAATATCTGTGCTAGGATTTGAACTGAGAACAGCCTGATTTAAAAGCATTTCATTTTTCCACATTAGGCTGCAAAAAAATCTCAGAAGGAGAAAAAATAATTATTCCCCGAGAAAGTCAGGCTGCTGAGGGCTGCAGAATCTCTATCCCTTGTCATATGTCCATGCACGGGGCTGGCCACTTAATAACGTAGACGATACATCAAAATACAGAATGAGCACTGGTAGCTACATATCCATAAATGTTCAAAAAACTAAAAAAAAGTCGTGTAATATTCATCAACTATCCCACTTCAGTCTTGACTTTGCTGCATTCATGACAGAAGTAAAGTTATAATAGTATTCAGTCATCCTTTAAAAGTACATGCTCCCTAGTACTTAAGTATAGTTAATTTTTCACAGCTTTTAATTCACACCCAAAATTTCATTGCACACATTATATAAAGAAGTGTCTAGCATAACCACTTTTTCTATTAAAATTTCCTTTAAAATTCTGCAGTAAGCAATTTCTGATAGTGCCTGTATTATGAAAGTTTACCATCTCTTGATTTGATAGTATTCAAGGTAAATCTGGGCAAAATTACCATAATTTGGGATAACTGAGGAGAGGAAAAATATGGAAAAACAAAATCTTTATATCTTAGCATATTTTAGTTACCTTAATCTTTTTTTATTATTGAAAATAGCTGACCTACAATATTATATCAGTTTCAGGTGAGATACATATCAACATTTACATACATTATGAAATGATCACCACATTGTCTAGTGACCATCTGTCCTCACACAAAGTTATTACAATATTATTCACCATATTACTTTTGCCATATATTATATCCCTGTGGCTTATTTATTTTATACTTGGAAGTTGTTACCTGTGAATCCACATCACCTATTTCACCCAAATCCCCACTGCCCTCCCCTCTGCTAACCACCTGCTAGATCTCTGTATCTAGAAGTCTATTTTCATTTTGTACTGTTTGCTTAGTGTGGTTTTTACATCCATGTGTACATGAGATCATACAGAGTTTGTCTTTCTTCATCTAAATTATTTCACTTAGTATGGTATCCTTTAGATTCATCCATGTTGTAGCAAATGATAATATTTTATATTTTACGGCTAATATTCATTGTATATGTATACAACATCTTTATCCATTCATCTGTTGGTGGACACTTTGGTTGCTTCCATATCTTGGCTATTATAAATAATACTGCTATGAATATTGGGGTGTATATATCTTTTTGAATCAGTGTTTTTGTTTTCTTTGGATAAATACCTAGAAATTAAATTGCTGGATCATATGGTAATTTTATTCTTAATTTGTTGAGGAAGCTCCATACTGTTCTCCATAGTGGCTGCACCAATTTACATCCCACCAACAGCGGGATGTTTGCCAGTACCAGCGTCATCAAGGTAGAACAAGCACCCCTCAAATGACTGCCACCAGTATCTCTGTCCCCAGGAGGAGTCCCATTTGCCTCCTGCCTCTCTGGGAAGTTCTCCAAGATCAGCAAGTGGGTCTGACCCAGGCGCCTTTCAAACTACTGCCTCTATGCTTGGACTTGGAGCATATGACATTTTCCATATGCTCTTTGAGAGCATAGTCTCTGTTTCCTGTAGCCCTCTGGCTTTCCCAAACCTAAGCCCCACTGGTTTTCAAAGCTAAATGTTCTGGGCGCTCATCCTCCTGTTGTAAGACCCCCAGGCTGAGAAACGTGATGCAGAGCTTGGACCTCTTGCTCCTTGGGGAATGTCTCTGTGGTTTGACATCTCTTTCATTTAAGCATCACTGATCTGGGGTTTGGGGTCCTGACTATACTGCAACTCCACTACTCCAACCCATCTTGTTTGGCTCCTTCTTTAAATCTTTGGTTGTAGAAATCTGTTCTGCTAGTCTTTTTTTTTTTAATTTATTTAGTAAGTTAGTTAGTCAGTTATGGGCTGTGTTGCGTCTTCATTGCTGCACATGGGCTTTCTCTAGTTGGGAAGAGCAGGAGCTACTCTTCATTGCGGTGCAAGGGCTCCTCGTTTGATGGTGTCTCTTATTGCAGAGCATGGGCTCTAGGTGCACGGGCTTCAGTAGTTGCGGCACATGGGCTCAATAGTTGTGGTGCACAGGCTTAGTTGCTCCATGGCATGTGGTATCTTCCTGGGCCAGGGATTGAACCCGTGTCTCCTGCATTGATAGGTGGATTCTCAACCACTGCACCACCTAGGAAGTCCCTGTTTTGCTAGTCTTTAGGTTGTTCTTATAGATAATTGCTCTGTAAGTAGTTGTAATTTTGGTGTGCCCATGGGAGAAGGTGAGCACAAGGTCCTCTTACATTGCCATCTTGGGGAAGATCTCTACTCGCTTTAATATTTTAAAATTTTTGTAGCTTTTACTCTCCTTTACCTAAACAAAAGCACTACTATTTTTTATTGTTCAACACCTGGTGATGGCAATAATAAAAATGAAATTATATAAGACATGCTGCAGATTATTCAGAAGTGTTACTCAAAACATGGACCTCAATCAATCAAGTTAGAAATAGCTGGGAGCTTGTTAGATGTTCAAATTCTCCGTCCTCACCACAGACTTACTGAATCTTTGCAGAGATTCTGGGGTAGGGCTGTTTTCAGTCAAGCCCCCCAGGGGATTCTGATGCATCAAATCTAAGGATGCATCAAGTCTGAGGATGCATCAAGTCTGTAGATCACTGCTACTCAACATGAGGTGCTCAGACTGGAAGTGTCAGCATCATCCGAGTGCAAAATCTGGGACTATGTTCCAGACTATTGCAATTATATTTTATAAGATTTCCATGTTATTAGTACACATACTAAATGAAGATCTAGATAAGAGCTCACTGGACAGCTAACTCCAATATATTCCATGCATCTGTCTCCTGTCCTAAAATTGCTCATGTTCATCTACTATGAACAAAAATGACTCTCTGTTTTTGATGGTTTTTATTCTAACCTTGCCATTTCATATTTATGAAAAATGAAACCTAGACAGTAATTAAAATAGTAATCCACCAATGGGCTAAGGCTATTGACCATGGTTCCTTTATTATCCCTAAATGGTGTGGTGGCGTTCATACCAACATTTCTAGTGTTGGTGTACATTTTCTCCTCCACTGGCTTTGCCAAGGCATAGCTTATTTGCTTCGTTCAATCTTTTGCATTAAAGCATTGAAAGCTTTTGTCAACATGCAGTTAGGGGATCCATTACACTTCCATCAGTCAATATTGAGACTAGAATTAATTTATAAGATACTAAGCTGTGGCGAAATAAGTGTTGGTTATGAATCAACAGCATGCTATTCAGCCCTGGTATAAATATGCATTAACTCTGATTTTTGATAGTTCATTGACTGCTCTGAAGCTCAGTTTATTGATATAAGAAACATGGGAAAAATTTAATTAATAATTTTATGTTGTCTTGAATTCCAACTCAGTAATTCAGTAATCACTTCAGTGACTTCGACAGCTAAAGCAGGGTCATCAAACAGGTTTACTTTGCAGGGGCAGAAGGAAGGCAAAGAAAGGTTCAGCAAAGAAAGAAGAAAGGTTCAGCACAAAGGGGAAGTGACTGGGGATACACGGTGCAAGCAGGCACTCAGAGATATCACCAGTTCTTCTCTGGCACATGAGTGAGTGTTAATAGGGCCACCAAGGCAAGATTCTTTCATGGACTCTTTTCTGTAAGCATTAATATTTGAATGTATATGTTATTACTTCCATGTTTGAATTTCAGCAATATTTGTGCTCTCCACTCCTCCTAATTTCTGAATCTGTTAGGCGAATTCTTGTTCCCTTTTGCCCCTTTCTGAGGCTGTGTTGAGCCCAGGCAGTGCTGGGAATTCTGACAGTAGCTATCCCCAGACACAGCAGACTTCCCTGGCATGCTTCATTTAATAAAAACAGTTTTGGGGACTAGCATAAAACCTTTCATCCTTGAGCCTTAAATTATTTCACAAACATTAATTCTTGCAGAATTCCTGCAAGGCAGATATTATAGAGTCACAGATTCATGGAGACTTGAAGATAAAAGAACTTCAGAGATCATCCACGTCAAGTTTCTTCATTTTTCACATGAAAAAAATTGAAATCCCAAAAGGTGAAGTGACTTGCCCAAGTAGTTCTCTTTTAAAAAATGTAAACGCAAGACATTCAGGTGAATAACTCCAAGTCATAGAATGCACTTTTAATTATTGTAGAAATTAAGCTTTAAATTTCATTTCCTAGTCTTGGGAGAAAGTTTATTCCATCTTTTTAAAGGCAGACAAAGGGTAGAGAAATGGGAAGAGATGAGTTAATCAAATGAGGTGTCAATAAAAATGAGTGCTAATTTAAAGTAGCATACCAATGAGTAGAGGAAATAATGTTATTTATAGTCAGTTAATCTGAAGACATGGAATGAGAGAAATTGCTAGAAATGAATCTCTTTATTAAATCTGACAACCTCTCCTCCCATCTTTAATCCTGGATGGATCTAATCACCTCTTACCATTTTGTCACTCCCTTTTCCCACCTCCACGTATTAATCATCTGTCACCTTAAAGCAATGAGTTTGGAAGGAGAAGGAAGAAACTGACCCTGAAGAGACCTACTAATCCATAAGGATGGTTGGTGGGAAGATCATCATGGGCACTTTTTGCTTCTATTCAGAGAAGGGAGACTGAGACAAAAGCTACTGAGAGAATAATATTTATCCCTCAGGTGCAAGGCATCTTCAGGGATTCAAGGCTGCTATTTGAGACTTCACAGGCAACAGAAAGATATCTTATACATACTTGAACCTACCACAAAGTTATAGGTACTAAATGCGTAATAGTGGTGCAAATGAAGTGCTATGGGAACTCATGGAAAGCATATGATTTCAAAATGGGTGGATTTGGAAAGACTGGGGGAAGAATTCAAAGTGAGTCTAGAAAAAAATGATTGGCAAAAAATGAGGTTGATAGGGAGAGGGCATTCCAGATAAAAAGGAATATGTTTCACCAGAAGCATCATGTTCTTTCTTTCCCTGAAAAACAAAGAGAAGTGGAAGAAAGTCCTAGGGATGAATGACAGTATTATGGTGGAGCCAAAAGACTAATTTGTGAAAAAATAATGCAAGAAAATGAAGATATGAATCATGACTAGTGACAATGAGAAGATTCCACTTAAGGGAACATATTTTGAGCATTTTGGGAGAACTTACTGCTTGGTTGATGAATAAAATGAAGAAAGAGGAAACTGGATTACATTACAGAGAAAATGAAGAAATATGAGTTCAGTTAGAAGACAAGGAAGGCCACCAAGTCTTCCCTTAATGCTGTGTAATACAATCAGCTAAGAACAGCACTGACAGAACACTGGAAGACATATGGATTTGACCAAACCATGTAATAACTACCTTTTGTAAATTCTTGGGGCCAGCTTTTCAAAGAGTTCTTTTCCAAGAGACATGACTAAATCTAGAAATGTATATCTCAAAAGATAATACAATGGAAGATCTGTGGTTGATGGCCTAAGAAACTGAGGAAGAGTTAGGGTAATATGGTAAATGTTAGCAGATGATATTTTAAATGGTAATATTTTAAGATAAATGTGGTATCTCCTCCTTGAAATCATAGCAGCTTAGAGTGACTGGTGACTTTAGGAGGTGTTATTAATATGCATAACAGTATCGCTAAGCCTCAAAATATTTATGTTGAGTGAAAGAAGCCAAACCTCCACCCCTCCTAAAAAAAAAGAGCACATAGTATGTGATTCCATTTGTAAAAAAGTCTAGAAAAAACTGACTAATCTATAGGAACAGAAAACAAATCAGTGGTTGCTTGGGGATTGGGGCAGGGTAGGGTAGATTATAAAGAGGCGTGAAGAAACTTTTGGGTATTAGAGGTATGTTTAGTATCTTGATACATAGCTTTATAGGAATATACATGTGCCAAAACTTATCAAATTGTACACTTTATATATATGTATTTTTGTATGACAATTATATGAATTTAGACATGAGGGAATCACTAGAGTTTCAAAATATGAAGGTATACAATCAATATAAAACTAGCATAAATATATACTGCATTAGGCAAGTAAAAATAGGGGAATACACTAAAATAATCAGTTCAAAGGTAATTTATGATTAAATATTTGACTTTTACAATGGATAATTTTGAAATTATATAAACAAAAATTAATATAGGCATGCAACTGCAAATGTCCAAAATTTTATTTCCTGTGAAGCCAATTTTTGCAATGTAAATTGAGGTTAATTTATAGCCACTAGTTAAGTCATAATTATACTTCTTTGTTATTTAATGTAAAGGTTTACTATTAGTGTGCTACCGTAGATCAAAGACTGATTTCTTAGAAATATATTGACTAAATTTAACTTCCTCTTGGGAAATAAAGGCTTGTAAAATTTAAATGTGCCTGAGAAATGCAAGCACAGTTTAAAAAGTAATGGTTATTAATGGATTTTAATCAAGAAAATGGCCTATTAATGTAAAACAAAATAATTAACAGATTCTTTTCAAATGTATGCAGTAGAAAACTTGAAATGAAATGAATGTTTTTTCCCTCATTAGAGTCAGTATCTTTGCTTGGCCTTGAAATTTTTCAAGATTACTGATGTAAACAGTATTTATGCTTATTTTCTTAGTATCCACAGTCTAGTGCTGTTTCAATGTGGATTTTTGTGTTGGGAGGATTTGAATTCAGTATAGACTGTGAGAGTTTCTTGTTGGGTAACTGTAAGCCAGTTATTTGGGCTCTCTAATACTCAATTTCTTTGCTGTCAAATGGCGATAATACCAATATTCAAATCAGAGGGTTGTTGCAATGGTTAGATGAAAGTGATTCTAAAATACATAGAGAGTATTCAATATACAATAAACTTCAATACGAATTAGACATTGTTTTTGTTGCTGTTGTTGTCTGGACTTGTTTGGACTGAAAGACCAATATGGGACCAATTATCCTTTTAATACTAAGTGCATATGCAGCCCTCTAGTGAATGGAAAAAACACCACATTGGAAAGTAAGAAGTATGGTTCTTGCCTCAGGTGTGATATTAATGAGCTGTGTCACCCTGAGTGTGTAATATGATATCTCTGACTCTTAACATTTTTTTAAATGTTAGAAAATGTTATTGGTTAGTTTTTTTTAAATTTTCTTAAATTTTATTGAAATACAGTTTATTTACAATGTTGTGTCAATTTCTTCTGTACAATGAAGTGATTCAGTTCATATATATATTCTTTTCCACTATGATTTATCACAGGATATTGAATATAGTTCCCTGTGCTGTATAGCAAGCCCTTGTTGTTTATCCTGACTCTTAGCTTTTTTGTGTGTATAAAATGAGAGGATTGTACCATCCACCGGATTTCAAAAATACATATGAGGAGTCCTAGAAATGTAGAGAATTCCTTAGTTAATGCTCATTGAATGGAAGCAAAAGGGGAGATAAAAGAGGTGGGACTCAACTCTCTCGATCTCTGCCTCAACCAGAACCTACTAGAGCATTAACACTTAATTTTGAATCACCTAGAAGGATTTTGCTTGGACAGAAATCCCATAGCTTTGTAAGTTTGAAAAGCACTAGATTTCATAATTTCTAAGATTTCATTTGCTCTCTAGTTTTGCAACTGTGTTTGACTATTATAAGACCTGACTCCAAAGCCTTTCACTAATTCAATCACGCTAAAGGTTAAAATCATTGTATTTTTTGTTAGAATGGAGAAATACATATATTATGTGACAAATATAATAATTAACAGTTTTATGTCCTTATGAAAACCTTATAAAAGAGGCATCCTTATCCCATTTGAAAGGTAAAGACAATAAGACTCAAGAAGTTTAAATCATACCATAGATAAATGATAGATTTGGAATTTAAACTTACACCTAGCCAACTCCAAGTATAATCCTTTTTCTTTTGCAGTTAACAAATCACTAATGAAAAGGCCAATAATAGAGGAAGAAATATCCCAGGTTGCCATCCAATCTGCTTCTATAAAGTCCATATTGGGTCTGTGCATCGTTTAAATTTATTTATATATTTATTTATTTGGCTGTGTTGGGTTTTTGTGGCTGTGCACCGGCTTTCTCTAGTTGTGGCGAGCAGGGGCTACTCTTCTTTGCAGTGCTCGGGCTTCTCAGTGCAGTGGCTTCTCCTGTTGTGGAGCACAGGCTCTAGGTGCACGGGCTTCAGTAGTTGTGGCTCGCAGGCTCTAGAGCACAGGCTCAGTAGTTGTGGCACATGGGCTCAGCTGCATGTGGGATCTTTCTGACCCAGGGATCAAATCCTTGTCCCTTGCATTGGCAGGTAGATTCTTTCGTTCTTTTTTTTTTAAGTTCTTTATTGGAATATAATTGCTTTACACTCTTGTAGCAGCTTTTGAGGTACACCAAAGTGAATCAGCTATATTTATACATATATCCCCATATCCCCTGCCTCCCGCGACTCCCTCCCATCTTCCCTGTCCTGGCCCTCTAATGGCAGGTAGATTCTTAACCACTGCACCTTCAGGGAATCCCTGGGTCTCTGCATTGTTGAATTCAAGCTTTCACCGAGCACTTACTCTGTGTCCAGCGCCTTAGAGTATACAGGAATAAGTGGAGCAGAGCACCTATCTTCTAAGAGCTTATAACCTAGCCAGGAAGATAGACCTTTAGTAGGAAGCTGTTATAAGAGTGAACACAGGTACATGGTATAGTCTAAGTTTTCTGGGGGAAGGAAAAATCAAAGAGATCATAAATACAGAAGCTCAGTCCACCTGTGAATAGTAACAGTTCATCTTTCTAGATATATGTGAAATAGGGTGAGTCTGGCCAAGTGCTTCAGCAGGAAGGAGAAGGTGCAACTGTCTTTTAACATCAAATTTAGAAGGTTAAGGCAGTGCAAGCAGAGAAAAAGTTATGTTAATCATTTAACTCCTTGTTTGGTAGCTGAGTTCCTGTACAATATCTGTCACACTAGAGCAGCCAGGCCTTATAGCCTCAGTAAGCATGGCCATACAGCCCTTTATAAGGTTGCCAGCCATAATCACACAAACAGACATTCTCAGAAATCAGGAAAAGTCCAGGAGCAAGCAACCACTGAAGAATGAGGACATCTTCAATATCATTAAGGCCACAGCAATTACCATGCAGCAATTCTGCAAGAAGAATGGAAATTTTGAATGCAAGGTACAAAATAGCAAACATAGGAGTTCCTTTAGCTTCAAAGAAAAAAAGTGAAATGAGTACAAACCTAAAAGGATGGAAGGAATTTCATGATTATGAAATTGATGTTTCCATTGGCCAAATTACAGTTAGGTTTGATACAATCTAATGCACAAAGAGAGTGATCTTTTCGACATAAATCCTTCTGGGTTTGGGGAAACTCTAGAACTGTCCTTATTCAATCTGAGTAGCTATGGGAAAAAGAAGATTCAATAATGGAAATAAGAATTGCCATCAACACTAAGATATAACTGAATATTGGAAGTAAAATTAAGTATTACGCTATAAAAATGAAATCCTTTAAAATGCTCAATAAAGAGCATATTGTATCTTATGTTCTTTTTGAACACTTCAGTACCTAGATACAGATTCCTTAAAATGAAAACAAGCTCTGTAACTCTACAGCAATTTGTTTCATATTAAATAGTGTTTCAGCTATTTTTGTCTGGAATTGGTATGACAAAGAAGCTTATTTATCTTCTTTTTATTTGAGAAGCTGCTTCATCCCTGGCAGTAATGAGGTTGGCATAGCTGATGCGGACCTGATCCAGATTTCTAATGCATGCTTGGAAAGGGCTTTCCAAATGGCAAGGCCTCTGGAAAGTGGTCGCCAGTCTGCACGGTTCCAGTCCTTAAAGGGAAACCTGCTTCCAGTCATTAGTGTGGCTGAGCACGTGGTAAGGGGCCTCCAATAAAAGCAGGCCTTCTGGACATCCCTGGAACTCCTACTCTTCCAGAACTTGGCATCACGACTACTTGCACTTCCTGCTTCATCGAGGTGACCCAACTCTGTCTGCTTCTTTTCTCTTCCATGCCCTGCATACAGGGCACCAATTCCATAGCATATCAGCAGCATAAGATACATATGAGAGGCAAACAAGAGCTGAAAAGGAAAACCACTGGAGTGGAGACGTAGAAAACAAATCACAAGCACAGTGTTGTTTCCCCAGAACCCAAGAGCAAACCTTTTACTCTCAACCATGTTTTCCTCACTATAGTTCACTCAATTCGCTGGTGGATTCACAACAAAGGAAACACAATTATGACATGAGGTTTAGGGCACTGAGTTTCTGAGCCTTTTCTGTCACTACCTCCCTGCATGTCTGATGTAAACTTCTTGGCTTCTCTGAAATTCATTATCCTTTAAGGTAAAATTCAGACCAAGGATCTTCAAGATTCTTTCTACTTCTAAAGCTCTAGGATAGCACAGTTTTACTGATATCTATTTTAAAATACATTTTAACAATCATAGAAAACAATGAATACAAAAGAGTTCATTCTTCAGAAAAATATATTTTATATGTAGTGAATACCAATGTACAGACAAGAATAATACCTACAACACCAGCTAATTTCTGTAATTAGGGTTTTACTGTTCACTGATGTTATGTTTAGTGAAATTTTCAGTCTGTGATTTGTGTTACATCCAATGGTTTTTTAAATGCTAAAAAGACACAGGTATTCTCACCTTTGACTCCAATAATGACTTACAGTTAGGGGTTAATTTGGGAAATTGCCTGAAATTGCAGAAAAGGCCCAGATCCTATTCTCCTGAGGTAAAAATTGGCTGGTGATTGGTGTGTTGCACTATCATGGTTTTTTTCTTAATCTTGATGCATTGTATTGATAGATGAAGCAAAATTATAGTTAAGCATAATAGCACAGCTTCATAAACCTACAGGTTTATAAAGTGTCTCGAGGATCATCTGGTTAAATCTTTATTCGGTACTTGAATCTTCTCCAACATCCCCCCATGCAGTCGTCCATCCCATATTCAGAATAGTTTCCAAGGTGCTCTAAGATGCTGACTCAGAGTGGAGGCTGCAATGAGGTGATCTGCTCTGGAGTTGGATCTGGAATGGAGTTCCTGCAAATCTTTCCTTGTAAGGCTTGTCCTGTATTTCCATGCTCTACCCCAAGTCTTATGATGGCTGATACTTGTTGGCTCATCATTTAAACTCAGTACGTCTCTGCATCGTCTTCTAGGTATGTTTCTAATCCAATTTTCAAATTCTAATAGAAGGGTGTGTTTGTCTCCTTTAAAACTTTTCTTCCACTAGGGACTTCCCTGGTGGCACAGTGGTTATGAATCCACCTGCCAATGCAGGGGACAAGGGTTTGCTCCCTGGTCCAGAAAGATCCCACATGCCGCAGAGCAACTAAGCCTATGCACCGCAACTACTGAGCCTGTGCTCTAGAGCCCGCAAGCCACAACTACTGAAGCCTGCGTGTCTAGAGCCAGTGCTCCGCAACAAAAGTAGCCACTGCAATAAGTTCACGCACCACAATGAAGAGTAACCCCACTCGCCGCAACTAGAGAAAGCCTGTGCACAGCAATGAAGACCCAACACAGCCCAAAAAAAACACCACATTTCTTCTACTAAACACTATTGTGATCATATTATTTTATTGGTCAATATTACTGGATCATTCAGGGTTTTCAAGAGCATCTTTTTCGTTCCTGTGCTTTGTGGATTTACTTCTCGAGACACATTTTTTATACTTGGGTAGTATTTGGTGCATCTCACCAAATTGCTACTGCTTATACTCTTCAGATTAAGGCACTATTATGATGTCCCTTAAACCTGGTGTATTTTTTATAGAGCAGGTTTTCTTTTTTATTTTATTGATAGATGAAATGAATAAATGGTTAAACATAATAGTATAATATCATAGATCTTCAGGTTGTTAAAGCATTTCAGGAACTACCTGGTTAAATCTTCATCTAATACTTGAATCTCTCCTTCCCCATCCTTCTAAGTGGTCATACATTCCATATTCAGAATATTTGGTCTTATAAAAAGTTTATTCTTCAAAAAGCTAAATATTGACTTATCATATGACCTAGCAATTCCATTTCTAGGTATGTATCCAGAAGAATTGAAAACAGGGGCTCAAAGGATACTGCACACATGTTCATAGGAGCGTTACTCACAATAGCCAAAAGATGGGGGGGAAACCGAGTGTCTATCAACAGATAAATAGATAATCGAATGTATTACACACAGTGTAATATTATTGAGCCATAAAAAGAAATGATGTCCTGAAAGGGCAGCAGCTGGCTTGGAAGTTTACTTCTAGGCTATGCTGAGAGCAGAGCTTTTTGAAGTAGGCATTTGGATCCAGAACTTAGAATATAGTTTTTCTTTTTTTTTTTTTTTTTAGTTTTATCATCTTTGTTTATTCACTCAGTTTCTTATAAAGCAATTGCTATTTTTTGTTTTTGTTTTTGTTTTTATTTTATTTTTGGGGGGGTACACTAAGTTCAATCATCTGTTTTTATACACATATCCCCGTATTCCCTCCCTTCCTTGACTCCCCCCTCCTCGAGTCCCCCCCACCCTCCCCACCCCAGTCCTCTAAGGCATCTTCCATCCTCGAGTTGGACTCCCTTTGTTATAAAACAACTTCCCACTGACTATCTATTTTACAGTTGGTAGTATATATATGTCTGTGCTACTCTCTCGCTTCGTCTCAGTTTCCCCTTCACCCCCCGCCCCCTCCCATACCTCGAGTTCTCCAGTCCATTCTCTGTATCGGCATCCTTGTTCTTGTCACTGAGTTCAACAGTACCATTTTTAGATTCCGTATATGTGAGTTAGCATACAATATTTGTCCTTCTCTTTCTGACTTACTTCACTCTGTATGACAGATTGTAGTTCTATCCACCTCATTACATATAGCTCCATCTCATCCCTTTTTATAGCTGAGTAATATTCCATTGTGTATATATGCCACATCTTCTTTATCCATTCATTTGTTGATGGGCATTTGGGTTGCTTCCATGTCCTGGCTATTGTAAATAGTGCTGCAATAAACATTATGGTACATGTTTCTCTTGGGATTATGGTTTTCTTTGGATAGATGCCCAGGAGTGGGATTACTGGATCATATGGTAGTTCTATTTGTAGTTTTTTAAGAAACCTCCAAATTGTTTTCCATAGTGGCTGTACCAACTTACAGTCCCACCAACAGTGCAGGAGAGTTCCCTTTTCTCCACACCCTCTTCAACATTTGTTGTTTCCAGATTTTGTGATGATGGCCATTCTGATTAGTGTGAGGTGATACCTCATTGTGGCTTTGACTTGCATTTCTCTGATGATGAGTGATGTAGAACATCTTTTCATGTGTTTGTTGGCCATCTGTATGTCTTCTTTGGAGAAATGTCTATTTAGGTCTTCCTCCCATTTGTGGATTGGGTTATTTGCTTTTTTGGTATGAAGCTGCATGAGCTGCTTGTATATTTTGCAGGTTAATCCTTTGTCCATTGTTTCATAGGCAATTATTTTTTCCCATTCTGAGGGTTGCCTTTTAGTCTTGTTTATAGTTTCTTTCACTGTGCAAAAGCTTTTAAGTTTCATGAGGTCCCATTTGTTTATTCTCCATTTTATTTCCATGATTCTAGGAGGTGGGCCAAAAAGGATGTTGCTTTGATGTATGTCATAGAGTGTTCTGCCTATGTTTTCCTCTAGGAGTTTGATAGTGTCTGGCCTTACATGTAGGTCTTTAATCCATTTGGAGTTTATTTTTGTGTATGGTGTTAGGAAGTGTTCTCATTTCATTCTTTTACATGTTGCTGTCCAATTTTCCCAGCACCACTTATTGAAGAGGCTGTCTTTTTTCCATTGTATACTCATGCCTCCTTTGTCAAAGATCAGGTGCCCATATGTGTTTGGGCTTACTTCTGAGTTCTCTATTCTATTCCATTGATCATCCTTTCTATTTTTGTGCCAGTACCATACTGTCTTGATCACTACGGCCTTGTAGTATAGTTTGAAGTCAGGAAGCCTGATTCCACCAACTCCATTTTTCCTTCTCAAGATTGCTTTGGCTATTCGGGGTCTTTTGCATTTCCATACAAATTGTAAGATTTCTTGCTCTAGTTCTGTGAAAAATGCCATTGGTAATTTGATTGGGATTGCATTGAATCTGTAAATTGCTTTGGGTAGTACAGTCATTTTCACGATGTTGATTCTTCCAATCCAGGAACGTGGTATGTCTCTCCATCTGTTTGTGTTGTCTTTGATTTCTTTCACCAATGTCTTAAAGTTTTCTGCATACAGATCTTTTGCCTCCTTAGGCAGGTTTATTCCTAGGTATTTTATTCTTTTGGTTGCAATGGTGAATGGGAGAGTTTCCTTAATTTCTCTTTCTGCTCTTCCGTTGTTAGTGTATAGGAATGCAAGAGATTTCTGTGCATTAATTTTGTATCCTGCTACTTTACTAAACTCATCAATGAGTGCTAGCAGTTTTCTGGTGGAGTCTTTAGGGTTTTCTATATATAATATCATGTCATCTGCAAAGAGTGACAATTTGACTTCTTCTTTTCCAATTTGGATTCCTTTGATTTCTTTTTCTTCTCTGATTGCTGTGGCTAAAACTTCCAAAACTATGTTGAATAATAGTGGTGAGAGTGGACACCCTTGTCTTGTTCCTGTTCTTAGAGGGAATTCTTCCAGTTTTTCCCCATTGAGAACGATGTTGGCTTTTGGTTTTTCATATATGGCTTTGATTATGTTGAGGTAATTTCCTTCTATGCCCATTTGCTGGAGAGCTTTTATCATAAATGGATGTTGAACTTTGTCAAAAGCTTTTTCTGCATCTATTGAGATGATCATATGGTTTTTATCCTTCAAGTTGTTGATATGATGTATCACGTTGATTGATTTGCGTATATTGAATAATCCTTGCATCCCAGGGATAAACCCCACTTGATCATGGGGTATGATTTTTTTAATGTGCTGTTGGAGTCTGTTAGCTAGTATTTTGTTCAGGATTTTTGCATCTATATTCATCAGTGATATTGGTCTGTAGTTTTCTTTTTTTGTGACATCTTTGCCTGGTTTTGGTATCAGGGTGATGGTAGCTTCGTAGAATGAGTTTGGGAGTGTTCCACCTTCTGCAATATTTTGGAAGAGTTTGAGAAGGATAGGTGTTAGCTCTTCTCGAAATGTTTGATAGAATTCGCCCGTGAACCCATCTGGTCCTGGGCTTTTGTGTGTTGGGAGATTTTTAATCACTGCCTCAATTTCCGTACTTGTGATTGGTCTGTTCATGGTTTCTATTTCTTCCTGGTTCAGTCTTGGAAGATTGTATTTTTCTAAGAATTTATCCGTTTCTTCCAGGTTATCCAATTGATTGGCATATAGTTGCTTGTAGTAGTCTCTCATGATGTTTTGTATTTCTGAGGTGTCCGTTGTTACTTCTCCTTTTTCATTTCTAATTCTGTTGATTTACATCTTCTCTCTTTTTTTCTTGATGAGTCTGGCTAATGGTTTATCAATTTTGTTAATCTTCTCAAAGAACCAGCTTTTAGTTTTATTAATTTTTGCTATGGTTTCCTTCCTTTCTTTTTCATTTATTTCTGCTCTGATCTTTATGATTTCTTTCCTTCTGCTCCCTTTGGGGTTTCTTTGTTCTTCTTTCTCTAGTTGTTTGAGGGGTAAGGTTAGGTTGTTTATTCGATCATTTTCTTGTTTCTTAAGGTAGGACTGTATTGCTATAAACTTCCCTCTTAGAACTGCTTTTGCTGCGTCCCATAGGTTTTGGGTTGTTGTGTTTTCGTTGTCATTTGTTTCTAGATATTTTTTGATTTCCTCTTTGATTTCTGTAGTGATTCCTTGGTTGTTTAAGAGTGAATTGTTTAGCCTCCATGTGTTTGTCTTTTTTGCAGTTTTTTTCCTGTAATTGATATCTAGTCTCATGGCGTTGTGGTCTGAGAAGATGCTTGATATGATTTCAATTTTCTTGAATTTGCTGAGGTTTGATGTGTGACCCAAGATGTGATCTATCCTGGAAAATGTTCCGTGTGCACCTGAGAAGAAAGTGTAATCTGTCGTTTTTGGATGGAATGTCCTATAAATATCAATGAAGTCGAGATGGTCTAATGTGTCATTTAAAGCTTGTGTGTCTGTTTATTTTTTGTTTGGATGATCTGTCCATGGATGTAAGTGGGGTGTTCAAGTCTCCCACTATTATTGTGTTACTGTCGATGTCCCCTTTTATAGCTGTTAGCATTTGCCTTATGTATTGAGGTGCTCCTATGTTGGGGGCATAGATGTTTACCATTGTGATATGTTCTTCTTGAATGGATCCCTTGATCATTATGTAGTGTCCTTCCTTGTCTCTTTTAATAGTCTTTACTTTCAAGTCTAATTTGTCTGATATGAGTGTTACTACTCCAGCTTTCTTTTGACTTCCATTTGCATGGAATATCTTTTTCCATCCCTTTACTTCCAGTCTATATGTATCCCTTGGTCTGAAGTGGGTTTCTTGTAGGAAGCATATAGAAGGGTCTTGTTTTTGTATCCATTCAGCCAGTCTGTGTCTTTTGGTTGGAGTATTTAATCCATTTACATTTAAGGTGATAATTGACATGTGTGTTCCAATGACCATTTTCTTAATTGTTTTGGGTTTGTATTTGTAGGTGTTTCCCTTTTCTTGTGTTTCCTCCTTAGAGAAGTTCCTTTAGCACTTGTTGTAAGGCTGGTTTGGTGGTGCTGAATTCTCTTAACTTTTGCTTGTGTGTAAAGCTTTTGATTTCTCTGTCGAATCTGAATGAGATTCTTGCTGGGTAGAGTATTCTTGGCTGTAGGTTTTTCTCTTTCAGGACTTTCGGTATATCCTGCCATTCCCTTCTGGCCTGCAGAGTTTCTGTAGAAAGGTCAGCTGTTATCCTGATGGGTTTTCCCTTATATGTTGTTTGTTGCTTTTCTTTTGCTGCTTTTAATATTTTTTCTTTGTGTTTAATTGTCGTTAGTTTGATTAATATGTGTCTTGGTGTATTTCTCCTTGGGTTTATTCTGTATGGGACTCTCTGTGCTTCTTCGACTTTGTTAATTATTTCCTTTCCCATGCTGGGGAAGTTTTCCACTATAACCTCTTCAAAGATTTTCTCAGACCCTTTCTTGTTTTCTTCTTCTTCTGGGATGCCTATAATTCGAATGTTGGTACATTTAAGGTTATCACTGAGGTCTCTGAGACTGTCTTCTATTCTTTTTATTCTTTTTTCTTTTTCCTGCTCTGTGGCATTTATTTCCCCCATTCTATCTTCCAACTCACTTATTCGTTCTTCTGCCTCAGTCATTCTGCTGCTTATAGCATCTAGAGTATTTTTAATTTCAGTTATTTTGTTATCCATTGCTGTTTGTTTTTCTGAGTTCTTATGAACTGTTTCTTGTACTTTATTTTGTTATCGAGATTTTGTATCATTTTTACTATCATCACTCTAAATTCTTTTTCAGGCATTTTTCCTATTTCCTCTTCATTTATTTGGTCTTGTGGGTTTTTTTCCTGCTCCTTTGCCTGCATGGTGTTTGTTTGTTTCCTCATGGTTGTCCAAACTTTTGGGGTTGTTTGTCCTGGCGATAGAGGTGTTTATAGAAGACTGTCCAAGCCTCAGACTAATGTCCAAGTATTGGATTAAACAAATATTAAGTTGTGATTGGAAGAATGTTTGGATTTTCCTGGGAGCACTTCAGGAATGGTATTCACACTCTTGCTTTCACTGAAACTAGTGTCACTGGTCCTGGTCCTCCTATCAAAGCAAGCCAAGCACAGTAATACCAACTATGGAAATGGTGATGCCTTTCTTCTTTAAAATAATTTGTGTCAATATCTCCTCTCTCCTTGGTGCAGCTTCCAGGGCTATGACGGGGGTGGGGGCAGTCGGCACACCTTGGGCCCTCCTTGGGTTTTCCTTCTGGTGGGGAACTGGGGGGTGGTGGTGGTGAGAGACTGGGCTGCGGACCACCTCCAGTTACCCCATCAAAGGGGCGTGACAGCCACAAGAGAACTTCCTTCTCATTCCTGCAGTTTTTCTTATACATAGATTGAATACACCAAAGAGTGTTTGGGTGCATATTACTGTGCAAGCAAGTGTCTACCCAAGTAGGTTTTCTACTAACAACCTCACTGGAAATGTCTCATATGTAATTTCTGTTTTTGGCCATTTTAATGAAGTTCAGCACCACCTGCTGGGTTGATGATTTTCAATGGCACGGTAAATGCAGACAAAATTACTATTATTAAGGTTAAATGGGCCAGAAACAGCATAGTTAAAATAAATAATTATTGGAACATAGCTTATAAAATTGAAAGCAATCTGGAATTTTTAATCCTCAGATGATATCAACATGGTACGTGGTTGAGAGGATGTGAAAACATGCTAAAATTCCTGCTGCATTTAAAATTTGGATATAGATACTGAAAAAATCTTAGATTAATGAATTACATACAAAATAGTAATATAAGTCACTAAGGTAATAAATACAGTTTATACAATGTCTAAACTACTAGAGAATATTAGATTGACCTCAACTGAGTGGGGCCTACTGGAAATGAGATGTCTGTCTTTGCACTGTAATTCCTTCTCTTGTCCTTCTATTGACAGAATTGCTCTTTCTAGTCATGATCTGTATTGGAGTAAAATTGCTTTACAATGTTCTGCCAGTTTCCACAGCACAACAAAGTGAATCAGCCGTGTTTATATGTATATCCACCCCCCATCCCACCCCTCTAGGTCATCACCAAGCATCGAGTTGATCTCCCTATGCTATGCAGCAGCTTCCCACTAGTCATCTATTTTGGGGGACAAGTGAGAGAGCAGCATTGACATATATACAATACCAAATGAGATGTAATTTCTAGTGTTCGTGAGTATCAGCCCAAATTTCCATTTTCACATCTTCTGATATAAGTAATGATGGAAAGTTTTTGAATAACAGTTTATTTTTTCACACTTGCTCCCTCCCAACTGGTTCTCAGAGAAATAGTTACAGCCCTAAATCTATTTAATAGAAAATGAAATAAACAATGAATAGATTAAGCCTTTAATTTGAGATGCTACAGAACAATTCCAAGGACTTAGAGAGATACAATAAACAAAGAAAAATTCAGGATTTATAAAACAGAAAAAAAATTTAAAAGTGTATGTCATTTAAAAAGCCAAAGTAGATTTTTAAAATATATATTAATAAATAAAATATTAAAAACTCTAGCAAGTCTAACAGGAAAAAGGAGAATTCACTAGAAATCTACATTAGGAAAAAGAAACAGATATAATTATAGATGTTGAAGAAATTAAAAATAAGAAGAAAATACTATGGGCAGATTTATACCAATATATAAGAAAATCTGGATGAAATAATCATTTTCTAAGGAAATATGAGTGACCAAAAAGATGACTGAGGAACACATAAAATACCTCGATAAACCAACAAACAAATTTTTTTAAAATTGAAAAGTATTTAAAGCAGAATGCTTTAAATGACATCTACTTATCTCATGAGTTCAATCAAAGCATCCTATACAGCACTTAGGAATTGTCTAGTAATTCCTGTTACTTAAGCTGTTTCATAGTAAAGAAAAAGATTAAAGTTTTCTTACTTATCACAAGGCTACTATAACACCAAACTAATAACACAAGACTGTCACAAAAGCTTAATGATAGTTCAATACCATTCAACATAAGAACATAAATATAATTTTAAAAATCAGCAAATTAAATTCTTTACTTGTTAAAAGACTAAGATAACATAACCAAGTATATTTATCCCAGGACTGCACATATGATTTATCATTAAGGAATTCTTTGTAGTTTATAATAGAAATAGCATTTCAAATGTTTGAGAGGAAAGACTTGTTATTCAATAAACAGTGTGTTGCAACTGGATACCCATATGGGAAAAACTGATGTTATAATTCTACTGCTCATCACATACAAAAAGAAATTATGTATAAGTTAAATACCTATATTTAATGAAGTCCACAGGCTTGTTGGAGAAAAGAAAAAGGAAATATGTTTATTCCTCTGAGATAGCAAAAGTCTCCCTAATATACTACAAGCCCAAAGTCCCTAAAAGAAAAGATTGATAAATGCAACTCAATGGAGAGCAACATATCCCGTAAAATGGAAGGTATCTTAAATAAAGTAAAAGACAAGCACCAGACTAGGAGAAAATATTTATAAAAGAAAAGAAAAACTATAAAAATTTACTAAACTTAGTGTATTTTAAAAATGCTAACAATTTTTAAAAAGGCAAGCAATCCAATAGAAAATGGAGCAAATAATACAATTTATAACTATAAATTACTAATAGTTGGTAAGAAATATAAAAGGGTGTGCTCCATCACACAGGTAATCAGGGGAAAACATATTAAAACCACAGCGAAGTGCCATTTCCTGCTTGGATGATTGGGTGAAAATGAGAGCACAGTGAGATTTTGCAAGGGTCCAGGGCAAAGGGCATTCTCATCGGTGAGTGTGTGAATTGATGCAGTTTTCTGAAGGATTATTTGACAGAATCTACTAAGATAAAAAAATTCCTTCCCTTTGACTCAGCGGTTACATATCTAGGTATCTTTCTCACAAGATCACTTATATGTGTGTTCAAGAAAATTAATTTTATTTGACATTGTAAGAACAAAAAAGGGGGGAGGGAATGAGTCACCTATAATGTTCTGTCAGTAAAGAATGGTTAAAAAGTTTATGCTATTGGGAGATAGGATTAAGATGGCGGAGTAGGAGGACTTGTGCTCACTGCCTCTTGCAAGAGCACCAGAATTACAACTAACTACTGAACAATCATCGGCAGAAAGACACTGGAACTCACCAAAAAAGACACCCCACATCCAGAGACAAAGGAGAAGCCGCAATGAGATGGTAGGAGGGGTGCAATCGCGTTAAAATCAAATCCCATAAATGCTGGGTGGGTGACTCACAAACTGGAGAACAGTTATACTGCAGAAGTCCACCCACTAAAGTGAGGGTTCTGAGCCCCACATCAGGCTTCCCAACCTGGGAGTCCAGCAACAGGAGGAGGGATCCCCAGAGAATCAGACTCTGAAAGCCAGCAGGATTTGATTGCAGGACCTCCACAGGACTGGTGGAAACAGAGACTCCACTCTTGGAGGACACACAAAAAAATGTGCTCACCAGGACCCAGGGGGAAGGAGCAGTGACCCCACAGAAGACTGAACCAGACCTACCTGCTGGTGTTGGTGGGTTGCATGCAGAGGTGGGGGGGTGGCTGTGGCTCACCGTGGGGACAGGGGCACTGGCAGCAGGGGTTTTGGGAAGTGCTTATTGGTGTGAGCCCTCCCAGAGTCTTCCATTAGCCCCACCAAAGAGCTTGTGGGCTCCAGCAGTAGGTGGCCTCAGGTCAAACAACCAACAAGGTGTGAACACAGCCCCACCCATTAGCAGACAAGCAGATTAAAGTTTTACTGAGCTCTGCCCACCAAATCGGATTAAAGCTTTACTGAGCTTCACCCACCCAGCCCTACCCACCATCAGTCCCTCCCATCAGGAAGCAGCCTCGGGCCTCCTAGACAGCTTCCTCCACAAGAGGGCAGACAGCAGTATCAAGCAGTATCAGCAGTATTTCCTCCTGTGGAACTGAAAACCACAGCCAAATGAAAAAGCAGAGGACTTTGTACCAGATGAAGGGACAGGATAAAACCCCAGAAAAACAACTACATGAAGAGGAGATAGGCCACCTTACAGAAAGAGAATTCAGAATAATGATGATGAAGATGATCCAGGACTTTGAAAAAAGACTGGATGCAAAGATCAAAAAGTTTACCAAAGACCTAGAAGAATTAAAGAGCAAACAAACAGAGATATGCAACACAGTAATGGAAATGAAAAATACACTAGAAGGAACCAATAGCAGATTGACTGAGGCAGAAGGGCGAATAAGTGACCTGGAAGACAGAATGGTGATCATCACTGATGCAGAAAAGAATAAAGAAAAAAGAATGAAAAGAACTGAAGACAGCCTAAGAGACCTCTGGGACAATGTTAAATGCACCAACATTCGCATTATAGGGGTCCCAGAAGGAGACGAGAGAGAGAAAGGGCCCAAGAAAATATTGGAAGAGATTATACTTGAAAACTTCCTTAACATGGGAAAGGAAATAGCTACCCAAGTCAAGGAAGTGCAGAGAGTCCCAGGCAGGATAAACCCAAGGAGAAACACGCCAAGACATATAGTAGTCAAACTGACAAAAATTAAAGACAGAGAAATGTTATTAAATGCAGCAAGAGAAAAACGACAAATAACATACAAGGGAACTCCCATAAGGTTAACAGCTGATTTCTCAGTAGAAACACTGCAAGCCAGAAGGGAGTGGCATGATATATTTCAAGTGATGAAAGAGAAGAACCTACAACCAAGAATACTCTACCCAGCAAGGATCTCATTCAGATTCAACAGAGAAATCAAAAGCTTTACAGACAAGCAACAGCTAAGAGAATTCAGCACCACCAAACCAGCCCTACAACAAATGCTAAAGGAACTTCTTGAAGCGGGAAACATAAGAGAAGAAAAGGACCTACAAAAACAAAAACAAAACAATTAAGAAAATGGTAATAGGAACATACATATCAACAATTACCTTGAATGTAAATGGACGAAATGCACCAACCAGAAGACACAGACTGGCTGAATGCATACAAAAACAAGACCTATATATATGCTGTCTATAAGAGACCCACTTCAGACCTAGGCACACATACAGATGGAAAGTGAGAGGATGGAAAAAGATATTCCATGCAAGTGAAAATCAAAAGAAAGCTGGAGTAGCAATAATCATATCAGATAAAATAGACTTTAAAATAAAAAATGTTACAAGAGACAAGAAAGGGCATTACGTAAAGATCAAGGGATCCATCCAAGAAGAGGAGATAACAATTATAAATATCTATGCACCCAATATAGGAGCACCTCAATACATAAGGCAAATGCTAACAACTATGAAAGAGGAAATGCAAGGCAGAAATAGAGACACAGGTGTAGAGAACAAACACATGGACACCAAGTGGGAAAAGTGGGGAGGGTTGGGGGGGAATGAATTGGGAGATTAGGACACCAAATTGTACACTCTAAATATATGCTGTTTATTGTCTGTTAACTGTATCTCAATAAAAGTTCTTAAAAAAAATTAAAAAGTTTATGCTGTTAATTTATTTACTGAGGCGATATATGGAAAGTGCTTAGAACAATGCCTGGAACAGTAGTTCGCACACACATAGCAGGTCCTTAATGAATATTTTTTAAATGACTCATGTTCTATGATTGCCCCTCTATTCCCATGCCCTGCACTTCTCTGATTCCTGGAAAGCTGACTTGCATATCCCTGTTGCTCTGGCTTTCCGTTGGTTTGGGTAACCTCTCCTTTGCTAATTTTCTGCCATATTGTGATGGGTAGTGACATCATCCCTCAACCTACGGCCAGGACTTCCCACTGGGTACATATGGGCAAGCACCCAGGCCCACAGTTCTCACTGGGTTCCAGGACTAAAGCTCACTCTCTCCCTGTTCCTCAGTCCTCGAGGTGGTAACTGTTTTCTTCTGTTGCTGACACCTGGGCGCTTCACCATCCCTTGCTGGTTCCTTTACTCCTGTCCATGTTCATTTCTTGTTAGGACCATGACTGATACACAAGCTATGTAATACCATGCAGTTGTTAAATAGTGTGAGGGTGAATTAGTTGCACTGGCATAAAAACAATTCCACAATGGATATGTTAGATTTTAAAAAGGCCAGTACCCACAGATATATTTATCTGTATCCATTTATCTGTAATCAAGATTTGCCATGTTTTGGTATAATGCTATTTCTAACACTTAGACATTTCAAATCCACAGTGCACTATAATGGAAAAAGATTTTAATATATAATGCACACTTGTACAGTTCAATGGTTTATAAAGAGCTTTAAATGTCAAAATTTATGAATGACGGATAATGTTAGACAACGTAAGTCATTCCAGCGTCAGTACTGGGGCATTAATGCAACCTGCCTTAAGTCCCACACATTCGGGCTATCTCACAAAGAACAAGGATTCCATGGCAACACCAACTGGCTATTTATAGGACCACCACCAATCAGCATGCACTGTAGCACAATAACATCATGTACTCTAATAACTTTAATTATGAGGACACTGGTTTATAAGCTGATGATCAAAGAACAGACTATAAAGCTTTAGGAAGTTCTGGTGGTTAGATATCCAGATAATATATCTCTTGCCAAATTTAAATTCTGTTGGTTCAAAACCTCAGGAGTTCACCATGTGAAATCTGAAACTGAGGCCCTTACTTGAGGGCCTGGAGATACTGAAGGAAGAGGCAGCCACTTCAGAGCGGTAGTTGGCAGGTTTAACAAGCAAGAGAACTGATGTAAGAGGCTTGTCTTTGGTGCCACAGGATGAGTAGAACCCCCACCAGGATCTTGAAAGTTTATGTAGAAGCCTTACCTGGGGTCAGTCACGTATAATGTCCAAATGGTCTCAACAGCACATTGCTCTCTCAAGGCTGCGTCCTTGAGAATGGCCCCCACTGTGGGAAGAGTGGGCAGAATGTGCGTCCCAAGGACAGGGAAGGGGGCAGAGTGAATGGGAAGGCAACCTCCCGTTGCCTGGGTCCAGCTTGCAGGTCAACCAGTGGTCATGTCCTCTCCATGACTTCCTCCAACAAATGCCTAAAAAAGGATATTGAAACATCAACTTATGAATGACAGCTACCTATGGGAATGGAATTTAAATTGGTATGGGCACAGGGTAAATTTACCTTTTTGTTCTCTAAATTTCTGTATTATTGAAAAACAAGTTTACAGGGAACCCATGTTCATTTTCTATTTTGTAAACAATTTTAAATAAAATTTGATACAAAAAAGGTAGGATTTTCTAGAATGGAATTCTGGCAAAATTTTGGTAATTCTGTGTAAGAGAAAAAGAAAACAGGACATTTAACTATACACAGAGCTCTCTGAGGCCAGCATTTAAAAAAAGAATGCGTTAAAAAAAGAGGGAGAATTTACATAGAGAGGTCCTTAGGATCACTAAGTGGATAGTGTGAACGAAATGCCTTAAACGGAGCAGTTAGGTCTGCAGCAAAATGACCAGGATAGCCCAAAGCCCAGACTGAGAAGAGACCTATGAAAAAACCTTAAGACAATAATATATATAATATTAGTTAAGAGCAGACAAGAACATAAACTGAACAAGAGAGGAGGAAACTGTTTAAGGAAGATGTGTACTTTTGTTAACCTGACAGAAACAACATACATACGCAACTACTGTTTTCTTTAACAAGGAGGTGTGAAGAAAGGGTGTCAGGGGAAATTGAAACTCTCAAGAGAAGAGGGGAACACCTAGACACTGTAAACGGTATTCAGTTTTCAGATACTATATATTCTAGTATAATAAAAGAATTTATAAATGTGATCAAGAATACAAACGATAACCTTTCCGAAGAGGAGAAGTTTCATGGAGGCAAACCAATATCCAAATGTTTTAAAATAAGACATAGAGTCTAAGGACTCAGTCTTAAGGAGGGGTGTGTGTGTGTGTGTGTGTGTGTGTGTGTGTGTGTGAGAGAGAGTTTGTGTGTAGAAAGCAATCTTTTAATTTCTAATTCCATCAGGTTTTTTGTTGGTTGGTTTGTTTTTGCAGAGAATCTGTATTAGTTTGCTAGGGTTTCAATAACAAAATACCACAGACTGGCTTAAACAGCAAAACTTTATTTTCTAACCATTCTGGAGGATGGAAGTCCAAGATCAAGTTGTCAGAAGGGTTGTTTTCTTCTGAAGAACTTCGTCTGTGACTTGTAGACAGTGTCCTTCTGATGTCTTCACGTGGTCTTCCTTCTGTGTGTGTCTGTGCCCTAATCTCTTCTGATAAGGACATCTGTCATATTGGATTAGGGCTAACCCTACTGACGTTTTTTTTTTTTACCACTTTTAAGACCCTATCTCCAAATACAGGCACGTTATGAAGTACAGAGGGTCAGGGATTCAATATGTGAATTTAGGAAGAACATAATTCAGCCTGTAATGGATACTTACCACCTTTAACTTAAATTTAATTATTTTGGTATATATCTTACCATTGATGTGATTATGTAAACTTCTTAAATGATGAAATGCTAGTTCGTCTTTATGTCTCATAGCATCTTTAACCATCTAGGTGATCATTTTAATTGTTTGTTGGGGGAGAATGAATAAAGTAATTAAAGGTACATAGTGTGGAGCAATGCCTTCTCATCTCTGGAAGTGCTCTAATTCCAACTGTAAGATCATGCGTGAACATTGCTGCTGAAGAGAGAGAAGTTAGAAAACAAAAAGCCCAAGCTCCTTCTGTGATTACTGAGCGCAAGGAGCGAATCATGACAGTTTCAGGACAGCTGTAGAGAAATCTTTCATCCACCTCATACATTTCTTTCTTCTCCCAGCAGGGTGATGGCAACCCCAGTCTCATCAGTCCAATCTCCCCTTAGGAACTCATATCAAGAAGGCAGAGACGGCTGGCTCCATGAGGTCCTGGCTCTTGTGCACGAGAGGCTGGACCAAGGTGGAGAGCCGTCCCCTCTCAGAAAGGAGACTCCCATCACCTTTGAAGCAACCTCCCTTCAGAATAAATTCAGAAATTTTGCCTGTCCCTTTGTGGCATGTAGTGTCTTCTTGAGTTCTGATTGTATATCAGACATAAGGTATTCTTCCATAAATGTGGTAGCTCGATGATGAATTTGGACTTGGTAATGGACTTGTCTCAGCTCTAATACTTTTGGACAACCATTCAGACAGTGTGACCAGAACTTTCCAAAAACATCTTTCTGCTTGCTTGTTTGGTCATACCCAGTACTGACCCCTTGGTTGTCAAGAAATAGGAGTCTTTATGATCCCAGCCATACCTGGGAGCTGGTTTAAACCTACAACATGCAAGCCCATCTTGACCCTAGCATGGTCCTGGGAACCTCATGTCATTAAATTTCACAGCCCTGGGTTATATGTAAGTTGATAGCTGTTCTAGGGAGCGGAACATAAATTAAAAAATTTATTTCATATCTTCATATGCTCAAAAACCAAATCCCTAACTTCTAAATTAATTTTGTGAACTATTTTTTTCAGATGAGGGTTGTTTGCAGAAGTGTTTTTCCAAGTTGGTTACAATTCACATTTATGAAATATTCTCATTTCATTTCATTCCATAAATAGGAGGCAAAGGAGAGAAGTGATCACTGTCACTCCAATTTCTCACAACCCTTCCCAAATGTTCCTTTATAGACCTGCCTCATTCTGGGCCTTGATCTGAAATGGGAATCTCTTTTACATTGTCAGTAATGATGGGAGGTGATGAAGCACAAGGTCAAAATGGCAATCATGGTCTCTCTCCAGATTCCCAATTAACAAGCACAAACTTAACCTTTAAAACTTTAAAGTAAGTAATTTTCAAACTTTAAAATAATAGATCCATGTTGGCAGTAACTTCATCTTTCTAATATAAGATATTTATGAAATTATCTCTATTGAAAAATAGAATTATCTATAAACTTACCTAAACCAATGAATGCAAATTGACTAACTGAAATAAATTGATCAACATCAAATATATACTCAATTATAAACTATTAGTCAAAAAATTAGGATGATGTACAGAAATAGCTCACTACCTAATAAATACAACTCACCTATTATTGCAGCATTACTTTTTTTTTTTTGCGCCTTGCGGGATTTTAGTTTACCAACCAGGGATCGAACCTGTGTCCCCTGCCTGGGGAGTGTAGACTTTTAATCACTGGACCACCAGGGAAGTCCCATGTAGCATATTTTTTTAACCCCTTTCCAGGTGTACTATCTATAGTTTGTTCAAACACAAAAGGAACAAATTAAAAATAAAATCAGAGCATAATGATGATGAGGAAGTACTTTGAAGTCAGAACAGAATTTTTTTTAATTAAATTTTCAAAAATTTAAGTGTAGTCATAGTTCTGTTTATAGTTTTTTTGAGGGAACCTTCATACTGTTTTCCACAGTGGCTGCACCAACTTATAGTCCCACCAACAGTGTACAGGGGTTCCCTTTTCTCTACATCCTCACCAATGTTTGTTATTTGTTGACGTTTTGATGATAGCCATGTTTACTGGTGTGAGGTGATGTCTCATTTTGATTTTGATTTGCATTTCTCTGATGATTAGCAGCATTGAGCATTTTTTCATGTACCTATTGGCCATCAGTATATTTTCTTTGGAAAAATATCTATTCAGGCAGACAGACTGGAATTTTAATCCCAGGTCTTTTACTGACTAGAAGTGTGACCTTGGGTCTAAGCTTCCTCATTTTCTAATTGAGTTAATGACATTTACCTTATTGTGATTAAATGGAATCATGTTTTTTAAAAAGCCAATTATACTGCCAGTCACACAGAAGCACCTTATAAATGGTACTTATTATTATGCGATCTTAACTAAACTCCTATAAATATTGTAATGGATAAGGAGAAGACAAAATGTTTTGTGAGTACATTGTATTGTTACTTACACAAAAAGGCAAACTATTGAAGTTCATATAGACTGTTTTTCTGACTCATGTTTTCTCAATGGACACTGCTCTCCTTGTGCCCCCTGCTTTCCCTTCAAGTGTGTTGATAGGTAAGAGCTCTCTTTAGTAAAGTAACCTTTACTTGATTAAACGAAAATAAAGGCAACAATCACAAAGAGAAAGTTTACATACCTACGTTGTGAGTAAGATTATACTTTGAGAAATCCTTTTATTGAAGGCCCCATTTCTAAGTAGAAAAATGCCACATACTGTAGCTTTTGCTCCTTCTCTCTTTCTGTCTACTTACTGCTGTTAATGGTTAATAGGAGTTTTAAAAGAAGCAATAACAGCTCTTGCAGTTGACTTGGTTAAAGTAATCATGCAGAAACTCAGTTTTATGTTAATTTTTTATTTGCTTTGCTACACCACACACACATAATCAGGTCAACAGAGGATGTAAATCAGATGACTATGGTGAGTTTGATCTTAGTTATTATATTTGCTTGTGTCATTTCTTGAGAAAGAATATACTTGTTCTCTTTTTCAAATTCACTGTGACACTTTTTATCGTTTCCTATTTTCTGCAGATATTTTAAACTTTTTTGGTTAGTTCTTTAAATATGGTAATGGTAAAGAAAATATTGTGACACTTGTTAAAATGTATGGAAGACTTTATTTAAGACTATTGTAATAGGGATACTCTAACAGGGAGAGAAATCAGGCTTAACTCTGAACACAGCAAAGATAGCCGGGGATTTACAGCCAAGGGGCAGAGTGAGGGGGTCCATGGATGGAGAGTTACTAAGAGGAGATGTGAAGGATGGGGGACTCTTGCTAAACTGACCTAACAGGATTCTTGCTAAAGGCAGGTCTTACGTATTAAAGGTGCAGAATGAGGAACTTGATCAGACACTGAGAGTGGTGGGATTCTTGTTAAAACTGGGCTAGTCAGGCCAAAAAGAGGAGGAGGGATAAGGTTGAAACCTAGAGGATCCTGACTACACTTTGGTCAAGGAGAGAGCTTTCTCAATAAATGCTATTGTTTTCAGTCTTTGTCTGTTGGTTCCAATATCTGAAGACGTTGCAGTTCTGCTCGTTGGTCTGTTGCTTCCTCTGCTCTCTGGTTTCCTCCTGTGCTTCTTTTGGAATGTGTGTGGTCCATGGTGTTGAGACCCAGCATGAACGTACCATTCTCCAGAGATTTCGTTAGCTTCTCTCAAGTGCCTGGGGGGGTTTACCTTTCCAAAGCCACCTTAAACCAAGTCAAAGCCTGAGGTATTCTGGACTACTGCAGTGTGAATTATAGACTACACAACAGTAGGAAGGCTGATGAACTTTAGGTTCACTTGTAATCTGAGGACATAGCCCTTTTGTGTTTCAGATTATTTGGGGAAGTTGTTCTACTGGAATCTCTCCACCACTGCAGATCTTTTGATTTCTGTCCCCTTGACCTGACTGACCATCAAAATGAAAATTCAAACACGACAGTATTTGCAAATGTCCTCAGGGCAAAAGCAACTTCTCTACTCATTTATCTCACCATGATTCCATTTCCCTACACGTTGACATGGTAATTCCTTACTACTATATACCTTTGGTGAAGATAACTTTTATATTTTATTCAGCAGTTTTTGTTGTTTTTCAGAGGGAGGGTTGGCCCTGATTTTCTTGAGGTATGAATTAAAACATATCTTGGACTTTATGTATAAAGAAGCTTCTTTTTGTGATACATTATGTCACACATTAGATAAATTTTCATCTGGAATAACTCATTTAAGATTGACAATACATCTGTGATGTCAGTATTTTTATCTTCGTTTACAAAGAAGAAAAATAGGGTTTATGAAAATCAATTGACTTCAGAGCCATTAAATAACCTGCTTATTGTTCCAAAGTTAGTTAATCCAGGAACCAGATTTCACACTTCATGACCTGATTCTGTCATTATATAAGAAGAATTTTCATAAAATGTCTAGTTTTTTAATTAGGTAAAGAAGAAATTTGTAGGAGCAACGAGTGAAAACTGCACCTATATAGACAACAATTAATCAGTAACAAGATGCAAAACGAGAACAGTGTCAAGTGTAGCTCAATAATGAACTAGGAGATTTTTCTTTTGCTTCCTTGAACTGTAGTATTGTTATTCACTTGTTGAATCCATTTATGATATTGATTATTGACTGTTAACTTCAGGACTGTCAGTCTCTGAGTCATGACCTTAACGTAAGTCTGTCCCTACTCCTTGAAAGAAACCTCTGTACCAGTGAGACAGTCCACTTGAGTTAAGTTGTACCAGCCTTCCCTGCTTCTTGAGTAGCCAGATGTGATTATTTCATTTATTCTTAGTTCCTAATCTTGGCATTTGACCATGACTTTGACATTGAGATTTGTTTCCTCGAGTGCTTCATATCACCCATCTTGACACTACTTGAAAGCTCAATAATGTCATTATCATCACATTCTGCCCTTAAATGCTTTGAACTTTTTTTTTTTTTAACCCATGGTCAACAAATCTGTTAAGTCCACACCATAAGAGGTGAACGATCCAAAAATCTTCATCTTAGATTGGGGTCCCTGGATGAGACACAGGTGACATGCCAAAGGTTTGGAGGGAGTATGCCCAGGAGGTAAGTTTTTAAGGAAGCATGGACGACAGAACAGGGCAGAGGGAGAAGCTCATCTACCAGGGGGCTGCAACTGAAACGTTGGCCCCTGTTGAGAGCTCTGGAGCTGGGATGCCCTGTCAGCATTTTCCCAAATTGAGGTTCAGGGGCTTAGCTTTTGTATTCCCACATCAGCCAGTTGTTGGCCTGGCTACTGGCAGGAATGGGCAAAACCTTGGGTGAGGTGGTTTCCAGGCAACCAGCTGAGGGCAGTTCCCTGTGAGGACACAATGATGACCCATCAGCTGTGACATGGGTATCTTGGTCCTGGTGGTCTTGGTGCAATTTCCAGAGATCCCCGAGAGTAATACAAAACCTAGAAGGAAATTAACTAATATAGAATGGAAAAATACATGAGAATTATGACACACAAGAAGTCCCAGATATGATTTAGGAAGGTATCGTTATATCAACTGGGGTTGTTTGAGTCCTTCATGAGATGCTGACCATGCATAATCCATGGATTTCTCACCCTTATCCACTAACGTGTGCCACCAGTGGGGAAGCTTTCTGCTTTACACTTGAAAGTTATTTGAAATTTCATGTTTTGTCATGAAAATTTTGTGAATTTTGCTTTATTATCTGAAACATTTGTGACTATTTTCATATAAAAGCAATGCTTTAAATAATTTACCAGTTTAATTACTTAATTTTTCTTCCTCAGACCTTCCAATAAATTGCTTATGGCTTATGCTGAGGTTTGGAGTAGACCTCTGACACACCATTATAAACCTTCATTGTATAACTCTCCCAGTTTGAGAAGAACAAATAAGGCAAATTTAACTAGTAGTAGTCATAATAATAATAGTGCCTGACATTTGTACTTCATGTTGAATTTTTTCAAAATGAGAAACAGTATAGCATAGGGATTACAGAAATGGGTTCCAATTCCGAAGAGGTTGTGTTAAAATCCCAGCTCAGACATTTACAAGCTGTGAAAGTCTGAGTTAAGCTGTTTAACCTCTCTGGGCCTCATTTTTCTCACTCACAAAATGTGGATTCTAGGAGTCCCAAATTACCTGGTTGTTTTGGAAATAAAATGAGTGGATGTCCATAAAAGTTTCAAATAATGTCCCCACAAAGAACACTCTTTAAAGGTTTAGGTGGGATACTATTTGCTTTGTAAACAACAGGTTTTTTTTTTTTAATTAATTAATTAATTAATTAATTTTATTGGTTGTGTTGGGTCTTCGTTGCTGCACATGGGCTTTTTCTAGTTGTGGAGAGTGGGGACTACTCTTTGTTGTGGTGTGCAGGCTCCTCATTGTGGTGGCCTCTCTTGTTGCAGAGCACGGGCTCTGAGTGGAACTACTAGGCTTCAGTAGTTGTGGCACATGGGCTCAATAGTTGTGGCTCACCAGCTCTAGAGCACAGGCTCAGTAGTTGCGGCACACGGGCTTAGTTGTTCCATGGCATGTGGTATCTTCCTGGGGCAGGGATTGAACCCATGTCCCCTGCATTGACAGGTGGATTCTTAATGACTGCGCCAACTAGGAAGTCCGTAAATAACAGTTTTAAACATTGTTTCATACTGTTTAAAAGTGAACACTATTTAAAGGTTGGCTAAATATTTCAACTAATCCTCAAAGCAAGACTGTAAAACAGGAAATTTAGTCTTAATTTATAGATGGAGATAGTGGGACATACTAGTTAAGGTCATTATATAAGTTCATATAGCTTGTCAGTGAGATATTTAAGTAGAGGTTCTGTTTATTAAAACTGAATCCCTCTCAGTTTCTTAGAAATCTTGTTTTTTAAATAGCCACTGCAAACCTACTTTGATAAACCAGGTAGAAAGAAAGGGCTCTACTTTTAAAAATTATGGCAATAGAATGCAGTTGTCAAAGCAGTACTCTAGACACTGAAAACTTTGGGCCTACATAATAAATGTTTTACTCAGTTTAATTAACTTCATGGGAGTAGGAAGATGAGAAAGAAAGAGAAATATCCTTCCTTCTCTACAAAAGAAACATAGAAATAAAAATGTTTCTGTGTATAGGCTTCCCCAAATCCTTTGTGGCTTAGAATAATAGACTTTTATTTTTTAGAACCGGAGGGAATGTTAGACTTCTAATACCCTAGATTTATAGAATACCAAATTGAAGCTCAGAAAGGTAGAATAAGTTTTCCAAAATTACAATGCTAATTAGACACAGAGCTGGTATTAAAAAATATTTAGTTCTTACTTTTATGGTATAATATTTCTTTGCTACAGGAATATTAGCTATGTTATCTCCAGTTCTTCCCTCAAAGGATACTCTTAAATCAGTCTCTATTTTAGACCAGAATACTCCCACACCTGGAGACCAAGCAGATATCGGCTTTAAAAAAAGGTTAATGCAATTTGCTGTTTTACAGTTAAAGTCAGATTAAAATATAGGTCTAGCTATTAAAAGACATGTCTTTATTCCTCTCTACTACGCAAAATGAAACAAAGTTGGATCATATACTTTGTCCTCCTTTTTCTTGCAGTTTCATGGGCTGACCATAGTAATTGTGTTTAAGGAAAGCAATTACTAAAAAGTTCCCTTAAACATGCAAATTTAATGGCCTATTTCTATAATTCATGAAAGAAAATTCTTTGTGAGATTATAATGTTAGTGTTTTGAAGTTATCTTAAAAAGGGTTTAAAATCTGCTTTCCCCTTGAGAAAAATATGGAACAGGGCATTTGGGGTAGTTGGTGCTAAAATAAACAATAATTTCCCTCCTATATATGACCACGGACATTCTGTCTCCTCCATTGCCAACACAAACCTACACCCAATTAAATCTATTTGATCGTATGAATTGATGCTTTTGTTTAGTGACTGAGAACTAGAAACAGAAATTGTCTTGGTTGGGTAGTATAGGAGCAGACGATTAAAAAGGCAGATTAAAAAGATGGAGAAGAAGGATGGAGGGAATAGGGAGCCTATTCCAAATCAGTCCCTTGGCTTGGTTTTGAACTGGCAGAGTAGAGACAGAGTGACAGAAGCAAAGGCCAATACCATAAGGTTGACTTTATAGATTCTGGGCATGAGTGGAGCTGCTTCACGACCCAGAAGACAAAGAATGGCCTAGAGATATGGAAGCTGCTGTTGTTTCTGAGTGGAACCCAGAGCCATGGAACCCAGCACTGGGAACCTCCAGATGTAACCTTCATGGCTGGGCAAGGTGTTCCCATGACTGGCAGTGAATGCTGTGAAACCACTCTGGTTTGGTCAGTAGATGTGTCAACATGGGAGTCAAACCAGGAGAGTGAGAAATGGACAGACACCTGGGTGGTATCTGCTGCTGATAACTTTGAATGCAAGTGAGGCATGTTGTTGGTTACTCTTCAGTATGACTTGGAGACACTTTGAGAGAGGGATAGCATCCTCCTATTTTAGAAGTGAGGGTACTTGAGGCAGTAGCCATATTACTTACAAATACATATTTTAAGTTATCCAAAGAGATTCCATCATTGCCTTCAGTTACTCTTTTTACATGTCTCAACAGGCTCTATGTCATCCATCATAGAATAACAGTCACACAGTCATAACTGGAAATGAATTATTTTCATATGTGTATGTTCACATATTGTATATGTGCAATTAATACCATCACTTCCAGCTCATTTAGCTTCACTCAACACAGGGACATCTTTACAGTATACCTGACAAATGGTTTTCTAATCCCTCTGTTTTGTCAGCTCCAAATTATTATTATAGTAAATAAGTTCTATTTATAGTAAACCCAAAGCAGTCTCTTGGTAACTCATTCTGGGTTACTACTTCTGCCCTTTGCAGCAATAGACTTGCTCTTTTGCATGACATCCACTCAAATATTTACAGATTTAGCCTCTGTGTCCAGGTGCATCCTGCATTTTCATTTTACAAATCTGACTATCCTGTTCTTTGACTACTGTATTTATATCTGGGGTCCTTATCTTTCACTCTCTTAGTCAGTTTTCTCCATACACTCATTATTTATTGTCTCAATACAGCATTTAAATTGAGACCCAAGATTTCAAAGTGGGCTAACCTTAAGGTATTTCCTACCTTGATAAGGACCACGTATATCTCTACTTTCAAAAATAATCACCTTAAATAACATATTGTGTCACTGAAAGAAGTGTAATTAACAGTAAATCATTTTATAATTTCAGCAGCTGCCTTCTGTGAAAGAGAGTGACTGGAGATAAGTATTGTAAAGTGCCTACTGAAAACAATACATCATTACAATACTCATGAGAATCCTGTGCGGTAAGTATTATCACCTCCATTTAACAGAGGAGAAAACTGAGGTTCACAAAAGTTACATAACTTGACCAAAGCACATAGCTGGCACATAAAAGACCCTGAATCTATGTGTGTATATACATTCATATATGAATTCAAACATAGGTGTCTCTAACTCTATCTGGTACTTACTTTTCCCAGTTCTTGCTCCTCCATTTTAGGTCATATTTTAGGAGAGGAGAAAGCATCTAAACCTGCTTCTCATATACTTAAAATACTCACTCATCCTAATGTAAAAGATAGAAGTAGAAGTGTGTAGATATGGCAGGACAAGTTGTCCTCAAGCCACAGTACAGAAAGGCAACAATTCTGATTAGAGTTTCAGGCGCCATTAATGTGGTAATGGGTGGAGATGGCACCATGGAGAGAGCTTGTGGTCAATTTTTACACCCAAGTGTTTGCATATGAATTTATATTCTCTATCTTGCATGTGTATAGTCCTTGTCAAGGGGATGAGAACTAAATGTGGACATTTACCTCAATCCTATTACGTTTCATCTTTTTTATCCCATTTTGAAAATGCCCATTTGTCTGGCCTTTTCCTTCTGCCAGCCAGTGAATTTGTTATTTATGTCAGCATTACATCATCCATTTACCTGGGCATTCTGGGTCTTCATTCAGCCTCTGATCTATATCTTGAAATGGACCAAATGTAGGGCAGAGAGGTTTTACAGCTTTCTCTACCCTGACATATACATAATAAAGATCAGAATTGAAAAGATGAAAGGCTTTCATGAAAGCATGTTCACTGGAGAAAATGTCTCCAGAATTACTAACATCAATGTTCCCTTCTCCTTCTGTATCTCAAAAACAAAAAAACAAAAAACCCCTCAAAACCAAAAAAGTGTACCAAGTAAATAAATGTAATATCATATATGATCATATACATCACATAGTATCATAACTAACAATACTCATGAGAAAGGTAATATTAATTTTATATTGATATTACTGATAAGCTAACTAAATTTCATAGAATGTAAACGAATCCTTTGCTATCACAGACCTCATAAGTATTGGACTCTGATGACAAGATTGGTCTTTGATTTGGAAGTCCCTGCTATGAAGCAGTACTCTTTCTAAATACCTGCCTAAATCTTCTGTGTTTCTCAGCTTTTGGACGTACTTGGTTTTTTTTTTTTTTTTAAGCTTTTTATTGGAGTATAATTGCTTTACACTGTTGTGCCAGTTTCTGCTGTACAACCAAGTGAATCAGCTGTATTTATATGTATATCTCCATATCCCCTCCCCCCCGCGACTCCCTCCGACCCTCCCTACCCCAGCCCTCTAAGTCATCACCCATCATTGCGTTGATCTCCCTGTGTTATGCAACAGCTGCCCACTAGCTATCTGTTTTACATTCGGTAGTGTGTATATGTCAGTGCTACTCTCACTTGTTGTTTTTCTTCTCAGGCTTTCCCCTAACCCCGTCCTCAGTGTGGGAAGCCGGCAGCGGCAGAAGTATCAGCATCACCACCACGGCTCCTTGAAGATTCTTAAAACTTCTGCACAGGGATCCATTATGTACACTGTAAAAACTCCATGGCTTTATATCAACGTATACATGTTTTCCTCTATATAACTGCTGTTTTAAGTTGAATTAAAGAATAGTTTGCCATTGTAAATATTACTGAATGTTTTCTTAGGCAGTATGTAAAAACTCTTAAAGGGTTCTGAAAAGTAAAGTGGCTTTTCATCTTTGGGAGATGGTATCACTGTATTTCTTACTGACACATGGACTAGCTTAACAATTCTTTTAGGAATTCAAGACTTAGAAGACAAATGCATACCATTGTATTGATTCATCCTGATTAAATTTTGGGATCTTCCACCCCCCGCCAAATGCTTACACTGTTGCTAGGTGTTGGGTAAGCTGTTTCAAATGCAGTGATAGGTTGATTCTTTAAGTCAGCAATGGATGCTGTGGGGAATAACAAAGAATGATAAGACAAGGAGGCATCCTCAGGTGGAGGAGATGCTTAATCACCTTGTGATATTGGACAGAATTACACATGTAAATAACAGGAATATAACCTGAATACAAACTAAATAGATTTCAACAGCGTATTATGACAAACCTCTGTATAAACCAGAACCCAACATTTCAAAATGTAATTGTTTTTGACATTAGTGTTGATTGAATCATTGCACTCATTTGGAATGGCTATTATCAACAGCCCAATTTTGAAATGATTTCTGAATTAACCATTAAAATGCAAACTTCATTACTGAACTTTTAGTCAGCTATTGAATGTAAATAAAAATTTCCCAAAGAAGAGACTGATTTTCACAGAAGTCGGTCAGAACACTGCACATTGGCTAAGCTTTCATCTGTTAGCTTAAATCATAAGACCCTACACAAATGAAAATATGTGGTGGAAATTTCCTGAACACTCATGTGTAAAGAAATACTAAATAGCGCACTTGAGCTAGTGTTTGAAGCAGACAAGGTGAACTAAATTTGGGTCGTTTATTATTCACAAATCTAATTATTCTTTTACCTCCTCTCATTAAATTGCAAATAGAAGAGCCACTAATACATTTGACCTTCACACATGTGCATCAACTTCACATCTTACTTTCGTGACTACAGATGGAGATTTACTCAAAATTTCCATATACCCCCAGTCATAATTGATATATGTTGTCATACCACCGTCATTCGGCGTAAAATTCCCAAGGAACTATCTTAAGTATCGAATGTCCCAATTATTCTTGCTTATCGGTCTGTCCAATATTCACGATACACCGACAAATGCACGCCATTTTATGCATGTGTAAATAATATTATCATATTATGGGATAAAATTAGGAACAGGTGTTTCAGGACTAGAATGTATACTTTCGAGCTCTTGAAGAATATATACATGCCTCTTAAATTGTGAGTGACACAGCAGCTGTTTCACCACAGTTCTCATCCTCTGAGTCTTTATAAGTAGAAAGACTTTATGTGGTAGATCACAGACTTCATCTGTTATATAAGTAAACTGATTCCTGGAGAAGTGATGTGCCTCTCCCTAGATCATGTACCTATTTCATAGCAGACCCAGAACTAAAACCTCAGCTTATCTTTCAGTATAGCAATAACTACTATTCATTAGAGTCCTTGCATATGGTAGGCACTTTACCTACAGTACTTTTAATTATAATCCTTTAATGTATGTATGCACTACTACTACTACTAGTACTACTAGTACTACTACTATATTATAAATGAAGAAACTGAGGCCTAGGGACTTTATACACTTGTCCAAAGTCAAGGAGCTAGTGTGATGTAAAGAAAGTGGTTCAAGTCAGATCTTGAAATCCTCCTGCTTTTACTCTTGTCATGGAGAGAGAGGCAGAAGCCTGGCAGTCACTGCCATTTCCCAATGCTCTGTCATTCCCCATTGAACATTTGAGCAACTGGGGATGGTCCTCATTTTTACTGCCTACCTCACCGTCCCCTATTTCAGAGTAAGAAATCTATTACAAAATGATAAAAAGATGTATCTCATTTTTCCCTTGCTTAGTTTGTTCTATCTTATTAAAATGTTGTTCCTCCCATAACATCCTAAGTTCTAAAATGGTCAATAAGTTAGAGTTCTAAGTCTTGTGAAATTCATTTTCTACAATTTATTTTTCCTACCAGATAGTCTTTAGAGAGGAAGAACCATGACATTGTAACAAGTTCATTGTTTAGAGGAGGATTTTCTCATGGGTGTACTACCTGTGGAAACTCCTGCTTTATCTTGGCCACTCAACAGATAACTGATTATTGCAATACCTAATATTTACTGAGCTGTGACTGTGACTTGTACTGTTCTAGGCACTTTACATGGATTAACTTGTGAAAACTACCTTCTGAGAAAAATCTTATTATCCATGTATTACTGTTATCAAAACCAAGCCACACTTTGTGGAATTTTAGGCAATTCTGTAATGACCACCTACTGATCTATAAAGAGAATACTGAGGCTTGGAATTTTCTATGTAATTTGGACTTGCTGTCCAATTCCACAGTTAAAGAAGCAGGTACTGGAGTTGGGCCAGCTGGCTTTAAATGCTGATTCATCGTTTACAAGCCGTGTCATCCTCAGCAGTTACTAAATTCCTTTTTTTCATTGTGGAAACAGCTCACAAACATAGGATATTTGCCCAAAAGACATTTATTTCATAGTTGCAGAATCGATCCCCCTCTCTCCTTCACGCCTGTGATTCCTTTCTGGTAAGGATTCACTTCTCCAAGACTGATTCCCTGCAGGTCTACTTCTTGTAAAATTCTGTGGAAATCAGCTATATCTGATGCTTAAGGTAATGAATTCAGGTAAAAGGCAAAGGTGGCTGAGGCCATGGGACATGCCGTGTTGGATAAGTGCAACCACAAGGCTTGGACCTCCTTGGTTGTGCCTTGGATGTGGCTGATGCCCTCACAACCTTGACGAGTGAAGTGGCACACTGTGCAACTGGCCTGCCGTATTACATGGTCACCATCGCAAGACTGGGTAGATCCCAGCCTCTGTCCACACCATAGATGAGGAGGTGAGAATAGGTCTGGAAGAGTGTGAACTTCTGAAAAGAAAATACATATCCTTCAATCTCTGTTCCATCTGTTCATTTTACCCATTTTAAGTTGCATATTCATATCTCCATAGATTATTTTTCCTCTCTGAGTCCCCACTGGACAGAGTAACTGCAGCTTTCTAACTGTACTGAACAACATGGTCAGAGGTCTTGGGGGAAAGTGTAACAAAAGTTTCTACCCATCTCTAAATTACATTTTAGCAATTATTCACTCCAAAGTCAGCCTCAATAATTTTGAGTTATGTTTCTTTTCCCTACTTTGGTTACATTTTGGTTTTGTTTTTTGGCATTATAACTTAACACTAATGCTTTAACAACTGGCATGTCAAATTGGTTTATATCTTCACTAAGCAGTTGAGAATAGGAAACTTTGGCTAAAATTAAACTTGAATCAAAATGGTCAGATAGCTTATAACTACAATGAAAACTGCAAGTTTTCATTCTCTTCCACACATATGACATTTTGCATTGCTTTTTACAAAGTATTTGTGTACATGTATACATATTTGGGGCAACTACCAAAATTACTGTCTAAACATTAAATTAAATGCTGATGGTTCTTTTCTCTGTGTTTAATGTTTGGTTTTGTGTAACTGTTTTACCTGCCCATTAAAAGAAAAAAACAAAAATGTTCATTTGCATTCAGATGTTGCTTGCTATTTTCTTTTCAGTTAAACATGCAAATTGTCATCATTGGCAAATTGACTATACAGCAATTAGATGGAAATCATCTCTTTCACTCAATTTTTCTAAAGCGTGGGTATCTGTTCAACTTTTCAAATATATTTCCCTTTTCCTGTATCTCAGGTTTGTGTGATTTTTGTAATGATTTTTTTAATTTTTTTTTTTTTTCATTCTCCAACACTTGCATCAAGCTGGGGTTTTTTTCCTAAGGTATTTGTGGAACATCAATGATGCTTTATAAAATACAGAAGAAAGATGTCCTAAGAAAATTGGATACATTTTAGACTAAAAAAGACAGCAACAAGAGACTAAAACCAATTGTTTTAGTGGGAAAAATATTTCTTCTTTGGTGCTATTTGCAATATACTCATGATCGTTTGGCTAAGGCTAAAAGTCTGTGACTGAGTATCCTCTATAACCTTTTAAACTTTTCTTCTCTAGCTCTGGTTTTTGTTTGATTAGAGCCACAAATTTTGAATGTCTCCCAAGTGTGGTTTCTTAGCCCTCAGACCTTGTCTATTTATAGCTTCATTCTCTTAGCTTTCTTCTCACCACTATATACGGGTCATCTCCAGCCCTGACCTAAATCCTAGCTTTACGTGTCTAAAAGTTGCTAGGATATATTGTTATAGGGCATCTTGAACTAAAAAGGCCAAAACTTGAGGCTTGGTGTTTTATTTTTTATGATTGCATTCTTTGGTAAAGAATGAGATAAATCTCTGATGCCTGCTCAAAACAATCAGTATTCCTGTTTCACCGACTCCTTTTCAGGAAGCCAGTTCACCTGCAGATTTTAAGCTGAATCATATAAACGCACTTCTAAACAAGTAAATATAATACATACATCATTGTACTCCCTTGATTTTGTTTTTGTTTATTTTTTTACCAGAGTTAAAATATATAACATAAAATTTACCATTGTAACCATTTTCAAGCGTATAGCGCAGTAGTAACTATAAGCACATTGTGTGCACCAAATCTCTATTAACTTTTCATCTTGCAAAATAAAACTCTAAATCCATTGAACAACAACTCCTCTTTTCCACCCTCACCCTAGCACCTGGCAACCACCATTCTACTTTGTGTTTCTGAGGAAGTGAGTATTTTAGATGCCTCATATAAGTAAGAATCATGGAGTATTTATCTTTTTGTGACTGGCTTATTTCACTTAGCGTGAAATCCTCAAGTTCCACCATGTTGTAGCATGTGACAGGGTTTCCTCCCCTTTTTTTAAGGTGAAAACTATTTCTTTGTATGTACACACCACATTTCTTTATACATTCGTCCGTTGATGAACATTTAGATTGCTTCCACCTCTTGGCTATTTTACACAGTGGTACTATGAACATGGGTGTGCAAATACCCCTTTGTAAATCTGTTTTCAATTCTTTTGAATTGGGATTGCTGGATCATGTGATAATTATATTTTCAACATTTTTGGGAAACCTCCATACTCTTTTCCATAGTAGCTACACCATTTCGCATTCCCACCAGTTGTGTACAAGGGATCCAGTTTCTCCACATCCTGGCCAATACTTCTTGTTTTCTATTTTCTGATAGTGGACACCCTCATAGGTGTGAGGTGATAGCTCACTGTGATTTTGATTGGCATTTCTTTTATAATTAGTGATGTGAAGAATCTTTTCATAGGCTTGCTGGTCATTTGTGTATCTTCTTTGGATAATTTTTTTGTTCAAATCCTTTGTCCATATTTTAATTGGATTACTTGGATTTTTTGTTATTGAGTTGTAGGAGTTCTTTGTATAATCTGGATATTAACCTCTTGGCAAATATATGGTTTGAAAATATTTTCTCCCATTCTATAGATTGCAATTTAACTCTGTTGATAGTTTCCTATGCTGTGAAGGAGTTTTTAAGTTTGATATGGTCCTATTTGTCTATTTTTACTTTTGTTGCCTGTACTTCTAGTGTCATATACAAGAAATCATTGCCAAATCCAACGTCATAAATATTTTCTCCTGTTTTCTTCTAGGAGTTCTGTAACTTGAATTAAAAATGATGGTCAAAGGGAATAACTCAGGAAATTTCATACGTATGAGAGGAGTCAAAAATTATCTGCACTCTGGCTGTAGAATTTATAGAAGTTTTAATATAACCGGAGTGCGGGTAATTTTTGACTCACCCTCGTATATACATCCATGTAGGTGGATGTTTGATTCAAAGTGATAAAATAGCCCTTAAACTGACCTTAAATTCAGGATGAACCTTCTAGTTAGTAACATTCAATTTTCAGAATTGAATCTAGTAATCACTTTGAATTATTGGAAAACTGATGGAATTCTTAAGAATGTTCAAAACAGTCTTGCTTGTACTGCCCTTCCTTTTAAGTCTTTCCCCTTGAGTTTATATTGTTTTCTCCAACTAATTTAGGCTTTCTCTGCATTACAACTCAAGAAAATCAAAAGGCTACTAGCAGAATAACATCTTCATGTTGTGAAGTACACAGGATTTGATCTCTCCACAGGCTGCCCCTTTTTGTTTTGAGTCATTTAAAATTTTTTGGCCTACTTCATTTGACCAGCTATGTGCCAGGAATGAGGTCATCAAAGCATATATGATCCCTGCCCTCATGGACCAGTAGCATGGGGAGCAGGTAGGCAAAAAGATACTAAGAAAATAATCCTACAAATGTATAAACGAGAAGTATGATAAGCACTGTGACTGAAAAGAAATGACAAAGTAACGCAATAAATGACAAAGTAACAGCTTAGGGAGTTCATCTAATCTCTGGTGTTCCGAACAGACTTCCTTGAAGAAAGGCTGTTTGAGTTGCACCTGGAGGATGAACTGGAATTTTCTGGGCAAAGTGGTTGTGAGGAAGACCTTGAGGGCTATTGGAAGAGAGGCCATGTCTAAACATCCTGATGTGGGAGGAATCACATCACTACAGTGATTCCTGGATTTTCTATGGAGAATGGATTGTTGAGAGAGCATAAATAAGAGAGGGGAGAGTGGTTAGTGGGCTAGTGCTGCAGCCCAGCAGGAGTTGATACTGGCTTGGACCAGAACAGTGAAAGCTTCAGAGATGGAAAGCAGAAGACAGCATAGAGATATTTAAGATAGAAAATCAAAAGTAGTACAAGAGAGATATTTGTGTGAGGTGTGAAACAATCCATTTGAAGGTTGATACCTATGGTTCCGCCTTGTGAACTAGATGCACAGTTCTCTCATTTGCTGGGAGAGGGCAACTCCGGATAAGAAGCAGTTTTGGAGGAAAGACAATGAATTTACCTTTGGACTTGCTCAGTTTGAATTTCCTTTAAGGCATCTCATCTGGATGTGGACAGTGGGTGATTGGATATCCAATCTGCACTCAGAAGAAAACTCCTGGCTGACAATAAAGATCTGGGGGCTATAGGTCATCCAAGGACCTTTGGGTGAGGAGTTAATGGAGAGAGCACTTTTTCTTTTCCCTATGTCCCCTCCCTCGTGAGCCTCCCTCCCACCCTCCCTATCGCACCTCTCTAGGTCATCACCAGTTATGGAGCTGATCTCCCTGTGTTATGCAGCAGCTTCCCGCTAGCCATCTGTTTTACATTTGGTAGTGTATATATGTCAGTGCTACTCTGAGAGTACTCAATTAAAGAGCATGGGGTTTGGGAAAGGGCCTTCAGAAATCTAGGTACACAGGGAAGGTGAAAAAGAACTGGGGGGCACTGAACTGATTCTTGTGCTGTTTAATCTTGAGACTTCGGTTGTTGCTTTTCTTTTTTGTTGTTTTTAATTTTGTTGGCTGAATCAATGACAGTTAAATTCTCTTCTCTTGGGGGTTCCAGCTTCCTTCCTTCCTCCCTCCCTTCCTTCCTTCATTCCTTCTGAAGTCCAGTTCTTTCATGCTTCCTATGTAGTAAGGTGGTTAGGTGGTTTGCCTATATTACTTCAGGGACTGCGGGAATCCCTATATTACTTCAGGGATTACTCTGCTCATAAAGTTACTGGTGAATGAAATATTAGGTCACTGGTTTGTCTTTTGGCCAAAGACTTTATCATCCTCTGTTAATGTGAAAAACTCATTGGTATTCTAACTTTTTAACCAGCCACCATTTAGTAACCTCTTAAATGGAATGAATCTATAAGATCGTTTCCTGAGAATGCATTATAGTTGATGATTATTTCTTCTCTGATTTCATTATTAAGGAGGAAAGATTAAACATCAAATTCGGCATGCAAGACACAGGCTTATTAATCAATTTTCTTTGTTAATTTCTCCCTGGGTGTTTGCATTTTAATAGGGAATGATATTCTTTTTTTAACTCAAAAGAACAGAGGCTCTAGTGTACACTATGCCTTTGTGGTTATCCTTTTGGAGAGGTAGAAGAATCTTAGAATCAGTAAAATGTTACCAGTGGCCACTTAGCCCACTAATATCCTTAAGAAAATTTCTATGAAAAACCAGAAGGTGGATTTTCTCTGGTGGAAAATCTCCTGTACAGAATACTGAGCACAGTCATTTACATTTTCCTCTCCTATCATCCCTAAATAAAACAGTGTTTATTTTTCCAAAATGGTGCTCAACAGAGTTGTAGCAAAGATATTTTGTGGTTCAAGGACATATCATTAGTACAAATTTACATCACAAGGCTTTCAGCCAAGGAAATTAAGATAATTTAAAAAAATGAGAACTACGTTTCGAGTGCTCAATTCCACTCTCTAGATCTCACCTTGATCCTCCTTCTGTCTCCTAACCTCACTTAATGATTATTAAGACAATTGGTTATGCAACTGTCCTTCCTTCTTGAAATGCTTTCAGCAGCTTAAGTAAAATGCTTCACATCCCTCTTTAGGCTTTTCCATCTGTATGTAACCTCCCTGTGGTACTATTATAATAAACCAACAGAGGAGAAAATTCTGGGTCAGAGGGGAAAATTAAAAGAAGTGAACTTCCTTTCAGTGTTGTAGAATAGATCAAGTGGCTGTCTATTACTCTGAATTTTTATGTCTTCATTTCAGGAATTTCAACAGTAGTTAAGCTTGTTTAATTCTTTTTGTCCAATGACACATTTAGTAAACACACACAGACAGTGGATTGTCTTTCACAGATATTAAAATTCCCCATAGCCTCTGGAAAAAAGCACATAGAGTTGTGGAGAGAGGCAAGTGTTCAAAAGCATGTTCTGAAATTCATGTTAATGTAAATGGATGCATGAGAAACCAACATGAAAAATGATATGGCTTACAAACATGATTACTCAGACATCTGAATGTCACTTTTCTTTTACCTTTTGCTTTTGCTTGATTGGATTTCTTATTTTAATAATAATATGTGTATTAATTCCACTGGAACCATGGGTCTTGTTATATAACATACAATTCTTTTGCAGGGGATGAAATTGGTTCTTATTAATAAGTTGTTTTAGTCAGCTTGGGTTGCTATAACAAAATACCATAGACTGGGTGGCTTAAACAACAGACATTTATTTCTCACAGTTCTGGAGTCTGGGAAGTCCAAAGTCAAAGTGCTGGCAAAGTCAGTTCTTGGTGAGAGCCCTCCTCCTGGCTTGTAGACAGCCACCATCTTTGTGCACTCAGATGGTTTCTTTGTATGGATGTGGAGAGAAAGAGAGAGAGATCTGGAGTCTCTCCCCCTTCCTATAAGGAGACTAATTCCATTATGGGGGCTCTTATGACCTCATCTAAACCTAATCACCTCCTAAAGAGTCCACGTCCAAATCCCATCACGTTGGGGGTTAGAGTTTCAAATACGAATTTTTAGGAGGATACAAACATTCGGTCCATAACATAAGGCTTATTAAGTTTGGAGAGGAGATGGGAAGAGTAGAAAGTAGTTCCAAAACCAGGAAGAAGTAGGACAGGAAGCAATTTTGTAAGGGTTAGAAAAGGAGACTATCGTTTCTGATGGATTTGTTCAAGGGGCTTCACTTAAACCACACTCAGTTGCTGTAACGCAAAAGGTAGGTCCACTCATTTATGGATGTCGGAAATAAGGTCAAACCAAGAGCTGGGGCCACAGGACTCTTGATCATCGTGCTTTCAACTTGCTTTACCCTTTACTTTGCTCTCCTGAATTTTTGTGTAATATCATGGCATTTGTCCTAGTTATCTCTTGCTGTCCAACAAACTACTCCCCAAAATAGTGGCTTACCAATAAGCATTATCTCCCGTTCCTGGTGGTCAGAAATCTTAAAGGTGGGTGGTTCTGGCCTGCTGTTGCTCATAACATGGGGCTTAAGATGTGAGTCAGGGCTGTAGTCACCTGAAGACTTGACTGAGGCTGGAAGATCTCAAGGTGGTTCTTTGGCTCATGGTTAGCAATTTGGTACCGGCTTTCGGCAGGAAGCCTCAGTTTCTTGCCACATGGACCCTTTAACGGGGCTGCTTGAATGTCCTCATGACATGACAGGTGGTATATCCCCAGAGATATCAACTCGAGAGCAAAGGGAAGTTCTAATGTCTTTATGACCTAGCTTTGAAAGTCACATTCTTTTATTTCTGCTAAATATTACTGTTTCCTCAGATCAGCCCTATGTGGAAAGAAGTTATACACATGAATAATTCTTCCCCAGTAAATATCAGGGGGAAGAATCACTGAAGGGCCATCATGGAAGGTGGCTGCCACAACACCCTTCAAAAATAATTTCTTGGGCTTCCTGGTGGCGCAGTGGTTAGGAATCCACCTGCCAATGTAGGGGACATGGTTTGAGCTCTGGGCTGGGAAGATCCTACATGCCTCAGAGCTACTAAGCCCTTAAGCCACAACTACTGAGCCCTCACTCTAGAGCCTGCAAGCCACAACTATTGAGCCCATGTGCCACAACTACCATAGCCTGTGCTCTGCAACAAAAGAAGCCACTGCAATGAGAAGCCCACACACCACAACGAAGATGAGCCCCTGCTCACCACAACTAGAGCAATGAAGACCCAACGGAGCCAAAAAATAAAATTCAAAAATTAGCTTAAAAAAATAATTTCTTGAAGTCCAGAGCACACTCCTTAACAATCACTGCTTTTGGTCAATTCTGAAATGTTACCACTCTGTTGAGAATGAAGAAGGGTACTCTAAGACTTTTTTTCTTTAGAATATTTAGAAAGGAGGTGAAACACACACACCTACTTTGTCCCCTTGTGGTTATTTCTTCCACTTCTGTCATTTTCATATTTTGTGTGTATGCCCAAACTTTTCTTCTACTTTTGTAATTAACTAGAACTTCCCCCTTTTCCTCTAATATTACTCCCAAAATTTATTTTTTCTTACTTATTCTTCTTCTGTTTAATACCCTTCCCTTAAGTTCCTTTGATGTTAGCTGAGCTCATTTGGTCAAATTAAATTTATTTACAAAGCTATGAGTTATATCTGATTTGCCCTTCTAAGTGTTTTTGTATGCTTAGAGAACATTCACTCTCTTAAAGTACTGGAACTTGAGATGTGGAATGAGCATTACAGTCAATTAAGGACCCTTTATTGTTAACCAAAATATTTGTGTTTTTGACAACTTCTGTTTTAGAATAGGACAGACTGGTTCACTACACTCTGATGCTTTTTGTAAATAATAAAATAAAACCTATGAGGCCAAAATAAATTACAAACATCATCAGGAGTTGCAAAAGCAGGGAGAACTGGGGGTACTGAGATACCAAAGAGGGGAGACCTTTCATTATTGAACTCAGAACCTGCAGCTGCTTTTTCTCTGAAGGTATTTGCCAATATTAGCTGTGGACTAAAGACTGAGAATCTGGGCTTGTGGGAGCAAAGGATCGTTGCTGGGCGACAGAGAAAACGGAGAGCTCAGTGGCAGTTGCATCAGGCTGAAGTGAAAAAAACCCTGGGATTTAAGGAGGCTCAACACTTGGCTGGTTTCCTCTTACGGATACTTGTAGCATTCCCAAGCTGTGTCTGGTGGGAGTGATATTCCCTTAAAACAAGAAGGGAAATTCCTCTGTTTTTAAGGTGTTTAACAGACAAAATTTTCCAGAGGCAGGGACCCTAAGAAAATGAAAGGCAAGAACTGAATGTTCTTAGAGGGAGTGACGATTGAGACTGATCAGCGGCAATCATTTTTTCCTAGCGGCACATGCCCACCTGGATGCAATCGAAAATTTCCTGAATTTAGTGAAAAACATCAATCTACATTTATTAAACCACAAACTGGATAGTTTCTAATAAATCATACCTAGGCACATCATGATAAAAGTGCTAGAAACCAAAGACAACGAGAAGGGGGAGAAAACCACTCCACATAAGTAGTTGCCAAAAATCCTTACATATACCCCAGACATTTTACTTTAACTTTGCTTTTTGCACGCCCTCCCTAGGCCACCGGTACTATTTGGAGAGTCAACAATCCCTGCAAAATTTAAGGTATCAGTGTGTGTGTGTGTGTGTGTGTGTGTGTGTGTGTTAGTTATTGTTAAAACATGAGACGAATCATGCAAATTAGGCTTAGATGCACAAATGGGAGGTGAATAGGAGAAGGGGGGGTGAATTAGGATGTATTAAATGGGATTTTTTCACCATCCTCATAGTACAGTTTTAGTCTACCCAACTGGGATATAAGTCTGTGATTCTTAGCTTATTGTGAAGTAATTCACTTCTTTGAGAATCTTATGTAAATAATGGACAGAACAAAAATTTCAGGTAGTTTTGGAGGGAGAGTGCCTGTCATCTTGGAAATTAATAAGGGTCAAGGACTTCAAACAATGAATCTTAGTGAAAATTTTATAGACAATGGGTCTTGAGAAGAGGGTGCTATTAAAAATTGGGTCCTGCTCCATGCAAAGCTATTTTAAACATCAAGATAAGTGATATAAAACAGACTTGTCATTCACAGCACTGATAAGACTGGCATCCTCTCCACAGGGTATGGTTGATGTAAAGACTGCAAAAGTCCTATGGAAATTAATCTATGCTAAGCAAATTTGACCTCTAAAATTTGTGCCCACTTCATAATAATGATGTTGGTATATACATGTATAAGCCTATGGGGGTGAGAAACAACAATGTATAGATATTGACTTTAAATTCATTTAATTTCTTTAAAGAAAATGTAAACAATATGCAGACTTATTCGAGTGGTTGTTTGCATAGTGATGAATCAAGATTTTGCATTCTATTTTATGAACACCAATAACACACATAGAGTTCCTAAGAACAATATTTATTTTGAAAGTTGCTGATTGTGATGCTTAGAATAAAAAGTGAGATAATGAGTGAGTCTCTCTGTGTCCTAACTTTACCTCTGACTACATGGAGAATTCACTGTGCTAGGACTTTCATCAACTCAAAGGCCAGTAAAGTTGCCATGACCCATTTTATTCTGTGTCTTGTCCAGAAGCTGATGTATATTTTAGCAGTTGGAATCTGGATTATGCTAGTTCTAAGAGCCCAGGGAGAATCTTACATTGAAATAATTCTGTAAAAACTACTGGAAACTCAACTCCTTCCTAGGTATTTGCCTACATGTTTACAGATTTAAGCAACAAAATTGGGAACTCCTTAATACTGACCCTTAAAGATAAATTTTTCTGTGAAAATTGAGTGTAAGTTTCAACACAGGTTCCATTTTCTGGGCCCAAATAATTAGCTATGGACGTCACCTGGACATAAGATCTCAAGTAAAAAATCTTACACCTGGGGAGCTGTACCAACATAGAGTTAAGCATATCTTTTCATACCCAGTTCCACTGGAAGTTCTAGCCTACTCTTTACCCATACATATCAGATTTGGCTCTTGGACTCATAATTATAAGAGCTGAAGCAGACAAAATATCCATCCAGGTGTTTTGAAGAACAGTTATGAGTAAGACAACTATGAGAAAGACCAGATGTGTTTTTTGTAATTATAACCCAAGCAGAGATGATGAGAAAGCAGGTTAATTAACTAATAGAGTATACACAGGTGTGTAGAGTGTGTTAACTAGAAGCCAACCATTAACGATAAGATTGAAAACCAGTCATAATAAATATACAAAACCTAATCTTTTATTTAATCTGGTTTTCTTATAACTCTAGAATGTTACAGGCACATCTTTGCTTCCTCATTCGAAATTAAGGGGTGTTCACACTATTTAAAGTAATGGTAGAGGGATATTCATTAAAAAAATGTTTGTTGTATAAGAATAAGTGATCCAAAGAACACTATATAAGAGTGTATTAGTCTGCTCAGGCTGCCACAACAGAATATTACAGACTGGGAGGCTTAAACAACAAGAAATTTAATTTCCTTCTGGTTCTGAAGGCTGGAAATCCAAGATCAAAGTGCCAGCAGGGTTGGTTTCCAATAAGACCTTCCTGGCTTGCAGATGCTGCTTCCTGCTCTGTTTATGAGGTCTTTTCATTGTACCTGTATGTTCCTTGTGTCTCTTTCTTTTCTTATAAGGACAATTCTATTGAATTAGGACCCTACCCTTATTTAACCTTAGTTACCTCTTCCAAGGTTCTATCTCCAAATCAGTGACACAGGGGAATCAGGGTTCTAATGTGTGAATTTTGGGGGAGACACGTTTAATCCATAACAAGTGGATGTAAAGTATAATACAATTCAAATAAAAATCTAAAAATTTAAAATATCTAAAAGAATATTATCCACCTGGAAGGAGGTTACTTCACATCACTTACCCCTAGGTAGTAGGATAAAAGATGGTATGATTTTTATAGTATTGTTATTATTGTATTTCCCCCTAATTTCTATTCAATAAGCATGTATTACTGGTATGAATTTAAAAGGTAATCTGCCTGGTATCGTATAATGCACAGCATTTCACTTTTTATTAATTGAACTACATTTAAGAGATCTGTGTTGTAATATGGCAAACCTAAGATCAGATTTCCAGAAATAAGGGAAAGAGAGCCACCTTTTTTTATTATCTGTTGAGTTGTACTCTATAAGTATCTATGAATTCTTTTCCAACATATTATGAGGCCATCATACATTCTGTTATTATAATAACATCTTGAAATGAAGACTGTTTTGGTAAAGAGATCGGGATCTGGTAGGCAGATGTACATTCAGAGACACCACTGGCTCTCTACCCCAGCAAGCACATTCTGGTTTCATGCTTCTGTTGAAACCTTCTCCACTGGGATCCCCAATATTTTGTGAAGAGAAACTTTTTTTTTCTTTGAAGAAGCACGTCAGAAATTAGGTGGAAAAGGAATGGGAAGGGGCTAGGAGCTAAAAAAAAAATGAAGATATAAGGGTTGCCTTTTTTTATTGTCTGTTGAGTTGCACTCTATAAGCATGAATCATTCTGGCCATCCATTGGCAGTGCTCAAGAATACACAAGCCTTCCCATACAACTTGTGAACTGGAATATCAACAGTAAAGGAAGATGTGCTGCAGTATGGCAGAGGTGCACAACACCGCAGGGTATGCATGCCACACTCTCAGAGTGGGTCTACTTTAATGAAAGGTTTTGAAGAAATACACTGTAAACCAAAGAAAATATGGCTCTATTGTGACTTAGGATGGAAACTACATAAGTTTTAAATAAAACTTCAAAGAAATTTTGCTTTACAGGTAAATACTTTGGCCTACACTACCAGCTATCTAATAAACTACTATATTTCTTGTACAATGCTATCGTGGAAATATCTGAGAACTCTTTTCATCTATTTCATGGGGACAAAAATTGGTTCCGGAGGGATAGTATAAGTCTTAGCTATCACAATGGTTTGTCTCCCTCCAAAAAGCCCCAAATATATAAATATATAATCTATCTATGTTATTAATTCATTGGGGGAATTAGGAAAAATATTTAAAACATCTACTAAGCAATAAAAAGTTTTAGAAACACTGATCTACTGAGATCAGTCACTTAGCTTTATTTCACTCGTTGGCTTTAAATTTTTAAAATTTAAAGTCAGTAGATTTTGTCCTTTATCAATCCTACCTATAGTGGTAGGTATTACAGAGACATCTGCAGGGTTGAATAAAATTTAAAAAAGATTGATATTATTAACATAATTTGTTAGAGAGGAATGGAAGTCACTGCAGATAGAACTAACAATAAAAACAAAACAAAGCTACAGATCATGAAGGTTTTGTTTTTATTGGCCACAAAGTGTTTTATGATTATGATTTCTTTACTTATTAGATTTCTTTGCTGATTAGATGTTAGAGAAAAATATAAAAAACTTTATAGGAAAATATTTTGTTGTAACTGAGAAGTTATAATCAATGAAGTTAACATAAATGTAGAAAGAAATGTATAATCACTGCCCACTGAACAAAGGCATTCATTTTTAATATTTAGAGGAATGAAAATGGTTGATAAATATACTTAACTGGGAAGTAATATCCAACCCATGGAATTGCTAAAACATTTAATAAAAATAAGCTAGAAGGATGCTAGTATTGTTTCTGAAATGATTTTACCTCTTAATTTACCCCGTTTTTAGCATAAATGTATCAGATGATATTACTTCTTTTCTTTTAGAAAAATATGCCATTTGAAGGACTCTTAAAGATTAATTGCTTAATTCTGTTGGTTTAACATGCACTAGGAGAGTGCCATGACCATTTTGTATATTACAGCCTGATGAACCAAAGTGTTTTGACAGCCCTTTATAGCTTGAGTCACAGGGGTTTAGAAACAGGCTGCTTTCCAAATCTTATCTTGAGAAAGGATTTCTCTTCTGAAGACATGATTTATAAACTTGAAGTATCTTTTTTCACTTATTGGCCACTATGCTTTGCCTGTGTCCCTCAATTCAATAGTGGGCAGTGTGTAAGAAGGCAGCATCTTTAATTTGGTCCTTGCCCCCAGGTTGACTCCTACGTCCAGCAGTGGATTTTTATGGAACGTACCAGAGAAAGGCTGAGGGCCCACAGCCTTAGTTATGTCCAGGCTACTGCTCTGCAGAAACTATTGACGCGACTGCTCATGAGGCTGAAAATTAACGCATGCTTAGTCAACTCAGATTATAGGGTTTAGGCAGAGAATACCTCCCTTATTCAAACTGTATTCACTTCCATCTCTGATAATAGACTGGCTGACTTTATTCAAAGTCTTATTTTCTCGTATAGCAGGCTGTTGATAATAGCTACAAGCAGCTCAGTACTATTTCTTCCAACAAGCCTGAGTGATGCGTCTGTCACGGTAATCACACCAGGCAACTGTACGACCAAATATTTTATCCTGGAATAATAAGGGTCACCAGATTTGTAGAGTACAGTATAAGCGTTCTTTCTGTCTGCTGTTTGACAAAGTGGCCTGTTATGTTTTGCATTTTAAGTCACATTACATATTCGTGATTGACTGGGAAATTATAGATTTATGCTGCAAAACATGAGCAGATTTTATGAGTACAAGTTAAAGAGACCTGAACTGACACTTGAACTTAGAGAAATGTTGGTTGCTTCTAGATCATTCTAAACATAAAACAATCACTGTCTGCTTTTTGCTGTGTAATAAATCTGATATTTCGATGATGGCAGGATGCAATTAATCTTTTTGGATCATAGTTTTGCTAATAAACTATACATGCCATGAGGAGAAGAATTATATCTGCCTCATTCAACAATACAACTTCAGCAACCAGTGTAATGCCAGGGTCATAGTAGGGCTCCAATAAATATTTGTTCAATTAAATTCAACAGAGTGATTCCATGATTTCAAATGTTATAGGAAAGATTAGCAGAGATAATTTTATTATTGGTTAAATAATAAATTTATTATTGGTTAAATAAATTTATTGGTTAAATCAGACTTATCAACTCAAAACTAAACCCTTTTTTAGTTTTAGACCACTATCTGAATGCTTTGTGATTTTCTTTACTAAATTGATAAATTTTAGGTAAAATCTTTAACTCCTCCTTTGTCTAATTTTTGTAAAGTCTCTCTTGTCAATGTCTTTTACATCTTCATTCTGAGGCCATAAGCACACCTAAACTCTTTTTTTTCAAGGATTCAGTCACTTAGTTTTAATGTATATCAAAATAATATATAAACATGGTAATTGAAAAAAAACAAAATGATACAGAACAGCTTATGATGAAAAGCAACTGCCTCTTGCTCCATCCCTCCCACTTCTGTTTTCAGTTCTTAGCAGCGACCTCTTTTAGCTGTTATTTTAGATCTTCTAGTAGTTACCTCCAAAGCAGAGGGTTTCATGCAGAATTACTAAATAAGAAACGATCTTTGGCAAAATATTCTAATTTTTTTTTCCTTCACTTTCTCAGCACTTAGAACAATGCCTGGCACTTAGCTGGCCCTCCGTAAATATTTATTAAATATATTGAAAGCATGACAAAGAAGATATCAAAAGAAAAATGTGATATTTCTCCCCAAAGCAGCACCAATTCTCTTGAGACAGAAAACATCTAGGAAGCCAGAAGACAAAGGAATACAAACTCCCATTGGTGATGTTATTCCTCACTCCTATCAGTCTGAGCACAATTTAATGAATGTAATCCCTTCCCTTCCACAAATGTAATTATGTAACAGGAACCCAGGGTTTCCTGTATTATTTTATGAAATGCAGTGGAACCCAAAGTTAGTAGCTGGACAGTTCAGATAATCTAATGACTGCATTGCTGAACAATGCAATCTTTTGCCATTATTCTCAAAACTGCTAAAAAAAAAAAAAAAAAAGGAAAAAACAATCATCTACCCTAACCTAGTGACATAACTTTTAAAAACATAAAAAATCAAAAACAACCCAATTTTCATTGTGGTTCAATTTGCATATCTTATACACTGGTTCCCTAGCCAACATTTTGAATGTATATTATAGTTCATAATTCTGAAACGTGGCATCCCATGGAAAAAAATCAGCTTTTCCTCCTTTTAACTTCCAAATGTGTCCTCTTGCAGGTTGGTCAGTTGTATCTGTTTAGCCTCAAAATCTAGTCATTAATTGTATTAAAAAAGAGACAATTTAAAAAGACAGCCGGAGTGGGAGAAAATATTTGCCAATGAAGCAACTGACAAAAGATTAATCTCCAAAACATATAAGCAGCTCAGGCAACTCAATACTAAAAAAAACAAACAACCCCATCCAAAAATGGGTGGAAGACCTAAAGAGACATTTCTCCAAAGAAGGTATATAGATAGCCAACAAACACATGAAAAGAGGCTCAACATCAGTAATCATTAGAGAAATGGAAATCAAAGCCACAATGAAGTTATCACCTCACACTAGTTAGATTGGCCATCATCAAAAAAATCTAGGAACAGTAAATGCTGGAGAGGCTGTGGAGAAAAGGGAACCCTCCTGCACTGCTGGTGGAACTGTAAAGTGATATAGCCACTATGGAAAACAGCATGGAGATTCCTCAAAAAACTAAAAATAGAACTACCATATGACCCAGCAGTCCCACTCTTGGGTATACACCTGGAGAAAACCATAATTCAAAAAGATACACTTACCACAATGTTCATTGCAGCATTATTTACAATGGCCAGAACATGGAAGCAACCTAAATGTCCATCAACAGATGAATGGATAAAGAAGATGTGGCACATATATACAATGGAATATTACTCAGTCATAAAAGGGAATGAAATTGAGTTATTTGTAGTGAGGTGGATGGACCTAGATTCTGTCATACAGAGTGAAGTAAGTCAGAAAAACAAATACTGTATGCTAACTCATATATATGGCATCTAAAAAATTGCTACTGAGGAACTCAGTGGCAGAGGAAGAATAAAGACGCAGACTTAGAGAACAGACTTGAGGACACGGGGTGGGCGGGGAGGAGAAGCTGGGACAAAGTGAAAGAGTAGCATTGACATTTATACACTACCAAATGTAAAATAGATAGCTAGTGGGAAGTTCCTGCACAACATAGGGAGATCAACTCGATGACTGGTAATGACCTAGAGGGGTAGGATAGGGAGGGTGGGAGGGAGACTCAAGAGGGAGGGGATATGGATATATATGTATAAATACAGCTGGTTTGCTTTGTTGTACAGTGGAAACTGGCACAACAGTGTAAAGCTATTATACTCCAATAAAGATCCAAAGGGGGGAAAAAGACAATTTAGAGGCAAAAGCATGTCCACATACATATATTTATATGGATTGAGATAGATAAAACATTTTTTTTACAGTTTTCTTCTCCTTGAGCTGGAAGCTTGCTAATCCTCAAATATCTCTTCCTGTGTGAATTGATCCTACCAAAAAGAGGCTGTTTTTCTTCTAGCTCCCGTACTGATGGTTATACCCTTGTAGCATCGCTAGCTTTACTTTGCCTTGTAATTCATTTTGTTTTTTGCACCCTACCATCACTTAGATTTTCATTAAAGTTTAGCATTTAATAAGAGGAGCTATTCCAAATTCTGTGCTAGATGCAGAGATGTATTCAGAACATAAAGAAGCCTGATATATATTTGAGTAAATAAGTTAATAAGTTGAATGGAAATGGCACGTAGAAGAAAACCTCTCAAGCAGAGAGAGAGTGCTATTTGAGGTCTGGGACTATTGCAGAAGCATCTTAGAAAATGAGACCAATATCCTTTATCTCACTGGTTTGTAGAACCATGTTGGTAATCCTATCCTGTTATGTATAGAATATTTGATTCATTTGTATTCTATGTTTGGAAACCCACTATCACCTACTCCCTCTTGAGTGCTGACAGTGTGTTTGACGCTCTAGCAGAGACTGGGGCTGGATTTCTGTCCTGGTTGTGTGTGTCACAGGAAATGTCACCCTCTGCTTTGCTAGGCAGGCCCTGCATTTGAAAGAATCCCTACCAGTGGCTTATGCTGATAATGCCATAGCTGAAAAATATATTTGTCTATTGGAGTAGGCTGCCACTTTAAGCAAGTCACAAATATTTCTCCAATTTTGTAGAATTTGGTGTCCACAATTAATTGTGTAGATCTAAGTATATAGGCTATTGCACGGAGAAGGTAGCGTATGCTCACAAAGAAGCAATGTAGAATAGAATAAGCACAAATTCCATATTATATATACTACAGGAAAACTGAGGGACTAGAAGCATGAAGTTCAGGAAATGTGCATTGTGGTCCTTTCTTCTCACCAACAAACTTTGTGACTTCGAGAAATTCTCCTAACCAGCTGGACCTCGGAGTCTTCACTTATAAGAGAGGAACAGGGTACTCACTAAATAACCTCCACATATCTATGGCACCATAATTGTTTAACGGCGGAGTTTATACAATTGTTTGACACTGGAAGGCAGCAAACCTTTACTGTAGTATCCAAAAGATTGGAGCCAGCTAGAATTCGTATTGAAGCAGCGAATAATAATGTTGATTGAAAATGACAGTCTCTTAATTGTGGAGGAAGAGGACTGATTTGTGTTGAAGTAACTTTGGAGACGTGGCAAATTGGTCTTGATTAGGGCCGTCATTGCCTGTTACCCTTCTGAACTCCCATGTGCTGGGTGGTTATGGGTCTGCTCCATTCACACTGCTAAGGCTGTTAGTCCTTAAGTTCATATTTCCTGCCTCCGAGAGAAAGGGAGGAGCCACAGAATGCATCCTTCACTCTAGAGTCCCTACAGGGTGTCAACACCTATTTCTCAATTTACCTACACCTGAGTTTGGTATAGATGGTTCAGTTGTTTAAACTTACTTACTCTGAATCTAAGCAAGGGAAGCATAAACTGTCCAGGTCACAGCAGACTGTCTCACTCAGGCCTGCTTTTCTCATTTATTCTTCTCCCTAGGACCTCATGGCATCGAGTGTCAGGGGTGGGGGTTGTCAAGAAAGCCTAATTGGCCCACTGTTAATGGGTTTTTAATTTAAGTTTGCATTTCTTGAGAGAATTCACTCCCCAATGTGAAGGTAACAAATCCTCTAGAATGAAACTATAGTAATTTAAACAATAGCAATACAAATTTTATTTGATCACAGCAGCTTGAAAGATGCAATTTTGGAAATAGGAAATTAATACTAGAATGCTCCACAATGGACATGGAACCAATGGCCAACAAAAATGTAGTACCTAGATAATCAGTTGCCAAATAAATCCAATTTCCCGATTCTGGCAACAGGGTCCTGTTGAAATTCTCAGTGGCTAAACATTACTTTGGGTCATTACAAAGGGAGTGCATGTAGAAGCAAAGGAAAGTTCCATTATTCCAGGAGATTCAGTTGGTGCAAGGAAACCATGATCCCTTTTTACCTTCTAAATATCATCTGGAGATTGTTTCAAGTCCTAAAACCTGAAACCACTTAACTTCAACACAGTTGGGCCAGAATTGTTGGCATATGCCTAACAATTAACATATAAAATTTCTATTTAGTATAAGGAAAAATATCTCTCTGATTTGGTTGAATCTCAAATGTTAACAGTTTTATTTTTCAGTTCATTTATTTCCAACTTTCATATTACATCCAAATATGTGAAGGCTTAGGATGTGGAAAAGCAGAAAACCTTACAGAAAAAAGCATATTTTAGTAAACTGTATAATCCTGTCTAGCTATACTTCCTAAATGAAATGTGAAGTCACCATTTAATTATAAGTGGAGTCCAAGTCAGAGTAGGCATGAGAAATGCTGGCAAAGAGATGCTCCTTTTAGGCCTATTCTCCAGGAGTTTCTAAAAGAAGCATAGCTTCAACTGTTGGAGCACTTTGAAAAGCAGTGCAGTAGGTCTCATCCGTTATCCCTAGGGGATATGTTCCAAGACCCACATGGGTGCTTGAAATAGCAGATGTATCAAACACTATACATACTATGTTTTTTTTTCTATACATACATACCCATGATAAAGTTTAATTTATGAATTAGGCAAAATAAGAGATTGACAGCAACAATAATAAAATAAAATAATTATAACAACATACTATAATAAAAGTTATATAAATGTGGTCTCTCTCTTTCTCCCCCAAAATATCTTATTGAACTCATACTTCTTCTTGTGATGATGTGAGATGATAAAATGCCTATGTGATGAGATGAAAGGAGGTGAATGACATATGTATTATGACATAGTGTTAGGCTACTACTGACCTTCTATTATGTCAGAAGGAGGATCATCTGTGATCCTGGATTATCAAGCCACGACAATGTGGATGGTTGGATGTCAAAAGATGATATTGATGGTTGGGGAGCAGGATGGCATGAGATTTTATCACACTACTTGGAATGGCACGCAATTTAAAAGTTATGAACGGTTTATTTCTGGAATTTTCCATTTATTACTTTTGGACCATGGTTGACTATGGGTAACTGAAACTTCAGAAAGTTAAACTGTAGATAAGGGGGTGGGACTACTGTATTCTTTCGTGAGTTACTGTGGTCTCCACTCATACCTTCCATGCTATGCTGTCAAAGGAAGGAACATGTAGCCCAGACTGATAAATCATGAGCTAGAAGAAATGATATCAGGAACCAAAAAGCAGCTCATTGTCAGAGAAAATGACAATTCAAACAAGCCACTTGCTACTTGCAAGACGTCTACAACAAAGAAAATGTGTTTGTGACATCCCATAAAAACACCAGCCTATTCAATATTACTGTTAAGCTTAAAAATATACAGTTGAGAATGTGCTAATGTAAACCTCCCAAAAGAAAAGTAAGCAACAGGAGGAAGTTTTAAATACACTAACGTGCTCTGTTTCTTTTTAGCTTTCAAGGGAATTATTGGGAAGTTCCTATTATTAAGAAATGAATTTTTAGTCTTGTTTGGGTTCCAAATTTTGGACTGAAAATCTTTGACCTCCTCTTAACATTGTTACAGGAAATTCTCTGTGGCTACCATTCTATGAACAGGTATAACACAGAAGCAGGATGCTTGTACCACAGTGAGGATTAAAAGGATTGGATTAAACATAGAATTGTATCTTGCTGAGGGCAGGGATGCTTTGCCAGTGAAGGTGATCTTCACACCTGCACTCAAATCTGAGGTCTCAATGAAACAATCACTGAATCCTCATTTTATAGTTGAGGAAACAAAGCATGAAAGGATGGAAAGGTGAAGTTGCTCACTCAAGAATGCTTGACTGTTAATCTGCAATTGAGCCATGATTAGAATCCAAAGTTCTTGACTCGCAGTCCAGTCCTATTTTCATGACACTACCATATCTCACCTAACTCATTTCACTTAAACATAAGTTCATGGAGGTTGTTCCAGATACCATGGACAGAGCTCTACTTTGAGAGAAACAAAGTCCCTATCCTCAGGAGGGCATCAAAAGTGGAACGAATATGGTCCTCGAATTACATGTATTTAAGTTTAAATTCCACTTCTGAGACTTAGTATGAGACCTTGGATTAGTGACACGACTTTTTGGTACCTTAGTTTCCTTGACTTGTCTTTACAAATGAGGGTGCTGATATGTATCATAGAGTAGTTTTAAGTATCATAAATAACATATGCTAGAAACATTCCACAAACGTCTGGCACACAGTAGCTCGTATTATTAATGGAGAATCTGACAATTAATAAGATGACTATAAGGCCAAGAAGAAGATGAGTGTCATAGGGAGAGGCACACGAGTGCTACTGGCATTTAACATACAAACACACATACACACACATATATACTGGGTGGGTAGGGGGAATGAGGAGTTAGTGTTTAATGGGAACAGAGTTCCAGTTTAGGTGAAGAGGAAAATTAGAAACTTGCACTCAGCTAAAAATAACCTCATGCTCATTCTGCTTTTGTAAGATATGCTTGCTGTGCCAAGAAAGAAACAAAGATGACCTAGCAATCAAATGTAACCACAAGATGTTTTGATAAATATGGAAGGTTCTGCACCTACTCTTGCAAGTTTCTGTTTGGAAACTCCCCCTGCTCTGTAACTACCTGCCGCCCATAGCAACTAGGTAACCAATCTACCAATGCTAACTGTAAACATGTGCACTGACCCCTATAAAAGTAAAGCTCACCCTGAGCTTGGGGCCCAGAACTTGGGAGCGTTAGCTCATCTGGGGCTGCCGGCTTAATAAACCTGAGTTCTCCAACTCTCTGAGTATGGTGCTTGGTTTCTCGATGGACCAATTTCTGCAACATTTCTGGAGGCCCCAGAGAGATTCCAACCACACTGGCCCCTTGAGCCGCCAGACACGTGGCTCGGCCGAATTGGAGCCAAGGAGCTCTGAGATGAAAAAGGAGGCATGCCACCTGATGGTTTTCCGGGTTCTCTTTCGGACAGATGCTCTGGATGGCTGGGCCCTGACCGGACTCACTGGAGGGACGGACCAAAGCACCAGGAATGGCCACAGGATAAGGTAAGGCCACAGGGCACTGAACCCAGTCAGGTCCCGTCTTCCGACCGAAGAGGAGCTTGATCACCGCCTACGGTCTTCAGTAAGAAGACCACCAGTTAGGGACCTTCCCAGAGGGGGGAGGCACTATGATAAACTCTGGTCTGAATGTGTGTGTGAATGAGTGCCCTGGTTTGTCCTCGTTCCAGGGTGATTGTGTAGCTCCACGGCCTTCATAGCTACGGAGTCTGAGTGGGCCCTAATCTGCATTTCCGTGGTGACCTCATACGGCTCAGGGTAGTGTCTGTCTCTGGGGGACCCAGTCCCTCCCTGCAAGTCAGATCCAGGTCAGGAGTTTATACTGACCTGCCAAAGCTAAGAGGCACCTAAGTTCCCGATGGGGATGTGGCCAGGTGGGCACCTGAATAGTTTCTTCTTTTGAGGGAGCACCCACCCTTGTTTGTTTTTGTGCCACTGACACAGGGTGGGATAGACAGGGGAGGGGGGGAGACAATTGATTACTGATTTGATTTAGAAATTGTGTATGTCCAAACAGCCCTTTTGCTCTAGGGCCCTCCACCAAGATTATTTTCTTAAAAGTTTTAAGGCTCACTCTTCCCTTCCGTCAGCTGACTCTTTGAGCTGACTTATTGAGGAATTATGTTTTCCCCGAAAGACTTGCCCCTTTTGCCATACAGATCTGTACCTCCCTCTCCCTCTTGGTCCCCTGGGCCAGTCCATGTGGAGCAGCACACTCTGTCGTGTTCTTGCGTACTTTTGGATTCTCATTACGAGGCTGCCTTCCTCTGTCACCTCTCCTTCACAATCCTCTGATTCCCCAAGTGTTTCAGGCCCTTCACTTAGGCGAGGAGTATGCATACTGCTCCCTCTGCCTGCTCAGTACCCTCGAGAGGGTCAATCACCCTAGACCCCCTCCGGATCCCCACCTGAAGTTATTCCTCCATGAACCCCTTTGCAAGGGACTGCCTCCTTTCAGCCCTGTCTCCCTGAGACATTTAACAATCAGTGCCATCTTCAAGGAGGCACATAGTCGTGCTGTCTGGGAATACTGGGCTTTCCAGGAGTGGCAGCATCAGCGCTACCTAGGTTATAAGGCACTAAGACAAGGCCCTTGCCATGTGTGCCCCTCTCCTTCCCGGTCAAAGAGGTAGATTACACTTGTCAAGAAGGGGGAAGTCCCTCTAAGCCGACTGTCTTGGATTGTATGATGAAAAACTTTAAGAAAGGTTTCTCCGGAGACTGTGGGGTTAAGATGACCTCGGGAAAGCTCCGCACCCTATGCGAGTTAGAGTGGCCCACCTTTGGGGTGGGATGGCCCGTGGAGAGTACTCTAGACCTTCCTATGGTTAGAATTGTGTACTGAGTGGTGACAGGGACCCCCGGACATGCAGACCAGTTTCCATACATAGATTCCTTGTTGCAAATCACCATTCAGCTGCCTCCTTGAGTTTGGTTCTGTGCAAATAGGCAGGGACAGTGTAGGATCTTCATGGCCCAACAAGCTCCAAGAAAAAGCAGAGAAAAGCCTGCAAAGGTTATTCACCAAGGGGACCCTGAAGAAGAGCCCCCTGTGCTTCTGCCCTTTATACTAACTGCTCCACCAGCTCCCGTTCAGCCTCCTCACCCTTTCCCAAACAACCCTCCGCCATCTGTGTCTCCACCGCCTCCAAATCCAGAGTGCCCTCCAAGCCTGCAGTGACTTCGCTCAGCCAACCAACCAGCTCAACAGCCTGCAGCCCTGCAGATGCCCTTGCGAGAGGCCCGAAGCCCTCCCCAAGTCAATGAGGATGGCTCTGTCCAGCCAGGACGCCTAGTCCTTTATTATCAGACCTTCAGCACCACAGACCTTCTCAACTGGAAACACCACACCCCATCCTATTTGGAGAAACCACAAGCAATGAATGACCTTCTCAAATCCATTTTTCACACCCACCAACCTACCTGGGACAACTGTCGCCATCTCCTCCTGACTCTCTTCAACACCAAGAAATGCTGCTGGATCCTGTCAGAGGCACAGAGATGGCTCCAAGGGCAGGCACCAGCTGGTACAGTAGATCCTGCAGCCTGGGCCCTGGGAGCTGCACCAGATGATCGACCCAACTGGGACTTCAAAGCCTCGGGCGGAAAGGACTCCCTTGATAAATACCAACAAGCCCTGCTGCAGAGACTGAGAGCAGGAGCCAGAAAACCAACCAACACGTACAAGACAACAGAAGTGCACCAGAAGCCGGACGAAGTTCTATGAGAGACTGTGTGAGGCATTCCCGGTGTATACCCCTTTTGACCCTGAAGCGCGGGAGAACCAACACGTGGTCAACGCGGTGTCTGTGGCCCAGTCTTATGCTGACATCCGCCGTAAGCTTCAGAAGCTTGAGGGCTTTGCTGGAATGAATGCCACGCAGATGGAAGTCTCAAACAAGGTGTTTGTGAACCGCAACTGAGAAGCCCAAAAGATGGCTGACAAGTGCATGAAGCAGAAGGTGACCCTGCTGCCTGCTGCACTGGGGAACTCAGGTCCGGTAAAGCAGGCTGCTCCCCCGCAGAAAGGGGAAGCCAGGAAGAGAACACTGCTATGTCACGACCAGTGCACCTATTGCAAAGAGACCAGACACTGGAAGAATGAATGTCCCCATCATAGAGGGACATCTGAAGGGTCAAAGAAGTTCAATCAACCCAGCAGAGGAAGGTACCAGCCTGAGCCAGTTGTCCAAGACCTTATCGACCTGGCCAGAGTAGAATCAGAATAGGCAGAACCGGGCTCCCTGATCCTGGGCCCCCGGGAGCCTATGGTCAAAATGAAAGTAGGAGGCCAATCAGTGACTTTTATGGTGGACACTGGAGCTGAACACTCTGTGGTAACCACACCTGTGGCTCCCTTCACAGGTCGAACAGCAACTATCATTGGGGCCACAGGGGACAGGACTGCCCGCTCACTCTGCAAAGTCCGCTCATGTCAGTTAGGGGGTCACCTAATGACACATGAATTCCTGTACTTACCAGAGTGCCCCATTCCCTTGTTGGGCAGAGACTTGCTGACAAAGCTTGGGGCACAGATCACTTTTGTCCCCAGGAAGCCCGCAAGCCTCACCCTGGGGAGCCAACCGGCTCTGATGATGACTGTGACCATGCCCAGGGAAGATGAATGGTCTCTCTATTTTTCAGAAAGAGAACAAACAAATCCATCTAGCCCGCTAAAAGAGTTCCCTGCTGTCTGGGCAGAAAAGGGGGCCCCAGGTTTGACCAAAACCCATGCACCCATCATGGTGGACCTGAGGCCAGGGGCCTCTCCTGTCAGGCAGAGGCAATATCCAGTACCACTAGAGGCATGTCTGGGAATCCAGGACCACATCCAGCACCTGCGTGACACCGGAATCCTCATCGAGTGTCAGTCTCCCTGGAACACTCCGCTCCTACCAGTCAAGAAGCCTGGAGGGAACAACTATCACCCCGTCCAGGACCTCCGCACCATCAACAATGCAATGATCACCATCCATCCAGTGGTTCCGAACCCTTACACCCTCCTGAGACTCCTACCCGCCCAAGCAACCTGGTTCACCTGCCTCGATCTCAAGGACGCCTTCTTTTGCCTCCGGCTATCACCAGCCAGCCAGCCCTTGTTTGCCTTTGAGTGGGAAGACCCACACAGCGGGAGAAAGACACAGCTGACTTGGACCCGACTGCCACAAGGCTTCAAAAACTCACCTACCTTGTTTGGTGAAGCACTGGCTGCGGATCTTGCTGCCTTCCCTGGAGAGGCTTTGAACTGTACCCTACTCCAGTATGTAGATGACCTGTTGCTAGCCAGTCCCATCCAAGAGGACTGCTGGAAAGGCACCAAAGCCCTATTGGCCCTACTCTCCACCATGGGGTACAAGGTGTCATGGAAAAAGGTGCAGATCTGCAGACAGGAGGTCAAGTACCTTGGGTTTGTCATATCGAGAGGACATTGGGCACTTGGACATGAAAGGAAGCAAACCATCTGTTCAATACCTTGGCCAAGCACCAAGAAAGAGGTCTGTGATTTCCTCTGGGCTGTCGGATTCTGCTGGATCTGGATAATGGGTTCCTCTGAAACTGCCAAACCGTTGTATGAGGCCATGGCAGGGTCTGGTAAGGACCCCCTAGAGTGGGGGCTTAAAAGCCTTCAAGGAGATAAATAGACTCTTAACCAGAGCTCCAGCATTAGGGCTGCCAGATGTGACACGGAACTTTAACCTCTTCATGCATGAGAAAAATCATACTGCACTGGGGATCCTCACACAAACAGTTGGGCCATGGCAGTGCCCGGTCACATATCTGTCCAAATGACTGGATCCTATGGCCTCAGGATGGCCGCCATGTCTCTGGGCATTAGCTGCTACAGTGGTCCTGGTCAGAGAAGCAGACAAGCTTACACTGGGACAGAATATAAATGTAAAAGTCCCCCGTGCTGTTACCACGCTGATGAACAGCTAGGGACATAAATGGCTCACCCACACCAGAATGACTCACTATCAAGGACTGCTCTGCGAAAACCCACGGGTCTGCCTCGAGACTGTGCGGACGCTGAATCCTGCCACCTTCTTACCTACGGAGGCGGGAATCCCTGATCACAACTGTGAAGAGGTCCTGGATGAAATCTACTTGAGCAGGCCAGACCTGACGGACACTCCCCTCCAGAACCCAGAACTGGAACTGTTCACTGACGGAAGCAGTTTTGTCCAGGCAGGACAACGCAAAGCAGGCTATGCAATTACAACAACAGATGAGATAATAAAGGCTGAGGCCTTGCCGCAGGAGTGATCGGCACAACAGGATGAGCTATGGGCACTCATCCAGGTGCTAAGGCACATCGAAGGGAAGCGAATCAACATCTACACAGACTCAAGTTATGCCTTTGCTACTTTACATGTTCATGGAGCCATCTATAAAGAAAGGGGACTACTAACAGCAGGGGGAAAAGAGATCAAAAACAAAGAAGAGATCCTTCGGCTGTTAGAGGTAATTTGGAAGACTTCCCAGATGGCAGTCATCCATTGCAAAGGCCACCAAAGAGGAACTGATCCAGTCAGCAAAGGAAATCTGTTGGCTGACCAGGCAGCCAAGGAGGTGGTGACCCAACCGAGTCCCACATTGGGCCCTGAGCCGATCTCTAAGGTCCTCTTGGCACCAGAATTGGCCCTCTCCCCAAGATATACCAAAGAAAAAGATCAGTGGGCTTTAGGTGAGGGAGGAACTAAAGGAAAAGAGGGCTGGTGGGAGCTTCCAGACCAAAGACTCTTCGTCCCCAGTGCTATAACAGTCCAGCTGGTACAGCAACACCATAAGACAACTCACTTAGGGAAAACTGCACTAGAAAGTCTACTGAGATGCTACTATTTCATTCCTAATCTCCCAACCCTATGTGCCCAGATCAGTGCTAGGTGTGTGATTTGTAAACGAAACAATGCCAGCCAAGGACCAAGACCCAGCCCAGGGGTGCAGACAGTTGGGACATTGCCCTTTGAAGATTTAGAAATGGACTTTACTGAAGTCAAGCCTTACAAGTATTTGCTTGTGATAGTCTGCACCTACTCGGGATGGGTTGAGGCCTACCCCATGCTCACTGAACGGGCACAAGAGGTGGCCAAGGCCCTACTAAGAGACAGAATCCCCAGATATGGGCTACCTCTCTCCATGGGGTCTAACAATGGGCCAGCCTTTTTGTCTGAGATAATCCAGACTTTGTCCAAGACACTGGGAGTCAAATTAAAGCTCCACACCTCTTACAGGCCACAAAGCTCAAGGAAAGTTGAGCGCATGAATCGGACCCTCAGGACTACGTTAGTTAAACTCTGTCAGGAAACCCAATTACCTTGGTTCGACATGCTACCCCAGCCTTGCTCCGAGCCCAATGCACCATGAGGTCCTCAGGCTATTCTCCCTGTGAGATCTTATACAGGAGACCTCCTCCAGTGATAGGGAAGCTCAAGGGAGACCCCCAACAACTAGTAGACCTGGAGATGTCTCGACACCTCCAGGCCTTGGGAAAGGCCTTCTGCCATATTAACTCGAGAAACCTTAGAAAGGACTCCCATTCCCTTGGGCAATTGGGTTCATCGCTATCAGCCAGGAGATGAGGTATGGGTAAAAGATTGGAGGAAGGAGCCACTTCAGCCAGTTTGGACAGCCCTCATACGGTCATCCTGGCAACCCCTACTGCTGTTACAGTTACAGGAGTCACCCCGTGGATCCACCACACCTGGGTGAAGAGAGCAGCACCTCTAGAAGGAGAGGGACCTGAATTGACAAAGCTCATCCAAACCAGCCACTTTGGGTCTTTCTACAGAGACAACCAAGTCCCGTCTCAGAGCACTCCAGGGCTGACTGGTCTATGCACAGCGGAAGCTTGAGGAATTCGACAAGGGACATCTGAGAGTCAGAGTTACGATGACACCCTGCCTTGTAGGGACTGGTTGCACCACTGGCCTTGATGTTTTCTATAGGCCAAACACAAGGAGTCGTTTTGGCTACAATCTACCCAAAAGCAATGGGATTATTAAGTGGGATAAAATGTTTTGTGTAGTAGCGATTTATATCCTACTGAGCTGTAGTACATTGGTAAGTAAAATAGACCCCTTGTGTACTCCATGCATCTGCATGACTAGATCAGCTCAGGGGGTCACTTGGACCTTGCTCTACCATACTCACTTCTCCTGCCAAGGGGAGGTCCAAGGAACCTGTGAACATAACAAAATAATCTATTCTATTTGTCAACAAGCAGGCCAATGTATCTGTTTTGACCCCCAATCCCCACCCCAGTGAAGACTGGTTAGAGGTCCGGCACCAAGAAGGAGGGCTTCTGATCAATCGGACATGAATTACAAATCTAGAATATCCGGTGTTGGCACACTTTGCTGTGTGTGCTGCTATTAACAAGAACCCTTGGGTAACTATAAAATGTGCAGCCTCATCATGGGAACAAGAGTACAGGCTCAATGACAAATATATGTGTGGACAGGCCCCAGCCCAATCCTCCTGCTATGGTAGCTGCTGGGCTTATTGCCCTTACTGGAGCTGTCTCACATGGGCAACCTGGGAGAATCAAAGCAAAATAGCTCTTCTTCAGAAGGGAACTGTTGACCCCAACTGTAAATTAGGGACATGTACTCCTGTCAATTTCACTGTCTTCAACCCTGGAAACTAAAAATGGAAAAATGGTCTCAAAATCGGTATTTATATCAATGGGAGAGGTATTGACCCAGGAACTGTGTTAGATTTCCAGAGTATTTCTGTTCCACTCCAGGCTTCTACACACAAGCTCTTCCATTCTTTTTGTGAATAGATAGAAAGTGATCCTCCTCCTTTTTCAGTCCAAGCTAAAAACCTATTCTTAGCCCTAGCAGAAACCATAGCCCAGGCATTGATGGTTACTTCTTGCTATGTGTGTAAAGGAACTAATATGGGAGACCTACGGCCCTGGGAAGCTAAAGAATTAGATCCCCAGAGACCCTTCAACAACTCAGGGAAATTCAAGAAAACCAGGGTCGGGGGTTGGCATTTTAAGACTTCCATAATCGGCAGGAACTGTCTGGCGCAGAGGGGCCCATTTTTCAATGTTCCATTGGAAATCTCACTTGCCTAGGCCAAAACACTATAATATAACTACTCACACTTCTGACTGGTGGGGAAGCCCAAACTATACAGAGCCTAATCCTCATCCTCTAGCAAGCTTCCCCAATTTAAAGACCAGATGGAATGACTTGTCCACCGAAGGCCAGTGGCCTGCTCCAGAAGGATTATATTGGATTTGTGGGGCTAAAGCATATTCAGTTTTGCCAGCCAACTGGACAAGGGTATGCATATTGGGGACTATCCACCCCTCCTTTTTCCTACTCCCCTTAGCCCAAGGTGAATCATTAGGGGTCCCAGTTTATGAAGGCAGAGGCCTCACCAGGAAGCGCAAGTCTCTACAGACTGGAAACTTGAAAGATGATGAGTGGCTTCCTGAATGCATAATCCAATATTATGGGCCAGCCACTTGGGCAGAATATGGGTCCTGGGGCTACCGAACCCCAATTTACATGCTTAACAGAATTATCTGGCTCCAGGCAGTGGTTGAAATCATTACTAATGTAACAGCCAAGGCTCTTAATTTGTTGGCAGGACAAGAAACCAAGATGTGTAATGCTATTTATCAGAATCACCTGGCCCTAGATTACTTACTAGCTGCAGAGGCGGGGCGTGTGCGGGGAGTTCAATCTCAGTAACTGTTGCCTATAGATATATGATAAGGGTAAGGTTATAGAAGAAATAACCAACAAGATGACTAAAATAGTTCATGTCCCAGTCCAGACTTGGAAGGGATGGAATCCTGGAGAGCTATTTGGGGGTTGCTTTTCTTACCTAGGGGGATTCAAAACACTTGTGGGAATAGTCCTACTCCTCCTTGGGACCTGCCTCCTTTTACCTTGCCTCTTGCCATTATTCATGAAGATAATTTCCAGCCTAGCTGAGGCCACCGTGGATAGGAGGGCCACCATACACCTCCTAGCCCTGAGAGGTTATCAGCCCCTGGGCTTAGAAGCTCAAGAGGTTGATGCCTTATAAGATTTAAGGGGCCATCAAGAGGGGGGATTGAAGAGGAAAATTAGAAACTTGCACTCAGCTAAAAATAACTTCATGCTCTTTCTGCTTTTTAAAGATATGCTTGCTGTGCCAAGAAAGAAACAAGATGACCTAGCAATCAAATGTAACCACAAGATGTTTTGATAAATATGGAAGGTTCTGCACCTACTCTTGCAAGTTTCTGTTTGGAAACTCCCCCTGCTCTGTAACTATCGGCAGCCCATAGCAACTAGGTAACCAATCTACCAATGCTAACTGTAAACATGTGCACTGACCCCTATAAAAGTAAAGCTCACCCTGAGCTTGGGGCCCAGAACTTGGGAGCGTTAGCTCATCTGGGGCTGCCGGCTTAATAAACCTGAGTTCTCCAAACCCCCCGAGTGTGGTGCCTGGTTTCTTGAAGGACTGATTTCTGCCACATAGGAAGGTGAAAAATTGGGGAGATGGATAATAGTGAGAGTTGCACAACAATGCGGATGTACTTAGTGCCACTGAACTGTACAGTTAAATATGGTTAAAACAGCATGTTATATATTATGTGGCTCATACCACAATATAAAAAAACTTGTAATATATATATATATGTACTGTGCAAAACACTATTGGATGCAGGTTCCTCTTTTAGAATCAAAGACAGCAAAGTACTGAGAGAAATCTTGTTTCTAATGCCACTACCTTTATGTCATTTCCTAACACCGCCTCTGGACTTGGGCTATTTGCCTGTCACAATCTCACAGTCTTCCCCTTATATTATGTCCTATTTATAGGTTACATGTAACAGATTTTCCATGTCATTTTCTTGAGCTCTATGCAAACAGCCTTCATAGCAGTATAAGGATTTATTGGAACAAATAAGAAAGACACTAATAACATTTTTTGATACGGCCTCATTTTCATTCCTTATATACACCTGTCTTCAATATTATGTAGATATAGTTGCTCTATTATGTAGGAGAGAAGTCTCTGTGATGTTAATATGGTCCTTGACTATCAATTTCTTTCCAAGAGCAAGCCAAATGTATATGGATAAATTCCTCTCACTTTTAATTTTCTTAAAACAGCTGCTGCTGCCCCACGGAAGACTTAAAGGATGCATGCACTTTGTAGTGTGCTCCTCCACTAACAATGCTCTTTTTCGCCTTGGTGCTCACTGCTAACAATATCTGCATAAATATACATGTCTCTCACTTTAGTTTGGATCACTTCTCTCTAAATCATATTCCTCACACAGAGCGATAATCTTACATTTGTGGAATCATCATTAGGTGCTGTGAAATTCTATCATAAATTTAAGGCACTAATGGAGAGATTTCTTTGCAGTAGATAAAATTAAAACTATAGACTTACATGCATAAAAAACGCTTAAAATCACAGTTAAGTCAGCAGGGCTCTCTTTGTCTCTTTTCTGATCTTTCTGTTAAGCTTTCTGCCTCTCTTGGTATCACACCCACTAATTTTTCAGCTGAATCCTAAGGGTATAAATTGCTCCACAGTCTAATCCAATTTAAATTCAGGCCCCTTTGCAGGGGTAGTTTTGAGTCCAATCTTTGTTCTGACCTTAGGGGGGATCTTCTTAGTTGTCTCTTTCCCTAGTTCTCTCTGGTCAACAAGGTGACCAACTTATGGCTTAGTCTGTTCCTTTCATGGTGCTATCAGAATCCTCCTAATTGTTTACCACCAAAATATTCATTATATTCAAGAATAATCTTAGATTTGAACTTCCCACACTCTGTTTCAAACTGAGTTTTGGGGAACTTTAGAGATCTCTGTTCTTATGGGCTATCTCTTCAGTAGAGAAAAATCTCCAAGCCACTTTTCCAGAGCTGCAGTCAAGAGTGACACCCCTTCTTATGTGCAGGGCACTGGTGGTGGCAATAGTCTCTGGCCTTCTTGGATTGACTGGTCTAGCATGGACTCTGTGCCCTGAATGACCCAGGTTAATGGCTATTGGGGACCCAGTATCCCTGTCTTACTGTGCCTGGGAAAGAGCTTCTACCCCATGAGTGGGGTCTGGATGGAGAAAGGGACCACCTAATCCCTTGGCTGTAATTACCAGAGATTTAGCCTGTGCCATGCAAGTTGGGGCTGGAAAGAATGAGAAATTCTGGTGGCCTGTTTTCATCAGTGAGACATCCTACCCCTTGATGAGAATATGAGGGGAGAGAACAACCTGTTCTCTTGGCCAGATACATCAGGAGTAGAGTTTCCACCCTGCTGAGCTGGAGAGTGTGGAAGAGGGAGCAAGACATGTTTCAGGTGTTACAGACTCTTTCTGCTCTTACTGCGACAGTAGATATTTTCTTGAACTGAAATTTCCTCATATGCTGGATTCTCTTAGGAAAATTTCCAGAGACTTTAAATGATAATTATTGTTTCTGTTTTTAAAATATTTCTCACTGGTTGTGGTTGTTTTACTGGGAAATACATCTGTAGAATTCCCCAGGCTGCCATTCTAAAAGTAACAGATTGCTTTTATAAATATGTATTTTTAAAATTTTAGGGCTCTAACTTATGTATCTGTAAAAGATCTTGTTAAAGGCAGAGTTATTAGATCCCTTCTGATTAATTTTGGAGTGAATAGCACAGACTTGAAATGTTCCCCTTAATTTATATGAACCTAGAAATTCTAATTTTTTGCTAGAGACTGTTTGAAATGAACTTTCTAACTCATGCAAATGAGTCATAACCAATCTAACAAAGTACAGGATGGACTTGATTTGAGTCGTGTGTCCATTACTGTAGTCATAGCAGTCAGTGTACTATATGAAGGAGAGGAAGAGGTATTATGGAGATGTAAGTGATAGTTCTTTACTTAATTTAAAGAAATCTCATTACCTCTGGCTTTTTTTTTTTTTTTGCACCTTCTTACTTTCTGGAATCCGTTTGTGGATTCACTGCTCCAGCCCTAGGATCAGTCATTTCTCTAAGAATCCATGGTTCCCTTTATTGGAGAATGGTATTAGAAACCATGATGTCAGTATAGGTGTATTTATTACTACTGTGCTTACTGTTTACAGGCTCTTTCAATTGGCAGAGTAATTTTTCCTTTTAAAAATCATTTTCTGCTTTATACAGCAGAATAATATATACCAGGAACTTAAGTTCATATTACCTTCTGATATAGAGACACATTGTACCATTAAAATCATCCTCAAAATAGATGGAAGATGCCTTAGAGGACTGGGGCGGGGAGGGTGGGGGGGACTCGAGGCGGGGGGAGTCAAGGGAGGGAGGGAATACGGGGATATGTGTATAAAAACAGATGATTGAACTTGGTGTACCCCCCCAAAAATAATAAATAAATAAATAAATAAATAAAATTTAAAAAAAATCATCCTCAAAATGGAATTTTACTTGTGTATCTATTTTGTTCTCTCATCAACTATGAGAAATTTATTCACAAAAATCAGTGCTGTTTTGAATAAATTAGTTATTTTTCTCCCCAGACCTATCCAAGAAGCCAAAGGCGGGGGGATACCCTTGTTCCAATATCCTTTTTAAGAACACATCTCCCAGTATTTTTTTTTTCTCAAATACTGGATGGCTAACAACCATGCTAAATATTTCTCTTTATCCTGGAATCTTTGTAAAAGCACCAGAGCTATGAATGGACTCACTCTTCAAGACAACAGTAATAGAAAAACAAAAATCTCCTACAGAAGAGTTACCTGGCAAACAATATTATGACAGAAGGAAGAGCCCCTGGATCCAGAGAGAATAACAACAGGAATCTGGAAATAACGACTATTTTCATTCTTGTTTAGTAATAAACCATAGTGGCAAATAAAGGAGCCTCTGCAGTGACTGGAAGTGCATTTTTCCAATGTTAACATCAGAGCTGGGAAATGTGAGTGCCAAAATTTGGAGGGGAAAAAAGATACCAGTGGCTGGGATAAGCTGCTGCTATATATGGCGACAGTGCTAAAGGAGTCACTGTAAACATTAGAATATCAGTTGGATAATATGCTGAGGGAAATGAAATAAAACTCCCAATAACAGAATGACTTAAAATTAGGCCCATATTAGGCTCCTCTCTGCTTGCCTAAAAATTATTTTCATTTCTTCATTTTTGGGATAAAAGATTAAGTTACACAGATGTTCACAGTTTTAAGGTAAGAAAACCCAAAGGTAGATTAGTATCTATTTCCAAATTACAATCAAAGCTAACTTAGCTTTCCAGGTGTTTGCTTATAGACTATCCATGTAAATCACTATATATCAGAGTAGTTTTTCCACCATAAAAATTTATCTTCAGGACACATCTTCAACTGAATTTAAGCAGAAGAGTACTTAAAAAAAACAATGCAGAGTTGCTTGATGAAATAAATTTCCATTTTTGGCTCTTTAAATTCCACTTGAAAGGTTTGCTAATGTAGATGACACCTTATCAATTATGATGGCCTCCTTTTCAGTTTCCAATTTGTTGGGCTTCAATGAGTGCCTCTAAAGTGAACTCAGTGGTTTCACAAGAGTCATTAATATTTGCATTTAACGACTTTTCTTTAAATATCAATTTGAAATTTTCCAAATGACTTTCAATTAGGAGCTCAATGACTCTGCTTGTAAAATTCCAGGTCCCTTGGGAAGACAACTGGTTTCTAAACCAACAAAACGTAGCAACTCTGAGTTGTGTTTGAGGTGTCCAATGACTTTGTACCCTCTGTTTGTTCACAGTCGATAAGGCTGGGAACTGAGAGAAACAATCTTTAAATTCATTTTAGAGTAAACGGTTTATTTTTAAAGTTAGTTGTTGCAATGACTTTCCTGCCTTTTATATTGATAAGCATTGGAATGTGCATTAAACAATGTTTCAGCCTGGAAGAGGACTAATGAGAAATGATTCAAGGCTCTCAATGATGTATCAGATGTCTTACATATATTGTAACCTGTCACAATCATAATACAAGGTAAATCTAATTATTCTTATTTTACAGGTAAGGAAACTGATTCACAGAAGTTACATAATTTATCTCCAATTTTATAATAGTCCCAATACCCATTCACTTTCCATTATATGTAGGTGATAGGTTAACCCCACTCAAGAGTTTTATTCCACACCTTTGGCAAATAGAAAACATTTTCATAGTTTCCCGCTAATAGGTATGATCTTACTCTTCACTGATACTTTTTAAATAATTGCCTTTCTGTTTTGGCTCATAGTGAAGTAATCATATCTATGGCAAACAGAGGAGGTAAAAAAGATTACATTAATAACACAAAGCGGTTAAAACTACTAGAATCTCACCTTTAATTTCTTGTGTATTTTGCTTTAAAACCACATTTTAGGGGGTCGTGATTCAGACTTCATTAGAACAGCACTACAGCACTGCTAAGTTATTGCATTTTATCAAGAGAAAAAAATTACTAACCAATTTTAAAAAATCACTGATCCTTTTGTGAAGTCCTTTATTTTTGCCTTTGTTTTGTTAAAAACTGTTACAAATTTCCATAAGTGTGTGAATCAATTTAGGAACTAGAATTAGAACCAGCTTATATTTGGGTAACAGATAAACTTGTTGATAATAAACATACTCTAGTGTGCTGAGAAAGGTTTTCTCTCTATTGACTGAAATGGTGTTACTATTAGCTAATAAACGCATCCCTCTTGATAAGAACACCAGTAACAACTTCCTCATGAACAGCATCATGGTTGAGGAGACTTAACATCCCTGCCCTTGGAAAAATTATAGCAAAGAAGAGTAAAATTATAGAGTGAGGAGAGGTTTATCAGAGTGATTTAGGACAGAACAGTCTGGCAGAATAAATGATCACTTGACATCTGGCCATTGAAGAAGGAATAAAGAAGAGAAATGGTACTAAGCAGAAGAAGGGCAGAGGGAAGGGTTCTCTCAGGGATCCAGTTGAGAGAAACCCCTGACAAGGAGTACTATACAAGATTCCTAAGATTTTTAACCCTAAAAGAGAGCTACATGCAACTTTCAAAAGGATTAGTCAATTTTAAAATTCCCAGGCCCAGGTGAAAAATTGACAATTAAAATTAAGATTTTACTTCTAATTATAAAAATACAAGCAGCTCAGCAAAATGTCAAAGGTGGGGAGAGCGCTTCACAAAGCAGCCCCTTTGGGAATAACCTAAACTTCGGAAAAGTTCTCTATGTAAATGTGGTCAAATTTTCCTTCTTACCAGTTTTTAAAGGTGTCACTGTTTTGATAATCTACATAAATGGAGTTATATAAATAGCATTAAAAATTGGAACCTTATCAACTGCATGCAGGTTTTCCGGAAATAATATCTTCACAACAGCACCCTTCTTAGACACCTCTGTTGAGTCAACATACAGATTCCATCAATAGGAGCTCAACTTTTGGAATTAAGCTGATTAGACTGGATTAGACTTTATCTTCCATCATTTGGACAAGTTACTCACTTTCTTTGCCTCCATTTCCTCATCCAGTAAAATGGCATAGTTCTATTTCTTAATTCATAAAATTGTGACAATAATTAAAGGGAATGCATAAACAGTGCTTGGTGGGACTTCCCTAGTGGTCCAGTGGCTAAGACACTGTGCTCCCAATGCAGGGAGCCTGGGTTCAATCCCTGGTCAGGGAACTAGGGCCCTTATCCCGCAACTGAAAGATCCTGCATGCTGCAACTAAGACCTGGCACAGCCAAATACATAAATAAATATTTTAAAAAGTAAAAAGATAAACAGTGCTTGGTATAGTGCTTGGCGTATAATGAACACTCGCTTTATGTAATCTGTAATTATTGTGGACAGAATGGGTTACCCCGGCCCCTAAAGGAAGTGCTAAATGCAATGGTAGTTCTCTAAGACTGTGGAGTTTTAAAGATCTGGGTTTAAATTATGATTCCTTCATTTAATAATTCAATGGTCACGGCAAGGACTTCACTTCTTTGGTTAAAGTTTCCTCATGTATAAAACGGTGATTATGAATAACCTGCTTCACAGTGTTGTTGGAATTGCAGCATACGTTGATGTACTTAAGGTATTTAGTATTGTGCTTGACAAGTAGTTAGGAATTCAAACAGATAGCAATTACGGAGATCAATATCTATCCGAAGCAGAAAGGAATCTTTCTTGCCTACTTTTAAACATTTAAACATTAGTAACTCACTGCAGGGAAAGTTCCTTGATCTTTTGGCACTCATTATATTCTCTATGGTAAACAAAACAAAATAAAACAAGCAAAGAACCTAAGATGCTGCAGCCCTGAAATTCTTATATCTTCTTCTGCTTTTTCTCATATTTTCTTTTTCTACACTGAGAACCAAAAGGAAGTTGAAACATTCTAGGCATGGTTTTGATGCAGGTGATACTCAGAGGTCATGGCATCCCTGTTCTATATCTTGTTGTTTTTCTCTTAGTGAATATACACCCCTTTCACTGATTCCTACTTTTTGGTCGCAGTAATCTCATTCTCTCTCTTCCTATCTGCATCAAATCCTGTTCTCAGAGCTCTCCTCTATGCTACCTTGAAGTAAAACCTGATAAAACTTCAAACGTTGGACTTCTCAAAAATATATGCATTCAAACTGGGATAAAAATCTTAAACCTAAGAAAAGAAAGTAACTGTAATTCAACAAAGAGATAGAATTCAACTTTGTAGCTGCAGGTGGAGAGGCACCAAAACTTCCCAGTAGTCCCTGAAGATTATATCTATGACTAAAACTTAACCTATCTAGAAGAGTATGACAACAGAATCAGAAGTGTGCAATAGGAAGAGCATAAATGGCCAGAGAAGACACCAAATGGCTTTATATCTCTTCTCATCTTTTTTCTTCCAGTGTCCATTTACTTTCCATGCTACCTGGGTTCTAGGTTTGAATCCTATTCCCATTACTTATTAGTTGTTAAACATAAGCAAGTCAAACAAAGTATCTACTCAGTTTCCTTACTTATGAAATATTTATTTCTAGTTTTCTTTTTTTGCGGGGGCAGAAAATTATTCAAGGTATATGAAAGCACTTTTCAAATGCTAGCCAACTAATTTTTAGAACAGTGCTTTTCTGATGTGATTCAAGCTAAACTATGTATCTTAGACATCACCCTTTCTACTTATAACTTCAACTCTTAGCCTTCATACTCAGAAAATTAAGAAAGCTTTTTGCAAACGCACTGTGTAAAAATAATTTCAGAATTAAAGAATCAAACAACATTATTAACAATTGGATGTGATACCTTATCCAAAATATGCTGTTGTGAAAAATTGGTCTGCTCTTTGTTTTCCTCATTTATGTTATGATACTTTCAGAATTTCAAAAGTTAAATTATTTTTTTCAGTTTACATTTGTCCAAGAAACTCTAAAGGAGCTCTTGTGGCCCTATTGTAGGGATACAGTTGCTTAAAATGGAAAAGAGCTTCTCCAGACAGAGGTTTATGAAGTAGGGTTTCTCCAGCATTTAATTTCCTATGGAAGGCAAGCCCTTTGTCAAAGTTATTTTCACCAAGCTTTTGCTGCAGATGTATTACTTTAGTTTAGGCCTGACTTGCTAGGGAAGAATAAGCAGATTCATAATTATCCTCAGTGTATACGTTTAACCAAGGGAGTGACTGTGATCTTGACTGTGTATTAGATTTTACCTTTTAAAGAATGCTTAATTCTACATTTTACTCAAGGAGACAATTTTGAACGGAAATGCCTTTGATCAAGGCATTAATGTGATAATCGTTTAAACTAGAATCAAGTCTAATGGAATTTCCTATTCCTTCTTTTCCTGTCATAAATAATAATTACCCATTTGTTATTTAAACATTATTAAGCTTATTCTATTCAGGTCTAGTATAAGACTATGAAGCCAGGCACATGGTTCTATTAGAGATATTAAATTAGCCAGTCATGCTCCTCATTTAGCAGATGAGGGAAATGGTGCTCAGAAAAGCTGAAAAGTAGTAAAGGGCTTTGTCCAAGGTCACACCAATGCCTGTTGTTACAAAACTATGCAGCAATGCCTCAATGTTCTCTTTTGAGCATCTCCTATGGTTTCTCTCCCTTTCAACCATGTCCTCTCTTTTTAGCTATGGTCTGGCATTGTCATCAAGCCCTCAGGATGTGCAGAAACTCTCAGGTGGTGCATTGCACTTGACTCTTTCCTTCCTTGGTCTATATCAGGAGATATTTGTCCCTTGCTTTCTTTATATGTTATTTGATTATAAGGAATTAATGACATGTTGAACTGGCATTCTATCATGATTTCCAGATAGCGTGGTCCAGTGTTTAACATTTAGGGCCCAAATATGCTTCTAACAGACTTAAAATATTAGCTCTGAGAGTCCTCTGGGTAACATTCTCAAATACCATCCTCTATTTTTCTGTTTCCTCCAGCTACACGTACAGTTGCAGGCATTCTATCTAAGCTGCAAAGAAAGAGATTCTGTGTCTACTCCACTCTCAAAGTTCGATAAAAATGCATGACCTTGGGCTTCCTAGGTGGTGCAGTGGTTGAGAATCTGCCTGCCAATGCAGGGGACACGGGTTCGATCCCTGCTCCAGGAAGATCCCACATGCCACAGAACTAAGCCCGTGTGCCACAACTATTGAGCCTGTGCTTTAGAGCCCATGAGCCACAACTATTGAGCCCATGCGCTGCAACTACTGAAGTCCACGTGCCTAGAGCCCGTGCTCCGCAACAAGAAGCCACAGCAATGAGGAGCCCATGCACCACAACGAAGAGTAGCCCTCACTCACTGCAACTAAAAAGAAAGCCTGTGCACAGCAAAAAAGACCCAATACAGCCAATAAAATAAATTAATTTAAAAAAAATGCATGACCTTACTCACAAATGATTTTTAAAATTTCTTTATCCGTGATGCATAATCAAACCCTAAAAAAGCAATCAAGCACTGAATTAATTAAAATTGATTCAATATAGGTTCTAAGCAGTGAGGAGGGGTATTCAATCACCATATTTTCCTCTATAGCTTACCTTTTAAATTCTTTTTTTCGAATAAGACCATGAGAGGAATGGTTCAATTCAGGGAGAAGAAAGATCAAGTGTTCTTTAGTGAAAGGGAGGAGGAAAAGGCTACTAATCATAATGATTGCGGAAGATAAAAGAAGTAATGCCTTTAGGGAAACTTTTACCAATGCAAAGTTCAAGTCAGTACAAGGCATGCACTTGTACTCAGGATAAATAATAACCAGTGGAGGCAACACAATGATTTTGAACATATTACACTGTATAATACCAGAGAAGGTCCACATAAAGTTGGGACTTTCATCCCTACTGGCCTGCGATAAGGCACCCCTGCCCCTAGTGTTAGTAGAGGCCTTGTGGGGAGTTGGACTTTCATCCCCATCTGGCAGTAATGAGATGCCCTTTTACCTCCCAGCTGACATGAAGCTAGAGGTCCACTGAAGAATCAGGATTTTCACCATTGCCCAGAAATAAGGAGGCCATCACACTGTGATGTTGGGAGGAGATCACCTAGATTGCTAGAAAACCCATCCCCTCTCAGCAGTAACAAGGAGCCCCTCCCATCATGTTTTAATGGAAGCCAAGAGGGAACCTGGTCTTCTACCTCCACCATGTAGTACAGAGGTAGTTGCCCCTTTTCCCTGCCAGAAATGTGTCAGAGAAAACCAGCTAAAATAGATGGTTTAGATAAAATCTAATGTCTCATAATATAACACAAAAATGTCTAGTTACAGTGCAAAATCACTAGTCATACCAAGAAACAGGAAGATCTCAAACTCTATGAAAAGAGACAGTCAGTTGATGCCAGCACCAAGATGAAAGAGATGTTGGAATTATCTGAGGAAGATTTGAAAGCCGCCACGATAAAAATGGCTCAACAAGTACCTATGAAAATGACTGAGAGGGCTTCCCTGCTGGTGCAATAGTTAAGAATCTAACTAACAATGCAGAGGACACGGGTTCGAGCTCTGGTCCAGGAAGATCCCACATGCTGTGGAGTAACTCAGCCCATGCACCACAACTACTGTGCCTGCATTCTAGAGCCCACAAGCCACAACTACTGAGCCCACACATCACAACTACTGAAGCCCATATGCCTAGAGCTGGTGCTCTGCAACAAGAGAAGCCAGTGCACCACAACAAAAAATAGCCCCCACTTGCCACAACTAGAGAAAGCCTATGCAGCAACAAAGACCTAACAGAGCCAAAAAGAAAAATATTAAAAGAAAAATGACTGAGAGAAATGGAAAAACAAATCAAAGAAATAGAAATTCTCAGTAAAGAATAGGAGGTATCAAAGAGAACGAAATGAAAAGAACAATTGGAAGTAAAATGTTTAGTAGATGGGTTCAGCAGTAGAATGGAGGGGACAAAAGAAAGAATCAGTAAATTATAAGACAAAACAATAGAATTTGTTCAATTTTAACAACAAAGAGAAAAAGACAGAAAAGTGAACTGTGCCTTAGGGACCTATGGGTCTATATTAAATGATCTAATATTTGTAAACTTAAAATGTTTCAGTTTGTAAATTAAAATCACAATGTGATATCATTGACACCAATCACTGGAGAGGATGCAGAGGAGCAGAATCATCTATATACTGCTGGCAGGAATGTGAAGAGGAAAGTCATTTGGAAAACAAGTTTGGCAGTTTCTTAAAAAACTGAATATGCAACTCCCATACTACCCAGCAATTGTAGTGCTAGGCACTTATCTCAGAGAAATGAAGACTTACGTTCAAAGAAAAACCTGCACATGAATGTTTGCAGCAGCTTTTTTTCTTAGTAGCCTAAAACTGAAAACTTTCAACTGTTGAATTAAACTGATACATTTAAATTGTGGATTACTATTTAATAATAAAAGAGAATAAACTATTGACATGTGCAGCAATCTGGATGAATCTCCAGAGAATTATATTGAATGGAAAAGCCAGTTCTAAAAGTTTACATACTGTATGATTCTATTTATATAAAATTCTAGAAAGGACAAACATAGAAATGAAGAACAGATTAGTGGTTGCCAGGAATTAAGAAAGGGGATGGAAATCAATATGGCTATAAAAGGGCAACATGTATAATCTTGTGGTGATGGAAATGCTGTGTATCTTGACTATCAATGTGAATACTCTGGTTGTGATATTGCACTGTAGTTTTGCAAAATGTTACCAATGGCAGAAACTGTGTAAAATGACCACACAATCCCTCTCTGCATTATTTCTTACAGCTGCATGTGACTATATAATTATCTATAAAATAATTTTTTAAATTCTATTTTATATATATATATACACATATATATGTGTATGTATATACACATATATATGGAAGGGAAATTCAGTACTCTGTATATTTTGAGGAAATCAAAACAATATGAATAAATAATTTTGGATGGGTTGCATATTTTCCTCAAGAAACTAGTTCATGAGAACTTGTCAACTTGACTGAGGTAGTTAATGACTTAATAAGCCTTAGACTACTGTCAGTCTCTGAATTCTACTTATTCATGTCTATGAATTATCTATATTAAAATTATTAACATTTGTATCATATATGTAAGGGAATTGGAAAAAACATGTTCAACATTGACCAGGGTTCCTATAGCATGGCTGGAAGACCCCCCAGAGGACTCTGAGACTAGTTCAGGAATCCACCGGGTGAAAACTATCTTCATAAACATTATTTACCTGTTCACTGTGCTGACTTTTGCACTGATTGTGGGTAGAACCACTGGCCCTTTAGCAAGAATCAAGACAGAGGCACTAAGGTGTACTAGTAGTCATATTCTTCAGTGCTGTGCATTCGCAGTAATAAAAGCATCAGTTACTTAAGAATGCCCTTAATGAAGTATTAAAAATTCTATTGTTTCAACCCTTGAGATGTTATTTTTAATATTCCATGTGGTGAAATGTGAAGTGAGCATAAACCACTTCTGATGCAAACCCAGGCATGACAGTTGTCGCTTACAAAAGCACTTGTGAGATGCTTTGAATTCTGAGTTGAGTGAGCTGCTTTTTTCCATGAAACACCACTTTACTTAAAAGAAAAATTGACACAAACTACAATTATTCACACTTGGGTACTTGGCTGACACTTTCTTGAAGATAAACAAGAAAGTCTGTCATTGCAAGGAAAACAAATGACAGTATTTGTTGCCAGCGATAAAATTTGTGATTTCAAGTACAAATTAGAATTTTGGAACACTTGAATCTAGTATGAGACTGATAGAGATATTAACAAATGTGATTTTAATTTTACAGAATGAAATGTGTCATCATTTAGAAGATCTGTGTAATGAGCCAATATTTTACAATTGAGTGATGATAAAATTAAGCATTAGGAAAAGAACATTCAAAGTGCAAGAGAGACCAATGGATTTTAAGGTAACAGAGTGTGAGAAGTTAATTGATTTTACATTGCAAATAATCTTTAAGAAACTGTGGCCTGTCTATTTTTGGTGTGGTATCAAAGAAGAATGGCCACAATTATCTGAAAAAGCTATTAAAATTATCTTCCCTTCTCCAGCTATATATCTGTGTGAAGCCAAATTTTTATCTACTTTAAACAGAGCAATATATTGCAACAGACTGAATGCAGTAGCCAATACAAGAATTCAATTACTTTCAATTAAGCCAGACAGCAGGAACACTTGAAAAAAATAAAGTGGGAAAGTAAAGCAGTGCCACTCTTTTCACCAATTTTTTTTGAAAATATACTTGTTTTTCATAAAAATCGATCCTTCATGTTAAAATGTAATGGATTTGTCATTTTTATTTTCAAATAAATGTAAAACATTCTCAGATTTTATTTTTAACATAGAATAAGCATAAATATTAAAAGCATTTAAAAAAATCTTTGGAGTCTTCTACAATTTTTAAGAGTGAAAATGTTCCTAGGATTAAAAGTTTCAGGACCACTGAGCTGGCTCATGGTTATGTGTGGGGAAAACACGTTGGAACACAGGCCTCTATATCCCTGTGGTAATATCACGCCTTTAAAACATGCTAATCTTTCATAGAAACTATTGAATTATTTTAATTTAACTCTTTCAGTTAAACTATTGACAATATAGCTATATTCAGTCTGCACTAGGAGCAGTACTGAATATACAAGTTTCCAAAGATGTACAAAAACTGCAAAGTGGGTATAGTTTTTTTATTTTCTTTCTCCCAGGTGTACTTCCAGGTTGTATAGCCTGTAATTTACTTTCCCCCCTTTTAAGTTCTTTAAATGGGAACACTCAAATGTACATGAGAGTAAAGTGGATATTACAGTGAACCACCATGGATTTAGCCAGTTACAACAATTGTCAAAATTTCTGTAAATTTTGTATATACTGCAGTATTTAAATGAAAATTCCAAATATCATATCTTTTGTCTCACAAATGCCTTGGTGCTCCTAACAAATAAACGATGTTTAATAATGTAACCATATATTTTAAATCCAGTACAATTCAGAATAATTGCAAGTACATATATTGAATATGGACTATATATTCCTTAATTCCTAATACCGACAGTTCCCCTCTCCTCTTTAAAACACTCATTCTTTAATGAAAAAAATTGTCATATAAAATTCACCTAATTGTGTATTTTGCTGATGGTAACCACATGGTATTGTTTAAAGTGTTCCTCTATCCCATTTATTTCCTGTAAGCTTGATAGATATAGAAGCTTGAATAGATTCAGGTCTAATTTATTTTTGATGGAGTAGCTGGAACCATTCATAGGTGGAGCTATATATTTATTATTGCATTACACCAGAATAAATATTGCTTTTAATAATATGGAGAATGATACAAGGATTCTGGTGTTGTAAACCTGATAACTTCATTTAAAATTTCCCATAAATCTTTCTCTGAGTGGCTTTAGCAGACACTGATAATCATTGCCTACGTGCAGAATTTCGTTAGAATTTTTGAAATGGTGATTTTTCGGATTCCATCATTACTTCTGCTCTTATTAGCTATAATTCTGTTATAAAAAAAGAACATCTTCTTATCAACTTTCCCCAAGAAAAGGCAAGATAAATGCATGATTTTTTGTATTTATTTACCAAATTTTAGAATAATGAGTTAGTATCACAGCAACCTCCAAGAGTGACCAATAAGTAATTTTTTTAAAATATTATTATGATTTTTATGTATTTTATATATTTTAACCCATTTATCTCATTATTCTTTTTGATATTGTCCCATTTTTGGCCATTGACAACTTCTTCCTGTCAGCTTCTGTATACTTTCATATTTCTGTAATTTGTCTGTTTCACCTAACAATATGTTTTGGAGATGTCTTCACAATGTCTTTCATAATTTCCTTGCTTTCTGGTTTGTCAAGATGTCCCAGGTTACCCTTATATATTTCTTCTCCTGGGTCTGAATTAGCAATTTCTCCAAAGAGCTGGTGCATTTTAAGGGGAAGTGATGGAACTCAGAGGCTGTAATCTAGAAACCAGTGATGCTCACTGGGCTCAGTTTATTGTTTTTTTCCTTGACCCTTGTAGTGAACAGAGCTGGGAAACATATAATTCTTTTAAAAAAGAAATGTGAATCAAGAGATTATAAAATTTAATTCAAATTTAACGTTACCGCCTTTTTTACTTACCTAATTTTATATTTTAATTTTTTTCTTATATAGAAAAATGACTTCTAATGGCATTACTATGAATAACTGTTTAATCTATCCTTCTACATATATATATATCCATATACTAATATTGTCATATTTTCACTAACAATGATTATTGAATGTATATTTTCTTTGTGACATTAGGATGTACTCCAAGGTAATAATGGGTCAAGGGATAAATGCTTATGCAAATGACAGGTAGAGTGGGTAGAGGGAAAAAGGTGACGAAGATGGGTTTTGATGAAGAGGGTTACAGTTATATAAAAGAACTTGTGTTACCTTCAGCAACCTTTGGCAACTCTATGAATAAAATCTGAAAGGAGATGTGAACATAATGCACAAGGTTAAGCACAGTCCAAGATGGGAAGAACATTTATAGAAGTGTTAGCTTTTACTTTCCCCAGACCATTTCATTTCAAGTTACTCTTGTCCTCTCCTCATAGGCTGATTTCCAACTCAAATCCCAACTTTTAGCCAGTATGGGAAAAATAAAGATAATCTAAAGTACATAATTGAGGAAAATCTGTAATAATAATTGTAGACATGCACAAATTGGACAACAGTCAAGAATCTTTTTGTGTCACGTCCAGTCCAGCTGCAATAGGTTGACTTTTTTTTTTTTTTTTTTTTTAGTCTTTTGTCAACAAGATGTTGGGCTATCTCAGGTTAATATCTTCATAAGGAAAATGGTTAGACAATGAGATTCAACTGTTGGATAACTTATTTTCCAGTGGTCTTGGCATTACAAGGAAAAGTTAAGTGGAGTTCTGTTGTGACAGTTTCCTACTTAGCACTTAATTTTTCTGATGATACTTGGAATGAGTGATAAGAAGCCTCATTCCTGCTGGGGATGGGTGTTGAATCTTTCTCTCCTTTATCAGGTGTTAACTTTTTCTGAAAAAAGGTAGATGGCAAATATTTTAGACTTTGTCGGCTATACTATCTCTATTTTTACTACTCAATTCTACTTCTGTAGTGCAAAAGCTAATAAAGGAATGGAAAAGCGTGGTAGTATTCTAATAAAACTTTATTTACAGAATCCTTTGGCAACAAAACTCACCTCCCTTGCTTCTCAGTAAATGCAGCCCTTGTGTTATCATCAGATCCTGAAGGGACTGCGGTTGGAGTAAAGTCAGTTTCGGGAACACTAGTGAACCGAGAGAGAAGAGAGGGAGTGTGTTCCTTCCCCTCAGACCCCTTTCTAATATCCTCAGGGAAGCCCCCTCTGTTGGCTCTCACTCTCTGCTGAAACGGTTTCTGGGAAAAGCCAGTCTAGACTTTCAAAGAGGACATTTCAGGTTAAACCCAAAAGACAGATTCCTTCATCTCATCAGAAGCACAGTTCTTACAAGGAAAGAGAGTACACCCAACCAGACAGCTCAAATAGTCAAACACCCTTTGTTTTTCATTCTAGTGTCCCTATAACCTGCTCACTTCCTTGTTCAGGAGATATGAACACCTACATGGAAGGGTTAGCTCATGTGGGGGTGTGCCTTTGAGAGTCTCTTCGATGGTGTGTTCTGTGGGCATTATCACCTATAAGGAGTCTGGTGTGTCATGTCAGGGCTTGTCTGCTGTGTGAGAAGGGGTAAGGGAGTTGGATAGGGACAAGGTGGGCAGGCAGAGGGAGCTTCTGCTCGACCGAACAGTGCTTCTCCAGGCTCACTCACCCAGTGAACTGCATGCCAATTTCTACCCTAGTGTTAGCATGTTCTTTCCTGCTAGAAACTCTTTCTCCTTGCATGGAAGAAGGATCTTTCCTCTAGGTCATGCTATTAGCTGAGAAACACAATTTATAAGGAGTAAAAGGGTAATCACCACCACCACCATCATCATCATATAGCTGCCTAAATTATAGGAACAGAAAATAAATTAGTGTTTGCCAGAAGCTAGGGTTGAGGAGAAAGGTTGAATTTGGGGATTGTTTTTTATCTTGATATTGATGTTGACTATGCACCATATATGTCAAAACCCAAAGAATTACACACACACACACACACACACACACACACACTCATCCGCCAAACTATGTCTTTCAATTGGAAGTAAAGATTGATTTACCTGACTGCCCCTTGGAGATCAGTCTCTATGACCAACTTAGTTTTCCCAATCTACTCTTCCTGGGAGTAGATTCATTTTCATTTTTTCACTAAGTATTCTTGAGCCCTAGCTTACTTTATTCCTGAAGATGTACAAGTCTAAGATATTAAAACAAAGAAAGCCCTCTATATAAAGTGCTGAACAAGACAGAAGTTTATTTTTCTCTCACCTAACATTCCAAAATTCCAGGATATAGAGGACATCTCTGACATTTTTAACAATCTGGCTTCCATCTCTAGGTCCAGTGATGGCTCCAGATTTCATAATCTCCCAGTTGGTGAAAAGTGGAAAAATGGACTGAGGATCACATGAACATTCATTCTTTTTTACAGTCTCAATATAGAAATGGCTTACATCACACCTGCGCAGTTACCATTGGCCAGTACTTCATAAACGGCTGTATCAAATATCAAGGGAGAGTGAGAAATACAGTTCCCAGCTGGACATCATGTATCCAGCTAATACTCAGGAGTTCTATTATTAAAGAAAGGGAAAACAGATTTTCTTGGTCAATGGGAAATCTTTATGGCATTATATTTTAAAAGAATGAAGGTTTAATGTTGATGAGATAAAAGCCCTTTAAGAAATGTGTTGTGTACCCATAAAATGCAGAATTTTTTCAGAGCCGTAATGGGTTGATGCCCTATTCATTCCCATATTTTTAGGACATCATAAAAACACTTTGCAGTCTCTATTAGGACCTAGTTCAAGATCTAGCAATGTGACAGAATACAACATATTAAAATCCATAGAAATAACCTCCTAATAGATAACATATAAACCTAGCTTGAAAGAAAAACTCCCGATGCGAGGAGTAAAAGGGAACTCAAAATGAGAAAAACAAATTGATGTGGCAGTGGCTTAGGGAATTATTAAAACTGAATAAATGCCCTTGGGGTTTAAGGCTTGCATTTTATAAGCAGAATATATCTGAGTTGTGGGGTTTTTTAGTCCATTCTACCAATCACTGTCTTTTGTTTGATACTTTTATACCATTAAACTTTAAGGTAATTATTGATATGTCAGAGCTTAACAGTGGCATTTTATTATTTATTACCTGCTTATTTCTTCTGGTATTCAATCCCCCGTTTCTGTTTTTCTAGCTTCCTGTGGGTTATTTGAATACATTTTATGATTCAATCTTGCTTTATAATGATTTTTGAGTTTATCTTGTATAATTTTCTATGTGATATAGGTATTACAGTAACTACATGGTATCACAGCCTACTGGTATCATCATTTTACCATTTTTAGTGAAGTGTGGAAACTTCACTTCCATTTAGATTCCTTTACTCTCCCCACTTTAAAATATCATTGCCTAGAGTGTCAGATGGTATAATTTTCATTTCAATCATCAGATATAAAATTCATGAGGAGAACGCAAGCCTACTATATATACCCATTCTTCTGCTTTTCCCATTGATCTTCTTGCCTGATGCTCCAGGATTTCTTTTTGGATAATTTCATTTATGTTAGAAGAACTTCCTTTAGCCAATCTTTATTGGTAGGCCTGCTAGCAACACATTCTTCTCAGATAAAATACCTTCATCTGAATATGCTCTTATTTCTCTTCATTCACGCAGGGTAGTTTCACTAAATGCAGAATGCATAGTTGACAGTTCTTTCGATACTTGCTTCTGTCTCTGTGGCTTCAGATGGGGAATCCTCTGTGATTAGAGCTGGTGTTTCCTTAGAGGTAATCCAACATTTTTTTCTCTGGCTGCTTTCAAGATTTTTCTTTTCAGAAATTTAATTATGATGTGGTCTTGGCATGGATTTCTTAGATTTATCTTGTTTGGGGTTCACTTAGCTTCTTGAATCTCTAGGTTTTTCTCATTTGCCAAATTTGAAAAGTTTTTAGCCATTATTTCCTTGAAAACTTTTAAATTCCACTCTGTTGGAGGGAGGCATTAAGAAAATGTGACCACTGGTTGTGGCTCCTCATCCCCTCCCCTGTTCTGCCCCCTTTCCCCACATTTCCAAGCCTTGATGGTATATAGGACTAAGAGTAGTTAAGGCCTCTACATAAACTTTTAAGGTACTGGAGGGCAGTTGCTAAGATCCACTCATCTTGCATCACCCAAGATTAGTCTTGTTTTTAAGTTCCCTTGTTTATTAAACCTGCTACCTACCAATCTGGAGTGGTCTGTCCCTTTCTTCATTCTCTCCTTGCCCTTTGTGTACAAGGGCCAGTTTGTGAACCAAAACTGTCCCTCTGGGACTTTGACTGACTATATGAATGTTGGGTCTTGTGCTGGTGTCCCACAGGAAACTGAGGCCTTGGTAAGTTTTTTTCAGTCTATCGTCTCTGCTTTTTATATTAAATTCTATTGATCTTTCCTCAGTTCTACCGATTATATCCTCAGCCATTTCCATCCATTACTGCACCTATCCAGCAGATTTTCTTTTTCATTATAGTATTTTCAGTCCTTTCATTCCCATGTGGTTCTTTTAAGTAATTTCTATTTCTTTGCTGAGATTTTTCTATGTTTTAATTTGTTTCAAGGGTACTTATAATTGTTTGTTGAAACATTTTCATGATGCATTCTTTAAAACTCTTGTCAGATAATTTCAACTTTTGGTTCATCTCACTGTTGATATCTGCTGATTGTCTTTTGATATTCATGCTGTGACTTTCTTGTTTCTTTGTATAATGGTTAATTTTTTATTGTATACTAAACATTTTTTCTGTCATCATTTGGAAACATGACATGGTTTAGAAACAGGTCCAACTGTAATGTTTTATTTAAGCAGGGAGTCATCCAGTTTAGGTTTACCATGAAGTAACTGGCCTGATTTTGTGGGCTGTTGTTGCAATTAGAGTTAACTTTTCAGGACTTTTGAGGTGTTATTTTGGTCTTCTGGTGTTGCTGGGTCTCCCACTTTTGCTGGTGCTCCTTAAGGGGGCATGCAGTCTGTTGCCTCTTTGTGAGGTGTGGATGAAGAACCTTCTCACACCAGGTGTTATTATTATAATGTTTTTCCTGATGGTATCCCTAATGCTGAGGCTTGAGTTTTGATTTTTCAATAGGGCAACTTGGATCAAGTAAAAAAATGGTGCAGATAATGTAAAAGAATGAAATTAGAACACTCCCAAACACCATACACAAAAATAAACTCGAAATGGATTAAAGACCTAAATGTAAGGCCAGATACTCTTAAACTCCTAGGGGAAAACATAGGAAGAACACTCTTCAACATAAATCACAGCAAGATCTTTTTTGATCCACCACCTAGAGTCATGGAAATAAAAACAAAAATAAATAAGTGGGACTTAATGAAACTTCAAAGCTTTTGCACAACAAAGGAAATAATAAGCAAGATGAAAAGACAACCCTCAGAATGGGAGAAAATATTTGCAAATGAATTAACAGACAAAAGGTTAATCTCCAAAATATATAAACAGTTCATCCAGCTCAATATCAAAAAAAAAAAACAACCCAATCAAAAAATGGTCAGAAGACCTAAATAGGCATTTCTCCAAAGAAGACATACAGATGGCTAAGAGGCACATGAAAAGCTGCTCAATATCACTAATTATTAGAGATATGCAAACCAAAACTACAGTGAGGTATCACCTCACACCCGTTAGAATGGGCATCATCAGAAAATCTACAAACAGTAAATTCTGGAGAGGGTGTGGAGAAAAGGGAACGCTCTTGCCCTGTTGGTGGGAATTGATACAGCCGCTATGGAGAACAGTATGGAGGTTCCTTGAAAAACTAAAAATAGAGTTACCATATGACCCAGCAATCCCACTACTGGGCATATACCTGGAGAACACCATAATTCAAAAAGACACATGCACTCCAATGTTCATTGCAGCACTATTTACAATAGCCAGGACATGGAAGCAATCTAAATGTCCATCAACGGATGAATGGATAAAAAAGATGTGGTACATATATACAATGGAATATTACTCAGCTGTAAAAAGCAGTGAAACTGGGACATTTGTAGAGACATGTATGGACCTAGACACTGTCATACAGAGTGAAGTGAGTCAGAAAGAGAAAAACAAATATCGTATATTAACACATATATGTGGAATCTAGAAAAATGATACAAATCAACCGGTTTGCAAGGCAGAAATAGAGACACAGATGTAGAGAACAAACACATGGATACCAAGTGGGGAAAGCAGGGAGGGTTGGGGGGGAATGCATTGGCAAATTGGGATACCAAATAGTACACTCTAAATATATGCAGTTTATTATTGTATGTTAACTATATCTCAATAAAAGTTCTTTTAAAAAAATGGTACAGATGAACCCAGTGACAGGGCAAGAATAAAGATGCAGATGTAGAGAATGGACTTGAGGACATGGGGTGGGGGTGGGAGGGGGGCAAGGGGAAGCTGGGACGTAGTGAGAGAGTAAGATTGACATATATACACCACCAAATGTAAAATAGATAGCTAGTGACAGGGAGATCAACTCGATGGTGGGTGATGACTTAGAGGGCTGGGATAGGGAAAGTGGGAAGGAGTTGCTGGAGGGAGGGGATATGGAGATGTATGTATAAATACAGCTGATTCACTTTGTTGTACAGCAAAAACTGGTACAACAGTGTAAAGCAATTATATTCCAATAAAGAGCTTAAAAAAAAAAAGGCAAAGTGCATATCTGGATTTGAGATATCTCCTTAAAGTTAGGACTTCAAAGGACTGCTCAGGCTCTGAAGACATTATCAGAGAAACTGCTCAAAGTTTCAGATTTCTGCCCACTATTAAAGACTTAGTTGAGTCTCCTTCAGGCATTGGGTGGAAAAATATTTTTGAAAAAAATTGATATACACAAGCCAGTATCGCACATGAATACTGGGCTAAATTTACATTACTTAAGTGGATTGTTAATTTTAAACTGGGAAAAAATTGCGCAAACAGATCTAGTTCTTGTAAAATCCCTGATTTTAAAATCCCTCCGACTTCCCCAATAATTCAAAATGCTTCTTCAAGAAAATATCCACAAACCAGGGCTCGCTTATCTTTTACAAAAGAAAAAAGTGAAAATGAGTCACATATCAAAACACAAATTAAATTAGAAAATTCATGACCATAAAGAATTGCCAGCAGATGCTATAAAGAGGAAAACTGACATCCCAAAATCAAATAAAATAGAGCAATTTAAGAGAGATTATAAAAGTACTATACTTATAAAGATTAAAGAGGTCAGATTGGGAGAGAAAGCATGACAAATGAAAAGGATGTTATTAAAGAAAATGTATCATTTGAGGAATTAGAAATATTACTTGCTAAGCAATTCTCCCATCCAGGTGGCACATGCCTGGAATTTTACTTTTCCAAAAGGCAAGTAGTGTCACAGAAAGAGAGACTGTGGAATAGTGAAAGTAATTGTAGGGTTGGCTCTAAATTTGGGCATCTAGTCATTCATTGTAGCCCCTATGTAAAAAGCAACAAAAATTATTTTTAAAGTTTTAAGTAGGAAGAATCACAACTGAGTAAAAGGAAACGTTTGTGTTGCCTTTTATCTGAAGCGTCATTTCAAATGATGCTAAGCGACCTATGAGATTGATTAAATTGAAAGTTAAATGTGATACCTTTACAGTTTGAGTGTCATATTTTATGATTTATAATTTTAGTTCTCAGTTTATTCATGTGCCAGAAAAATAGCACAACACAATTTGCACGTTTGTGAGGATGCTGTGATGTTTCTGTCTTAGAAATTGGACCCATGTCACTCAAAGCTGGATGGTTTTCTCTTACAGACCATACAAGCAAAACTTCAGGGAATAAGTCAACAGGATTTCAGAGTGGCTTGATTTCCTAAAGCAGGTATCTTCTGATCTAATCTAAAGTAAAAACTACATGGCTAAATACATGTATTTAATCATATGTATTATATTCTATCAGTTTCTTCAGGCTGTTACACAAACAAACATTTATAGGTTATTATAAAGGATTACACAGAGAGAAGCTCATATTTCTTTTGAGAAATATTTATGAGTGTTTAAGTATGATTTTTGCTTGTATTTTATGTTGAAAAGGTACCAGAAATTTCCAGTGCTCCACAGTCTCCATCTCTGATCTGGTGATTTGCATTATTAAATCTAGTAAAAGAATGTCTTCCGAGAACCTTAAAGTTCTTCAATTTAGTGCATGCTTTTTATCATAAAAAAAAATTGAAAAATTTATTTGAAGCATTGCATTTTCTTGCCCTTTCCACTCTCTGCTTACTTTCTCTGCATGCATTCTGGTATTTCTAAAGACATATTCTGATGTTAGCTCTGTCTTCCTTAGATCTGGGTCATGCTCAATAATCAGGCCTCCTTTCCCCTCAAAACTTTCATTCCTAAGTGTCTTTGTGTCAGTGGACATTACCATTGTGAAATATGGAGTTTTCTTTTCATAACCAAAAGAATATCACAAACTCCTCCCTTAATAGTAACTGTAATCTTGATGTTCAATAAGTCAGAAATTATATGGGGAGGAACTAATTAATATGCACTGCACTATACTTTTGAAGTAGTTTGTGTTTGGTTACTCTCAGTGAGAACTATACACATGATAAGAAAAAAAGGAGTGCATTGATATGTAACACACTACTCAGTCTGTGAACAATGCCTGCTCAGCACTTTCTTTGCGATAATTGCCTCAACTATTGATCAAAATGATTGAGAACCAAAGCCTATACCTTTCTTCAGGGCTGATTGCTTCAGTTTCCCACTTTCATTCCCAGCTCTGATATTATGCTCTCAGGGATTCACAAAACAGGTATTTAAAAGATTTGTTGAATGAATAAATGGCCCCATACTTTCTTTCACAGTGGGTAGTAAAGCCTTTCTTGTATAAGATGCTTTCTGCTAATGTGTAAACAGACTATTGTATTATTCTTTCCAGGTAACAAAATACCCAAATCCAGTTAAAAGGCAGGAGTTTTATTTTGTTTGGTAATTTTAGAGGATCATTTAAGAGGGGAGCTTATTTTGTGACTATAAGACACTGGAACAGGCTGATAAGCAAATCTTGTGTCACCTTTTTGCCACAATTGGGATTTATAAGCACAGTAGCTTTCTTCAGTGGTTTCTCAAGAAGATGGATTAGGAGTGCCATGTGGGTAGTTTCCATTAGACTGATGAAATTTTTTCCAAAGACATTCTGTCCCTGTTGAATGAGGATGAATAGTTTGCCTATTACATGAATTTTGGGTAGGTCCCGGGGGAGGGGAGTGTTGTAACAACAGACTTGACCTTAAAAGGACAAAAATCTAAGATCTAGAATGCATATAAAATTCAAATTCTGAAAAAAAATTATCACAGAGATTCTTCATGGTATGTGAGTATCAGCACATTTGTGTTTAGATGCAATTATCAAGTAATTGGTGATGTAAGAGAGTGGGATTGCTAAAAAAAAATGTGAAAAGCTGAGTCTGATTGGCCATCTGAAGGCAAGTGAAGCAAGATAAGCAGTAAACTTTGTTCAGTTGATCTTTGGTCTTTAGAAAGTAATTTTATTTATGGCCTTGCCTAAAGTGATCATTCTTAACCTAAGCAGCTCAGAAACCAAATCTAAGCTAGAAAGCACTTTACAAAGTTCTTATGTTTCATAAGTCAAAGGTCCTTGAAAAGCAAGGTAGCAAATTTGCTGCCCATATATTCTAGCTGCAATAAGATCTAGCAGTGAATCTTCAGGCAATCTCTACTCTATTGATTATATTCCTTTTTGATTATATTTTAAATCTTACTTGTACTTGTGAAAAAGGCAATCAGTTTTATTAGAAGTAACATTATTTGGTGGAGGGTGGAATGGTGTCATTTTATGGATGAAATAGATAAAGGCTTTCTCAAAGAATTTAACCTGGAATATTGATAGATATAGATTTTTACAAAATTTTAGATATATTTTATCTTTAATGACTTCCTTCTGCTTTGTGTGTGGGTGTATATATGTGCATATTTGGTGGGGAGGTGCAAGCTATTTCTGCATTGAAAAATAATGAAAATACTCCAGAAGTCCTTTAGTGAAAATAGTCATCAATAATGGCTGGTTATTAAATCAGAAAATTTAGCTAATATGTGGAATTACATATATATGTGTGTATATATATATATATTCCCTTCCCATATTTCTGAAATGCACAAATTTCAGTTACCACAGTTTAGTTAAATAATACCAATTTTCCAATAAAAAGGTTCAAATTTAAATTACCATGATATATTAAATAGGAGAAGTTCCATAAAGTACACACTTTGCTGATGTACCTTGAATCCGCCAATTACTAAATAAATAACAGATGTGCATTATGATCACAGACCAATCATATCTTTGACTTCTGTCAAAGTCTCCCAGTAATTGATCACTGAACATCTGTTATTCAGTTTATACACAAGAGCATAGGTATACTTGTGTTGTTTCCTTATCTCCCAGTGATAAACGCATGTGACACTTTAAAACATGGATAATCAAAAGAGGTAACTGACCAGCAAAGACAAAAGTGCAACAAAGAAATACTGCTGACAGACAGGGTGACTTTTGTAGACCCAGGAGTGACTTCCAGATAGTCAGGCTAAAAGACAAAAACCAAAGTGCCAACCTTTGTGCAGGTACATCTGATTCTATATACTGTGGGAAGTGTGTGCAGAAGTTGTTCAGTCTACTTACCAACAAAGAAGGAAAGAGACAAATGACCAGGAAACCAATAGCAACAATAATCCCAAGAAAGAAGATGAGCATACTGAGAATTGCTACAATATATATCTGAAATATCCAGTTATCAGCAAAACCTTATGAAGCATGCAAAGAAAAGGAAAAGAAAAAGAAAGAAAGAAAGAAAGAAAGAAAGAAAGAAAGAAAGAAAGAAAGAAAGAAAGAAAGAAAGAAAGAAAGGAAGAGAAAGAAAGGAAGAAAGGAAGGAAGGAAAGAAGAAAGGAAGAAAGAAAGAAAGAAAAGAAAGAGTTTAGGACAACAACAAAATCGGACAATAGAAACAGCTTTTGAAAGGGCCCAGATGGTGAGCTTAGCAGTCAAAACCTCCAGAGCAACTATTATAATTATGTGCAAAGAAGTTAGAAAACCATGCTTGAAAAGTGAAAGGAAGATATGACAATAGCTCACCAGATCCAGAATATCAATAAAGAAATTTTTAAAGAACTATTAAAAAGGACCAAATAGAAATTTATCCAAGGAATGCAAGCTTGGTTTCACATTTGAAAATTGATTAATATCATATGACCATCTTAATAGACTTGATATTTAACAGAATTTGCCATCTTTTTTATGATAAAAACACTGGTCAAACTAGGAATATCAGGGGACTTCCTCGATCTGATAAAAGGTGTCCATGAAAACCCCACAGTAAACATCAGATTTGAAGGTGAAAGGCCAAATATTTTTCTAATAACCAAGAGCAAGGCACAGACGTTTGCTCTCAACATGTCTGTTTAACACTGTACTGGAGGTTCCAGCCAGAGTAATTAGGCAAGAAAAAGAAACAAAAGACATTCAGATTGGAATGGAAGAAATAAAACTATCTTCATATGCAGATGACGTGATCTTACGTGTAGAAATTCTTAAGGAATCCACAAAACAAATACAGCTTTTATTAGAACTAATAAGAGGACTTCAGCAGAAAGAAAGATGGCTTCAGAAACAAGATTAATATACACCAAAAATACACTAGCATTTAAAAATTTGAAAATTAAGTAAACGATCTCATTTACAACAGCATCAAAAGGAATAAACTACTTCAACAAAAGAAGTACATGACTTGTACTCTGAAAACTACAAAATAACGTTACAAAGTTAAAGATCTAAGTAAATGGCAAGAAATTTCATGTTCATGGACTGTAATAATCAATATTGTTAAAATGGCAATAGTCCCAAAATTCAGTCTACAGATCCAACACAATCTCTATCAATATCCCTGCGGGCATTTTGCAAAAATTGATAAACTAATTCTAAAATTCATATGAAAGTGCAAGGAGCCCTGAAGAGCTAAAACAATCTTGACAAAGAAAAATAAATTTGAAAGAGTCTTACTTCATGATTGCAAAGTTATTACAAAATTATAATAAACAAAATAGTGTGATACCACTATACAAATATGACAATATAACATATAGATCAATGGAAGAAAATTGAGAGTTTTGGAAATAAACCCTTACATTTATAGTCAAATGATTTTTAACAAGGGTGCCAAGACTATTCAATGGGGGAAGAATAGTGTTTTCAACAAATGGAGTTGGGACAATTGATATCCACACACAAAGTAATGAACTTTGACTTCACAGTGTGTGAAAAATTAACTCTAAGTGGATCAGAGACTTAAATGTAAGAGCTAAACATACAAAGCTCTAAGGAAATAACCTAGGAGTGAATCTTTGTGACTGGCGTTAGGCAACAGTTTATTAGATGTGACACCAAAAGGACAAACAACAAAAGAAAAATAAGCAGATAAATAGGAAATGATCAAAATAAAAAAATTTATGTGCTACAAATGATATCATCAAGAAAGTGAAATGATAAATCACAGATTAGGAGAAAATATTTGCAAATCATATATCTTGTGGGATTTGTATCCATAATAAAAAACACATTCAACTTAATAAAATGAAAAATAGCTCAATTTAAAAACAGGCAAAAAATGTGTATAGACATTTCTCCAAAGAAGATCTACAAATGGCTAATAAGCACAATAACATTAACATTTGGGAAATGTAAATCAGAACCATGGTAAAATACAACCTCACACCCATTAGGATGCCTATAATAAAAAAGTCAGACAATAAAAAGACTTGGCAAGGATGTTAAGAAATCAGAGCCTTCATACATTGCTGGTTGGAATTTACTATGTTGTAGAGACTTTATAGAACAATTTGGGTTCTCCCATAAAAGGTTAAAAATAAAGTTATTACATAACTCAGGAATTCCACTCTTAGGTATGTACACAAGAGAACTGAATGCATATGTCCACACAGAATCTTGTACATGAATTATTACAGCAGCATCATTCATAATAAAGAAAATTGGAAACAACTCAAATATCTATCAGCTGATGAATGGATAAACAAAATGTGGTATATCCATACCAAAGAATATTATTCAGCAATAAAAAAGAAATTAAGTAATGACAGATCCCACAACATGGATGAACTGTGGGAATATTATTCTAAGGTAAAGAAAATAGTCACAAGAAACTGTATACTATATGATTCCATTTACATAAGATTTCCATAATTTAAAGACTGTAGAGACATAAAGTATACTGGCTGAGGGCAGGGAGTGGTGTGGTGGGTCCTGGGAAAAAGGGAAAGTGAAGGATAATGGTTATGTACGAGGGTGAGTCAAAACTTATCCGCACTCTGGCTGTAGAATTTACAGATGTTTTAATATAACCAGAGTGCGGATAATTTTTGACTCACCCATGTATTTCTCTTAGGGGAGATGGGAGATGAACATATTTTAAAATTAGTGGTAATGGTTGCATAACTCTGTAAATATACTGAAAAAGAACACATTGTAGGTCCTCCCTGGTGGTGCAGTGGTTAAGAACCTTCCTGCCAATACAGGGGACACAGGTTCGAGCTCTGGTCTGGGAAGATCCCACATGCCGTGGAGCAACTAAGTCCGTGAGCCACAACTACTGAAGCCCATGCGCCTAGAGCCCGTGCTTCACAACAAGAGAAACCACGGCAATGAGGAGCCCACACACCACAACAAAAGAGTAGCCTCAGCTCACCGCAGCTAGAGAAGCCCACGTGCAGCAACAAAGACCCAACACAGCCCATAAACAAACAAATAAACAAATAAATAAATAGCACTTGCCTCTGGATCTCAGTCATCTTTTTTTGGATACCAGAGAAACAATGTCGTTTGGCCACAGAACTTCCTTGCTCTCTGTGAGTGCTGACCCGTGCCAATTTTCATCAGAGAAGCGGATTTGATCCCTGTCTTCCACACAACTTACTGGCATCCTCCAACCTACGCTTTTATTTGATACTATTGGAGTATGAACAATTTTCTTCCATTTCATTCTGAAAAAACGTCATTGGGCCCAAGAGCTTCAAAGATGTTTTATTTCTGTTGCCAACTTTCAATTTGATCGAAATAAATTCTTAAAAATTGTACTTTTTCTGGTTCCTTTTATTTGAAGTTATAGGGTGAGATTTAAAACCTTCCTAACTTAAGCACAGATAGAATTGAATTCATTACTTTGACATTTTCCTTTCATTTCATAGGCATCAAAAAATAGGGAAGACTATCAAATGCATTTTTGTAGTTATCTCTACTATTAAGGTTTAATGTCTTTTTGTTTCCTTTTGTTTATCTGTTTATTTGGCTGGAATTCAAAAGGAAGAGGTTTGGATAAAAATGAGATAAACAACTGTAGTTTTGAAAAAAACATTTTCTGTTCCTTCATATAATCAACATATATGTTTGGGACACTGGGAAATAATGTTAATAAAGGACTCCCATCAGGACATTTTGGTACAGTGAGGAAGGTGGGGGGACAAAGGAATGTTAGAAGCTCCATCCAACAACCCAGTAGAGTGAGGATTTTAGAAGATGTGAAGGAGAGAAACTGGCTAGGAGCAGTTAATTAAAACTATTATTACAATAATCTAGGCGTAGTCTGAGAGAAAGGGGAAGAGGCCAGAGATACTGAGGGGGGAGAATTGTCAGAACATGGTGACCATTTGTATTTGGGCAATTTAGGGAGGAAATAAGAGGGAGGAATAAGAAATATTTTTTTTTAGCCTTTCAACCTTTTTTTTAAAAAAAATTCGGGTGAAATTCACATATTATGAAATTAACCATTTTAAAGTGCACAGTTAATAGCATTTAGTGCATTTGCAATGATTTTCAGCCATCACCTCTATCTAGTTCCTAAACATAAGAAATAATTCTTAATGCTCTGCTTGGGCAACTGGATGGACAGTAGAGAAAACTGGAGAAGAACAGGCTTGTAGCCTCAGAGGGCATTTGAGACATCTAGAAGAGCTTTAAATTAACTTGACTGAATGTTTTGTGGCAAGTCAGAAATCTGTACCATATATTATGGGTAAGTACAACTTTAAATTGAATTAAATTACTATTCCTGGCCAGTGGGGCAAGAGGAAACAGCCACGTCTGGCTTCTGCCTTCAGCAATTTTCTGTGTCCAAAGCTGAAAACCAAGGGACAAAGGATTGTCCATAATTGAAGTGAGGAGATCCTGGCTTCAGTGACCCTCACATTGCAGCACTAAGGGGAGTGATTTAAAAGTTCATTTTGGAAATGTTGATTTGCCATGTAGAGCTAATAAAGATGGACTAAATTGTCCCCACATGTTCTATACAACAGTCATCCATAACCCCAGAATTCTCCCTAATTGTGTATACTTGGAAGACAGTCAGTGCTATTTTTACCCATTGATGCATTTCTCCTCCCAGCTTCATTGTGATTCATTGTGTGCTTTCCTTGGAGCAAATATAATTTGAGATTGAAATAGCCCCACTGGGAATGCTCAGGTTAAGCATGAGCTATGTTTTGATACAGACTATCCATTATAACTTAAATAGAGTAACATTATGGTCTTCACAGGCTTAAGGGGGCAGAGGACTTAGCTGGAAGGACAAGTCACACAGGTAAAGTCTTGTGATGCAATAAGGCTGGATGGTGCCTCCAGAAGGAGGCTCTTGTATGTGTCTACTTTAGCCAGACAAACCATGCATTCACTGTGGACTGAACATGCCATATAGAGTGTAAGATGCCCTTCTCTCCCCACTCACCTAAATCGTATTATAAAGGCTCCAACTTAAGCACAGTTTACTCTGTGAAACTTATCTTTTTTGTCCCTCCCAGAGTGACGTGTCTCTACTTTCAACTCAAAGAACATTCATTATTTGCCTCTCTCACTTGGTCCTTGGCAAAGGCTGCCATGTATTGGTGCCACTCTTTTTTTTTTAAGAAATGGGTTTTGTATGTTCCTTAGGTTTCCTTGTATGTTCAGCAGGACTTCAAGATCTCAGTTGTCTATTAAGGTGCCTTAACCACAGTGGGTACTTGATAAAACTTTTTTAGTAGGTGCTTACTGCAACAATGTAGGTAACTTTTAGTTTCACTACAAATGCTTTCCAATTGCTTTACTGCTAATGAGGACTGGGCTCTGAAAAAAAAAAACAAAACAACCTTGTGGAATTCTAAATATTGAAATCTATTATTTAGGGTGATTTACATGTCTGTACCTTCCATTAGACAGTGAACTTTATAAGCACTGTTTCTCACTCATCTGATTTGCTTTTACTAAGGAGGCATTCATAATTTGAATGGTGGTCCCTACTCTCCCGCAACTTGCAATCTGTGTGGGGGACAGATGACAGCAACAACAACAGTAACAAAACAATTTTAGCAGTTATTGTTGTAAAAAAACAAAACAAAACAAAACACTGTGCCAGTTACAACTTGCAAGAATGAGGAAGTACTTTTATAAAGAAATGAGAAAATAATACAGGGAAGATGAAATGGATGTATTAGGGAGGCCTTTCTGTGAAGGTGGTATTTAATTTAAAAACTGTTGAATGAGGAGCAAGCCCGTGAAAACAGTAAGGGGAATCATACCTAGGAGATAAAGGACAAGTTGACCTCAGAGCAAGGAGCATGGGTGATGTTAGAAAACTGTACTTACTTTTCATTAGCAGTAGAGGTCAAGGTACCTAAAATTTTTATTTTAAAAGACATAATATTTGTTTTTCTCTTTCTGGCTTACTTCACTCTGTATGACTGATTCTAGGTCCAGTAGCACTGACATATATATACTACCAAATGTAAAACAGACAGCTAGCGGGAGGCTGCTGCATAACACAGGGAGATCAACTCTATGATGGGTGATGACTTAGAGGGCTGGAATAGGGAGGGTGGGAGGGAGCCGTGGGAGGGAGGGGATATGAGGATATATGTATAAACACAGCTGATTCACTTTGTTATATAGCAGAAACTGGCACAACAGTATAAAGCAATTATATCTCAATAAAGAGCTAAAAAAAAGTAACTGGTTTTGTGCAAGGTATTCTCAGAAGAAAAAAAAAAGACATCATAGTGGAAGCAAATTATTTATGAACATAGTGGCTAGCAAAAGCAGTTAGCAGCATTGGTTTGCTCTGTTTTTTTAGGGGGAAGGAGTCAGTGTTTTTTAATTAATTAATTAATTAATTAATTTATTGGCTGCGTTGGGTCTTCATTGCTGCACACGGGCTTTCTCTAGTTGCTGCGAGCAGGGGCTACTGTTCATTGTGGTGCGCAGCCTCCTGGTTGGAGTGGCTTCTCTTGCTGTGGAGCACGGGCTCTCAGTGTTGATTTTTGAAAAGCCTATTTTTAGAGCAGTTTTAGGTTCACAGCACAATGAGAGGAAGGTAGAGACATTTCGTACATACTCTCTGCACCCACAGGCACAGCCTCCCCTGTCATCAGCATCCCCCACCTGCGGGGACATTTGCCCCAACTGATGAACCTACACTGACAATCATTATCAGCCAAAGTCGACAGTTTACCTTGAGGTTCACTCTCGGTGTTGTACGTGCTATGGGTTTGGATGAACATAAGGACACCTATCCACCATTATAATATCATATAGAGTACTTTTGTCATCCGCAAAGCCCATTAACAATTCCTGGGAAATAGAAATAGAATACGAGTCATAAAATAAGTCTAACATTAATTTTTTCCCTCTGTGTGGCGTCTAGCTTCACTGGCTCACAGGGAACGGCAGGCAGGGGCCTCGCATCCGAGCCTTCCACCAGAGCTCCCGGTGGGACGTGCCTGTGCCCACCCCTCAGCTCGGTGGGCCGTGGGCACTGCGCATGACAGCCCAGTCCAAGATGGCAGCGGCGGCCACCGTCTACAGAGACACTGCGCCCGGCACTGCGATCTGGGGCCGTGCGCAGCCCAGCCCCACTGGCCTCGCGAGAACTCCGCCTAACCTCGCTGACCGGAACCCTATAAAACAGCCCCGAAGCCCCACCCATGGCCTTTCTAGGGGACCGTGTCTTCTAGAGCACGGGGCTCACCGCCCGCCTCTCCGTTCTTTGATCAAAGACTAAGGCTTTCCTTTGCATCTGAACCAGACCGGGTCTCCTCTTATTGACAGGAACATCACCAGGAAGGAGGACCTTTGCTGGGGCCTGACTCAAAAGGGTAGGTAACATTTTCACTGCCCTAAAAATCCTCTGTGCTCTACCTATTCATCCCATCTTCCCCGCAACCCCTGGCAACCACTAATCTTTTTAGTTTCCATATTTCTGCCTTTTTCAGAATGTCATATGATTGCAATCATACAGTATGTAGTCTTTTCAGATTGGTTTCTTTCACTTTGTAATATGTATTTACGGTTCCTCTGTGTCTTTTTGTGGTTTGATAGTTCGTTTCTTTTCAGCCGAATAACATTCCATTGTCTGGATGTATCACAGCTTATGCATTCACGTACAGAAGAACATCTTGGTTGCCTTCAAGTTTTGACAATTATGAACAAGGCTGTTGTAAATATCCATACCTAGGTTTTTGTGTGGACATACGTTGTCAACTCCTTTGAGTAGATACCGAATTACACAAAAGCTAGGTCATATGTTAAGAGGATGTTTGGCTTTGTAAGAAAGGGGTATTGGTATTGGTTTTCTAGGAAATAGGATTGTACACGGAGAGAGCTGGTTGAGGTGTTTGCTGTTTTTGTAACTCAGACTTTATTATTAATATTTAATTATATTTCCCTCTTCTGGTCTCCCACCTCCACTCTGAGTGAAGTTTCCCTTCACCAGTTTTCACAGAGATTACCGGGTGTCCTGTAATAAAGTTAGTTTGTATATTGGGACCCACGTAATGGAGGCTAACCCAGTGGCTCAGCCCACAGCACAAATCTAAACCTAAGGCAGCCTGTACTTATAGGAAATACCTGTTAAGGGATCGTAACAGACACATGTCACAATCTCCAACTCAGCTTTAGCCAGCTTACCTTACCCTAGAAAATAGGACCCGCTAGGAAACCTATAAGGAAATCCCTGACCTCCTAGCCAATCATGTCCCCTTTCTGAATCGCCTCTTCTAACGCTCTAAAAAACTCACTATTTCCCCAACTCCCTCAGTAAGTGTGGTTCACTGCTTGTGAGGCTTTGTACTTCCCCAATCCATGATTGTTTTTTCTTGGATAAAGAATATCAAATTTGATACTAAATTGTTTGTTTTGTCATTGGACACCTGTTTAGCACCCCTTCCTGGTTATCTCTGCCTTTCATGGGTTGTGGCTGCTTTATAATGCTGTTCCTTGTAGTAAACTGACAATAGTGAAAACGATTCTTGTCTGCTGGAATATAAATTGTCTGGGGGGGAGATGCAACTGATTATTTCCCTGTAGTTTTACATCTCTTTGCAAATTCATTTTCTCATTGCCTAGAATCAGAATTCTTTGAATTCTCATTTAAACTGGTCATTATATTTTACACGTCCACTGATTATTTAATGAATTAAATACAATCTTTGAATGTGTTTTTTATATTTGTGTGAGATGAGAGTCATGATTTAAACTTATTAACATATCTTTTAATGGCATTTTCTCACAATTTGTTAATATTCTTACAATGCACGTGTTTTACTTCATAATGGCAACTTACTCCTTTTCTAAAGCTTATTTTAATGTTGTTTCTGGGTTTTGAAGTCATTGTAGTTTCAAAACCATATTAAGCATGGTTCTTAAGTTTTTCCTTAGTTATGAAATACCCATTTAAACCACACTGTAGCTAAGCTTTAATATTAGAATCTTAGATTAGGTTCAGAGCCATGGATATGGGAGGCAATATAGTTGAGGAAAAAAAGAAGGTATAGGGAGAAAAATAAAACTATTCTCTCCTTTCCTGGCAGGAAATTTTGAAAATTGGCAAAGTTTGTTTTGGCAAATCCCACCTCCCTGTTATCATTTTCTTTCTCTCATTCCTGGTAATATATACATATATATATTTTTTATCAGTCACCAACACTTCAGTTTTAACACTCTGGCTTTTTTGTTGTTGCTGTTGCTAAGTGTCAGAATGTATTTTAATTCAATTAACATCTATTTAAAGAGCAATGTTATAATAGCTACACAAACAAGATACAAACAGATGCTTTAACTAATTTAAAGGTTTTAGGTATTTCAAAAATTCTGTAGGGCCCCCCCAAAAAAAACCAACAATACACACTTCATTAGTCCTTGGCCTGTTGTGTCTTTTTGAGGCCTCTCATGTTTGTTTCCAGAAGAATTTATGTTAAAATAAGATCTTTGCTAATGAGATCAGTTGCTCTTGTTGGTGTTTCAGCATTTAGAGACCTGCAACAAAGTGATGGAGAAAGCTGATTTGGGAGAGGGTGCTTACTTATTTACAGTTCAGTTCACCCCAAGAGAATTGTTTTCTGCCACTCACCTTAAACTATGCCTGCTTTTAACTGAAATCATTCTTGACTGTCCTGTGCTTAGTGAATGGAGAAACACTCAGCTAAGGTCTTGGCTGGGTGAAAACTGTGACAGGTTCGAAACCTGTAAAATTAACAAAACAGAAAATGCCATTAAGTTTTAATCCCTTTAAGAACAGACAGTTTCTTGGAAAACACCATAACACAATAAATCACACTTTTGAAAGCTCATGTTTAGCTTCGGTCCATCAGGGTAATTTGGGTTACGCCCAGGGATGTCACACGATGCAAGTGATGCAGGTCCAAGGTAAATTTGGAAAATGGTATTTTAACAGGACACTGTCAAGCCAAAGACAGAATGGAACTATACTTAAACTCGACTCTAGTTGGTAAATTCCTTATTCACGGACATGGGGCAGGGAGTACAGACTAACTATTCTGAGCCTACTTTTCATGTGTGCTGGGAATGTCCAAAAGAACAAATGGATGGTGTATGTTGAGTGAATGGTGAAAGATCTAGATGTTGATACAGACACCATTGTGGAAATGTGTATAAAATGGATTAGTAAGCACACGTGCATTTTCTAGCTTTGTCTGTCAAGAGGCCTGGCAGCAGTGATATCTAAGTAGCAGTAGCACCCTTGGTATTGTTGGGAAGGGGGAAATTTCCCCCTCTACCTTGCTTGAGTTTTTGTAGCTGGATGAATAATAAAATTGATACAAGACAGATTAACAGAAGAAAAAGAAGCAAATTTTAATTCATGTGCACAGAGGTCTTATAGAAATGGGACCTAAAAAGTGGTGAAAGCTGGCAAATTTTATACTTTCTTAGGCAAAGAAACAATAAATTTGAGAGGAATTGACAGGACAAAGAAACTTCGACTTTGGGTACTTAATTAGTAAGGAATTTAAGTTTGGGCTTGGGTAGTAAATTAGTAAGGAAGTAACAAGGGTTGTTTGTATAAGCTTTCCCACCCTGAATTCCCTATTGTTGGTGATAAGGATGTCTTTCTACCTCCTGGTACATGGAGGGCACCTTTCACATGAGAGATTTATTTCCTGCTTTCAAAGAGACAGAGAAGGTCAAAGTATTCCTCTTGCATTGGCCGTTTCTAAGTAACTTTAATTCAAAATAATCAATATGCCATTGAGGCATATTTTGGGGTGGTCTTCCCTGGGTCCCAACAATGTCCACACCTTGATTTCTAAATAGCATTGTCTAATAATGCTTCAGGCTTCTTGAAGAAATGGCTGATTCCACAGCTGGAGCAGAGAAAATACCTGATGAGTTTAGAGCATCTGGTAATTCCAGAAAGCAAGAAAGTACTCAAAAAACCAAAGAGATGTACCAAAGGAGCATAAGAGTCTATCTGAAAAAAACTCCCAAAGGTCAAAGCTGAAGCAATCAATTTGAGTGACAAAATCATGTGGCATTAGATTACTATCCAAAGTAAAAACTGAACATGCATAAATTCATACTGATATAAAAAAAGATTGCATAAATAAGTAAATGGGGAGAAGGAACAGATCTTCCTCACCGAAGAATTCCAAATAATATAATTTAGATATTCTGCTCGCCAAGAGGTAGACTATATCTACACTCCTTCTACCTTTTTGAGTGTGGGCTAGGTGATTTGCTTCCAGAGCGTATGGAGTTAAAGAAGAGGGAAAAAGATAGTAACTGTACAGTGAAGAAACCTGGCAAACACCACCTTAACCAAGTGATCAAGGTCCATATCACCAGTGATAAATCATGACGATAGCATGTATCTTCTAATATAATAGATCAAGTCTTGCTACAGAGCTAACTGTTGAGAGGTCCGTGTGTACTTGAAAAGAGTCGGAAGTTTCTTTAAGGGGAGGTATATGTTTCCCTATATATAAACTTGATAAAGTTTATTAAATGTGTTATTTGAATATTATGTGGTTTATTTTTCAGCTAGATAAATTTTAATAAGTAAAATTAAACTTTATAAATATAATTACTTGTTCGTATAAATTTTCCCCATAATGCTGTTATTGTTTTTAAATATTTAAGTGCTTGTTTTGAAGATACATGTATAATCACAACATATTGATTAATTCATTAAACATATATATGGTGCTTCCTATATTCCTAAAGCTCTTCTTATACTTTATGATTAATCCATTTAATCCTTATAACAATCCTGTGAGTTAAAGACCGTTTTTAGCCTTAATAACTTAACTTTTCTTGCACGCATCAATTTTTTCATAACATTATTGAATTTTTCCATTTCTAGGTTATTATGGAAAAACAAGTCAACATCTGGGATTATGAAAAAAATCAATAAAAATAAAAATATGTTTATAGCAATGGGGTGCCATATACAGCCTTCAATTTAGAATCATAGGGCAGCAACTTGGTAGTTCTCCTAATACCTTCAGCTCAGTCTAGGTATTGGTGGGCTGTGCAATTCCATTAAAACTAGCATTAAAAAAATAAAACAATTTCTAACGTATTTAAGAATTCACATGTAGGTTTCTGATATTTTAGCACTTTGTACAGTCAGCATCTATTTATTTGTGCTTCTCTAAACCCAAGGGATCACCATTTAAGAGTTCAGTACACAGTCCTACCAGGCCAAAATATCATTTCTTTGTTTTAGCTCAGAGCAGCAATTTGTGAACTACCTTATTTTAGGGACTTTGGCTAAGATGATCAGGTACAAACAAAAATTTCTAAATGTTACTGAGATCATTGTCTTCCAGAAATTATTGTTGTGGATTTTTTTTTCATTTAATTAATTAATTTTATTTTATTTTTTTAAGAACTTTTATTGAGATACAGTTAACAGACAATAAACTGCATATATTTAGAGTGTACAATTTGGTATTTTTTTTCTTATTAGTAATGTATATATGGCAATCCCAATCCAAATATTATTCCATCAAAATAAAGTTTAATTTTCCTGACACTTTAAAAATAAACAAATACAATTGCCAAATGCTTTTATTATAATTCCATGAGGTAAATTAAATGAGTTCCAGGAAGTCATATTTAATGATGTAATTGCTTGCTCTATGTGAAAAGATATACCCATTGAAAATCACTTCTTAGCAAACAAGATAATTTTCTTTGAAAATGCAAACTATAGCATGTAAGTAAGGTTTTGGAAAGATTTTCTAATTTATAATGCATGAAAAATGTTGCATTGTCATTATTGCTTTTGATTACTTCATAGTAATTAACATTTGTTTATAGATACTGCACACGTAGGAGACTAAATAGAGATCTGAAGGAAAAAAAGTGGCTTAAAATCCAGCTCAGCTGTGACCTAGTCTTGTATCCTTTGGCAAGTGACTATAAACTGCTCTAAGGTGACATATGTATTGCTAAAAAATCATGACTTTATACAGATTAACACAATAAAAGCCACAGGGCTTAGGGGAAAATTGGGACTGGGGCACAACACTTAAAATTTTGGTTAGTGACACATTAGACCAAAAATATAGGAGCCTAATTAAAACAGTTGCACAGTTTTACACATATAAAATGGTTAAGAAATACATATATGGGGGGGTTGGGGTGGGATGAATTGGGAGATTGGGATTGCCATACATACATTATTAATAAGAAAAAATATCAAATTCTACACTTTAAATATATGCTGTTTATTATATGTCAGTTGTACCTTAATAAAAGTTCTTAAAGAAAAGAAAAAAAGAAATACATACATGATACAATAGATATGGCACTTTTCCTTGGGGAAAAAACCTTCAATTCTCATGTGGAAGTAGACATCAAAAGGGTTGCAGCTTTTGTTACTGTGAAGTGATGGAAGAAGGGTTATCTGAACTCAGAGGGAAAGTTGTAATCCCAGTTGTGGATGGGGGTAGTTCATAATGTATAACCCAGGCAGCGAGCTGCGGTAGCTGGTAGATGTTTGAAGTGTGTATGTTTTGTCTGTTCTTTCATGGCTCAGTTCAGCTAGGTGCAGTTTTCTGCATACCGTCTGTTTCCAATGGATGAAATCACACGTAAGCAAAAGCAAATCTACTTTGTCCTAAAATTGTTTCTTAATATATCAATCACATTGGAATACATTTGGGTTTTTGACTCAGGTATTATAAGAGAACTGACTGTAAATATTAGTGGATTGCAGTGTTATTGAATTTTAGTTCAGGCAGAACTTCTAAATTCTCCTAGAAATACTCATTGGCATTAACTGTGGCAGTGGAATCTTGTTTTAGGTCCATGCTTTCATCTCCTATATTTATACTTCAGAATATTTCTGCCATCAATGTGTGTATCTATTCAGTACTCTGCTGTTTTCTTTCTGTTTCTACCCACTGTGTCTTGTTATATCCTCAGAGCAGTGAAGAAAAAATATGTGACTACACAGCAGGGGTATAGATCAGGCAATCCCTTTAAGTATACTTGGCACTGCTCTGTCTTTAAGCAATTAACCCAACCTGTATAATTACACTGCCTCTGCTGGGCAAGGGTTTTTCCTAATACAGCATCAGTGGACCGTGTGGGCCTGAATGTTAGTCCAAGCTCAGCATATTTCGTCAACACTGTGATTTCCCTGGATGCATGCCAACACAACAATATCAAAACATCAAGAAGCAGAAACATGTTTTCAGTAGTACAGCAAAAGGAAGAAAATTCATTCAAAGGACTCTTTAATCTGGAATTAAACTTTTATCTAAAATGCCTTTCCTTCCTCTTGAGCTAATTTTACCTACCCCTTAAAGCCTCATTGTGCTGCTTCCTCCAATAACTCTTGAGATGCTGCTCCCCCACTAACTGTGTCCACACATCCCACCTGATCCAATAGACCTAAGTTTGTAGCTTCGTGCGCTTCGCAGCACTGGTGTCTCCACAGATCTCCCTTCCTCTCAGCGGTTTTAGAGATCTCAACAGAAGGCACACCTGCCTGTAGCAGAACCTCCACCTTCCTGTCCATAGCATCCCTTGGTTGATTAGCTTCTTTCCATGACCCAATGTAGGAGTCAGTTTTTCTTTAGTTGTTTTACCTTTAACAATTTTTTTCTAATCAACTGACATGTTGGCTTTGGGACTAAAAGAGAGCTGCCAAAGTTGACTTATTCAGTAGACATGCACTCTCAGTATATGTTGTAAAGAATCTTAAAAATCACCCCTGCCAAATGTTTGTCAAGCTTAGATATAAATATTTTTCTGACAAAAACTCAACACTTGCTGAGCAGCTTATTTAGCATGTAGACAATTCTTTAATGAAGTTCTTCTTAATTCAACACTGAATTACCTCTTCAGAGTACACAGCAATGCCAATTCCATCCCTCTAAGAGTCCCAGAAGAATACAAATTGTTGTCGCTAAGAAAACTTCTAAAATATATTAAGAAATCTGACTTTTTCCACCAATGTTGAGTTCTTTTTTTTCTTTAAGAACTTTTATTGAGATACAATTGGCATACAGTAAACTGCATGTATTTAAAGTGTACAACTTGATTTTTTTTTCTTGTTAGTAATGTATAGATGGCAATCCCAATCTACCAATTCATCCCACCCCAACGCCCCCCCCTTCCCCACTTGGTGTCCATATGTTTGTTCTCTACATCTGTGTCTCTATTTCTGCCTTGCAAACAGGTTGGTTTGTACCATTTTTCTAGAGTCCGCACATATGTGTTAATATACGATATTTGTTTTCCTCTTTCTGACTCACTTCACTCTGTATGACAGTGTCTAGGTCCATCCAAGTCTCTACAAATGTCCCGATTTCATTCTTTTTTACAGCTGAGCTCTTTTTTCTCCAGGTTCATGTTCATTTCCGCAAACTGATCCTCAGAAAACACAGTTGTGAATCCTTTCAATGCTTGTTTCTTTGAGTTTGGAATTTTGTCTATTTCTTTTTTAGGCCACAGCATCCAGAATTGTTTCTGAAGGTTGTTTTTTTATTTGTTTGTTTGTTTGTTTTGACCATTTACAATACTTAGCACAATGTAAACCAATAAGTAGATAATTAAAATATTGATTATTTGTGGTGAACTTTCTATATGATGGATTTTTAGAGTTGTCCTCACAGGAGACATTACCTTTTCGATAGAAGCATTTATGGGTGATTTGAAAAAAGTCATAAGATTTTCAGGAAGCTTCCATTCCTTGCTTTTGGGTAATTCTACATACTCTGCATGCTTATAATCAATTTTCCTTGCAACTTTCTTTTCTATTTTTATTTGACTAAGAAATGACTAAACTAAAATGCCTATTAAATGTTAGAATTGGTAAAACCATTAAATGCTTCTTCAAGTGTGGTCATTTGATTATACAGACTATGGAAATCTTACAGTCGGTTTTGCTACATGAAGAGAAGCTACAGACACACATACCTATATGTAGCCCCAAGTCAAATTTCTTGAGTCCATGACAACCTGGAATCTAGCTCAGTTCAATGAACAATCAACAAGTTCTCACCAAAGTCCATTGTAATGTCTAAACATTTTTGTCATTCAGTAATTTACCCCCTCACATAATTTACCCCCTCACATAATTTACCCTACAATTTTCCAGTCACTCCAAAAAACCCAAATACATTCAGATTTCTCTGATTGATATTTTATACTTGTTTTCATACCGCTATATCTATAATTGACAAAGGAAAGAAACAATTCTTCAGGCATTATGTGAACAGTATTGAAAAGAAGAAATCGCTAAGAAAATGAAATTGTATATGGGTAGAATACCAGACTCTCAGAGTAGGGAGATAAAGTGGAAAGCCAGTAACACTGAGAAAAGCCATAAGAAAGGAAGAACATTCAAGTTTTTGAATAGAAAAATGTGGCAGCACTGAACAATAATTACTTGAATCTCTAGTACTCAGAAAAGAATTAACTAATTTTTATTTGTTTGAAAGTCTGACGTAAAATGCGTGGTCATTATAAAAAGAGAGACATTTTCCCCAAATCCATCAATACGGCCATGAAGTCTAGTTTCTTTTGCAACATCTTGTATTTGTCTATTATGAAAGAAACCACCGCCAGACATTGACTGGCCCCAGATAACATGTATATGGTTGAGTTCTGGCGGTTGACTGGCTGAGTCACCTGTTTTTTCCTTATCCACCAGACTAAGTCAGGCTTATTCGCATCATGGTGGTCCCAAAATTCTCAAGGTCAGCAGAAGGGGACAAGCTCTAACATACAAACACTTTCCAGTGTGTGTTGGTGTCCTCTTGTCCCACTGACCAAATAAGGCAATATAGCTAACCCATTTGTAAAGGGAGTGATTGTGGAGATCGATCCTACTTCCTGGTGGAAGGAAAGAATTTGTAGTCGTTTTGCAATCTATAACATCCAGTTGACCTTGTGCCGTTTATCAAAGGAACTTTCTTTTCTCTACCACTTTTTTGTTATTTTGCCATAAAGCAAACATATATATATATATATGGCAATCATCTTTATTTTAGAAGTATTTGTAGGTTGCTGCCTGTTCCATTTCTCATTCATTATATTGATTATTTCACACTCTTCCCTCTTTTAATCAGTCTCACAAGCATCTTATCAGTTTTATTAGTCTTTCTGATAATCAGCTTTTAACTATTATGTGTGAGTGTAGATTATTGTTTTCTATTTTTTACACTTTTTTGTTAACATTTACTTTCTTCTGCTTTCCTTGAGTTTAATTTTCTGGTTCTTTTTTCCTGATATTTTTTCCTATTATATCTATGCCTGTCAGTGTAGGCAATGTTATGCTATCATAATGAACACCCTCCTTGCTTAAAATAATAGTTTTACTTCTCTCTATAACTTTATGTCTGTCATGGGTCAGCAGGGGCTTTCTTCTTCAAAATCATTATTCACGCTCTGTGACTTCAGTATACTGAAGGGTCAGCATATTATAATTGTAAATTCTAACTTTTCCTTAAGATATTTGCATTTTTACTGAGATCACAGCCTTCACCAAAGTCTGTGAATGCATACTTCAAATATCAGGAAAGATTCAAGGTAAAGAGCTCAGAAATTTTCTTAAATACTTGAAAATATTGTCTTTTGATTGGGGCATGCTATATATAGCTTGTGCAAATTTGTTTATTTTTTGGACTATTTTTTATGGAGAATTTTAGGTGGCAAGTACCTGGATTTTTGTCTTCTATTTTTCTCTTTATGTTATGCCAGAGGCCTAGCAGTAGATTTCTGCTCCTGAGAAAAAGCCAGCAATGCTCTGCTCTGTGTGATTTACAAGGAAAGTATTTCGGAAATGGTAAAACTCGTAGACAGCATTTTTCAGAACCACTGTGTGACTCCCTAGGGCAAATTCTGAGAGGCTTGTGAGCCCGAAGACTGTGAGGGGATTCTATTTTACAGACTCTTAGGTACAACCAAAATGCCTGAAGGGGCATGGCCTACATAAGATGTAATTTGCAGGTTGTAAATTAGTTTTAACAACGCATATAAGATTGCTGAATCCAGTATTCTCTACATATTGCAAAATTAATGCTTTGGGGCTTTCTTTTAAGCTTGGATAAAGCTGGGTAGAGATGGGGTTTTCTTCTCTGCAGGACATCATCATAACAATTACTTTTGTTCCAACTTGTCTGGAGGGAGAAATTGAAGCTTAGGGGTATGTTCCAGTCCATTAGGCAGTTTAAAGTTCTTGCTGGGGCATAAGATTCAGCTCGTAGATTATACACTTTGCATGAGTTACTAGAATCACTTGCCAAGTGTGGCTACCTAGACAACATATCCCAGCTTCAATTAAAAAAATATATATATATATGTATATATATACACGTATATGTAAATATGAAAGATGGCCTTCATGTGTCCCTTAGGTTGACTAAACTTTTACACACTTTTTTTTAAGACCATAGGTCAATAAGCATCTTTTCCTTAGAACATTTACTTTAGAAAATTTTCAACTGTAATTCTTTCTCTGCTTCTTTGAGATGTAAATCTTCTCCCAGCTTCTTGCCAGTTTTACAGTTCAGGAATATCACGCTTTAAGGACTTGGGAGCCATCCCTTTGAAATGTGATTATCAAGAAAGACAGGGCTCCTTTCTCCCAGTCACTGTGCGAGGGTAGGAGTGTAACTTCCATAAGGAACAATAGGTGAACACAGGTGTCCTTGTCTCATTGAGCAGCCTCCCAGCTAACCAGCCTCCCATAGTTTTCCACTAGCTCACCCTAGTGGTTTTTTGGGGGTTTTTTTGTTTGTTTGTTTGTTTGTTTTGCTGTGCGCGGGCTTTCTTTCGTTGCGGTGAGTGGAGGCTACTCTTTGTTGTGGTGTGCGGGCTCCTCATTGCCGTGGCTTCTCTTGTTGTGGAGCATGGGCTCTAGGCACGTGGGCTTCAGTCGTTGCAGCGCATGGGCTCAATAGTTGTGGCTCACAGGCTCTAAAGCGCAGGCTCAATAGTTGTGGCGCATGGGCTTAGTTTCTCCACAACATGTGGGATCTTCCTGGAGCAGGGATCGAATCCATGTCCCCTGCATTGGCAGGTGGATTCTTAACCACTGTACCATCTAGGAAGCCCCCACCCTAGTGCATTTTGTTTCAGGGGGTTGAGTTCAATCTCTTTCTCCTGTTGTAGTAGTCTTGAATAAAGTTTTCCTTGCCTGCTTAACTTTTCTGTTTCAATTTTTCTTTGACATATCCGATTTCCATTGTGTGTGAATGAAATCTTTGGCGGTGCTAAAATAAAAACTCACCAGCCTCTTTACTGCCTGGTCACAGATATTTATTAGAGCAAAACTATGGTTGGGGTGTGTGTGTGCGTGTGTGTGTAGCAAAGTAGATGATTTGGGGTCTGAATGGAAAGTCATTGCTTGAATTTGTCCCGCAGTCATTCTGTCTATGTACTAGCTTACTTTTACTGGGAATGGAGCCAGGCTTGGGCTTGAGTGGATGTTCATTGTGTATTGCAAAATGACTCAGGTAAATTGTTGCCAGATCGTGTTTGCATGTCTTTGAGGGTAGTGGCCTATTTTACTGATTATTAGATTTCACTCAAACTTTGAACTAGATATTCACTAAGCTTTTTCAATCAATGAATAGTGGGAAATCCCACCCAGTGCATCTCTTGGTCAAACTGGAGATTCAAATGTTGGACAAAGTATTGAAGGATCACATCTCAGGATCAAACTCATTCACTCCTGTATGCATTTTCCAGTCAAACCAATCTACATTTCCAAATTTTTCTAGATCCTTCAGCCAAAACAGAGGATCTCTCTACCTGCTTGTAGAAATCTCTGCTGATCTTAGGACACAAATTCTAGTAAATTTAGGGAGTTTTTGCTGCTTCTCACTTCCTTAGTTTACATACCTGTGGTAAAAATACTTCAACATTTGGATAGATTAGATGAAGATTGATTCATGAAGTTTATAGTTATTTATATTAGGGTTGCTCCATGTCTGTGGAAGCTTGTCTTCAAGATGGGCACCATCACTTCCCTCCCTCCTGGGAGGCATACAGCCCTATGAAGAAGTGAAGCCTATTCCTCCTCTCCCTTGAAACTGGGCTAGACTGAGTTGCTTGTTTGGCCAATAGGATATGGGAAGGTGACATGCAACTTTTAAGGTTAGGCCATAAAAAACCTTGCAACTTACCCTTGGGCCTCTTGGACTATTTTCTCCTGGAATGCTTACTCTGGGAATAGTAGTAGTCAATGCTATGTTACAAATCTGTCCATGCTACACGTTCTTCAGGTTACGTGAAAAGGCCAGGTACCTTGAGACACCATATGGAGAGAGAAATATGAAGTCTCACCTCTCCTATAAAGCTTCCCTTGACAGCCTACCTCCTACTGTTCTCTATTTTCTCTAAAATTAAAAAACAAACAAACAAACAAAAAAAACAGAACAACTTTACCATCTGTTCCATCTTTTTGGCAATCATAAATGAGACTTTTCATGTTATTTTTTTTTTTTTCATGTCAATGTACCATGTGTAATTTGAGTTTTCTCTTATAAATTCTCCTAAAGTTGATTGTAAGGTCTCTCTGTGAAGTGGTCAGGAATTTAATTACATAAGTCCAAACCTTGTCTTAAAACAGTGCCCTGACCATGTTATATATTTTGAATGGATAAAAAGAGGAAGGATATCTGTAGGAGAAAAATAAAAAATCAAGAACATAATTTAACTTTTCATGGGTTAAAATAATCTTGTTTTTCTTATAGTTTGGAAACTTGCAGTCTTAATATTAGGAAATATTAGATGTGTTTAGTTTGGAGTCATTTAGTCTCAGTCATTGCAATTTAGAGTAACTTTATTGTGTTTATGATTGAAATATGACATGGGTATTTTAATAGAAAATCAGTCTTGGAAAACCAGCTGAAAAGTGATTACTCTTTAATTGGAATTGTTTATAGTCACAGTCCATTTTTAAAAACTATTTCAGGATTCAAACAAATGAGAACAACTTGAAATCAAGAAACTCATTTAACCGTGGAAAAAAATAGTTATTTCCCAATGCTAAACAGAAGAGGAAACATTCATTGGTGCTGAAGGAGGTTAGGCAGTCACTTTTCTTTAGTGAAAACACAACATAGGAGAAAGATGAACCCTTCTAGAAGGAAAATAATGGATTTATATTAACATCCATCACAAGAACAAATGTTGATCTATCAACAAAGCAAGCTTGCAGCTTAGATTCATTCACTGAAAAGCTGTTGCCATCTGAGAGCCTTCAGAAAGCCAAGTGCTTGCCAATGACCATGGAATTTGTCCAATCCATCTGCATCTAATTATTTGTCCAAACTCGGTTTTACATTTCCTAAGTAATGCTTCACTTAGAATTTCTCTAGAGGCATTACTCCATTATCTAGTTAATCACACTGTCAGGAAGCTGTTAAAATTTTTTGTAGAAGTCTTCCATTTGCAACTTTTTTAATACACAACTTTACTTAGCCAAATAATTCTTTTCCCCCTTGACTTTTCAGTCTTTCACAGAGTGAATATGTCCCATCTTCTTTACAACTGAATACATCTATGAAACTAAGTTTTTTTCTTTCTCTTCCATTTCATGCATTAAATTCCCATAAATTTTTATTTTATTTTACTATCATCCTAAAGTAGTGACCCAAGTTATCTTGCAACAAGAGAGCAGATTGTTTTCCCATAAAAATTATTCATGATCACAATTCTTATTTAAATAGTTGTTTTGCTTTCTCCAGTAGGTTTGTTAAGTTTGATTATTCATTTTAGTGCAAAATAGACTCATACACAGGAAAAAATAGTATACATTTTAGGATATGTGAGCAAAGAAATTATAAATACTATAAAAACCTGAAAAAGGGAGCCTTACAGAAGAACTTAGTTACTAGTTTTAAATAGATTTATTTATAAATAGTTATTGGAAGAAATAAAAACCAGCCTGCTTTACTCCCAAGGAAAGATATTAAACTAAGACACATTGGTAGAAAAAAAAATCTCATCTGTAATCAAAACAGTGGATATGTTTTCTTTTTATTTGATGATGCTATTTATTACATTTTTGGTGGCTAAATTACCATCATTTAAATTTTTTTCCATAACCTCTCATCTCTATCACTGAAATGTAGATGAGCTAATATTAAGGTTAAGTACTGTCTGAATTTTGGATGATCTTATAACATAAATTAACTCTCCTATGGCAGGAAACAAGCTGTGGGAAAGTCAATGTCTACTTTTATAAATATTGGTAATGTAGACATAAGTCTGTCTTTGTACAATGCTTTAGAGTTCTATAAAAGGGATTTCAGCATTACTAGGTTCTTTGAATGTTACAATGATCAACTGGATTTATATTATAATCTCTGTTAGTAAATATGAAAACCGAGTCATGGAGAGACTCAGGGACTTTTGTCAAAATCCTATATCCAGTAATAGGCAGAACTGAAATCTAACTCAGGGATCCTCATTGTTGGCCTAGAGCTTTCTCAGATAAGTCACCTCAATATATTAAATCAAAGTATTAAACATAAATAAATATTATATTCAATTAGACTGCTTAGTGGACTGAGATACAGAATGAATGTACACACATTTCTTATTTGGGGGATTTTTAGTTTTCTATATCAGGTATAAAACTTCAAATTAAGGGGTTTTTTTGCTGGTGGTTGTGAAAATAAACTTTATCAAGGTAAAATTTACATATAACAAAATGCATCTCGATTTAGTGTGTATTTTGATGTTTTGAGAAATGTATACAGCCAGGTAACTCCCACCACTATGAAGACATAGAACATTTTTTCATCACCCAAGTAAGTTCCCTGTGATCCTTCAATGGAAGGTAAGTTACTTGCAGATCAGTTGCATCCTTTGTGGCATTTTTAAAGCTTTGCAAAGGCAGCTTCGGAATGGATTTCATTCAATTGATAGTTTGCCCCAATTACTTACATACTGTCCCCTCTGATAACAATTCAGAATATGCTAAAGGATCATCAAAACTCTTCCTTCCGGCTGGTTGGAGTTCAGAGTATTTTCTTAAGAGCTTGCCTTGTGTGAACTCTGGGAATTCTGACCTTACAGATACTTTTCTTTATCAGAACTCATGGAGTTTCACTCTACACTTGCATATCTGAGCATTTTCCAAAGAGGCAAAGGATCCTTTCATCAGATTTCTGAAGTTCTTTTTCTCCATAGCTCCCTCTTTTCCAGAACTCTGCTCCACACAACTCCAGCTACCTCAGCCTTTCCTATGCCCTATTTATTTACATTCCTCACCTTTGTGAGGTGTCTGGCTTTCTTTTGGGTTTATGCCTCTGTGTGAGTGTGTTCTTGAAATTGTGCCTAGGTGCAAGCCAGACCAATTATAAGGCTAGCCTCACCTGTTTCCCTTCTCTCAGGGAATTCTGTGTTGATATCTTCTGTCAGTGTTTTTGTTTTTTGCTTTCTGTATGTTTACAGCAGGAAGGTAAATCCAGTCCTTTTTATATCACAGCCGGAAGCTTAAATTGTAGATTTTTTTAACTTGAAATATAATTTATTTACAATGTTAGATTAGTTTTTGGTGTACAGCATAATGATTTAGTATTTTTACAGATTATACTCCATTAAAAGTTATTACAAGATAAAGGCTATAATTCCCTTCACAGGTCATTCTTATACCCCAGCCTAGATCCATGTTAAGAAATATAATTATGGATTTTTTTGACCTCTGAAAGAGAAACAGAAATTTGCTGCAGAATTCATGATTCTGTTAAATACTTATTTTTCTGGACAATCATATCTACACCAATAATTTCACTTAATTGTCAGTCCCTCTGATAGAAAATAAAAGTTATAAACAGCAGGATGAGAAAGACTAGGAAATGATTCAAATAACCTAGCTATGTGTAATTTAAAGATGGCCTTGTGATACAAGAAAAAAATGGAAAATCCTAATGCTGTTACTGAATCAGTCGACCAGACACGCGGCAGGGTCCTAGCCCAGGCGAAGACCCTTTGCTCAACCAGAGAGGTCCTTTTCCCAATCAGATTCATGCACTAATAACAAAACCAATACTGAGACTGTGACAGCACAAGCACATTAAATAAAAATGGCAAAAGAATGAAGAAGTCGGAGCCTGGTTTGCAAATCAACTTCTCCACCTAATTTGGGTGGAGACATCAACTGTATAGGAAGGTCAAGGTAAAAGAGAGGAAATTGGAAAGAGTGGGAGGAACATTTAAGACTTGACTGAGAACAGGGGTGTTGTTTGGACCTGAAACGATGCAGCTCTCCTTTTCAGTCCTTGTATGGGCATTTACGGTTATTACCATGGCAAAAGTCAACTATTATGGTGCTGCTGGGTGTGTCATTTAGCTAATGCATTATAATGAGCGTATAATGAGGCTCAAGGGTCTCCTGGAAGTCAAATCTTCCACCATTTTGGGTCTATTTGGTTCTAACCAGTTCTTCCTATTTTTTTCTCCTTGCAGCTTCCTCCTAAACTTAAATAAGAGTAATTAGTTTCTATTCGGGGGGTGGGGCAAGGACATGATTCTGTGGCAACAGACTTGGTACCAATTCCATTTGCAGAAACACTTCAGAAGAGTTTTTTCAAATTTGTGCAAAGAAAAGAAAATAGACTTTAGAACATTTTCAAACTGTATCCTGGAGTGGTAAAAAGGAATCCATGCCCTCTATTTGTAAATGTTCATAGACCTAAAAGAAGGGAAGCAGAAAATGTAAATTGGAAAGAGAAGTTGCCCACTTACGAAATCTCCAAACATGGCTGAACATTTCAAAGACATTTAGCATATAAACCAGCTAAAGGAAAATTATATTATGGTTTCTCAGGTAAAATAAAACTATCTGATTATGCTAGAAGTAAAGAAAAATATTAAAAATGTGAAATGAGAGCTTAAAAAATAGTAAATGCTTGAAAGGAAATGAACTTGCCTTGGTTTTCAGAAAACACTCAAAATATTGAAAATTTATGACAGTCCTTAGTCACTCTCAATATATCATCATGTAACTTAATTTGTGAACATTATCAAAGTAAACTTCTTTATTCTCTGTGATATAAATCTTGCAGTATTTATATGTGGTGACCTAGTTTGGACATGTAATTTCCAGATAAAATGGGTGTCAGAAGAATTTTTAGAAGTCCCTTAAATTTCTAGAAGTGATCCTATTATAACAAATCTAGACTTATAATACTTAACACTATGTATTATTCAAAAGTCAGCTATTACTAAAAAATCATGATGAACAAAAACTCCACAAAAACAATTGAAGAACAGTAAATAAAGAAGAGCCATAAGAATGTAGGTTGATTCTTCTCAGAATATCATAAACTTTTGTTTTTATGTTTATGTAAAGATGAGGACAAGCTTTATGTATGTGAAATCAGCATCATGACACATATAGAGTCCAGACTGATTCTTTTTAGAATTTCATAAACCTTTCTTTTCATGTATATGAAAATATTAGGTTATGCTCTAGATATGTAAACAACACGGTACATCCTCAAGACCCATTGCCTACTATAGCTATACCTTGGACCAGCAGCAAAGAATTATTCCTTGCCTCAGAGCTATTGTAGCTTTGGATTCATTAAACATCTCGTCATCTCATATGTAGTTCAAAATATATTGAAATATATTAACCTTCTCTTTTGTCATATTCCAATACCCTTATTGGTGAAGGAGATTTGATGATTGATTGTGCTTCTGGAGTATGAGAAATGTCCATCACAAAACAAATATTTTAGAAATTCCAGTACCAAAGTTTCATTTAAAATTTGTTGGACCTTCCTTATCTTTCTTCTTCATGACTAAAGCCTTTGTGCAAAGATGTTTCATAGAACAGAATCCATGAAGGAATTCAGGGATTCCATCACAGGTGCACAAAATTTGCTTTCCAATTCTGCAAAGATCAGATAGGAATTGTCAAGCTGCAAGATTTTTGAGAATATGACCTAACAAAGTTCTGATGGCTGTCTGGTGGTATCAGATAATTTCAGGTAGATATTTGGTAAAATACTACATGAGGGACAAATTGCCCATGCTTTGAAACACCAGTGAAGAAGTTTTTTTTTAGGATGCATTTTGTACTATTTTCTTTCTGTGAATGTTTAGTATATGCTAAAGGAAATCCCTGAAAGGATCAAACACTTTCTAACACATATTCCAGGAAAAGGTTCAAGAATATAGATAGATAGATAGATAGACAGACAGATAGACAGACAGATAGTGTATGTATATATATATAGAAAGAGAGAGAGAGAGAAGATCAAGCCACCCAACAAGGTAGAGTTTGCAATGTCCATCATCTAAAGTAAAATCCCAAGGCATGCAAAGCAGAAAAATGTGACCTATAATGAAGAACAAAATCATCCCTTTCTGTAGATCCTTATTTTTGTCTGGTATTAATTTCCTTCTGTCTGAAGGAATTCCTTTAATATTTCTTGCAGTTTGGATCTGATTATTGCCTTTAAATCTTGTTGGGCAGAACAGGGCAGAATTTAGTCTATGGCTAATTTTACCCCATAATTGAGGCAAAAGTCTTCTGAGTACTCTACCTGATACCCTGTGAATTATTAGAATTTCCACTCTGGTTGGTAGGGATAGGCATCTATTTTTTCAGCCTGTGTAAGCTCAAAGAATTTTTGCCTTTTAATTTTTCCATGCATTTCTTTTGTCAGTCCCAAGTTGTCTTCTATTGTGCATCTGCCGATCATTGTGTAGCTAATGATTCAAGCAGAACCTTTCAGATCTCTGGAGTGCTCTGTCTGCAGCTCTCTCCTCCCTGATACTCTCTGCAATGCAGCCTCCATCAACCTTGACCTCCCCACTCTCCTTCTTATATCCCCTCAAGCCATGGACTATATCTGGTTCATTCCTCTCTTGTACCATGATGTGCAACCCCCTCCAGACAATAAGCTGGGGCAAACAGAGGATTCACCTTGTTTATTTAACTCTGTTATCATTCTCTTATTGTCTGATGTCCAATGTCTTGAAAATCTTTGTTTTGTGTATTTTGTCTATTTTGTTGGTGTTTGGGGCAGGAGGATAAATCTGTTCCATGTTCCTCCATCTTGGTAAGGAGTGGAAATCTTAAAAGTAGGCTATTTTTTTATATGCTCAATTTTTAATATGTCTAATTTTTGTGAGTGAACAAGTAGACATTTTAAATGAAACATAGACTTCACATTAGTATTCTTTCTATCTCTGGTATTCATTTACTTACATAAATCCCACTGGCTATGAGGCAATTAGACAGCAGATGGTTCAGTTCAAATCAATTAAATTGAATGGTGTATGCTATGAATAACTGGGACTATCAAAGTGTGTGTTAAAAACACTGTTCTTTTAACAACAAACCTTATGATTTTGATAGTCCTTGAAAAGCCCAAGTTAGGTTCACCTTCAATATTTGTCAAAATTATTAATCCTAACATTCTTTTTATATATGAAGTGGCCAAAGAGTCAAGCAATATTGTTATTTAGTATTTATCTTATCAAGTATTTACTGTTAGTATTTTTGAAGATGTCAAAACTATGATTTTTTACAAGCAAGTATTATTATGTTGTAATTATTAATTATACTTTCATGATTTCTCATGTTTATTCTTGAAAATGAACCAAAAGAAACAGTGAAGTATACAGAACTGAATATCTGATCAATGAAAAAAAGTAGAAGAATGCATTAAATAGAATATTTTTGTATCTTGTTTCCTCTATAAGATAGCAAATGCCTCAAGGTTAAGATATTTTTTTAAGCTCTTTATTGGAGTATGATTGATTTACACTGTTGTGCCAGTTTTTGCTGTATACCAAAGTGAATCAGCTATATTTATACATATATCCCCACATCCCCTTCCTCCTGTGACTCCCTCCCACCCTCCCTATCCCAGTCCTCTAAGTCATCACCCATCATCTAGTTGATCTCCCTATGTTATGCAGCAACTTCCTACTAGCTATCTATTAAGGTTAAGATATTTTAATTTCTTATGTTTCCCCCACTGTACTTAGCATGATACTCCTTTACTATACGTACCTAATACCATTATTATTCTTCAGTTGATTAATAATTAATTTAATCCACATCAATAGGTATGCCATGTCTAAATGAAAAACACCTGGAGAAGTAAGAGCTGAATTGATATTTAAGGTTTCTATTTAACTTCCTCCACAAGCACATTCATAAAATAGGGACCTTAGCACCTACCTATAGAACTGTAGTGGTATCACTTGAGACATGTTTAAAGCTCTCAGTACAGCATCTGGAATAAAATAAGTACTTAATAATTTATAGCTATTACTGTAATTAACAATCCACTTACTAATGATAAAATAATGACTAAATACACATAATTTTTGTTCATTTTATGGGAAAAATGGCACAAATTCTCCAGTATATCTCAACATAGGAAAAGAATTCATCAGTTTAATTTTTCCAGGATAGTAAATTTCTGTAAAATCTTTGAACCTTTTCATCTTATCCCACCAGTACCAATTGTAAAATTTTACATATGAGTTTTTCAGAAAACATACTGACCATCACATAAAATGAAATCATATTTAAGAAAATAGTTAAAATGCTAATGTCCTACTGTTAGAAGAAATCTGATAATTCAGTATTAAAATAATGCATAAAATACGGATAAAGCAATAAGGCTTGCGTTGATGTAGAACAGATTAAAAGTCAAAAATAAAAATACCAATTATTTAAAAGAAAACAGATTTAACTTCATTTTAACAACTCAAAAAGTAATTATCTAGAGGATATCAAGATAAATAACAGCAATCTCTGTCTTCAGAAAAAGAGAC